>NC_059103.1:102636600-103920100 GCF_020740685.1 Jaculus jaculus
ATGGAAAACCAAATTATCATCTACAGAGAAAAATCCAAGAATACCTAAAATTTTAAAATAACACTCAAATGCCAGCCAGTTGTATTTACCTTGGAATTTCTAGGACAAAACACCTGACCAAAAGCAGCTGATGGGAGGAAGAGTTTATTTTAGCTTACACTCTCAAGGAAAAGTCTCCTGATGTCAGGAAAGGATGGTTGAGTAGAGGCAGAACATCACTTCTTGCCACTGCAAGTAGAAAATTACAGAGAGTGATGTAGGCTTTGGCAAAGGAGAAGCTGGACTGTAACACTCCTAAACCCACCACAAACAACACACTTTCTCTACCAAGACTCAACCTCCTGTATTGCTATCAGGTAGGGACCAAACATTCAAAATATATGAGTCTAAAGAGGACTTCTGATTCAACCTACCACACCACTGAAATTTGCTATAAATATTTCTAAACTAACAATGAATTTATAACAGAGTAAAACAGTCATTTACCTAGTATAATTTTCTTGGTATAGCCAAGACAACTGCCTAGCATTATTTTTATAAAGAATTCCATAAGATTATTTTTATAAAATATTATTTACAGAACTCAAATAACTTCTTTATATATGCAATCATCAAGTATTAAATCAAATGCCAGGTATCCCTGGGTTAATCACACAGTTCAAATGTACCTGTTTAATTCAACCTCCTCACGAAATTGTACTCAGTTAACAACTTGAATATGAACAAGGGAAATGGCACTAATAAAAGATAAAGATGGGCCAAAAAACTAGTTTTAAAAGCTTTTTAAAAATATTTTTAGTTTATTTATTTAGAAGGAGGGAGGAGCTGGGTGTGGTGGTACATGTCTTTAATCCCAGCACTCAGTAGGCAGAGGTAGAAGGATTGCTGTGAGTATAAGGCCACCCTGAGAGTACATATTGAATTAGCCTTGGCTAGAGTGAGGCCCTACCTTGAAAAAAACAAAACAAAAACAAACAAAAACAAACAAACAAACAGGTACATGCTACAAGGAGAGAAAGAGAATGAATGGGTGTGCCAGGCCTGTAATCACTGCAAACAAACTCCAGAGGCATGCATCACATTGTGCATCCAGCTATCTGGCTCTATGTGGGTGCTAGGGAATTGAGCGTCAGTCATTAGGCTTTGCAGGCAAGTGCTTTAACCACTGAACAATCTCTCCAGCCCCTAAAACTAGTTTTAGAACCCAAAAGTGAGGAGCATCAGACAAGAAAACTTTAAAAACCAAGTTCCTGTCTGTGGAAGAAGACAAGGAACAAATCCCAGTGTGGCACATCAGAGAACTAAGGCCTTGGTGTCTCTGAAGATGAGAGGTGGGTGAAAGTGAGAACAGATCACTGAATTCCCACTAAGGAAGATGGTAAAGCCCCACTTCCCAGTGCCAACTCCTAATGAGGAAACATGGAGCACAGGGAGGTACAGTGGGGCAGGAAGACAAAGGCATGTCCAAAGGAAATAGGATTAACAGTAAAGCATTTCTCAAAGACATTGTATTCGAAACTATAAGAGAAGTCAAGTAGACTTGTAAAAAGTTGTAATATAAATGAAGTAAAAGTTAAGTGTAGAGTATAGGAAGATGAATTTAGGAAGGATTTCCTGTTCATAATGAAATAAAAAGGAAAATATGTTTAACAGATTTATTTTCAGAAAGTATAGTAAATAGAATGCTAAAATTAGGATAATAAAAATCAGTGAGAAAAAAATACACATAACAATGGGTGTAGGGAAAAGCAAGAGTAACTAAGTCAAACTTCGAAGTGGATCAGAATATTTAGTAGATTAAGTCCTCATAGAGCTATAACTAAAGTATATCAAAGGGAAGGAGATAACATGTCCTAAGACTTTCAGAAAAGGAAAACACAATGTGATTTGCAAAGAAATTACAATAAGTTAGCATCTCATAGTATTATATTATAGCTGCATTCTTCCCACTGAAGAAGTTCAGGAAAGCATGCATGGGCTGCATCAATTTTTCCAGTTCTATGAGTCCATAATTATGTAAAAATAAAATGTTAGAACGATTGTATTGGCCACTATGACAGCAACAGGTAAAACCATAGAAGAATAAATAATTCAGCAAGGTCCTTACATATCTGATGAAAATAAAATGACTTCCCACATAGAATTCTATATCTAGCCAAATGTGAGAATAAAGATACATGTGGATATGTGGAGTCTCAAAAATTATACTCTAATAGTAGATGTTTTCTTCATCCACAAACTAATAGGATAAGATCAAAATGAATAAGACATGAAATCCAAGAAACATGAGATGCAGATAAAAGCTTTGTGAGAACCCAGGTATGGTGGTGCACGCCTTTAATCCCAGCACTTGGGAGGCAGAATTAGGAGGGTCACCATAAGTCCGAGGCCAGCCTGAGGCTACATAATGAATTCCAGACAAGCCTAGGCTAGACTGAGGAGACCCTACCTCAGAAAGAAAATAATAAGTAAAGATTTGGAAAATTCTCACACTAATGGCTAACTGTACTCGGATCACAGCATGGGAAAGTCAAAAGGCATAACATCAAACTGAGAATAAAGCATCCCAGAAATGATGACCCAAATCAATCAATGAGACTACCATATCAGGAACTTCTTGAGAAAGCTGTATATTTATAATAAAAATTCTGGCAATAAAGTAATATGAAGTATGAAGGTTTGGGGTTGTGGCATTTGTCTAGAATATGGAAGGTTCTTAATACAATCCTCACCAACACATACACAGACACACACACACATATGCATGTGTGCACACACTGTTTTTAGAAGAAAATAAAGGACAAAAAAATTAAATCACTAATCTACTCATGCCAAAAGATATCCAAGGGAAACAATGTACAGTAAGGAGATATGTCAACTTTCAATAATGACAATAATGTCATAAGGTAAGCGTATTATTTTGACTAAAACATGGGGGTTGGGAGATACATCAAAGACAGCATAACTTTACATAGATGACATTAAGTCTATAAACAAAAATATAGGGAAATACCTGCTATTTATAAATTAAGATGCCAAAGAAAAAGAAAAGGCTAAGATATTCAAAGAGGTTTTGGGGAAGGCACAAAGTTCAGATTCAACCCATTTTGTCTGGTGCATGTTGACTTCCTGTTTCTCAGTATAAGCCTTGAATAACTACTTGACTTTGAAATTATATTCATGAACACTTTGAATACTATGAAACTGAGCAGAAAAGATAAAGAAACTATAATCTCTGTATCTATAATCTCTTCACAAAATATGACCAATACCTAATTTAATCCATTCTCAACTTCACATTTGCATAGTTATAAATAATTTTTTTCAGATTTAAAATTCTAAAAGTATAGGAAACTTCATTGATAACAACCTCCCATTTCCATAAAGTCAGATGCAATTGTGATAGTAAAATCTTGAAGGAACTCTCTTATAGAGAAATGTAGCAGGTAAAACAAAGCAAGAGACAGTGGATAGCTTGGGCACAGGTTCTTGTGGCCCACCAGAAAGCAGAACCTCCAGTCTGAGCTAGCAGCTGTTGCCCAAGAGGAACTCTGCTCAATAGGACTGTCCTCCATATCACCCTCTCCTTCTCTCCTTTAATGGTTTTTTTGGCACCAAATCTGGAAATTGTTTCCTGGTAAAAGGCACTTGAGCTAAAAGCCTCTCCCATTTGGGAATATGACTGAACCAGAGGATCCATGAAATGGAGGTCCTGGGAAATGGCAGGCTTGTTCATCCTTTATTTTAAATTTTCATTTCACCTTTTATGATAAGAAAATAGTCATGAAAAAAGCTATGTTAAAACTGTTTCTCACCAAAATAAGTACAAAGATATAAAATCAATAATTTCTTCTTCTGGCCAAAACATCCAAATAGTAGCCACAAAATAGTAGAACTCTGGCTAAGGACTCATTTGAAAGAAAAGCAGTCTTTTCTCCACAAACGCTTTCTCAGAGGCATTATTGAAAATCACAACCACTTTCATACCTCCCTCATCTCTCTAATGTGTGTTGCTGACTTTTTTTTTCTAGAACAATTGCTATGCTCTAATTATTATATATAATGTGTGTGTGTGTGTGTGTGTGTGTGTGTGTGTGTGTGTGTGTACATGTGTGTGTGTGTGTTCCCTGAAAGTACAGTGAAAGTCCCCTTAGGTTTGAGATTTATCTTTGTTGTGTTTTCATTGCCAGTGGCTACAATACTTGGCATTTGGCAGACAGTTGCCACTGGGTGAATGAATAAGTGAATGCCAACAGGCACCGTGTGGAGAATGGGGTGGGTCAAGGACAACTCCACCCTCAGCTCATTTAAACCAAACCTGAAAAGAACTTTCCTCACAGAAAAAAAATAGCTTATCGTCTAAACATTCCCATGTGGAAGACACATTTAATGTTTATGATATTTTAATAAGTAATGAATGCAAGTGGCTCAAAATCAAAACTGTAGGGAGAGATACAACTAGAGATCTGTGTCCACCTGTGACCGTACCTCCTACGGCTCCCCTCTCTTCTGTGAGCCCCTGCTGGCTTCAGAGTCCTGCTCACATGCGCGCTTCCTGCTAGTGCTCCGTACATCAGGACCGCAGACAGCAACAAAGGCTCTCAGATTTGAAACATTTTTAACTTTGTATTTTCAAGTGGTTGTTCTGTTCCATGTTTTATATTTCTTCTTCAGGGATTTCAAACAAGAATATAGATAGATGATAGATAGATAGATAGATAGATAGATAGATAGATAGATAGATAGATAGATAGATAGATAGATAAAATTTGTAGTCAAATCTTTCTGAAGCAGATCATAAGTTTTATCTTTAAGCCCAGCAGTCAGGAGGCAGAGGTAGGAGGGTCACTGTGAGTTCAGGCCAGCCTGAAACTGCAGAGTGAGTTCCAGGTCAGCCTGGGCTAGAGAAAGACCCTACCTTGAAAAACAAAACTCTTTCTGGTTGCCTGACACATTTTGTTTGCTTTTCATCATTAAACTATCTCCCAATGTTCTTTCTGTAATGTGTCCTCACTTGCAGGGTTTTGGTAAGTTCATCTTCATCCCTTAAATGCTTTTCTCATTTTATTTCTCTCTTGACTCTTTGCTAGTTCTCATTTGACCTCTTTATGTTCTCCAGTCTATGGCTGCCATTGTCTGGCCATTTCATGCCCTGAATTCTTGTATTATTGTTTGCAGTCTTTCTCCATAACTGGAATTACTTCATCACATTTTTCTTATTCAAGTTAGAATTAGTTTATTATTGTCTTCTGTCTGTGAAAATGTTGTCAAATCTTTTCTCCGCATATTAAGTATTTTGGTGTTCTGTCACATACCTTTTGTTCATAATGTCATCATATAAAAATTGGATTTATCACTTCATATAATTTATATTTTGAAGAGTTGATTTCTGTTAAACTAGCTATTAACTAGAGATTCCCAGAAATGTAGTTGCCCAAATTTCTCAGCCTAAGTTCGCTTTATTGTTTTTGTTTTAAATCTTTATAAGATTTATTTGTTTGTTTGTTTGTTTATTAGAGAGAGAGAGAGAATGGGTATGGGCACATTTGGGCCTCTAGCCACTGCAAAAGAACTCCAGACACATATGCCACTTTATGCATCTGGCTTTACATGGGTACTCAGGAATTGAACCTGAGTCCTTAAGCTTTGAAGGTAAGCACCTTAAATCTAGCTCCCCCTTTAGTTTTCACATTATATAGCTCTTCTGGGAGATAGAAAGTTGTTGACTGGTGGATATAGAGCTGCAGTTTTCAAAATGAAACGAATTCTGGACATTGGTTGAAAAATTGTACACTGAAACAATGGTTAAGATATTTATACGTGCAGTATCATGATTCCAAAGGTTTTAGTTTCACGTATAGTGCAATATGATGTAGGAAGTTCTGTCTTCGCTCCAGCCTTCTGGGTGCTCTCCCTGCTGATACTGTGAGGGCAGACAGTGTTCCTTAAGGTGGGTGTCATTCCCTCCCTAAAACAGCACTATCTGCGGTCTGCCTCTTTCTTTATCCTCCCGTGTACTTACGGCCATTTACTTCCAATTCTGCTTACAGTGAGTTCAACTTAGGGAAGGACACTTTCATTCTTGACATAAATGTTTGGTCTTACTTTCTGGAATCTAATTATTTCTTCTTCCTTCCAATTTCACCCAGAGCGGTGATGGGAAACCAGGATGGTGCAAACTTCAATAGTCTTCTTACTGGCACACCAACAGACCATTTCCAGAAAGGATTAAGGCTATTTTTTGACAATCATAGTATAAAGGAAACTGCAAATTCTATTTGAACTTGAGAAAATCTCTTTTCCTCCATGGGCATTAACTTAGGCATCAGACGCAGAGGTAATATGGTATTTCAAAACCTAGACTTTATACCAAGCTGACAGGCTTGAGTCTCTGCATTGCTACTTACAAGCTATATAATCCTGAGAACTTACTTAATGTTTCTCTGTTTTGGTTTCCTTGTGAACAGGATGGGAATACCAATAACACTTACCTCATGAGGTATTAAGGGGGCTTAAATGATTTATTATATATTAAGCACTTAGTACAATGCCTAAAGCATAACCATTGGTTTGATGATGAGAACTTCGGTTTGGAACTCAGTGGTTTTTCAAATCACTTAAGCTATAGGACCTTAGTTCAAATTAAATGCCACACAGATGTCTGAGTAATAAAGCAGATGAAATCAGATATATTTTCATCTGTAATTCTAAAGCAACAGAGAATTGGAGAATCATGCCTTCCATCTTTCCAGTCCTCTGCAGGTGATCCCTTGGACAACATTAAGAAACCGCAAAACTATGGAGCACAGCTGAAAGTACTAATGAGCACTTCCAAAGCTCTCACAGCAGTGTCTGTGGGGAATTGTGGCTAGTAATAGCAATCTGACAACAGTGGCTTAAGCATACAACGATTTATTCTCTCGTCTAGAGGTCAGCAGTGGGCAGCTACAGCTATGTGGCAGAGTGCCAACAACCCCCCAGAAAGTGTACTCTCTGTCCTCTGTAATGCCAGTCTCTAGTCACCATATTCATGATTCCTGTAATTAAAAAAAAAAAAAAAAAAAACAGTAGGATCAAGAAAAGGGGAATTGGAGCATTTTAACAATTTTCACCACCACCTTCTGTCAATACCTTAGCATTCATCCCTGGATGTAAGGGAGGCTAAAAAATATAGTTTTCTGTTGGATACATTTCTACATGAAATAAAGTAAGGATTCTGTTACTATTAAAAGAGACTGGATTATGCTAAGCAGTCACCTTCTGTGTATTACTTTTAACATTTTGCATTTCCAAAAAATAGAAAAATAAAATATTGTGTTTAATGAGTAAAATGGACCTTAAAATTGCCTATTAAAGGAAGTGATGAAAGAATGGCATATCAGTCAAAACCTGACTACTTTACTTGACTTTTAATCACTCTCAATTTTCATATAGTTGCTATAAAAGTATATCAACTCCTCTAATGATAAAAATAATTTTCAGGGCTGGAGAGATGGCTTAGCGGTTAAACGCTTGCCTGTGAAGCCTAAGGACCCCGGTTCGAGGCTCGGTTCCCCAGGTCCCACGTTAGCCAGATGCACAAGGGGGCGCACGCGTCTGGAGTTCGTTTGCAGAGGCTGAAAGCCCTGGCGAGCCCATTCTCTCTCTCTCCCTCTATCTGTCTTTCTCTCTGTGTCTGTCACTCTCAAATAAATAAATTAATTAATTAAAAAAAATAATTTTCAATGAAAATCTGCTAAATTACATCTAAACTATTTTCTTCTTGGCCAGGGATATGGAAGATTAAATAGATGCTTTCGACAAAATGAGTTAATTTATAGCTAGATATTATGAAAATTGCTAACAAGGTAATGTAAAAGTCATAAATAGAAATTACACCATAGATAATGTCTTCATACAGTAAAGAAAGATATCCAACACATATTTGGTTTATAATGAATGATACTTCCTTATTTCCCCACACATTAATCTAGATCTTGATTTTGTCCTTAATATTATGGGGAAATGAACTAAATAATGTCTAAAGTTTCATATAATTCAAATACTTTGTGATGCAATAGGGAAATTCTGGAAATTCAAATCATTTTTAAAAATATTTTATTTATTTATTTATATATTTGAGAGAGAGATTGATAATGGGGAACCAGGGCCTCCTGCTAATGCAAACGACCTCCAGATGCATGAGCCCCCTTGAGCATCTGGTGAACTTGGGTCCTGGGGAATCAAACCTGGGTCTATGGCTTTGCAGACAAATGCCTTAACCACTAAGCCATCCCTCCATCCCTCAAGTCATTTTTTTTTTTTTTTTTGGTTTTTCGAGGTAGGGTCTCACTCTGGTCCAGGCTGACCTGGAATTAACTCTGTCGTCTCAGGGTGGCCTTGAACTCACGGCGATCCTCCTACCTCTGCTCCCGAGTGCTGGGATTAAAGGCGTGCGCCACCACGCCCGGCTTTCAAGTCATTTTTTAAAATAAGAGCTTTAGATACTTGTGCTAGTAGACATCAGACAAGTGACCTGTAGGATCTAAGCTTTTCTATAAAATGTCACTTATAGTATTACCAGGACATGGCAAAAACTAATTAGCATGCTATGCTAAACTTTTGGGAGGAGTAATAACAATCTATGAACTTATGAGATGATTTTTTATTGTTTTCTACTTATTTTATTTGCAATAAGAGAGAGAGAGAAAGAGAGAGAGCACCAGAGCCGTTAGCCACTGCCACCAAACTCCAACACATGTGTCACCTTGTACGTCTGTCTTTATGTGTGTGCTGGGAAATCAACCCCGGGTTGTTAGGCTCTGCAGACAAGGGCCTTATCTGATGAGCCATCTCTTCAGACCCCCAAAATATTTTCTTAAAAGCATTTGTGAATTTTATTTATTTGCAAGCAGAGAGAGAATGTATGGGCATGCCAGGGCCTTGAGCCACTGCAAACAAACTCCAGATGCATGTGCCACTGCATCTGGCTTATGTGGGTACTAGGGAATTGAACCCAGGTCATTAGGGTTTGCAGACAAGTGCCTTAATTGCTTAACTATCTCTCTAGTCCCCCAAAATATTTTGTACCCTCATAGTTCATGTCACTTAGGTCAGTAAATTAGAAATTATCCAAAGTTTATTTATCAGATTCATGATCCCCTACTATTTATAGTACTACCACAATCTGGAAGACTTTATGAGAAATGCATATAAAATAAAAGATGAAGTGTCTGTCTCAATGAAGCATGGTAAGCAAGGGGGAATTAATTTTTTATTATCTTTTCATTGCTTTACTAGTTTTCATTGCTACAGTGAAATCACAGGCAATTTATTTTGAACAGAGGAAAAGGATACATGGATCAGAGTTATAAAAGCTCAAAGTCGAACACCAAGTGACTACATCTATTTGGCCTTTTGTGAGGGTGGCAGAGCCCCTCAGATCATGGTGGGGTCATTACTATGAGAAGATACCAGGTAGAGGAAAGAAAGGGAGGATGTGAGGATGCCACAGTTCTTTTGGAGGTTATCCCACACACTGATCTAGAAACCTTACAGGTTTATGACAACACCTCCCAACATTGAGACCCTGCTAACCAAACTTGTAATATAATGGACTCTCAGTGAACACACAACTTACAAACACACCACAGCAGAGAAGATAGAAAAATCAGGAAGTTTTCAGAGAAGTAAACTAATTCATTTGTTAGCCTTCTAAACTAGAAAATCCATGAACATTCTGTGCTTGGAAGAGAGAGGTAGAATTTTTTCACTTGCATCAAAGAATAACTTTACTTCTAGGATTGTCTGTTGTGTTAAGCCTGCTATGATAACAGGTGTTTGAAAGACTGGCAAAAGTACCATTTTAGATGGAACTAAAGCACTTACTTCCATGTATGCATAAAATGTTGTTACCAGAGAATCTTATTTGAGGAATGTTTATAAAAGCGATTACTTGTAACCAAACATTTTATATAACTCTAGCACAATAATAATGTGATCCTTTATATTTTAAATATCCTATCACACAAAAATTAAAATGCTATAAAAAGACAACAAATCATCACATACCCATTACCTTAGGGCTTCCAAAATATTTCCTTTTTCCTAAGGAGGAAAGAATATAAATCCTACAATACACTAAAATCAAGTACAATTGCAGTGGTAAAGATAATAAAAACCAGAGTTTTCATATATGAAAAGGCATATCTTTTTCTGGTAAAATGAATTTGAACCACAGTAATTCATCAAAGGATCAGAAAAATCTAAGGAAAGTATCAGAATAAGAAACTCAATAGTAATACCCAGGGAGGTTTGCTTTCCATCAAAATGTAACTCACTTTTGTAGGGAGATATTTGCTTTTGTTTTATAACTAGATGTGTTGTGTGTAAATTCTTCTTCTATCCATTTTATTGATTACAGTTAATATAATTGCCTAGATTCTGTCATGAATGATAACATTTATTTTATAGCTTATATAAAATATGTTAGAGTATATCTGCTTATAAGTTGTCACAGCTCCTAAACAAAGTTATGAAAATAATTAGAAAAGGGATACAATGAGCACAGTACTAAGAAGACTCGAAAAAGCTAGGGGAGAAACAAAACTTAGAAAAATTCTTCAAAAGGGCAAAACAAGAAAACTTACAGCCTGATCATAACATATCCTGAAACTGAAGAAGAAGAAAAGCTTTGACCTCAAATGTTTCCTCAAGCATGGACATTACTAAAACTCATGAGTCCTACATAGCATGCGTATATAGACTGATAGTAGGGTTGAAACTAATGGTAAAAGTCTACAGTAGTTTATAAGCATTTAAAAGGGGAGATTATATAATGTATCATTGTGTAACCACTCTCATATGAAATTCTCAAAGGAGGCATAAAATACACAACACAAGGACCAGGGAGAGCTGGGTATGGTGGCTCATGTGTATTATCTCTGAATTTAAGAGCTTGAGGTAGGAAGATTGCTATGAGTTAAGAGGCCAGCCTGAGCTACATAGTGAGTTCAAGGGCAGGCTAAGCTATAGAGTCAAACTATCTCATAAAATGAAACAAAGAGGAAAGGAGAAGACAGGGGCTAGGAAGAGGAGGGCAAGAGAGGGGGGAAGAGAGGAAAAGATGACCAGAAGAAAGTGTACATGAAGTGGTAGAGAAAATGTCAAGAAATATACATGGTTGGCATGAGCTATACAGAGGAAAAGGACTTAACTTTTCAGGGAGATGAGCTATGTTTAACAAAAGCTTGCTAGGAAGTACCTTGGAGGTTGTAGATGGTGATTTGGAGATTGATGCGTTTACAAGCCACATGCGGTGGATCATGCCTATAATCCCAGCACTTGGGAGAATAAAGTGGGATGACCACTGTGGGGTGGAGGCCAGCTTGCACTACAGAGTGAATTCTAGGTCAGCCGGTGCTAAAATGGGAACCTGCCCCAAAAACTAATAAAAGGGTTTAGGACATTTTATTATTTATTGTCAGACACACATCTTGTCTGAAATCTTGCCTAAACTCACAGAGTATGGCTCTAACATCTGGAATATACATTTAACACTTTCTCTGTAGCTGAAAAAAGATGAGTATCACTGAATAAAATCTTAGTGTTTTAGTGCACAGTGCTCCTGGCCAGAAAGAGGTGGTGCAATAGGAGTGATCAGTGACAATTTAGTGAAGGGATGATTTATAAGGCATAGTCTGGTTTAAAAGAAACCAAAGCAGGAGCTGGATAGATGGCTTAGCAATTAAGACATCTGCCTGCAAAGCCTAAAGACTCAGGTTCAATTCTCCAGGCCCCATGTAAACCAGATGCACAAGGTGGCACATGCATCTGGAGTTCGTTTGCACTGGCTGAATGCTCCGGCACACCCATTGTCTCTCTCTCTCTTCCCCTCTCTTTGCCTCTTCCTCTCTCAAATAAATAATAAAAATAAATAAATTTGGGGCTGGAGAGATGGCTTAGTGGTTAAGCGCTTGCCTGTGAAGCCTAAGGACCCCAGTTCGAGGCTCAGTTCTCCAGGTCCCACTTTAGCCAGATGCACAAGGGGATGCACGCGTCTGGAGTTCGTTTGCAGAGGCTGGAAGCCCTGGCGTGCCCATTCTCTCTCTCTCCCTCTATCTGTCTTTCTCTCTGTGTCTGTCGCTCTCAAATAAATTAAAAAATAATAATAAATAAATAAATTTTTAAAAAAGAAACCAAAGCAGTATACTGAAAAATATCAAGCTAGATCGAGCAAGAATCCATTGCAAGCCCGGGAGTAGGGGAGGGAGGAAACAAATGAACACGATTCACGCTCACTAGAGAGAGCATGACGTGCGACCCATGGCCTTTGGTACAAAGGTTTTGGGACAAAACCATGGCAAGCCACGTGGAGGAAGATGGATGGAAAGAAAACTGACAGAAATACATTAGGCCCTGTTTCTTTTCCTCTGGCTTCTGCCAGTGTCTCCCCTGCATTGTATGCAGCCTCCACAGCACAGAACAGAGTGAGAACACCACCACCAAGTGTATCTCCAGAATCAAGTGAGAACCTGAGCACAACCTCTGCCCATGTGAAACACCCTCAGAGTTGCTCAGTGCTTTGCTGAAAGAGATCATTTAGCCAAACAAGTTCCATTTTGCACATAATTTCTTCTGTGCATTGTTCATAATCTATAAATATAATGAAAAATTTGAATTGTCAGTGCAGAAATACAGAAGAGTAAGTACATAAAAAATGGAAGAGTGGATGAGGACAAAAAAGATGATTAAAAAGAATGATGATTTTATACTATGGATGGATCATTTTGCTTTTGCACTACAATCAAAACAATGATATAAAATTTGAATCTAGATATAAGGATGAATTACACTTGGACAAAACAGGCACAGAGAGAACATTAAAAAGTGACAGCCTTTCCTCGTTAGTATAGTGGTGAGTAAAAAAAAGAAAGAAAACAAAACAAAAAAAATTAAAAAAAAAAAGTGACAGCCTTGTATCTGAGGTAATAGAGAACACCACAGTAATCCCAGTACTAGTCAGAAATCAAACAATAAAAATATGAGAGGATATTTTATATCCAATTTAGCCAGATTCAGAATTTGCAAAGTAATAAAGCATTAAAATAAGCATTCATGAAGTAACATGAGAACATTGGCCAAACGGCACAGAACAGTCAAGGAAACACTGGAGGTGAAGTTAGGACAGTAAAAGAACTGAGACAACTGGCAACATAGTTCTCGTGTTTGTGAGTAAACGTTCTAATACCCAGAGTATGACTGGAAGGGTCAGATGGCATAAGGATGATAGGAAGACCAGTTCATGTTGGTGAATGAACGGTGTAACCTGGCCATCACTTGGAGGAGACTCTGGATAACTAAAGCTGGGATGCGAGTAATAAGCACATTCTTCAGGGTTCTGTCCTATAGACGAGTTACCAAAATCCTGGCTGAGGGCTATGACAGGGATATGGCTTGTTGCCAGGAGCTAGAGGCAGAGGCGAACAAACCATGTCTACTACCCTCTCACAGTCTGTAGGCCAGCAGGGGAAAGGAACACAAAACCTTAGTCCTTGTCTCTGTACAGTTGACTTGAGAGAGGCTGGCCCAAGGTGAGAAGAGCAGAAAAAGGGCCAGAGCTGCCGACCACAGATGTCCATTCTGCTGCAAACTCTGTTTGGGGTTCTGTTTGGGAGACTTATGGTCATGGGAGAGCATCTGAGGAGGAAACCTTGGCTGAAAGCTTTGGCAGATAAATCCCATTGAAGAACCTAGAAATAGAACTGAATTCATGAGGTTTCTTTTCCCTGGCCTTGACAAGCCTACAAGATTTTTACTTGGAACCTGTTTTCAGAGGAAATTAGGGAGTCCATAAAATCAGCAACTCCTAAAAGGAGTTGTCACAGCTTTATCCTAACACAGCTACATATTTTGCAAGGAGAAGAAAACCCATTCACATAAGAAAGAACTGTGAAGACAGGACCTCATGACATGGTCACCTGTCTCCTCATCTTGACACTGTCTCTTCCTACTACCATCACTGGACAAATAAACCTGTTTATATGATACAGGTATGGCAAGTGGATACACTCAAATCTATTGGCTAAAAACACCATTATCCCACTGTCTCTCAGGTTTCTGCTGTTTGATGATGCTTAGTGGGCAATTCTCTTCTCCTTGGTGCTGGATGAGGCTTCAGATGTCCAGGGGTTTAACTGAGCTTGGACATCCAAAGTAACAGGCAGTCCATGCTGGGCTGTTGGCAGAAGCTCAACGCTGCTCCTGCCCTGCATCTGCTTGCATGGTAATGCTGGTTTCCTAGAGAGCACATCGCCACATCAGGCATGTGAAGAGGGAGGAGATGATGCTGCCTATGAGGCCTCAGCACAGGAGTTAGGGAGACAGGGATGTCCCACACTCAAGAGGAAGACACAGAAGCTAAAACAAAATTCCTACTATCTTTAGTCCTCACTAATCCTGGAACATAAAACATTCATCTCAGCACTCCAAGAACAAAATACAGGACAGAACAGTGAGGGGATGTTGCACATGACAAGCCCTGAGTTTCCTCCAAAGGTGACTCATTTTCCTGTAGCAACCTTGTATGCCAATCAGCCATGGTAGTGAGCCGATTTTGACAACCAAAAAAGACTCAGGTCTAGTTGCTTAGCAGCTGACTAAATTACAAATCAGAATGTCCAAGTGGAAACATACAGAATAATAAAAAAATGTCAAAGAAAACAGATCCCCAATGTGAGATGAGTCTATGAGAATAAATCAAAGGAAACTGAGTCTGTCTGACCTCCCTGAGTATGGAAGATACAACCCATCCACAGACTCGAATTTTGTGGGGATTCAATGGAAACCCTAGGGAATTAATACAACATTTGACTTAATTTTGAGAATATGAAATGGAAATGTGGAATATTATTATTTTAGTTTCTTATGACTTAAATTGTTCAGTGTGCCTTCATATTGTTTCCCTTCACGCAATCACATAAACATGATCAATATTTTAAGAAATTGATAATGAGGGGGCTGGGGTGATAGCTCAGAGGTTAAAAACATTTGCTTGCAACACCTGATGGCTCATATTTGATTCCTCAGTACCAAACATACAAAGTGGCACATGCATCTGGAATTAGTTTGAAGTGGCAAAAGGCCCTTGTGTACCCATTTATATTCTCTCTCTCTCTCTCTCTCTGTGTGTGTGTGTGTGTGCTTATAGATAAATATATAGAAATATTGTTAAATGATAATAAGGTGCTTGGGAGATGATTTAGCAGTTAAAGGTGTTTCATTACAAATCCTGCCAACCCAAGTTCAATTCTCCCCAGCTCCTACATAAAGGCAGACACAAAGTGACAAAGGTATCTGTGATTCAACAAAGAGAGGTCTTCAACTACCTTGAAGCATAAATCAAAATTCAACATGCTATTACAGAGTGGGAAGGAATGGGGCCTGAAAAGTTTAGGAAACTTTCAACTGAATGTGGCCTTTTCAGTTTGAACTAATTTATTGGTCTTTTCACATATAAACCAAGTCAAAAACATAAAAGTAAATTATTTCACACTCACTTGAATGTCTGATATACAACATTTATCCATTTTAATGTCCTTTAAAATTTCTTCCTTTAAGTGTGTTTTTATTATATTTGCCAGAAATATCTGGAGCCTCCATTTGTATTAATGGAAGTCAATATGATCAGCTTTCATGAGTGGAGAATTGCTTTCATGGACAATTTCTTTCAGCAAGAGGCTCATCTGTGTTCCCTAACTGACATGTCATAGCTAGCAGCTGTTCTTTGTGTCTACTTTGATGCACTTACCTTAACATTAAATATTTGAGATTCTTTTGCTGGGGAGGGAGAAAAGAAAGACTGTAAAACAAATAATACCTAATGGGTGAAATAGGAGTATTTAGACAAAGTTCCAGAGAGCAGCAGAGGCTATAACTGCTTGGTTCCCACAGGAATTTGTATGAGTAATAAAATTACAATCTCTAGAGATACTTGGAAATTTTAGCCTACAGTATCTTTGGAAATGTTTCACAGTTAAATTGTGTTTCCAATTCTGTGGCCAATCGTTGTCCTAACCAACTTTATCCCGAACATGCAATAGCATCTAACTCAGTTATCCACAGAGATCACTTCCATTTCTTTCAACTGCACACAAGGCAGGTTGTCAGGCAGCACTTCCAGCTTGCCCACTTAGAAGAGGACTCATTGCAGAGATCTTTCACCACACAATTGACAGTTAGTTTGTGACATCTTCACCCAGAGTCCTGAGCCATGCCAGAATGTACAAATGGATCCACCCCGAAGGACAGAAGCAGAAATTAGAGAAAGAGCACCAAATCACCTATGGCCCCCTCCTGCAAAATTGTTTCTTTTCTCTCATTATGTGCTTCATAAGAAGTCTCACTCACTTAAAATTTACTTATCTCCCTATCCAGTGAGAAATAGTGTTGAGCATTTTCTCCATCTAAAAAATGATGTTCAGCCTTGACATGAAGCTACTTTCCCTAGAGTTTTGTCTACTTGCTGTCATCATTTCTAAATAACATCCCAATCTTTTTCATTCTTTAAGGGAGTGGATTTCAAATGCCTTTATAGAAATCATGGAGAGGAGTATACTTTATGTCATAATTCTGCATTAAATACATATTGATCCAATTTATAATTATGTGCAATGCATTCTGTTAAAACATACTTTATCACCTTAAAAATAGTAGTCTTATTCATAACTTATCACATTGACTTCAAGGTTAACACACCTTTCATTGTTCTGCCTCAGAACATTGTTTACTCTTGAATGTGGTTCAGTGCTAGGTCACAATTATCCAGATATCCTTCCCAGATTAGCACATGGTGGTGGCAAAGCCCAAGAGACTAGGTAGTAGTCCCAGGTGTGCTCAACAAGCTCACAATAGAATTATAATTAAGTCTCCAGAATACTTTTTAAGTAATGCTGTCCATATCAAAGAGGTAAGCTGCTAAAATTTTTCAATGAAATGAATAAACATTTTGCTGGGTTATGGGTCTTAAGTGTCAGGGAATAGACATTTCTTCTAATTCTAAATCAACAAAAATACCAACTGCCAAAAAGGGCTTCAAGTTTAGAAAAAAAGATTAATATTAACTTGCCTCATTTTACTTCTAGTGAGCAGCACACAACTTGCCCATCTCTTTTCATCACATTGGGCATCGTTTGCTTATTCACGAAGAAAAAAATTATCATTTTCTACACACAAATGATTGTTCTTGAGGCCACAAAGGATACAACATATGTTGACAAGGGCATGTGTCTCAAAGGTGCTTGTGGTGTTTACTTCTTTAATAATTTAAACAGTCAAAATAACAATATTTATTTACAAGAATTCCTTGCCACCCAAACATTCATGGGTATAGGTCATTGACGTTTTTATGTATGTTCAGTGCTTTGTTGTAATTGCCCTTTCAATTCCACAAATCATTCTTTAGTTTGCTAGATTTCGTATAAATTTCAAATTCTCTGATCATTCTTAGAAAGGTTTATCTCTGGGGCTGGAGAGATAGCTTAGCGGTTAAACACTTGCCTGTGAAGCCTAAGGACCCCGGTTCGAGGCCCGGTTCCCCAGGTCCCACGTTAGCCAGATGCACAAGGGGGCGCATGCGTCTGGAGTTCGTTTGCAGAGGCTGGAAGCCCTGGCGCACCCATTCTCTCTCTCTCCCTCTATCTGTCTTTCTCTCTGTGTCTGTCGCTCTCAAATAAATAAACAAACAAACAAATAAATAAATAAATAAATAAATAAAAAGAAAGGTATATCTCTGGATTAAAAAAATGTAAAAATGTGGATCCAGGACTGGAGAGATGACATAGTGGTTAAGACATTTGCCTGTGAAGCCTAAGGATCAATGTTTGTCTCCCACATAAGCCAGACACACAAGGTGACTCATGCACAAGGTCACAGGGCATGCATCTAGAGTTCAATTGCAGTGGTTCAGGGCCCTGGCATACCAATTCTCTCTCTCTCTCTCTCTCTCTCTCTCTCTCTCTCTCTCTCTCTCTCATAAAAAAATGCAGATCCAAATGGTTGAATGATTGGCTATGATCAGGCAGCATACATGCAACAAATATTAACTACCAACAAGGTGATACATTCAGATAACAAATGTCAGTTAAGTACATGTTTGTCTACTAAGATGTGTTTTCATGACTCACAAAATTCATTATTTAGACAACCTACAATTTATTTGTTTTTAATCTGCCCAGAGCCAAGAGAAGTAATATTTTTCATCTAGTAGATTTCAACCAGGACATATAAGCCATTACACAGTAGTTAATCATGCAGGGTGTTAACAATGTCTAGTTCTGTGAGTATCCTGGGATGAATTTTAAATATATGGTAGCTGAGGACAGATCGCATGCTACACTGTTAGCCCAATGTGACATGCCAAGTACAACTTAGTCCAAAGGATTTTTCTTTTGTTTAGATTGTCAGACAAGCATAGCAACCAGATGGTAGAGAGAGAATATTATTTTAACGCCACACAAAGAAGGTTCTGAAGATATATGTCCTCTACAAGATGAAAATTTTACCCTGAGATTCTTGCATGTGTGCAAAGAAAACCCAAAAATGTGAGGGCATTACTCTAACCTTTATTTGTAATAATAAAACTGGAGAAAAATAAAATGCATAACACCACACATACATGCGCACACGCACACACACACGAGTATGCAATTCTATATTTTAATACAGGAAAATGGATAATCAACATCTAAATGGATAAGTAAAACTCTGACTATTGAATGATGAAATTATAACTCAATGTAATACATACACAATATCTCACGTGTAGATTATATGAATCACAATGAAATTCTGACCATTATTAAGCTTACATAGAAGAGTTGTATAACAATTTTACAAGAAAAATTTTTTCTAAGGAAGAAGAAGATATCCAGGGAAGACAGGTATTTTATTTATTTAATAGTCTGTCAGGATGTGAAATACACACAGCTAAATCTTCATATGTATTGAATATAGATAGTGGATAGTTTACATATTTCCATGAAATAGCTTTGATTCTTATTATAGTTCAAGCCTTAATGGTTTTATTGGAATTTTGAAGTAGCTCAAGTGTCACATGAACCTGGGTAACATTTAAGCCAGAGTCACATCCAGTGAAAGGAACTAGAGGCTGGAGTCATTGGATGGTCTTGATCCATCTCATCCAGCAGAAAGTGTAGCTATGACTCCAGTCAAATTGGAAGGAGGCATTCATGAAGCATGTTCACAGAAGTCTCGCTGTTGGTTTGGATCACAGTAAGAATGCTATACATCCCCCAGAAAGTGGGGCGCCTGGGAACACCAGATAACAAAGAGAAGTAGAAGAACAAAATTCCATTTAAACCTTTCCCCCAGTGTTCTTGATAACATTCCTAATCTCCTCATCTCTGTCAGACAGGATGAAGAGAAGCACATGCCACATCAGCTCTTCACTTGTGACACTGCATCCATCCCATGTCTAATTTGGTTATTGCAACCAAACTTTGCAGTGTATGGAACTGAGGATCTGGTCCCAAGAGCTGAAACTACAGTCCAAAGAGAAGGGTGATGGAGGGGAGGCAAGGAAGAAAAAAAGGGGGGTCTCTACAATATGCTTCAAAATAAAGTTGAAAATATGAAGAAAGATAAAGAAGCTCATGTATTCTAAGGCTGAAATTTTTCATCTCTCAATCTATTGTTACAGTGTTGGTGCCACAGCGGTTAGCAGAGCTGCCTTCCAATCTATTGTTACAATGGAAAAGCTGGCCCACAGTGATTTATCATAAGGATTGGAAGACTATCCTTATGCAAACAACACTCTTTATTCTATTTCCAAGATTTATATCACCTTTTTCATGTCTTTAAACTTAAAATAGCAGGTGAACAAATATAAAATAACTCAGAACTCTGAAGTATATAAGTGATCCTCCATAAATTCAAATTAATGTTCATTTGGGGAACTAGGATACAAAATGAAATATGCCTTCCCAGTAAGAATTTTATTTCTACATCTTGAGCTTAACATTCTAGTCATATGGGCAAAGGTAATTCTGACATATTTTAAAAACAAAGAGATCCAGATGTGGTGGCACATGCCTTTAAACCCAGCACTTTTGAGGCTGAGGTAGGAAGAACATGGTGAGTTCAAGGCCACCCTACAAAGTGAATTCTAGGTCAGTCTGGGCTAGAGCAAGAACCTACATTAAAAAAAGAGAGAGAGAGAGAGAGATTTTTTAAAGTTTGTATTTGTTTGTTTGTTTGTCTGTTTTTCAAGGCAGGGTCTCACTCTAGCATAGGTTGACCTGGAACTTATTCTGTAGTTCCAGGCTGGCCTGGAATTCACAGTGATTCTCCTGAGTGCTGGGATTAAAGGTGTGTACCACTACACTTGGCACTAAGAGCTTATATTTTATATCCATTATTGTCATGAGGCAAAATGCAGCATGGACTGAAAGACTGAATGAAGGTCATGTGGGAACACAATTATACAATGTGGAAAGATTTAGAAGAAAAATAAATTATTTAAATAATAGTCTCTAAGTAAAATGGCAAAATCATTAATGGGTTATAGATAATGGGAAAAAGTTGTAAAAGAAATTATTTTAATTATGAAACATTTATTCTCATATTTGAGAATTTGTAATGTTTTTATTCTCAGCCATTGCTCATAAAATAATCTTGTGTGATAAAAATAAATGTCAATTCCTAATTCTTGTTTTGATGTGTACCCTCCACCCTCCATCATCACGGGGAAGAGCCAATAAATGGAATCAATATAACTGAGATTGAAGTACATTTGCTGTACAGTATAGCAAATGAAGACCTGTTCAGATTCTGGAACTCCTTGAAGTAGAGCAGCAGAGAAGTGTTCTGACTGCTGGTGAACTCGGGGCACATGACTCAAAGCTGTGTAACTGCATGGAGCTCTTCCCTGGTGCAGGTTTTAATGCATTGTCCTGAGAGAACACTTAACAGCAGAGCCAGGAAGAGCAGCAAAGTAGAAAAAAATTGTTGTATATTCCAAAGGACATATTAAGCAAGATGTCAAATTCTTTTTTTATTTTATTTTTTGTTCATTTATTTATTTATTTGACAGTGACAGAGAGAGAAAGAGGCAGATAGAGAGAGAGAGAATGGGCGCGCCAGGGCCTCCAGCCACTGCAAACAAACTCCAGATGCATGCACCCCCTTGTGCATCTGGCTAATGTGGGTCCTGGGGAATCAAGCCTCGAACCAGGGTCCTTAGCTTCACCGGCAAGCACTTAACCACTAAGCCATCTCTCCAGCCCTCAAATTCTTAATGAAATAAAAAGTTATGTGATTCTTGAACTTCCTCACTACATTGAGGTAATGGGGAAAAAAGTAAAGATGAGATTAAGAAAGAATTTTGAGGGAGGAGAACTTCTTTTGAAGTTCCTGATGATTAATATGAATTATCAACTTGATTGGATTGAGAATTAACTGGGATCATATTAAGTACAACTCTGGCTGTGTTTGTGAGGGCCTTCTAGAGATAATTAGACCATGAAAGTTCTGAACTAATGAGTAGGCTAATCCCTGAAAACTTCACAATATAATAGCATTACTAGAAGGTGGCTAAAGGCTAAATAGTATGAGGGGATGCAATGGGTCCCAGTGGGTATTTCATTGGAGCTGTATCTTGCCAGAATGCTTAGGGCCTTTTCTCTGCTTCCTGGCTACCAGGATATGATTTGTTCTCTTCACCATACTCTCTCTGCCATAGTGGACTGAAAGTTCTGAGTCCATGAGCCAAAATTTCTTTTTGGTGACATTACTGATAAAAGTTGCTAACACACAGCTGCAAAGCAATACACTAACAAAGGATAAGACTGAGCTGGAGAGATTGCTCAGTGGTTAAGGTACTTGCCTGTGAAGACTAAGGACACAGGTTCAATTCTCCAGTACCCACGTAAGCCAGATGCACAAGGAGGTGCATGTGTCTGGAGTATATATGCAGTGGCTAGAGGCCCTGGTGTGCCTATTCTCTCCCTCTCTCTCTCTCTCTCTTTCTTACTCTCTCTCAATTAAATAGAAATTTAAAAAAATTAGCTAAATAAAATTTACAAGTAAGAAAGGATAAAACAGTAAAATGTGAATTTCAGATAAGAGATATCCATAAATGTAGGAGGTTTTCTCAAAGCCTATATACATGCTTCACAGAAGAGTCAGCTCAAACACCCACTGGGATCACACAGCACCCTTTTGCCATGAGAGCCAAAAGAAGAACTGTTATTTAACCATCCATCACCATTTTTTGCATGTCCACCCCAAACTCAAATCAAGCTGACCAGAAAGATAAGCTACTAATTGGCTCTGAAAGTAAATAAGGGACAAAAGAAGCAAGTGAATATTTACCCATGCCAGCACTCATAGGACAAGCAAAGCCAAGTCAAATACTCTCAGATCTTCTCTACATATAAACACGAAAATAGGTTTCCTTACAGAAGACCACATATAAAAGTCTATTATAGGTTGTGCATTACTACACAATTTTTTCTCATTTTTCAAGTTTTTGCTTACAAATCTACTTTTATTTCCTCTTTACTAAATTCCCACATAGATGTCACCTGTTCCATTAGCAAAACCATTATTCCCTTACACTCTAAGTGTCTAGAATAACATGCTTACATTAGTTACAAAAATGATTTTTTTCAGGCTGAGGAAATGGCTTAGCAGTTAAAGTTTTTGCCTGTGAAGCCTAAGGACCCAGGTTTGATTCCCCAGGGCCCATATAAGCCAGATGCACAAGGGGACGCATGTGTCTGGAGTTCGTTTGCAGTGACTGGAGGCCCTGGTGTGCTCATTCTCTCTCTCTCTCTCTCTCTCTCTCTCTCTCTCTCTCTCTCTCTCTCTCAATTAAATAGATAAAATATTTTAAAAATGATATTTTCTATGAGATACAGTTATAGCAATACAACTAGAAATTTGAAGTATCATAACATTCTTTCACAAATCCCCTCATTTAAAATCGTTATTTATTTGTGTGTATATGCCTGTGTGTATATGTGCACAAGCACATAGTGAGCCTCTTAGTACTGCAAATGAACACCAGACACTTGTGCCACATTTTTTCCATGTGTGGAAAATAAGTGGATTGGGAATTGAACCTGGGCCAGCAGGCTTTGCAAGCAAGAACCCTTAACCACTGAATCATCTCCTCAGCCCCAATTCCATCTTTCCATACATAATCATCACAACTTGAAGAGCATATATATGTGCCAAAAGTTACATTTCTTCATTACTTATGATAGTGAAAATACAAAGGTGTCAAAGGCCCAGTTGTCCATAGAATTAACAACTCAGATAAGGAATCCCTTCAAAAGGATTGTCTTAAGTGAAATTTGTGAACTTTCACTAACACTTGCCTAATGATACAAAAGTGTTGGCAATGTTCTGTTTGTGGAGAACTTTGACTTATTATAAATTAGTTGGCATTTAACTCAGAATTCTCATTTGGGAAAAATGTATTTATTGGATTAATTTTATTTTATCTGAGTCAACTGACTTTCCATTTCCATTTCAATATTTCAAGTATTACTTCCAAACACAATATGTAGTACTTATAAAATCACTCTATTTTTATTAGAAAATGCTAGTCCTCTACAAATACCACTAGTTTCAACTGTAAAATTCTGTGTCTGAAAGAATATTTTATTCTTATATTGGTGGTTTAATGGTGCTTATTTACTGGCCACTAAACAACTATTTTTTCTCTTTCCTTTTTTTTGTGTGTAACACAGGCAGGGTCTCAAACTGCTTCAATCTCACTTTGTAGTCAACACAATGCCCTTGAACTTCTGATCCTCCGGTCTCTACCTCCTATGTGCTGTGATTATAGATATGTGTACATATGTGTATACCTGACAACAAATTTTAAACATGTCGGTTCAAACTTCATAGAGAATTTATCCCTTCTTGCATTCCCTCTTCCTAGATTTTGTGCTAAGTAAAAATGTCACATATGCAAATTAATCATCTTCTATGAGCAGGAGCAGCAGGGGCAGGACCAGCGTTGAGCACTAGATAAGTGACTAACATTTGCGTATGTCTTGCCTCCACTTGTCAGACTCCAGGGCAGAAGGAACTAGCAGTCGAACAAGGCCTCCAGTTGGCTTGCTGTGGAAAGCATGCATAGCTCCTTTTTCTTTCTTTCTTTTTTTGTGGTAGGGTCTTATTCTACACTAGGCTGACCTGGAATTCACTATGTAGTCTCAGGCTGGCCACAAACTCACAGCGATCTTCCTATCTCTTCCTCCTGAGTACTGGGATTAAAGGTATGTTGCAAAAAGCATATATAGCAGTTTTCCCTTATCTATAGTATGATTATGCAGTTTCAGTGAAACACAGGCAAAAGCTATGAAGTGGAAAATCCCAGCAGCAAACACTTTCCAAGTTTTAAATTACACACCATTCTGTGCTCTCTCACCCCATTCACCCAGGTCTTGCATCTTCCCTCTGTGCAATGTGTCTGTTTTGTATATATTTCCCACCCGATAGTCACCTATCAGGCTGAATGGTGAGGGGATGCATTTTTATAGAGCACATGCTTAAGTAGCCTTTACTGAATAATGGATTCACAGCTATCCACAAGATCCACAGTGATGCTTCCAACTCAGACATAGGCCAGAGAGTCTGGAAAGTGCTCCCTTTAAATAAGAAGGCTGATGGTCACTTAATGAGGAGAGAAAAGTATCTTTTGCTGAGGTTACTATAATCTATGATACTAGTCAATTTTCTATTTGTGAAATTGTGGAAAAAATAAAAATTTGGGCTAGTTCTTCTGTTACAATGATAAAATGATAAAAGTTAGAGTCCACAGTGTAAGCATTATCATGTGCTTACTCAAAAACACAAATGACTTCCATTTAGGAATGGACAACATGAACAGAAAACATGGGCTGATTGATACAGTGGCAACAATGTGTTGCTCACAAAACAAATTGAGCCTAGAAGACTTCATTCAGCAATGAAACCCTTAAAATAAGTGACTCAAATATATTGTTCAGCTAAAAAGTAAAAAATGACTGAAGATTCTGCCTCTGCCAATGAGGAAGCTGTTACCGTATTGTGCATAAACTCACTTCCCTGCTCTTCCAGCTGCTCTTGATTCAGCCTGAGTCTCTTACGGATTCCTGAGGTTCCCATTTTTTATACAAGCTCCACTCATTTCTGGGACTCTGCTCCCTTAGGAGATCGGGACAGACATACATGGGTGTTTAACATGGGTCCTGAAGACTCCATGAAATGAAGCAAACTCATGCTCTCTCAGGCCCTCATTCTAGTTAGGAAGCGTACTTAATCTCTTAATGATTTCTCCAGCCCCATGAACAGTGTTCTTTTTTGTGCATGCACACACATGCATGTGTACATGTGTAATCTAGTGCAAGTGTGTGTATATATGGTGTATATACCTGTATGTGCCCTTTCTGAGCCCCATATGCTCACCTCTGGTGGTCCCAGCAGAACCAGTATCCCCACTCAGCAGCTTCTGCCTGATCTTTTATATATATATTACACCTCTAGATGGTAGTCACAGATGTGTTAAATTGATTCTGTATAAATCAAAAGAGGAAACAACAACAACAAAAGAAATACATGAATGAATGTGTGTCATGACTCATTTTTCCAGACAGCTCTAATGCACAGAACATAGGCTGTGCAAGCTGGCAACCAAAATTACACTGATCTTGTTTATGACCCAGTCTCTTTTTATTGCTTGCAGATCTTGCAGGGATCCATGGGTTCTAGGGTCTCTGATCCCCTGGGGACTGGGGTTTCAGGTGCCACATCCTACTGTTTTTACGTGCTATCTGGAGATTCGAATGTCAGCAGTTTCAGACCCTCATGCTTGCCCAGGAAACATACATAATCACTGAGCCATCTCTTCAGCAAAATGATTTCAACAATACCTGTAAATGCATTACATTCACATCCTATTATAATATATTTCTAAATTGGTTCTATGACTATTAATCTCTTAGTTTAGCCAATTTATAAATTATACATTATTATAGCTATGCACATATAGAAGACACATAGAAAACAGAGTTCAGCAGTACCATATAACGTAGCAGTTCCACATTTGGGCATAAGTCCAATCTGAATCCTAAATATATGTGCTGTCCTACCTTAACTTTCCCCTCCTCAGATTCTCTTTAATAATACACTTCATGTATGTCACACCCCTGGTCATAAAGGAGAGTGGCGATAATTCAGTGATGGTATGGGAGAGGAAAATGAAGAGCATGCACTATTACCTTTCATCCCAAGTTAACGATAATGTCAGATACTTGAGGGACATGTAAAATTCTATTCTCTACCTCACTATTGCTGAGTAATATCAATCTCATAGTTTGACCTGAAATAAATATTTTTTTTTCTAATCAGTGTTCTTAATAAAAGATGGAGATGACAAGAGAATAAAAGAGCTAAGTAACATGAACATAAGTGCTTCTATCTTCATAAGACATGAATGGTTATTCATGTGGTGTTCTTCCACCTCTCCCCCCATTTCCAAAGAAAATGTCAAGTAACTGTCTCAACAGAAAGATCTGCTGTGTGGAAAAACTCAAATTTTCATTGTCATAGAATGCAATCTTTGGCTCGTCATTTGTGTAATGGGGCTTATACTGATAAGATTATGACATAAAGGAGTCATAATGAGATATCTTAGTGAAAGCTCAATGTTCCAGACATAGCTTTTCCAATGTATATTATGAATTTATCCAAAGAGCAGATCAAATTCCTGAAGGTTATACCTAATTGTTACATGCCTTGTTGGATTAAGATATAAATTGAAAAGTTTTTAGGCAATATCAGGATCCATAAATAAGATTCTTATGAACAATTCCACCATAGTATTAAGCAAATTATTTTTTGATGGTATGTCATGTAGTAACACCAGTAAGTTTCATGAGCTTCAACCCACTGTTGCAATACATATTTTGTAATACATGTGCCTTATTCAGAAGAATTTTTGCATATAATGAAGTGGAATTTTGCCATTCCACAAGTTGAGATATTGAAAGAACTAACATTATAGAAGGTCAATGGAAAACTAAAATAATTGTGCCAAATTTTTATTTTTTACTTATTTGAAAGAGAGAAATTGGCAGGGAGAGAGAGAGAGAGAGAGAGAGAGAGAGAGAGAGAGAGAGAGAGAGAGAGAGAGAGAGAGGGAGGGAGAGAATGGGCACACCAGGGCCTCCAGTCACTGCAAATGAACTCCAGGTGCATGAATGTGGCCCCTTATGCCTCTGACTTACATGGGTCCTGGAGAACTGAACCTCAGTCCTTTGGCTTTGCGGGCAAGCACCTTAACCACTAAGCCATCTCTCCAGCCCCTAATTGTGCTAATCTTAATGAGTAAAAATATTTCCCTCTCTAAAGAGAAGTCTAATCATGTAATAACCACCATCCAGTTATCACACCAGAAATGGTCACATATTGGCAATGTATGGGTCTCTATTGTCCATTCAAGAACTACACAGTGAGGGTCATTAAATAATATTCTGTTAGAAACTCACATAGTTGGGCCCATACATAGCCTCCATCCCAGCTGTCAATTGCCTTTTTATGCACAAATCATTGTGAAGTCCTGGTGAAGCAGAGAGGGGAAATGAATTAATATCATGAGGAAATGTCACCTTGTGATCTTAATTATCAGCAAGTTCCTTCACTGTAGATAATACTTATGACCACAGGATACAGTTAAACATGCTCCCATTATAAAAGGTGTGACTACATACTTGCCCATGCATTTTGGTCATTAATTTTGCAATGTTCTTTGTTCCTGTCCAACAACCAATTAGGCAAACAATAGCCATGGCCCATAAGCCAACATAGAGTGCTTCAAACCATTTTTCTGTCCATAAAAGTAGAAAACCCAATGTTGCTGTTCTGTATACTTGAAGAATTGTACTTCACCCCACTCTTTCAGAGCCAATGCTCTGCTTTAAAATATAAGAAAGATAAAAACAATTGTACATCTAGAGGCAAATAGTAAAGTATCTCTTCCATGTAAGCACAAACTGATTTTATAAGAAAGAGGTTGCTGTGCCAGTAAATTCGTATCCAGTTCCAAGAACTATACCACATTCGAAATTTCATTTGTGATTCTGACAGTTACCTGATTATGTGTGTGATGATTTAATCTAGCTGACCATAGAGCTTCTAAATCTTGACTTGAAGATTCAATTAAGAGTCAAACCTTGGAGATAAATGTTAGTAGGCTAGAACAGGAAACACTGCTCATCTGTTTTTCAAGTCTTCGACTATGAAACTAATGTCAATTATTTCCATGGAAGTGCTACATATATATATGGGTGAAGAATGTTGGAGATAACTGCAGGAATTTCCACTTTGTCCTTCCTACTATAAAGACATGAATACTCTTTTATGCTTTTATGAACTTGAGACATGTGGAAGCAGAGGCACACCAAGTGAGGGAACAACAATGGTGATTTTGACATATATTAAATATAAATATTCCTATTCTATTCTCCAAGAATGGAAAAAAAAACCAATAACAGTATAGAATGGTATAGTGTGTCTTGATATACCATAAGATGGAATAAAAGCAAGGTACACTTATTACTTAACATACCACTATTGGATCTAATAGTTCATACTTATATTTGAGTTATGTAAGATCAGCCAAAAAATAGTCAGTGCTTAAAAAGCCCTAGAAATTCTAGATGGTTCCTTTGACTGAGTTCCAGTCACTTATGTGAGGGCCATCAGACAATATTGTGGAGGAAGATTATACTTGTATAATGAAACAAGTTGGGTTTCTTTCCAGAAAACCCAGAGGTATTTTGGAGTGGTATCTTATTAGGTGACCAATCCTTTTTTCTATAGAGAATATAATAAGTGTGCATAATTTATCCTTTATGTACGAAATCCTCTGCTATCACAGATTTCTCTGAGTAAAAGCACCATTTAAATGAGATTTCTGGTTATTATTGTTATATATTATTATTATATATTATTATAGGGCTGATATAGTCTACAGTGATTAATATTTAAAACATATGGGCTGGAGAGATGGCTTAGTGGTTAAGCACTTGCTTGTGAAGCCTAAGGACCCCAGTTCGAGGCTCGATTCCCCAGGACCCATGTTAACCAGATGCACAAGGGGGCGCACACGTCTGGAGTTCATTAGCAGTGGCTGGAGGCCCTGGCACGCCCATTCTCTCTCTCTCTCTCTCTCTCTCTCTCTCTGCCTCTTTCTCTCTGACTGTCACTCTCAAATAAGTAAAAATAAACAAAACAAATTAAAAAAACATAGTGCCTAATATTTTCTGAACAATACAGTTTTATTAAAATCAAGGTCAATTCCAATGACATATATCCAACCCTTTCCTTGATCTATACTTCAAGGTTAGTGGCATCCTAATCAATATGTTCTTTAATTGACTAAAGCAGATCATCCAGGACCTCACACGAGTTGCAGTTGGAGAAGGGGTGGTGCTGAACAAGCTACATGTGTAAACTCACTACAGTATCTACAAATCTCTGAGACCAGAGGTGTTTTCTCTGCAAAATGGTGTGCCTCTGCTTCCACATGTCTCAAGTTCATAAACGCAGAACATAGAATGGTGTTTGCTAGGATTTAGGATGAAGGGGGAAAGTGTACACACTTTAATGTACATAGTTTCAGTTTTGCACAATGAAAAAAAGCCTCTGGAGATCTGTTTCAGAACAATGTGAGTATATTTAATACTGCTTGAGTGTACATTTAGAGTTCCTTAGATGCACATGTTGTGCTGTACATTTTACTACAATAAAAGGTAAAGAAAGATAGACTGGCCAGATAGCTCCATGGATTAAGCACCTGCTGCACGAGCCTAATCATCTGAGATCAGAATCACAAACCCCACTTAAAAGCTGAAAGCCATGGTAGACTTCGATAACCCCAGTGTGTATATGGTGAGATGAAAGTAGAGACAGAAGAGTTTCCCTGAAGCTTGCAGACCAGCTACCTTGGTGAGCCAGAATGAGAGACCCTGCCTCAAATAAGGTTGAAGGCAAAGCTCAATACCTGAAAGCTGTTTGCTAACCTCCACATAAACACCACTGCACATGCATGCTATCTGTACTCACACATATGAACACACATATCATACAAAAACATATAAATACCAAAAAGAAAACTAAACAAAAAGAGAGGACTGGAAACATCACTAAGCAGTTAAGGTGCTTGCCTGTGAAGTCTAAGGACCAGGGTTTGATTCCCCAGGACTCACATAAGCCAGATGCACAAGGTAGTACTTGCATCTGAAGTTCATTTGCTGTGGCTGCAGGCCCTGGCAAGAGAAAGACAGAGCTGAAGAGCTGGTTGGTTTATCAGTTGAGGCTCTTGCCTGCCATGCCAAAAGGGCCCAGGTTTGATTTCCCAATATCCACATAAAGCCAGATTCACAAAGTGGAGCGTGCATTTGGAGTTTGTTTGCCACAGCCTGAGGTCATTCTCTCTATTTGTCTCTCTCTGTCTAAAATAAATAAATAAATAAATAAATAAATAAAAAGACAGCAACAGAAAAGGATAATTGTTGGTTATTTCTAACCTCATCACCACTTCCATATAACTTAAATGGCGAAGTCCACTCCAAATCTAAAGGTAAGTATATTCTTTTCAATGACTGTGACCTGATCAAGATGTACTTTCAGTACTCATGGTTTAGTTCTCCCACACATGTTGCCTGGCCTCTTTCTGGTGAAGGTTGATGTTGTTTCATCTCTGGTGTAGAGTTCACCAACCTGTAGGGCATATCATGCATGTCCAGATCCTTTTGTCTTAGAATTCGATGCCTGTGCTTAGCCTGGAGGCAGTGAGAATTGTCCACGAGAAAGAGTCAGCACCATGGTTCCAGCTTGGGAGAACTTCCTCCCTATCCAAGAGAGGAATTAGAAAAGTTATTCCCTTCATGTAGTCATCTCCTCTCATAAAATAAAAATGCTCTTTCTTTGCTTTCATGAAAATATCAGAGAAATTTAAGAGTTCAAATTCTAAGCCTTATCTATGTCTGGTGAACTGGTATGTGGTGGTTTACATATAAATGTATATCTTCCATAGCCTGAGCTATTTGTGATGAAGCTTTCTATTTAGTGTCAGCCAGCACAGCCCTGCTGAAGTAGGCATATCCCTGTGGGGAGATGTCAAGTACAGCCCCACTAGGTGTGCTGAGAGCCAGCTTGTGCTCTGGCTATTCATGATTGCTGGTCCTCACTTCTCTCTGCTGTAGATGTATGATGGACATCTGCCATGATCAAGCTTCCCTTGGAATCTGTAAGACTGAAATAAATCCTTTCTTCCCAACTTAAAGGTAACTATAGCATGCCCCATCCCTATCTAAAGGAGTCATCTATCATAAACCACATTTAATGACCACTACAACTCTTTAATCTTTATGATCATATAGACAGTGAGCTTGGATCTAAGTCACATATATCTAGCTCCTACATGAGGAAAGAGATAATTTCAGACCTCCATAGGGGCATGTTGGTCTTCACATCAGTTCCCAAATGTGATCAATGCTTTCAATATCCCTTTGTACCCACTTGTTTAGATTCTAAATATTCCTGTTACTTTTCATTCTATTTTATGTATCTGTATTTCTACTTTGTTTCTTGAAGCAGAGGAAGCAAACAGGGAAATATATGAAATTAAGACAAAGTAAACCCAAAGCAGAAAACAGAATGGACAAGCAAAGGAAGAAGATGAAACCATGAAATACATGTCACACACTTAGATCCAATTATAGCCATTGACTTCATGAAATGAACAAGGAAGTGTGTGTGAAGCTAAATTCTTAGGATAATAGATTTTGTTATTTAAACCCCAGGAACAAAGGTGCCTTCTTCAAATAGCACCATTAATGTAGTGGTTGTAGTTCTTACAATGAATCTGCTTTAAAAAAATATTTATTTGTTTTTTATTTATAAGCAGAGAAAGAGAATAGGTACAGCTGGGCCTCTAGCCACTGCAAATCAACTCCAGATGCATGCACCACTTTCTGAATCTGGCTTTATATGGGTACTAGGAAATCAAACACCAGTCATTAGACTTTGCAGTCTAATATCTTAACAGCTGACCCATCTCTTTAGCCCCTAATCTACTTTTAAAAGACAACAAGAATACAAAGTTTGTGGATTGAAAGATGGAATCAACATGGAAACTTTAAAGATACTTTTTAGCATGTAAATACTTTGCTCCAGTGTCAAATACTTAGCAAGTCAAAAAGTTAACAATTAAAAAATGTAAATCCAGATCCGGAATCCTTTATCTCAAATTTTTAGAGCAACATATGGTTTGCAATTTAAATTTTTTCCAATTTTAGAAAGCTAATACAGTGTACATCGCATATATTAGGTTACGCTTTGCTGAGGATTTGAGGCAGCAGCCCAAATTCAAATACATTAATATATCTCAGTGAATATATGAATATGCACACAAAGTAGCATGAACAAGGACCACTTGAGAATCTCTATTTTGGTTCAGAAAATGTTTGAACACTAACTGAATTTGTGCTCAATATGAGAAAACTGGGAATTTTGCTTCAGGTTTTCTGTTTGTTGTTCAGGAAAGAAGAGGCCTTTGTATTTTATAATTGTAGTTCAATGATTTGGGTAGCTTTATACCCCTGTTATTAATTTAAACTATGTGATTTTTGTTTGTTCTTAGAGATAGGGTCTCATCCTAGCTAATAATTCACTGTATAGTCTCAGGCTGGCCTCAAACTCACAGTGATCCTCCTACTCAGACTAAGTGCTGGGACTAAAGGTGTGGGCCACCGTGCCTGTCTACAGTATATATTTATTGATAAATTACTAGAGCAAGCAGTATAGAAAACAATTTCAAGTATTTCAGAAACTATTAAGCTATTTAGTGTTGTGGAAGTAAACCAGTCTTTATGATAATTAAAGAAAAGTTTCCAGAGCTGGAGGGATGGCTAAGCAGTTAAGGCATTTCCCTGCAAAGCCTAAGGACCCTGGTTCAATTCCCCAGGACACACGTTAGCCAGATGCACAAGGGGGCGCACACATTTGGAGTTCGTTTGCAGTGGCTCAAGGCCCTGGCATGCCCATTCTCTCTTTCTCTCTCCCCCCACTTTCTCCGTATAATAACTAAATAAAAATAAAATATTGTTTTTTAAAAAAAAGAAAAGAGGGCTGGAGAGATGGCTTAGCGGTTAAGCACTCGCCTGTGAAGTCTAAGCCGGTTGGAGGCTCGGTTCCCCAGGTCCCACGTTAGCCAGATGCACAAGGGGGCGCATGCGTCTGGAGTTCGTTTGCAGAGGCTGGAAGCCCTGGCGCGCCCATTCTCTCTCTCTCCCTCTATCTGCCTTTCTCTCTGTGTCTGTCGCTCTCAAATAAATAAATAAAAAATGAACAAAAAATATTAAAAAAAAAAGAAAAGAAAAGCTTCCAGGTGTTATGCTGGGTGGGGCACAAGAGCTGACAGACCAGCCTGTGAACACCCTGTGTTGTAAATGCCCTGCTGGTGAAGGTTACATGGAAGTATGAAAGAACAGAGAGCCTTCTATCTTTTCAGACCTCCAGGCACAGAGCAGATTGTCTGGACCCATCATTGTGATTACTGCACATAACCCAGTGACCCATTGAGCTAGAAAGTGACATGGTGAGGCTTTGAGTTGTCTCCAATTCAAAAACAAAAGTACCTACCAAGTATGTACAGTAATAGGTACCTTTTTGTTTGTCTTTTTTTGCTACACCTAAACCAATGTTCCAAATAACTGAGCTTTGATGTGAAGGAGGGCAATTGTTAGATTCCACAGTGATTTTCATTTATGTCAAGTGAAATTTTAGAAATGCTATGAATGAGTGGCATTGTGTATTTCTCACTTTAAAAAAAAAAAAAATTGGGGGTTAGGATCTCAGGTCTTACTCTAATCCAGGCTGACCTGGAATTCACTATGTGGTTTTAAGGTAATCTTGAACTCATGGTAATTCTACTTCCTCTTCCTCCCAAGTGCTTGGATTAAAAGTGTGTGCCACCATACCCAGCTTCACTTTTTTTCTCTAAATGTAAATGTCATGATGATAAGCTTGTCCAATTGTGATGACCATGATAAAATAAAGCATGGGTGCAAGGAAAATTCTGAAGTGAAAGATACCATTCCTTCAGCAATAGAAGCTTGTGGGATGCAAAACCAAGTTCAGCATCAGCAAAATGGCCAAACAGTGCTCCTGGCTTTCTGTCCTCTCATAGACAACTGGATATTGCAGGAGCGAGAGAGTGTGTTGTTGATTTCACACCAGAATTTCAGGCAACAAAAGGAAACAAGTAGGACTAAATGAATAAAAGCTTCTACACAGCAAAGGAAAATAAACAAACAAAATCGAACAGCAGCTTACTATTAGATATTGTCTAATTGTGTTGATCATGATAAAATGAAGAAAGGAAGCAAGGTAGAAGGGAAACACTTGTATGTTGAAAAAAAAATTGTAAATTATATATTTGGTAAGTGAATAATATCCAAAGCATGCAAGGAACTCACATAGCTTAATTGCACAAAAGAAAAGGAAAGAAATGAAATCAAATAATTTGACTTTCACAAATGAACAAAGGACCTGAGTAGATTTTTTTTTTTCTAAAGGAGACATAAGCATAGACAACAGGTATATGGAAAATTGTTTCACACCACTAAGTATTGGATAAGTGAACACACAAAACATTGTGGATTTTGACAATGAAATACTCATTCTTAGAAAAACTGATATTTCAGACTTCCGGTTAAGATGGCAGCTTAGGTACCACGCCAAAGCAGCCTAGGGGGGAAAAAGACCAAAAAAAACTCAGCAAAATACACATTTACTAAAAAGTGAGGTATATGGGAAATCGAAATGGCAGTGGAGAAGTAGAAGAGATCCAGAGCCCTCACAGGACAGCAAAAGCGGCCCTGGCAGGTCTGCTGAGCTTAGCAGCGTCAGCACACTGGAAAGCCGCCAGGCTTGGCTCGAGCTGCAGAAAAGCCAGGTTAGGGGAGCTTCCACTCACACCGGAGCTCTCTGCAACTCAAGAAACATGAAGGGAGAGCGGCAGTGAACAATGGAAGAGCAGATCACAAGGTAGAAGAACACATGGAACAGAGACAAAACTAGAGCAGGTATGGCTCCCTCCCCTCCCCCACTGCCTGAGCTCAGCTCCAGCGAACAGAGCAGTGGTCACAGACCCGGCCACGCCAACTTGAGCCAACACTGGGACCCAAGCAGTAGCAGGGTCCCACAGCAACATCAGCGGCTCCAGCACCAGCAGCAGTGGACCCCAGCAGTGGCAGATCCAGTAGCAGCAGCAGTGGCAGATCCAGCAGCAGCAGCTTCAGAGGCAGCAGTTGCAGATAACACAGATCCAGCAACAGCAGTAGAGGATCCAGCAGTGGTAGCTAAAGCAGCAACAGTAGTGGCAGCAGCAGCAGTGGATCCAGCAGAGGTGACAGAAACAGCAGTGGCAGCTTTAGCAACAGTGGCTATGGATCCAGGAGTGGCAGCTGCAGGAGCAGCAGTGGTAGTTCCAGCAGCGGGGGTACCAATCTGCATGGCCACAGTTGACAGGCTCGGTTTGCCTGCAGGAAAAGCCAGTGCCCAGCTCCACAAATCAGAACAGCAGCCCAACGACCCAGCCAGCAACTTGACTGAGACCAAAATCATCCAAAGAGGTAACTGGGATTACACCAGGGAAGGTACTTAGTTTGTCGAAAGCTGACTTGGATCCCTCAACAGACCAGAAATCTTAACCTCTTTGTTGATAGAGGATCTGGTTGTTATAATAACTACTGTTACATAAATACTCAGTGCTGTTTTTGATTGAATGTGTACAGTGTTTAGTTAAATTTTAGAATCTACCTATATTTTATTCCACTCAGCCCACTTGAATACTCCCATAGCAGGCAAACTGAACCCCTAGGAACAGCTTTGTAGATACTTTTTAAGCTCCTACCCTGAAGATATATAACATCAGATCAATTGGCACAGCTAAGAATACCCAGCTAGCTAGAAAATCCAAGCAGAAATGGCCTCCAGTGAGAACGAGTTAGAGGAAATGCCTGAGAAAGATTCCAAAAGAATGATTGTAAATATGTTCAAAGAAGTCAAAGAACAAATCAAAGGAGTCAAAGAGGAATTCAAAGAGGAAATCAAAGAGGAAATCAAAGGAATCAAAGACACAAGACAGGGCTGGAGAGATGGCTTAGCAGTTAAGCGCTTGCCTGTGAAGCCTAAGGACCCCGGTTCGAGGCTCGGTTCCCCAAGTCCCACGTTAGCCAGATGCACAAGGGGGCGCACACGTCTGGAGTTCGTTTGCAGAGGCTGGAAGCCCTGGTGCGCCCATTCTCTCTCTCTCTTCCTCTATCTGTCTTTCTCTCTGTGTCTGTCGCTCTCAAATAAATAAATAATAAAAAAAAAAGACACAAGACACAAATTTCCTGAAATAAAGAAGGCAATACAAGACATAAATAAGGAAATAGAAATAATAAAGAAAAACCAGTCAGAATTACTAGCAATGAAGAACACAGTTAATGAAATAAAAAACTCTGTAGAAAATCTCATCAGTAGAATGGATGAAGGAGAGGACAGAATAAGCTAGAAGACCAGTTGGCAGATCTATACAGTCCAACAAAGAGAAAGACAGACTAATAATAATAGAAAAGTATGAATGGGAATTTAAAGATATTCGGAACACTATGAAAAGATGAAACATAAGAAATCAGGGCATAGTAGAAGGAGAAGAATTTCACTCCAAAGGCATAGTAGGCATCTTCAACAAAATCATAGAAGAAAACTTCCCCCAAATTGGGAAAGAGGTGCCAATGCAGATACAGGAAGCCTTTAAAACCACAGCCAGACAAAACCTGGAAAGAACCTCTCCTCGTCATATTATAATCAAACTACCAAACACACAATCCAAAGAAAAAATATTAAAAGCAGTTAGAGAGAAAAATCTAGTTACTTATAAAGGCAAGCCCATCAGTATTACAGCAGATTACTCAACACAAACTTTTAAAGCCAGAAGGGCTTGGAGTGATGTATTCCAAACTCTGAAAGATAACCACTGTCAGCCAAGGTTATTTTATCCTGCAAAGCTACCCATTCAAATAGACTGATAAATAAGGACATTCTACAAAAAAAGCAGGCTAAGGGGGTATTTGAAGACAAAACCAGCTCTACAGAAAATACTTGAAAGAATCCTCCATTCCGAAGTGAAGGAAAAGCACACATATAAGGAACCTGGAGAAAACAAGCAATACTCAAATACTAGTTAACACAAGAGAGCAAAGGTAGAACCAGAACCACAAAAAAAATGGCAAACATAAATACACACCTTGCAATAATATAACTTAATATCAACGGTCTCAATGCACCAACCAAAAGACACAGGTTTTCAGACTGGGTTAAAAAGCAGGATCCTACAATTTGTTGTCTCCAAGAAACTCATCTTTCTACAAAGGATGGACATCATCTTAGGGTGAAAGGTTCGAAAATGGTGTTTCAAACAAATGGGCCTGGAAAACAAGCAGGGGTCACTATCTTAATATCTGACAAGGTAGACTTCAATCCAACGTTATTCAAGAAAGATAAGGACAGACACTTCATATTGATCAAGGGCACACTCCAACAGGAGAACATTACAATCCTAAACATATATGCACCTAACATGGGGGCTCCCAAATTCATCAAACAAACATTATTAGAACTAAGGTCACAGATAACACCAAATACAGTAGTGGTGGGTGACTTTAACACCCCACACTCATCAATTGACAGGTCATCCCAGAAAAAAATAAACAGAGAGGCATCTGGACTAAATAAGGTCATAGAAGGAATGGACCTCACAGATATATACAGGACATTTCATCCACATGCTACAGAAAATACATTCTTTTCAGCAGCACATGGAACATTCTCTAAAATAGACCATATATTAGGACACAAAGCAAATCTTAACAAATTCAGGAAAATTGAAATAATTCCTTGAATTCTATCTGATCACAATGGAATTAAACTACAAATCAATAGCAAGAAAGGCTACAGAGCATACACAAAATCATGAAAACTAAACAATACACTACTAAATAATGAATGGGTCAATGAAGAAATCAGGAAGGAAATCAAAAAATTTATAGAGTCAAATGATAATGAGAACACAACATATTAAAATCTCTGGGACACAGCGAAGGTAGTTCTAAGAGGTAAATTTATAGCTTTAAGTGCCTATATTAAGAAATTAGAAAGGTCACAAGTAAACGACCTAATGCTTAACCTTAAAGCCTTGGAAAAAGAAGAACAAGGCAAGCCAAAAATCATTAGATGGGAAGAAATAATAAAGATTAGGGCAGAAATTAATGAAATAGAAACAAACCAATTAAAGAAACAAAGAGTTGGTTCTTTGAAAGGACAACCAAGATTGATAAACCCTTAGCAAATCTGACCAAAAGAAAGAGAGAAGAGACACAAATTAATAAAATTAGAGATGAAAAAGGTAATATCACAACAGATTCCAGAGAAATTCAAAAAATCATAGGGACATACTATAAAAGCATATACTCCACAAAGTATGATAATCTGAAAGAAATGGATGATTTCCTTGATTTATATGACCTACCTAAATTAAATCAAGATGAGATTAAACACTTAAATATACCTATAACAAGCATGGAGATCCAAACAGTTATCATTATCTACCAACTAAAAAAGCCCAGGCCCAGATGGATTCATTGTGGAATTTTACCAGACCTTCAAGGAAGAGGTAACACCATTGCTCCTTAAGCTTTTCCAAGAAATATAAAAAGAAGGAATTCTACCAAATTCCTTCTATGAAGCCAGGATCACCCTGATACCAAAACCAGGCAAAGATAAAAAAAAAAAAAAAAAGAAAATTACAGACCAATCTCCCTCATGAACATAGATGCAAAAATTCTCAACAATATATTGTCAAACAGAATACAAAAATATATCAGAAAGATCATTCACCCTGACCAAGTAGGCTTTATGGCAGAGATGCAGGGATGGTTCAATATACCCAAATCTACAAATGTAATGCATTATGTAAATGGATTGAAGGACAAAAATCACATGATCATCTCATTAGACGCAGAGAAAGCATTTGAGAAAATCCAACATCCCTTCATGATAAAAGTCATGATAAAAGTCCTACAGAGACTGGGATAGAAGGAACATATCTCAATATAATAAAGGCTACTTATGACAACCCTGCAGCCAACATATTACTAAATGGGGAAAAACTGGAAGCTTTTCCACTAAAATCAGGAGTAAGACAAGGGTGTCCACTGTCCCCTCTTTTATTTAACATAGTTCTGCAAGTCTTAGCCATAGCAATAAGGCAAGAGACACACATAAAAGGGATACAAACTGGAAAGAAGAGATCAAGTTATCATTATTTGCAGATGACATGATTCTATACATAAAGGACCCTAAAGACTCTACTAGCAAACTGTTAGAGCTGATGAAAACCTACAGCCGTGTAGCAGGATACAAAATAAATACACAGAAATCAGTAGCCTTCACATATGCTAACAACAAACACACAGTGGTAGAAACACACAGAGAATCACTCCCATTCACAATTGCATCAAAAAAATAAATAAATAAAGTACCTTGGAATAAACCTAACCAAGGAAGTAAAGAATCTCTACAATGAGAACTTTAAAACACTCAAGTGAGAAATTGCAGAAGACACTAGAAAGTGGAGAAACATCCCTTGTTCCTGGATTGGAAGAATCAATATTGTGAAAATGGTAATCTTACCAAAAGCAATCGCCACATTTACTGCAATCCCTATCAAAATTCCAAAGACATTCTTTACGGAAATAGAAAAAACAATCCAAAAATTCATTTGGAATCACAAAAAACCTCGAATATCTAAAATAATACTGAGCAACAAAAATAAGGTTGGTGGTATCACCATACCTGATTTTAACCTATACTACAGAGCCATAGTAACAAAAACAGCATGGTACTGGCACAAAAGCAGACATGTAGATCAATGGAACAGAATAGAGGACCCAGATGTAAGTTCAGGTAGCTATAGCCACTGATATTTGATTAAAAATGCCCAAAACACTCATTGGAGAAAACACAGCCTCTTCAGCAAATGGTGTTGGGAAAACTGGATATATATCTATAGAAGGATGAAAATAGATTCTTCTCTTTCCCCATGCATAAGAATTAAGTCCAAATGGATTAAAGACCTTAACATCAGACCTTAAACTCTGAAACTGCTGAAGGAAAAAGCAGGGGAAATCCTTCAACATATTGGCCTTGGCAAAGACTTTCTGAATACAACCCCAGTTGCTCAGGCAATAAAACCACAGATTAATCACTGAGACCTCATGAAATAACAAAGATTTTGCACTGTAAAGGACACAGTGAATAAAGCAAAGAGGCAACCTACAGAATGGGAAAAAATCTTCGCCAGCTATATTCTGATAGAGGATTAATATCTAGGATATGCAAAGAACTCAAAAAGTTAAATAATAAGGAATCAAACAAGCCAATCAAAAATTGGCTATGGAGCTAAATAGAGCATTCTCACAGGAAGAAATATGAATGGCATATAAGCATCTAAAAAATGTTCTGCATCACTAGTCATGAGGGAAATGCAGATTAAAATTACATTGAGGTTCCATCTCACTTCTGTCAGATTGGCTACCATCATGAAAACAAATGATAATAAATGTTGGTGGGTATGTGGAAAAAGAGGAACCCTTCTACACTGCTTGTGGGACTGCAATCTGGTCCAGCCATTGTGGAAATCAGTGTGGAGGTTCCTAAAACAGCTAAAGATTGATCTATCCTATGACCCAGCTGTAGCACTCCTAGGCATGTATCCTAAGGACTCATCTCATTTCTTTAGAAGTACGTGCTCAACCATGTTTATTGCTGCTCAATTTATAATAGCTGGGAAATGGAACCAGCCTAGATGTCCCTCAACTGATGAGTGGATAATGAAGTATACAATGGAGTTCTACTCAGTGGTAAAGAAAAATGAAGTTATGAAATTTGCAGAAAAATGGATGGATCTGGAAAGGATTATACTAAGTGAGGTAACCCGGGCCCAGAAAGCAAAGTGCCACATGTTCTCCCTCATATTTGGATCCTGGTTACAGATGATTGGGCTTCTGCTTGAGAAGGAAAATACTTAGTAGCAGAGGCCAGTAAGTTAGAAAGGAGATATAAAGGGAAGAGAAATGAAGGGAGGAGTGTACTTAATAGGTTGATATTATATATGTGTAAGTAGAATGATTGAGATGGGGAGGTAATCTGATGGAGAATGGAATTTCAAAGGGGAAAGTACAGTGGGGGCGGGTATTGCCATGGGATATTTTTTATAATCATGGAAAATGTTAATAAAAATTGTGAAAAGATAAAAATAAATAAATTTTTAAAAATCAGAAAAAAAAAACTCCTTAGATCCCCTAACTAACAGGTACTCATGTGGAAGACAGAGCCTCTGAGCTTTACAACAAGACAGAAGAAATTGTTCTGAAATTGATTGGTGTAAATGTAAACTTATACAACCACCATGGAAATCAATATGGAGATTCCTGAAAAGGATGAACACAGAGCTAACAACAGACCCATTTATTCCCTTACTTGGCATCTAATCTAAATGCTCCCTGCCTCACTACAGAGATATTTGTTCAACCATGTTTATAGCTGCTCAATTCATTATAGCTAATAACTGGAATCAACCCAAGTGCCCATTATTGAATGAATGTAAAAAGAAGTTGTAGTACATTTACACAATGGAATTCTACTCAGACATAAAAAAAATGATACAATGAAATTTGTAGAAAAATTGACACACTTGGAGCAGAACATACTCATTGAACTCACACAATCACAGAAAGACAAACTCTGCATGGCCTCACTTATCTGTGATTCCTAATCTGGACCAACTGGAGTGGCTGACATACCTGATAGGGAACCAAAGGCCCAGAAAATAGAGATGGAAGTGTTTGGGAGAAGGGAAGAGAAGATTGAGGAAAACAAACACAAAACTAAAACCAAAATGAGCTGGTACCATAGAAACCTTTATCCTTGCAGATAGACTAAAAGATATAACTCTCAAAAGGAGTAAGGGCCTTAGAGAGGGTGGAATGAAGCCTAACCTTCAATTTTTTTTTATTTATTTATTTATTTTTTGTCTCTGGCCTGTAACTCCTAGTACCAGAAATGGGTTGCTACCCACATTGAGCTGCTGATCACAGAGACCCGTGCAGTCCCCCAAACAAGACAGGTTTCTGTCAAAGCACTTGATTACCCACCTGAGGCAAAAGGTAAGACCTTACTGCTGAGGACACTATATGCTGCCAACACAGAACATGGAGAGACCTGGTTGAAATCTGGAAGAGAACCAGTCCCTAGACAGTTAGCCCATCTAATGCTGAAAAGCACTCTATGAGCTACTGGAAGAAAGTGGCCAACAATACTCTCAGCAATGAGAGGTCTAAGCTACTCAGAAGCAAACACCCTGACAGGATGTACACATCAGTGCAATCATAACAGCCTTGGAGAGTAACCAATAGCTTTCTTGTAGGCTAAGAGATCAGCCCACTGTAAAGCAACTCATATTTGGAATTGGAACCAAATCAGAATCCTATAGAGACAAAGATTGTGCTCTCCAGTGTCAAGCTCTCACTAGTGTTTGGCTAAAAGAGGAGTTATGTACATCAAATTCTCCTTAAATTAATAATGCTTATTCCATTTAAACTCTGCTGACATCACTCCATTGGAGAATCTGTTCTTTTTCAGAAGGTACAAAGCCCCAACAAAATAAATTGCCCCTTGCACAAAGTCTCAGCTGAAACCACAGAGTAATTGGGGAGATGAGAAAGTGTGCTGCTTTCATGCTGAACCTGAAAATCAGTGCCAGGGTGAAGGACACAGACCCTTAGGATACTCAACACTTATCAAAGCAGAGATCCAGAGGCTCCTAAGAGTCCATCATTGAAGTAGACTTAAAATTCATCTACCACAGGGAATTTTGCAGAGGAGGAGGCAGAAAGATTTTAAGAGCCACAGGTTGAGAAGTCACGCCGGAGTCATTCCCTCTCCCAAAAAATAACTGACTGCTGCTCCCACAGCACATAACCTACCACCTTTTAGGGAATACCTGCAATACCACTGAGGAGGAACCCAGTACACTGAAGGCAGGGATGAAGAAAAAAGGGGTACCAACACATGATGTACCAATATAAAATATGTTGCTAATAATAATAATGATAGTAATAAAAAAGAAGAGGAAGAAAAGAATAAAATAAAATTAGAACAAAGAAATTTCTAAATATGAAGATAAAATGCATTAGTTAGATGACTGACTTTTTATTATGAACTATAGCTATGACAATATAATTTTATCATTATTAATTCCTAATTTTGCAAATCATGCAATAATGAAATGTCTTAGGAAATGTGTGATAAAACTTTAGGAATATACTCAACTTATTCTCAAATAATTCAAAAAATATGAAAATCTTACAACTAACCCTGGTTAAAACATATAAGTATTCTATTATTGCACTCTGACAATTTTTAAGCCTAAAATTTGTTATTACATGATGATGATATAATTATGTCTGCATAATTTTTCAATTTTACATTGATACAAAAGTAATATGAATTCAGTAGAAACTGTACTTCAAATTTTGAATTTTCTCTTTACCTGGGATATAAAATGTGGTTTGGGCTGGGTAGTAGCCGTGCTTTAAATTCCCTATCAGCTTCACAACTACAAAATTAAGCAACAGATGATCCACAGCCCCTTGTTAATTAATTATGAAGTTGAACAGGCTGGGTGAATTAAATGAATTTGTGGGGATATGTACGTGTACTTGTGAGTCTGTAGAGAATACTTTTGTGTGGTGGTTTAAATCTAAAATGATCCCCTTACACTTATGTTGTGAGTACTTAACACCTGGTTGGTGTCACTTTTCAGGAAGGTCTGGATCTTTAGGAGGCAGAACCTTGTTGGAAAAAAGAATGTCATGGGCAGCAAGCCTTGAGGTTTCATAGCATAGCTTTGCTTCCCATCCTTTCTTTCTACTGTCTATTGGTGTAAGGATATGGTTCCAGCTTCCTGCTCCTGCCATGCTTTCCCTCCCTGATGAAACTTCCCCTTGTGACTGTAAGCCAGAAATAAACTCTTTCTTTTCATAAGCTACTGCTAGTTAGGTGTTTTGTCCTACCAACATGAAGCTAACTCCTATATCTCCTTACAATATTATTAAAACTTGAACTTAGTTGCCTGCTTTAAAAAAATATCAATATTTTCTTCAATGGGGATTTAAAAAATAACTCATGAGGGTAGGTAGGTAGGTAGCAAAGTTGACAAAATGCTTACCTCACAAGCATAAGGACCTGAGTTTGATCCCCAGTACCACATAAAAATTCCTGTCAAGATGATTTACAGTTACATTCTCATTTCTGGGATAAACATCTAATCAGAAGCAGTTAATAGGAGAAAAAGGTTTATTTCAGGGACACAGATTGCAGGGTAAGCTTCGTCATGGCAGAAGAAACTGGCTCACTTCATACGTGCACAGCATAGAGACCACGGCCAGCACCAGCAAGCATAGGCTGACTCTCAACACACACCTAGGTCTGGACTCAAGATATGTCTCCAGTGATGCACCTCCTCCACAGGGCTCCACTTGCTAGAGACTATGTACAAAGCTAAATTAAAAATACCTGAGGCAGGGCTGGAGAGATGACTTAGTGGTTAAGGAGCTTGCCTGTGTAGCCTAAGAATCAATGTTCAAATCTCTAGGTCTCATGTAGCCAGATGCACAGTGATGCAGGTATGCAATGTTGCACTTGTGCACGAGCAGGCATGCGTCTGGAGTTCATTCACAGCAGCTGAAGGCCCGATGTTCCCATTCTCTCTCTCTCTTTCCTTCAAAATAAATTTTAAAAAACTCATAAAAGATACCTGAGGCTGTGGTACCATTTACATTTGACCACTAAAAACACATGGCTGTAACGCTAATGGAGGTAAGAGGAGAAGCAACAGTAGAAGCAGGAGAATCCTGTCACATAGTCTAGCCTAATTTGTGAACTCCAGGACTGTGAGAGGGCCTGACTTAAAAAAAAAATGAATTGACAGGACTGAAAAGATTGCTTAGCATTTAAGGTTCTTGTCTTTGAAGTCTAAGAACCCGGGTTTGATTTCCTAGCAACCACATGAGCCAGATGTACATGGTAGCACATGTGTCTGGAATTATTTGCAATAGCTAGAAACCCTGGAACTCTCTCTCTCTCTCTTTCTATCTCTATCGTTCTCTGTGTGTGTCCCTCTTTCTCAAATGAATACATAAAATAAGATGATTTCTTATTAGTGATGTACACAGTGTATACAATCATGTTGGTACCATCGCTAGGCTCCTCCCTATCCTCCCCCTTGGCAGGGACCATCCTCGTTGGGGAATATGGGTCATGCATTGTGGGGTTATCCATCAGTTATGGGTAAGAGGCATAATGATCCAATGTGTGGCTCTAACATTCTTTCTACCCCTCTTCTGCAAATTTCCCTGAGCCATGTTGGGTTCATTTTAGGTCTGCTTCAGTGATGAGGTCTTGGGAGCCTCTGTGACTCTGGATATCTGGTTTGTTAGGAGTTAGGAGTGTTTTCTGTGTCAGTCTCTTTCACCCTTGTCCTGGTACCAGATTCACCAAGAAAGCAGCACTCTTGCTTATTTCTCCAAATACTCTTAGTTTCAGCTCAAAAAGGGCCCCAGCTAATTTTTTTTAAAGACATATCCTGTTTGTGGTGGTTTGATTCAGATGTCCCCCATAAACTTATGTATTCTGAAAGCTAGGTCCTCAGCTAAAGGCAATTTGGGAATGGGAGCCTTCTAGAAGTGATGTTATTATTGGTGGCAGGCTTATGGGTATTCCTTGACAGTGTTCAGCACACTCTCCTGCTGCTGTTGCCATCAGACGTTGGCTAGGAGGTGATGTCCACCTTCTGCTTATGTCATCCTTTTCTCTTGCCATCATGGAGCTTCCCCTAGAGTCTATAAGCCAAAATAAACCTTTCCTCTCACAATCTGCTCTTGGTCTGGTGTTTTCTGCCAGCAGTGCAAAGCTGACTGCAACAATGTTCCTGAGGGTAACATTCAAAGTAGTGCTCTAGTCTCCATAAATATACATATACACATGCACAAAGATGCAAAGTAGAAATCTATATCTTCATGTGGAGAAATTGCTTTATGGAATAATTGTTGTCAAATTAAATCAGTTAATTAATGAATTCAATGAGGGTTCCCAACCACTTGCTGAAACAGAGGATTATGTTCCAAACATGTATGAGGATCCCACATGCTGAGATCAACAGAGAGGAGGGACAAACATGAGTACTAGAAAGGAATTAAGCAGAAAGAGGTTTGTTGATTATTCTTGAAGAGAAATCAAATGGCAGTCACCCAAGCCTTAGAACCCAAAGTCAGAGGAAGCTACAGATCAGAACAAACAAGGAAACTTCACCTAGGTGGCCTGAAATCCGAGAAGTCCACTTCCCCTTTGATAATTAGTTTATAAGGTGGCCACCAGGGGAGACCTAGTGCTGCCAAAGAAGGGTATTTCTGATCCCGTCTAGCCAAGGTGGACTTCTAATAGCTCTCTGTTTGGATACTTGGCCTTCTCCTGGCATTTCAGTGTCTCCTTAAGGAGCAGTTGGCCACTTATAGAGCTGGCCCTTCAGGGAAGGTACAATTGTACATTGTTTTCTAGCTCTTCCTGACAGAGCTATTGAGGAAGTATTATTCAAATCTACTGTTTACTAAAACCATAAAACCATCTGGTCCTAGAAGTTTACTTTTTGTAGCTGACTTCTGGAAACCAACATGGGTTTAACTTCCTCTGTCCTTCCTATTTTAGCTGCCAAGCCACTGTTGACAAAACACAGGTGTTTTAAGTTTCTCATTTTTGACTGCCCTGTTCATCCTGCTTATTTAACTTTGTTCTATTTTCTCTAAGATTACCTTATCTTCAGCATTTACATGCCCCAGTCAGTCTCCATGCTTTCCTCTGGGTTTCTTCTGAAAACCTTCTGATAATTTTCAAACATAGTCAAATATTTATAACTATACCTCAGAAACACAAAGCACATTTGTAGGAAGTCATGAAAATGACCTTGGTCATAAACTCTGAGCATCTGGCCATAAAATTTAGAGGGCAGCATCAAGGTTTTCCAAATGTCTCTGCAGTTCTACTCAAATATCCACATACTTTGAATAACCCATAAAAGCAATTCTAAGATTTGTCATTGATTAAGTTGAATAAATGGATTTCATTTTCAAGATCACTGCTTAAAATGATGCTATAAATATTTTCATTTTCTATTACAATACTGAACTTTTAATAAGCATGTAACTATTCTGTGACACAGCAGAACTGTTTGAAATCACAGCAATTTCTACACTTAGGTAGAGACAGGAACTGCACTTCTCCCACATCAGTTCTGTGGGCTGAAGTACATCACAGCAAGGCACTAACAGGTACCAGTCCACAGTTGCTAAATCCCCTAATGATGGCCCCTGCCAACTTGGAGGATATCCATATAAACATGAGCAGAAGCAAAAGGGTTCAGTTGGTCCAGTGTAAATAATAGAAACATGCTCCAATACTTATTTTCTGTGGCACACAAAACCCTAGGGATTTTCAGACCATCTTCATTACACTGTCCAAATACTGTGAGAACAAGTTGAAACTTCTGCATGCCCCAATCACCACAAAGTAAAGTCAGCCAGAGAAGAAACCATGACGGCTTTTTAAAAATACTTTATTTTTATTTATTTATTCATGAGAGAGAGAGAGAAAGAGAGGGAGAGTAAAAGAGAGAGACAGGGAGCAAGAGAGAGAGAGAGAGAATGGATGGGCATGTGCCAGGGTCTTTAGCCACTACAAACAAACTCCAGATGCATGTGCCACCACATGCATCTACCTTACGTCAGATCTGGGGAATCAAACCTGAGTCCTTAGGCTTTGCAGGTAAGCACCTTAACCACTAAGCAATCTCTCTAGCCCATGATGGCTTTTTGAGATAACAAAGGACATATAATTTCTAATACAATAATCAACTCTTTGATCATTACTTTTTTGGGTTCCCTTTACTTTTCCACTTTGGCTAAACAAACTGACTTATTTGAAATCCCTAATGCCTAATATTCCCTTAAATTAGATGCCTTTTGCTCCTGGCTAAGCTTACTTTGAGAATTGCTGTTGAAAAAATGGGGGGTGGTGTATGAAAGCAATCAAAAAGAATATGTGAAGTTTGGTTTGTATGAGAATCCTAGGAGTTGCCATTAGCTAAAATGAACTAGTGGGAAGAGGAAGTGAGTCCTGGCTCAATAATGCACAGCACTTTATGGCAGTTGCAGCCTGCCTGTGGGTCAGTCACCCCAAATAAAATATCCAACTATTCTTCAATGATAAGATATCACCTCCTATTGAAGAAGGGGCCTCTGTGAAAAAGAAAAACAAATCAGTATTATTGTGAAAGGATAATAAACATTTAGGATCATGGAAACTTTTGAATTGGAGATTTTCAAATGTCATATTAAATGTGAAAATGTTTGTGGACAAGATTTTATCAAATATATAAATAATTCATCATAGAGAGAAACCTGGAGAAATACACACAAGTGAAAAAGGTTGCTCAAATTTACCTCTTCTGATGTGTTGAGAATAGTGTTTTTCTGTTCTGCTACAATGTACATTCATTTGTACTTGTGATTGTTAGGATTTGAATCTCAGGTGGCCTCCACAGTTTTCAGTATTGTTTTGCAGCAGATGGCACTATTTTGCAAGACCATAAACCCTTTAGGAGATGGTGCATGACTGGAAAAAGCAGGTCACTAAGGGAAAGTCTTTGGAGGTTATATCTGCCTGTGTCCTGGCTCCTGCTCTCCTTTCTGGTTTGCCATTATGTACACAGCCACATGCTCCAGCCACCACAGGCTGAGCTGCTCCACTCTGTGTCCCCTCCTGTGAAGGGTTGTGAATCTCTGAAACTATGACCATACAATTTTTTTCCTTCCTTAAATAGCTTGTCAAATATTTTTTTGCAACAATGGGAGAAGCAATTAATACATTTCAGGACAACTGATTTTATAACTATATTCATTTGCCTCTTTAAAAGATTGAAGTCATAGTATAATATAGTATAATAGTGTAATATAGATTTATTCTCATTCATTCCCTTGTCAACACAAAAGATACAGCTCTCATCTCAACGGGAATAAGAGACAGTTTATTCTAGAGCCAAATATGAGTGATCATGTTTCAAGATGTTAACAATTTCATGAAGGTTTTATAGTTGAAGAACAAAAGAAATTCATAAATCAAGGCACTTTTCAAATATACTAGCTGGCCATAGCAAGGAGGGGAATCTCCAACACAGGCTTCAGATACTATCTGATAACAGATAACATTTTTATCCCTTGGGTTGGTGGAAGCTGGTGGTCTAATAGTATATACCAAAGAGGTTACACCCAAACAACTGATAGTTACCAAGATGTTCGGAAAGACATGAAGTGGGCAACAAATGGTTGTTGAAGGGCTAAAGGTGGCCCAAGGTCATGTGCCTCTGATCTTGCAACATTCCATCTCTCTGTGATCAGAGGAGTTTTATCAGTGGGAGTAGGTGTGGCACATGAACACTTTTCTGGGAACTTTAGTTGACACATTTAATATTGGCCTGTTACAATTTTGCCACATCAATGTTCTTTAAAGACACTTTGTATAACTAATATTACATTACATAAAGGATTAGCATGCATTAAAATAACCTTTGTAAGTGCTGGGCCAAGGTTCCAGGGTTGGTTCCTAAAGCAACAAGTATCAGTCAGGGCCAAGAATGTAAATTTCTAACCCTTCACTGGCCTTAGGACTACAGAGTCATTCACTGCATTATACCATAATTCTCATTTTTCTTAAATATTTTTTATTTATTTATTTGAAAGACAGTGAGGAAGAGAGGAAGATAGAATGAGAATGGCCTCGCCAGGGCCTCCAGCTGCTGCAAACAAACTCCGGATGCCTGTGCCACCATCTGCATCTGGCTTTATGTAAGTCCTGGAGAATCAAACCTGGGTCCTTTGGCTTTGCAGGCAAGTGCTTTAACTGCTGAGCCATTTCTCCAGCCCCGCAAATTCTTTTAATTAAATTTTTATATTACTTATTTAATATCATCAATATCATGAGTAAAAAGTTATATACATGATATTTTCTATGGTATATATTTCTACTGTGAAAACAGCCAATGAAAATTATGTATTTTGGGGAGACAGTATATATACATAGAAACATACATATATATGTGACCAAGATTACCTAAATAAATTCAAATTTGTATAGCATGTGTATATTCCTTTTCTACCAAATCATTTTTGCTACTTATCATACTCTGTTTTCTAAATTGTACTCCAACTCACATATTTCTTATTTCATGGTTAATATTTTCAAGCATTATCAATTGCTTGCCTTCTTTCCATCCCTTTGTCCTTTTCTTCCTTCCTTATCCTTTCTTTCTTAAATCTTTCTTTGTTGTCTGTTCATTCATTCTTGTATGTTTTATATAATGAAAAATAAGGCCTAAGTAGTTAGCTGCCTCATGCATTTGTTAAATTATCACTCCTTTTCCTAGTAAAATATATATGATAACATTTAAACTGAAAGTTACCAGCTAGTAACCTTGTTTTTGGTTGGTATTTGAAAGGAATGTGTACTGATATAATACATTGTTTTTAGGAATGCAGTAGAGGAAACACATGTGTGACAACTAATGAGAAAACCAGAAATTAAGCATGGTGAAGCCACGTTGCTTCTAATCTCAATATGTGTCTTGGCTTCAGATTAGGTGTCCAAACAGAGCTCCCTTGTTTTGATCATTGCCTTAAAGATAAAGTCCTTATACAGACTGAAAATAATAAATGTTCTCATTGCTTTGGGCAAATATTGAGAGTCAAGCTTCTTTCCTATAGTTTAGAACTCCTGTTTAAGCCTCTGTGTATCTGTGACCAAAGTCAATATTTTTATTGTCATTTGTCCTGCCAAACACTAAGCTTTCCTCAATAAGTTATATAAAACTCTTCCCTCCACCCCTGCCTCCCCAGAACATATTAGAATTGCCTTATGAAGCACAGAAGAGGGTAAAATAACCCTCATAACATTTTCTTTGACAAGATCAGCTTTTGTGCACAAATGTGAAAGTCCATCTTAAATGTAGTTAGTAATGTTTAATATCATTGTAGCCCTCTCCATGGAAAGCATTCCAATACTAATGCTAACAGAAAAAAACATCATTTCATTTGACCTCTGAGACAATGATAATATTCACCACTCTTTGAGTTAACTTGTAAAATAAGGGTGATTTTCTTTAAAACACTAAATCTGAGCAATTCTATGGTAAAAGTGAGGGTAAATGACATACTTGAAACTATAAACTAAAAGTTATGACCAACTTCCATCCTCAGATCAATGAATAACAAATAATAAAGTATTTTTATAATTATTTTTTTTCCTAAAAACTCATATCTCAAGAAGTTTGAACTACAGAGCATTGTTAGTAGCAGAAACCCAGGCAGATCTACAAGTAATGCATATGTTTCAGTACATTTAAAACTGCAACTGAGATAAACTATGCTTGATTGGTTTTGTTTTGGTGGTGTTTTAGTTCTCATATTTCTGGAACTATATTTATGAGGAGTCAGTTTATGGAAGTTGTACCCAGATATTTATCAAGCATATCTCATCTGTTTTTTTGCTGTTTTCCACCTTCCTGATAATAATAGTATCATTCCCTCCTCACACAGCCTTGATACTGATCTGAATTAGAGATGATAGATAGCTCACCATGAATGAGCACTTCCTACCTCAGGTTCCATGACAAATGTCAGTCATCACTTATCTTTCTCTCTTTTCATTTTGTATCTTTCACAACTATTCTTTTAATTTATTTATTTATTTATTTGAGAGCGACAGACACAGAGAGAAAGACAGATAGAGGGAGAGAGAGATAATGGGCGTGCCAGGGCTTCCAGCCTCTGCAAACGAACTCCAGACGCATGCGCCCCCTTGTGCATCTGGCTAACGTGGGACCTGGGGAACCGAGCCTCGAACCGGGGTCCTTAGGCTTCACAGGCAAGCGCTTAACTGCTAAGCTATCTCTCCAGCCCCACAACTATTCTTAAACAAGGAAATTACTTGACAGGTAAAAGGTCATTCCTGAGCCTAACAATGGGAAGTGATTTTCTATATTATTTCCTTTCAAGTCTAAGTGAACAGAAGGAAGGAAGAATGCCTAAAATAGAGTAGGGGCAGGAGAACTGTTTGAGGGTCCTAAGAATCTACTTAACTTGTTACTGTGGATAATTACTGAAACCATGAGGATCCCAGATACCACGTTTAAAAGCTAAGTGCAATTCTGCTGGATTCAAAGAGTTCTGGGCATGGTAATATCTCTGTTATATTGTCATGTGACATTAATATCTAAAAGGATGCCATTTTAAACTGAATTATAGGATTGTTCCATTTCTATGAATATTTTTAAGTAATGACAACCATTGCATCTACTTGCATGCTTTTATCATACACACCTTGAAACTACTTCTCCAAATAGCACATAGAATGTGAACTCAACACTTACTAAGATAAATAAGATTAAAATATATGCAACTTAGAATTACAAAATATCTTTACTCTCTCTGAAATTCTGAGATATCAAAAATATGTGCTTTATTCCTAAAATATGTAAAGCTGCATTTTCTGCCATAAGAAGTGAGGTTGCAATAGAGAGAACATGTGCATGTGTTAACTGTTCTTCCAGAGTCCCCTTATTCCTGGAAAAGGCCTTCCCACAGGGCTGGGACAGTGGAGGATCCAGCACCTCAGAGTTTTGCAAGAGAGGTGTGGTGGTTTGATTCAGGTGTCTCCCATAAACTTAGGTGTTCTGAATGCTAGGTTCCCAGCTGATGGAGATTTGAGAATTAATGCCTCCTGGAGGGAGTGTATTGTTGGGGGGGTAGACTTATGGGTGTTATAGTTAGTTTCCCCTAGCCAGTGTTTGGCACACTCTCCTGTTCCTGTTGTCTACCTTATATCGACCGAGGTGTGATGTCCATGCTCTGCTCATGCCAGTGTTTCCCCTGCCATTGTGGAGCTTCCTGTCGAGCCTGTGAGCTGCTCTTGGTTGGGTGATTTCTACCAACAATGTGAACCTGACTACAGTAGGGAGTTTGGCTCCTTACCTTTTCTGGTCTTCTATTCAGTGGTCATACTATTTTTCCAAAAACTATGTTTAGGTTTAGGATACAGTGAAGAGGTTTGCATATAGCTACATACAACATTAAAAATATTTTCAGTGAATCTTTACTCAAAAGATAACAGATACTCTCTGATTTCTTTTTTCCCCTTCTCACCCACCTACCAACTGTCACAATCCAGACCATAGTTGACCCATATTTGGCAGTAAGATTCTACTCCTTCCATCTGGACTCACCCCAGCCATCACTACTAGATCACAGAATATATGCTCATCAGCCTCTCTTAATACAGGACTCTAAACACCCTTCACCAATATTAAGGTTATAGAGTAAAACAAGTATTACAAACCTGGCTGTGGAACAGAATTGCTTTTGTACACAGGAATAATTTCTGAACCTCATGCAGACCTTCCAAACCAAAAATATTCTGGCAGAGAGACCTAGAAGTTTTATTTTCAGCAGTATGCTTCTCAAGCATCTACCTGTTCACAAGTTTGCTCTCAGAAGTCATTAGAAAAAAGTAAAAGATGAACCAGCATATTGAAGATCTTTGAAAGTCTGCTTGCTAATCTACAGAAACAATATCACACTAATTGCCACTATATGTTATTTGACAGACAGAATGAAATCATGCACTTGGGTATATCAAGTGGCTTGGCTCAGGACTGGGGCTGCACATGTATCAGTTCTCTTTGTTAAACTGCTCATTAGCAGTCTGACTTCATGGAGATCATCAAAATGTGATTAACTCACCAAGGCCATTATTCAGCATCCAGGAAGCAAGAGAGGCACTTACCTCATTTTCTTATAGATTTCATGCATGTGCATAGCTCCAGATATTGGTTTTGAAATCACTAATTTTCTTCTAATTATTGGGCATGGTTTTTGTCCAACTTTGTTATATGTGCATAATGAAATAAAGTTTGAAGTCATACTGCTAGTCTCTATGGGCGAGCCGTGGAGAAATTGCATACCACAAATATTGGAATCTGGGTTGTCTATGTGGCAGACTGATTAGGGAAAACAAGTAGCCCTCTGTCATCATATTTCAATGGTGTCCCTCTGTGGCTATATGAAGCTCACATCTCACATGAACAGGAAATTAATAGGACATCTCAACAGCATCTTCATGAACAGATCCAATTCACCTGAAGAGAAACTGAGACATAACTTTCAAAGGTGTAGGTGTGTTCACTGAAAACACTAAAATCATGTCAAATTTAATAGTTTTTGCTGTTCTTGCTTTCCTAATACTCCATGTTTTTTCTGTAAGATTTTGAAGGGGTTGAAAATAAGCTTTACTATGAAGTACAGAAAAGAGAGTATGAAATATCATATGTGAAAAGTCATGACTATGTTCTGTGAAGTTCCCTATAGTTTAGGGAAGAAAGGGTGTAGGTATGTATATATTATGTATGATTATTAGCCCATTACCCAAAACCATGAGGAGTGACTTCTTTGAGGAAGAGCAGCTGTGAGGATCTGACCATCATATGATTAGTGACTTCATAATATTAGCTTTCAGCTTTTCCGTTAGACCAGTGTTTTCTTATACCATGACAGTATGAGCCTGTCCAAAGTGAGTACTAATGACAGGAAGATATAAGCATAGGGACACACCATCCATTCTTTATGTCACATTTTGTCTAAAGACAGGTTCATTGTGGGAACCTAATCAGAATCAAGGAAGAAAGAATTTCAAAAGTGTAACAAAAAACTGGGTAAGTGTCTCAGTGATAGACTATTTATGTAGAGGGCAGAGGCCATTGGTTCATTCACCAGTGATGCAAGAAACAATAACAACAGAGTACATAAGCGGGTAATCAAGACAATAGAAGGCTATGCCCTTATATTCCAAAACAGGGAAATTCAATTCAATAAAATACCATGTAAGTAGCACTGGAGAGATAGCTTAGCAGTTAAGGTGTTTGTCTGCAAAGCCAAAGGACACAGGTTCGATTCCTCAGGACCCATGTAAGCCAGATGCACAAGGGGGTGCATGCATCTGGAGTTCGTGTGTACTGGCTGGAGGCTCTAGCATGCCCATGCTCTCTCTCTCTCTCTCTCTCCTTCTCTCTTTACCTCTTTCGCTCTCTCTCTCTCTCTCTCTCTCTCTTAAGTAAATAAATAAATAAATAAATAAATAAATAAATAAATAAATAATTTTAAAAATATCATGTAAGTAGTATTCAAAATTATATGTACCATGAGTCATCATTATTCATTAAGGAAATGCAAGTTGGTGATACAGTCAGTCGTTCCTTCTTACCCACGAGGAGGGCTAAAGTTTTAAAAGGCCGTGAAATATGTCAAAAATAACATCCAGGGCTGGAGAGATGGCTTAGTGGTTAAGCGCTTGCCTGTGAAGCCTAAGGACCCCGGTTCGAGGCTCGGTTCCCCAGGTTCCACGTAAGCCAGATGCACAATGGGATGCACGCGTCTGGAGTTCGTTTGCAGTGGCTGGAGGCCCTGGCGCGCCCATTCTCTCTCTCTCCCTCTATCTGTCTTTCTCTCTGTCTGCCGCTCTCAAATAAATAAATAAATAAATAAATAAAAATAACATCCAGCATCTAGTTCAAAAAGTAAAAAACTGAGAAGTCCTCAGTCCTACTGTTTTAGTTCACTTTCTCTTTCCACAACTGAATACCTGAGGCCAAAAAACTTGTAAAGACCAGGCTTTATATAGCCACAGTTCTAGAGTGTAGATAGTCTATGGCCCTAAGAGGAGCAAGGTAAAATGCAAGAGGAGGAGAAAGTAAGAAACACTGCACTCTGTTTTCTGGAGGTACAAGTTCTCCTCAAAACTGAAACATAATCACACACACATACACACACACACACACACACACACACACACACACACACACACACACACAGAGAGAGAGAGAGAGAGAGAGAGAGAGAGAGAGAGACATACTCATCTTAAAAAGTAAAATAGCCGGGCATGATGGTGCATGCCTTTAATTCCAGCACTTGGGAGGCAGAATTAGGAGGATTGCCACCCTGAGACTACATAGTGAATTCCAGGTCAGCCTGGACTAGAGTGGAACTCTACAAGAGAGAAGAATGACGTACACAGGCACATGTTCATCCTGTCTTTCCACTTCTTTTTGAGATAGGGTCTCCTGATTTTGTCACTGCAAGTGTAAGTGTAGCTGGCCAAGTCAAAATTATCCTGACATTTTCTCCGACTGTCAAGATGCCCTGGACTCACAGACATATAAAACATCTTGTGTCCCATTTTACATAAATGCTGGGAGTTAAAATTTAAGCCAGCAGGCTTGCAAGCAAGTGCTTTAGCCACTGATCCAACTCTCCAGCCCTCAACCTACAATACTTCTTTTTAAAATATTTTAGATTTTAATTTTGTTTATTTATTTATTTAAGAGTGACAGACACAGAGAGTAAGAAGCAGAGAGAAAATGGGTGCACCAGGGCCTCCAGCCACTGCAAACAAACTCCAGATGTGTGCACCTCCTTGTGCATCTGGCTTACATGGGTCCTGGGGAATCAAGCCTCAAACTGGGGTCTTTAGGTTTCACAGGCAAGCACTTAATAGCTAAGCCATCTGTCCAGTCCCTAGAATTCTTTACTATGTAAAAGTATCATTCAAAATTAGGGGAATTTTTGCTGGTAAATCTGCCTTGTGAGAAATGTAAACTAAACTATTCATAGGAAAGGAAATAATATATATCACTTATACTGCATTATATTTCTATAACATAGAAATATAGTTATATATAAGTTAAGAAAGCAATAAAGAGGGAACAGGTGGTGATAAAATGTTTGTTTAAATAAATAGCAAACATTCTGTTCAAAATAGTAACAAAATATTCAATTACATATACACATATATTGATATTAGACTATGTATCAATGAAATGAATGACAGCAATGACACAAATGCACAAGCAGGAAGTAATATGAATGTGTTGTTATTATAAGATATTTTTACCACTCAGGAAGGAGAATAGTAATGTTTGGATAAGTTATAAATGTATTTTGAAAACTCTATGACAACCACAGAAAGTTTTAATGAAGTATAATTGTTAGGTTATGAAAAGAGAGAGAAATGTAATTTTATAATATTCTCAATTTCAGACATGGATGACAAAAAACAAATGTGGAAGGTAAATTAGACAAAAACACCAAGGACAACAAACAGAAAATAGCCCAAAGCATTGTAAACACTAATCCCATTACAATAGAAATATTTACACATAATGGTCTAGATATACCAATCACATTTGTAATCTTGTGTGTGTGTGTGTGTGTGTGTGTGTGTGTGTGTGGTGTGTGGTGTGTGCACGGGTGTTTGTACTCATGAGCATAATTTCAGAGGCTAGAGGAAAATATCAGATGTCCTCTGTCATTCTTTCACTTTATTTCCTTGAGCTAAGTCTCTTGCTGAATCCAGAATTGTTATTTTTTGTTCCAATGACTGACCACTGAGCTATAGTGATTCTCTACTTTTTTCTCCCTGCACTACTGTGGTTATAAGCATGTATGATCATTGACTATTGTTTATGTAGGTGCTAAGGAATTGAACTCAGGGGAAATCAGGCTCTCTGAGGTCCTCATGCTTGTGGGGCAAGTGCTCTTACCCACTGAGAAATCTTCCTGACCTATGAGAATAATCTCTTTAGGCACCAGTATTCTAAATATATCAATTAAAAAACAGATGATCATATATGCAGAGACATTTATTGTACCAATAACTGTGGGCTAACTCCACAATGCATGACCCATATACCTCAACAAGGAGGGCCCAATGGGGAGGGGGCAGGTCATGGATGAGCCTAATAATGGTACCAAACTGCCTGTATTTGCTGAATACAAAACTAATAATTAAAAAAAAAACAGATGATCAGAGTAGGAAAAAGAGACTGAACAAAACAGTAATAAGAAAACCAATTTTAACTTAAAGAGACAAATTCAAAGTCAGCGAAAAGTACATGTCATGTTAATACTAATTAAAAGAAAGAAGAAATAATCACATTAATTTTAGACAATATAAGAGTTAGAACAAATAAAATTAGGGCAAAACATTCATTTATCTTGGATGAAATGAATAACATGTAATAATGAGATGAATTCTAAAGATGATATAAAATTTCTAAGTGTGAATGGTAAAAACGACCAAGCTACAGGTAGCACTAGTTGGATGCATCATTGTAGCTTGAAACTTCCATACCCCTTTGTACTAGTCAGGATTTTCTAGAAAAAAAAAAGAGAGAACCATAGAAATAGATATAGAGAGAAAGTATAGAGATAAAGTTAAGAGTGAAATTGAGATAATAAGAGAAATACAGAAAGCAATGACACAAATCAATAACTCTAGATATAGATGGTGATAACGTTAATGTAGACATATAGATAGATATAAACTGGATATAGAAAACATAGATAGAGGGTTTAGGTCAATATAGATATGAGAAGATTTGTGTGGCTATAGAAACCAAGGAGTCCCATGATCTGCCAACTGAAACTAGAGAAATCAGGAAAGCCAGTGGTACCATCAGTTAAGTAAAAAGTCTGAAAACAAGAGTCTGGTGGTGTAACTTTAGATCATGTAGACAAACGTGGACAACCAGGATCATCAATTCTCAAAGATAGTAGAGGATGGATGTCTCTGCACTGATACAAAGACTGAATTCATCCTTTCTTTGCCTTTTTCTTCCATATGGATCCTCCCTAGATTAATAATGCAATATTCTTCCCTCAGTATAACAATTAAAATGCTACTTTTTCCCAGGAAGACTCTCACAAAGATGTCCAGAAATAATATCTTATAATCTTTATAATAATCCAATATACTAGTCAAAGTGACACATAAAGTTATCATCACCCACTCTACCATAAATGGAGAAATGCATCAGGCTGAAGTTAATAAAGACACCTGAACTCAACTCCATAGTGCATCATTTTTTAAAAAACACTGAGCTATAGACTTATAGATATTATATTTCAGAATATGAGTATAATATTTTCAAGTTCTCATAAAATATTTATCAAGGTATACCAAACTGTAAGCATAAAATATACTGCAAATATTTAAAAGAATAGAAATACAATGATTGACTTTAGACTAAAATGGAATGAAACTAGAAATTAATAATTTTAAAAAATAGATGAAAACCCCCAAATATGTTTTAACAACATACTTCTACTAAAAAGCATATGGGTTGGAGAAGAAATAAGACAAACACCTGACTGCCCACAGGGCCATAGAGGGAGATACCACAAGTATCACCTGGAGGGAACCAGCCTGATGGGTGCCAGCATCTAAGAGGCAACCTCTGAACCCCCACTCAGGGAGGTTCTCTGAGTTCAGGGTCCTCCTTAGACTCCAGACACACACACAAACCAGCATCAAAACACTACCAACAAACTTCACCCGGGGTGCTAAGTCTAACATAAAAGGGTCTCTGACAACTGAGCATAACCAGGTTTGTTGACAGTTAAGAGGGGAGCACCACTGAGACTCAGCACAACTAGCTGCAAGGAATGGAGTCACTACTGCATTGGCCTGAAGGGTGTCTTTCAAAATGAAATAAATCCTAACTGCTACTGAAAAAGGTGGGACGTTAAACTTGAAACAGATGCAAAATAAAAAAAGGGGGAGCAAAAAATATGAGAGAACATCCCAACACAACCCATTCCCAGCCCTCTTTCCCTCTGGACATAAGATAAATATCAGAGAAAGAATTCAGAATCCTGCTTCTAAGAAGAATCAATGAGCATATAGACTGCTCAAACAAGCAGATAAATAATGAAGGAAATGTACTCATGACCTTAACAAGACAGTCTCCAGAGTGAATAAAATTGTAAGCAAATTGGAGAGAAAATCCAAAACATGGAAGATAAATTTAGCAAATAACTGGAAACAATGAAAAAGAAATGAACAGGAATTCTGGGAATGAAAGAAATAATCATTCAAATAAAAATCATAATTATAGGGTATATCACCATCAGACAAGACAACATAAATTATCACACTCAAAGACTGGAGGACAAATTGAAACAATAATATACACAGATACATAAAAAAGAAAAACAAAGGAACAGTAGCAATGAGAAGTGTGGGATTCATTCAAGAGACCAAGTTTTAGAATCCATGGAATAGAAGAAGTGAAAGGAGACAGAAATTGGACAGGCAGTTACAGTTACAAAATATCAAAAGTAATGCTTTTTTATTCCTTGAATAAAAACAGGAAATGTCACTAAGCTTGCAGAAACTTGGATGTTATACCCTCCAAAGAAGATCTCTAGATTAAGCTTGCACCCTTTCTAGAGGACAGAAACTCTGACTCTTACCTAAGATTACTGGCAAAGCTATAAAATCTGGTCTTTGTATATAGTAACCTGCCAACCTGATCTTCTTCAGATAGCCAATCCCCATAAAATATCCAGATCTGAATTGTGAGATGGGCTTCTCAAACGGCCTCTTGCCTCTTGAGACAAGAGCTCTGCCTTCTTTGCTCATGGGGCTTCTCACACCCTTTCTTGCATCCCTAGGTAAGAGTCCCACTTGCTTCCTTCTCTTGTGTTCTAGGCTTAAGCCTCCTTTTCTTCATCCTCCTAAAACTTTAAACTGTAATAAAACCTTTCTGAACCTTATCTTCTGGTCATGGATTTTATTCTTTGAATTCATAAGACAGGATCTAAGAACACCCCAAAGTATTGGTGCATTGGTATACAAGGAACCCAAAATTCCTATGTCAGAAGGATCTGAGATCACATCTACAGGAATTTAAAGATTATTTAATAAAGTCATAGTAGAGATTTTCTGAAAATAACAGAGAAAAGAGAAAGAGAGAAATACAAACACAATAGATATTCAGGATCTCAAACACAAATAACTAGAAAAGAACCTGTTTACAACACATTATATCGAAGATGTTAAAAATACAAAGAAAAAAACTAGAAAAACCTGCAGGGAAAAAAAAAAAAAACACCAACCATATACAAAGACATAAGAACATCAGAATAATTTTAGAACTTTCATCAACCATGACCAAAATCAAGAAAGTACAGAACAGTGTATTTCCAGACTTGAAAATAAACAACTTCCAATTAGGCATAAAATACTTTGCAAAACTATCTTTCAAAATTGATGTAGAAGTAAGGTTATTCTAAGACAAGCCCAAGTTATGACAATAAGATAACCAAACCAGTACTACAGAAAATGATTAAAGAGCTCTATAGGAAGGAAGAAGAAAAGCAGTCTCGTCCATGAGAAAATATGTCAGAACACCCACCAAGGCAGGAATAGGGAAATACGGAATACTTGAAAATGATTCAGCTATGTAAAATACAGCAAACAAGTCAACCTCCAAAACTAATATGGGACATGCAAAAGAAAACTAATAACCCAGCCAACAATACCATCACCTATAATAACTACCTATAATAACTTTAAATGCAAATGGTCTTAATTCACCAACATAAAAATAAATTCTAATTGACTGGGTTCAAAAGAAGACTCAGCTATCTATAAAAAAAAATAACATTTAGATAACAAACATTTTCACAAACTAAACATCAAAGGATGTAACCTACCTAGCAAACAGAAACTGTAAATAATTAGGCATAGCTGTTCTTATATTTGATCAGGTAAACTTCAAGTCAAAGCTGGTCAAAACATAAAAATAGGGTTACTACATAATAATAAATGGATACATGATAGTTATAAATACTTATACACAAAATATCGGGGCTCCAAATTTCAGAAAATAAACTTTTAAAGACATAGTTAACATATTATATGCCTTTTAAACATATAACATATGCTATTTAACATAGTACATGCAGGCTTAGCTCAAGTGAAAAAAGAGAAAGAATGAAATAAAAGGGCTACAAATTAGAAAGCAAGGAATCAAACTAGCCTGATTTGCAGATGATATTATTCTGCATTTAATAGATTAGAAAGACTCTACCAAAACTCCTAGAGAGCTTAAAAACATTTTCATCAAAGTAGCAGGATACAAAATTAACACACAAAAATCGATAGCTGAAAAAAACAGTGAAGAAACACTCTAATCTATAGTAGCTACAAAAAGTTAAATGTTCTTGAATACCCTGACCAAAGAGGTCAAAGAACCTATACAAAGAAAACTCTAAAATGCTGAAAAAAACTGAAAGAAGGAACTACCTCCCTTGGAAGAATTAATATCATAAAAATAGCCACCTCACCCAAAGCAATATACAGATTCAATGCAATTCCAATCAAAATTTCAGGAACATTCCTCATGGAAATAGAAAAAGTAATCCTAAATTTCATATGGAAGAAGCAAAGGACTCACTCAGATAGCCAAAAATCATATCAGTAAAAAGAATACTGCTGGATATATCACCATACGTGATTGCAAGTTGCAATATAAAGCCATACTGGCATAAAAAGAGACCTACCGATCAATACAATAAAATAGAAAATCCAGGTATAAGCTTAGGCAACTACAACCACTAAATTTTTGATAAAGAGACACAAAACACACACTAGAAAAAAAAAAACATTTTCAACAGGTTATACTCGGAACACTGGATATCTACTTGTAGAGGAAAGAATCTAGATCCTCCTCTCTTGCCCTGCACAAAAGTCAACTCCAAATGGATAAAATATTTCAACATAAGACTTAAAATCCTGAAATGACTAGTCAGAAAAATAGAAAGAACATTTCACGATACAGACACAGAAAGACTTTGTGAGTAGACCTCCAGTAGCCCAAGAAATAAACAATCAATCAACAAATGAGATTTCATGAAATTAAAAAGTTATTATACAGCTAAGGGAACCATAAATATCATCAATAGACAGACAACCTACAGAATATGATAAAATCTTCACCAGCTATACATATGACAAAGGCTTAATATCTAGAATGTACTAAGAACTCAAAAAAACTAAGCAATAAAAAAATCAACCTAATCAAAAACAGGACAGAATACTGAACAATATTCCTAAAAGAAGGAAAGAAAAGGCCAAGAAACATTTTTAAAAATGGTAAACATCTGTGGCCATCAGGAAAATTAGACTAGTTATTTATCTCTTCAACTCTAAAACTCAATATATAGGTAATCTTGAGGACACTAACTCCTCAAAGAGATAATTAGTGCCCTGGTTGGGATGTGACTACAGTTTTGGTATAAACCCTTGGCCATCAGCCCATCTTTGGAAATGTCAGAGACCTACATGGGAAGGCACAAAGAAAGTCTTACCAGGGCTCCTTTAAATTATTCCCCATACTTCATTGTCCTGGATTAAGTAGCTGAAAAACCAGCTTCCCTGACCCATTTGGCTTGTGTTTCTACCCTCTTCCAATAGAGGTTAGAGCCTGCTGAGAGACTTGCTATTCAACAACTGAGATATCAGAGATACCTGGGATACCAAGAGCTTTCTCCTGAGAGGAGAAACCTCAAAGCCTACCATCCTAAAGTACATGTTGAAGAATTTGAAAAGGGGTATTATGAGGACTATGGGATTAACATTACCCCAGGAAAGCTTCATGTTTTGTGTGAATAACTATGGCCTACCTTTGGGAAGGGATGGCCACCATAGGGTTTCCTGGACACTGTTAAAATTCTGGACATCCATGCAGTGGTCTCAGATGCCCAGTTTTCTTACATAGACCAAGCATTCTACAGCTCTTGCCCTCCCCTGATGATTAGAACCTGCAGCAATAGAAGGGGCAAATGCAGAGTGAAGGTTACTAGGTCTCTTGAGGAAGAGGATGAGGAAAAAGATGGAAAAAAAGAAATTTTCCAGGGATAATCAGAGGAGCCACCACCATGTGGGGTTATGGCTCCCATAGCACCCCAAGCTCCACCTGGATCACAGCTCCCAGACCTGAACCACCTTTACCCTCAGCTGTCAGAGGCACCACCTCCCTTGGTCAGTTGATGGACACTATGGTACTTTGAGTAAAAGGCCCCCAATATATTCAATGTTTTATTAGTTTGTAGTTTGGACCTGCAGCCATCTGGCTGGGGAAGGTGATACTGGGTGGATGTTAAAGGTGTGGTGATAGGTTTGAAATTCCAAATTAAAGATATGCTAAGTTCTGCCTGGAGTTCCTGAAGTGTGTTGTGTGTTTTTTGGCTTTTTGGCTTGTGCTTCTCTCCCTCTCTCTCCCTCCCTCTCTCTCTCTCTCTCTCTCTCTCTCTCTCTCTCTCTCTCTCTCTCTCTCTCTCTCTTCTTGGACCTGTGAAAGCAGGCCACCATCTTCTGCCATTATAGAACTTCCCCTGGATCTGTAAGCTTTAATAAATCTCTTGTTCCATAACTGCGCCTGGTCTAGAAGTTCATTTCAGCGAACCTGAAGCTGTCTGCTACAGACACCGGGACTCCAATTGCTCATGGACCCAGAGAGCATCATCCTGACCCTAATGATTCGGATTGTTTAAGTTTCCTGCCTTACAGAGCCAGGGATGGGAGGAATATCATGGTATTAGCACCACAAGTTTTCTTTCAGACAGATAAGGATTTCTTATAAAAGAATTTGTAAAATTTGCTACAATTGGTTCAAGTTTGCTTTTTCTCTCTCTGCTTCTGTGGATGTTTTAACAGAAAGCACATCCTAAATACTTCTTGGGCTTAATTCAAGAGTACTCAATATCAGATTAATCAGAAATTTATAAAATTGTAATGATGTGCTAATTTGCCTTTGTACTTTTAAAATGTGTTTCAGAGTTTACAAAAATGGTCTAAAGTTAACACATGATAAAATATTTATATGTACACTGGGTAAATATTATAAATGAGTCTAGTCTACTATTTATAAAAAGATATTTCAAAGAGCTTCTAAATGACAAAAAGATGACCAGTAAATGGATTTTGTTAAAAGTTATGATAAATTGGGATGAATAAGAGAAAAACTAGAAAAAAAACCCTGAAATGTCAGGTGTTATAAAATGTTTAAAATTGGGCTTCCGGTCAAGATGGCGACCGCCTAGCTGCACTACAAACAACGAGGGAAAAAAAGATAGATGCAGATCCTAAGAAGAGAGCTGCCCCAACATACCTCAGAAGGGGCCCAACTGAAACTAAGGACAACCGGCGAAATAAGCAAGGGTGATGTTTTCCTGTGAACTGGATACCAGCACAAAGGGGAAGGAGATCAATTCAGAGAAAAATCAACTCCTACCAAATCAGAGAGCCAGAGCCTCAGAGGCCCCCAACACCTCAGCACTGAAGCAGACCAAAAATGAACCCAACATGGCTCAGGGAAATCTTGCGGAAGAGGGGGCGGAAAGAATGTCAGAGTTACATGTTGGGTCATGATTTTCAGAGACATTTATCATACTAATAACTGGGGGCTAACTCCACAATGCACGACCCATTTTCAATAATAAGGAGGGTCTAATGGGAGGGGGTAGATCACAGATGAGCCTAAATAATGGTACCAAACTGCCTGTATTTACTGAAAAGAAAACTAATAAATTAAATTAAAAAAAAATGTTTAAAATTATTGTTATAAAGTGGTCATATTGATTTTAAGGTAAAAATACATACATGCATACATACATAGATGATAGATAGATAAATAGGTAGGTAGGTAGGTAGGTAGGTAGGTAGGTAGATAGATAGATAGATAGATAGATAGATAGATAGATAGATACCAGAGAAGACAAATAAACAGAGATGGATTTTGAAGGAAAGAGACAAGAAAGCAGATGGAAGGGAAAACTGGAAAACAACAGTGTCCAGGGAAGGATGATATAAAATATAAAATAAGAAACAGGACAGAAAAATAAAAAGCACTGTCTAACATCAGCTACACTAGGGTTGATAAAAGAGGGGGTATTGTCCCAAAATTTGAAACAAGAAAATATGTGATTAAAGGATTCTTTTTCCTTTTCTCTGTGTGTTTTCCTTTTGTCCTGATAAACCTTGAAACTGCTTTAAGTACATAGACACATGGACAAGAGATCATCTTGTATCTGCCAAGTGTGGTACGATGCTTTGTTTATGTGCTATTAAACTCCTTAACAGGGACCAGAAAAATTATAACTGGTTTTGTGAGGCTTGTAATTTAGAAAACCACAAGAACAATTTCTCTGTGGGCCTATGGTACTTGTTAAGGTCAATCAGGATGCTGGCCGGGATCAAAACTAAGAGAAAAAGTTGGGAGGGTCTCTGAATCGCCAAGGAAAAGAACAAAGAAAAAAACTATGAAAATTGTAACTCAGAGTAACAGATATCTCAGCTGGCCACAGAGATTCCAAGACATATACAGAAAAATAGTAAATGGATTAATCTATATGACTAATAGCCCAAGATAATTTGATTTTGTACAGGCAACAATTAATTCTCCTCAACTATTGCAGATGACATTCTAGTAATACAGGTGTAACTTTTAGGAACTTCAGTCTGAGTACCACTTTTTGTCAAGAATCACATTATATTTTGTAAATAAGGCAGGTTGTTGTCCCACATATCTATGAAGTTACCCACTAGGTCTGTTAACATGATACTGGATAGGCTCAGAGGCAACTCTTCAAGGAAATGATGCTGACTGGATCCACTAAGAAAATTCTTTGAATCATACTAAGTCTATAAGACCTTTGGATCCAGTTCTTACTCAATATGACTTCTGAGTGTAACATGACATTTATAGGTGATGCAGGCAAACATTATATCTAAGGTTAAAAATAATAATTAGGGCTGCAGAGATGGCAAAGCAGTTAAAGTATTTGCCTGCAAAGCCAAACAATACAGGTTCAGTTCCCCAGGACCCAGGTAAGCCAGAGGCACAAGGTAGCACATGTGTCTGGTGATCATTTACAGTGTCTGCAGACCCTGGTGTGCCCATTATCTCCCTTTATATATCTCATTATCTAAAACAATAGTAGTAATAATAATTATTATTATCTGGGCATGGTGGTACCTATCTTTACTCCCAGCACTTGGGAGGCTGAGGTAGAGAATCACTGTAAGGTCAAGGCTAGCCTGAGACTACATAGTGAATTCCAGGTCAGCCTGGACTAGAGTGATATCCTACCTCAAAAAACCAAAATAATAATAATTAATAATAATAATAATAATAATTAGGGGTAATAAAAAGTTTTGTCTGTAAATATAAAAACAGAGGCATCAACTTGAATAAGGAAAGTTAATTGAAATTATCCAAGTTAATGTTTATTCAATATATCTTGTTGGTAAAGCTGAATATCCTCCTAAAGAAGAATGAAATTTGATCCACATCTCTCACCCTGCACCAAGATCAGTTGAAAATGGATCAAAGACTGCAACATACAAACATAAATGCCCAAAATACTAGAAGAAAGCACAGATAATGCACTGAAGTTTTATCCTACATACAAACTTTTTGAATAGGATTCTAATGCACTGAAAATAGTCCCTGGAATCAACAATTTGATTGAATGAAATTAAAGTTTCTGTTTAGCAATGAAAACTATCAGCAAAATAAACAGAAAGTTTACAAAATGGGGAAAGTCTTTGGCAAGTGTTCTCTAATAAGGATGTTGATACCTAAAATATACAAAGAACTAGGAAAACTAAACACCAAAAAACCTGGCAGTCAATAAATAAGCTAATGAAATGAACAGATAGTTCTCAAAGGAAGAAAAACAAATGGCAAATAGATATATTTTTTTAAAAGGTCACCATCCTTATCTATCATGGAAATACAAAGTACAAGCACTTTGAGATTCTATTTAACCTTAGTCAGAATGGCTATCATCAAGAAAACTCATGACTGCAAATGTTGGTGTGAATATGGGGAGAAGGGAATCCTTGTTCACTGCTGGCAGAAATGAAAACAGGTACAGCCACTGTGGAAATTAGTGTGGAAGCTTTTCAAAACCTTAAAATTGAACTACCATTTGATCCTGTCATACAACTTTCAGGCATATACCCAAAGGACTCTGTGACTTATGACAAAGACACTTGCCCATCCGTGTTCATTGCTGTTCTATGCACAGTGGATAAGAATTTGAATCAGCCTTGATGTCAATCCAACAGATGACTAGATAATAAAACTGTGACACATATACACAATGGAGTTAATTCATCTCTAAAGAAAAGTTAAATATAAAAGTTATAGAAAAATGTATAGGGCTGAAAAATATCATACTAAGTGAGGTAACTCAGGCCCAGGGTGACAAAAATCTCAGATACTTTCTAATATGCAGTTCCTAACTACTAATGTTTGGGTGTGTATAAATAAGGAAATGTTAAGAGTGGCTATAACCTATGATTAAGATATGAGACCACCAGAGGGGACAAGAGGTGAAGAGAAAGGAAGAAGGGAAGAATTAAGGGAAGCATTTAACATAAAAGTGGAAAGGAGACTATGATGAGTGCAAGGGAAAGTGGTAAGGAAACAAAAAATTGTTGAAAAACACCATAGTGAAACCTAATTCTTTGTAGTCTAATATTTTTTTTAACTTCACAAGAAATTTAAACTAAAATATTTATCTAAATGTCAGTGAAAATGCAACTTACCTAAGATGTCCAATGCCACAAAAGGAAAGCTAGATAAATTATATTTATCATGAAACCTCTTTTCTTAATTTTTTTTTTTATTTTATTTGTTTGTTTGTGAGACGGAAAGAGGCTGAGAGAGAGAGAAAGAATGGCCATGACAGGGCTTCCAGTCACTGAAAATGAACTCCACATGCATGCACCACCTTGTGTATCTGGCTTTCGTGGGCCCTAGGAAATCAAATAGTGGTCCTTTGGCTTTGCAGGTAAGCACCTTAAATGCTAAGCCATCTCTCCAGCCGCATGACATCTCTTATAAACAGAAAGCCTTCCAAAATTAATATTTTATGCTTTACCTAATAAAACTAGAAGTTAAAGGCATACTAAGGTAAAAGTAATTTTAAAATTATCAAAGAAATTAAAAACAAAATGTTAATGCAGAATCTTAACAAAACCAAAGGCTGATTCTTTGAAAAGATCAATAAAATTGCTGAGCACTTGGCCAAGGGTGAGAGTCAAATTTGAGTGTCAGAATTAAATTGAGAGCTTCCTAGGAGAATGTTAATGTGCACCTCCATGTGTAAATGTGAAGGCATTTCCACAGATGTTTACTGTCATGAATTTTCTAATCTAACCAGCCATTTAATCCATTTATGGCTTCGAAATTTGAATAGACTAACTGAAAGGTTAGCATGGTTGAAAATAATCTTACCCTCATGAGGTGAGGAACCTCCAGTGTTACATCACAATCATGAGGCTCGACCTCTTCCTTCATCATGGACTCAGAGTCAATATAGCCAATAACTATGGTCAAGAAAAACTTGTGTTGGTTCTTGAATGAATGTTTGATAGAATTTGGCCAAGAAGCCATCCAGTCCTGGACTTTGCTTTTGGGGAAGATTTTTTTATTACCTTTTCAATCCTGAGGGCTATAATAGATTTGTTTAGGAAAGTAATCTGCCCTGAGTTTAGTTTTGTTAGGTGGTATGTGTCTGGGAATTCATCCATTTCTTCCAGATTATCCAATTTTGTGAAGTACAGGTTTGGGAAGTATGTCCTGATGATACTTCCAATTTCATTGATGTCTGTTGTGACCTCTCCCTTTTCATTTCAATTCTTGTTAATTTTAGACTTCTTCTTTTTTCATTTGATCAAAATGGCCAAGGGTTTATCAGTCTTGTTTATTTTTTCGAAGAGCCAGCTCCTCATCTCATCAATGTTCTTGTTTTCTTGGTTTCTAGTTAATTAATTTCTGCTATGATCTTGGTTTTTTCTTTCCATCTGGCACTCTTAGGATTGAGTTCTTTATTGTGTTCCAATGCCTTTAGGTGGATGGTTAGGTTATTAATAGGGATATCTCCATCTTTGTTATGAAGCCACTTAGCTCTATGAACTTTCCCTTAGGACTGCCTTCATTGTGTCCCATAACTTTGGTAAGTTGTATTTCCATTATTATTCAATCCTATAAACTCTAAAATTTATTTTTGGATTTATTCTGTAACTTATTCATTGTATATATCTTCCCCTGACTCCAATTCCCCTTTCTGCAAACACTTCCATCCCTATTATCTGTTTCTTAAGTTGTCTGTCAGATATGCCTGAAACTCATGCTATTCCAGGTTAAGAAGCACATATGAGGGAAAACATGTGGTGTTTCTCTTTGTGTGCTTGTGTGAGTCCAATAATATGATGTGTTCCAAGTTGGTCCATTTTCCTACAAATTTCACTATTTCATTTTTCCTTCCTGCTGAGTAGAAATCCATTGTAGATATACCACATCTTCATGATCCATTCTTCAAATAATGATCATCTGGGTTGATTTCAATTCTTAGCTATTGTGAATTGAGCTGCTATAAATGAGGTTGAGCAAATATCTCTGCAGTGAAGAGTGGAAGCTTTAGTGTATATACACAGTAGAGGAATAGCTGGGCCAGTTAGTAGCTAATTTTCATCTTTTCAGGAGTCTTCGTTTTGATTTCCCTAGTGGTTGCACAAGTTTGCATTCCCAAAAGCAGTGAATAAGGGTTCCTCTTTCTATACATACTTGCCAATATTTGTTGTCATTTTATGTTTTTAATGACTGCCACCCAGACTGGTGTAAGGTGGAGACTTATTTGTTTCAATTTGCATTTCTCTGCTGGTTAGAGATATTGAACATTTTTTTTTTAAGTTACTATTAGCCATTTTTAATTCTTCTTTTTTTGTGTGGAAGGATTTCATTCTAGCCCAGGCTGACCTGGAGTTTACTATGTAGTATTAGGCTGGCCTTGAATTCAAAGCAATCCTTCTACCTCAACCTCCCAAGTGCTAGAATTAAAGGCATACACCACCATGCCTTTGGCTCCTGCCCTATTTTTTTGAGTGGATTGTTTGATCTTTTATTGCTTACTTTTTGAGTTTTTTATATATTCTAAATATTAGGCCTCTGTCAGTAGTATAGCTGGAGAACGTTTTCTCCCATTCTGTGGGCATCTGTTGGCTCTGCTTATGAAAAGTTTATCTTTCCAAGAGTTCTTTAGCTTCATGAGATCTCACTGGTTGACTGATTGTTTAATTCCCTGGGTTACTGGGGTATTGTTCAGAAAGACTTGCCACTCCTATAGGGTGGAGCAGTCCCCCTATTTTTTCATCTAGCACTTTGAGAGGTTCAGGTTTTATATTGAGGTCTTTAACCCATTTGGAGTTGACTGTTATGCATGGTGAGAGGAGTGGGCCTAGATTCTTTTTTCTGCATGTGGTTGTCCAATTTGTCCAGCACCATTTGTTGAAGATGCTGCTTTTCCTCTAGTATATGTTGATGCCTTCTTTGTCAAAGACCAAGAATCTACAGTTACTTGAACTAAGGACCAGGTCTTTGATTCTGTTCCATTGGTCTATATGTCCATTTTTATGCCAATACCATGTTGTTTTTGTTACTATGGCTTTGTAGTATAGCTTTAAATTGGGCCTAGTGATACCTCCAGAAGTGCTTCTCCCCCAGCTCCCATCCCATCACCAAGGATATTTTCTGGATATCTGAATCTTCTGAAATTCCATATGAAATTTGAGATTATTTTTTCCATCTCTATAAGATATGATGCTTGCAATTTTTTCTAAAAATTAATATTTCAGGTGATTCCTCTAAGGGCCTGGTGAAGGTTCAACCATTTGGTCTGTCTTTTAGTATGTAGTTTTAACACCTGAATTACAAGGCCCTGGAAAGAGTATGATGAAAAATGACCTTAATCTTCTCTTTATGTCTCTCTCTCTCTCTCTCTCTCTCTCTCTCTCTCTCTCTCCCATTCTCCCTCCCTCTATCTCTCTCCCTCTTCTCTCTCATCTCTTCATCTCTCTATCTCTTTTATATTACTTATCTTTTTCTTCCTTCTCTTCTTGTTCACTGACCTGTAACTCCCAACACCAGCAGGTGGCTATCATCCACAGAGCTTTTGATCAGAGAGACCTACAAGGTTTCCTCAAAGAAAGACAGATTTCTAGGGCTGGAGAGATGGCTTAGCGGTTAAGCGCTTGCCTGTGAAGCCTAAGGACCCCAGTTCGAGGCTCGGTTCCCCAGGTCCCACGTTAGCCAGATGCACAAGGGGGCACACGCGTCTGGAGTTCGTTTGCAGAGGCTGGTAGCCCTGGCGCGCCCATTCTCTCTCTCTCCCTCTCTCTGTCCTTCTCTCTGTGTCTGTCGCTCTCAAATAAATAAATAAAAAACTTTAAAAAAAAAAAAAAAGAAAGACAGATTTCTGTCAGAGTACTTGATGACCCACCAAAGGTTAGTGGTAAAACCCTACTGTTGAAGACACCATATGCTGATGGCAAGTAACATGGAGTGACATGGCTAGACGTTGGAAGAAAGTCACTCCCCAGACAGTGCTTCTAGTGCCAGAAGGTACTACATTAGCAAATGGGGGAAAATGACCAAGCAACTCATGGCAAAACCTACTTAGCAGCAAACAACCTGTTGTGATGCCCACACAAGTGCAATGGTGGTGCACAGCCATGGTGGGAAACCAAATGCTCTTGATTTGGTTAACTAATCTGTTCAGTGGAACAGAACCCATAGCTGGAGCTGGAAAACAAGTCAGAACCATATCCAAACATGAACTCACTCTCCATTATCAAGCTCCTACACATCATGAGCTAAAAGAGGGCCTACACCTACTAAATTCTCTCTAACAAATAATGGTTATCCCATTTATTTCATGCAAACTTTACTCTCTGTCAGAGAATCTGCTTCTATTTTTCATATAGACACAGATCTTGAGGAAAGAACCACCACATCATATCTCAAAAGGGCCCCAGATGAAACTAAAAATAATTGGGAAAACAAGCAAGAGTGATGTTTTCTTCATGAACCTGGTACCAGCACAAGGGTGAAGGATATAGACACAGAGAACAATCAACTCCTACCAAACCAGATATCTGGAGACACAGAGTCTCACAAGACCTCATCACTGAAGCTGACCTAAAATGAATTCAAATGGCTCAGGGAAATTTGCAGAAGAGAGGACGGAAAGAATATCAGAGCCATACATTGGGTATACACAGAGACATTTCCTCCTATCCACAAGTGATAGCTAACCCCACAATTCACAACCCATATAACCCAACAAGGAGGGTCCCTGTGGAGTGGGAGAACAGGGAAGAGGTTAACAATGGTACCAACATGACTGTATTCACTGAGTACAAACTAATAAAAAATCAATATTTCATTTATTTATTTGGTAGAGAGAGATAAAGAGGCAGATATGGGTACCTTCAGCCCACTGCAAATGAGCTCTAAATACATGCACCTGTGCATCTGGCTTATATGGGTACTGGGGAATTGAACATGGGACCTTAAGGTTTGCAAATAAGTGCCTTAACTTCTAAACCATGTCTCCAGCCTGATGATGGGATTTTATTAGTATTGCATTGAATATATATATTTCTTTTGGTAGAATTTCCATTTTCACAATATTAATTCTACCCTCCAGGAACATGAAAAATCTTTCCATCTTCCCACAACCTCATCATATTTTCATTTGTTATTTATTATAACAATTGTGCAAATAGGATTCTGTGAATTCATTGCTGATATATACTTTGTATTGATCATATCCACCCACCATTTTATCTTATTTTTTTTCACCTTATAAGTAAAGTTTTATTATTTTTTTCTCAATTTTTATTAACATTCTCCATGACTCTAAAAAATATCCCATGGTAATACACTCCCTCCCCCTGCCCATTTTCCCCTTTGAAATTCCATTCTCCATCATATCCCCTCCCCCTCTCAATCATTATACTTACGTATACACAATACCAATTTATTAAGTACCCTCCTCCCTTCCTTTCTCTTCCCTTTATATCTCCTTTTTAACTTACTGGCCTCTGCTACTTCTTCTCACGTAGAAGCCCAATCATCTGTAGCTAGGATCCATATATGAGGGAGAATATGTGGCACTTCGCTTTCTGGCCCTGGGTTACCTCACTTAGTATAATCCCTTCCAGATCCATCCATTTTTCACAAATTTCATAACTTCATTTTTCTTTAGAACTCCATTGTATAAATGTGTCATATCTTCATTATCCACTCATCAGTTGAGGGACATCTAGGCTGGTTCCATTTCCCAGCTATTATAAATTGACCAGCAATAAACATGGTTGAGCATGTACTTCTAAGGAAATTAGATGAGTCCTTAGGACATATGCCTAGGAGTACTATAGCTGGGTCATATGGTTGATCAATCTTTAGCTGTTTTAGGAACCTCCACACTGATTTCCACAATGGCTAGACAAGATTGCATTCCCACCAACAGTGTAGAAGGCTACTGATTTCTGTGTATTTATTTTGTATCCTGCTACATGGCTGTAGGTTTTTATCAGCTCTAACAGTTTGCTAGTAGAGTCTTTAGGGTCCTTTATGTATAGAATCAGGTCATCTGCAAATAATGATAACTTGATCTCTTCCTTTCCAATTTGTATCCCTTTTATGTGTGTCTCTTGCCTTATTGCTATGGCTAAGACTTCCAAAACTATGTTAAATAAAAGTGGGGACAGTGGACACCCTTGTCTTGTTCCAGCTTTTAGTGGAAAAGCTTCCAGTTTTTCCACATTTAGTAATATGTTGGCTGTAGGCTTGTCATAAACAGCTTTGATTATATTGAGATATGTTCCTTCTAATCCCAGTCTCTGTAGGACTTTTATCATAAAGGGATGTTGGATTTTGTCAAATGCTTTCTCTGTATCTAATGAGAAGATCATGTGATTTTTGTCCTTCAATCCATTTATATAATGCATTACATTTATAGATTTGCGTATATTGAACCATCCCTGCATCTCTGGGATAAAGCCTACTTGGTCAGGGTGAATGATCATTCTGATATATTCTTGTATTCTGTTTGACAATATTTTGTTGAGAATTTTTGCATCTATGTTCATGAGAGAGATTGGTCTGTAATTTTCCCTTTTTGTTCTATCTTTGTCTGGTTTTGGTATCAGGGTGATGCTGGCTTCATAGAAGGAGTTTGGTAGAATTCCTTCTTTTTCTATTTCCTGGAAAAGCTTAAGAAGCAATGGTGTTAGCTCTTCCCTAAAGGTCTGGTAAAATTCAGTAATGAATCCATCTGGGCCTGGGCTTTTTTTAGTTGGGAGACTTTTGATAACTGTATGTATCTCCATGCTTGTTATAGGTCTATTTAAGTGATTATTCTCATCTTGATTTAATTTAGGTAGGTCATATAAATCAAGGAAATCATCCATTTCTTTCAGATTTTCACACTTTGTGGAGTATATGCTTTTATAGTATATCCCTGTGATTTCTTGAATTTCTCTGGCATCTGTTGTGATGTTACCTTTTTCTGGGTTTTCTTTGGCTTTTTCTCCCCTAGGCTGCTTTGGCATGGTTCCTATGCCACCATCTTAACCAGAATTCCCCTTTTTATCTTCTTCATGCTTTTCTTCAGCCTTTTTATTTTTGAGTCCCTCATAGTACATCTACTTTGAAATAATCATTTGTTTCCATATATAAAATGTAGCATCTTCTGATTATATATTCATTACACCCATGACACTGACAGAACCTCCTTCTTTTTTTCACATCATCCTGTTGGTGGCAATGAGTAGAATGTGGTGATTTGAATGGATGACTCACCATAGATTCAATTTTATTAAAGTTTCTTGGATTTGCACATACCTGGCTGAGAGAGGTGTCACTATGGGTGGATCCTATGGGTCATCCCTTGGGTGTTACTGGGGGTGGATCTGGAATTCCAGCCCAAATTATGCAGAGAGAAATCTGAGTTCTGCCTGGGGTTTCCAGAGTGTATTTTTGGTGCTCTTGTCTATGTATGGAGCTGTGTAAAGGGGTTGTTGAAGTCAGGTTTGCATTGCTGCAAGAAAACATTTGACCAAGAGCATATTGTAGGATAAAAAGGTTTGTTTTGGATTAAAGACTCAAGGGGAAGCTCCATGATGGCAGGAAAAAATGATGACATGAGCAGAGGGTAGATATCACCTCCTGGCCAATATCATGTGGACAACAACAGCAGTAGAGTATGCCAAACACTGTCAAGGGAAAAACTGGCTAAAATACCCATAAGGCCACCCCCAACAATATACTGCCTCCAGGAGGTGTTAATTCCAAATCTGCATCAGCTGGGGAACTAGCATTCAGAACACTTAAGTTTATGGGGGACACCTGAATAAAACCACCAAATTCTGCCCCTGGGCCCCATAAGTGAATAACTATCCATGATGTAAAATCCAATGCATTCAGTCCAACTTTAGAAGTCCCCATAGTTTTCTCAACTCAAATGCTGTTCAAACTTTGCCATAGTTCAAGATCTTTTAACTGAGCCATAATACCAAAAAATCTCCCCCAAACCCATAATGGCACAGAATAAAAAGCCCACAAAAGATGGCATTGGTCATAGCAAGGAAATATTCATCCAATGAAAGATTCAGATAGGCTTCACACAGACAGTGGGGTTGGTTCAGTATGACAGTCTAGAGTGATTAGCCAAGACCCCTGTTTTTTTGGCTCCTACCTTCTCCCCAGTCTGGGTTGCTTGCACAGTGTGTGGGTGGGCATGGTGGTCTGGAGTGAGTAGGCCAGACCACTGTTTCCAGGCTCCTCCCACCTTCTTGGTCTGGGGCAGAGAACTAAATAGGGAGTTCTCAGAGGAAGAATTAGAAATGACTAACACATGTTCAACATCCCTAACCATTTAGGAAATGCAAATTAAAAGAACTATGAGATTCCACCTTACCCCACAAATGATAGCAAACACTAAAAAAACAAACAAAAACATGTTGGCAAGGCTGTGGAGAAATAGGAACACTCATTTACTGTTGGTGCCAATGTAAGCTGGTACAACCACTATGGAAATCAATATGGAAACTCCTGAAAAGGATGAATATATAGTTACCAACAGACCCTTTTATTCCCTTACTGGGCATTTACCCTAAAGGCTCCACATCTCACTTTAAAGACATTGGCTCAACCATGTTTACAGCTGCTCAATTCATAATAGCTGAAAACTTCAATCAACCAAGGTGCCTATCATTGTATAAATGGATAACCAAGATGTGGTATATCTACACAATGGATTTCTACTCAGCAGTAAGAAAAAAATGGCACATTGAAATTTGTAGAAAAATGGTTCAACTTGGAAAAGATCATACTCAGTGAACTCACACAGTCACAGAAAGACAATCGTTACATTGTCACACTCATCTACAGTTCCTAATCTGGATCAGCCCAAGTTGCTAACATACCTAAATAGTATCTTGAGGCTTGGACAATAAATAGCGAGAGAGGGCTTGGGGGAAGAGAAAGGGTGGGAGAGAAATACACAAAACTAAACCCAAATTGAACTGGTACTATACAATCCTATATCCTGAAGTCAGACTAAAAGGTGGAACCCCCAAGAGGACCTTCGGGGAAGCACCTGAATCAAAGGGCCCTGGAGAGGTTGAGATAAAACCTAAACCTTGAGTTTCTATTTCTCTTTCTTCTCTGTCCTTTTCTTTTTTCTTTTCCTTTGGTGCTGGTCTGTATCATGATGTGGTTTACATCCACAATGAGCTGTTGATAAGAAAGACCTACTAGATTACCCAAAACAAAAAGGACAGGTTTCTGTCAGAGCACTTTTTTACGAACCACAGGTTAATGGTAAGACCCTACTGATAAAGACACCATACATGGACAGCACAGACCATGGAGAGATCTGGTTGGGATCTGGAGGAGAGCCAATCCTCAGACAATTAGCCCTTCTACTGCTAGAAAGTGCTACATGAGATGTCGAGGAAAAATGGCCAACATCTGCCCAAGCAATTCAAAGTCTAAGTGACTCAGAAGCAAACAACATGACATGATGCTCACACAAGTGCAATAGTGGCACACAGCTATGGTGGGTAATCAACTGTTCTTGAATTGGCTAACAGATCTGCTCAGTGAAAAGGAAATCATATCTGGAAATGGGAAACAAATCAGAATCATATCTAGATAATGATTCTGCTGTCCATTGCCAAACTCCCACTAACCTTGGGCTAGAAGAGGGTCTATACCCTTTAAATTCTCTCTAAATTAATAATGTTTATCCCATTTAATCACTATGGACTTTACTCTCCATTGGAGATCATGCTTCTCTTTTTCAGAAGGGTCCTGGACCTGAGGAGATAAACAACCCAGTGCACTCCTCCCCAGCCCCAGCTGAAACCACAGAAGAACTGGGGAAATGAGCAAGAATGCCGCTTTTTTAGTTAATCTGATATCAGCACAACAGTTATGTATAACGATAATAAGGACACTCAATACCTACTAAACCAGAGATCCAGAGGCTCCCAAGTGCCCATCACCAAAGTAGACTTAAAATCCTCCTAGCATGTCCCAGGGAATTTTGCAGAAGAGGGTACAGAAAGATTGTTAGAGCCACAAGTTGGGAAATTTTGCCCAGAGACAATGCCTCTCCTCCATAACTAGTGCCTCCACAATGCATGACACACAATCCCCATGGGGTTGATCTACATCCCCAACAAGGAAGACCTCTTCAGAAAAAGGACAGGGAGGAGGGAAAGGATGGTACCTACATTCATTGTTTACATACAAAATATGTCCATATCTAATTAAAAAATGAAAATAAAAATTAAAAAATAAGAGATGGTATTCAGCCTCACCACATTTGCTGAGAAGGGCTATCCAGATTGGAACAGCCTTGCGCTTTCCCTTGTTGGGTGCGTTGTCTTTCAAGAGAATGGCATGCTTTTCCTTCACCATTTTGTAATTTTAAACAAGTTTCCTGGTGCCATTCATTTGATGTACACTGTATTAGATTAAGAAAGTGATTGCTCAGGCTAGAGAGATATATTACTGGTTAGGGCACTACCTGTGAAACCTAAGGACCCAGTATTGATTATGCACAACCCATGTAAGCTACAAGCACAAGGTGGTACATTTTTTAAAATTTTTTATTAATTAGCTTTGTATTCAGCAAATACAGTCAATTTGGTACCATTATTAGGCTTATCCGTGACCTACCCCCTCCCTATTGGCCCCTCCTTGTTGAGGTATATGGGGCATGCATTGTGGAGTTAGCCCACAGTTATGGGTAAGATAAATGTCTCTGCATATCATGAACCAACATGTGACTCTGGCATTCTTTCTGCCCCCTCTCCCGCAAAATTTCTCTGAGCCATGTTGGGTTCATTTTTGGTTTGCTTCAGTGATGAGATGTTGGGGGTCTCTGAGGCTCTGGCTCTCTGATTTGGTAGGAGTTGATTTTTCTCTGTGTTGATCTCCTTCTCCCTTGTGCTGGTATCTGGTTCATCAGGAAAACAGCACCCTTGCTTGTTCCGCCAATTTTTCTTAGTTTCTACTGGGGCCCTTTTGAGGTATGATGGGGTGGCTCTCTCCTTAGGATCTACATCTATCTGAAAAAGTAGAAGCAGATTCTCCAATGGAGAGTAAGTTAGCACCAGGACAAATGAGATAACCCTTACTTTTTTATAGAGAATTTAATAGGTGTAGGCCCTCTTGTAGCCCATGATTGATGGTAGCTTGGTATTGGAGAGTGGGCTAATGTTTGGATATGATTCTGACTTGTTTCCCAGCTCCAGCTATGGGTCCCATACCACTGAGGGGATCAATTAGCCAAATCAAGAGCAGTTGGTTCCCCACCATGGCTGTATGCCACTATTGCACTTGTTTGGGCATCACAACAGGTTATTTGCTGCTAAGTAGGTTGGACCATGAGTTGCTTGGACAGATATTGGTCATTTCCCCCCAGTCTCCCATGTAGCACCCTCTGGCACTAGACACGCTGACTGTCTGGGGACTGACTCTCTTCTAGCTTCCAGCCATGCCATTCCGTTTCACGTGTCAACTGCATATTGTGTCTTCAGCAGTAGGGTTCTTACCACTAACCTTTGGTGTATCATCAAGTACTCTGACAGAAATCTGTCTGCCTTTTAGGAAACCTTGTGGGTCTCTCTGATCAAAAGCTCATTGTGGATGATAGCCCCATGCTGATACTGGGAGTTACAGGTCAGTGCCCACTAAGAAAATGAGAAAAATATAACTAATATATGAGTTAGAGAGAAGAGAGAGAGAGGGAGGGAGAGGGAGGAAGGGAGGGAAGATGTAGAAGATTAAGGGTAGCCTTGATCCTACTTTCTCTAGTGTCTTGTGGTTCAGGTGTTCCCTGTAAAGGTCTGGTGAAGGTTCAGCCACTTGGTCTGCCTTTTAGGAAGTAGGATTTTATGGTACCATTGCTGTTTGGGTCCAGATTATTGTTTTCCACCCTTCGATGCCTGCCCCTCCCCCTCCATCCATCCTAATGTCTATTTGTTTGGAGTTCATTTGCAGTGTCTGGAGGCCCTGGCATGCCCATTCTCTCTATATATATATATATATATCTGCTTTCTTCCCCCCCCCTCACTTGCTCTTGCTCTCATATAATAGATAAATAAAATGAAATTTTAAAAAAAGCAAAGTTAAAACAAAAGAAAAAAGCAATTAAATAATTACACACATATATATCTACATGTCAGGTGGACTTCGAAGTAAATGTGTGAACAGAATTCATTGGGTAAGGTCCTTGACCCAAATGATGGATTTGCTGCTATAGGTAGATATGGCAAATACAGCCTTCTCAGAAAGTGGTATTTGACTACAGATTCACAGATGACATTACAGAGATGGATATACAGCCACACAGAAGAAGAAAATTCTAGGTTAAAAGAACCATGGAACCACAGGCCCTAAGCTGAGTAAGTCTGACATTTTTTAACCAGCTTTAAAGAGAGGCCCCGAGTAGTTCGAATAAAAAGAACAAGAAAAATTAATATGAAATTTTGGCTGTTTGAATCAGACTCCCCCTTCCCCATAAAAACTCATGTATTTTGAATGCTTCATCCCCAGTTAGTAGCAGTTTGGGAGGTGGAGCCTTGCTGGATGGAAGAGGTGTGTTGTGGGAGGCGGACTTTGGGGTGTTTTATTTCCTAGCTTCCCCTTGCCAGAGCTCAGCTCACTTTCTTGCTGCTGCTGCCCATCTGCTGAGGCAAAAGTGATGTTTAGCCTCTGCTCATACCATACTTTACCCTGTCATCATGAAAGTTTCTCTTGAGATGATGTAGGGAAAGCATATTAGGTCAGGTTATGTACAGCTTTATAGACCATAAGAATGACTGATCTGATTTTGTTCTAAGTGAGATGAGAGAGATTGTAATATAGTATAAAATACATTTAGAAGTCAAAATAATTCCTTTTCAAGAACTGACTGTTAAGGTAATGGTGGGGAGAGAGCAAAGATAGAAATGGAATGACCAACTGAGAGAATCTTCATAATTCAAGCTAAAAATAAGATGGTCTGGACTATACATGTTAGAAAGAAATAGAGAGAAACATTCAACTTTTAAGTATATTTTGAAAGTTGGACTAGGGAGATGGCTTAACAATGAAGACACTTGCTTGCAAAGCCAAAGGACCCAGGTTCGATTCCCCAGGATCCACATAAGCCAGATGTACAAGGTGGTGCATGCATCTGAAGTTTGTTTGCAATGTCTGGATGCCCTGGCATTCCTATTCTCTCTTCTCCCTCTCTCGCCCTCTCTCTTCCTCTTTTACTCTCTTAATTAAATAAAAAATAATATGTTTTCAAAGAATTAGGCCTCACAGAATTTGCTGATGGGATGTAGGTTTTGAGATTTTTTTTTTAAAGGGGGCAGTCAAGAAAAAAGTCCTGGGTTTTGAGTTTAAACAAATGGAAGAAAGAAGAGACTGATTACTGAGAAAGAGTATATTGGATATGGAAAACATATTTTATAATCTAAACTTTCTCAAGTTATGTGAACTTTGATTTCCTTTTATTTCCTTTTATGTGCTGTAGATGAGGTAACTTCTTTGTTGTTTTTTTTTAAGGTATGGTTTCACTCTAGTCCGAGCTAACCTGAAATTCACTATGTAGTCTCAGGCTGGCCTCAAATTCAAGGTGGTCCTCTTACCTCTGCATCCCAAGTGCTGGGATTAAAGGCATGCACTACCACACCTGGCTGAGGTGACTTCTATTGTGTGTGGACTAGATCTTTTTAATTGTCTGCCTTAGATGTACAAGAACCTCGAGAGCTGGAAGGGAGACTTTTTTGTTCCCAACTAAATTTTAGTTGCCCAGAACAAGACAAGTACATACTAGACATTTTAACAAATGCTTGTTGAAAGAATGAAAATTCTATTAGAATGTTACTCCACCTTAGTTTTTCTGACTTTACTAATAGTTGAAATGATCATTCAATGTGTTTACATGAAAAGAATGAAATATCATGTTTAAATATTTAAAATTATAAACCTTTGACAAAGACAATTGGATTGGGCTTTCAGAATGAGTATAGAATGGGAACTCAGTTTAGCTCTTAGCATGAAGTGTGTCTTTCTCTGGAAGAGTAATTACTTGTGTAGATACAGGGAAGGTCACAGTATTACTCATATTTCCTTTTTCTCCAGATACACAAAGAGTTCTATTGTTTACAACATCTAAGCTTTTCCCTGGTGATAACTTAGGCTACACATCAGCAGTTTTCAGGAAAGAACTGAGCAGAAATGAAGTTGTGGTTGTTTAATGCAGTCTCACGTAAGAGTTAGCATTTTTCTTTCAAGGTGTCCCTATGGATCAACCCAACAAAATATTATCAGTTGTGTAAAGAAAATACTACATTTTCTTTAGGATATCTGTCCTTTTGACACCCTTATCCCCAGTAAAATTTCCAGTCATCTCATCTGCTGAGCAATCATTGAATTACATACTCAGCCAATGCTGTGACAGGGATAAGGATCAGGATGGGTGAATATCTAACTAGAGGACACTTAAGGGCTGGTGACACTTAATTTCCCTCACTTAATAAAAGTAAGCTAGGCTAATTGTATAACTTCTTTAACAGTTTGACCTTAAACTTAAGTGAGGGAGTCTGAATGAAAAGTGTTGCAGTGTGAAGCTAAGGTGGCTCACTGATACAAGACCCATGTGTTGTGTGTGTGTGTGTGTGTGTGTGTGTGTGTGTGTGTGTGTGTGTGTGTGTGTGTGTAAACAGATGTTGTCATTTAGGACAAAGACTCCAAGATCTTTCTATTGTTCCTGAAACTGAATTGGTGTCATTTGTTTCTGGATATGTAAAACCCTCTCAGTTTGCTTAGAAGGGTTGTATTCTAGATCTTGTTTGAGTGCAGTGTCCCCTACTAAGTCCCCTAATATGGCTAGGAAGAGCTCTCACTATATTATAGGAGGCTGAAAGGTGGTTACTCCACCCTGTCCTTGGAATTTCAAGAGCTTATACCATGTGATCCTGGTGCTAATGGAAAATTTTTTCTTCATTCAGAAAACAACCATATTTTGTTCTTACCTTGCCCATATCAATTGTCTGGACAGCATACTACCTGTTAAAAATAAAAGGAGTAAGTCAGGATAGGAAGAGAAGAACAGAGAGGCAGACAGATTTTTACTGGGGAGTCATTATAAGATTTTGAGCTGTTAATTAAACATATGCCATGCAGGTTTCCATATTTCCCTCGAGTTTTATCTATTAGGCAGTGAAAATTGACCCTTCAGTAACTTAACAAAATTTTCAAGTCCTCTGTGGGTTTGAGCAGCCTGCCATCCTCTCCATGCTGACTTGGTATCCCTATGGCTAGAATCAGACAGTACAAACACTGTCAGGTGCTTCCATAGGTATGCAAGAGGAGTGGGCTGAAGGGTGACCCTCAGCAGTCAAGAGACTCTGCCAGAAGTTGCACTCATAAATGATCACATTCACATTTCAGTGTATGGCTTCATCACTTGACCAAACCTAATTTCAAGAAGGACAAAGGTGTGATTCTCCCACACCAAGGTGCAAGCCTAGAAGAAAACCAAGTATATATAATGGGTAGTTTTATATATATATATATGATGGGTAGCATTTGATTTCTAGACCCTCTTAGAAGAACTTTGGATTCTTATCTTCTACTTGGACTGAAACTTTCCTTTATCCCTCTTTGTGACACTAGTGATATAAGTCAGACACATTCCACTTGGACTGGTTTTTGTGTTACTACATCTTCCCTGAGAGCACCATCATCCTGAATCAGATTCATAGTATCACTACTATTTGTTGTAATCTTCACAGTTCCTTAGAAGGCTAAGGCCACAGTCTTAGCATTTCAGTGCTTCTGTATGTTGGCAGGATTAGAGCATTAATTCATAGTAATTATACTATAAAAACTGGGTCGGGAAACTTCTCTTAATATGTTTTAGCTACAAGAAAAAGTAGTTTTCCTTTTCAAACTTATAAGATGCATACAAATATGGGTATATATTTATATGTCATATATATCATGGATGACCATAGATTATTTTGTAATTCATACCCTTTTGTAAGAAGTTGATATGGCTTACTGGTTAAAAGCACTTGATGAGAAAGTCTGCTATGCAAAGTTCAGATTACAGAATCCATGTAAATCTGCATGCAAGTAGCACCACATCTATAATCCCAACACACCTGTGGCAATGGAGAGCAGATAGTATCCTGAAGCTCATGGGGCAGCTAGTCTGGCATTCACAGTGCAAATAAAATGACAGACCCTGTCTCAAACAAGCTGAGAGACACTGACCTCCACATGTATGTTATGGCATGTGTGCCCTCATGCACACACACATGCACATATACATACATATAAACATACATATACACATATAAATACACACACACAAACACATGCACACTCACATACACATGCACATATACATACATATACACATGCACATACATGCATACACATGCACAAAAATCTTTTAAAAATTAGTGGGATCAATTTCACAATATGTGAATTTTTTAGTATGCTGGGTTAATGCCAGTTTCTGTAATTGTCATGTTTTGCTGCTATTTTGATATAGTGAAACTTTTTTCTCTATCTAACTTTGTTACTCATACAGTGTTATGGACAATGTTACTTGGTCCACCATAAATCAAGGTGCTGCTATGACAGTAGTGTGTAAATGAGACTAATACAATCAGTTGGTTTTAAGTAGATTACCCTAGATCCTGTGGAGGGACCTCGTCCAAATCATCTAAAGACCTGAGGTACAAAAACTGAACTTTTCAGAAAGAGGAGTTCTATTTCAAGACCCCACATCAATGCTGCCTGGTTTTCCTGCCTGCTGGTCTGTCATACACATGTTGAACTTACCAGACCTCAAAATCACATGAGTCATTCCTTAACTCTTTTTATTGAGCACCCGAAGCACCCACACATGCACAGATACAGGCATGCACACGATGTGTATGCACATACATAAAATAGATATTTATTAAATCAAAAGGCTCTGATTTAATTCTCTAGGATAACAGTTTGCTTTGCTTTCCTCATTCATAGCCCAAACTAAGAATTTTTATTGTCCTAATGTACCAACTTTCCAGATAATTATAACACACAGTTGAGTATCTAAGGTTGGGGACCCTAAATGTAGATCTAGAAATAAAGATTCACATAAATGTGATTTCTTAAAGAGTTTCTGAGAGGAAAACCAGAAAGTATTAAGGAAGTGATGGACAAGGAAAAGTAGCTACTCAACTATGAGGTGTCAAGCAGAGATTTGCCAACTATTGCAGTTAGGTTTGCACCTGACAGCGAGCAGATTTTGAGGGAAAGGGGGGTTTGTTTCGGCTTACAGACTTGAGGGGAAGCTCCATTATGGCAGGGGGAAAGGATGGCATGAGCAGAGGGTGGACATCACCCCCTAGCCCACATAAAGAGGACAATAGCAGTAGGAGAGTCTTCCAAACACTGGCATGTAGAAACTGGCTATGACCCATAAGCCAGCCCCCAACAATACGCTCCCTCCAGGAGGCGTTAATTGCCAACTCTCCATCAGCTGGGAACCTAGCATTCAGAACATCTAAGCTGATGGGGGACACCTGAATCAAACCACCACATTCCACCCTTGCCCCCCATAAACTGATAACCATACATGATGTAAAATATAATGCATTCATTCAATTTTAAAAGTCTCCATAGTTTTTATGACTCCCAATGATGTTCAAACATCCTCATAGTTTAAGGACTTTTAACTGAACCATAATACCAGAAAAAAAATCCCTCAAAAAACCTATAATGGCACAGAATAAACACATTGCAAAAGATGGCATTGGGCATAACAAACAAATATTCAACTAATACAACATTTAAACAGGGTAAACATCAAACTCTGTACCTCCAAGTCAAACAATTCTAGTCAGTGACAAATCTCCAAATCCTATAATTCTAACCAACAACAAGTCTCTGGAGTTCCAAGTCTGTCCCTCCAGCTAGGCTACTCACAGTCCTTGAAAACTTTATCCAGGGATGACAGCTCTCCTTAACAGCCATCTTGTGGTATTGGCATTGCAACTGCAACCCACAGTCCATCCTCATGGCTCTATCGGGTCTCCATGCAGGCATCCAGAACACCTGCTTCACACTGCCCATAGCCATTTCTAAAATACAAAACTGTGGTCCAAATTCAATAACCCTCTCTTTCCTGCATTTATTATACATCATAGTACCAGGTAGGATGCCAATTTATTGATCCAGGGGAGAATAAAGCAAACTTTGAAGAACAGGGCACTCCCTTCATTCAGACCCCTTCAAAAGAGTCTACAGTCTTCCTGAAACCCCAAATGCAGGTCATCTGGTACAATCTCAAAGATTGTAATCTGTCATATAATTTCAGCTGAACAGACAGTTTCAGCCAAAAGATTTAATTTCTGTGCCACATCCCTCTACTGACACCAGTCCATTTCTACACTAAGCACTCTGCACAAGTTTTCAGGACAAGGGCATAGCAGCAAGCCTCTCATAAAAACTGCTTCCAGCCCAGTCCAGTCAAAGCTCCTTCTCACCCTCATAAGCCAAACCTCACAGTCCATTAACTCTGGCCAGAATTTTCCATCAAGCTGTACTGATAGCACTGTAAGGTGTCTCTTAGGTCAAGGTTTCAAATCTTTCCACATTCTGCTTGAAAATCAGCTCCAAAAGGCCAAAGCCACACAGTCAGGTGTCTAGTAGCAATCCCATTTCTCAGTAGCAACTATACTGGTGCAGTCAGGTTCTCATTACTGGCAGAAATCACCTGACCAAGAGCAGCTTTTAGGAAAAAGGGGTTTATTTTGGCTTACAGACTTGAGGGGAAGCTCCATGACGGTAGGGAAAAATAATGGCATGAGCAGAGGGTGGACATCATCCTCTGGCCAACATAAGGTGGACAATAGCAAGAGGTGAGTGTGCCAAACACTGGCAAGAGGACACTGGCTATAAAGCCCATAAGCCCGCCCCCAACAATACACTGCCTCCAGGAGGCATTAGTTCCCAAATCTCAATCAGCTGGGAACCTAGCATTCAGAACACCTAAGTTTATGGGGAACACCTGAATCGAACCACTACACCAACATAGTAACTTTGGACCAATCTTGCAGAGCAGTCCTTACATTTGCAAGTCACCTGATATCTTTCTCCATCTTACCTAGGGAGCTGGAATAAATATACACACTAGACTCAGAGAAGACTGTATTAATGACATGTAAATTCAGGTCTCCCCATATTCAGGCAAATGCTAGAGCAGTGAGAACAGTGCCCATCTGTGGCCAGATCCCTTAAAGGGACAGACAGACAGGTAGAAGTGTGCAGGCAGTTGCTGTGGGGAGGGACAGGAAAGGTTCTGAGAGATCAGAGGTGCAGCACAGGGAACACCTGGTACTCAGGGCTGAGATGACTTGCTTTAGGGCTGGCACAAGGAAAATAACCAGTTCATCCATTTGAATTAATACCTCTCACATAACTCAAAGTATGTTAGCAGATGTCCCCATTCTTCCTCTATTTCCAATTCCTAGTTTATGTTCCATTTATAAGTCCCAGAATTATGATTTAGACTAAAGAAAAATGTTCCTAAGAAAGAAAATGTATTGACCCAACTTAGGACCAAGATCTGTCCCAAGTGTTTGAGGCTAGGTCCTCTACTCATCCAGAGAAGGCATCATGTACTGAGTATTTCATCTCTTCGGGACTTATTTCAAGCCTTCCTCAGCCTCACAAGTCTATATGACAGTCTCAGAGCTAGTTATGAGTCAAGACTGAGTACATGATACCGTTTTCCCACCTGTTTTCTTTCTTAGGAAACTTCAATGGGAAAAATAGGTTATAGTTGCACTGAAGTGCCTTCACCAACCACATTGTTCTATCTATTATTTAGGAAAGTAGAGAAAGGGTTTCCAGAGCGAGAAATGTGATTTCAAAGTGACAGAGAAAGCATAGAATGTCCAGTATTCCTGTACCTTTCTGAGGTCCATCTGCATAATAAATAGCCCCTCGGGGTCATGTTGACATGATTATATTCTTATCCTTAATTACTGTTTTGTGTTCAAGTTTGGTTAAATGTATGTTACAAGAAAAAATGCAATCTGAAAAGGCTACATAGAATTTACTGTTTGACTACAATTACATACCATTCTGCATATATATATATATATATATATATATATATATATATATATATATATACATACATACATACATGGGCTCATTTCACTCACAGTTTTGAAAGTCTAAAAGCATGTTATGGGCATGTGTTCAGCCTAATGTTGATTACAACACAATGGTAGGGCACACACAAGGAAAAGTCATATCACGTGACAGGAAATTGCAGAGAATTACAGGTTATGTTAACTCTTTTTATAGCAACCCATTCTCGGAAAGCAACTTGGGTCCCATGGTAACTACAGTAATTCTTAAAGGAGATTCCACCATGCATGATTTACATGGTCTGAGTGAAGAAGATGAGCTGGTGGTAGGCATAGCATGGTAGGACCGTTATGATGGTGATTTTGGAAGAGCAGTGAGAGTTTCACAGCGACTGCAGGGAGAGTGGAAAGGACACAGCCTAATTACCTTGCACTAGATTCCTTATGTTCAAGGTTCTATGCACCCCTGAGTACCACTGGAGACAAGGCTTGCAGAACATATACCCTGAGGAAAAAAAAACATATTCAAGCCTTAATATTATGTAAACTATAAAATGATTAGTAGTATTCAGGAGCTAACAGGGATAGAGGAATAGATAAGATTGCAAGAAATTTTAGGTTAGTGAAAAACTATAAAAACAAATTTGGATAGATAACATTATGATATCTTTGCTCAAATTCACAGAATACACAGCACTGAGTAAAAGATGATGTAATATATACATTGTGGATAATAACAATATATCTGTATGTTTATTAGTTAACTCTGGTGAGAGATACTACTAATGGGGGAGAATATAGAAATGGGAAGACATGAGATTTATTGATGTCTCTGTTATTCCCTCTCAATTGTCCCATGAACCCAACACTGTCCTTAAAAATAAAGCAATAATGATGATGATGATAATGATAATGATAAGAAATTAGAGTAGCATTTTTTTTTCTTGTGTATTCTGACAGATAGGAAGTCTGAGAAGAGACAAGAAGATGCACTATCCCTCCAGATTCAGGCTGAATGATGGGTGATCCAAAAGCTAAATGGTAACAAGAACTGTCCTAGGAATATTAGAAGTCTTTCTCAGAAGTTCTCCAGGAAGGAACACTTTTCAGAGTACCATTCTATTTGTATGGTCTTCGCACAGATATGTCAGAAACTGGGATCTGCCCCTCTGCTTTCCCTCCTTTCTCATCTCTGAACAGTTTGTCTCACATTACTTAGAAATCAGCATAGAACAAGATGTGAAAAATTCTGGGGACCCAAGTGAAAAAATAATTTTTGAATTGATGCTGGTAAATCATCACAAAAATGTAAAGCAGGAAGCCAGGAGGAAATTTATCAGACAGTAAAATGACTTCTCTTGTGAAAGTGGAAGATGAGTGACTGGGCTCCTCTGAGTAAATCAATCTCCTGAAAGCTATGTGTGGACACATCTTTACATATTTCATGGAATTTAAAAGCAAAATTGATGCATTTTTCCTCTCAGAAAGGCACACTGTAGGTTATTAATGTCACAAATAAAGAGCTAGTTTTGCCAAGCAACTACTATGACCAAGGTAGGATTACTCCCATTTTTCTTCTTTTTCTGGGTCTTGAATGCCTCATCATTGTAAAACCATAGACTTGGATAAGTAGCCTTGTGATATATGAGAGAGAAGAGATAGCACAACTATTTTATAAACATAAAAATGGAAAATAAATAAAAGCAATGAACTCTATATGTTTGTAATTTTTCATGGCATTAATAATAAATGTTTCATGTATATTCATTTTATTTTATTACCATAATATTTGAAGGAATTTTTTTTTTGTTTTAGGAAAATCCTCTGTTAGGGATTCTTTTAAGACTTGACCCAGGTGCTCCCAAAAGGAAAAGAGAAGGTAGCATGACAAAACGAGACACAGAAGCTCTGCACAAAGCAGGTACCAGCTGGCTATAGGCTGCTGACTAACCCCACAGAAAAGCCACTGTTGTGTGTATGGCCTTGTTATAAGGAGCCGGGGTTTTGAACTTTTATCAGCCATTGATCAAGATCCCTGCAAGCAGGTGAAAGTTTCTGTTTGACTAGAGCTCTGGGCATAGTTTCATAGAGAAGAGGTACATTGTCGCTAACTACTCACATCAGATTGAGGCAGGTGCTCTGAATCTTGAAGTGTTTGGAAGGAACAGAAAACCTACATATTTGTATTTTGGAAATGAGCCAATGAAAGCACAGAATGTATTTTTTTTGTCTTAGGGTTTTATGGGTAGGAAATATGGAGTTATAGAATCAATTCTGGCCTTCTGAGAATGAAGTTCTATTCTTTCTGTTGTCACACTTTCATATCTAGTGTATATAGACCATGAAGCTAATGATTGATGTGAAATCAGACTCTTAGGGTAACTACAATCTTGGACATATGTCTTTCTGTTACTATGACTTCACTAAGTCTACTTAACATTTATGCCCTATGCTCCCCATGGCCTCTTTCTACATTACTGGCTTCTACAAATACTCATTCCAATTTAAACACACAACCCTAAAAATTCAAGAATTTTCATAAGAAAAGCTGACATATAAAAAAGAACATGTGGACATGTGGTGTTCATCTTTATGTGCCTGGTTTACCTAACTCTGTATATTTTCCACTTTCATCCACTTTTCTGCAAATTTACCAGTATTTTTTTTCTTTACAGCTGAAATATGTATTCACATTTTCATTATCAATTCATCAGTTGAAAGGCATCTAAGCTGACTCCATTTCCTAGCTATTCTTCATAAATAGCAATGAACATGGACATGTCCCTAGACTTTTGGATGTATGCCCAGGAGTGCTGTGCCTGGGTAATATGTTTGTTCTACCTTTTTTTTTTTTTTTGAGAAACCCCCATACTGGTAGAACAAGGTGTGAAAAATTCTGGGGACCCAAGTGAAAAAATAATTTTTGAATTATTATTAATTAATTATTATTAGTTATTTATTTATTTATTTATTTATTTATTTATTATTGATTATTAAGGTACTGGCCGTATGAGTTTACACTCCCATCAGTAGTGAATAAGGGTTCCCTTTCCACCACATCCTCACCAGCATGTGTTGCCATTTGTTTCCTTAAATTGTAAAATTGGTATTAGTTTGCAAATCTCTCATACCTAAGGATGTTGAAGATTTAAAAATATTTATCAACCAGTTGTATTTCTTCTTTTGAGAACACTGTTCAATTCCATAGCCCATGTTTTTGATTTGATTTTTATATTCTTGATTTTTGGTTCTTTTGAGTTCTTTTTTTTTAATTTTTATTTTTATTTATTTATTTGAGAGCAACAGACAGAGAGAGAAAGAGGCAGATAGAGAGAGAGAGAATGGGCAAGCCAGGGCCTCCAGCCACTGCAAACGAACTAAATACACGTGCGCCCCCTTGTGCATCAGGCTAACGTGGGACCTGGGGAATCGAGCCTCGAACCGGGATCCTTAGGCTTCACAGGCAAGCACCTAACCGCTAAGCCATCTCTCCAGCCCTCTTTTGAGTTCTTTATAGCAGGAGTATCTTAAAGATTTTTCTTTACTGTGTGTGTATGTGTGCATGCATGTGCACACCTGGTTCTCTTACAGTGGTAAACTTACTTCAGATCCATCAGCCATGTTGTTCTCAGTGTTACATAGGTGCTAGGGAATTAAACCCAGGCTGATAGGCTTTCTAAGCAAGCACCTTTAGCTGTGGAATCATTTCTCTAGCCCTTTATATTCCGTATATTTATCCTCTGTCATATGTACAATTGGCAAAAAAGTTCTGCCATTCTATAGGATGCTTCTTTACTTGACTGAGTTTCCTTTCCTGAATAAAAGCTGCTTAATTCTGTGAGGTTTCACTTGCTTATTGTTGGCTTTCTTTCCTGAGCAACCAGAGAAAGACCTTACCTATGCCTGCATCTTGAAGTGCACTCCCTACTTTCATCTCTAGAATTTTCAGAGTTTCGAGGTATCTAGTTTTCTAAACACCATTTTTAGCCAATGTCTTTTTATTTATTTTTGGCATCTTTGTCAAAAATTGGGTGCATGTAGTTGCTTGGACTTTTATCAGGACCTCTAGTTGATTACATTGATCTACATGTCTCCGTTTGCTCCATCATCAGGCTGATTTGTTTTGCTTTGTTTTGTTTTATTACTATAGCTCTGTAGTAGAACTTACAATCAGGAGTAGTAAAATCTCCACCAGTATTTTTCTTCTCCTTTGTCTACTTTGATGAGGATTGTTTTGGCTATCTAGCATCTTTTGTGATGCCACTTGAATTTTATGATTTTTTTTCTATTTCTGTGAAGAATTTCTTAAGGATTTTGATTGGGATTGCATAGAATCTATAGATTACTTTTGGTAGGATTGCCATTTTGACAGTATTAATTCATTTAATCCATGAGCATGGGAGATCTATCTATTGTCTGGTTTTTTTTTCTATTGTCTTCAGTGTTTAAAAAACTTTTTGGACTTCCGGTTAAGATGGCGGCATAGGTACCACGCCAAAGCAGCCTGGGGGGAAAAAGGACCAAAAAAACCTCAGCAAAATACACACTTTTACTAAAACGTGAGGTGTATAGGAAACTGAAGCGGCAGCGGAGAAGTAGGAGAGATCCAGAGTAGCCAGAGCCCACACAGGCTGGCAAAAGCTGCCCCAGCAGCTAAGCCAACCGCGGCGGCAGTGGCAGGGTGCACCAGAAAGCCGCCAGACTCGGCTCCAGCCACAGGGAAAGCCAGGTGCGGGAGCTTCCCCTCACACCGCGCTCTCCGCAACTCAGGAAACGTGAAGGGAGAGCGGCAGTGAGCAGCGGAGGAGCAGACTGCGAGGTAGAAGAACATGTGGAACAGCGAGAGAACCAGAGCAGCTGCGGCTCCCTCCCCTCCCCCACTGCCTGAGCCCAGCTCCCAAACAGAGCAGCAGTCATGGGACCTGGCCACACCAACCTGAGCCGACAGTGGGACCCAAGCAGGAGAAGAGTTCGGCAGCAACATCAGCAGCTCCAGAACCGGTATCAGTGGCCCCAGCAGCAGCAGACCCAGGAGCAGCAACAAGAGCAGACCCAGAAGCAGCAGCAATTCCAGCAGCAGGGGTGCTTATCTGCAGGGCCACAGTTGCCAGGCTTGGTTTGCCCCACAGGAAAAGCCAGTGCCCAGCCCCAGAAATCAGAACAGCAGCCCAACAACCCAGGCAGCAACTTGACTGAGACCAAACATATCCAAGGTAACTGGGTTTGCACCAGGGAAGGGGCTCACTTGGTCACAAGTTGACTGGGATTCCTCAACAGACCAGAAATCTTAACCTCTGTGTTGATAGAGGATCTGGTTGTTATAATAACTACTCTGGCATACATACTTGGGGCTGTTGTTGACTGAATGGGTACAGTGTTTAGTTAACTTTTAGAATCTACTGGTGTTTTATTCCACTCAGCCTACTTGAATACTCCCATAGTAGGGAAACTCAACCCCTAGGAGCACCTTTGTAGATACTCTCAGAGCCTTAAGAGCCACACCTAACACCTTAAGCTCCTACCCTGAAAATATATAACATCAAATCAATTGATACAGCTAAGAATACCCAGCTAGCTAGAAAATCCAAGCATTAACTTAATCCAAGATGCAAAAATATATACATTATAACACAAGAAACACTAAAAAGCAAGACGATATAAATCCACCTAAAAATATTAATGCATCAGAAATGACCTCCAGTGAGAACGAGTTAGAGGAAATGCCTGAAAAAGATTTCAAAAGAATGATTGTAAATATGTTCAAAGAAGTCAGAGAACAAATCAAAGGAGTCAAAGAGGAACTTAAAGAGGAAATCAAAGGAATCAAAGAAGATGCAGGACACCAATTTTATGAAATAAAGAAGGCAATACAAGACATAAATAAGGAAATAGAAATAATAAAGAAAAACCAGTCAGAATTATTAGCAATGAAGAACACAGTTAATGAAATAAAAAACTCGGTAGAAAATCTCACCAGTAGAATGGATGAAGGAGAGGACAGAATATCTAAGCTAGACGACCAGGTGGCAGATCTAATACAGTCCAACAAAGAGAAAGACAAACTTATCGAAAAGTATGAGTGGGAATTTCAAGATATTCAGGACACTATGAAAAGATCAAATATTAGAATTCAGGGCATACTAGAAGGAGAAGAATTTCACTCAAAAGGCATAGTAGGTGTCTTCAACAAAACCACAGAAGAAAATTTCCCCCAAATTGGGAAAGAGGTGCCAATACAGATACAGGAAGCCTTTAGAACCCCAGCCAGACAAAACCTGGAAAGAATCTCTCCTCGCCATATTATAATCAAACTTCCAAACACACACACCAAAGAAAAAATATTGAAAGCAGTTAGAGAGAAAAATCAAGTTACCTACAAAAGTAAGCCCACCCGGATTACAGCAGATTATTCAACACAAACTTTTAAAGCCAGAAGGGTTTGGGGTGATACATTCCAAGTTCTGAAAGATAACAACTGTCAACCAAGGTTACTTTATCCTGCAAAGTTATCCATTCAAATAGACGGAGAAATAAGGACATTCCATGACAAAAGCAGGTTAAAGGAGTATTTGAAGACAAAACCAGCTCTACAGAAAAGGAAAAGCACACATATAAGGAACCTAGAAAAAACAAGAAATACTCAAATACTAGTTAACAGAAGAGAGCACAGGTAGAACCAGAACCACAAAAAAAAAAAAAAATGGCAAACATAAATACACACCTTTAATAATATCTCTTAATATCAACGGCCTCAATGCCCCAACGAAAAGACATAGATTCGCAAACTGGGTTAAAAAGCAGGATCCTACAATTTGTTGTCTCCAAGAAACTCACCTTTCTACAAAGGATAGACATTACCTTAGGGTGAAAGGTTGGAAGATGGTGTTTCAAGCAAAGGGGCCTAGAAAACAAGCAGCGGTTGCTATCCTAATATCGGACAGGGTAGACTTTAGTCCAACGTTAGTCAAGAAAGATAAGGAAGGTCACTTTATATTGATTAAGGACACACTCCAACAGGAGGACATTACAATCCTAAACATATATGCACCTAACATGGGGGCTCCCAAATTCATCAAACAAACACTATTAGAACTAAGGTCACAGATAACACCAAACACAGTGGTGGTGGGTGACTTTAACTCCCCACTCTCATCAATTGACAGGTCATCCTGGGAAAAAATAAACAGAGAGGCATCTGGACTAAATGAGATCATAGAAGGAATGGACTTAACAGATATATACAGGACATTTCATCCACATGCTGCAGAATATACATTCTTTTCAGCAGCACATGGATCATTCTCTAAAATAGACCATATATCAGGACACATAGCAAATCTTAACAAATTCAGGAAAATTGAAATAATTCCTTGCATTCTATCTGATCACAATGGAATTAAACTACAAATCAGTAGCAAGAAAGGCTATAGAGCACACAAAAAACCATGGAAACTAAACAATACACTACTAAATGATGAATGGGTCAATGAAGAAATCAAAAAGGAAATCAAAAAATTTATAGAGTCAAATGATAATGAGAACACAACATACCAAAATCTCTGGGACACAATGAAGGCAGTTCTAAGAGGTAAATTTATAGCCTTAAGTGCCTATATTAAGAAATTAGAAAGGTCGCAAGTAAACGACCTAATGCTTTGCCTTAAAGCCTTGGAAAAAGAAGAACAAGGCAAACCAAAAATCAGTAGATGGGAAGAAATAATAAAGATTAGGGCAGAAATTAATGAAATAGAAACAAAAAGAGCCATCCAAAGAATTAATGAAACAAAGAGTTGGTTCTTTGAAAGGATAAACAAGATTGATAAACCCTTAGCAAATCTGACCAAAAGAAAGAGAGAAGAGACACAAATTAATAAAATCAGAGATGAACAAGGTAACATCACAACAGATTCCAGAGAAATTCAAAAATCATAGGGACATACTATAAAAGCATATACTCCACAAAGTATGAAAATCTGAAAGAAATGGATGATTTCCTTGATCTATATGACCTACCTAAATTAAATCAAAATGAGATTAATCACTTAAATAGACCTATAAAAAATTTTTATACAGGTTTCATGATAGAGGTTTTCATAATAGAGGTTCCTTGGTTAGGTTTCTTCCAAAATGTTTAATTTTTTGGTGGCTGCTATGAGTGAGATTATTTCTCTGGTTTATTTCTAAGTATGTTTTGTCCTTGTTATATGGGAATACTACTGCTTGTTTAAAGAGTTTATTTAAATGAAAATTGTCATCTTATACACATTATTATTATTGAAATATTATGGAGTGTAAAGACTGCTTAATAATATGTGGAAAGTTACTATCTACTTTACTTACAGACCATTGCCCTGGTTAGCATCACTGAGCAAGGATGTCTACATTTCATCAAGCACAAAGCAAAGCTAAGGCTGAAGAGATGCCTTAGCAGTTAAGGCTCTTGCCTGCAAAGCCAAAGGACCTAGTTTCAATTCCCCAGGACCCACATAACCCAGATGCACATGGTAGCACATGTACATGGAGTTCATTTGCAGTGGCTGGAGGCCCTGGCATGCCCATTCTCTATCTGCCACTCTCTCTCTCTCTCTCTCTCAATCTCTCTCTCTTTCTGCTTCTCTCTCTCAAATAAATAAATAAAAATATTTTTTTAAAAGCAAAGCTATACCTCTATTTGCCAAAAGTTATGAAGCCATTATTTGTACATATCTACATGTAGAATTGAAATTTATATGTAAATTTGCTTTCAATATATATTTTAATGTGAGACATTTCTTCTTTTAAGCCTTAAGCAGTATATACATACACAAGTAAATATATAATTTGAATTTTGTTCTTCTGAATCAATTGTTCTGACACCAAACACTGTCCCCATTTTACTTACAAACAGTATTAAAGGGAAGTGGAAAAGGTCAGCCACTTTTTAATGCATTTTAATATAATAGGTATGTCAACCATGGTGTTCCTTATCCTTTGAACATTTGAATAAATGCAGTCTGTTTTCAAATTGCAGTTCCAAACTCTTCCTAAAAATTTTCTTTCTTTTCTATATTTCTTCCTGTTTCCCTGTGCCTTCCCCCACTGTTTCCTTTGAATTTCACTCTCATTTTGTGATTTAGTGAGCTTACAGGACATGGGAAGAGTTTGAAGATGGATTAGCTCACACAACCTGCAACACTTGTATCTACTTGCTTTTTTTTTTTTTTTTTTTTTTGCTCCCTTCTTTTTATCCACTTATCCCTCAAATCCTGATTTTCTTCCATTTCTTCTTTCCTTCTATTCCTCTTTCCCATTGCTTCTCTGTAGTGGCATAGCCCTGACCCTACAGATCTCCTAGACTCAAGTAAATATGATCATTTTGTAAATATGGCTGTCATTTTGTATTGTTGGAGTCAAACAAGATAGAAAATATTTATGAAAGCAAGTGTGTTTATATTTAACATGTGTAGAATTTTCTCTGATCATCATTCCCTAAACAATTCAGTATTAAGTATTTCCCTAGAATTTTCATTTACTAGATATCTCAAGGGAGATGATTGAATAGAGGAGGATATATGTTATGTGCAAATGCAACATTTTATACAAGGGGTTTGAACATTCTCAGATTTTGATATAGCAAGTGGTTCTAAGGTAAACCCTCCATTAATACCAAGAGAAAAATTGCTCAAGGAATAAGTATTTTACATTTGGAGTAAATGCCCTTTTCTTTTTACTTAAATCCAAACTATGATACAACCAAAATAAAAAATTAAATCTATCATTGCTGGAGAGATGGCTTGGCAGTTAAGGCACTTGCCTGCAAAGTATAAGGACCCCTGTTCAAGTTGGCACATGTATCTGGAGTTTGTTCATTGCAGTGGTTAGAGACCCTGATATGCCCATTCTCTCTCTATCTGCCACTCTCTCTCATAAATAAATAAATGAATAAGTAAATATACAAATAAATCACATTTAATCAAATGTATTTAAAGGTATAAAGTCAAGGAAATAGTATTTCCTAATTTTAAACAATGGAATTTAATATTAGTCATGCCTTTTAAAACATCCAACAACCATAGAGTTAATTTTATACAAGAAATAAAAATCACCTTTGGATAATAAGAACAAAAATTAAAGTTGGGATTATGCTCTGGAATGTGGAACAGGTGAGAATGAATGACTACGTTTATGGGCACATGGAATTAATTAAAGTTTGCAAATCAAGTTTCTCTTTTTAGCAATTAAATAGTAAATTTAGAGATACAAAAAGGCATTGAGGTAATCTAACAAGAAGGCATGCTTATTTGCCAAGCATAAGACTGCTTGCAAATAAATAAATTAATAATCTTTTTGTTTTGTTTTTCAAGGTAGGGTCTCACTCTAGCCTAGACTATCTGGAATTCATTCTGTAGTCTCAGGGTGGCCTTGAATTCACAGCAATCTTCCTACCTCTGCCTCCCAAGTGTTGGGATTAAAGATGTGAGCCACCACACCCGGTCTAATAAAAATATTTTCAAAGAAATAAACAATCACAAATCCTATCAGAGCCTACAATGAACTTTCCTTTATTATACTCTCTTGAATTTGGTAATATACCAAAGAGTGTTTATATTTCTAACATATATGTATGAATCCTATAAATAAATTTAGGGTTATTTAGCATGTTTTAAAAATTATAGATGCATTAAATTTACCTATACTTTAGCAACTTTTTCAGTTTTTAAGTTTTATTCATGATAATTCATTTAGCTTTAGTTGTCTTATTGAAAGTTTTTATTGGTTTTTAATGACTAGATGCATGTTATTTGGAATCATTAATGGAAATGTGTGAATATGGCATATTCATAAGAATAGTACTGGGTGAAAGTTATGTATATCTTCAATTTTATTTGATATTCCACATTACTTTTTAACATGATCAAATCAACTTAATAGTCATGAGTATATTTACTGGCCATCTGATTTCCTTTTGAATGAGCTTCTTGTCAAATCTCTGTTACTTTTTACTGTTCTAGCATGCCTGGGTAGTCTTACAAGAAACACCTTGTCTTTTTTTGTTGTTTTTTTGAGGTAGGGTATCACTCTGGTCCAGGCTGACCTGGAATTAACTCTGTCATCTCAGGGTGGCCTTGAACTCATGGCAATCCTCCTATCTCTGCCTCCCGAGTGCTGGGATTAAAGGCATGCACCACCACACCCGGCTAAGAAACACCTTGTATGATTCTTGTTAGATTTAGCCAAAAGATAAACTCAATGAGAGTTAGAAAGGGAAAGCAAATCAGCTACCCAATTGCTTTGAAGGTAATTACAACTAGAATTGGCAAAAGACAGGCATATATATGTTGGAGATTTCCAGTATCTCTTTATGCTTCTGTGTCTAGCTCTCCATATTGCTGCCCTATGACCAGTCACAGCTCAGAAGCAAATGCTCTTCTCAGCCCTTTACTCCAATGCACCTTTGATTCACCACTCTAAGCAGCCAGATGTGCTTGACTTCAGGAAACTTTGTGGGCAACATTTTGTAGATTTTCTAATTTCTCTGTTTGGAACCCTAGTTACAATATTTTTTTGTTAATTTTTCTTGTAAATTTTATCCTTATAATAAATTCCTCAGAAGACATATAACAACAAAAAATCTCAGAAAATAAGTAACTATTAAACAAATATTAAAGATGTAGAAATCAGACTGGAGAAATTTCTTAGTGGTTAAGGTGCTTGCCTATAAAGCCAAAGGACCCAGTTTCCATTCCCCAGGACCCACATAAGCCAGATGCACAAGGTGGCACATACATCTGAAGTTCATTTGCAACAGCTGGAGACCCTGGCTCACCCATTATCTCTCACTTTCTTTTTTCTTCCCTCCTTCCCTCTTTTTCTCTCAAATAAATAGGTAAATAATATATATTTTAAATGAAGAAAAAATAAACAGAAACCTAGAAAAGTGAGATCTGGGAGAGAGGACAAGAACTGAAATGGACACAATATCTGACATAGTGTTTGCCTTCAACCAGCTGTCAATCATAAGCCGCAATACTGATTATAAGACAATGAGTGCAGCAGCAGCAGGGTGGAGGAGAACTCATAAAGAGAGCTGTAGAGACCAAGAAACAAGAAAGCAATGTTCTTGGCAGTTTATGGGACTGGACATGAGGCATGAAAAATGAAATATGATGTTCTATGTGGAGGGCAGGTCCTGAAAAATTCAGGCTTTCAGCTGGATGATTGAAATGCTGCACTGAAAGAGTGATTGCTCAGCAGAAACTGGGCAGAATTTACAAAATTAATGGAACCCAGCTTGAAATCTAGTCAAACAGATTATATAAAATTAATTTATAATAATTTTTTTCAAAAAAAAGAGATTTCTCTTTTTTTTGGTCAGGTATGTGTAAGAATCTGGTAAGTCTTCTTTATTAGTGAATTTTAATTATATGAGTAATGGGTATCAATGTGATGTGTTTATACATTCATCATTCCCCACATTATACTCCTAGCTTACCCTCTTGACTTCTCCCTACCCTTCATCTTCTCTAATAGTCTCCATTCTCAAATGTCTTCACTCTTCTAACAATAAGTAAAGGCTAAACAAACTGAAATTTTTAACAACTTCTTTTAGATCTAGAACAGAAATGAAAAGTTGGAGAAAATGAGAGTCCCCATGACATGAAAGATTGACAAGTTAATATCAGATATCACAGCAGAAACCTCTAGGAAGCCATACATGGTAGAACAACATGAATTGTAATTGACAAATCATTTGCCTATGAGAGTTAATTCCAGAAAGATCCTGAATGGCTCATCTATGTCTATGAGTGAAATGTACCATTCACTTAAGAAAGAAATGATAGCACAAAGCACTAGAACTAGAGATTTACAAACTGTTCTCATAAGAAGCAATCACAGAGCATATTTCCTAATTGATTCCATAGACAATTTTATCATAATACCAACACAGAGACATCCCAAGAAAAGAAAACTGTAGCACAATATCACTCATTATCTCATTCTCATCAAACTTTGTTGCTCCAAATCTGAAACTCTAACCAGTAACAAAACTCAAAGTCCAATAATTGTAACAACTGACAAGTCTCCAGAGTTCCAATTCCACCCCTCCAGCTAGGCTACTCACAGTTAAAGAAAACTATATCCAGTGCCAGCAGCTTTCCTTGGCAGCCATCCCATAATCCTGGCATCTCCACTGGGTCTGCCATGGTTCATCCTCATGGCTCCATCAGCTTTCAAACAGGTAATCCAATAAGCCTGCTTCCCATTGCCCTTGGCCATTTCCAAACTACAAAAATGCATTGCAAATTCAATTACCTCTCTTTCCTGCATTTCTTATACTCCATTGTTTCAGGTGAGCTACCATTTTGTTTATCCGGGTGGGGGGGGCGGGGAGTAAAGCAGACTTTGCAGAATAGGACACTCCTTTACCATTCAGTCCCCCTAACTTCAAAAGAGTCCAGTGCAGACCATCTGGCTCAGTCTCAATGATTGTAATCTCTCAAATATTTGTAGCTAATTGGGCTGCAGTTTGGGCCCAGTGATTTAATTTCTTTTTATGCCATATCTTTATGCACACAGCAGTCCACTTCTATGCAATTCAACCCTGCACAAAGTTCTCAGGACACAGGCAAAACAACAATCCTCTCACACAAGATGCTTCTAGCACAGTCCAGGCAAAACTCTTTCTTTCCTTTATAAGCCAAACATCATAACCCATAGTTCTTACTGCATTCAGTTCTTTCAACTCTGAAAAAATTAGTACATCAAACTGTGCTTATAGCATTACATGGCATCTCTTAGGCTAAGGTTTCAATTATTTCCACATTCCTCCCTCAAATCAGTCCCAAAGGACCAAAAGCCACATGGCTTTCTAGCAGCAACAACCCACTTCTGGTACCAGTTTTACTGTTGCAGTCACCTTTGAGTTGCTATACAAAAAATCCAACCAAAATCAGTTTATGGGATGAAAAGGTTCATTTTGGCTTACAGACTTGAGGGGAAGTTTCAAGATGGCAGAAGAAAATGATGGCATGAGCAGAGGGTGGACATCACCTCCTGACAAACATCAGGTGAATAACAGCAACAGGAGATTGTGCCAAACAATGGAAAATGCAAGCTGCCTATAATATCCGTAATCCCACCCCCAACAATATACGGCCTCTCAGAGGCTCCAATTCCAAAACTGCCACCAGCTGGGGTCCTCACATTCAAAACACTTAAGTTATGGCAGACAACTGAATCAAACCACTACAATAGCCAAGTGGAATTTATTACACTTATGCAAGGCTATTTCAACATTCAGAAATTAGTTAATTAAGCCATCATATCAACAGGCTAAAAAATAACAGAATTATATCAATATAGAAAGGAAAGGCACTAGACGTACTACTACATCCTTTATTATTTTTAAAAATTCCTCAATAAACTAGGAATGCCATGAGTTTTTCTCTTCTTCTTCTTCTTCTTTTTTTTTTTTTTTGGTTGTTTGAGGTAGGGTCTTACTCCAGCCTAGGCTGACCTGGAATTCACTATGGAGTCTTAGGGTGGCCTCGAACTCATGGCAATCCTCCTACCTCTGCCTCCCGAGTGCTGGGATTAAAGGCATGCACCACCACGCCCGGCTTGAGTTTTTCTCTTCTTAATCAAGAAAATCTACATGATACTTAATAGAGAGAAGATTCTGGACTTTCCACCAAGTTTAAGAACAAAACAAGTTTATATATTGTTGTCACTACTTTCAGTGTTTCCTTGGGAATCCTACCTATTACATGAAAATAAGAACAAGGGATAAAAATATATAAACAGGACTGGAGAAATTTCACAGTGATTAAAGGCAGTTGTTTGCAAAAGCCTGATATAGCACACTCACACTCTTCTTCTGTCTCTAATAAATAAATGTAAATATTTAATATATTTATATAAACAAATAATAAATATATGAAACAATGTCTGTTCACAGATCCTCAAATATGTATGGAAAAGGCAAAATGCAAAATGCAAGATCCTTGACATACTGGGAATGCATTTACAAGCAAGGTTTTGGGATGGCACATTCAGATGCAAATGCCAATCACCTCCATATACACCAACAAAGAATAAATGCAATTTGAAATAAAATAAAATAAAAACAGAATACCAAAGGCCAAAAGTGTAGCTTAATAGTAGAACACATAACTATATGGGTGATGCCCTGGGTTTAATCCCACCCATACCAAACAAAAAGTGTTTGCATCTCCTAACAGGAACTGCCTAAATATAAACTGAACAAACTATATACAAGATCTTTATGAGGGTGTCTACAGGATTCTGATGAAAGGAAAAGAGAAAATAACTGAGTGGAGAGGTATTCTTTGTTCTGGAATAATGGGTCAAAATGTCAGTTCTTTCAAACTTGACCATATATTAAATGAAATATCACTAAAATTTCATTTTTTATTTCATCCACTATCCATTTATTGTTTAAGAGTGTGCTGTTCAGTTTCCAGGTGCTGTTGGGATTCTTGGTGGGTTTTGTGTTATTGATTTCTAGGAATATAGCATTGTGATCTGATATCATGCAGGGAAATATGTCAATTTTCCTAAATATGTGGAGGCAGTCTTTGTGACCCAGTATATGGTCTATTTTAGAGAATGTTCCATGGGCTGCTGAGAAGAATGTGTAGTCTGTGGATTTGGGATGGAAAGTTCGCAGATGTCCGTTAGGTCTAAGTGTTCTATGGTTTTGTTGAACTCTCTTACTTCCCTGTTGAGTCTCTGTTTGGATGATCTGTCTATTACTGATAATGGTGTGTTGAAGTCCCCAGCTATGATGGTGTTGGTGGTTATTTCTGTTTTATTGAGCTATTTGATATTTGACAAAGGCCCAAACAATATAGGCTGGAAAAAAGATAGCATCTTCAACAAATGGTGCTGGACAATCTGAATAACCACATGCAGGAAACTAAAACTTGATCCACAATTTCACCATGCACTACACTCAAATCCAAATGGATCAAAGACCTCAACATAAGACCAGAAACTCAAATACTACTGGAAGAAAATTTAGGAAGTACTTTCCATGATATAGGAATGGAAAAAGTCTTCCTGAACAAAACCCCAGTGGCTCAAGTTCTTAAACAGTCACTCAACCAATGGGATCATATGAAGCTGAAGAGTTTCTTTACAGACAAGCATATAATAAGCAAAGCCAATAGAATACCCACAGAATGGGAGAAAATATTTGTAGGTTATCCAACTGATAGAGGCCTAATCTCTAGAATCTACAAAGAACTCAAAATTCTAAACAATAAGAAGACAAATACCCCACTCACAAAATGGGGCGCAGAGTTGAACAGGCAGTTCACAGAGGAAGATATACAAATGGAAAACACACACTTAAGAAAATATTCATCATCCCTAATCATCAGAGAAATGCAAATTAAAACAATTATGAGATTCTACCTTACCCCAATAAGGATAGCCAACATCAAAAAATCAAATGAAAATAAATGCTGGTGAGGATGTGGAGAAGCAGGAACACTCATCCACTGTTGGTGGGAATGTACGATGCTACAACCACTTTGGAAAGCAATATGGAGACTCCTGAAAAAGCTGACTATAGAAATACCAACAGACCCAGTTATACCCGTACTGGGAATCTACCCTAAGACCTTCAAACCACAGGCCAGAGAGATTTGCACAACCATGTTTGTAGCGGTTCAACTCATAATAGCTAAAAGCTGGAATCAACCCAGATGTCCATCACTAGAAGAATGGATAACAAAGATGTGGTATATCTACACAACGGAATTCTATACAGCAGTAAGAAAAAAACGACACAAAGAAATTTGAGAAAAAATGGTTGAACCTGGAACAGATCATTCTCAGTGAACTTACCCAATCACAGAAAAAAAATTGACACATAGTCTCACTCATCTACAACACCTAACCTGAATTACCCAAGATACCTTACATACCCAGCAAGCACCTCATGGACTAGACAATAGGATGGATGGGGAGGGAGGGGAGGGCATCGAAGGGGTGGAAAACACTAATCTGGACCCAAACGGCAATGGTACCATAAATTCTACTTGCTGAAAGGCAGACCAAATGGCTGAGCCTTCACTAGACTCTTACAGGAAACAGCTGAACCACAAGACACTGGAGAGGGTAGGATCAAGACTAACCTAAATCTTCTACATCTTCCCTCCCTCCCTCTCCCCCTCTCCCCTCTCTCCTCTCTAACTCTTGTATATTAGTTATGTTTTTCCTCAATTTCTTAGTGGGCACTGACCTGTAACCCCCACTACCAGCTTGGGGCTTCCATCCACAATGAGCTTTTGATCAGAAAAACCTACAAGGTTTCCCAAAACAATGACAGACTTCTGTCAGAGTACTTGATGACCCACCAAAGGTCAGTGGTAAGATCCTATTGCTGAAGACTCCATATGCAGCTGACACATAAAATGTAATGGCATGGCTGGAAGCCAGGAGAGAATCAGTCCCCAGACAGTCAGCATGTCTAGTGCCAGAAGGTGCTACATGGGTGACTGGGGGAAATGACCAATATCTGTCCAAGCAACTCATTGTCTGACCTAATTAGCAACAAATAACCTGATGTGATGCCCACACAAGTGCAATAGTGGCACACAGCCATGATGAGGAACCAACTGCTCTTAATGTGGCTAACTGATCCCCTCAGTGGTACGAGACACATAGCTGGAGCTGGGAAACAAGTCAGAACCATACCCAAACATAAGCCCACTCTCCAATATCAAGCTACAATGGAGTCCAAGAGAGCCTACATCTATTAAACTCTCTATCAAAAAAGTAAGTCATCAGGGAAATGCAGATTAAAACTACATTGAGATTCCATCTCACTCCTGTCAAATTGGCCACCATCATGAAAACAAATGATCATAAATGTTGGCGAGGATGTGGAAAAAGAGGAACCCTTCTACACTGCTTTTGGGAATGCAATCTGGTCCAGCTATTGTGGAAAACAGTGTGGAGGTTCCTAAAACAGCTAAAGATTGATCTACCATATGACCCAGCTATCGCACTCCTAGGCATATATCCAAAGGACTCATCTCATTTCATTAGAAGTACGTGCTCTACAGTGTTTATTGCTGCTCAATTTATAATAGCTGGGAAATGGAACCAACCTAGATGTCCCTCAACTGATGAGTGGATAATGAAGATGTGGCACATTTATACAATGGCATTCTACTCAGCAGTAAAGAAAAATGAAGTTATGAAATTTGCAGAAAAATGGATGGACCTGGAAAGGATTATACTAAGTGAGGTAACCCAGACCCAGAAAGCCAAGCGCCACATGTTCTCTCTCATATGTGGATCCTAGCTACAGATGATTGGGCTTCTGCGTGAGAAGGAAAATACTTGGTAGCAGAGGCCAGTAAGTTAAAAAGGAGACATAAAGGGAAGAGAAAGGAAGGGAGGAGGATACTTAATAGGTTGATATTGTATATATGTAAGTACAATGATTGTAATGGGGAGGTAATATGATGGAGAATGTAATTTCAAAGGGGAAAGTGTGGGGGTGGGGAGGGAGGGAATTACCATGGGATATTATTTTATAATCATGGAAAATGTTAATAAAAATTTTAAAAAATAAAAAATAAAAATAAAAGTAAGTGTTATCTCAATTTTCCGGATGCTAACTTACTCTCCATTGGAGAATCTGCTACTCTTTTTCAGATAGATGCAGATCCTAAGGAGAGAGCTGCCCCAACATACCTCAAAAGGGCCCGACTGAAAATAAAGGTAATTGGGAAACAAGCAAGGGTGCTGTTTTTCTAATGAACCAGATACCAGCACAAAGGGGAAGGAGACCAACACAGAGAAAAATCAACTCCTACCAAATCAGAGAGCCAGAACCTCAGAGGCCCCCAAAACCTCATCACTGAAGCAGACCAAAAATGAACCCAACATGGCTCAGGGAAATTTTGTGGAAGAGGGGGCAGAAAGAATGTCAGAGTCACATGTTGGGTCATGATATGCAGAGACATTTATGTACCAATAACTGTGGGCTGACTCCACAGTGCACGACCCATTTACATCAACAAGGAGGGTCCAATGGGAGGGGGTAGATCATAGATGAACCTAAACAATGGTACCAAACTGCCTGTATTTGCTGAAAAGAAAACTAATAAACTAAATTAAAAAAAAAAAAAGAAATATCACTAAAAATCCAACAATTAATTGTGGATATTTATAAACTGATACAAATGTTTATGACAAATAGCAATAATCTCAGAATAGCCAGCATAATATTTCTGAAAATAAGCCAGAGAACAGATGCCATACATTTCAAAACTTCAGCTTCTCAAGAAGGAAAGAAAAAAAGCAAGGAAGGGAAGAAGCAAGTGAAGGGAAAGTAGCTCAAAGTATTTCATGGCTCAAAATATTAGATACAAAACTATAAATTTCTAGTAGATAACTTAGGAAAAATATAGATGACCTTTAGTTTGGTCATAACTTTTAGCTACTACAGCAGTGACACAATTCATCATGTAATTAGTAAGTGATTTCTATTTCTCTAAAGCTAAAAAAAAGTCCTCTTCACACAAATCACTGTCAAGACAATGAAAATGTTACATATTTCATCTGATAAAGACTTTTCACAGTATAAGAAACTTAAAACTTAGTAATAAGAAAATGAAGAACTCTATTTAAATGTGAGTTGAATATTTTTTTGATTTATTACTATTATTATTATTAGCAACTTATTTTGTATGGATACATCATGTGTTGGTACCCTCTTTTCCCACATCCCTGCCAGCATTCCTCTGGGGACCCTCTTCAGTGGGGTTGCAGGTATTCCCTAGGGGATTGTGGGAGCAGCAGTCAGTTATTCTGTGGGGAAGGAATGCCTCTGGGTATGATGTTTCAATCCGTGGCTCTTACAATCTTTCCACCCCTTATTCCACAAAATTCCTTGAGCCATGGAGGGCAAGTTTTAAGTCTACTTCAGTGATGAGCCTTTAAGAGCCTCTGGATCTCTGCTTTAGTAGGTGTTGAGTGTCCTCAGGGTCTGTCTTCTACACCCTGGTGCTGATTATCAGGTTCATGGAAGCAGCACTCTTGCTCATTTCCCAATTCCTTTGTGGTTTCAGCTTTAGCTTGACTGAAGTGCAAGGAGCAGTTTATCTCCTCAGGTCTTGCTACTTTCTGCAAAAAAAACAAAGAAAAGAAAAGAAAGAACATATTCTCCAACTGAGAGTGACATCAACATACTTTAAATGGGTGTTGAAGATTTTAACCAAGTACCTCACCAAAGAAGAAAAACAGGTGGAAAATAAGAACACGAAAGAGATGTTGTCATGCATTATTAAGTTTTTGTTAAAACAATCAGATAATATAATGTGAAAACAGTAAGATACCACAACGTGAAATAGTGCATCCCTTTTGAAAAGTAGTTTAGTAGATTAATACCAAGCTCAGCATTCACTACCATCCATCTTTAATCATGCTTGTTGCATTTACCCAAAGAAGTTGTAAGTCATGTCTATCTAAAAGCCCGTGCATAGATGTTTACTACAGTTTTATTTATAGTTGTCAAAGCTGAGAAACAACTAAAATGTTCTCTAGAAAGTGAATGGCTAAAGTATGGCACATCCAGATAACTGGTTAATAAATAGTTCTACAAGCAAACAAAGTATCAAGCCATAAAAAACAGGGAAAATACTTAATGCATATTCTTATGTAGAATACAAAACCAATTAGAAAAATCCATACATTGTATCATTCAAACTCTAAAGCCTTGTAGCAAAGGCCAAGTTATGAAGGTATTAGAAAAGATGAAGAGTTGCCAGTGATTCCTAGTGGTTAGTTGCAAAGAAGTAATTGATATATAGAACACCAAATTTTTCCGATGAAAATGGTCTTCATGGTACTATGATTATATGTACAATTTCCCAAATGCCCATAACTAAGAGGGACTGATAATGTAAACTATAGACTTTGGATAATATTAATGTTCTACTACAGATTCCTTAATTGTTATAAGTTCACACCAGTGGGGGGGGTTGTTAGTAATAATTGTGGGTATGCATGTGTGGGAGCCAGGCATACACTGGTTCCCCACTTCCTTTTTGCTTTATTTATTTATTTATTTATTTATTTTGGTGGTTATTTTTTCAAAGTTGTGTCTTGATCTAGCCCAGGCTGACCTGGAATTCACTAGGTAGTCTCAGAGAAGCCTTGAACTATTAGTGATCCTCCTAACTGGGCATCTTGAGTGCTGGGATTAAATTTGTATATTACCAAGCCCAGCTCCTTTTCACTTTTGCTGTGAACTTAAAGCTACTACTGTAAAAATACTATTAGAAAGGAAATGTAAAAGAAACTCTAATATTAAAATAAAACTTGTAATGATAGGTAGGGTAGCCAAATTGAAGGAAGAATTAAAGAATCAAAACAAAAATACAAAAACACCTAGAAAAGAGACATATAGACATAGGATAAAAAAAAAATTAATATATACAGTTCCTGGTCTATAAAGAAAGGAGAGAAAATTTAGGATGAATTAGTATTGGAAAAGACAAACAAAAATTGCAAAGTTGAAGAAAACTTTAGAGCTATATGCTTATCTAGCACAATAGATACTGTAGCAGTTACCCTCTTATTGCTGGCACAAAGTACCTGACCAAAAGCAGCTTGTTGGAGGAAAGGGTTTATTTTGATTTATAGACTCAAGGGGAAGCTCCGTGATGGCAGGGAAAGGATGGCATGAGCAGAGGCTGGCCATCACCTCTTGGCCAGTATCAGGAAGACACCAGCATTAGAAGAATGCACTAAACACTGGCAAGGGGAAGCTGGCTGTAACACCCCTAAACCTATCCCCCAGAACTCACTTCTGTAAGCAAGGCTCCAATTAACAAATTATCCTCAGCTAGGGACCTAGCATTCAGAACACAGGAGTTTATGGAGAACACCAAATTCAAACCACCACAAAAAACAAAGCAGGCTAAATACACATGAAGCATCACAATAAACTTCCTGAAAATCTAGGTGAACATATTAAAAATTGATTTAAAAATCCAGAAGGTATTTTAAATGCAACTTATCAAGTAGAATATACAATTCATAAAAAATATAAAGGCCTCCAAATGCTGACACATTGTTAAAGGGGAGGACAAAATGGAAAGCTCTGCAATGTTGGATAGTGAGACTTAGGAAGGTACAGCAATTTAGACAATAGGAAATTGAATTGGATAAAATCATCAAGTTGGACATATGAGAGTCCAAGAAATAACTTATACATGTGACCTCTGACAAATGTGATTCCAAAGAAGTATGAGGAAATGATATATTTTCCATAAATACTAATTAATGGATTAATAGGCATACCATGGAAAAGGATTTTGATGTTTTCCTCACAACAGATACAAAAATTCTGGAGGAAGTAACAAGAATAAAACTCCCAAACACTATAATAAAATCCATGGAGGAGTAGGAGTGCAGGAAACCATTTTCTTTGCCTCACTTTGTAATGTTTATTATCATTTGTAATATATATGTTTTAGTGGGAACTTTAATATATAAATAGACAGTAATTTAATAGTGTCCCCATCCCTTTATCCTTTTTGTCCACTTTATTATCATTATTATTAATTAACAACATATATAGTATGGCTACATAATGTGTTGGTATCCTCCTTTCCCTTGTCCCTGTCCCCATTCCATTGGGGACGCTCTTCAGTGGGGTTGCAACTATAAAACATTATAACCAAATTAGTTATAACATAAAGTCAAAATATAATTTTGAGGTTACAGTTACCAGAATGGTTTAAAATCATAAAAGTCTTAGAAGCTTGTGATATGATGAACTGGAGTAAGTCACACAGTGGAGAAAGGATGTAGAATGATTTTATAGTATCTACTAAAGTAGAAAGAATTTTTTATATTGAGAACTTTAATATCTAAACACACAGTAATTAGATGGTGTCCCCATTCCATTATGCTTTTTTTCCCCTCGCCCGGGGCCTCATCCTGAGGACCATCTTCTGTTTTGATGACTTGTTCCTTTTGTCCTCTTAATCCTTCATGTCAAAATGTTGATGGGCTCAGAACACTGAGATCTTGTGGGGGTATCATTTACCACTGTGGGGTCATGAATGCACCAGTAGGTAGGTTCATGACAGGAAGACAGTGCCCCAGAGTATTCCCAAGTCCCCTGTGCCTTGTACATTGCCACCCAGTCCTTCATAATGGTCCTTTAGCTTTGGGGGAAGGAATATATCTCTGCTTCACTGTTGAGCTCTCTACAGCCTCTTATTTTCTACTTTGTTGAGTTTGAATTTTGAGTCTCCTCAGTGTCTGCTATCATCTCCATAAAGACAGTTCTCTGGCTAGCAGTGATGGCAGCACGACCATTCTTCCTGGGACTAACTGCAATGTTCCCTGATGCCTGGCTAGTGTTACAGAGATTACTCATCCAGTTTTAGGCACTGGACTTTCTCTTGTCATTTCAATGTGTCTCCTCAATTTTTGCTGCCATCTGTTAAAAAGAAAAGAAAAGAAAAGGCTCTCTAAACAAAAGTGAAAATAGCATTAATAAAAAGGCTTAAACATAAATACCTAGTAGGCTATTTGATGAGACTAGGTTGTTAAAGATCAGCAATTTCATAGTGAGAGTTATAATAAAAGGAAATAAGTGTGCAGGAGCATTCAAAGCCCTCTCCAAACATGACTGACTCATCTTGTACTTGTTTACTAAAATACTGCACATGCTAAACATAGCATGGGCAAGCAGAATACATGTGTTAGCAGTAATGAACTTCTTCTCAAAGCAACTTTTTTAAAAAAAATATTGGTGAGAAATATATTGTCCAGCACCTGAGATCCATCTACTTGGCAGTTGGGTTCAACATCGGCCCCCTGCCACATGGCTGGGCTTTGTTAAAAAGTTCAGTGGAGGTTATAGGCATTCTGTTTCCTCTTAGGTTGTGCAAAGCTGTGAAGAATGTTTTTTCACTCGTATGCCAAGAAAAAGACAGATATATACTATATTATTATATTTGTTCTCAAATGTATCAATTAGTTACAACATAAATTCAAATTATATTTATGAGGTTATACTTACCAGAAAGGTTTGAAATTATCAAGACTATGATGGAAAGATGTTGAGTAAGCCACACAGAATGTAATCTAGCCAAATGCCAGGTCCTTCAAGGGAGTAGGTCAGTGATATGTTTGCTTTCTGATTTCATCCTAGATACTACTTACAGATTTTTAGTCAGTTCTCTAAAACAAAAAAGTCATGTAAATGCTATTTTTCAACCAGGGAAGCTTACTTTTTATCAAATTTTGAGATTTTTTCCAATTTTTTACTTCTCTCCTAAAGATGCTTTTAAGGGTATTTTTCCAAAATTTCCAGTTATTATTTGTGTGAATAGAAAGATTAGTCAATACAAGCAGCTAAATCACTATTGGAAAATTGCTATTAAATTTTTGTCTTGAGCAAGTACCCAGGAATTGTTAAGAATTCTCTTTATCCTAATGATTTTATTTATTTACTTGCAAGGAAAGAGAAGAGAAGACAGAGAGAGAGAGAGAGAAAAAAAAAGGCTTATCAGGGACTCTAGCCACTACAAATGAAATCCAGATGTATGAACTACTGTGAATCTGGCTTTACGTGTTCACAGGGAATAAACCCCAGGTCACTAGGCTTTGCAGGCAAGCACCTTCATTACTGATACATTTCTCCAGCACCCTAATAATTTTTTTATGAGATAGGTTTTCATGTAGTCCACATTTGGTTTCAAATTTGCTATGTAGCCAGGCATGATAATAAGCTCTGATCTACTTGTCCCTAGATCTAAAATGCTTCCATTATACACATGGACCACCACACTAGGTTTCTATAGTGCTGGAAATCAAACCCAGGGGTTTGTGTGCTAGATGAACAATCAACTGACTGAGCTGCATCCTCAGCCCTGTCCTGATCATTTTCAAACATGCTTTGTAAAAACGTGTGCAAAGCACAATATGGGAACTCCTACCTCTGTCTCCCAAGTGTTGGGATTAAAGGTGTGTACCACCCTGCCTGGCAATTATAATACTTTTAAGCCATAACCTTCTGGCCCCATAGGATCATGGCCATCTCATAATACAAAATGCATTCAGTCCAATTTCAAAAATCACCACTGTCTTCAACATTACCAACACTATTCAAAAGCATAGGTGCATAGTCTCTTTTGAGTCTCAGAGAAACTCTCACTTTTGAATAGTGTTGGTAATGTGGAAGACAAGGCACACCTTTAATCCCAACACTTGGGAGACAGAGGTAGGGGGATGGCCATAAATTCAAGACCACCCTGATACTACAGAGTGAATTCCAGTTCAGTTTGAACTAGAGTGAAATCCTACCTCAAAAAAAGAAAAAAGGTACTATATTTGATACTTAATCTCTAGTTGTCAATTTCACAGGATTAAGCATCACCCTGGAAACTGTAAGTGTCTGAAGATTTCTGAAGAAAGACCCTGGACTCAAATAGTATGTAAAAACAAAGAGTGCTTATTCTGCAGAATCAGCCAGTCATACAAATTGGTGACCCTACAGTAGCACACAGGCTCCTTTTAAGCCCCACTAGGGGAATTCCAGGTGGGTTACGTAATCTTCTGAAGTGATTGGTTAGGCAAGCAACAGTTACAGTTGTATGTCTCTGATTGGTTGGGGCAAAAGCACAAAAGGGACATGCTTGGGCATGTCTCCAGGAGCTGCCTAAGCCCCCAGAACACAAAATGGTGGCTATCTTCCCTGGCCTCAGCCCCTAGAGCACAAAATGGTGGCTATTTTACCCGTCCACATGTCAGGGTCACTGTTGATTAATAACTTACCCTTTGTTCGTGGTTTTTCCCAGAAGTCTTTCCTACCTATCCAGGAAACTGAAGCTTAGGCCTAGTTAGAGGGGCATCTTACTGAAGCCTGTCATGGTGTCAGTTTGGCCCCTTCAGAAACAAATCTGGGAATTTTTATGAAGGATTTTCCAGATAAAGTCAATTGAGATGGGAGAACTCATACTAACTATGGGCTGTGCCACTCCACAGGCTAGGATCTTAGACTGATTAAAAAGGGGAGAGTTGGCTTAACAGCATCATTCATCATTCTCTGCTTGCTCACTGTGGGCTGAATGTGGCCAGCTGTCTCAAGATCTTGCCACCATTACTTTCCTGTCATGATAAACTGAACTGGGACTGTAGGCTGAAATAAATCCTTTGTCCCTTTAGTTGTGTCTTGTCAGATATTTATTCACAATAGCAAGGAAATATCTAGTACATTATATTTATAAATAAGATGATATAGTTATTTGTATTTGTTGTGATATGATATGCCATAATTTAATTTTGTATTTTCTATATGCCATCTAATAACTCATTACTATTTTATGTTAATTTATTTATTTAATTTCTTTTGAATTCACCAAGTTTTGTGTTTTGTATTTCCCTTCACACTGACCATACAGTTACATATTCTAATTTTACTCTTTAACTTTCTCATACTTTACATATTGCAATAAATAAATATGTAAATCTAAATCTTATTCGTTTTAGTCATTTAACACGGATTATATTTGCATTTTCTTACATTTTTTAAAACTCAGTATTTGTTAACACTATGTGACTAAACTTCTGTAATTGATAATATGTACTTAAATGCAAGTAATTTCTATTGGTATTCATAAGTCCCAATTATTTTTCCTTTTATAATTATTGTTCTCAGCCCTTCATTTTGCACTCAATGTTATTTCTCTTAAATTTTACCTAGGAGTATGTTTATGCTAGGTTCAGTTTCTCTCTTTCTGAAAATGTCTTTGTTTTATGATGGTTTAGCTAGTTGTAAAATAAAAGCAGTAATGTTTTTCTGTTTTGTAGCTTCATTGTTGAAATAAATTTGTTCCAATTTGTCAAGAGAGAGAATCTACTTTTTAATTTTGGTAGTTATTAGATCCTTTCTCTGTCATCAGTGATTAGCATGTTCACTAAAAGGTATGTAAATTGTGGAGAGAATTCACTGTTATGATTTCACATTGGCAATCACTGTGTTTCTCTATCCTGGGGAATCATAAATTCCATATTTTCTTCTTGGCAATGATTCCTATATCTATCGTTTCTCTCATTTCCCTTATGATTAGATGTATGATGGTCCTTTTATACTTCATATTCATTTAAAGTCTTTCCATTTCCTCATTTTATGGTATTCTAAGTAATTTATCCAGAACTGACTCCAGAATTCTCTAAAAATACTCTACTTCATTAGGTCCTTTTAAATTTGTTTTCAAACCTAAACCTTGGCTTTAGTTCATTACTTTTAACTCTTCAAAATTTATTTATTCATTATTCTAAATTGCCCAACTTTTTTTTTACAATATCTTATTTTCCATGTGTTTAAGTTCCTTTTTCTCATATATCATTTTTAAAAAGTATTAGGATTTATTCCTGTCATTTGATTTTGAATCAATTATTCTTCATTGTAGATTATTTCCTCAGTGTTCCATAATTTGGAAGTATTAAATCATATTCAGTTGGCCTTATCTGGAAGTATGGCTCTCTATCTGTAAAAATGTGTTGTGCTTTCATTTGCCAGGCTTCTTGGATTACTCTGAGAAACATGTATTGTATTAATTTTCCAGATAGTGACAGCATATAAGTTTAAGTACCAAGCCATACTACAAGAGACATTTTGGTACAGTTTCAGTGAAGGTACTCTTACTTTGATTTCAAGGATCATACAAAGATCCTTTGTCAAATCCCTTTCCAAGTGTACAGGTTTTAAAGAAGCTCACACTTCTGCGGTAGATGATGTTCTTTAAGAATTGCAACTATATGAGTCACCTTTATTCCAACTCATCAACTCAGATGCCCAGGGCTTCAGATGCCCTTTAAAGGCCACACCTCTTGATTACTCAGCTTTGCAAAGCTCCTATGACTGTCAGCATGTCAGTGCCTAATTATAACACGAGTTTTCAATTTCTTTGGAATCTTTGGAAGATTCTTTGGGTTTCAAATTAAAATGTTTATGTGAAAAAAGTCTACCTTGAACTTTGAAATGTTTGTCTCAACAGGCAATTTTTGCCACTGTTAAACACAAAAATATTCCTGAAAAGAAAGGTTGATTTAAATATTCTAGTATAAAACCATAAACAAGCTCTTTCAGTATCTGGTGCTCATTTCTGAGAATGACACAACACTGCTCAATTAAGAAACTGTCATAATTAAGCTCTTCTTTGCTCTGTCAGATTAAGTACTGTTTTTGTTGGATAGTATTAAAGAATAACCAAGCAATTTATAAGGAAATTATACTGTTCAAAAGTATTCAGTAACTTAATACCCTTTATTTTTGTGAAATAGAACTATCATTATGATTTTTAAAATTATTAACTGAATCATATAGCCACATCAAACCCATTGAAATTTCACATTAAGGAGATATCTTCATGAAATAAAATGTTTTCCAAAACACATTTTTAACAGCAATTGAAGGGTTTGTATTAAACTTTGCACATATTTTTATTATGAACATATTTTGTATGGATACATCATGTGTGAGTATACTCTTTTCCCTCCTGACTGCCCCCATTCTGCAGGGGCCCTTCTCAGTGGGATTGCTGGTATTCCCTTTGGGGCTGTGGGTTATGCAGTGTGGGAGCCTTAATCAGTTATTGTGGGCAAGCAGTGCCTATGAACATGACATCTCCACCTGTGGCAATCTTTCCACCCCCTCTTCCACAAATTTCCCTGAGCTTTGGGGGGTTTGCTTTAAGTCTCCTTTAGTGATGAGCTGTTAGGAGCTTCTGGATTTCTGCTTTGGTAGGTATTGAATATTCTTTATCTCCTTCACCCTGATTTTAAGGCTCACTATGAAAGCATCACTCTTGCTCAGCTCCCCACTTCCTTTGTGATTTTTTCCTGGACCTTGACTCAGATGTGAGATGTAGTTTAATCTCCTCTGGTCAGAAAAAGAAAAACAGATTCTCCAATGGAGACTGAAGTCAGCATAGGTTAAATTGGATAAGTGTTATGAATGTGTGGAGAGTTTGATGGATGTAGCCCCTCTTTTAGCTGAAGATTAATGGGAATTTGACAATGGAATTCATAATCTCTGTCTCTATAACATCCAGACTTGGTTCCCAGTTCCAGATATGGGTTCCTTTCCAATGAGTGGATCTCTTAGCCAATCAGAAAGTCACTGGATACTCTCCAAAGCTGTGTGTGACCATTGCACTGATGATGAGTACTTCTTGTCATGCTGTTTGTTTGTTTATATTCTTAATATCTTGCCTAGAAGAAGAAAGCCTGGTTCTCATAAGTTTCTTCTTTCAATGAATTGCAGTATTTGGTTGAATTATGTGAAGAAAACTGTGTTGGAGAAAACTGTACTTGAAAAGGGAGAAATATTTTAATAGCTTTTTCAGAAATTCAAAGATATTATTCTGTTATTCTGTATTTTTCTACTAAGAACAATTCATGGATCCATAACCAAACACTTGCCTCCCTCCACGGCATTACATGGAGAGGAGAGAAACAAAGCACTGAAAGTTGTGTCCAAGAGTTTTGTTGTCATGGCCACAATAGATAGTTCATAACTTTATACACCACCTTTGCCTCTTTGAAAGATCTCAGTAATTCCCTTTCTTATTTTTATCTTCCTCAAAATTTATAAAACAACATCAAATAGTAAAAGATCAGAGAAATCCAGAAAGGAAGAATGTAGTATTAGTGGAACACAGAATATGGAAGAAATGACATAGACTAGAAATGAGTATCAGAGTGAAAAAAGAGACAGAGAATACATTGCATGGAAAACAGAAGGGGGGGAAGGCAAGTAGTGGGGTTGTGGAGACAAATACTGGACAGGTACAAATATTTTTAAAGGGACAGAAGACAGAGGCAAATATAGATTTTTTTTCTTTAACTTACCAGAAAAAAGACCCACTTTCTAGACCAGTAAGAACAATAATATAGTAAGGTGCTATATGCAGCCTAAATTTTTTTTCAGCAAATAAGGCTACTAAAGACTGTGGGGATGACTCCTATATTGACATATGCATTTCTTTCATTAGAAGGTCCAATTCTAACAACCCCACCTATAACTTTGTTTCTTAGAAAAAGATATCATGGGAACAGTACCATAATGGTATCAAATGCTTTTCTAGGGCTGGAGAGATGGCTTAACTGTTAAGTACTTGCCTGTGAAGCCTAAGGACCCCGGTTCGAAGCTCAATTCCCCAGGCCCCACGTAAGCCAGATGCACAAGGTGGCACAGGCATTGGGAGTTCATTCGCAATGGCTGGAGGCCCTGGCGTGCTCATTCTCTTTCTCTCTAGAGAGTCTCTATCTACCTATCTATCTACCTATCTTTGTTTCTCTCTCTGTCTGTTGCTCTCAAATAAATAAAAATAAACAGAAAAATTTCAAAAAGCTTTTCTAAGCCTTATTCTACTTCTCATGAGAAAATATTAAATCCTTATTTTCTCATTGTGTGAGATAATTTGCCATTTTATTTATTTACTAACTTTACATTTCAAAGATGTCCGTTTCTTGACAGAAAGTCATTTTTGCAGGTAGAAAAGTCTTGTTTGGGGGATCTAATTTAATTCAACAGTTCTCCCACCCACTTAATAGGTTCTCATTACCGTTTGGGGGTCTCATTTCTTGTTTTGTCTCTATTTGTGACTGTGCAAAATTCAATTTTTTATTACTTTATTTTCTCTTAAGAGCAACCCGATTCCAATTCCTCCTCCTCCCTTCCCGAGATCTCTCAAAGGATCAATGTTCTTATGAAAGGGTTTATAAATGACTACCTGAGCCATTATCTGGATGCTTGTTGGCTCGAAGTTTCTGTCATTTCCTAAGTAAAGTTTGGGTTACCGTTATGAGCAACTTTCTTGTTTTTTTAAATGTAGAAACTCATTTGCCATTTTATGCCACAGTATATCTTTTTTATCTTGCAGTGTCACTGTGACAAAAAGCCTACACCATTTATTTATTGAAAATTTGGCTGTAGCTTACCTCCTCCAAATTATTTATAAATCTATAAAAGAACTTCAGAGCTGAGTGTCTTATTCTCCTGTACTTCCTATTCAAGATCATTGTAAAATCTCAGTTCTGATCAGTCAGTGATCTTAATAAGATTTGATTAATTGAAAATCTAAAATAGCTTATAACTACAATTCCCATTTTCTGATATGCCCAATAAGCACCAGTTCTTGAAGCCATATTGCTTTATCAACACCTAAACATGCATATATCAAAGGCATACACATATGTATACACCCACACATAATGATTTATTCTCAATAATTAAATCATTTGTGTTAAATTTTAACAGCATCTGTGAAATGTAAGAGTTAAAAGTTTTTATTCCTCAGTATTCCCTCTGAAGTCCTTATAAATGATATCACACTGGAAAGTCACCAGCTGTCTTGAGAATTCTGGGAAATATTCCCTGCCTACACACCTTGAATTTTTTTTCATCTTATAGGTCAGCCAGTACCATGGAGATAAAGTATATTTTCTTAGTGATTTGACCTTGGATTATATATAGTTTTATATGTACATAATTTAGAAATACCAGAATACCAATTTCTTCAACAACTTGGAAATGAGAAGTTCTTTAAGCTTTTTCTCATCAAAGACCCTGAAATTTTATTATTATAGCTGTTCTTGCTTTTCAACTTCAAATTGTACTTTTGTATAATGACAGTTAAAAAATTCCATGGATTTTCTCCCTGAATATTTGTTGTGAGCACATTATTAGTTGATTCTTTCATAATAGAAATAATTCATAATACATTTTGCCTCACCTTGTTTGTGATTATGAACATTTCAGTTAAATATGAAAATAAAGTTGCCCAAAGAACTACCAGAGTAGAAGAAATAATGCTCTGCATAATAGGGTTAAGTCACATATTGTAGATATTCATCCTCATCTATCTACCCCTATGCTCTCTTTTATCACCCTAAAATTTATTCTCATATTGTAGCTTCATAGAACACATTTGCATCTCAGGTACTAAGGGGATATCCAAACTGTAGAAACAGAAACAGAGATGATCTAGAAAGTGCTAGAACAGTGTGGAGATTTAAATTTAAAATCCCATAGCCTCAGGTGTGTTATTAATATTGAGCTTGCAACTTGAGTCTCCAGTAGATGGAACTCTGCTGGAGAAGAGAGATATTTCAGTAGGTGCAGGTCTTGTAAGTCAACCCTCTTATATGAGTGAAGAGCAGTTTTTAAGCTCTGGCTGTTGGTGCTTGCTGGTGCTTTTACTCTCTGCCATGCTGATGTATGATGGAGTGGGACTGTTTCTTCTGCCATTTGTGGTGTTCCTCTGGAATCTGTAAGCCAGAAATAATAATGTTCTTTCTTTCTAAGCTGCTTTCCATTAGGTGTTTGTCCATCAAAGAGTAAGTAGCAACAGAAAAATTGGTACCAGGAGTGGGGTTGTTGGTGCAATGAATATCTGTGGGTCTTGGTATTTTCGAACCTGTATGGTAGAGGAATATGGAAAGACTTGGTACTTGGGACTTGAGAAACCTCTCAGTGTGACAAGCAACATTTTATAGCCTATTTTAGTGAGACTTTGAAAATGCTAAATGTAGAGAGAATTGTGGAATGTGAAGGCATGAGTTATGAACATGTAAAGGTAAAAGAGTAGCTTGTTAGAAGTGGGCTACTGACATAAAGGCTGGCCACATGCCCATACCTAAAAAGTTTGATCAAGTTGAATTTAAAAGTAATGGACTGGTATGTTTGTCAGAAGATGTAGCACAGAAATATATGAAAAATATACAGTTTATCACAGGAAACATTCAAGCAAATTCAAAGCACAGAGACTGGTTTTATTTTATGGAAGCTACAATTGTTAAACAGATTACCACCATCAAGGGTGGGCCAATTACTTTGCATTGGGACAATACGAAATCTTTCAGGGAGTGAAACCCATCCATGTAAGGTTGAAATGAGTAAAAATACAAATTTCTATGGAAGGAGATGATGTAAGGAAAGAGTTCTGAAGGCTTATCCCCTTTCTCTGCTAAGCTTAATAATTCGATTAAGCTGTACACCTCATAATAGTTTGGAAGCATGAAAAATGCCAGAAAATGGGCCATGACATGTACACACTCCCAAGAATATGGTGCAGAGATAGGTCCTTGTGTAGAGGCACAGTAATGCCATTGTATGAAGTTTCAGTAACTGTTGGTGATATGTAGAATAAGAAAGTATTGAAATCCCTGTACTGGAGAACAAATGAGGCCATTTTATAGAGCTGTGAAGATAGACTGTGGTTTGCATTTTAGACCCTAAGATGTTTTAGATATACCAGAACTGTGGAACTGCTGCTCACTGGAGAGGTAGAATTTTAATCCAGAGATTTTCATCACTGGTTATGGATGTTGGACTTTAACTGCAGATGTTTGATGTTTGCCTACCAGTTATGGATTTTGCATTGGTCCAGTCTTTCTTTGTTATGCATTTTTGCAATGGAAATGTTTACTCTGTACCATATTGTGTTGGAAGTAAGTAACTTGTTTTGATATTTACAGAATTCACAGTTAAGGGATGGTTTAAATCTTAGATGAAACTTGGGATCTTTGATCAATGTTAAAGTTGGACTAAATTCAATTTGTATTGTGAGATAATCATGAGCCTATGGGGACTAGGGGCAGAAAGTGATGGTTTGAATATATGGCACCATAGACTCAGATGTTTCATTAAGATTGAGCCTGCAACTTGAGACTCCAGTGTGTGGAGGCCTGCTGGGGAAGAAAGCTATATCAATTGGGGTGGATTTTGTAGGCTAACCCTACCAGATGTACAAAGAGAAGTTTTGAACTCTGGCTGCTCATGCTTACTGGTGTTAGGTTTTCTGTTTTCTGTGTTGATGCATGATACAATGAGCCAGATTCTTCTGCCACTGATGGTGTTCTCCTGGATTCTGTAAGCCTAAAATAAACTCTTTCCTTCCACAAGCTGCTTCTGATCAGGTGATTCTCCAGCAACAATAAAGTAACTGAAAAAAAAATAGTGTTATACACCAGCAACTTTGGTATGACCAGGGAACCAGTTACAAATGCAAATTCTCAGGTCCCATCCCAGATACTGATGTAAACCAAGAACTCTGTTGAATAAGCCCTTCAGTGGTTCTAGGGCCTACTTGACTTTGAAATCCTGCATTTGAGACCTCATTGCATTCTGTAAAGGTTGTACATGTTCCATAGAAGTGCTTCTCAAGCACATGCTATGTATAGTGATTATAGTCTCAGGTTGGAGTGCAGATTGTACATGCCTAAGAAGCTTCTTGGTTTTACTTCTGCTGCTGCTGTTTTATGAACAGCATTTGGTTGCAAAGCCACCAATAAAACCTAGGATGAGATCATATAACAAGACACCAGGAAAAACAGAATGAATGGTGACCTTGACAAATTTGGCCCAAAACTGAGGATGATCAAGTAGACTTGACTTTATTACACATTTTATGACTTTCACAAAGAAAGGCTTTGTTCCAAAATTAGAACTCTAAGAAGGGTAATCTGCCATATAAGATCAGTAAATAGAGTGTGTGAAGTTTTATGTTTTTACCAGCTTAGGTTTGGTGGGAAACCTCATGATATACTAAATTACATTTCTCTAAAGATATTTTGGAAAAAATATATGTCTATTTGACCTTGCCAGAAGCTACGCTGAATAGATGCAATAAGGCAGAGTATACTTGTGAAAGAAAACAGGAGGCACAATTCATGTAATAGACTCAGTATAGAAAGTGTACGATTTGGGAACTGCTTATTAGGTGACCTTTGCCAAGTTATTTAATATTTCTGTTATAAGTGCTCTCCCATATAAATTGTGGACAATAGAAATCTTTATTTTAAAGAATTTTTGTGAATACTGAGTAAAGATTTATAAGGCACCCAGAAGAAGACCTCACATATAGAAAAATTCAATAGACTACAAAAACTCAATAGACTATGTGTCTGACTCCCATTGCTTGTTACCATCATCATTCTCATCATTCTTGAGGAAGGGGAGAAACAATGAGACAGAAGAAATTGTGCCCATAGTAGCATAATAAAAAGTCATACGGTAAAAAACAAATTGATTGAGAGAGGATTTATTTAGAAATTGAAACATTTACAAAAACAATAATACTTGCCAGAGATTTTCATATAAAGAAACAGAAATCCCTTTACATTATGAGACTGAGTCTCAAATGATAAATGATTAACATGAACTATTCTTTCCAGGATAGTTTTCAGAAATGTCAAGGTTACAGTGTTTTGGTAAAAGTCAGTCTGAGCATAAGGTCATTTTCTTTTGGCTTGGCTGAGGTCACTCAGAGGTGAGATTTCCTCTGAAGCAATTTTTGCCATGGTACACTGTTGAGGAAAATAAAGAGTTCCTCTCAGGAGCATTTCTCTGTTTTTTTTTTTTTTTTCCTTTTAATTCTTTCAAACAGAGTCATGAATGCTATTGCAGGAAAGGAGTGGTAAAGTTATTTCTGCAATCACCTCTAAGAGGATGAAGCACAGCATCTTGAGTTAAGAGGCAGGAAAAGAGAGTGTATGTTTCTTTTCTGGAAATCTTCACTGATGATGTAATATATCACTGCCATTATTTTTTACATTGACTTCATTTCTGAGAACTTTTTATTAGTAACACAAGATAAAACTGATATTTTTCATAGCTGGTGCATTAATTTCAGTTTATTATTTACTGAGAAAAAAAGGATATAAATGATAAACTCTGAAAAATATCTTATATGCACAATGTTACTGATAAATTTATTTGCAGCAGTTTTTATTTGCAGGAATTTTCAAATACTACACATTTAAAAATCTCAGTAAAATAAAGCAAAAATAAACTCTTGAGAAACTATTAACCTAAAAAGTGTTTTCAGATTTAGATACTACTAAGCTTTCATAAAACAGGCATTTAAGAATGATTTCCAACATTTAATGTTTTTGAAATATGCATTCAATGCACTGTGAAGAATTCTTAACTTCCCTCTGTGCAGGCCATGCTTATGAACCATGGGTATAAATAAATCTCTTCCCCCATAGGAGAACTGTTGCTTCACTCAATGGAAAATTTAACATGTATGCTTCATGTAGCAATAACACCAATAAATGGCCCTCTCTACAAAATTACATTCTGTATTATATAAATAGTACTTCAACACCAGGCAACCTGCCTAGCCAGAAATTATCATAGTCTTCTAGCCAAAAGCACTCTTTTCATGAGGACTGGACATTTTCATTGCTCTTCCTCATATCACTTTTAGCTGTGACAATAAATTAAGTATCAATATTTAATTTATATCCCCAAAGCATTTTATTGTAAATGTGTATCTGAGTCAACAATAGAAAATGTAGTGTATCTTTCTAAATGAATTAATTTTCTTGTTCTTCCAAAGTGATATGAACATGGATTGCTGATCACATGATCTCCAGATCTATACTTGTCCACAGGATGTGCAAAGCTCCTACTTTGCTGATGAATTGTGAAAGACATGTGGTGACTGGCTGTGAGAGGCAGGATGGGTTTGCCACCTATGTCTATGCTACAGGCAAAGCTCATGCCTGAGACTTAAAGTCTTAAAGGCCAAGAAACAAGACTCTTTTCCTTCTGTGAGGAGGCAGAATGGCATGAAAGGGTTCAGAGAGTTTCCAAGTAAGTTACTGAATAACAGTGGTGTAGTCTGATTACAAAGGATATGTATCCTGTTTATAGTTGTGACCTTTATCCAAGTCCAATAGTGATACTTTAAGATGGCATTGAAGGGAGCTAGAGAGATGGAGGTTAAGGTGCTTGCATGCAAAGCCTGAGGACCCAAGTTCATTTCCTCAGTACTACATAAAGCCAGATATATACACCAAGTGGCACATACCTTTGGATTTCATTTGCAGTGTTTAAAGGCTCTGGAAATCTATTCTATCTTTCTCTCTCTATCTGCCTATTTCTCTTTCACTCAAATAAGTAAATAAATGAAATAAATATGGCATTAAAGATAGGATAATTTTCTGGGACAATGGCTGAACATCTTTTATTTTATTTTAATTTGATACTATGAAATTTGTTGATACCTTAATCTCTTTTGAATGTTTTTTCACTCATTATCCATTTCCTTCTTTCCTGGTCCAGTGTTATTTTTTCAACTTTCTCTGATTACATATTATTAAATATTCATAAGTTTTCCTTCTCTGGAAAAGTTCAGCCTGCTTATCTAGAAAATTCTTGCCTCTTTTTTTAAATCTCATTTACTTTTCTTTGCCTATTATAATAGTTTTCAATGACAATTACATAATATCAGAAGAAAAGGCAGTTTTGTCCTACTATAGGTATAAGTTGTGTCACAGAATATTTTATTACTTTAGGGATTATCAATGGAATTAATATAAATTCTGAAGATAAGTATCAGAGGGCAATGTGTGTCTATGAAAGAGAGGCTCGGTTTAAAATGATACCAAATGGTGGAAATAGTGGAAATCTAGAGCTTCTGCATGTTGAATATGGAGGGGAGATGAGAAAGAGTGAGAAAGTGAGAAAGACTATGAAAGAGAAACAATAAATCATGATAAATAATAAAATGCATCAATAACTGCCATTTGGGAACCTGTACTACATAAGGATATCCATAGGTGTCCTAGAAAATAAACAGTGGGGGATCACTACAGTGCAGTAGTTCTATAAAGTATTTAGCTTTGTGAATACCCATCTGCTTTTTGTCCATTAATCCTCTTGGCTCCATAAATGAAAATTAAGCTCAATAATTTTTAACCCTCATTTTCACCTAGCTTCCTCGATATCCCAATTTTTGCCCCTAAATATCCCTTGAAGCCTTCCCCATTCTATTTTCTCCACTTTCAGGAAGTTTCCCTAACTCAAATAGACAACTATTTCTGACTCTTTTATGTTTTATTTAGCATGCAAAATATTAGGTTTTGCTATGTCATTTTCAAATTAAATTTGTTTTTATTAATTTTCTTCTCCTCCCCCATTTCTCTGCCCCACCTTGTACTCTTTCCTCACCACCTCTACCCCCATCTCCTTTCTGCTTTCATGTCATATGTCTCCTGATTTTGTACCCCCTTTCTCAACACTTTTCCCTTTTCATGGTATCCTCTCTACATTCATAACTTATACCCACACTCAGACCCATTTAGATATATGGCAAAATGCTATAGGAGTTAGTATCCACATGAAGGAGACTATGGGATTTTTATCCTCTCAGTCTGGGGCAGCTCATTTTATATAATACTTTTCAGATTCATCCATTTTCCTTCACTTTTCCTAATTTCATTTCTGTGCACAGAGAGGTAAAATTCCTTAGTGTATATGTACTGAATTGTATTATCCATTCATTTGTTGATTCCATTCCCTAACTGTTGTGAATAGGGTAGAAATAACCATGGAAGAACAAGTGACTCTGCAGGATATAGTCTCCATAGGGCATACACATGCCCAGGAGTGCTATTGCTGAGTCATAAAAAGTTTCATTTTTATCTTTTGAGAAACCTCCACACTGATATCTATAATGGTTGTACTCATTTCCACTCCCACAGTAGTGAATAAGGGCTCCACTTTCCTCATATCCTTGCTAGCATTTGTTGTCATCAGTTTTCATGAAAGCCATTCTGACTTGGGTGAGATGGGATCTCAAAGTAGCTTTAATTTGCATTTCCATGATGGCTAAGGATGTTCAACATTTAAACAATACTTACTGGCCATTTGTATTTCCTTTCTTGAGAACTGTCTATTGATTTCATTAGCGTATTTGTTATTTTTTAATATTTTATTTATTTGCAGAGCTAGAGAGTGAGAGTGAGAGAAAATGGGAATGCCAGGCCTCCAGACACTGCAAATTAATGCCAGATGCATGCACCACTTCTTGCATGTAGCTTGATGTGGGAACTGGAGAATCAAGCCTGGGTCCTTAGGCTTTGCAGGAAAGCACATTAACTGTGGAGCCATCTCTCCACTTCTGTTATTTTTTTATTTGAGGTAAGTCTTACTATTGCCAAGGCTAACCTAAAATTCACTACATAGCCTCAGTCTGGCCTCTAATTCACAGAGATTCTCCTACCTCTGCCTCCTGAGTACTGGGATGAAGGGTAAACACCACCGCCCCAGGTTTAGCCCATTTATTGATTGGTGTTTTAGAGAGGATTTTAGTGCTTAATTTTTGCAATTCTTTACAAATTCTAGATATTAGTCCTCTGGCTGATATAGCTGGCAAAGATTTTCTCCCATTCTGTAGATTTTCTGTTTGCTCTGATGATAGTTTCCTTTGCTGTGAGAAACATTGTAACTTCATGTAGTCCCACTGGATGATTCCTGAGGTTGTTTCCTATACTATTGTAGTCCTATGGAGAAAGTTTTGCCTGCACCAATATATTGACATGTATTCAGCTCTTAAGCATGGTCTGAGAGGGAGCAAGGGTAGAACTCCATGCAGTTCTCAATTGATCTATCACATTATTGGTTCATTTCACATCGCTGGTTTCAGTTTCAAGACAATAATTTTGATAGCTCAATCCAGGTGAAATATGTCAAAATGTGAAGCTCTTTTTACAATATAATGTAGTGCAAACTATCTGTGCCTTATCTAAAAATATCAGTCACTTGGAATTAATTTAACATGCTCATATGTAGGCATGTCACTATTGTGTCTGCATTATGTGGTAACCCTATGTGTCACTTTATAAAGAACTATCTATATATCTATCATCTATGTATCTAGCTATCATCTGTCTATCAAAAGTTTTGCTGACCTATAATCCATATCCCATAAAATTTCTCCTTGGAGATTTATGCAGTTCATTTTTAATATATACTTACAATGGTATGTAATATTACTATATAATTTAAGAAATTTTCATCACCCCACACTCCAGAAATTACCCTGTCTCTACTAGCCACCATCCCTACCCACATTCGGTCCCCCACCATCCTGGTATCACCAAGTTTTTATCCATCTTTATGGATTTGGTGCTTCTGAAACATTCATATGAATGAAGCCATAAGATACATAGGTTTTAGCTTTGGTTTCTATTGCTTTTTATTATCTTTTCAGGGTACCAGCACTAAATTCCATGTTATAGCTAAATAATTATCCATTGTTCAACTAAAACACATTTCTTTGGCCATAATGCATTGATGGACATTTATATTGTTTCTTCTTGACTACTTTGAAAAATAGTGTTATGAAGATTCATATACGGGGGCTGGAGAAATGGCTCAGCACTTTAATTTGCTTGCTTGAAAGGCCTGATGACCTGGGTTTAACTCTCCATTGCTCATATAAAACCAGATAAACAAAGTGGTACATGTGTCTGGGGTGTGTTTATGATGGTGGGAGGCCCTGATTTGCCCATTCATTCTCTTTTTGTTTGCAAATAAGTAAATGCAAGTATTTCTTTAAAAGATTCATGTGCTATTTCTTTGTTTGGAATATTTCTAATTGTTTTAAATATTTACAAATAGAATTATTAGGACTTGTGCATTTAATTTCTATTATTGCTATAAACACACAAATACCACATATGACAATGCTTCAATTGCCTAAATCAACAGAATTTTGCTATTTGCCATTCTGAATATCATATGACCTAAAAATCAGGGCTACATTCTTTCTAGAAGCTCTAGGGCAGAATCTTTTCTAGCTTCAAGATCTTGACTAATCTCTTATGCAAGGAAGCCATTTTCCATCTTCAAAGATGGTTAGGTAGCTTCTTCCAATTTCATTTTTTAATTTTTTTGTTTAAGGTAGGGTCTTGCTCTAGCCTAGCCTGACCTGGAATTTATGATGTAGTCTAAGGGTCACCTCAAACCTCTGCCTCCCAAGTGCTGGGATTAAACGTGTTTGCCACCATGTCCAGCCAATTTCATCTTTTTGCTACTAGTACCACACCTACTTCACTGACTCAATTGTGACTCCCTTGCCTACAGGCTCTACAGTTACATTAGCTCACCTAGATTTTATAGGGTAGGGTTCCCTTCTCATGACCTTAACTGGACATTTGCAGAGTGTATTTGCCATTTAAGGGAACATGTTCACAGATTATGGTCATTAGAAGAGGGACAACTTTATGGGTCACTGTTGTGTCTACATTTTGTGTTAACCCTGTTTTTATAACCCTGAAGAACAGACTTTTTTTTTTCAAAAGGAGCACCATCTCATGTTCCTACTAGCAGAGTAGTAAAGTTCTATATAATTGTAGTCACACTTTTTAAACATTAATGAGCTTTATTTTCTTAGACTTGTTTAAATTCCCTGCAAATATATAGCAGAACAGCCTCCAAGCCTTTGTATCCTCCTCACCAAGAGCATCCATATCATCATGATGCACTTGGACCCTGGCTGAGCTTCAAGTCCATGGTTGACACTAGGGTTCTGCATGCTTGGCTCATGACCTCCATTGTTGTGTGTTAGACAATGTCTCAAAGTTACTCTGTATTCTGTCTGTTCATACAGCCATTCCCCTTAATCCCTGAAACCGTCTCAGCTTTCAACACTTTGCAGTCTTTTCTTCTCTACAGTGTCATGTACCAAAAGTAGACTTTCATAGTGTCATCTTTCCAGTAATAACATACAGTGAAGTTCCTTCTATGTCTTTTTGTGGTTTGGTACCTCATTTTTTTTGTAAGTGTCAAATAATACTTAATTGTCTGGATGTAGCACAGTTTATTTATCTTTTCACCTATTGAAGGGCCTCTTGGCTGCTTTCAAGTTTTGGCAGTCATGAATAAAGTTGCTATAAAAACTTTAGTAAGAACGTTTTTGTATGGACTTGTTTTAGCTCCTTTGGATGAATAGCAAGGGGAACTATTACTAAATCACAAGTTAAGAATATTCTCACTGTAGTAAACAACTTCCAGGCTGTCTTGCAAAGTGGAAGCACTATTTCCTTAAGCAAAACCTGGGAATCTGTGCTGCTCCACATCTTAACAATTGTCAGTATTTTGGATTTTACAATTCTTCCAATGTGTAGTGGTATGCCACTTAATTATGCAAGTAAGTAAGGACATATACTCATGGACTTATTTTCTATGTGAATATATTATTTGGTAAGATGTCTTTTGCCGCGGACTGACTCTCGGGGAGATCAGGACCGAGGGAGAACAAGGGCGAAGGCTCAGGGAGAACTCGGGATTCGGCGAGGAAATGACAGACAGACACACTCAAGTTGAATATGCTGCTGCAATTTACTGAAGGTTTCATGAAGATTTTATACAGATTGAACAGAGAAACTTAGCAAGCCAACAAGTGATCTCAGAAATCATTAATCTAAACAATCTTGAGTATTGTTCTATTGTAAGCATACATGTAATGTTGATCAGGCAGGAACTGTACCCATTTTTTAAGAAGGGCGTCTTGTATCATTGACCACAACATTATACAAACAGAAACTAGGTGTAAGGTGAATAACAGGTTACTTATTTCTTATACCCCAAGGACTGTATAAACACCAAGGCTTACGCTTCCTTGTTAAGCGTTCCCGTAAATGGAAGAGAATGCCATAGCCTCCTTTTTACTTCATAATTCACCCATCTATTACCGAATTCATCATATCCTCCCTCATAGGGGAGTGGAACTAAGTAGATTCCAGCTCTAGGAGTCCACCATCTGCCCTTGATCAAGTACTGAACATATCCCCCAGGAAGTTTCCTGGTGGGAATGCCTAAGTTTTGTAACTCCTTATCTGCAGAACTGTCATGTTTCTTATGAACACTACCGATCAACATTTCTACTTTCATATTCTCAGGCTCAGTATCGTTCTCAAACATCATAAGCTGTTTTTACTTTACACCATCTAAAAAACTGTTCTAGAGTTAATTTTTTATTCCTAGTAGAGTTATACATTCTCTCCATTGCCCTAATCATAGGAGGGGCACATTCAATACTTAGATTGTTTCTTGTACTCTGATTGCGTGCATGATTACTAATAAGTGTTGAATTAGCTGTTCTTAGACAAACAGCTAGAAGAAAGCAGGAAAGAAACAGCATTGGCGCCAGCAATTAGGTCGTCGTGACTTCATGGGCAGCAGGAACCTTTACAGTAACTGACTGCCAAGGGGTCACCGGGGGCATCCCTCCGAGGAGTGCTGGCCCTCTGTCCTCAGCTCTCTTCCAGTGCAGAAGCATTTCTGCTTGCTACACAGGCGAGGTCGCCGTGGACGTAGCAGTCTTTTACTGTCTTTTGTTCCAGTTTTAACTAGGTTGTTCATATTTAACCCTTAATAAATATTCACTGTGCACAGGTAGTTTCACAAAATTATTGCTTTCAAATTCATGGTATTCTTGGAATATTCAACCTCTCCTATTTCTCTTTAGTTCCCTCTTCCTACTTCTCCCCAATCTCTTCAGATTTCTTTACATGTTTGTATAATACATACATACATGCATGCATCATGACAAATTCTAGGAGTCAGATATGATAATAAAACATGGTAAGTTATGATATTTGGCTTTCTGCATCTGAAATATTTCCTTTATTCCACTGATCTCCAGGTGCATACATTTTGCGGTAGTACACTTATTTATCATTTCTTCTTTATCATTGAATAAAACACCATGATGCATTTATACCAGTTTTTAATTACACATTCATTTTTTCCCAAGACTTTACTATTGTGAATAGTGCTTGAATAAACATGGGTATACTGTTGTAGTCTGACTTCCAGGATATAGGATTCTGTGGAACCAGTTCAATTTGGATTCAGTTTTGTGATCCCCAACCCTTTTCCTTCCAAGCCCTACCCTCCCTATTGTCCAAGTCTTGAGATGCTATTCAGGTTATGTCAGCAACTTGGGCTGATCCAGGTTAGGAATTGTGGATGAGTGAGACTATGCAACAATTATCTTTCTGTGACGCTGTGAGTTTGCTGAGTATGATCTTTTCCAATTTTGATCATTTTTCTACAAATCTTAATGTGTTATTCTTTCTTTAGGCTGAGTAGAATCCATCATGTAGATATATCACATCTTGGTTATCCATTTATGCAGTGATGGGCACCTTGGTTGATTCAAGGTTTAGCTATTAAGAATTGAGCAACAATAATCATGATTGAGCAAATCTCTTTGAACTGAAATGTGGAATTTTTAGGGAAAATCCCAGTAAGGGTGTAACAGGGTCTGTTGGTAACTCTATATTACTCCTTTTCAGGAATCTCCATATTGACTTCCATAGTGGTTATACCAGCTTTCATTCCCATCCAACAGTGAATGAGTGTTCTTATTTCTCCACAGTCTTGCCAACATTTGTTTTCATTTGATTTTTAAATGTTTGCTATCCTTACTAGGGTATGGTGGTATCTCATAGTTGTTTTAATTTGCATTTCCCTATTGATTAGGGATGTTGACATGTTCTAAGGTGTGTATTAGCCATTTGGAATTCTTCCTCTGAGAACTCCCTATTAACTTACCTGTCCCACTTTTGGAGTGGGTTATGTGATATTTTGTTGTATAAATTTTGAGTTCTTTATAGATTCTAGATATTAGGTTTCTGTCAGTGGTATAGCTGGCAAAGATATCCTCCCATTCAGTGGGTAATCTAATGGCTGTTCTTATGGTATATTTGTCTATATAAAAGCTTTTTAGATTCATGAGATCTCATTGATTGAGTGCTTGTTTAATTTCCTGGACTACTGGGGTTTTGTTCTGGAAGTCTTTTCCCGGTCCTATATTGCAGGGAGTGCCTCCTATTTTTTTCTTCCAGTAGTTGAAGAGTTTCTGGACTTACATTGAGGTCATTAATTCATTTGACTTGATTTTTGTGTATGGAAAAATGAGTGGGTCTAATTTCACTTTTCTATATATGGTCATACAATTTGTCCAACACCATTTGTTGAAGATGCTGTCTTTTCTCCATTCTACATTATTGGCACCTTTGTCAAAGATAAAGCATCTGTAGTTACTTGACCTAAAGTTTGGGTCTTCAATTCTGTTCCATTGATCTGTGTTTCTGTTTTTATTCTTGTACCATGCTGTTTTTGTCTCTATGACTTTGTGATATAGCTTTAGTTCGAGTATGGTGATGCCACCAAAGTTTTTTTTTTTTTTTTCCCGATGATGATATGCTTGAATATCCAAGGCCCTCTGCCACTCCATATAAATTTTGAGATCATTTTTTAAGTCTTTGTGAAGAATTATGCTAGTATTTTATTGGTATTGTATTAAATCTGTATATTACTTTTGGCATAATTGCCATTTTCACTGAACAGCATCACTTTCTTTCTCTGTATATTTGTCCTTTGCATATAGAGAAGCTACTGATTTTTGTTCAATGATTTTGCATCCTTCCACTTTGCTGAAGGGATTTATCACCTTTAAAAGTTTTGAAGTGGAGACTTTCAGGTCACTTATATATAGGATCATGTCATCTGTAAATAGGCTAACTTGACTTCTTCCAATTTGAATCCCTTTTATTACTTTCTCCTGTGTTATTGCTTGGGCTAGTACTTCTAGTACCATGTTGAAGAGCTGTGGTGAGAGTGGGCACCCTGTCTTGTTCCAAATCTCAGTGAGAACTCCTTAAGTTTTTCCCATTTAAGTATTATTTGGGCTTTAGGAGCTTTATATATAGCATTTATTATGTTGATATATAAACCCTCCATGCCTAGTCCTTCCAGTATTTTGAGCATGAAGTGGTGGTGTATTTTGTCAAAGGCCTTCTCTGCATCAATTGAGATGATCATGTGGTTCTTATGGTTCAATTTATTTATGTGGTGTATTACATTGACCAATTTCCATATGTTAAACCATCCCTGGGATGAAGCCTACTTGATCAAGGTGGATAATGCTTTTGATGTGCTGTTGAATTCAGTTTGCATGGATTTTGTTCAGGATCTTTGCATCTAAGTTCATCAGAGATATAGGCCTATAGTTTTCTTTCCTTGTTATATCTTTGTCTGGTTTTGGTATTAGGGTGATGCTGGCTTCATAAAAATAGTCAGGGGAGGATTCCCTGGTCTGTGTTTATGTGGGACAGTTTGAGAAAAATTGGTCTCAGTTTCTCAATTAAGGATTAGTAGAATTCAGTTGAGAAGACATTGGTCCTGGACTTTTCTTTTGGGGGAGGTTTTTGATTAAATTTTCAATCTCCATGGATGTGATAAGTTTGTTTAGGAGATTAATCTGCTCTGAGTTTAGTTCTGGTAGGTGGTATGTGTCTAGAAATTGATCTTCTTCTTCCTGATTATTAATTTTATGGGGTAGAGGTTTTGGAAGTATGCCCTGATGATTTTTCCAATTTCATTGATATCTGTTGTGATCTCTCTTTTTCATTTCTGATTTTGTTACTTTGAGAGTATTTTTTTTTTTTTTTTTTTGATTGATCAATCTGGCCAGTGGTTTTTCAATCTTGTTTATTTTTTCAAAGGACCAACTCTTCATTTCATCCATTTTAAAAATTGTCTTCTTAGTTCCAGTTAATTAATTTCTGCTCTAATTTTGATTATTTCTTTCTATCTGAACCTCTTTGTGTTGGATTCTTACATTTTTTTCCAGTGTCTTTACATGGACAGTCTGTTTATTGATTTGGGATATCTCTGTCTTTGCTATGAAGTCATTTAGGGCTATGAATTTTCCCCTTATGATTGCCATCATTGTGTTTCATAAGTTTTGGTAGGTTGTGTTTTCATTACCATTCAATTCTAGGAATTTTACAATTTTTTATTTCTTCCATGGCCCATTAATTGTTTAAAAGTATGTTGTTTAGTCTCTAGGAGCTGGTGGAATTTTTGGCGTATGTTTTTAAAATTTACAGTTAATAGCATTGTGATCTGACATGATGCAGGAAGTTACTTCAATTTTTCTGATTTTGTGAAGACACGCTTTATAGCCTAATGTATGGTCAATTTTGGAGAAGGCTCCCTGGGCTGCTGAGAAGAATGTGTATTTTGTAGAGTTGGGGTGGAAAGTTCTGGAGATATCCTTTAGATCTAATTGGTCTATGATGTTGCTGAGCTCTATTAGTTCCCTTTTGATTTTCTGCTTGGAAGATCTGTCTATTGATGATAGTGGAGTATTGAAGTCTCCAACTATGAGGGTGCTGGTATTTATTTCTGGTTTTTTGTTGAGTAGATTTTGTTTTATAAACTGTGGTGCCCCTGTGTTTGGGTATATATATATATTTATGATTGTGATGGGCTCATGTTGGATAATTCCCTTCATGAGCAAGAAGTTGCCTTCTTTGTCCTTTTTACTTACTTTTGGCTTGAGGTCTATTTCATCAGATATGAATAGAGCAACACCCTCTTGTTTTTTATTTCCATTTACCTGGAGTATCATTTTCCAATCTTTTGCCCTGGGGAGGTAAATGGGTTTCTTGAAGACAGCAGATAGAAGGGTCCAGTTTTTTGATCCATCCTGATAGCTTGTGTACTTTAATGTGTGAGTTAAGACCAATAATATTTAAGGTTATTACTGTGAGGTATGAATTAATCCTTGCCACAGTGAGGTGTTTTATGGGATTGGGTTCTTACTTGTGTTTTGTACTGTTTTGAGCCTGGTTTATTTTGGTTATTGTGATCTTCTTGTTTGCTCCTGGGATTGGTTTTTGACTGTTCAGTGTGGAGTATTCTCTTAAGTTATTTTCTATAGTTTTGGCTTTGTGTTCTTATAATTATAGAGTTGACTTTTATCATGGAAAGTTTTTCTTTCATCATCTATTATGAGGGATACTTTTGCTGGGTAAAATAGCTTAGGTTGGAAGTCATAGTTTTTCAGACTTTGAAGTGTTCCATTCTAGGCTCTTCTGGCTTTTAGGGTTTCCACTGAGAAATCTGATGTTATTCTAGTGGGATTGCCTTTGTATGTTGTGAATTGCTTCTCTCTTGCTACTTTTAATGCTCTCTTTTTATTTTCATTGTTAAGGGTTTTAAGTATGATATGCCTTAGAGTTTCTTTCTTTGTCCTGCCTCTTTGGTGTTCTGTGGGCTTCTTATATCTGGATGGGCCTAATTTTTGCAAAATTTAGAATATACTCGTCAATAATTTTGGTGAGTATGTTTTCTGTATCTCTCATCTGGATTTCCTCTCCTTCTGGTATACCCATGATCTGGATATTTCATTGTTTTAGTGTGTCCCACACTTCTTTCATATTCTATTCACTTGAGTTTTTGAACTTAGTTAAGTTTTTGGCCTCCTTATCATTTCTTTTGTCTTATCTTCCAGGTCAGAGGTTCTGTCTTCCACATGGTGAGTCATTCTAGAAAGGTTTTCATAAATTCTACTTGAGTTTTGTTTTCTGCTATGTTATTTTGTATAATGTCCATCTCTTTTTTGAGGCATGATTTCTATTTGAATTCTGATTTTCTTGATGCTTGTTGTAGTTCATTCTTGCATTTGATCAAGTCTTCATTAAGCTTAATCAACCTGCTGTTGGGTCTTTCATTTCTTGACTTACCTTCAATTTATTCATATCTCTTTGGAGGGTTCTAACATTTTCTAAGCCTACTGTCAAAAGCTGAAGGCTCTAGGAGACAATTCTGTTCAATTTCATTGACACAATTGTTGGTTCTTTGATATTTTGCTTCAAGTTCAGCGATTTCTTTATCAGCATCTCATTGGTCATTATGTTTTCATTTTTGGGAATGAATTTCGGTTGATTTCTCTATGATATCATTGGAGGCTTCCATAGTAGGACTAGGCATCCTTGGTGGAGATCTCTCAGTTTTCTGACTTTCTATTTTTTTTTTTTTTTTCATTGTTGTCTAACCATTTTGGAAAGACACTATTTTATTGAGGATGAAGCAAGTTTGTGTCCTTTGGCCCATTTACCCTCTGACTGAGGTGGACAGGGATGTTGGTATTTAGTGTCCAGTCAAGATACCAGAGCAAAAGGCCTGATTCCACAGCTCAGACAGGGTTTAGGTCTCTTGGAGAAAAGCATTATAGATAGACACAACCAAACAAAAATGAATTCCAGGTATATATGACAAAGTCAAAGAAATACAACATTTAATCATCAGTACATAAAGTATCCGCATGCTACAATATCTAAGAACTCTGAGATTTGATTAAGAGACTAAATATAAGAATCTACAAGGGAGCAAAAGGAGATGAGTTAAACATTAAAGGCATGGAGAATGTGTTCAATGAAATTTTGCAGAAAATTTCCCAAAACTGGAAAATAAATGTCTAAACATAAGAGACAATTAGAACCTCAAGTAGAAATAAGCAGGGAATAACATTCCATGAAATATATAATCACGATGTCAACAGTACTAAGCAAAGGAACAATATTAAAAATTATAATTGAAACAGCTCATATACAAAAGCAAAAAACATCAGAATAATATCAGATTTGTCATCAGGAACCATAAATGGCAGAATAAGAATAGAATGATATATTTTGTGCCCTAAAAGTAAATAATTGCCAATAAGGAGTACCAGATCTGGCAAAGCTGTCTTTTAAAATTTATAAAGAAAGAAGAACATTTCAAGACAAGCATAAACTATGGCAGTTTCTGATCCAGTTGCAGAAGATACTTACAGAAACTATATACAGAGGATAAACCAATCATGAGATCACAGGAAAGAATAAATCTCATAAAAGGAATAGATATCAAAGGAGAGCTAGGAAGGGAACCATTACATTGAGGACAGTAAACCAGAAAAACCCCACAACTAATAAGGGAGAAAGAAGGAGTAAATAATATACAACGTCATACAATACCATATAACCAGAAAAAAACAACAACCAATAACAGTATAGGTATTAGTAAATATCTTTCAATAATAATCTTACATATGAATGGTTGTGACATCTGTCAACCCATTGGCCACCAGGATTGATTAGGCTGATGTGGCTGGTTAGGTTAGTGTCCTCTTTCTCTTTCACTGCTCTATATGCATCTGTTGTGAAGCTGTATGCTTGGTTCTAAGAGGATGACCAATGGATAGAGGAACATAGTTATTTGGCCCAGGGTATACAAGTAACTCTGTTCCTCTGCTAGAAACTCCAAACAATCTATCAAGAGAAACAGACCACATGACTTGATTAACAGACAAGAGATTAAGAAGGCCACTACATAATAGTAAAGAAAATGATTTATCAAGATGCATACACACACACACACACACACACACACACACACACACACACACATACATACATGCATAATGTTGGGGCATCAATTTTGCAAAACAAATACAAATGAGCATAAAAGGTCACATAGGTCCTAATACAATTAAGTGTGGGTCACTTCATTATCTTAATATCATCTGCAGATAACTTACCAAATATAAAAACCAACAAAGAAAACTCATCGTTAATCTGTACCACTGATCAAATTGACACAAGAGATTTTTACAGACTAATAAATCCAGCAGATGCAGAATACACATTTCTTTCAGTGGGCCATAAAACCTTATTTGTGATAGGCCATATTCTAAGCCCCAAATCAAGCCTTATCAAATGCAAAAGAATTGAAATATTTATTGATTCTGTGATCTCATAGTTGAAATAAAATAAAAAAAATCAATAGCAATAGAAACCAGAGAAACAACACAAGTACTTGGAGCCCAAACAATGCATATTGGACTGACCAGTGAGTGACTAAAGAAATCAGAGAAGAAATTAAAACTTCCTAGAATCAAATGACACTGGGATAGTACAGCTTACCAGAACCTATGGTATATAGTCAACGAAGTTCTGAAAGGAAAGTTGACAACTATGAGTACTTTCATTAAGAAATCAGAGCATCTCAGGCTGGGAAGATAGCTTAGACATTAAGGTACCTGACTGCACAGCCTAAGGACCCAGGTTTGACTCCCTAGAATCCATGTAAGCCAGATGCACTAGGTGGCACATGTGTCTGGAATTTGTTTGCAGTAGCTAGAGTCCTTGATGTGTCAGTTCTCTATCTGCCTGTTTCTCTTTGCCTAATAAATCAATAAATAAAATGTTTATAAAACAGAAATCAGAGCATCTCAAATAAATGACTGATGGATATACCCCAAGCCTTAGGAAAACAATAACCCAAACACAAAAGTAATAAATGGCATGGAACATCAGGGCAGAAATTAGTGAAATGGAGATTAAAGGACAATATATGGAATCAACCAGGCAAGGACTTCTTTGGAAAAATGAACAAGATCGATAACCCTTAGTCAAAACAATTAAAAGAAAGTGAAAAAAACCCCTCAATTAAAAAAATGAAAAATAGGAAGTTACAATATCTTCTAGTAAAATCCAGAGGAACATTAAAGAAAACTGGAGAATCTATAAGAAACTGAATTCAAGAGTTTATTAAGCAGATCATACACCATTCACATATGGGTTTCATTTCAGTGATGTTAGTATGATTTAACAAATCAAATGTAAGTATGCAAATCAATAAATACAATAAATTGGGCTGGAGAGTTGGCTTAGCTGTAAAGGCACTTGCCTACAAAGCCAAAGGACCCAGTTTAGATTTTCCAGGATCCACGTAAGCCAGATGCATAAGGTGGCACATGTGTCTGGAGTTCGTTTGCAGCAGCTGAAGGCCCTGGTGTGCCCTCTCTATCTCTCTACCTCTCTACCTCTCTCTCTCTCTCTCTCTCTCTCTCTCCCTCTCTCTCTCTCTCTCAAATAAAATAAAATAATGTTTAAAAAATGCAGCTGAAAAATAAAATAAATCCACTAAATTGACCTAAAACAGTGATCACATGATTATCTCAATAGAAAAGACCTTTGACAAAGTTTTAACACTTCTTCATAATACAATTCCTGAAGAAACTAGGAAAGGATGGGACATATTCCAACATGATAAAGCCTATATGTGGCAAACCTATGGCCAAAATTATACATTATCAAACACTTAAAATCCTTCATCTAAAACTAAGAACAAGATAAGAGAACCCACTTGTTCCACGTTTATTCATAAAGTGCTCAACGTCTTACATACAACAAGAGAAATACAAGGGCCAAATACAGGATAAGAAGAATTCAAATTATTTCTATTTGTAGACATTTTGATTCCCCAACTAAAAGATTCTGAAGACTCCACCATAGAACTTTTAGAACTGTTAAACACCTTTGACAATATACAAAATCAACATTCAAAAATGAGTAGCTGAGCTGGAAGATGGCTCAGTAGTCAAAGGTACATGCTTGCAATTTCTGGTAGTCTGGGTTCAAGTCCCCAGTGCCCATGTAAGCCAGATGCATAGGGTGGCACATGCATCTGGGGTTCATATGCAGTGACAAGAGGCCCTGGTGTGCCTGAACACTCTCTTTTCTCACTTTTCTCCCTCTCTCTCTCTGCTTGCAAGTAAATAAATAAATTACTTTTTAAAAAATAAGTAGCTATTCTATATACTACTAACAATATTACAGAGGAAGAAATCCAGAAAAAAAAATCCCACTCACAATCACTTAAAAATACTATTAGAAATGAACCTAATCAAAAAGGTGAACAAGCTCTTTAATGAAATCTTTCAAAGACTGAAGAGAGAAACTGGAAAAAAACCCTAGGACATGGAAATACCTCCCATGAAAATGGGTTGACAGAATTAATATTGTGAAAATTGCTATATTTCTGGAAGCTTTCAACAAACTCAAAACAATCCCATAAAATTACAATGGAATTCTTTATAGAACTAGAAAAACAAATCTCAAAATTCACATGGAAGCAACTATGACCCTGAATAACCAAAGCAATCCCAAACAGAGATAGAAATGCTGTATGCATTATAATACCTGATCTCCAATTATACTACATGCCCATAGCAACAAAAACAGCATGGTAGTGGTTCAGAAATAGACTTTTTAGACCAATGCAAGAGGAGAGAGGATCCAGAAATAAACCCACACAGCTGCAGCCATCTAATGTTTGAGCAAAGTGGCAAAAACACACATTGGAAAGAGATCCTCTTTAGCAGATGGTGCTGGAAAAACCCATTATTCACACATAGAAGGTTGAAAAAAGATCCACATCTTCTACCTTGCAGAAAAATAAATTCAAATGAACCAGAGACTTTTATGTAAGTGCTCAAACTCTGAAAGCTATAGATGGAACAATAGGCCAAACACTTCAAATATAATCATAACTATGAAATTTCTGAAAAGGACCCTAGTAGCATGACAGATCATCTCATGAATTGAAAATGGGATTGCATGAAATAAAAAATCTTCAGAATGATAATGTAAAACAGCAGCAGAGTGAAAAGAGAGGACCCAGAATGGGAGAAAATCTTTGCCAACTATTCGTCTGGTAGAGAATTAATACCCAAAATCTAGAAAGACCTCTAAAATTTAAAAACCAACAGAATCAGTAAATGGGCTAATATTAAAGACTTCTTAGTGGAAGACACACAAATAATTGTGTACTAAATACCCTTATTCACCAGGGAAATCCAAATTAAAATTACACCAAGATTCCATCTCACCCCAGTTAAGAATGCTAAGGACCACAAATGCTGACAAGAACATGGAGAAGGAAGCCTTATAGATTGCTGGTGGAAATGTCAATTGGTATAGCTCCTATGGAAAGCAGTATGTGGGTTGCTTGTAAATTTAAAAATCATCCAGATGATCCCTTCTGGGTATATGCCATCCTAACAGCACAGTGATACTTACATATCCATGCTTTATAACTGCAGTATTCACAATAGTCAAGCCATGGAATCAGCCCAAGAATGTCCATCAACACATCAATAGATAAAACGTGGAATATATACATGGGGGAATTGTATTCAGATATAAATAAGAATTAAATGATAACCTGTGCTAAGAGACCATTATGTTACGCAAAATAAGCCAGATTTAGAAGGACAAATATTATGTTTCTTCTCACATGCACATGTAGATTTGAATTGTATGTACTTTTATATGCAAACACATACATATGGGACATTTTAGGCTAAATATGCTGACATTTTGAGCTTAGAAAAGACAAAAATATAAAGTATTCAGCCTGAGAATTTCTTATATTTTCATTAAAATAGCACAAATGTAGTGATTTTTAAATGACTTTTATAACTTGGAACAATTCACTTATTCATAAGTTCAAAATTAGAATTCAAATGAAAAATAAAACCACTGAGAAAGAACAAATCATATTTTTATATGTACGTATGTACTTTTATACTTTTATTTTCATTCATATTGAGATATGCCTGGAATAGAGGCTAGCCTTGCACCTCATATAATAAATATTATGCATGCTTGCACACATGTGTATATTGTAAGAAACTGAACTTAGGGCAAGGCTATTCTGTATCACTTTTTTGCAACCTTAACCCCTAAAACATTTTGTCACTTCACTCAAAAGAGTTACTTGAATACTTGAAGGCCAGACTGGGGAAATGGCTTAGCAAACATTAAGGCGTTTGCCTGCAAAGGCAAAGGACCCCACCCAGTTCAATTCCCTAGGACCCACATAAGCCAGATGCACATGGTGGAGCATGTGTCTGGAGTTCATTTGCAGCAGCTGGAGGCTCTGCAATTCTCAATTTCTCTCTCTCTCTGCCTCTTTCTGTCTATCAGATACTCTATCAGATAACTAAAATATAAAAAAATTTGAATGCCCAGAATTTGGATATATATATACATATATGGATTTATATTCAAATATTTTTATATTTATATGCAATATTTATATTATAGCTATATTTTATATTTATATTATATTTTATATTTGCTAAATCTTATGAACAATGATCACAAATATTTTTGCCTTATGCTATATAAAATAAAGTTCTTTATATTCATCACAGCATACAAATCTATGAATTGTAAATTCTTCATGGAAAGATACATTTATTCCTGAATACTCTTGTTAGATGTTTAGTTACTTTTGCAACACTCTTACATAGTATCTGACAGTTTCCCATCAGCTGCTCAGAACATTATGTATGCTCCAGATGAACCATCAAATATCATTATTCAATTTTAAATGTCCAAAGGATAGTACACTCATCCAAGAACCAACCCAGTCCACAATTTCAAAAACTACTTATTCTCAAAATAAAATATGAAAGTTCCCTTTCCTTAAAAAAAAATAAGTGTTTCTGGATCTAGCACAGCATATCACAACAAACACACACGTTTTTCATTTACTGCAATTTGCATCAATAGAAGTGAGCAGCATGGAATATCTACTTGTTGGAAACCAAATCCACAGTTCCTCCTCTCTTATTTAACGTCTTTATTAATTTGGTGAAACTAATAGAAAATTAGTTTGTGTGGAAGTAGCATTTTACACTTGAATGTCTGTGAAGACAGTATGTGTATATTAAATAACAAATCTTTGTGATAATTAAATGATAATTAAATTAAATCATTGACTCCTTTATTTCTTGCAGGTAGTTATCACTGAATTCTTATGAATTATTTTTAATTATAGAAACAAAGACTTGATGCTCATGTACTGAAAAGATAGTATTTTTAGTCTTTTGGTTATTCTGATGCAATACTTCTGTACTTTCCCACAGCTTTTACTTTTGAACAAAAATATTGAATATTAATTTGGTAATACCAGCTACTCTAATATATTTTCTTTTCTTTTTTTTTTGAGGTAGGGTCTCACTCTGTCTCAGGCTGACCTGCATTCAACTACGTAGTCTCAGGGTGGCCTTGAACTCACAGTGATCCTCCTACCGCTGCCTCCCGAGTGCTGGGATTAGAGGCGTGTGCCACCACGCCCGGCTTAATTAATATATTTTCAAATGACAATGGAATAACAAAACAAAAGATCATTTCTTGTCCAGGTAAAGCCATTTAATGGAGATTTTCTTCAGAAGTGGGAAGTATTCCTTGACTGGTAATGAAGGGACCAGGCTCTATTCCTCTGTCTGCCTGTTCCCTGTCTTAGAAGCCCTGCATTCAGCTGGAAGGGAGGATTCATATCTGCTGCTTGGATACCTGGGCTAGTAAGTGATAGAGCACGTTAGCCCATGGTCTGGTCATACCAGAACTAACCTCATGGACCCAATGGAACTCCTGACTAGAAAGATGATTCTCAAAGAGAATTATACTAAGTCAGGAGTAGAATTTTTTTTAATTTTTTTAATTTTTTTTTAAATTTCTGAGATAGGGTCTTGCTTTAGTCCAGGCTGACCTGGAATTCACAATGTAGTCTCAGGGTTGCCTTGAACTCATGGGAATCCTCCTACCTCTGCCTCCCAAATGCTGGGATTAAAAGCATTCATCACCACGTCTGGCCTTTTTAGTAGACAAAATGTCTTTTGTCAATGTTTTAAACCTTCTTCTTCATAAGCAGAGGACCTTTAGTCAAAACCATGTGAACTCCAAATGTAAGGTAATCTTTGGCAAGTAGTGAGTGATAGAATCACCCGAATAGACTGGGCAGTCTAGCAGTGTTAAGAACAAAAGAATGGGTAGAGCAGATAGTTGGATATCTGAAAGTATATCTGAGTAACAAAGATGATCCGGCTGTTTGAGTTGGTCAGGTGTCTGGCCAGAAGTATCCCCTAACTAATTTTTTTCTTTGTATCTGTACTTAGAGTGGGGTCCGATTTCCTTTAGGATGCCTGTGTTATAACAGTTATGGACTGATGAATGAACATTAAAAGTCACTGATGACGGTAAGACACCATGTTGTAAGGTGATTATGAATCATAACTTTATTTCCCACACATACCATAGTTATGACGTGTTCTAGACTTATAGTGGACTCAAGGGTGTGGCTGAGAAGCATGTCTTTATTTCCTAGCTCTAACATAAAACTTCTCTATGCTGTGAACATTTTAAGCTTCTGATCTTCATTCAAGGCTGCTTTTCCTATGCCCAGTGAAATAACAGAGGGAATTGAATTTGCAGCAGGTGGATGAGAAAGTCTTGGCCTCAGAAGTGAGCATCCTTGGACGTGGTTTCCTGAAGCAGGCCCTCCTCACCCATCTTGGCATTCTTTTCTCTCTGTGTACCATCTGGCCAGGGATCAATTTCCCAAATCTGCCTTGGCAACTAGCTCTGCCCTTGCCCAGGAGGCTGTTTGCAACAGCCCCTTCCTGAGGAGATCACAGTGACCTCTTTAAGCTCATGTATTCATGTTCCCTAAAAGTTATAATGGACCCTAGGCTCTTTTTTGGAAGCAAGGGCCTGTCTCACTTACTCCCCTCCTCTACTGTATGAACTACCTCAGTGAGTGGCAGAAATAAAAGTGTATACTACAGATTTGCTGAGTGATTTGTCTGCTTAATTAGCACATACTATTCACTGGCTGCAAATTGGTCAGTAGAAGCTACCCAATAGGGGCAGCCTGCCCCTGCTGGTTGGTGCGACACCCCCATCCATGCCTTCTGTTGGCTGAGGCCTGCAAAGTCACTGGCCTTCAGTATTTGCTCCAATTCCTGGCCAGCCATACATTCCTCCATGCTTCAGCGCCATCATTCCGTTATACATACATACATACATACGCACGCACATACGTACGTATATATTAGTTTGAGCTTAGTCTAATCCCTGTCGCCAAAAAAGTTCTCCTGGCTCCATCTTTTAGCTTCCTCAACCTTTGCTTAAGCTTTTTATTGGACTCACGGTCTAATTGAGGAAATAGGTAAAACATGATATTGAAAAAATTTAGAGATGAAACAGGAAAGAGGAGTGTGAAAATTTTATTCAGCTTTCTTTCTAATTTCCTTGCTGGTTCTGGGGGCTAGGACTGGCCAGGGTGACTGGCGTGCCCAGAAAGCCCTCTTGCAGATGGAGCCCCCTCCTCACGTTCTGTGGTGCCAAAGGAACATCTGTACCACTAACACAGCCCCCAGAGTTACGCACTCTGTCACTTGCTTTCCTACCATGAGGGCAAACAGTGGGCTCCAAGGCTCTGCAGGCATCTGGAGAATCAAGTGGCTGATTGGAAGGAGCAGGAAAATTTGTTGTCACGTGTCCCCACCAGTGACTGCGTGCAAGTGTAAACAGGGATAAGAGCTCCTCTTTGGTCCCCTCATTATTTCCTTGGAGACTTAGAAGGCGCCCTGGGTCACTGAGCTTGGCCCTGGGCTCTTGGGCCCGGTCCCAATTCGCCATGGTGTCGCGCAGCAGCTAAAACACACTTTGAAGAGCGGCCCCTCCTGCGAAGTTGCGCTCCCCCAATGGAGGGTATAGTCCCGGCCGCCACGCCGCCAACACAGAAGCGCCACTATGTGCTCGGGGGCCACCTATCCCAGGCGGTGTCCCCAAGGTAAGATGTTTATTGGTCGCCGTCTTGGCGATTGTCCCTGGACAGCTGCGGAGGCGACAGCAGCTGCGCCGCGGGGCCCGAGCCCCGGGCTTTTCCTTCCTCCGCCCTCTCTCGTCGCCGCTCCCCCCACGCGCCCCGCGCTCGCGCCCGCCTCCTCTCCTGCCCTCTTGCGCGCGGGGCCACGCACACACCTCGAGTCACCGGCCGCCCTAGGCTACTGTCCCTGTGGCTGAAGGCAGCCGCCCGGGCACAGCTGCCACGGGGGCGCCGGGTGTGTGCGGGGTGGCACGCCCGACTCCCTCTCCTCCGCGCCCCGACCCTCGCCCATCCTCCCAAAGCTCGCCTGCCAACCCCAGCGACACCTGAGCAGCCGCTGGGCGGTGCAGGCGACGAGCCCGCTGGCCAGGCAGCTGGGAGAAAACAGAGCGGGGGGCGTGGCCTGGGGGCGGGGCGTCCGCGCAGGCACCGCCTGGCCGTGAGGGACGCGCGCCGTAGCCAATGAGCGCGCGGAGATCCGACGCCGGGGCGGGAGGCCGGGTCCCAGGGGAGGAGGTAGCTGCCCGGGCGCTGAAGGCGGGGGCCGGGAGGAGGAAGGGGAGGAGGCGGAGGCGGAGGCGGGCGCGGTGGTGGCGGCGGCCGGCGGAGGTGGCGGAGGAGGGGGAGGTGGTGCCCGGGACTGTATCTGCCGAGCTTGGCGGCTGAGCGTTGTGTGAGTGAAGGAGCGGCGCCCGGAGGTAGCGGGCTAGCGTGGCGGTGGGGCGACCTCGGTGGCCGCGGCACCGGCCATCGGCGCGGGCAAGCAGCCGGGCGGCGGCGGCGGCGGCGGCGGCGGCAGCAGCAACAGCAGCAGCAGGGGCCGCCTCTCCGCCACCCGGGACTCCGAGGCGCGGCTGGTGGCACTGACATCGCGGCCCTGCCTCTCCTCCCTCGCCCCCGGCCCTCCCCATGTGATCGGTCTTTTAATCCCGGCCGTGTGCGCGCGTGGGGGCTCCATTGCGCCGGTGCCCGGTCTCCTTGCCGGGGTGGGTGCTCGTGTGCGCTTCTCCTCCTCCCCCACCCCACACCCCCCCGTCCCCCAAGAATAAAAGAAGAACCGGGAGGCGTGCTCAGAAAATAAATAAATAACCAGCACACACGCGCAGCCCGGAGCGAGTCGGCGGGGCTGGCGGCGGCGGCGGAGGAGGAGTGAAGGCGGCGGCGGCGGAGGGACGCCGAGAAGCAGTAACTTTACAGCCGGTGCAGCGCCCGGAGCTCCGGTCGAGCGGCGTGCAGCGCGGCGGCGGCGTTCGGTGTCTGGCCCGCCGGTCCGGTCGGGGTGTGCAGTCGGACGGACCAACAGCGCGTCGCTGTCCCCCCGGCGGCTGGAGATGTCCGAGCCCAAGGCAATTGATCCCAAGTTGTCGACGACCGACAGGGTAGTGAAAGGTAAGCGGAGCGCCGCGGGTCGCCCGGGTGCACCGGGTGCCGCAGGCGTCCGGGCGGCTAGCCCGCCCTCCCCTCCCCCGCTCCGGGTTCTCCTCTCCGGGCTCTAGCCCCGGACCTTCTAGGATATTGTGACACTCGCGAGCCCCCTCCCCCGCGCCGCCCACCCAGCCCCGCCGGGGGACATTTTTTTCTCTTTTAATGGCCCGCGGGTGGCAGTGGGCAAATGGCTGAGCGGCGGGGGCGGTGGCGGTGGCGGGAGGGGGCGCCCTGGGGGGGTGGCTGCTGGCAGGGTGTAGCTGCTGTGACAGAAATAGGAAGTGGGTGGCTGCTCGGAGGCTCGCGTTGGGATTGGGTTTATGGTTTTCTCCTCTCTCTCTCTCTCTCTCTTTTGCAGAGGGAGGGCTGATTTATGGCTTAAGAAATTAATATGGCATTTTTATGTGGCCCATGGCTTTCCTCCGACCGGATCGCTTGGGCAAGGCTTCTCGGGGCGCTCCATTGCAGCAATTCCCCGGGCGCCCCCTCCCCCTCCTGGAAGGGCCTGCACAGGACTCGCGAGAGCGCGGGAGAGCGTGGGGGGAGCCCGGCGCTTCCTTCTGCGCGTGGCGGGGGCGGTCGCCTCGGGGAGGGTGGCCAAGGGGACGCGCGGGGGCCGCGCCAGGCCTGGGACGGCCCTGGAGCCCCCTCCTCCGCCGCCGCCCGGGATTCCCCCGCATGCCCAGAGAGACCTCCCTTGCCGCCTCTGCCTGCCTGCCCTACCTGTCATTGCTCTTGAAGGGTTCCCTTCTCCTGCACGCCTCTCCTGGGTGGGAACCCTACTCCGCTCCATCTCCTCCCTCTTGTTATTGGGATTACAGGGATTAGGGATATGTCTACTTCTGGAGTGGATGGCTCTCAGTGATGGCTAAGAGAAGCCTTTGGGATATATGGGGTGAAGAAGGGGACAACAGTGGTTACCCTCTCTATCCTACCTTGCTGGAGGGATTCAACCCCTTCATCATCTTTGTATTCCGACAGATGGGGGAGGAACAATCCTGTGAATCTTGGAAAGATGAGGCTACAGAACAGATCCACCAGGGATTAGTAGTGTCCCTTATTCTTGGAGTCTGGACACTGAACAGAGCAGAAATAGGTCCTGTGTTTGCAGAGGGGCCTCTGGAATTGGAAACAGCGTTAGTGGGGGGGGGGTGTATGTGCATGTGTGTGCGCTGTGTGAACAGGAATGGTGTCTTATGTAGCCAAGGCATGCAGCTAAAGTGCAAGGCAATCAAGTCGTTTGCTCCAGGAGCACTTAGTCAAGTAAGCCAGCAGTCTTAAGACCTCTCTCTGGGGTTTCAGAAAGGTACTTCACTCCTTTCGTGTTTGCTCAGTTTTTAAAGTAGGGTGTGTGTGTGTGTGTTCGTATGGGGAAAATTGTGTTCTTTTTTTTGAGAGGAAATAAAATATTCCCCCTTTTTGTTTATATGGTAATCATTCCTGCTTCCATGCAGGGTTCACAGACCCTTCACACTAAGGAGAAAAGAGCTCTGCAAATGATTCCAAATAGAACTACAGATGCATAACTAATTTCTCTAAAGGCATGGATCCTTATGTAAACATTCAAAGCACATTCATTCCAAAGAACTGTTTTGTAGTAAAAGCTGCTGTTGACATTTTAAAAATTAACAACTTTTGCCTGAAATATCTGAGAACAATTATTATCTCCTTAACGTGTGAAGCTTAGGTATTAGCTCTAATCTGTAGGTTATGATCAGTTATTTTTCAAAATAAGCTGAAGTTTACAATTCAGGTTACATCAAGTGAATGTGTTGGCAGTTCAAAATTCACACCTAGGGTCACAGCTCCTGTTATAAGTCACAGAATTTGGATTCTTAGTGTAAATATTGATTCATATCGTTTTTCATCCAGAAAGCAAGTAAAGAAAACAATATGAAAAATGTACATGTATTCTGTGTTGATGTCTTTAGTAGTAGTAAACATGGAAGAGCCTGATACACTTTCCATAATGCCTTTGTCTGATGTTCCAGGGTAATGACTTTTCATGTCAGCACATACACCCATAATTCCAAAATTTTGATTTATACGTTTTTGTAGAAGTAAAACACAAATGTGGGCAGTAGACTTCGCAATGTGAAAACTTAATCTGATCTCACATTTGTTTTGATAGGGAGCGTGATGGGGAATTTTGTTTATAGAAAGAGTTTCCTTGACCTCTCTTGACTTTGATGTGGCATAGTGCTTTTGTGTTGTTTCTCTTATGGTGTCTTGTACACTTTATGTTGTCTTAAGTCATTACCCAAGGTTCTTGTCAACACAGTGTCATAGATTAGATTTTCAAGATTAGTATTTTGAGATGATAATATAGTTTGCTCCCTTTGAGTATATGTAGGCATTTAAAAAGTGGAAACAAGCATGTATGTGGAGCAGAAGGCAAATTATCCAGTTGTTTTTCATGTTTGCAGAAAGTGGATAATACATAGTTGATGGAAACATGGTTGTATTCCAGATCTTATGAGTACTTCATCTCATTTCCTAGTCTTTAACTTACTGACATGAGAAATGAATTGTCCTTGGAGAAATGTTTGTGCTCCTTCTGCCTTTTGTGCATGAACATAGAAATAGGGACTATTCAAACCATCACCATGGCAGGCCACACTGTGCTGTTTGTTTACAGTTATCTGTATTGCTGCGCTCTGGCTTTCACTGCGGGACACATTGTTGCTTACAAATGGAGCCCTGCTTGTGGTTTTGTTTGTAGTAATCTGATGACAGCTCTCTCAATTTGTATTTCCAGAATTCAGCTTTAGAAAGGTAGAGTGAGTTTTACGGTCAACTCTGTTGTTTTTGAGATCTGCTACTGTGTACACTAAGACCCTGGTCCATTTTTGAAATTTTCAGGATGAAAGCAAAGGATGCCAGTGGAGATGAAAAGCATGTACTTAGACTATATATAAACAACAACAACAAAAAAAAACAAAAAGAAAAAGTTAGTGGTTTCACTTGACTGCTTAGATTTAAAATGCTGTAACATTGTAAGAATTCAGTGAAAACATTTTGTCATGCCAGTTGTTGGAAATCAGAATAATTTGGTCTATTTTTTTTTTTTTAAAGTTAGTGTATGAGACATTCTTTTACATTATATTTGTTGTGTGGTTTGAGACAGTCTGGTAACATAGCTCAAGCTGGGCCTAATTTTGTGATCATTCAGCTTCAGCCTAAAGAGTGGTGGGATTACAGGAGTGTAGCAGAACCATGCCTGTTTTACATTATATTTTCCAGGAAATATAAACAATACTGCAAATGGAAAAAAAAAATGAAGCTAATAAATAGAAGAGTAAATGCATCTCTTTCCCCATCCCCCAACACACCTTGTGGTCTGGTTTTCTCTGCAGTGCACTATGAAAGCCTGTGGCAAACTTTGGCTTTTCTTCAGTTCTATCTGTTCCTTTCTGTAATGATTTGCTGGACCCTCCCATTCCCTTTGGACCACAGAACTGAACTTGGGGCAGTTAAAAGTGCTTTGAGCAAATAAAACCGTGTGATGGTGTATGGTGGTGGTACATACATGGACAATGTTTTTTCCCATCCTCAAGTGTTTTGTAGTGGACCTTTCACCTTATTCCAGACTTATTTTAATAGAAATTTCAGATATGCTGGCAGGTTGTTGGGATAAATTCCTAGAAGATGATGGGGATTCTGTCAACAACTGTAAGTGGTGCATTCGTGTTTTCTGCATACATTTGCTTTTAGTCATGGGCAATCAGCTGTTTACTCATGTTTTATCATCTGTAGACTCTTGGTGTCGATAGACTTAGAAAAATTCTGGAAAGATTTGTAAGCTCAAACCAGCAAGAAGGTGCAGCTTGTAAGGTGAATTGTTGAGTAAATGAGGATGGAAGTCTTTTGCATTGCTAGCTGAGAAATACTGGTCATATTACTGCTTAAACAGCAAATCAGCATATGGTTTATCAGTAGTGACTGTCATATTTGGATTTGAAATGGAGTAACATATATGACTGATATACCAAGAAGAGCTCATTGTGAATTTAGTGTACTGACATTTTTTATTGTCATGTGTCTGGGTTTATATTGGAGCATAGTGAAACCTCATGATGTCAATATTATTAGAATTATTATCATTAAACATCAATATTTGTTGGGTAGAGTTTACATCAGCACTAGCTATTTGCTAGTGATTTGCTAATATAATTAGTACTACACATGCCATAGTTCTGACGCTTGAGAGAACAAATTCTTTTCAGGATTAAGTGAACAGTATGTAGATTCATGCTGTTAATTATAAATTAGATTGATCTATTCAGTAATATTTTCTTTCAGGACTTCTATCAAGTAAGTATCCTTACTTTAAATGGACACTCAGTTAAAATGTGGAAAACTGGCACCTCAAAATTTAAGTAATAATGTTTACAGTAACATTTTTGTTACTTAAAAATGAATACTTTAAAATGAATGCTTATTTTTATGACTTATTTGAAATGGTAATTTAAAAATATAACTTACATAGTACATTTATAATTTTTATAATTGTCCTCTTTTGACTTATGTTTTATAATTTAAAGTAAGGATTATTCCCCATTCTTAAAAAAAATAGAACCACTAGAATATCAGCAGATCTGTCTCAGTTTTTCCTGCAAGCCTCAAATTTACAAAATGTTTTTAAAGCTAGGAATTTACATATTTATATGCTTATAATTGTCCTCTTATGACTTTCCTGATCTTGCTTTTTTTGGTGTCGTCCATGTATAAAGTTGAAGCTAATTATGAAACCAAATAAAGAATCCATTTATAGTGACCTCATTGGAAAATTGCATTTTTCTAGAGATACTCTCCTTTTAGCAAATCCAAATTACCATTTTGAATGTTTTATGAAAATACATTGTCTTCCTTTAGAACTGTGAAGAAAGGCGGTGACTCATGGAACCAAATTCTGGTAATTACTAAAAAATAATTTTTTCAATTTTTCAATGACTTAGTGACAACAATCTTTTGATATTCAAGTGGGTGTGGTCTTGAACACTTGCATAGTTTTAAGTTATTTATTATAAGAATAGTCCACATTCTCTGATACACCAGATGGTAGTAGTTACACCCACCTTCACTCTGAGGACCATGGGGTCGTGACATGGGGTATGGAAGGCCAAGTGGTCACACTTGGATTTGTTCCCTTGGGAAATAAGTCTGTCACTGCTGACGCTGAGTTACCAGTGACAAAATGGTAGGTATTTTCAGGTCATTGGAGCAGAGTCAGCACAGAGAAGAGTCAGTTAATATTCATAGTAATATTGAAAGCCGTAAATGCCTTGGCTCTACAAGAGTAGTTCTTTGTGCTGCTTTAAAAAATATATAATTAAAGAAATTGTGACAGAATAGATAAAAGGTATAGGTAGGTCTAGAGTGTAGTTTGGCAACTGGATTTCCATTAGTGAAAAGGCTTTGCTGGTTTGAATTACATTCTGGAGGTAAGTGTTACAACTGGTGTGATCTTGGTAAAAGGCTTGCTGAAGAAATACTATAAAACGTTGCTTTCTTTTCAGATAAATATATGTATAGAAATAGAAATAGTGTTCTCTTCTTCAAGGGAGTTTTATTTACTTTTGTTTTGGAGAATGCTGCTGTAAGCTTCTTTGCCTTAGTGGTAATAGTGATCTTAGTTGTGATTTGAAGTTTTTGTTAGTTTATGAAGAACACTCAGGGGAAGATTATCAGACAATGCTTATTCATCTTTCATTACTTCTTTGTAATTCAATTTCCTATGTGAAATTATCCATTATATTTAATATCTGAAATAAAAAATAAAAATAATTATCCCATTATTAGTCTTTCCAGCTAGAGAATCAGCTTAAGGACCTGGTCGTGTTGCTGGTGTCACAAGTCCCCTTTCACCCATGTGAACTGAGAGATTGGTTACATGACACATTAAGCATAATAAATGCCCTGATGAAGTAGCAGTAACTTACGAAAAGGCAACAGAACTATGTGTTTTTCATGTTATTCCTTAATCCTTGCTTTGGATTCATCAGTACCATTCGAACCTGATGTTTAAAGATTGTGTATATGGTTTTCCATAAGCTTCTGTGTGGTGCAATTGGAAATATTGAAGGCATCTGAAGAAGATGGGAGCAAACAGGTAGATACCTGAGATTCATATGAAAGCTGCCACTGGGTTATGTTATCCCCCTTCTAGTGTGTGTCGATTTTATATACTTTCTTTAGTTATAAAGCCAGAAGAATTATTGTTGACCTTCAGAGAGAGCAAGAGGGAATGAAAGACACAGAGCTAACTTTAAAAGGAAATGTCTTGAATGAAAACTAAGGCCTATAGAGTCTGTCTACAGTGGCTGCATCACATGATATCCAGAATGACTAAACATGACTTTTTTCCTTTGGTGAAATTAGTGGTTCTTATTGAAGATATTCAGTTCTATGTAATAGAATATCTTGGGAATTCTGGTGTGTCAGTTCCTAAATTGTGCCTCTTAAGTTGCTACATATACTTGGAAGTACATTAAATTGCTTGTCAATATGCATACTTAGAGTTAAAGTTGTAAAATACTGGATATCAGATCCATGGTGTCTTCTGCAGTGCCGTACCTGTCAGGTACTGAATAAAAACTTTGTTGTTGAGTGAGTTTCATGTGCTATCTGAAGCAATGCATGGAGAGAAATCATGCTTAAGTGTTTATTGAATTTAGCTGGTTTGTGAATGAAATTCCTGTTCCAGCTTATTCAAGAGTTGGATATGAGAAGCAATGGTGTTACAGTTATGTTGAAGACAGTTTTGTTGTTTGGTCATTTAGTGACTGCCTGCTGAAGTTAAAAGCTCAAGTTCTTTCCAACTGAGCTCATGTACTTGAACTAGAAGGCTGTGTTTTTTCCCTTTTTTGTTGTTAATATTTTCTGTTAGGGTAGTAAATATTTGGCAAGTTATGCCAACCATTTAGCCTTCATTTATTGTGTGATTTATATATTTTAATTATAGCCCGGACACGGATTTAAAGAGAATGACCAGGTAAATTTTAGGAGAAAGTAAAATAGAATGGTCCAGTTCCCCAAACAACAACAAAACAAAAGGATGGAAAAAACACCTTGTGTAATTTTAAAATTACTATTTTCTTTAATGCTTTTGTAATCCCTATATACAGCCCTTTCTAGTGTAACTTCTTGTCATGCTCCGCCCCATGCCCCACATGTTATTGGATGCTCTCCAGTGGTAAGATGGATGGCTGTGATTCATTAAGGAAATGTGCCAGTAGCTCTGCTCCCTCCTTCTATTCTGCTGAGTGGGCTTTGAACCATCAGCTACCATTTGTTTCTAACTATCTCATAAGCTTTACCATATTATCAAACTAAATTAAAAGCATAATATAATATAGCCTCCTCCCATGTCGTGTTAGTAAAGCACACACACACACACACACACACACACACCTTTCTGTACCAGCCTGCTTATGGGGTAAATGGCTGTTCTGCTCACTCAGTCCTTCCTTCACTCAGTCCTCTCAGTTCTCTCTGTGGTGTCTCTTCTGACAGCTCCCGTTGAAGAAAAGGGAGTCAGCTTGTTAGCCTGCACAGAGTACCTTGATCATAGCAGGTGTCTGCTTGTCTGTCTGTCTCTTCCCAGGAAGTGGAGGGACCTGGAGAGAGGGCCTGGTTCCATTTATCTTTGCATCTTCAGCTGTAGCAGGCAGCCAGCTATGCCCTACACATCTGATACATGTGGTTATATCTGTAAATTAATAGAAAAAGGATGAGATGGATTGAGGTTTTTATGTTATCCAGCTCTGTTTTGAAAAACTTTGTGGGTCTTGTCATTGTCAGCTTGTAAAGCTTTGATGAGTTTCTGTATTTGTGTGCTCTTGTGGAGATTATGAATGACTCTGGCTACCAGGGCTTAAATGGCTTCTCCCTGGAAAGCCCACATGGAGAAGTGTCATTGGAAAGAATGGTTTTCCCAGGGGCATGCGTGGTCTTTATTGGATCCCAGTCAGTTACAAGGTGTGGGACGGATATTGTGCTTAGTAACAGAGCATTTGCCTAATGTGCAAGGCCCTAGGCTGCAACTCAAGCACCAGGGGTGGGGATGGGGACAGTGCACAGATTAATTTTCTCAATGATTACAGATAATTTCTTCTCAGAAAACTAGCAATGTGAGGGCTGTGTGACAAGCAACTGAGAGGCAGGATTAAACATCATAGTGTGCCAATGAAAATGAATAAACTACAATGTTTGGGAATTAAAAAAAAATAGATGTGAAGTAGATTGTATACCCAATAGGACATATGTGAGTGTGAATATACTAGTAATAAACCTTAAGAGTCTCTGTAAGATTAGAGGCAGCTCATAACTTTTTCTAAGTATATATTTATTATTCGGAGTGTATCTATTTATTTCTGAGTGTGTATACATTTATTTGACAGAGAGAAAGAGGGAGAAAGAGAGGGAGAGAGAGAATGGGCATGCCAGGGCTCCAGCCACTGCAAATGAACTCCAGACACATGTGCCCCCTTGTGCATCTGGCTTATGTGGGTCATTGGGAATTGAACCTGGATCCTTTGGCTTTGCAGATAAATGCCTTAACTGCTAAGCCATCCCTCCAGCCCTAACTTTTTTTTTTTTTTTTTTTTTTTTGAGGTAGGGTCTCACTGTATCCCAGGCTGACCTGGAATTCACTATGTAGTCTCAGGGTGGCCTCGAACTCACGGCGATCCTCCTACCTCTGCCTCCCAAGTGCTGGGATTAAAGGCGTGTGCTACCATACCCGGCAACTTTTTAATCAGGTAGCAACAATTAACATTATAATAGATGATTGAGGACCTTAGAACAAGCAATTATCACTTGTTTTGATTGTCAGTGTGACCTGATATGCTTAAGAACAGTCTAAACTTACCCTAAGATTTATATATTTGGAAGTAGTATGGAAATCTGTCTACTCTCGCATCTGGCCTAGAACTAGTACACTTAATATTCTGGGGAGCATTGCAGCCTGGGAACATCCCAGGCTGGCCTTGAACTTGCAGTGATTATCCTCCTACTTCTGCCTCCTGAGTGCTGGGATTAAAGGCATGCACCACCATGCCTGGCTTAATACTTACTTTTGAACACTTCTTAGCTTTATAGAAGTCCAGAGAATGAGTTTTATCCTCCCCTACCTCCCCCCCCCCCCCGCAACAAGGGTGTTCATTTGATATTAAAAACAGCACCCTTGTTCTTAGTCTTCTAGCCAACTACTCACATGGTGTGGCTTCCTGGACCTTCTATATTCTTGTGGTTCTCCTAATCTCTTTTTGACTCAGTTCCTTCAGTAGGGCACCTTGCTCTTTTCTGTCATTTAAGCTGCCTCCTAATTAGAAGTCATAATAGGTGGGCTCAGTCTGGCATCCCATGATGTCCTTGACTGGGAAAGGATTGCTACTCTTATTATTCTCTTAGTCTCTGTTGCAGTCAGTTTCCCATTGCTGGTAGAAATCACCCACCCAAGAGCAGCTTGTGGGTAAAAGAGGTTTGTTTTGGCAGACTCGAGGGGAAGCTCCATGATGGCAGGGGAAAACAATGTCATGAAGAGAGGGTAGACATCACCCCCTGGCCCATATAAGGTGGACAGCAGCAACAGGAGAGTGCCAAACACTGGCATGGGGAAATTGGCTGTAACACCCATAAGCCTGCCCCCAACAATACACTGCCTCCTGGAGGTGTTAATTTCCCAATCTCCATCAGTTGGGAACCCTGCATTCAGAACACCTAAGTTTATGGGGGACACCTGAATCAAACCACCACATTCCTCCCCTGGCCCCCATAAACTGTTAACCATCCATGATATAAAATGGAATGCATTCATCCAACTTTAAAAGTATCCATAATGTTTATCAATTCCAGTGATGTTCATACACTCCTGTATTCAAGATTTTTTAACTGAGCCATAATACCAAAAGCCCCCCCAAACCATAATGGCACAGAATATACACTGCAAGAGATAGCACTGGGCATAGCAAAGAAATATGTAACTAATACAAGATTTGAAACAACCAGGGCAAACATCAAACTCTTTAACTCCAAGTCCAACAACTCTAGTCAGTGACAAATCTCCAAGTCTGATAATTCTAACCAGCAACAAAGCTGTGGCTTTCCAATTCTGCCCCTCCAGCTAGGCTACTCACAGTCCTGGAAAACTTCATTTGAGCCAGCAGCCTTCCTTAGCCATTTCGTGGTCTTGACATATCCACTGGGTCTCCACTGCAACCCACGTTTCATCCTCATGGCTCCATGGGGTCTCCATGCAGGCATCCAGTAAACCTTCTTCACACTGCCCATGGTCAGTTCCAAAACCCAAAACCATGTTGCAAACTCAGTGACCCTCTCTTTCCTGCATTTCTTATAGTCCATAATACCAGGAGGGTGCCAATTTGTTAATCTGGGGGTGGGGGATAAGGCAGACTTTGAAGAATAGGACACTCCTTGAGCACTCAGGCCCCTTCAAAAGAGTCTACATTCTTCCTGTTGCCCCAGCAGGTCACCTGCCCCATGTCAAAGGTTGTAGCCTCAATTGCAGATGAACAGGCTGCAGTTTACCCAAAGATTTTTCTTTCTGTGCCATATCCCTCTGCACACACCAGTTAATTTCTATGAAAAGCAACCTTGAAAAACTTCTCAGGACTCGGGGATAACAGCAGGCTTCTCACACAAACTGCTCCTAGCTCAGTCCAAGCAAAGCTCTTTCTCACCCTCATAAGCCAAACCTCACTGTCCATAGTTCTTACTGCATTCTGGTCTTTCAACTATGACTAGAATAGTCCATCAAGCTGTACTTACAGCACTGTGAGGCATCTCTTAGCCAACATTTCAAGTCCTTCCACAGTCCTCTTGAAAATCCGCTCCAAACGGCCAAACCCACATAGTCAGGTGTCTAGCAGCAATCCTGCTTCTTGCTACCACTTTACTGTTGCAGTCAGGTTTACATTGCTGGTAGAAATCACCCAGCCAAGAGCAGTTTGTTGGAAATAGAGGTTTATTTTGGCTTATAGACTTGAGGGGAAGCTCCATGATAACAGGGGAAAACGATGGCATGAGCAGAGAGTGGACATTACCCCCTGGCCCATATAAGGTGGACAACAGGAACAGGAGCGTGTACCACTGACATAGGGAAACTGGCTATAATTTCCAAAAGTCTGTCTCCAACAATACAGTTTCTGCAGGAGTTGTTAATTCCCAAATCTCCATCAGCTGGGAACCTAGCATTCAGAACACTTAAGTTTATTGGGGACACCTGAATCAAACCAGTCTCCATGGCTTTCTCATTGAAGTTGCTTTATCTTTCATTCCCCTAGCAGTTTCAGGCTTCATAATATCTAATCCTTAAAGAGGCCACTTGAAGTGTAGAAACACTAGCATTTTAGACAGTTACTTTCTACAGTCTTTGCATTCACCTTTTAGTTACCATGTGGGCAAGGAATATAGACATGACATCCTGGTGGTGGTGTGGGGATGACAAGAAGCACATCCCTTGGTAACTTTAAAAAATCATACCACCAGGGCAACTCAGTACCCTGCTTGATGAGTCCAAACCTGCCTTTTCTGCCTGCTCACTATGCAGTCTGAGGGTGTGGATAAACAGCTCCTAAGTCCTTTGCATTTTATTAGCTGGATGGATGCAGTTGTAATTTGTTTTTAATTTTTTTGTTATGGTTACTGTTTGTTTATTTGAGAGAGACAGAGAAGGACAGAAAGAGGCAGATAGAGAGAGGGAGAGAGAATGGGCACGCCAGGGCCTCCAGCCACTGCAAACAAACTCCAGATGTGTGCGCCCCCTTGTACATCTGGCTAACGTGGGTCCTGGGGAATTGAGCCTCAAACCTGGGTCCTTAGGCTTCACAGGCAAGTGCTTAACTGCTAAGCCATCTCTCCAGCCCTCAGTTGTAATTTGATAAGTTTCACTGAGACTGGAAAGAGGCAGGGACTTGGCACTGCAGTGCTCATCCTGAGTCCTAACTCTTTGGCTGTGGGACACTACTCTCTAGCCATGTGCAAGCATTGATGGTGAGAGGAAGCTGCTGGTTCTGCATGATCGTGGGAGCAGCATGCAGCCTGCTTGATCTGAAGTCTCAATGTATTCTAGTAGTGTTCCTGAAAACTGCTTTATTCTCTTTCTCCAAGAACACATCTGGTGACAGTTCCCTTATGTGAATGCTTTGTGCAAGCTATGGTCAGGCCAGGACACGGACATCGCTGTGAGAAAAAGGGCTGGTACCTGCAGTGGGAAGTTTCATGCCTTTGGGGTCAGGCCTGTCAATTGAGTAGAGCCTGGAACATTGAGGTGGGCACCACTAGGGTACTCTAGAGGGCCTTATGTAGCCTTCTCGTTTCAGGTATTTCCCTAGGGATACCATTTTTGAAATTCCACTATCAGTTATATATTTAAGATAAAAAATATTTTTAGGAATATATTTAAGTTTCAAGTCTAACATTAAAAAGTAATTTAGGGCTAGAGAGACAGCTCAGTGATTTTTAAAAGAAAGGCAGTTGCTGGCAAAGCCTGCCAGTCCAGGTTCATTTCCTCAGTGCCCATACAAAGCTGGATGCACAATGTGATGCATGTATCTAGTGTTCATTTGCAGTGTCAAGATGCCCTGGCTACTGTCCAGTGAGGGAGACCGAAGTAAATTTCACGTGACAATGTAAATAGTGTTTGTTACTCTCCTCACAGATAGTGGGGCCTGCTGGCGTAGTCCAGGAGACAATGATGAATTATCTTCATAGAATACATTTTCAGTTTTGGCAAAAGTATATTATTTTTCTTGGGTGTATAAGTTATGATATGGTATAAAAGGTAGTGCAAATGGAGTGACTGGCATTTGTTTCTGCAGTTCTGCCACTGTTATAACTGACTTGTGGGTAAAGCATAATGGACTAGAATCATGGACTGTGGAAGGGAGGAATGAGTTTAACAGTCAGCTAATTCAAATAATTAAAAGAGAAGGGGAGATTCTTGTCAGAAGGTTAAGAGGCCACCTCCTCCTTTCCTCCTTTTGTATTTATTTCCATTGACAGGAGGTAGCACCAGGATGGGAATAAGCATTAGCGCACAGCTGTAGAAAACAAGCTGACTTGTATTTAAGTTCTTTATTTTCCACGGGCAAGTCATGTACCCATATTGAACTCAGGTTTATTTTCCCCTGAACATTAGAAGTGATGGTACTAATACCGTAAGATTGTTACAGTGAGAAGAGTAGTATGTAAGAATTCCTAGCCCAGTGTCTGCTCAGAAAGAGCTGTCAGTATGTACTAGGGATTTTGTTGTTGTTCCATTGAATGCCAAGCTTTCTACTTTTAGAAATAATTTGTATTAAGTCTGTACTTTGATACTTCCTACCCATTTTCTCTCCTTATGATTTGGGGGCCTCTACCATTCCAGTCAGGCAGTTTGAAAATAATGATAATGTCTAATTACAGATTTCTGTCATCTTTGCTTTCTAGGCTAGTTTTTTCTTCATGAAGCATTGTCCTCACGTTATGGGTTTCTTTTGGTGTGTTTGCCAGCTCCTCTTGACTGAATCCCGTGTGCTAACGTTCTTGTATCTCTTTACTCGTCCTTCTAGGAGGTCTTGTTTCCTTAAAGTCACAGGTTGATTACTGCCTGTAGACTGATGACTAGCACATCTATATTTACAACCTAGTTTTTTCTTGGGACTGTTTCTCAAGCCCTACTACGGTTGCTATGTATGGGTGTGGTGCAAATAAAGTGGAGAATCTGTTTGGTGTTTCCTGTCCTGGTGATGTTACCACCATCCATCCAGTCAATTAAACATGTCACTCAGTTCAGGTCTTTTAAAGGCCACATCTCCTGCTGCTGCCTCCCACACACCTCTGCTCTCTGTCTCCCCTTATTTATTGTCAGTACATTATTTTCTCTTAAGATGAACATATGATTACCACTCCCTATTATGTGAGTGATTTTTGCCTCATTGATTTGTAAAAATTCATATATTTGGCCCTTATATGAATATATGAATTCTGAAAGTATCTATTTTAAAAATAAGCATATGTTATTTTTGTCCAGTTTATCTCCAGTTTACTAAAGTAGAAGTCCTTAAGAGCAATGAGAACACTTTTAACTACGTATGTATTGTGAACATTTGTATATGATAGAAACAAACTAAACTTTTCATAATTTTATTTATATTTTATTATATTATTTTATTTTTGTGGTACTAGTGATTGAACCTAGGGCTTTATGTATGCAAGACAAACTCTCCTACCTGTCCCAGCCTATTTTATCTCATTAAGTTGCTGGCTGGCTTTGAATGTGCCAATTTTATTTATTTATTTCATTTTTTATTTTTCATTTTTTTTTTCCTTAGCCAACTGAGTTGTGCCTCAGATCTCGTTTTGAGGTAAACTGTTTTAGAATCAAAATAGACCTGTCGTGGACACTTCGGGACCTCTCACTGTTTTTTTTTAATTTATTTGTTTATTTTTATTTATTTATTTGACAGTGACAGAGAGAGAAAGAGGCAGAGAGTGAGAGAGAGAGAGAGAGAGTGGGCATAGCAGGGCTTCCAGCCACTGCAAATGAACTCCAGACACATGCGCCCCCTTGTGCATCTGGCTAACGTGGGACCTGGGGAACCGAGCCTCGAACCGGGGTCCTTAGGCTTTACAGGCAAGCGCTTAACCGCTAAGCCATCTCTCAAGCCCTCACTGTTTCTTTTCTCTGTAAAACCCTGGTCCTCATAGACACATGAAGGTGCTGCTTGTGTTTTCCACAAAATGTGTCATCAGTGTTTGCAACATTTTCACCTCCTTAACTGAGTGAGATCTTTGAGGGTAGATCTTATCCTTTCCATCTCCCCAGTGGTTAGCATGCCTGACACATCATTCTATTGTTTTTTCTTCTTACAACAAATTGGAGGAGATATTTCTGTGTAAAAGAGAAAAAATGATTATGCCAGTTTTTCTAATATCATACTTTTAAGTTAATGTAATTCATGTTGCATGACTTTACACAATATCACTGATTTCTACAGTAACTTGTTTTCTATCTCCTCCCCTAGGGCCTTTTTAAGTGACATATCAGTAAACGAGGTATCCTTTCTTGGGGATTTTGTAATTATTATGTGATTTTAAGCACAAAGTTTAAAATGGCATCTCATTTTGATTTCATCTTGCTAAACTTATCCTCTACTGTAGCCCCTTTTAAGATTAAAATTTAGATTCTTTTAACTATTAATTTTTTTTTGCTTCAGTTTATAGTAGGTAATTTGTCTAGCTGTTCATCTAAACCTAGTTACCAAGTTAATTTTTGCAGAATACTTGTATGAGTACATTCACAAATATTTAGTTTAGGTTCTACACTTGTAACATGGAAAAAATTTACATCTGTTTTTAAAAGAAGCTTGCGGATCTATAAAGAAAACAAGTGCTGCATGTCCTAGGTGTTTCCTTTCTTTATGCTGTAGATCTTTCTGTACATCTTTAAATTTCATATATACATACATATACATACATACACATACACACACACACACACATATGTATATATTTTGTTTTGTTTTGAGGTAGGGTCTCACTCTAGCCCAGGCTGACCTGGAATTAACTGTGTAGTCTCAGGGTGGCCTCGAACTCATGGTGATCCTCTTACCTCTGCCCCCCCCCCCCCCCCCCCCCCGAGTACTGGGATTAAAGGCGTGGGCCACCATGCCTGGCTTTTATATTATATTTTTCTTTATTTGGGAGAAAGGGAGAGAGAGAGGGAGGGAGAGAATATGAATGAGAATGGGTATGCCAGGGCCTCTAGCCACTGCAAATGAACTCCAGATACCTGTGCATCTGGCTTACGTGGAAACTGGGGAATTGAACCTTAGGCTTCACAGGCCAGCACATTAACTGCTAAGTCATTTTTCCAGCCCCTTCTTTTTAAATTTTTTAAAAATATTTTTATTTATTTGAGAGAAAGAGAGAGAATCTCTCTCTGGACTTCTTTAGAATGATACATTTTTAAAAGATGTCTGAAGATTTTGTTCAGTGCTTTATTTGATATTTTGTGATTTCAGTGTGAGTTACACATTTCAAGGGATAATGGCTGGGGAAAGATGTTTGTTTTTTATTTACATATATTTTGCAGTGAATTATTTCTCCTTTATAGCTGAGGAGATCTACTCTGTTCTTCACAGGCATTTGCTTAGAGTAAGCCAGTGGTAGATGAAGTGCTTATCTTTCTTGATCTTTGTATTCTAAAAAAGAATTAATGCTTGTAACACATCTGGCTTGTACAATGATTTGTTTCCTTACTGGTAAGTACCTTTTGTACCTACCTGAGTGGATCTTGGAATGGCTGTTTGGCCACCAGAAGTCTTGACTGCAAACTCTGAGCTTCACCACTGCTACACAAATTTTAGGAGCAGATAAAACTATTTCCTTTGGGCATATGAGTGAGAATAGATCTTGTTAGGGATTTGTTTTTATATAAGTTGTGCATCTGGCTTATGTGAGTACTGGGGAATCGAACTTGAATCCTTTGGCTTAGCAGGCAAGCACCTTAACCACTAAGCAATCTCTCTATCCCTATATGAAGTTGTGTTGCTGTTGGGGTTCATTATTTGGGGGTTAGAGAGGGGAAAAAATATATCTAGTACTTTAGTGTTGGTTTAGAAACATTTCTGAGGTGTACAGATAATGGGACTGGAGTAAAAAAGTACAAAGTAGGCTTCACTAATTCAGAACATAAATGGTGGTGCCTACTGTGGGTTACATAGTAGGCACATTTTTTATTGGCTCTTGAGTTTATTTTCTGCAGGTTAACACTGAAAAATGGCATTGTCAGTATTGTCCCCTGCTGGTCTTCGCTGTGGAGACATTACTTTCTTATATTCATTTTAATATTTTTGTCAGTAAAGCAAATAGGAAGCCACACATAGCTTAAGTGAAAGCCACTTCAAGGAGCCATAACATGAAACATTTTGAGGAGGGAGTTATGTGGTTTCATTGTAGCATTTTAGATGCAAATGTGACTTGTTTTGAGATTAGAAATTTTCATTTACTACTATCAGCTATTCTGTACTATTACAGATGTTCATGGCTGGCCTTGTTACACTTTTAATTGGTTATTTAGAATACATTGTCTTCAAGAAAATTGATTAAAATTATTTTAGTGCTTCACCTAAAGCAGGTGGTTAGAGAATTTTCTTATGTGTGTGTGTGTGCATGCTCATGACTGACTAATATATTTCTGTTTCACTTGAACGTGGTTGGACTGACTTTGAGAAATCCTGTGGTGAAGCAGGTCTGTGATTGAGGGAGAGAGGCTTATTACAGTGCTCTCATTCTCTGGGCCTTTAAGTCAGGTAGACCTAATTTCATCCTGGGCCTCTTTTTCCTTAGTTCCTGATGCATACCTTTGCGTGTGGGAAAATTTTATGTCCGCTGGAATGTGCTTGGGGTCATGTTTTTCTCCCCACCTTTTTTTTTGTTTTTGTTTTTGTTTTTTCAAGGTAGGGCCTCCTTCTAGCCTAGGCTGACCTGGAATTCACTATGTATATTCTCAGGCTGGCCTGGAACTCACAGCGATCCTCCTGCCTCTGCCTCCCAAGTGCGGAGATTAAAGGCTTCTGCCACCATGCCTGGCTCCTTTTCTTCTTTTTTTGTTACATGTGGTAGTTTTGTGAACCTTGGGCTTCAATTTTGGTGTTGGTTAACATGTAGAAAAAAATGTTGACTAACTTTAATTCTTAAATGGGAGTACAACTAGAATGTTTTATTGATAGCTCTTGTTTTGTTAATCATATTCATTGAAATGTAAGGCAAAATATTCACATTTTTCCTGCTGTGTGTGTGTTTATTTTAGTTCTGAAATCAGACCTTGTTTTAATAAACTTATCCTTATATGGATATTGATAACAAAATATAACTGTGTCCAGTGTTTATTATTACATATGGGGATAATTTTACTTTAAGAAGTATAGCAAGTCTGTACTAAGTAGGGATATCTCAGTAAAACAACCAATGACTAAACTTTCAGTGGGTCCACGTTTGAACTTGGGGAGATTTTATATAGATATAGATATAGATATAGATACACACACACACACATACACACACGCGTGCACGTGTATGAGTGCTGGTTTCAGAAATTTGGATTTGATTTGTGGTTTAAGGATATATTTTAGAGTAGCAAGTTTACATAAAGAGCACTTCTTTTGAGAAAAATCACTTAGTAAATCCAACACTTTTTTTTTTCTGTTTCTTGACCTAATTTGGGAGGCTAGTATATTTGTGCTACATTGTTCCAGACAATTTTTTTTTTTTTTTGGAGGAAAGACATGGCAATATGAAGTTGCCAAATTTGATTAGTATTCAGTTGGTATGAATAGAAGAAAACTTAATATACCATTGTTTGTACATACTGTTGAAAATGAAAATGAAAATAAATTGTTCTCTGTATTTGCACTAATTGTGCTTATGTGTTGTGGTGGGCAGGGGATTGAACTCAGGGCCTTTAGACTTGATAGGCAAGTATTCTACCCCTGAACCACAACCGCAGCCCTTGTTTTTATATATAGAGACTCTGCAGCGCAGAGTGTACTTGCACTTAAGTTCTCCTTCCTTTGCTTCCTGTATGCTGGGATTATATGCATATACCACCATATTTGGAGATCGGCTATTATTTTTTAATTATTGATATTTTGCTTTTTCCTATATTTGTATCAACATAAATATATTCTTTATTCTTATAGTTCTCTTATAGTAATAAAGGCTAAAAATTTACAAATTAGAAACAAAAGTATTAAACCAATAAAATGCAATTTAACCACTTTTATTTCACATAACAAATGAACCATGTTCCTAAATAGCAAAAATATTTTGTTAAAAAAATATACCTTAAGTATTGGATTAATAGCAAAAAACGGTAGCTTCAAATCCTATGGTATGTGGCATTTTATTTTATTTTTATCTTGAATGCAGCATTTTGTTCTCACTTAGGCTGCTTTGGGACTCACTCTAATGCCCTCAGCCGACTTGAACTCACAGGAAGATCTTACTCCTTCAGCCTAGGATTATATGCATGAGCCAACATCCCAGCTTCCATTCTGTTCTTAAGCAGCTTGAATATTTAATTTAAATTTTTTATTTATTTGTGAGAGAGAAAGATAAAGCATATGAATAGGGGAATGAATGAATGAGTATGGGCATATCAGAGACTTGCCACTGCAAACAAACTTCAGACACATGCACTACTTTATGTTTCTGGTTTTACATGGGTACTGGGGAATTGAACCAGGGCCATTAGGGTTTGTAAGACTTTAACCACTGAGCCATCACCTCTCGAGCTTCATGAAAATTTATTTTATTATTTTTTGAGTTTTTGAGGTAGGGCCTCGCTATTCACTCTGTAGTTTCAGGCTGGCCTTCAACTCACAGTGATCCTCTTACCTCTGCCTCCCAAGTGCTGATGCCTGTCACCCTATGAATATTTTAATGATATCTCCCTTTTTCCTCATATGCTGATTGTGGTACAGGAGTAAAACTGCCCTTTTCTTCCTTTTAAGGTTTCTAATTGCAAGGTTCTATGAATGATCTGATTCATTTTCAGGATGATGAAATGATTGGCAATATGGTATACTTCTAAAGGATGCCTAATTATGCCATGGATAACAATGGTGCTCTCTGTTCTCTTTTGAACTTATGTCCTCTGAAGAAAGCTCCTGAAGTGTTCCCTTGCTTCTGATTGTTTGGCCTCTATTCCCTGGGTCACTTTCCTGTAGAACTTCTGTCCTCAGCTATTCAAGGGTTTTGTCAAGTGAGAAGAGTGGGGACAGGGTGGGGGTTGGGGGGAGGATATCTATCAGTGCTATACAAAGCAGTAGTGTCTAGTGGTGAGAAGTGATGCCCCCCCATTAATTGAATATATTGCCATGTGACTAGAATTTTATTCACTTAATCTCATGACATAGCATTCTGGAGAACTCCTTGCGCGCTGCTCATTTCTTATAGAATCTGGTTCAGAACGTGAAGAGATGTGATAGAAGGAACTGGAGTGGCAGCATTAAGACAGTAACATCTTGTCTAGAGTCTTCAAGATGCATCTGTTACTATTTTGGGCTTTCACTTTATTATTTTTACTTTTCTGAAATTAGACTAAGATTAAAGTTAAGTTTATCTTTAAGATGTGACTAATCTGGTGCCAGGTATTTTCATAAATGCTATTCTGTTTATTTCCTAAAGTAGTTTGGCAGGTGGGTAAAATGGAAACCTTTGATCAGTCCATATGATGGAGAGCAACTGAGGAATACATTTAATGTCCACATGCATGGACACACACAGGCTTCCACACATGTAAGAATATACATGCACACCACAAACACACACACACACACACACACACACACACACGCACGTGCCCACATAAGGAATTAAAAACATAATTTGAGGCCTGGAGGGATGGCTTAGCCTTTAAGGCATTTGCCTGCAAAGCCAAAGGACCCAGGTTCAACTCCCCAGAACCCGCGTAAGCCAGATGCAGAAGGGAGAAGTGCATGCATCTCGAGTTTGTTTGCAGTGGCTGGAGGCCCTAGCACTCATTTTCTCTCTCTCTTTCTCAACTTGCCTATTTGTCTGTCTCTCTCAAATAAATAAAAATAAAAAAAAACAATTTGAAGGATATTAGATATATTAAGGAGTTGAGGGATAAGACAGTCATGTATATGTGTATCCTATAGAGTAGTTATGGAGATTTTCTACCCTTCTTTCATTCACTACCCTCCTTCCTGAGGACGCATTTCAAAGCAGATCCTCACCATCATGTTATCAAAAACACACACTTTGACTGTGGAGCTACTGCTTTTCCCTCCATAATATGTGGCCAAGCTGTTGGAGAGTAGGAGAGTAAGGCACAATATGAAGACTGGTCAGAGAAGCTATATTTTTCTACAAAACCTATGTCTGCATTCAGTTTTCTTGATGAGTTGCTCATTATGTATTACTCATTGATTGACAACATTTTGATGGAGTAACACTGCATGCCGAGCCTGGGTAGGAACATGCTGTGCCCTTCAGTTCCTTTACCTCCCACAGTGCTGGGCTTTAGAATTACTAAATGTGGCTTAATTTACTGCCCAAAATTTTACCTCATTTATATCAAATGAAATATTTTACTTTACCCTTTACCGAAATTGTAATATCTTGTTCACTCTGTCACTTTTGAAGGGGGTCTTTTGAGTTAGTGTCTCCATTCTGAAGGCTTTTGAGATAGATTAGTATATTTAGTATCTGGACTCTGATGACCTACTTTCTTTCAGAGTCCTCACATGGTAGAATTCTGAGGGGTCTGTTTGAGTGTCTTTCTGAAGATGGTCACTCATCCCACACACAGCTCCCTTCCCAATACCATCTTCTGCAAAAGGAGGCTTTCCACATAGAAATTTTAGGGAGACATGAGCATTCTGGCTATAGTAAAAATGATTTGCATGCATTTTGAGGTAGACTGTGGTATCTAATTTTTATGGCAAGATTAGGCATGTTTTTATTGGCATAGAAAAAATATTTTGAGAAGAAAGTGACTATTTACTTAACATTTAACCAGAAAGCCTAAGTATATTCAAAAGAGCTCACTTGACAATGTTCCTAGCGCAGAAGTATTGAAAAACAAAATATTTTTTCATCATGATTGGGGTTGAGGGAAAGGGCCACCCCTCTGCAGGGGAAATAACTGTACGTAGCTTTGGTCTTGAAACATCCTCTTGCGCCAGCCACCTTGGTCAGTGTCTTATTCCTGTTTTTTCAGAGCATTGCGCCGAACGCCTTTGTTTTGGCACTTGAACTCTGCCCTTTGACTGTTGGGTTTTCTCTTGTTTGTGCACAAGGCTGAGTCTTCTACTTGAAGCTCAACCTGTGCAGCTTTGGTTTAAGATTTGTTTTATTTTGTTCCTACTTTGGCTTGTAGGCTGCCACACTGGCTCTGAGTATGCTTGCAAGGGTGGTGTCCTGCTAGAAGATAGCAAATAATCTTAGTTACTGGTACTTTCATAGGTAACTTTTTGTAAGAGAAAACTTAAAGACAAAATAAAAGCAAATTGTATTGTCACATGGTAACATTCTTTGTTGTGTTTGGATCTTTTGGTCTCTGGTAATATTTTTAAGCCTTGGGGCAAGAATTACTTTTCCTTGCTTTACTGATGTAATAGTGGGTGCTAAGGTAAACTCAGCACTGAATTGGCTTTGTGTTTGCTTCTTCAAATAAGTTTGTATGTTTTCTAAACCATGTCTTTAACAAACATAGTATTGATGTCAAGAACAATGTAACTCCAAGGCTCTTGTTCCATCTGCTGCTACTTATTTCAGTGTTTAAAAATGTATTTTTTATATTTTATCTTTATTTACTTATTTGAGAGAGAAAGAGGGAGGGAGGGAGAGAGAGAACGGGCACGCCAGGGCCTCCAGCCACTGCAAATGAACTCCAGACATGTGCACCCCCTCTTGTGCATTTGTTTAACATGTGTCCTGGGGAATTGAACCTGGATCCTTTGGCTTTGCAGGCAAACACCTTAACAGCTAAGCTATCCCTTCAGCCCTATAAATGTATTTTACAAAACAGTTTGTAACAAAATAATACAAATGAGTTCAAATTCCTTACTTTGTAAGCAAAACTCAACACACATCACTCTAATGTCCTTTCTTTTTTTTGGGGGGGGGGTTAAAATTAATTTTCTCTTCAGCAAACATAGGCAGTTTGGTACCATTATTAGGCTCATCCGTGACCTATCCCCTCCCATCGGCCCCTCCTTGTTGAGGTATATGGGGCATGCATTGTGGAGTTAGCCCACAGTTATTGGTACGATAAATGTCTCTGCATATCTTGACCCAACATGTGACTCTGACATTCTTTCCGCCCCCTCTTCCGCAAAACTTCCCTGAGCCATGTTGGGGTCATTTTTGGACTACTTCAGTGATGAGGTGTTGGGGGCCTCTGAGGCTCTGGCTCTCTGATTTGGTAGGAGTTGATTTTTTTCTATGTTGGTCTCCTTCCCCCTTGTGTTGGTATCTGGTTCATCAGGAAAACTGTACCCTTGCTTGTTTCGCCAATTTTCCTTAGTTTCAGCTGGGGCCCTTTTGAGGTATGATGTGGTGGCTCTCTTCTTAGGATCTGCATCTATCTGAAAAGAGAAGTAGATTCTCCAACAGAGAGTACGTTAGCTCCAGGAAAAATGAAATAACCCTTACTTTTTTTTTTTTATAGAGAGTTCAATAGGTGTAGGCCCTCTTATAGCCCATGATTGATGGTAGCTTGATATTGGCGAGAGGTCTTATGTTTGGATATGATTCTGACTTGTTTCCCAGCTCCAGCTATGGGTCTCGTACCACTGAGGGGATCAGTTAGCCAAATCAAGAGCAGTTGGTTCCCCACCATGGCTGTGTGCCACTATTGCACTTGTGTGGGCATCACAACCAGTTATTTGTTGCTAAGTAGGTTAGACCATGAGTTGCTTGGACAGATATTGGTCATTTCCCCCAGTCGCCCATGTAGCACCTTCTGGCACTAGATATGCTCACTTTCTGGGGACTGACTCTCCTGGCTTCCAGCCATGCCATTCCATTTTACGTGTCAGCTGCATATGGTGTCTTCAGCAATAGGGTCTTACCACTAACCTTTGGTGGGTCATCAAGTACTCTAAAGAAATCTGTCATTCTTTTAGGAAACCTTGTAGGTTTCTCTGATCAAAAGCTCATTGTGGATGATAGCCCCATGCTGGTATTGGGAGTTACAGGTCAGTGCCCTCTAGTGTCCTTTCTTAAGGATTTACCTTTAACTGACTTTCATGCTGGGGCAAAGATACTCTGCAAAGATTCAGAGTTCAAGAGCCTTTTCTACAGCTCCCAGTCTAAGGCTAACCTACTGCCCATCAAATCCATGTCATCTCTCCCAAACACATAAGCCCACACTTGGATGACTGCATCTCCATCTGTGAGGCCAGCCTATTTACAAACTAGCTGCAGCCTAATTACTGATGTGATACTGCTTGTGGACCTCAAGATTAGAATTAGGGAGTAGCTGTGGGCATGACCTGTTTTCCCAAGCTCTTACAGCTTAAGGCGGTACTCTTTTCTACCCAAAACTTATTCCTTAACAAACTTTGGCCATTCACCTGGACTCAAGCCCCTTCCCTGTAGGAAGCACAGAAACATCGTATATACATATTGACCACTTACTTATTGAAAATCAAAAATGTCCTAAGTTGAAAATGTATTTCACATACTCTAACCTCCTGACCATATGATTCCCTGTAAAGTATTGTTTTCCCCCACCATCTTGTGGCCCACAGACTGTGTTATTTTCCTGCTGTTTGGTAGCATGAGAATCCTGTTCACCTCACTAACTTGGGAGCAAATTGTAATCAAAAATTTGAAGTAAAGTTTCCTACTGAATGAGTAGCACTTTCATTCATACAGTGACAAAATCCATGGATCCTAGATCTGAGCCAGGGTCCATGTGAATGTTTTATTCAAGCTATTTCGTGGCTGTGCTGATTAGATTTAAAGCACCATCTTCCTTTGGAATGTATTTAACAACACCGTAGTAAGTGGACAGTTGTGCTTCGGTTGTTCACAATTTGCAGGGTAGTGATTAAGGATTGCTGCTGCTTCATGCCAATGCAGTATCTCAGATATAGACTTAAGGTCCTAAATTAGGAAAGGCTGCTTCTAGAATTTTCAATTCAAAAAATGCTGTGCCTGTGCATTGATTCTTTGTGTTTTATTTTTAAATAGTATTTACCAGTCTTGTTTAATGATTCCGGTTGATTATTTTGGCTTGTCCTTCTATTTATTAGCTATTGTAACTCCTGCCACACTTGGGGATTGGTGAGAAAATTGAGGTAAAGCTATTAAGGATCCTTGACCACTTAGTATATGTGATACCACAAAGACACATATGCTTGAGGCTTTGATAGGTCTGCTGTATAACCTTAGTGTGATACTTGTTTGTATGTATAAATAGAGGTGCTGATACTAAGCTTCTCTCTTTAATGTTTGAGCAGTTTTTGATAATTGATAGGTACAATTTTGATTCTATATGTTCTTTGAAAAGCTCTGTATTCTTAGCTATAGCTTTTCAAGCCATTTGAGATATTTTTTCCCCTACTTTACCCTGTTCTTTGCTGTCAATTTGATATTGTCACCTAACCTGCAACCCACTTAAAATTGATGAGTCTGTCATATACCATGAACCCTGCTCATCACTGTGACCAAATACCTGGCAGAAACAACTTGGAAACATTTGCTTTGGCTTATAGTTTCAGAGGTGTTTCTGTTCCTCATGGTGGGGAATGCCAGGGAGCAGTACAGCCAATGGCAAGGAGAGTATGTGGCTGAGAAGCAGAGACCCACACCCCTTCTCACCCACTTCCTCTACCTATGCCTCACTTGCCAAAAGCTTAATACCACCATCCTTTGGGTACCATGTGTGGAAATTTGGGCATTACACTCTCAACCATAACAAGTTGTAAAGTTGGGTACCATGTGTGGAAATTTGGGCATTACACTCTCAACCATAACAAGTTGTAAAGGACTGCGTTGTGGTTTCTTTATTTAAGTAACATGATGTGTAATGTGAAACTTCTGGTACTTTTGACAAAGACTAGTTCACAGAACTTGGGACTCTAGAAACTTAATGAAATTAATGAACATTAAACACATTTTTGTGAGTGGGAGTGGTCACCTTAAAGTGGTCACCTTTACAAATTGTGGTCCTTCTGTGGAGACAGGCCTGAGAGCCAAAAATAAGAATATAACTGTAGTTGTTTAAAAATAGTAGACAACTGGGGTTTTAAAGGTGATAATATAATTTATACCTCTTGGGGGATAGAAGGATATACATTATTGAAAGAAGATCTGAGAACTTTCTCCCCCTGCTTTTCATTTTTAACATCAGGCTGTGTTTGTCAGGCTGCTATAATTCTGAAAGAGAAATGCTTTTTGTTTAAATATTAGCTTATAAAACATTCTCCCAATGGGTGTTTGCTTTTTTTTTTAAATTTAATTTATTAGTTTTCTTTTCAGCAAATACAGGCAGTTTGGTACCATTGTTTAGGCTCATCCATGATCTACCCCCTCCCAATGGACCCTCCTTGTTGATGTAATTGGGTTGTGCATTGTGGAGTTAGTCCACAGTTATTGGTATGGTAAATGTCTCTGCATATCATGACCCAACATGTGACTCTGACATTCTTTCCGCCCCCTCTTCCGCAAAATTTCCCTGAGCCATGTTGGGTTCATGTTTGGTCTGCTTCAGTGCTGAGGTGTTGGGGGCCTCTGAGGCTCTGGCTCTCTGATTTGGTAGGAGTTGATTTTTCTCTGTGTTGATCTCCTTTCCCTTTGTGCTGGTATCCGGTTCATCAGGAAAACAGCACCCTTGCTTGTTTTGCCTAATATCCTTAGTTTCAGTCGGGCCCCTTTTGAGGTATGTTGGGGCAGCTCTCTCCTTAGGATCTGCATCTGTCTGAAAAAGAAAAGCAGATTCTCCAACAGAGAGTAAGTTAGCACCCAGAAAATTGAGATAATACTTACTTTTTTAATAGAGCGTTTAATAGGTGTAGGCCCTCTTGTACCCCATGATTGATGGCAGCTTGATATTGAAGAGTGGGCTTATGTTTGGGTGTGGTTCTGATTTGTTTCCCAGCTCCAGCTATGGGTCTCGTACCACTGAGGGGATCAGTTAGCCAAATCAAGAGCAGTTGGTTCCCCACCATGGCTATGTGCCAGCCACTATTGCACTTGTGTGGGCATCGCATCTGGTTATTTGTTGCCAATTAGGTTAGACCATGAGTTGCTTGGACAGATATTGGTCATTTCCCCCAGTCGCCCATGTAGCACCTTCTGGCACTAGACAGGGTGTTTGCTTTTAAGAGGCATTTTTATTAAACTTTTTAGTTCACTGATTGCTTAGGAGAGATGACTCTACTCTACCTCAAGAGGTGTAGAGACCTGCTAGAAAGCCCTAGGGATCTTCCTGTCTCTGCCTCCTTTCACAGTGCTTGGCTTGCAAGTATGGACCATCCTATCTGGCATGTTTTTTGTGGGTCTGGGGATGAAACTCAGGTCTTCATGCGTGGAGGTAAGCACATTACTGTCTCAGCTACATCCCCAGCACCCACCTCCTTGCATCTATTTAACAATACAAATCCGTGGACAAGGGGTATTGGTCAGTAGTAGAACACATGCTTCGCATTCACAAGACTCTTGATTCAATCCCATCACTGTACACACACATGAGCACAGACACACATCTACAGAGAGACACAAAGCAAAAAATACAACCACAAAAGAAAGCACATGAAAAATCAAAGAAAGAACTCCTTGAACTACAATATTCTCAAGCATGTTTGCAACCATTACTAAATTTACTAAATTGCCTTGGTATATTATTTGCTGCGCTGTAACTACTTTTTTCCAAAAGTGAGAAAATTGTCAACACTATTGAATTATCCCACATGTACAGTTCTCTCCCAACCTGTTTTTCATACAGTAATTCATTTGATGTCCAGAATAATCTTAAGAGGTAAGTAATGTCTCCCCTGCTTACTAGGCGAAGGGCTGAATGGCTGAAGGAGTCATATGTCAAAGTTGCAGGATGTGTGTCATGACATTAGGATTCCACGCAGCGGTGAGTTCTGCAGCCTGCTTCTTGGGACTGAGACTCCTGAGGCCAGGATCACATGGACCACCAAGGAGACCATATCCAGAAAACATCTAGTTTATTAAGTTGTCTTCTCTGAAAAAGTAGAAAGGCACTACCATCATTTTACCTTTTGGTTGTTTCAGTGAAATCCCTGACAAGCTACTGATGAAAAAAAGAGGTTCATTTAGCTGACAGTTCTGGAAGTTTGGAGTCTAGATGGCATAGAGCAGGTTCTGTGGGGAATTCTCCTGGGCTATGTCACTTGGTGGTGAATAGCAATGGCAGGAATGCATGCAGGCTAAGATTTCATCTCAACAGAGCAACGACAGCTGGGTGGGGCCTGGCTTGCTCTGCTTATACCAGTCCTCTGTTGAGAACTCAGGGTTGTGTGACACCTACTTCTGAGCACAGGACCTCTGTGAACTGAGGCCCTCACGTGTGAGGCCTTGGCCCTTGGAGGAGCTCTGTCTTCCAGGGGCACTACCCCACGGATGAAGCCTCTACTCACAAGGAGCATTTGGCAAGATACAAATTATAGCAGTCAATAGCAATGTATTATTTGATATAGCAAGTAATATTGTTATCATATGACATCATTTCTGAATTTAATTTTGAGCCTTGGGATTTAACCCAGTGATGAGTTTTGCAGCCTGCAGAATGATGATCTTTGGAAATCTGTAAATATGAAGAATGTTAAAATATACCAAGACATTTGCAAGAGAATCTTATGAAGAAAGTTTGAAGAAAGTGGGGACTTTTGCATTTAAGATTGTAAAGAGATAAGGAAATTCATTTATCTGATTAACTTTCAATAGATACATGAAGTGGAAGACAAAATTTCAGTATCTTGATTATGGATTAAATTACTAGAAAATGTATTGCTTTCTACTTTTGAAGTTAAGGGCTGTGTGCATGTGCACGTGTATGCATGTCTGGAGTGGAGGGGAAGATCCACAGCACTGTGTGAGTAAGAGACAACACATGTGTAGTTTCCTTTTGTTGAGGACGCAGCTTTGTCAAGCTGAGTACAGTGATATGGACTGTGGAAAAGGTTGTGGGCTAGAAATTAAAAGCTGGAAATGCTTTTAATTTGGAGGAGATGGAAGAGGTAAGCACCATGGTGAATGCAACATTAGGAAAAAAACACAGAAACTTTTTAGGACAATGTTTCTGTTGTGTGTAAAATAATTCCATCTATGTGTTAATTGGTAATTTTGAAATCTATCTTTCTTTTTTCTGACTGCTGTTGTCATGAAAGACTGATTTCCTGGAAAGTAGTTTGAACTTGAAGGACATAGCAGGGCCAAGCATGGTTAGTCAAGTTCAAGTCACAGATGTTCAAATTTCCCAGTGTTTCTTTTAGATAATGACTTAACTGTGATGTGCTTGAGGACCTTTGTAGATCTATATAAATACTAGGGCCTAGATTATCTATTTATTGAAACAGTTTCATATTTAAATTCTTATCAACATTTATATTTTATCCTGTGTTCTCTACTTTGTTGATTTACTCCTGATCTTTAGGTATTTTAAATGATAAATAGTACTTTAAACTCAGTGAATCCTCTTTGGTAGAACTTAGAATCACCAAATTCAGTGTTTTATTTATTTATTTTTGTAACTGTAGTGTAAGGTTACTGTTTATAAGACCAGTCCCACCTGAGTTCATCTGGTAGATCACGATCCTTTATAATAATGTTGAAAGTAACGCAACACAAATGTAAAATATTTACTTTTCTGAGTTCCAGTACTCAGACATATCCAATAAGGTAATACATTCCCTATGGAAAGATTCTTTTAGATTTGTTGGTCTTACCTTAGATTTATTTTAAAAATAGATAATGTTATGAATAAATTAGAAAATATTTGCAGATTCCATTGGTAGGTCATGTAGTTGTCTGTAAATATCCATTCTTTCCCTCTGAATTAGTAACAGTAAAACTGAGTTTTAGCTTAATAGATTGTCTTTCAGTTAAGCAAAACATATTCCCAGCCTACTTTGTAGCAAGTGAGTCTTTGTAGTAAGTTTTACCTAGTGGGAAGAAGTGAAGTGTTGAGTGTCACATCTGGTGCATAGGAAAAGATAGCATATTTATTTTTCTGTTTTTAAATCAATTTTTTGTAGAATGTAGATAAGATGGCTGAAGCTCTGGCAGGCATTTTTAGCCATGTAGATAAGAAACACACTACAGAATATCAAGGGATATAAAGTAATCAGGTAAAAGGATTCTGGGTCCTGCATGAACCAGTAAGGCTGATTATCTATCTTGGCCTCTTCTTTGTAAAGTAAACATATATCTTAATGTAAGCTATTGATATTCTAGCAGATATAATTTTTCTCTTATGTAAAAGGACCAGTGAATAGAATCTTTGTTGTATAACTTATTCTACTGGACATATTACTGCATTTATTGAGTGACACTGATCCTCATGCAAATGTCACTGCACAGAGAGACCTGGCTGCATACTTACAGGAGGAAGAACATGAACTTGACTTTGAATTGCACAGACTACACATTGTCAGTAAATTATTTAACTTTATTTAGTCTCAGTTTCTAATTTTGTAAAATTGTAACAAAACATCTTAGACTATGGTCTGGATGCAAGGGAAATCTATTGGTTCTGGAGGGAGGGAATCCAAGATCATGGTGCCAGGTGGCTGAATTCTGGGGCAGGGCAACTGAGTTCCAGTGGGCCCATAGAAAGAGTCTGATTTCATTTGTGAGTGCCTCACTCTTATGATCAAGTAATCTCCCAAAACTAATACTTCTTGATACTGTCACCGTGAGGGTGAAGATTAGATTTCAGTATGTTAAATTCGGACGTAAACATGAAGACCATAGTTTAGTGTTTTTCTAAGGATTATTATAGGGTATAAACTGTAGAGTTGTCTCTTTAAGTCAATGACTTTCACATTTTGGGTAAAATGGGAAAATATTAAAAACAAGCTGTCATTGCTGTATAAGTGCAGACATTTTCTTCTTATAATTTATTCTTTGAACAATCCAGTTTACCAGCTAGTTAGTATTTACATTGTCTTAGTTATCAATAATCTACAGATGGGTATATAGGAGGATATACAAAGGTTATATGCAAACATCATCCCAGTTTTATAAAAGGTGTACTGGGCTGGAGAAATGGCTTAGTGGTTAAGATGCATGCCTGAAAAAACCAAACAGACTGGTTCGATTTCCCAGTACCCAAGTAAAGCCAGATACACAATGTGCTGCATGTATCTGGAGTTCGTTTGCAGTGGCTAGAGGCCCCGGAACACCTATATTCTCTCCTAGCCGCTTCTCTCTCTCCCCCTTTCTTTCCTTGCATAAACATATGCAAGGAGGTAGGGTCTCTCTCATTCTAGCTCAGGCTGACCTGGGATTCACTATGTAGTTTCAGGTTGGCCTCAAACTCATGGCAATCCTCCTAACTCTGCCTCCTGAGTACTGGAATTAAAGGTGTGCACCAATACCCCGGGCATAAATGTTTTTATTTTAAAGAAGTTGCATACTTTCAGATTTGGTAACCCCAAGAGATCTGGGAACCATTCCACCATGAGTAGCAAGCAGCAACTGTAACAGCCATTTACTGTGATCATGTTGTCTCACTGAGACAGTGATACTTAAAAGTCAAACCACAAGCTAGTTGTTGCTTTGAAACAGTATACATAAACTGTATTGTTCTGCAAAGCAGGTTTTGTAAAAGAAGGAAATGATGCTATGGAAGGTAGCAGTCAGATGATGTGAACGATGTGCTTCAAGTGAAAATATATGGCAAGTGTCTAGTAAGGTTTACCTTTATTCTCTTAGCATATATTGAGTTAAATATGTTTTTCATTAAATTATTTGAGATGATTATGGTGCAAAGTGTTACAGTACCATTTGTAGCTCTCACAGCATGGTCTCCAGCAACATAAGTTACTGTTTAGAAAATTAAATCTTTGGGTAATTTGGCTGGTAACATGTTCTTAATTAAAATATGATAAATGAGAAGCCTAACTCAAGCGCATACTCTTTTAAAGTCAACATATGTTGAAATAGCCACAGCAACTTTGCCAAAACAAGTGTTGGATGGCACAGTACAAACTGTTTTGCAAATTTCTGACTACCTTTAGTTTTCTGGATTGCTTCCCAGTCCTACATGTACAGTATATAATGAATTCTCTGGTCATTAAATACATTTAAAATGGCAAATATGTTCTCATTTCTCTCATAATTAATTGATAGACTGATTGGTGTTTCCTGTTGAACACTGATGATATTTTCCTAGTGTTTACCTCCAATTGCAACATTCCTTAGAGAAGAGTTTTAGAATCACCTCCCCCCATTGTTTCCACATGTTCATTAGTTGGCTAGAGTTGATATGTAATTAATTTTGACTTTCTTTTATTTACAATGCTTCAAAAGTTAAGTTTAGTGGAGTTTTAAAACATCCAGACAGCATGCATTTAATATCTTCATTTCTATGTCAAATTTTGCTACTAAAAGTCAAATTAACCATTTGCTTATAATAAATCATGCTTTCTTCTAGGGATTTTCTGTCAGTCAGTGGCTTGTAAGCAGGCAGCTATACAGACTGCATGTCTAGCCTCTGAAAATTGCATTCAGTTTTCATAAGCATAGATGGCTGATCTCTGCGAAGCTGTTTGTGAGTGGCAGAAGCAAGTCATTTTGGTATAAAATGAAATGAGAGAAAATAACATTAAATTCAGTATCTGTCATATTGGGGATGTCAGCACTATGTAGATGCATGTAGTTTCATCCTTTAAGAAAATGAGGCTCCTAAAACAGTCTACCTTGGACATGAAGGTGACTCTCCATTTGTTTAAAATGTCATCAGTATATTCCAGACATCAGTTTCATGTACTAAATCCTCCAGAACTCAGAATTCCTTGGCATTAAAAACAAAGAGAGAGATGTTTATAATAGGAACATTGCATTTTGCCCATAGGATCTTTAGGATGATAGAGACTAAAGGAAATTGAAGACATTAAGAGATCTATGGTAAATGGTTTAGGTAGATTGAAAGACAAGGAAATGTTCTTCACAGTAACATAGAAAGCCTCATACCTCGGTAACTGTCCTCCTGTATCCTGGCTCTTCTATAGCCAGGGGGTGTCTGCGTCAGTGCTGGTTGGCTGCAGCCATGCTGTAAGGTCTCTGGTGGTGTCTTGGCACAGGGCTTGTCAGAAAGCACTTGGGTGTCCAGGGTTCACACTGGAATTATTTTCTGTACAGTTCGTTTGTAACTTATGACTTGTCTCTTAAAGTCTTGATCTATATATCTTCTTTTAAAAATTATTAATCAAGGGGCATTTGAAGTTTCTTCAGCAAATGTTTGTGCAGCTTTATCTCTCCCAAGAACATTTTACTAAATTTCACTTTTTCATTTTCACACAACTCTGTACAGTAAGAAAGTAAGTGACCGCTAAGACAATGAATGCAACCAGTAATATAATTCATGCGTGCTAGTTCTATAAGAATGTAAAATTAGTTTCTAAAATATTTTATTTATTAATAATTTGCTTCATTTTTCTAAAAATTTGCACGTATGTATGTGTGTAGGGGGTGTGAATATGTGTATGGACACACCAGGATCTCTTGCCACTGCAGACAGACTCCAAACACATATTTGACTGTGTGGAATGACATGGGTACTGGGAATCAAATTCAAGCTGGCGGGTTTTGCAAGAAAGCACCTTTAACTGCTGAGCCATCTCCCCAGCCCAAGATTTTATATTATTGGGTACAAATGTTATCATCTGGCTGGTAAATTCTTTCATTAACTAGGTTTCTGTGTATGTTTTGTGCTATATAATTCAATTTACACTTATATACCTACAATTAAAAGGAAATTGAGTATATTATAAAGATCTACTTTGTACAGTCCCAGTGTGTGCATTATGCAGTCAGAAAGTGTACAACTTCAAAAATGCACTTCCTTTGTCATCTGCCCATTTCAAATCAAAAGTATGGTTGGAGTGGTGCCTAAGTTAGAAGGATTGCTCACATGCTTAAGGCTATCCTGGGCTACATAGTAAATATCAGTTTAGCCTGGACTTTGGAACAAGACTGTATCTCCCCCTTAAAGTACATATGATCTTTTTTGGCTTTTACCATATTTTCATACCCCTGGTTGTTTTTCTGAGCTACTTGCAATTAAATAAAATCTAATTAGAAAAGTACTAAGCAATGAGGCAGTAGGCATTAATTAATATCAATATTACTGTTTCAGTATTTAAGTAACATGTTGTCTCTATTGCAGTGTCAAGACACCCTGGAGTGTACATATTACTATTGCTGTGAAGTAATACTAAGTGAACTTGACTAATGAGTCTTGATTTCTAGTTTGTCATTAAGCATTTTTTTTTGTTACTTTACTCTTCATTTTAAATAGTTTTTTAAAATAGTTTTCATTGTTCTTCTTAGTATTACTCAGTTTTCTACTAAAATCTTTTTTTGGTGATGAATTTTAAATAATCTTTCATTTTAAATGTGTTAATTAAAATGAAATTTTGTCTTCCCAAGTAATCTGGAATTTTAAAAAAATTCATTGGGATCCTAAATAAAATGTTTATTTTTTATTTATCATTTATTTCATTTATTATTCTCAAGAAGATTTTTCAAGTACATAAATTAATTTTCAAGTCAAATTCATTATATTAAAATTGAATTTATATAATTCACATATTCTCATCTTTTCAGCATACATATATTATTCTTTAAAAAACATGGTAGGCTCATGTGATTATATTAAAACTTTTGTGAATCAGGTTGATCAGTATTAAATTGCAGGTTAATAATCATTATTGGCTACTAGGAAAACAAATTTTCTTATTTAACTTAAGCTTTATTTTTATTATTGTAGCACTGTATTAATGCTTTAAATAATTAAAAGATCTTGGCAGTGAAAGCTAAAATGACAAACAGGACATTCATTATGGAAAGCTGCTTTTACTGATATAAATACAACAGCTCAGAACTGCTGGAGTTAAAACATCTGACAGGTTTTACTTAACAAAAGTAGGTGTTGGACAGCCTGATGAGTGGTTAAGTTGTCCTAATTGTATGTAGCTAAGAAAATCTGTAGATGCCGATCTTTACACATGGAATATTGTGCTAAGCTTTCTAGGACATGGAAGAAAGAATGAAAGTGCTTGGAGCTGGAGAGATGGCTCAGTGCTTAAACGTGCTTGCTTGCAAAAGCTGACAGTTCAGTTCCATGGTTCCATTCCCAAGTGCTCATGTGAACCAGATGTGCTAAGTGGTTCATGGACCTGCAGTTCATTTGCAGTGGCCAGAGGCTTTGGTACACCTATATTCTCGTTCTCTTTCTCCTTGCAAACAAAGAAATAAATAAAAGAATTAAAGTTCTTGGACCATTAGGGTAGATTCACAGATACATGATTTTTCCTTATTTATTTATTTTTGTTTTAAATTAATTTATATTTATATGAGACAGAGAGAGGGAGAGAGGGTGGGGGAGAGGGAGAGAAAAGAGAAAAGAGAATGGGAGCATCAGGGCCCCTAGCCACTGCAAAGGACCTCCACATGCATGTGCAACCTTGTGCATCTGGGTTACATGGGACCTGGAGAATCAGACCTGGGTCCTTAGTCTTCACAGGCAAGCACCTTAACTGCAAAGCCATCTCATCATCCTGATTTTTTTTCCTTTTTAATGAGAACACGTAGTAGTTACACAGTAGAGGATAGGGTCCTACTAAGTTGGTTTTTGCTGCTAAACATACTAATGTAAACTATGAAAAGAATCCATTAACAGAATCAAATATATTGTTCGAGAGTGAATTTGCGTTTCTTTATGAAAAGTTTACAATTGGAATTTTGTTAGGGTCCTACCTGGCAGGTGATATATATATATGTCCTTTTTAGCAGATTTATTTTAGATAGGGCCCTGTTTCTTTCTCTTTACTTAATCCTGGAGCCATATTCAAGAACAGTCTCTGAGCCCTAGAACTGGATTCATTTCAGGGACTCTGAGGTCCCTCCCTCCTTTTGTTTGTTGGGGTTAAGGTGATCTGTGAAACTTGCATCACAGGGTAACTGCTTCAGAAGCCCTGCTGCTTCCATCACACTAGGCTGTGTTTTTTATATTCTATTATTTATGGGTTATTGTTAAGTGGGATGTGCCATCTTATAATGTCCCCAGGAATACATCTCTTGCAGCAGGCTCCACAGGACACCCAGGCTAACACAGCAAGTACAGGATCTTTTTTATCTTTGTATTCCTCTGCTTGTGTGAATCATCAATGCCCAGGCTTTGTTCCCAAGCACAGAAAAGGAGTAACAGAGGAATGTGAGCTGGCTTGGGGGAGGTTTGAATTGAAAACTCGGGAATTCCTTTTTCTGGAGAATAACTTCTTTTCCATAAGGTCAAAGTTTTAATCTCATACATATCTGTACACAAGTTCACATTTTAGAAAGTATGTTTTACTAGAATAATGAAAGGTTTTATGACTATATAATAAATTAACTCTAATTCTTTTATTTTTAAAATATTAAGTAAAAGGGGATTTTTATATGCTAGGTATTATGATAGAGCTGTAACTAAATATAGTACATATATTGTAGGTGTATAGCACAAACAGTCTTTCATAGAACAGTTTTATTCTTTCCTGTTTTAAAATCTAGGACTATTTTGGCTCAGGTATATTTATCTTGGAATAAAATCATTTAAAATTCCATTAGCATAGCATAGAGATTTTAATGTGAAAAATACATGAAAATCTTGATAAATTACTTTTCATTTCACATTCCAGTCCAGATATTGGTATATGAATCTTTATAATAGCACAAACAGTAGGAGTCCCTGGAACACAAGAGACATGAGTCATTTAAGTTGCATTGTTAAATTGTTTTGGGACACACCCAATAAATGAAAAGGCTGAAAAATGAAGGATGCAATTAGGAAATTCTCCCTTGATTACTCAGTGACCATTGTGCTTTCGTTATCACTAGGTTTTTTTTTTTTTTTTTTTTGTTGTTGTTGTTGTTTTGTTTTGTGGCTCACAGATTGAGGTAAGGAGGCATTCATAATGTGAAGTGGCAGTTTGTGGTGCTTTTTCCCATAGAACTAGAATATGAGAAGGATTTCTAAAAATGAGAAATTTGTTTTTGTAGAAGCAGTGGTTATTTCATTTTCAGCCTTCTTGGTTTCTTTGGCCAGAGAAAAGGTGTTAGAGGACTTGTTCATTAGAAAGATTCACAAAGTAGGCAATCTATTTCCAACAGGTAGGTTGAGAACTGCAAGAGAAAATTTTTACCTGTAGTTGACCTTGCAGTAATAGCTTTTAAACCATATTACATAGGACCAGTTAAAGAGACACGTTAAGTTAATATTGTAACCATTTGTCACATAATCAAGACAAGTAATTTCTCAGAAGAGCAACCTTCTGTAGGACATTAGCTGCTAGGCTGTGACCAGGGAAGATTCATTTTTAGTCACTAAGTTTACCAGCCGTACTGACTTGTCTGGTCTCCTGTGTTTGTGCTGTCAAACTCCATTCTTAGAATAGTTACTCAGAGTCAAAAAGTCCCCCTCACTGAACATATGTAAGTTAGTAATCCACATTGCAACATACTCTGTGTTTAAATTCCATTGGACTGGGAGAGTGAGGTTGCAATCAGAGCACTTGGCTCAGAACAAAAGTTTATATGGCAGAGCTCAGCTCAGACTTTTCTCTCCCATAGACATTTAGTCTTTCATAGAAATACTATATACCAATGAAGTTTGCTTTTTGAATGAAAATGAAATTCAGGAGGCAGGTTCTTTTCATTACATTTAAATTTCTGTGTGTACACTTGTGCTTTGTTAGACAACATTTGGTGTATGTGCAAATTCTCTAATACTTACCATGCCTCCAGCATCTTACCTAGAGAAGGGGTAGGAAGGGAGGGAACTCTGTACTTGGCCACTTTCGTCCTCTCTCTTGGTCTAGCTCTGAGATACTGACTGTTTTCTTTTGTTTATTGTGGTGGTTTGATTCAGGTTTCCCCATAAAGTTAGGTGCTCTGAATGCTAGTTTCCCAGCTGATTTGGGAACTAATGCCTCCTGGAGGTAGTGTATTGTTGGGGATGGGCTTATAGGCATTATAGCCAGTTTTCCCTGGCCAGTGTTTGACACCATCTCTTGTTTCTCTTGTCCATCTGATGTTGATCAGGAGGTGATGTCCACACTCTGCTCAGGCCATCATTTTCCCCTGTCATCATGGAGCTTCCCTTCACTTCTGTAAGCCAAAATAAACTTTTTTTTTTTTTTTGCACAAGCTGCTCTTGGTTAGGTGCGTCTGCCAGCAATGTGAACCTGACTGCAACAGTAAAATTGGTACCAGAAGAGTGGGATTGCTACCTGTGTGTGGCTTTGGCCTTTTAGAGCTGATTTCCAAGAGAATTTGGGGAAGGATTTGAAACCTTGGCCTAAGAGATGCCTTGTGGTGCTGTAAGTACAGCTTGATGGACTATTCTGGTCAGAGTTGAAAGACCTGAATGCAGTAATAACTATGGACTATAAGGTTTGGCTTGTGAGGGTGAGAAAGAGCTTTGTCTGGACTAGGCCAGAAGCTGTTTATGTGAGAGGCTTGCTGTTAAGCCCGTGTTCTGAGAACTTTTGCAGAATTGCTTGGTGTAGAAACAGACTGACGTTAGCAGAGGGATATGGCATTGAAAAAATAAAGTCTTTGAGCCAGTGTTTTCCCCTGCCATCATGGAGCTTCCCAAGTCTGTAAGCCAAAATAGACCTTTTTTTTTTTTTTTCCCCCCCAAAAAGCTGCTCTTGGTTGGGTGATTTCTGCCAGCAATGGGAACCTGACTGACTGAAACACTTACCTTAGTATAATTCTCACACCTTAATTACAGAAGATGCAAATGAATAACAGAAAAAAAAGAGAGGAGTCTGTGCTCTTCACACACTTAGGATGCTGTCATAAACTATAAGTGCACATGAGGTACCCAAGTTAGATTTAGATCATTCAGTTAATAATTCTATAATGCTTGCCTGTCAACTTCAGAGATACAGTAAAATAGCAACGAAGAAAACCGTCCTTCAGTTTATGTTTTGTTGTGTTTTTGGTTTGCTTATGATGAATTGATGGATGTTCTCTTCCTTTATTCCTTTTAAAAGAAAGGGTGTTGGTGGGTGGAAAGCCCAATTGACTTTTTCTGTAGCTCACACAGGTTATCATTAGTGTTAGTTTCTCAGTGGAAAATTTTTTTTCCTTCTTGTACTGGCTTTACCTCCTTGAAGCAGAGCACTGTAATTTGTGGCTTTCTGAAGGGACCTTGGTGGTCAGTGGAGGAGGTAGGCTTGTACCAGCAGCAGAGCAGTAGGTGTTCAAGACAGAGCTCTGATTCACGAGCCAGTGGGAGGTGTGGGGTGAAAGTTGGCTACAGAATTAAGCCTCACCTGAGGCAGTATTTCTTAAACTGAAAAGTGTCTTCCCTAATTAGCTGTCCCATACACAATTGAATTAATAACAGCCAACCAATTGAGAAACCCTTTCCTTAGCAAGCTTACCAGGGTGTTCCACGTTTCCTCACAGAGCTGATGTTTTTGCCAAATGATTTGTAGCTTTTCTGTTTGTGTTTATTGTGCTTTGTGATAGTTAAGTCTTCTGGTTTTCAGGAGGTGAAACTTAAACTTCCCCTTTGTCATCTCTGATTGCCAAAATGTATTAGTTAAATGTGCCTTTTCCTGCAAGTTGATCTATTAACTTCATCAATAATGAAGTTCTCAGGTGTAGAAGAACACTGCATTGCCATGATTTGGGATTCAGAGAAGTGGTTGTGTGAATCATGAAAGACACTTAGAAATTTTCAAGGTAGATTGATGTGTGCCTGTTTTGTGCTGTCAGATGCCATAGATTAAAAGCGTCATTATTGATTTTTATACCTCCCCAAACCTTTAATAACCTGCTGTTTCTTTGACATAAGATTATGACAAGTGATGTCATTCTAAAATAGCCTTTTACTAGAAAGTTTTGCAATTACAAATTTTTTTTTAAAAGTTGCCTTTCCTTGTCTCCCATGAAAGAAGTGAGACTGTTGTAGATGTCCCTCCATGTTAATATACCAAAAGAAATACATGCTTAAAAAATACATTAGCCTCACTACGAATAAAATCATTAAAAGAAGTATTGGCAGTTCATATTTTAAGTATTCTTGGGTGTTTTTGAATAATGCAATTATGACTAAAAGGTAGATATAAAATTCATTTTTATATCTTTCCTTTTGTAACATATAGTAATTGTGTAAGTACATTTCCATAAACAGTAAAGTAACTCTTGGCATCACTGTAATAGTACTTCCAGAGTTATGAAGAAAATGATTTCCTGATCTCCTCTTGAAAACATGACTAAAAATGTTAAGAGGGTGAGAATAAGAAGGGATCATGCCTTTTATGGCCTTAGAGACTTCAAGTTTTAGTCATGGGTTTTAACATCCCCTTGAGCAGAGCAGTTACCCTGGTGGATATCCCAGTTTTCCTCCCTAGATGCCCAGAAATGTCTTCAAGCCATTCCAAACCACTGGGATCATTTGCTCTGATTTTAGATAAGCAAAATAAAATAAACAAACTTTTGTCCATGTGGGAACTGGTTCTGCTTTCTATGCTCTAACCCTGTAAAGCCTGACTGTCTCCTCAGTGTCTTTGAATGGGTCTCATTGTTTGTTTATTGTGCTTTTCATAAGTGCTTGTAACTTCACCCCTGTTTTACTAATAGCTTTCTTTTAAAGTGGGTTGACATTTCAGTTGGCTTTTAGTGGCCTCAATGTTTTTCCTTGAACTGGGCCCAACTAACTGCCTTGTTTAAGTTAGGCACTCCCATATAAATTGTGGTATACAAAAATAAGGAACATTTATTGGAGATTTAAATTTGCTTTTCTCTTTTAAAAATGTAAGGTCAAAACATTTTTTTATAATATTCTTTCTTTATTGGTAAAATTAGTAGAGTAGAGTATAGAACTTGTAGATTTACCTACTAGTTGTACATTTTTCAGTAAGCCATGTTAGATATGTAAACATGCTTTATTTCTTTATAATGTAATTCTGCTTAGAATCTTAACCTGAAGAATTTTGATTAGCAAACGTTACACATTGTACAGTGTTCTGTGTTCAGATTTTACTGCATTATTTTTAAAAGCCATAAATTAAATTCTTTAGAAATGAAATTAAAACTGAAACTAATGGGGAATGTTAGCCTTATACCAGGAATTAAAATTTTACACATCAAAGCCATTATTGGGGAAGTGGAGATTGTTAGGCAGAAATTCAGCTTGTAAGGCATTGAAGCTTACTGCAATGATAGAGCATGTCAGTTAGGCAGGAAAAATATGGGTTACTCAGTAAATCACATGCTGTGGTTTCTGGCAATGCTTAAGGCTGTGTATGAAAAATTTAAAATTTTCTTAACAATATAAATAAACTGGAGCATGTTCAATGTAAGAAAAATATAGGAGAGAACATAGGAGACTGTAATAAAACAAATTGATGGAGGTATCTTTGTAAACCTACTGAAATACTACTCCATCAAGTAAGATTAGTAGATTAGTTACTTAATTGTGGAGTTACTCACAAAAGGCACCCTAGAAAGTACAAAGACAAAGGCAAAAGACCAGCAGGTTAAATGTAAAGGGCTTTAAGAAACCTACAAAAAGTAAAACAAAACCTGACTGTTTAGTCAGACACAGTATTCTGAGTGTTGGAAGTGTTATCAACAGCTCCAGTGACATTTCATCATGTCAGATTGGCAGATGTAAGGATAAAAAGCTAAGAGTCAGCCATGTGGAGGATAGAAACTGATGGAAGAAACAGTTTGAGAGTTCAAAAATTTCAGTAAGTTCAAGTTTCTGTGAAGAGAACATTAGGGAATTGTGGGATACACTTAAATGTCCTAATATCAGGATCACTGGAGTACCAGAAGGAGAAGAAATTCAGATCAAGGGCATGGAGAACTTATTTAACAAAATAATTGAAGAAAACTTCCCCAGTCTCTTAAAAGAAAGGCCCATCAAGATACAAGAAGCAAACAGAACTCTAAACAGACTGGACCAAAGGAGAAACTCTCCAAGACATATTGTCATTAAGACTAGACATTGACTCCCAAGAGAAAATCCTAAAAGCAGCTAGGGAAAAACAGCACACCACTTTCAAAGGCAACCCCATCAGAATTACTCCAGACTTTTCAGTGGAAACCCTGAAAGCTAGAAGGGCCTGGAATTAAATGCTACAAAGTCTAAGAACCTATCTATGGCTTGCAACCCAAACTATTCTACCCAGCAAAAGCATCCCTCATAATAGATGGTGAAAGAAAAACTTTCCATGACAAAACTCAGCTTTACAATTATATGAACACAAAACCAAACCTACAGAGAGTATTTCAGGAAATTCTACACAGAGAAGAAACAAATAATCAATCTCAAATGCCTACAAGAAGTAGATCACAATAACCAAACTCAGAGTAGACACAAAAAACTTCAAAGTCCATGAAAACACCAACCCATATATACCATCACAATATGGCAGGGATCAAATCAAATCTCACAGTCATTATCCTAAATATTAATGGCCTTAATTCACCCATCAAAAGAGATAAGCTAACAGGATGGATTGAAAAATTAGATGCCTCAATCTGTTGTCTTCAAGAAACCCACCTCACCACTAAAGAGAGACACCTCCTCAGGGTGAAAGGGTGGAAAACAATATTCCAAGCAAACGGGGATAAGAAACAAGCAGGAGTAGCTATATTAATATCGGATAAAATAGACTTCAAACCAAAAATAATCAAAAAAGACAAAGAAGGCCACTTCCTACTTATCAAGGGAATGATCCATCAAGAGGATATTACAGTCATAAATCTGTATGCACCAAACACAGGGGCACCACAGTTCATAAACCAAAACCTACTTGATAATAAAACAGAAATAAGCACCAACACCCTCATAGCTGGGGACTTCATCCAAACAGAAACTCAACAGGGAAGTAAGAGAGCTTAACAAAACCATAGATCACTTAGACCTAATGGATATCTACAGAACTTTCCATCCCAAATCCACAGACTACATGTTCTCAGCAGCCCATGGACCATTCTCTAAAATAGACCATATACTGAGTCACAAAGACTGCCTCCACATATTTAGGAAGATAGACATAATTCCCTGCATGATATCAGATCACAATGCTATATTGCTAGAAATCAACAATAGGAGACCCACCAAGAATCCCAATGGTACCTGGAAATTGAACAGCATACTTTTAAACAAGAAATGGATAGTGGATGAAATAAAAAGTGAAATTGCAAAATTTCTAGAATTGAATGACAATGAGAACACATCAAAACTTATGAGACACGGGCTGGAGAGATGGTTTAGTGGTTAAGCGCTTGCCTGTGAAGCCTAAGGACCCCAGTTCGAGGCTTGGTTCCCCAGGTCCCACGTTAGCCAGATGCACAAGGGGGCGCACGCGTCTGGACTTCGTTTGCAGAGGCTAGAAGCCTTGGCGCGCCCATTCTCTCTCTCTCCCTCTATCTGTCTTTCTCTCTGTGTCTGTCGCTCTCAAATAAAATAAATAAAAAAAATTATTAAAAAAAAAAACTTATGAGACACAATGAGGGCGGTCCTCAGGGGAACATTTATAGCACTCCATGCCTTTATAAAAAAGACAAATCCCAAATCAGTAACCTAACCATCCACCTAAAGGCACTGGAAAAAACAAGAAAAATCCAACCCAAAGAGCTCCAGAAAGAAAGAAATAATTAAAACCAGAGCACAAATTAATGAATTGGAAACCAAGGAAACAATTAAGACAATTGACAAAACAAAGAGCTGATTCTTTGAAAAAATAAACAAGATTGACAAACCCCTGGTCAATTTGATCAAGCAAAAAAAGGAGAAGCTTCAAATTAACAAAATTCAAAATGAAAAAGGAGAGATCACAACAGACATAAGTGAAATTGGGGGGAATCACAGGATTTACTTCAAAAACCTCTACTCCACAAAACTGGATAATGTGGAGGAGATGGATAAATTCCTGGACGCATACCATCTATCAAAGCTAAACTCAGAGCAGATTAATCTCAATGAACCCATCACACTCATGGAGATTGACAAGGTAATAAAAACTTCCCCAAAAAGAAGAGTCCAGGACCAGATGGCTTTTCAGCTGAATTCTATCAAACCTTCATGGAAGAACTCTAACCAATCTTCCTCAGACTGCGCCACACAATTGGAGAACAGGGAATGCTACCCAATTCCTTTTATGAAGCTAGTGTCACCCTAATTCCAAAACCAGGTAGAGATGCCACAAGAAAAGAAAGCTACCGACCTATTTCCCTGATGAATTTAGATCCAAAGATCCTGAACAAAATCCTTGCAAACGGAATCCAACAACACATCAAAAGCATTATCCACCTTGACCAAGTGGGATTCATCCCAGGAACACAGCGGTGGTTCAATATACAGAAATCTGTCAATGTAATGCACTGCATAAACAAGGTTAAATATAAAAACCACATGATCATTTCGATAGATGCAGAAAAGGCCTTTGACAAGATACAACATCACTTCATGATATTTTTATATTGAATTGATAAGTATGTGAATATTCACATATGAATGGACTTTGTGTTTTTATCAGTCCTGTTTCTAGGACTCTATTCTGCCAAAATATGCCATTGTCTGAGCATATAGAATATGGATTCCTGTTGATAACAAATTCTATGTTAATGTCAATCAACCAATATGTGTTAACTTAAAAACTTATTCAAAAAATTCAGTTACATTTGGTAGATCCAAACTGGAATAGCATGCAACTCTATCAGGCATAATTGGATAACCTTCTTTCCAGAAAATGCATATAATACATTTTTAAGTGAACAGATCAAGTTGAACATAATTATATAATATAGGTGTATGTTTGTATATTTAGTAGCACTTTTTGTTAACAAAAGCAATTGTTTGTATTTTAATGCACATATTGACAAAATATGTTTCCCTTTGGTAGGTTACTTTTGATAATTGGTGGGTTGGTGATAAAATAAATAAAAGTATTTACATGTAAAATGCCACTGGAATTTTTCTGTGAATATACGTGTAAATATGTGTGCATATGTATTGTGTGTGTCTGTGGGTGCATATACTACCATTAGTGTGGAGATCAGAGGATCACTGGGAAGTTTCTCTTCTATTCTTGCTCCTGATGCTTGCCAGCTCTGGGTTCTTTTGGTTTCATGTCCCATAAATGTTGGTACTTTTGGTTTACAGACACGTGCCATTTAGAAGCAGTCCTTATGAGTGTGCCAAGGCATATTGAACTCTGGTTGAAAGGCTTGAAGCTAGTACCTGTAACTGGTGAACCATCTTCCCTACTCCACTAATGGCATTTTAAATAGAAATTTTGATCACTTTTTTTTTTTATAAAATCACGCTACTTTGAAACACATTATATGATTGAATAAATATTACTGAGTTTATGAGTAAATAAACAGAGCTGTAGAGTCTGTATTTCTCCTACTGACGTGGTCCTTAGGAAGTTGAATCCATCTTTTTTATAATATATTTTTGTATCTATAACTTCCATAATTGTAAAGAGTATCCCATGGTAATTCCCTCCTTCCCCCCACATTCCCTTTTGAAATGCCAGTCTCCATCATATCCCTTCCCCATCTAAATCAGTCTCTCTCTTATTTTGACGTCATGATCTTTTCTTCCTTTTATGATGATCCTCTATAGGTAGTGTCAGGCACTGTGAGGTCATGGATATCCAGGCCATTTTATGTCTGGAGGAGCACATTGTAAGGCATCCCACCCTTCCTTTGGCTCTTCTGCAAAGGACCCTGAGCCTTGGAAGGTGTGATAGAGATATTTCAGTGCTGAGCACTCCTCTGTCACTTCTGAGCACCATGGTGCCTTCTGAGTCATCCCAAGGTCACTACTATCTGAACAGAGAAGGTTCTGTAACCAAAAGTAAGAGTAGCTTTAATATATGGGCATAAACATTAAGAGAAGTGTTTATTGGGCAGTTTGGTGGGCATAGTATATACCTTTAGTCAGACAGCAACAGATGTTACATTCCTAGGGTTCATGAGTACCCCTGTTATAGGTTTTCAGTATCAGGGATGTATTCTTTCCCATGGAGTGGGCCTGCAGTCCAATTAGAGGGCAGTTGGTTTCCACCATGACAGATATGCCACTGTTGCACCAGTTGGCTCATTTGGCCTGGTTGGCCAAATATAAGGCTTGTAGCATCCACTGTTGGGTATCTTCACTGGTGATTTCTCTCTGTCCCATTGAACTGCATGCAGCATTGGCTTTTTACAGCTTTCTGTCAGCTGTCTACATGAAGGAGGTTTTCAGCACAGCTCCGGCAGGATTGATTTCTCAGTGGCCTTACAGCCCAAGTATGTGGAGTGTGCAGCAATAGGGTCTTACCATCTATTCCTGGTGGGAAACCAAGGGCCTTGGGAATGACCTGTAATGTTTGGGGGCATCAGGGACCTCCCTGGCCAACAACTCTCTGGAAGATATCCCGTCCCTGGCACTGAAAGTTTTCTAGTAAAATATATGGGTCCTGTGTGTTCCATTGTCCAAAAAAGTAGGCTTCCATATGACTTATTTACATCCTCTTATATTTTGATTAGCTCACCATCCACCTTACCTTGCTCAATCTTTTCCCCTGACTTCACTTAGGCCTTTTCACCTAGGACTTTTTCAGTTAGGAGGTTGAATCCACCTTTGAGAGAGATACATGTGACCCATTTCAGTGAAGTCTTGAATTTGAACTGGAATATAGCTTTGAATAACATTCAGACTACAATTAATGGTCACTCCTAGATTTTGTGTGAAACCTGAGCTTGGCTGTACATTGTTCAACTTGTCTTCTGTGCTTTATGTTCTTTTCAGTTAGAGAGGCTAAGCTGCCTCAGCATCTAGAGTAGTGGCTGAGAGCCAGGGGGTTTTGTCTTGTCATGCTGAGCTGTCTTGTTGCCATAGGGCCAATCTCTATCCGGACACTGAAACTCATTTTCTCCTTTTCTGAAATGGGAATGATAATATTAAGAAGTACCTAGTTGGTATTTTGAGACTTTGAGTTCTGTATATAAATATACTGTCCTGACAGATGTAATATGATGGTAATTGTCTTCATATTAAAGGATGCTATAACTTATTGTAAGTCTTAATTTGTTTGTGAGCAAATAAGGAAAGTTTGACTTGACTTCTTTAGTTTAAGTAATACTAAAATGCTTATAACAGTGTATCATTACAGCTTGATCTCTTTAATGTTAAAGCGAGAAAATTGGTGGAGGTGAAGATGTGTCTCCATTTTAAAGATGGTCACACACAGGTGATTGACTTGAACACAGAGATGAGACTTATCCCAGCACCATGCCAGAGAATATTTCTGGCAGAAACCAATTAGTATGTTCATATCCTTGCTCTGAATCTGGTGCTCTTTCTATAGCACTATATGCTCCCCTTACTATTTCTTTTTTTTTTAATTTTTAATTTTTAATTTTTTTAAATTTTTATTAACATTTTCCATGATTATAAAATATATCCCATGGTAATTCCCACCCTCCCCACCCCCACACTTTCCCATTTCCCCTTACTATTTCTTGACACACAAAGCAAACATTCGCAGGCCAGGTCTTGTCTCCCAGGAACTGTGATCTCAGTAAAAAAGAATATGCTTTCAAAGCTGGGTTAGCTTCATTTTATGTGTACTTTTTATCTTTCAAACTAAAATTTTCTTAGAGTATCCTGTAAACCAAATTAAATGAACTGCATACTCCAAAAAGAAATATAAACATTTACTTATTTGCATGTTGTATCTTTTTTATTTAATTTAAAAAATCTAACTAAACTGATGCTTTTAATATAGAAAGAACTCAGAATTATTCAGAGATATGCTATTTCTGGGGAGGGGAATTGATCTACACTATAATCTGGTATAGTATTTAAGACCATTATGTGAAATGAGTAGTTTCTTTTTCATTTCCTATATGACATTAAAATTATTTCTTTAATATTGAAATATATGTGGAGTAAACACCATATTAAGTATGTAAGATGTATCAAAACCTTGTTTTTTGGTTTTGTTTTAAGGTAGGGTCTTACTCTGGCTCAGGCTGACGTGGAATTAACTATGTAGTCTCAGGGTGGCTTTGAACTCATGGCAATACTCCTACCTCTGCCTCCCGAGTGCTGGGATTAAAGCTGTGTGCCACCATGCCTGGCTAAGACCTTTTATAGTATAGAAATCATACTTTAACAAACTAGAAAGTGTTTCTTTTCCTGGGAATGAATTTATTTTATTAATTGGGTCAAGAATGAGAAAATATATTGGGTGATTCACATTACTAATTCATTGGGAATATATGAATAGGGTGTCGTAATATTTAGGGTGTAGTTAATTTCATGCTGTTACTCGATATTAAGTCAATTGAGCTTTTGTAGTTTCAGTAAATCTTAGACATCTGAAGACTCAAAAACTGTATATCTTAAAACTGTGCATGTGTGTTTATGTAAATGAGACATTTTACATAATACTATGTATGTAAATTTATAAAAGTTTGTATAAAACATTTACCATATTGGCATTTAATGTTACTTGGTTTTAAATTATGGTGACCTATGTTAAGGCTGTTGGAAATTCTTTAAAAATAAAGCATTCCCTTAAGTTGTTTGTAAAGATTGTTATGCTTTTACTGTAATATTGTTTTTTATTCAATAAATTATTTATAAGTAGGAGTGAAAAAGTGATAATCATAACATAGAAAGTAGTGAGAATTACTCAGAGATGCATTACTCTTGTGTAGAGAAATTGATCTACAGTATAACCTGGTATAGTATTTAAAACTGTATGTGAAATATTACATGGCGTAGGGTGATTTGAAAATTAAATTAAAAAGTAATGACAAAAATCACTATGGTAACATTCCTCAGTAGTTGGTTGTCATCACAGTTTATGTTTGGGCTGGTCTTTGTCCTGTGTGTGTGTCAAGAAAGCCCAGGCCAAGCTGTATGACTGCCAACCTTTGATGCAAACAGGTTTTCTGACTAATCTTTTATAATATGTCTCATGTTTTATAATGCTACTGTGATTCACATTTCCTGGATACAAAGTATTTACAAGTGCAGTGACTTGACAGCTTGACATTTTAAATATGTATACATACTGATCTTAATAGGTTGTATCTGTTAAATAAAGTTGGTAGTGTTTTATCCTATTTGTTCCTATGACCTAAATTACTTCTGCATGTGAGATAGACTGTGTATTAGCCTACTATTTGTTTACTTTTTTCTTCCTTCCTAGTAGACTCTGTTTTTGCAAGGGAGAGACCATTATCTTAATCAGATTTGCAAATTTAGTGCCAATCATAGAGCTGGGCACACATAAGTACTCAGTAGAAGTTTGCTAAAAGAATTCCTTTTAAAGTACCTGGAGAACTCTGTAATGCTATATCATTATTTGTACTTATTTTGCAGTGCTTGAAATTGAACCTAGGGCCTCAAAAATGCTAGGCAGTCACTTTGAAGCTGAGCTATGGCCCCAGTTTTTCATGATATTGGCAAAATAGTGTAAATCAGCTGTACCCACCAATGATTTTGACCTGATGAAAATAAACTATGCTTTGTAATAGATTTAGAAATGTAGTTATGCTGTATCATTACTGGCACTCACTACAGTAGATCATGATGAAAAAAAAAATTGAGTCAGTATTTCAAGGGAAGAGAGGATAAAGGTATGAATTCTGTTTTGTAAAAAATTATCCAGGGATGTACTATCTGTCAGTGTATCATCAATCTATACTGTCTGTTATGGATCCATCTATCCATTTATCTTTATGTCTATTTCTGTTTGCCTAATCCCTCCCTCTCTCTATCCCTCCCTCCCAACCAAATATCCTTGTGTATAATATTGTAAGTAGTAATGGTTGTCTAGAAATAAAGGTATACTTGCTTTTGTCTGTTTTAGAAGGGAGCCCCAGACTTCAAGTCTGAAAATTGTTCGTTTGTTTGGATCTATCTAAGGGGTTCTTTCTTGTAACACTGGTGTAGAAAGTGCTATTAGACCCACTTGTGCTTGTTCTGATTCTAGGATCTCTGAAGAGAATGCTAGAATACTAGTCCTGGGGAACTGAGAGGAAGCTCTAGAGTCATTTGTTGGAATTGTCTGTTCCTACTATGAAAGCCTGGAGGGATTTGCCACAGAACACTCAATTAAATGGGAGCAGAGGCAGTGAGTTTTTAAGAGCTGATGTCCTGATTCCTGGTACCATTGCTTTGTATCTGTAGTGTGTTTTCACTCCTAAAACACTGTACATCAAGTAAAAACAGCTGAACTGTTCAAACAAAGGGTGAAGAAACAAAAGCATTATGACAAGGCTTGAAAAAGCAATCAGAAAGACCTTGGAGGTCTTATTTAAGCATGGTGAATATGCTAGGCAGCTAGGTTCAGTGTGTCACAGATAAGTACAAGACATCCTCATTGTGCAGATGTTTAAGCTACTAACATGGGAGTGGATATTCTTTCAAATAGCTCTTTTCTTTAAGTAACTTTCTGTTCATGCTATTAGCCCATGTATATGTAATAGTTTCCAAGTGGTTGACATTTGGGGTGTCTTTGGCAGTGTCCCCTGATATATTCAGTTGTTACAACAAGTGGCAAAGTACTGGTAATGAAAAAGTAGAGACCAGGCATACTGCTCAGTGTCTCACAATACATACTTAGGAAAGTGACAGAACAGAGTTATCAAACAATCAACAGTGCTGAGGTCAAGAAACGCCTTCCTGGATGAAGGGGCTGTCTTGCTTTCCCTCCTTGCCATGTATGTTTTTCATCATGAAAATACACAAAGTTACACTCTAAAGATACAGTAGGATTAGGGAATTAAATGTAGCTCTTGAAATAAATCAATAAATCTACATACAAGGTAAAAATTACTGAATCTATTTGACATTTAGGATTTAAAATTACAGTATTTAAGTACTCTTGGAAAAACAAACTAGGTAATGTTTAGTGTGTATTCTATAGTTAGTTATTGGTGGAGCTGGATGTAGGTTTAAAACTCATTTGATTTTTAATACTTCATAAGTGGGGTGCTATGTTGACAGGCACCAGAATTATTTGAGGAGATACAGCCCTCAAAAAGAGCCCTGGAGGGCTAGGGAGATGGATTAATGGTTAAGGCTCTTGCCTACAAAGCCAAAGGACCCAGGTTTGACTCCCCAGGACCCACATAAGCCAGATGCACCAGGTGGTGCACTCATCTGGAGTTTGCTTGCAGTAGCTGGAGGCCCTGGCACACCCCTTCTGTCTTTCTCTCTACCTGCCTATTTCTGTATCTCTCTCAAATAATAAAAATAAAATATTAAAAAAAGAGCCCTGGAGTCAGTTCTACAGTAATCCTGGAACACAAAGAAAAGGTCCAGGAAGTACTTTGTATTAGCTTATTCACCTTGCAAAGTGCTTTCCCTGAGTGGTTCTTACTAACTCTTTGCTCTTTAGGCTCTAACTCCTCTTTGAGAGTAGCAGAATTTATCATAGAAGGAGAAATTTCACCTAATATTTTAATTTTAATTTTTTATTTTATACTTAACAGTTTGAAACATTAGATATCTTTATTTTCCTGTGAGGCCTTGAAGGTGTGGGAGCCTCTCATCAGACATGTTAATTGGTGACTCCTGGACTAGAGAAGCAGATCATTGTGCTACTTCTGTTGCTTTGATAATGTAGCTCTAAAAGATTTTATTACCCTTCCCCTTAGAAAATGCCTCTCAGGTGTCTGCCTGGCCCAGTTAGTACTCATGTTGGAGAGTATGGACTTTGTACTTGACTCTTGCAAACTTGTGAATAGCTCAGCTGTAGGCATATCAGGAACAAATAGGAGTGAAAACACTGCATGAGCTCTTGGTCCAGGTAAGAGTTGCCCAAGGTCTCCCAATCGCTAGACAGGTCAGATGGAGGGAGGACTTTTGACTGTGGATAGAGTCTTGCTGTGCCCCTCTATATCAGTGGACTTACAGATGGAACCAGCTGCTACCTGTTCCTGGAAGACTTGCAGTAATGTCAAGGGAAAAAGCAAAGCCAAGAAGAAGTGAGCTTCATTAGTGGGACAGAAGCCATGGGTTTGCTCAGTATTCCTTGAAGCTCTGTAGCCAAATGTTACTGAACTTGCCTCATACCCTGCCCTCAGCTCCAGCTACTGTTTGGGGAAAGGGGCAGCATGGGAAGGTGGGTATGAAGTTGTACTATTGCCTGGGATGCCTCTAAACTGTTAGCCAGAAAATACAGGCTAGTGGGATAATAGGAGAGTGAAGCAAAGACAGACTTTTCTTTTCCTGAACTTTTTTCATAGGCCACATTGCAAATGTGTATTGTTTCTGGGCAGGAGCCAGAACTGACATCAGCAATCTTGCATTTTCACTGTAGCACCAGCTGTGTGTGGTAATAGAATTTTCACCTAACATTTTGAAACATTAGATAAGATTTGGACAAGATGGTCAAAAATTTCAGTTTTAAACATTTTAAAAGCTCTAATTTTTAACCTGTAAACATCCGCATGGATTTGAAAAAAGATTTAAAGAATTTATATTTGATCGTCTTACGTGTGAGATTATCATATGGGATTATTTGATTACAAATTTAAACACTTTTTTTAAACGTTAGGCTTACCAGCTCCTGAGACTTAAGTTTTGTTCAGGAACATAGGCCCTCTTGCTTCTTCTGGGTGTCTCTGTGTGTTTGCTCTGTTATTTGATGCTTGTTTCTCCTGTCCTCAGGACTGCAAGCAGTACTGACATCTGCTTAGTTCACATGTCCTTTCAGTTCTTTCATAAATGGAAAATATTCTGATTAAGGAGAATTGTGGATATAGAAGTTCACTCATTCTTTGTTATAGCATTGTGGCTCCTCTGTTTCATGCTTAGAAGTGCAACTTTAGCTCTCCAGAGGCAGTAGGAGCCGCTAAAATGCCAAATATCAATGTTTACAAGAGATTACATGCTCAGGACCCCTCCCTCCTATGTTACAGGAGCTTTGCCTTCTCTTAAGTCTATTCTACTCTAAAATAAAATATTTTTATATTTCAGGAAAAAAGTCAAATTTATATTCAACAATAGTTAAGTGAGGAAATGCCATTTAAATGAATGGTTAAAAAATATGGTGATGGGGATAGATACCTGGCAGAGGTGGCTTAATTTATGTGGCATTTGTACCTTAGTTGTACACCAATGGTATGTATACAGATAGGTTACTGCATCAGAGGTGGTCAGAGGTGTTAAGGTGAGTCTTTCTAGTAGGACATCTTAGGGCTTAATCAAACTAGCCATATAGTTACAGTGTTTGGAGAAATCACTATCTCTGAGAATTTTGCTACTTGTTTCTTGGCAAGTGTGACTTCTGTTGACTGTTACCTTTGTTATTCATCTTTTAGAATGGTAGGACATTTCCGTGCTTGGTAGAAGTCACTATTGTAAAGCCTGGATTTTTACATATGGATGGAACATTTCTGGTGTCAGGATAGCTTTCTTCTTAAGGCTTTCTTATGTCACCCTAGTAATGCAAGCTTTAGGTATGCACCCTATCTTATTATTAGTCTAAAACATAACTAGCATGGTAATTCTGATCTATGCACAAGATATTTTGGAATTATATGGTGTTTTTTGTTATCCACAACTGGTAGCTAATTGCAAGTAGACAGAATACGTAATGGTATTGCTGTCTTGAACTTGTGAGGGATTCGTGGTAATGGAATGCAGAGTCATAGGAACCATGTTATGAGCTAATGCTTGATGATAGGGAGAAGTTAGGCTTTTAAAATGAGATGAAAGTTTAAGTAATTCTCAAAGATTCAAATACTTGTATAGGGGAAAGAGAGGTGTATATCAAATTATAAGGTGGTCACATCAGAGAATGAGTATTAGGAATCATAAAAATACTAATTTTATAATCATCTGAAAGCTGTGTTTGGAGTTCACTTAAAGGTACTGTTCTTTTTATAATTCTAAAAAACTGAAATGTGTATGATTAAGTTAATTCTAAAATGTAAAAAAATTGCATACATTGAAAAGTTTGACTCCTTGGGGCCCTTGATATTGCAATAACCTCTGGGCCTTTTTACTTTGCTATTCTTGGTATTACAATAGGTATGAATATCTTGTAAAGCAATGGTAACCCGAGCTTCTAAAAATTTTTGCATCTTTTGACTTATTGACTGTCCTGAGAATTAATCATGAAGTAGTAGTTCAGTTGAGAAAGGGAAGTGTATTCCAGGTAGTCAAGCAATGCACATTTAACTACAGAAGGAGGAAGAATTAGAAATACCCTTCAGTATCCAGGTGTCCTGGAACTCATGCTACTTCACCTTAAACAGGAATGACTCCGTCTTATGCCTGTTCTGTAAGAAGTCAGGATGGAAATAGACAGAAATAACAAATAGCATTTTAAACTTGGTGAATGTATGGCTTTCTTAGCTATTATGGCTCTAAAAAGGTGGGCCAAATGGTCCCGCCTATGGTGAAATGTCACATAAAAATGTAGAATAGAAAACCACGTGCAAACCAGGATTGCAGTTCCTTCGCTGCTGTGTGCTCTGATGTAGGGGTAAAGGGCGTCGAAGAACCAGCGCACACATAGTCACAGCTGCTGGTACATTTACTGTTTTCATGTCACTGTGCCTCTTTTCTCTCATCTATTGTCAGAGCAGCATTATCCATGCAGTGGGTTATCAAAAAAAGGCAGATTGGTGTCACTTTTTGTTCTTTTAAAGGTGACTCCAGTGGGAGCTGTGCTCTTTACTTTCTCTCGTGCATACAGAGAGAGACACATGTTGTGGATGATTCTTTCATAACTTTCCCCATGCTTCACAGTAGGAAGAAATGCATCAAATTTGACCAAGGAGGGATGGAGGCACACAAGCAGGGTGCTGCATTGAATATGTATGGGATTGGGCGTGTGAGTGCCTGTCTGTTAAAGCCTTGCATGGGCTTGGAATATTTCTATCTGCAGAAAAGTACATAAACTGTTTTCTTGAAAAAAAAAAAAAAGCTAATATATTTACACAGCTGCTTCCTTTATTTAAAAAAAATACAGATAATATTTTTACTGCTTCACAGACATCATCATGCTGTTGCCATTATGGTTATCTGCTCTGGGAAGTGCTGTTGTGACTTTAGTCCCTTTCTTCTAGTATTATCATCTGTGCATTTGTTTGAACATGAGGTATATGAAAATTTAAATGACCTCCAAATGATTACTTTCATTTTTTCCATTATACTTGTGTCAACACTGTCACCTGCATTTTGCTCACTAAAGTAAATGACTCTTATGTATAAGCTATGACTTATATATAAAAAAAGATGAGTGTCCTTTACTTACGACTATATAATACCAAACAGTCCCCCTACTTTTGTCAGCCCGTCACTGGATCACTGATGTGATTATTAATTTAATTGATGAATTTGACAGAGCAGGCAAGGACTGTCACTTCTTGCAGTCATGCCTTGCACATCAGTCATTAAGAGGTGAGGGCAGTCGACACTGTGACCTGACTTTGAGCCTTGCTGGCCCTGGATTCCTCAGACTCCTATTTTTATAGCAGAATCTTCTTAGGTTGCTGGCCTGACTGGAGGCTGGCAGGGCAAAGGGTTATCTTGAAGGTGACCATCTCTTTAGCCTGCCTGACTTCCAAAGTTGGGTCAAAGGAGGGAAAAAATGGACAGACAAGCAGTAGAAAATAGATTGTGGAAGACTTGGCTTTCATATGCAGGCTTTGAGATTTTGTAGAAAATAAGTTATAAGCTTTTGACTAGCAATATAACTTTAAAGATGTCTTTTGACAAACTTATTGAAAAGCCTCTGTTCCCACTTCAGTCACCAAAAGAAAGGGAGGTAGGGTAATCAATAACTAACTACTCATGTGTTTCTTTTTTAAGTCATGTGACCCATACATCGTGGAAAGCAGAGCAACAGTTGCATGTTCATGCTGAGATGAAATAGTGCACATCTCTTTCCCTGGGTGTGGAATGAAGGCGGGTCTTGCATGGGGGCCAGTGTGTACACCTCATGAGCACAGAGCATGGACGGGCATCTGAGAGCCTTGCTGCCACTGCCACGCTGGATCTGGCTGTATACGTGGAAGGTAAACTGCTTTCCCAGTTTCCATCAGAGGTCGTGCTCCCGGCCTGCTCAGAGTTTTCAAAACAAGTTCTCTGTCAGGAAGAAAGGTCAGCATCAGTTCGTTCTAAAGGCATTCCCTGACCCTTTTTTTCTCTTCTGATGATGTAATAGTGAATGTTTGAATTAAACAGTTAAAAGTGTATATAAAAATGAATGTGACATTTTCAGTTGTGTCTAAGGCTTAAAGCATGTTTAAAGTAATCAAAGTTGTAAATCTAATGGTCTTTTTAAATATCATAAACTTTTCTGAAACAAGATAAATTAACTTGAAATGAAATATGAATTTGAGAATTACCTTTTCATTTCATCTTTAAACATATCCTAAAAATTCTGACTTTATTATCTTTTTAAGAGAACAGATATATTAATATTATATGCACAGAAATAGACACACATAATTTTTCATGTTGTTCAATTTTAAACTTTCTGGAAAAATAGTATGTGTTTTCTACAAGGAAAGAATTGATGACTTTTAAAAGCCTAAAGTTTCAAGTCCCAGCTGTTGAAAGCTGATCCTGGGCTGCTGCTAATGCACTCTCCTGTAGGCTGAGCCCTGTCACATGTGACAGCTGACCCACTTTCTCAGACCTTGTTAAAGGACCAGCCTGCTTTTGTAAGTCTTCCTTCTCTCTCCTGGCCAGCTGCTAGTGCTACATCTGGACACTCCATTTTTATACCTTAGTGTAACCAATCACTTGCAGTGTAGCGGGAAGAATGGGCTTTGACAAAATTCAGACTCATGCAGCACTACCTGTAATAGTATCTGAAGTTCCATGGAGCAGTGAGGATTGGACCAGCATATTCTCATGAGTTTGATTAGAGTTACTTGAATGATATACAAACACTTCTGTCTAATTTGTGCTCTAAATTTTTGTTAAAGAACCTGGTTTTTCTACCTTCCTTGTAACTTTATTTCCAGGTGCAAACTTTTATGAGCTAAAATAATGTGTGATTCCCTCCCTGATGTATGCAAGCATTTTAAAGGGTTCAGGTGTCTGGGCAAAAACTGTTCCAAGATTTTGGTTGGTTGGTCTTCATGTTTATTGGCCTTGAGATGTATTTATGACCTTTACCACATTTCTCTAAGAACACAAAATGCTTTTGCAATGCAATTTAGGTATTGGAGAGTATGCTGTTTTGCCTTTGTTTTTGTTGAGTAGCTTTTTGGTCAAACCGTTTGCACATCTTTGGCCTCTCTGAGCTGCTTTGTGGTGATTCACACCAGCATTGACTAATGATATGACTCAGAGGCGCAGCCACAGACAAGTTCAGGACCTTCCCTTGCTTAGTGGTCATGCTTGACCATTTTGGGAGAGGTGTTTCCCCAAGATAGGAACAATCTGCACCATTGTGTGTTAGTACTCTGTGAAACCAGTGCCTGTACAGAAAGGACAGCTCTGTGTTGTCTGAAATAGATGGGAAAGGAACTAGTGTTGGTGAATTCTTGAAGTGTGTATCGTTGTTTCAGGAGGCTTAGGGAACTAGTTTTAGTGGTGTGTAATATAATAGTGCTTAGATATAAGAAGGAACAAACATATAAAGAGATGTGATATGTGCACAGTTGTACTCTATAGTCATACTAGATGCAAATCTCCATTTGGGTTTAAGAAAGTACAATATAAGACTAACTTAAAAAGAATACTTTATGTCCACATTGATATTGCATGAATTTGAAATTGTATATTTACCTCAAAGAAACATGTGAATTTTGTGCTGAGTGAATAATTACAAATTTCATTGTAATTAAGTTTGAGACATTGACTGAACATAGAAAAAGTCTCTGCACCCTTCTTGTCTGTTAATAATCAAGGCACATGTACATGGTGGCTTTCTTTTTCTTCTCTTTTCTCTTTTATTTTTTTCCCCTGTGGTTAAAAATGACTTTGTTGCTTTATGACTTGTTGCTACTGATATAATGTGAATTAGCAAGTTCAAATCTATTGACTAATAGGTATGTAATTTTAATCCACTTACTTTAAATGGTACTTGATTAACTGTTTTACATATTTATTTTTTGAGGTCGAGTCTTACTCTAGCCTAAGCTGACTTGGTATTTCCTACAGTCTCAGGCTGGTCTTGAAATCACAACACTCCTCCTTCCTCTGCCACCCAAGTGCTGGGATTAAGGTGTGTGGCACCATGCCTGGAAGCTGCTTTTTTTTTTTTTTTTTTTTTTTTAAAGCCACTGAATAATACCATATTCAGTTGTCCAGATCCCAGTCTGTGTTGATGAAAAATCATGTGGAAAGTTGAGACATAAAGGTTGTTTTGAAAAATAAAATTTGTTTTGGAATTGAAATTGTATTGTGTTGAAAAAATAAAAATATAGTTGTCTGTTCCCTGATTTGAAAGTATAGAATGGTTTTTGTGTCTTTCAAATGTGGGAACTGTGATATTGAAAACAATGATTCCACAGCAAATGCACTTCATGAACTAATGGGGAAAGCAGGGGAGGGACAGAGGCAGTGTAGTAACAGTTTGGTGAGTAAATAAGTATTTAAACTTTATGCTTTGTTGTGCAATCATGACCTTTGCAAAGTACGCACATTGCAGTTTAGTTAGTATCTTATTTATTTTTTGCTAACCCATTAAACCAAATTTAAGTGCAATTCAGAAATAAAAGCTAGTTAGAAGCTTTCTCGTTCTAATATCTTTACATACACACACACACACACACACACACACACACAAATTGAATTTGACATTTAGCAGGTTTTCTAAGCTTTTAGACTCTATGATGCTATGACTCAAGAAGAATCTCTGAGTAATGTGAATAAATTTTTAAGTTTTTAAGTGCTTTAAGTTCAAGACTTAAAAACCTCAAGGGTATCTAGAAATACTTTACATGATTTCCAGGAAATAACTTCATACCTTCTGAGTTAAGACTCTTAAGGATGTGGATATAAAACAACAACAACAACAACAAAACAAATACACATGTGTAAAATAAATCCTTACCCAGCAATTAAAGAGAATGTATATCAAAGGGTACAGGGGCAATAATGAAAACTTAAAATTTCCTGCCTGGTGGAAGTGTGTGGAGCTCTGTGACCATAAGCAGTTGACATGTGGCTCACACAGCAGTGGTACTGGGCTTTAAATTTTACTTGGTTTTGTTTGGTGCACATTTAAAGTTTTTGTATTTATAGGCATCATGGGAACTGAGGTCCCAATTTTGAAAAGTGTAGGAAGGAAGCATGGGTAGACAGGAAGCTGGAGAAAGTTGGAGTGGTGGGCTCTTCACGTCACCATGAGTCCCACATTGGTAGCAGCTAGCCTGGGTTTATTAGATGGCAGCTTCCTTGACTGGATTCATTTTTTTTTAAATTATTTATGAGAGAGAGAGAGAGAGAGAGAGAGAGAGAGAGAGAGAGAGAGAGAGAGAGACAGACAGAGAGGGTGGGGGGTAGAGAGCATTCACATTCCAGGGCCTTAAAACTGCAAACAAACTCTAGATGCTTGCACCACCTTGTGTATCTGGCTTACGTGGGTTCTGGGGAGTCAAACCTGAGACTTTGCATACAAATGCCTAAACCACTAAGCCATTTCTCCAGCCTTGGGTACATGTTTTATATTTGCCTGTACTGTTTGGACTGCAGAAAGAATCTGTCCATGTTGGAGTGCTTATGACAATTCTCAGGGAAGAAGATGTCTACCACATTACTTAAAGGAAACATTTTTTTTTCCCTGCAAGCACTGTTTTTTGTTTTTTTTTAATGGAAAACACTTTATGTTTTAATTTGCGTGAATTTTGCCTGACATTTCTTTTTCTATTTCAAACATAAAATTCCACTCTATTTTAAATATAAATTTATTCATCTAGGAGAAAAAAAAATCCCTAACATCATGCAGAAGGCAACAATTGAACAATGTAACCATAAGAACCATATGAGTCACCCTAGTGAGTAGCCTGTTTGAACAGAAGAGGAAACCCAGGTTTATTGATTGTGTTGTGACAGCTACAGTCACAAAAGTAGTTACCATGGTACTCATGGGCAGATACTGGCTTGCATGTGAGCCTGTGTTGTTGAGCCCCTACATGTTAAAAACAAGAGCTCTGAACAACTATCCTTTTGAAATTTAGGTCTTTTCTATAAGCTTTTTTACAAACTTTATTTTTTTGAGAGTGACAGACAGAGAGAGAAAGAGGCAGAGAGAGAGAGAGAGAGGGAGAGAATCGGTGTTCCAGGGCCTCTAGCCACTGCAAATGAACTCCAGATGTGTGCGTCCTCTTGTGCATTTGGCTAAAGTGGGTCTTGGAGAGTTGAGCTTTAAACCGGGGTCCGTAGGCTTCACAGGCAAGTGCTTAACCGCTAAGCCATCTCTACAGCCCCCTCTATAAGCTTTTTAAAACAAAATTGATAATGCTAAATTTTTGTGAAAAATCTGAGTCATGTTAGTTTTGATTCTTGAGTCTCATCCCCCTTATTTTTGTTTTGGCTTTCAAAAAAGGGGCTTAGATAAGTGATGTTTCTATCACATCAAGTAAGTAAAGCACTTTTAACTTAGTACATTTGAACCAAAAAATACTTGACCTGCATAAGTCAGGGACAAGTGGAAAAGCCAGACATTAACTTATGACTGCTGCCTTACTCGAGTTCACATCAGAGCTGGGTTGGCTGTTGAAAGTCGCGTTGAGGATTTCCTGGGAATAGTGTGTCCTGTGTGCCAGCCATGTTTCCATGGTGTGAGGTGGCTGGAACTTGCTCTGCTCTCTGAACCTCAGTGGGCGGGCTCAGGGAGGGATACTTGCTAATGTGGTACGGGTCTCATGTGCATTATATGACATTCATCCCTAATGCAGTGTTTGGGCCTCTCTTGACAAGGAAAGCATTAGGAGTGCAAACACAACAGGTGAAGACACCAGAGGAAAATGTAGATAATGGGTGTGAGGGGCTTCACATGGGAGGGCAGGTCAGAAGCTGAGACTAAGCAGTTTACAGAAACTGTGCTGCCAATGCTCCCACTTGGAACAGGGCAACCTGAATTCAGGGCCTGGTTTTTCTCATTTTTGTATCAAATTGAACCAGTCATCTAGAAATTGCTGCACCCACATCACACATAATGCAGCTTCACTTGAATTCTCCTAGGATTTGTCTACCCATTTCTCCCATTCTGTCACTCTCTCCATCCTTCTGCATTCCACAGGTAGAAGAGAGAAAGAGCTGCTATTTGCTTCTCCCCAGTCTGGTCTCCCGCCACAGCTGCTCTCAGGTGGATGTGAAGTGGTTGTCAGGGTTAGGTTGTCAAAAACGCTCCTGCTTAAAACTGGTTTAGTGATTAAGACAACTATAAATGACTTCATTAGTGAATATTCAATGCACATACAGAATGCAAGGCACTTTAAAATTTGCCTTAGGTAAGAAGGTAATGTGTCTCTGGTATAAGGATGAGTCTTCCCAGAAGAGGGATCTTCTATTCATTAAAAGTTCTCTACCACAGAGAAAGCCCCATGGAAGTGTCCTTGCAGGCCCTTTGTTTTCCAGGGGCTTGTTATTTTGGGACCTATTATGGGAAGAAAATCTCTTAGTAACTTTCTTATGTAAAAGCAAGCAGTTTTACTAATTTAGGGAGGAGTTTTTTAATACTGTATAAAAGTCAAATTATGAAAAAATAGGAAAAGAAATTTGGAGAGTAGCTTGTTTTGTTACCTAAGCTAGGTGCTGTGTTTCTCTGCATGTATGTTGGATACGGAATATTTCCCACATTTCTTACTAGTACATGATTAATTTAGTACCTGGCTGTGACATAGCCCAAATAGCCCAGAATTTCAGGAAGTTGTGGCAAGTTTTTCCCCTTTTCATTCATAGGTGATGGTCTCATTATCAAAATTGAAACAACTCAGATTATCTTGTAGTTCACCAAACAAATTTTACTTAAAAATACTTCTTTATAGACTCTCCCCTTATTTATTCAAGAACATTCTTTCTGGAAGTCCCCCCTTCCTCATCATTTTTCCTTTTCATTTGATCACATGCTGCTGTTCTTACTTTCTTAGAATACCTCTTTACTGAGACTCTATTTTTTTTTTTTTTTAAATTTTTTTGAGGTAGGGTCTCACTCTAGCCCAGGCTGACCTGGAATTCACTATGGAGTCTCAGGGTGGCCTCAAGCTCACAGCAATCCTCCTACCTCTGCCTCCCCAGTGCTGGGGTTAAAAGCTTGTGCTACAACGCCCGGCTGTATTCTTTATTCAAAAGAAATTATTTATCTTTTCCATTTTCATGATCTTTATAATATATTTTGATCTTACCCCTCTCAATTGCCCTCTTATCCCCTTTCCCCATTAATTAATATTTCTTCTTTCCCATTGAGCAAAATTAGGGTTGCTTGTATAGTCATAGCTGGAAGGTTATTTACTATGCAATGGCTCAGTTCACATTCTTCTCCAGACCTTCCCAAAGAGCTGCCTGAAACATCTATTTTAAACTTATATATTGTATTATTTTTCTCTTGTCTTTATGATTTCCTTAATCACTTGTATGCCTTTTGGTTAAGTATAGTTTCCTATAATTATCATGAAACATCTTTATCTTTGTTTAGGTGGTATTACAAATAAAATTCATTATAAAGTCCTGTAACTGCATTAAACATATGTGTGTAAAAAAATAGCTGCCTATATTTACAATTATATTTTATCTTATTTTTGTCTGTCTGTTCTCAAAGTAGGGTCTCACTCTAGCCAGACTGACCTGGAACTCACTCTGTGGTTCCAACCTGGCATTGAACTCAGAGATCCTCTTTCCTTTGCCTCTTGGCTGAGATTGAAGGTGTGTACCACTACACCCAGCTTGTATTTACTCTTTAATTTATATCTTATTCTTCCTTAAGCTGTCAAGTCCCTCTGGCTTTTCCACTTTGGATCTTGCTCCTGATCTTCAGTTATCTTCATGCCCTGGGTTTGAGGTGGATCTTGCAGATTTGGCTTAGCTGCAGCATTGTACTGCCGTCCTCACACTTTTTGGGAGACCTCACATCTCCGGGCACCGGACCCTTGCTCTGCATCATGGTCATTCTCTCTTCTTATTCCTGGTACTTGTTTACTTATCCATTCTCTGGGGTTGCCCCTCTTCTCTCTCCAGTACATTGTGTTTCTAGGGTGATCTCAGCCATTCTCATACCCTGTGTTTTATCTGCAGTTTGGAGATTTCCTGAGAGTGCCTAGTTTCCTACTACAAAAAAACCTGCTTGTTACTTCCATTTGCCTGTCTCAAATCACAGGCCCATGCTAGATGCCGCTTCTCCTCATTCGTGCTGATCAGCAGCATTGGCTTTCTCTAGGTTCTGCTAGCACAGAAGGCACACTCCACCTCCAGGCCTTTGCTCCCCCATCCCACACTTTACTCCCAGGTACCCACATGGCTTGTCTTTGCAAGTCATAGCTCAGATGGTACTCTCCACATTCTCTTCTTAAATTTGTTTGCCTGTGTGTGTGTGTGTGTGTGTGTATGTGTATGTATGTATGTGTATATATATGTATATACACACACACGAAGGAGAGAGAGAGAGAGAGAGAGCGAGAGCGCGCGCGAGAGAGAGAATGGACACACTAGAGCCTTAAGCCACTGCAGATGAACTCTGCATGCATGCACAACCATGTGTATCTGGCCTGGGGAATGTATGGGACCTGGGTAATAGAATCTGGGTCCTTTGGCTTTGCAGGCAAATGCCTTAACCATTAGACCATCTCTCCAGCCTCAACACATTCTCTTCTTAATTCCTCTTATGCTTATTTGATATGTGATATGTTTGCCTACTGACTGCCTTAAATTCCAGGAATATGTCTGCAGGGTCTAGTGTTTTTTGTCCAGCTTCATCACTGAGGTCATTGTAGTTCTTCTGATAGTATCTGAGCTGTAGTGGGTTTTCAGTTGCTAAACACTGAGTGATGGGCTCAGGAGATGGCTCAGTGGTTAAAGGTGCAAAGAGTGCTGGCCTGCATTTGATTCTCCAGTACCCACATAATACCAGCTTCACTATATGGCCCATGTGTCTGGAGTTTGTTTGCAGTGACAAAAGGCTCTGGTGTACCCATGTGTACATGCTTGCTTTCTCTCACAAATTATAAGTAAAAAAATTAAAAACCTTGAAAAACTTCATGTTTATTTTTTCTGTGATTATTATATGCATTAATTCTGTTCTGAACACTGTAAATCGGAAAGCACTTCATTCACTTTCTCTGTTGATGCTCCACTTTTGATTAGATTTTCCTTTGGGAGAAACAGCAGTTCTGGCTCTTTAAGGGAAAATTTCCATTGTGTTCCTTTTACTTCTGCAGCTGCCTCTGCGCATGCTGCTTCTCCTTGCTGCTGCTTGGAGTGAGTGTCTCCTCCTCTGAACTTCACTTGGCTTCCCCTCCTCAGCTTGGCTTCTGCTCACGGAGCTTACTTCTGCTTCCTGACCTCACAGAGCTTGCCCTTTTTATAGTAAAAAGCCTGTGGTGATGTCATCGGCCCAGCTGGTTTCAATCAGCCTGCTCTGTGGAAGCTGGTGAATGACTCTGCAAGTTATCTTTTGCCTGGCCAGACTTATTCTGACCCAAAACAACATGCTATTTACAGTATCAACCATTAACCATTGAGCAGTTATCACATGTAAGTTGCAGGGATGCCTTTCTCTACTCTTCCCAAATGCAAATTCTGAATGGTGGCACCAGTAGGAATATAGCATGGGCAGGGGCCTGGTGCTGCTAGCCTCCTGCTTGTTGGCTCTCACACGGCTGGCACACGTTTCTCTTCCTGCTACTTTATTTTGCCTTTAAAGCCATCCCCAGATTTCATGCCCAAGTTTCCAGCCTTAAATATTTTCCTTACTCATCTAGGCCACTTTTAATTTCACATCATCTATTGTGTGTCTGTCTGTCTCTCTGTATGTATGTATATGTGTATGTATGTATGTATATATATATTTATATATATATATATATATATTTACTTTTCTACTTTCAGTTTGTAAAATGAAATGGAAATATGAGTTATTCTTGTGGTCAAACTTCTTATTTTCCTTATGTCTACTTCATTTCCAGGTGCTTCTCTTGACTTGGGTTTTGAGTCCCCTACAATACTTGCTGTTTTGACAGTAGAACATTAAACTTTCCTTAGTGGAAAGGAGATAGGCTTGGGATTCACTTTTAGGGAAGCTGCACTCCAAAATATGAAACAAGACATTTTAATCATTTTTTTTGTTTGTAAACAAACTATTTATTGGCAAGTTCTGGTCACACATGGTTAAGACTGCAGTATAGGACATAATGCATGTGAAATGGCACAACCAGGAGCTAGCCTGCTGTTCGGTATCTGAGAGATTGGATAGACTAAAGCATGAAAGTGTTTGGGTATCTATTGAGGACAAGGGATAGTAGGGCATATGTAAATAGTGGGTAGGGTGCTTATAATCAGGATGAATGTTTGTTTCAACAAGGATTCTTTGCAGAAAACAAAACATGAGAGGCCTAAACTGGTACTGCCTCTGTAAATCCAACCTTGTGACACTGAAAAGCTAATATCTACTAGAATCACAGGTCTAAAATCATAGGTCTGGTTGGTTTGCAGGTCCAGTTATTTGCTTGGTTGTTAAGATGACAATGGAGCTGATGTTCCTGGATGGTGCCCACAATCTGCCTATCCCACAATCTGCCTGGGTTGTACCTTGATTCCAGAGTGAGAGACTTAGATATCAGTTCAGAAGTCCTGGGAACAGAATGGACAGAATTTTTAAAGCATAGCAATGGGCAGCTGGTAGGGGAATTGCTGTGTAGACATCCAGTCTCTCTTTGGGTAGTTAGTGTTCCTCATTCTGTGGGTTAGAGATACACTATTTAGAATAATGAGGCAATAGTAATGGACTGACTTATTAAAAATCATAATCTTTTCAATGTACTTTTCTTTTTTCTTTCTTTTTTTTTTTATTTTTAGAGGTAGGGTCTAACTCTAGCCCAGGCTGACCTGGAACTCACTATGTAGTCTCAGGGTGGCCTCAAACTCATGCCGATCCTCCTACCTCTGCCTCCTGAGTGCTGGGATTAAAGGCGTGTGCCACCATGCCTGGCTTTTCAATGTGTTTTTCTAGTTGTATTTATGAGGCATGGTGTGAAAATTCTATATATTATATGTAGTGATCAAGTCAGGGTACTTGCAAAATCTTTAAATAAATAAATAACAGATATGTTCATATCATTATGCTTATCATTTTAAAAGGTACACTAATACATGTATTCCAAAATGCTGGATTTAAAAATCACAATTAAAATAACATTAATTTTTAGCAATGTTTTTAATAATTTTTTTGTTTGCTCCTACATTTAAGAGGTGACTCTCCACATAAAATAGACACTTATATACTAGCTGGTTCAGATTGTGACTTGGAAAAAAATACCTGGAGTTATGTAGGATTTAAGGATAATCAACATGATCCATGAAGATTAGGAAAAGGCCTTGCAGGACTGTTATGCAGTCACTGTCTTGTATAATGATTCATTGCTTTGGTTTTCATGGAAATTTGTGTTTAAGGAGAATCTTGTGAGTCACTGGTACAGACAGAAATTTGAACATCTTACACTCCAACAAGTAGAAAATGGAGACCCTGTTTAGAAACAGTTTACTGACTTTCCCAGAGTAGGTTCTTTGTGAATGATGATACTTGGATTTGGTTGGGAGTTGTCACTAGAACATGATAACATCACTGAGGATGCATTAACAAGCATTTCATTTGGGGTGAGCAAGTTTTAGTATTTCAAGGCTGTGTACATCTTCCCTATTGGAGAATGGCTAACCTCTGCATTTTTGTCTAACTGTAAATGAACACATCTGTGAATCCAGAACAATGGATAGGCCCTTGAGGAGACAAGAACCATTAGGGAAACTTGCATGTAAGTAACCTAAATATTCATAACTAAATGTATATGAAAGACAAAGACCTTTCAAATTACATTATTATTTTTTAAAACAAATGTAGTAGTAATTTTGTCATAACCAAAAGAAAAAAAAAGCAAAGAGGAAAGAGAAAAGAAACAGTATATAGCCACTGTGGCAGCATTATATCTCTGAGCAAAGGGAAGGATTAGTATACCAAACGGAAGTGTGCTACTGATCAGCTGTGTGGAAGCATGATTTTTTTGGATGTTTGTGTTGAGGAGATGGGTGAACACAGTATGGTTACCTTATTATCATGTAGATTATGTTATACTGCTATTGTGTATTATGCCATTACATCTCTGGGTGTGACCTATATTTTAGTACTTGACATACCTGAGTTTACCCCCTGACTGCCACTTAGTTGTAATTTTTATAATTACTTGTAATTCTAGGTAATGTTTTAAATATAAAATGGAAGCCATAGTACTTTATGAGTAGTTAAGTGATCAAATTTAGATATTTGTAACAGGTTAAGTATATTGAAGGCATTCTTCAAGTGATGACTTGTTAAGTACTATAATTATAATGACAAAATAAGAATTCTTGCCGGGTGTGGTGGCGCATGCCTTTATTCCCAGCACTTGGGAGGCAGACGTAGGATGACCACCGTGAGTTCGAGGACACCCTGAGATTACATGGTGAATTCCAGGTCAGTCTGGGCTAGAGTGAGAGACCCTATCTCAAAAAAACCAAAAAAAAAAAAAAAAAAAAAAAATCTTTGAGCAGAGTAGAGGAATCTGAACAACTGATTTTCAGTGTTATTTTTAACCTAGGACAGCAAGTTGTATGTCTATAGGCAAGTGGCAGGATGTTACCCTAACTTGGAGTTATGGGGAATGGTATCTCAGGATAGTTTTTGACATAAATTATGTCTAATTAATAATAAATAAAAATTGTGTTGTTCTGAGTTATTAAGTGAAATGGTAATCATTATCTTGTTACATCTTTCTGTGATAATAACTATATATTTTAAGTTTTTTCAAAGTTAGGTTATGCCAAAGGCCATTATAGGCATTGGCTTAGCATTTGTGTTTTACATTTTTACTGTTTGTATGTTTTTGTGCATGGAGGTGAATTTAGTTTTTTCCCACTCCATTTTTTCCTTTTTTATTTCTGTTTGTGGTTGAGCTGCACTGTTAAGTCCATGAGGAGGAGAATTTTCCTTTTAATTAACAACAGGAAGCTATCCACTTCCAGTGGTGCTGACTCATACCACAGCAGGAAGACCAGTGATTCCTGAAACTGGGAGGGGAAGGGGATCCTCTTTCCACCAGAACAAAGTCGAGACAGATGTGTTGAAAAAGCCAGTTATCTGATAGTAAGCCATGGGTTAGAATTTGTTGTCATTGCTGAATGTATTTCTGTTCATAGTCTTGTATAAATGGCTTACCAGTGAGAAAGCAAGTTGTAATGCTTATTGTTATTTAATCTACACTTGCTGTCTTTAATTAGAAGTTTAAAGAGGAACATATTGCTTACAAAGTGTTTCACCTCTGCATTGTGGTATATATGTGGAGCAATAGATAGCTAGTACTAGTACTTACCAGTCATGGCTGCATAAAGTTGTTTGTATTGGTGAGGGAAAAGATTATCAGAGCACATCATACTACATGCAACTTTCTAGATACTTGCAGGCGTTACTAGAAGTCATTGTCTATTGTCGAGTGCTACTTCTTTCTCTATTGTGGCTTGAAAACATGGAGTCAGTCCTGTTGTAGTCATCTTCATGTTGGTGGGACAAACACCCAACCAGAAGCAGCTTATGGAAATGAGTTTATTTCAGGCTTACGGAGTCCAGGGAATGTTCCATCATGGCAGAAGAAGCTGGCTCACTTCCACAGATCACAGCACAGGGACATTACCAACCACTACCATAAACCAGCAGGTACCAACAACTAGGGCTCTAAAACTGCTCTCCAAACACCTTAGGGCTAGACTAAAGATGTCCCCCCACCCCCACCCCACCGTGACACACACCCTGTAGCAGAAATCTGCCTGGTTGGGACGCATCATTAATGTGTTGATTGGGAACAAGATGAAGTGAAAGATTTTTCTTCTTTCTTGTCTATTTTAAATTAGATGTGACAGCAAGGACCAGACAGAGAAGGAGAGTGAAAGCAAGAGACAGACTTGAGTCTGAGGAGGCAGGAGTAGAATATGACAATAGAAAGCTTCTATCTCCCTGACAAAGTTTTTAAAGGCAGGTTATAGCAGTGCTGAAAATTCACAATAAAAGTGAAAAACAGGGCTGGAGAGATGGCTTTGCAGTTAAGGCACTTGATGCAAAGCCCTAAGGACACATGTAAGTCTCTGCAGGTCCAAAGTAAGCCAGACCCAAGTATACAAGGTCACACATGTGTACAAGGGGGCACACATGTCTGGAGTTCAATTGCAGTGGCTGGACGTCCTGGTACGCCAATTTTCTCTCTCTTTGTCACTCTTGCATAAAGAAAATAAGAGTCTGTTGGGCTTACCTCAAAAAAAGAAAAACACTAATTTGGTACCATATGGACCTGAAAGTTCAAGTTGGTGATTGTCCTTCTGTAATTCTCATAGCAGTTTTCTTCTGGGATGAACACATTATGAACTTTAGTCAGCTAACACTTAGCATGACGTCCCAATAAGCAACCCAAGCTACAAGCATTACCTGCCAAGATCAGGTTCATGAATACAACATAGAAATCAAATTGTGACATTGTCCTTGGCTCCTTTCTTATAGCTGATTAAGGAAGATATCTTGATTGGACAAGGTTTGTGCACCTGGCTCAAAAAGTGGAGTATGTGTGCCTAGTGTGTGAAGCCTAATGTATTTCAACATATGTAAGGATATGCTCTTAGAAGTACTATAGAGTTCAAATCTTAAATAACAAAGTGAGATTAGGTTGGAATTTTATTACTTTTAGCTCAAGAAGAGTTAAATTTTTTTTTTTTTTTGTTGTTGTTGTTTTGTTTTTGTTCACCTTGCAGGACTTCATAGTGATGTTTGCAAATCTGTGGTGCCATTGTAATGAAGATGGACTTGTGTTGAGTTCATTACAGCCTATGGTTCCTTAGCATCAAGGAGTCAGAGTAAGATCTGAGAGATCACAATTCTCCCCCAAATTGCCACAGTCCCACAAATCACTGAACCATCTTAAGAATGTCATGAGTGAGATGTGACATAGGCTTGCCTTTGGTTCTTGGATTTCCTGTGCCAGTGATATACCCTGCAAGTATTTTTATAGGAAAGGAGTAATGTCCTCTTCTTTGTTTTAGTTGAAGTGGGCTTTGAATTTTTCTGTATTTTAATTAAAAACACTGTTTTCTTGAAATAAAGCTAATTATTTATTTCAACTACGGAAGTTAATGAATAAAAACATGATTTTCTACAAATTAATAGTAATGTGAATTGCACGGGATACTAACAGGGAAATAAATCCTTGTAAGGTATGACTATATTTATTCAAGTTACAATTAAAGTCTAGTTTTAATTTTAATTTATTAAACATTTTAAATAATTTTTGCTAGCCTGGATTTCCCTTTAGATATTATAAATTAGTCTCATTTTCAGAGATAGCATATATTAATTTTAAAATAATTTACATGACAGAGTTTTTAAAGCCTTTTTTAAATTTTTTTTTTATTTTAGAGAGTGAGAGGATAATTTGCATGCTAATAGCAAAAAACCCTCATTCAATTTTTACAAATAATAATTTTTTTAGAGTCAGTTATTGATCATACATAAACAGTTGCATTCTTGTAAATTATTAGGATTAAAAGTGAACCCCTAAATAATTTTACTTAGTAAACATTTATCTCTAAAAACAATCTAGAAAAGGCTCCGTTACAATTTTTGTTGAGTTAAAACTATATTTCTTTTAATAAAAATGGCTGGAGGAAGGGTTACTGGTTAAGGCACTTCACAGCAAAGCCAAAGGACCTAGTTTCAATTCCCCAGAACCCATGTAAAGCCACACCCATAAGGTAGTGCATGGGTATGGAGTTTGCAGTGGCTAGAGATCCTGGTGGGCTGATTTTCTCTTTTTTTCCCCTTTCTCTCTCTTTCTCTCTGAATAAATGAATAAAATAGTTAAATCATTTCTTTTTCTTTTCTGTGTGTGTGTGTGTGTGTGTGTGTGTGTGTGTGTATGTGTGTGTATGCATGTTTGCATGTATGAGTGTGAAGTTGTCAGAGGACAGCTCAGTGTCAGGCCTTGCACTTCATCTTGTTCGTCAGTGTACATTGGCCATGTTGGTTGGCCTCTGAGCTTTTGAAAAATTCTACTGTCTGTGCCTCCCCTGCTCCACACCCTGCCTTAGGTGCCCTGAGAGTACAGATATCTCTGTGCTCTAGCATCCGGCTTTTATGTGGCTTCTGGGGATCTGAACTCTGGTAGCCAAAGTGTATGGAAAGTGCTTCATGCACTGAGCCATCTACCCAGCACAGGCTTACTCTAATTAGATAAATTATCAGTGCATTCAATCTTTTTAAGGAAAACATGAGTCAAATTGTATTAAATTTTTAGACGTAGGAGTTGTTAGCATGCAATAAAATACATGTTGCAATTAGAAGGTCATTTCATCTTCACTTTCTTTGGGGAGACACTGCTTTACAGTATTTAAGATACCTCAGCTTTCCACCATGCTTGCTTTGTAACATTGGTTTTCAGTTTCAGTTTAAATTTCTTTAGCTGTAAATGGGACAGCAATTTAATCTTTACAGTAAGGTTGCATTGAAATGAGGATTCCTTTAAATCTGGTTATAATTATGCTTGCAACATTAGTAACTTGTATTAATGTGCTAAATTAGAATGGTGGTTTTCTTTTGTGGAGGAAGACAATTTATGATTTATTAAAAATATACCCAGTATAAACATATCTCAGTGTTAGATATTAACATCCTCTTGTAAGAAAGTGACAATTTTCACTGCTTGAAAGTGTGTAATCTAGAAAAATAATCACCCATAGCCTGTTTGCTTGTGTCTTGACTTGAAAGATCGTTAATCATTAAGATTTGAACATGCTGTCTGAAACCTTCTTACAGTTTCATGTTTAGAAAAAATGTATTTTTAGCACATTCTTTTTTAATTTTTTTTTAAAATTTATTTGAGAGTCAGAGAGATAGAGATAGAGAGACAAGGAGAGAATGGGTGCACCAGGGCCTCTAGCTACAGCAAATGAACTCCAGATGAATGTGCCACCTAGTGCATCTGGCTTATGTGGGTACTGGGGAATCAAACCTTGAGCTTCCCAGGCAAGCATGTTAACCAGCAAGCCATCTCACCAGCCCCATTAGCATTTCTTATTCCACCTGACCTTTTATTTCTTATTCAATTGGTACATTAGAAAAATTTGGACATTTTCCTGCCATTGTTTATATGTGTTCATATACAAGTAGGTATTTCCTTTTTATTGAAAATGATTACTATAGACTGGCATTTTATGTGAAAGACATATCTTGAGAAAGTTCAGCAGCCAAAGCAGGCATGTAGAAGTAGACTGAGATGTTCCTTCTTGGACTAAAATCTCTTTGTGGTTTGATTGCTCTGGAATGATATATGTAGTTTAGGTTGCTCCTGGTCCTCTCCACCAGGCCCACTTTTAATTCAGAGACTTTGTATGTGGTCTTGTTTGCTGGACACATGTTCCTCAATTTGTGGCCATGTTAGGTGTCACGTCCATTAGAATCTGTTACTCCTTCTATTCTTTGTCATCAGTAGATCGTGGGTTTCATGTACTTCTGCTATAGTGCTCAAAGCAGGAGTCCGCTCCTTTTCTCTGCTATAACTGAGTGATTACTTGATTGTCTTTCCCAGTTGATTCCTGGGGTTCTGGTAATCCTCATGCAACATAGTATCTGGCATATCATAGGCCCCGAATCAATATGAATTAAACAAATCTTATCCTCATGTTTTTATTTATGTATTTATTTTAGAGAGGGGTGGGGGAGAGAGAAGGGGGGGGGATGAATGAATGAATGAGAAAGATATGGGTGTACCAGGGCCTCTACCCACTGCAAGAAACTCTAGATGCTTGTACGACATTGCGTATCTGGCTTTACATGGGTCCTGGGGAATTGAACCTTGGTCCTTTGGCTTTGCAGGCAAGCACCTTAACTGCAAAGCCATATCTCCAGCCCCTGAATAGAGCAAATCTTTTAGTCACACTTGTAGATACAAGTGTGACTAAAAGATGTGTCATATCAACTTGTGAAAAATCTTTTGATTCAGTAGATGTGAGATTTTGTTCAACTAATAATTGAGCTACTAATTAATTCTATATTAAATGTATATTCTATGCACTACCCGAATTATCCACTAATATATATTTTTTCTAGTAGTGAAGTCACTGAGGTCCATTTTCTACCAGTGTAAGGGCAGAGGAGTCTGTACTTTCATGTAATTTCTCACATAGATTACTTAGAAAATGCCAGGGTAGAAGCCAGTTGGTAAGAGGATTTTTTTTTTTTAATTTTTTTTTTTTTTATTTTTTTTTTCTTTTTTTTTTTTTTTTTTTTAATTTTTATTAACATTTTCCATGATTATAAAATATATCCCATGGTAATTCCCTCCCTCCCCACCCCCACACTTTCCCGTTTGAAATTCCATTCTCAATCATATTACCTCCCCATTACAATCATTGTAATTACATATATACAATATCAACCTATTAAGTATCCTCCTCCCTTCCTTTCTCCACCCTTTATGTCTCCTTTTCAACTTACTGGCCTCTGCTACTAAGTATTTTCATTCTCACACAGAAGCCCAGTCATCTGTAGCTAGGATCCCCATATGAGGGAGAACATGTGGCGCTTGGCTTTCTGGGCCTGGGTTACCTGACTTAGTATAATACTTTCCAGGTCCATCCATTTTTCTGCAAATTTCATAACTTCATTTTTCTTTACCGCTGAGTAGAACTCCATTGTATAAATGTACCACATCTTCATTATCCACTCATCTGTTGAGGGACATCTAGGCTGGTTCCATTTCCCAGCTATTATAAATTGAGCAGCAATAAACATGGTTGAGCATGTACTTCTAAGGAAATGAGATGAGTCCTTTGGATATATGCCTAGGAGCGCTATAGCTGGGTCATATGGTAGATCAATCTCTAGCTGCTTTAGGAACCTCCACACTGTTTTCCACAATGGCTGGACCAGATTGCATTCCCACCAGCAGTGCAGAAGGGTTCCTTTTTTTCCACATCCCCGCCAACATTTATGATCATTTGTTTTCATGATGGTGGCCAATCTGACAGGAGTGAGATGGAATCTCAATGTAGTTTTAATCTGCATTTCCCTGATGACTAGTGACGTAGAACATTTTTTTAGGTGCTTATATGCCATTCGTATTTCTTCCTTTGAGAACTCTCTATTTAGCTCCTTAGCCCATTTTTTGATTGGCCTGTTTGATTCCTTATTAGTTAACTTTTTGAGTTCTTTGTATATCCTAGATATTAATCCTTTATCAGATATATAGCTGGCGAAGATTTTTTCCCATTCTGTAGGTTGCCTCTTTGCTTTTTTCACTGTGTCCTTTGCGGTGCAAAATCTTTGTAATTTCATTAGGTCCCAGTGGTTAATCTGTGGTTTTATTGCCTGAGCAATTGGGGTTGTATTTAGAAAGTCTTTGCCAAGACCAATATGTTGGAGGGTTTCCCCTACTTTTTCCTCTAGCAGTTTCAAAGTTTCCGGTCTGATGTTAAGGTCTTTAATCCATTTGGACTTAATTCTTGTGCATGGCGAGAGAGAAGAATCTATTTTCATCCTTCTGCAGATATTTATCCAGTTTTCAAAACACCATTTGTTGAAGAGGCTGTCTCTTCTCCAATGAGTATTTTTGGCATTTTTATCGAATATCAGGTGGCTATAGCTACTTGGGCTTACATCTGGGTCCTCTATTCTGTTCCACTGATCTACATGTCTGTTTTTGTGCCAGTACCATGCTGTTTTTGTTACTATGGCTCTGTAGTATAGGTTAAAATCAGGTATGGTGATACCACCAGCCTCTTTTTTGTTGCTCAGTATTATTTTAGATATTCGAGGTTTTTTATGATTCCAAATGAATTTTTGGATTGTTTTTTCTATTTCCATGAAGAAAGCCTTTGGAATTTTGATAGGGATTGCATTAAATGTGTAGATTGCTTTAGGTAAGATTGCCATTTTCACGATATTGATTCTCCCAAGCCAGGAACAAGGGATGTTTCTCCACTTTCTAGTGTCTTCTGCAATTTCTCGCTTGAGTGTCTTAAAGTTCTCATTGTATAGATTCTTTACTTCCTTAGTTAGGTTTATTCCAAGGTATTTTATTTTTTTTGATGCAATTGTGAATGGGAGTGATTCTCTGATTTCATCCTCTGTGTGTTTGTTGTTAGCATATACGAAGGCTACTGATTTCTGTGTATTTATTTTGTATCCTGCTACATTGCTGTAGGTTTTGATCAGCTCTAACAGCTTGCTAGTAGAGTCTTTAGGGTCCTTTATGTATAGAATCATGTCATCTGCAAATAGTGATAACTTGATTTCTTCCTTTCCAATTTGTATCCCTTTTATGTGTGTCTCTTGCCTTATTGCTATGGCTAAGACTTCCAAAACTATATTAAATAGAAGTGGAGACAGTGGACACCCTTGTCTTGTTCCTGATTTTAGTGGAAAAGCTTCCAGTTTTTCCCCATTTAGTAATATGTTGGCTGTAGGCTTGTCATAAATAGCCTTTATTATATTGAGATATGTTCCTTCTATTCCCAGTCTCTGTAGGACTTTTATCATGAAGGGATGTTGGATTTTGTCAAATGCTTTCTCTGCATCTAATGAGATGATCATGTGATTTTTATCCTTCAACCCATTTATGTAATGTATTACATTTATAGATTTGCGTATGTTGAACCATCCCTGCATCTCTGGGATAAAGCCTACTTGGTCAGGGTGAATGATCTTTTTGATATACTCTTGTATTCTGTTTGCCAATATTTTGTTGAGAATTTTTGCATCTATGTTCATGAGGGAGATTGGTCTGTAATTTTCTTTTTTTGTTCTATCTTTGCCTGGTTTTGGTATCAGGGTGATGCTGGCCTCATAGAAGGAGTTTGGTAGGATTCCTTCTTTTTCTATTTCCTGGAAAAGCTTAAGAAGCAATGGTGTTAGCTCTTCCTTAAAAGTCTGGTAAAATTCAGCAGTGAATCCATCCGGGCCTGGGCTTTTTTTAGTTGGGAGATTATTGATAACTGCTCGGATCTCCATGTTTGTTATAGGTCTATTTAAGTGATTAATCTCATTTTGATTTAATTTAGGTAGGTCATATAGATCAAGGAAATCATCCATTTCTTTCAGATTTTCATACTTTGTGGAGTATATGCTTTTATAGTATGTCCCTATAATTTTTTGAATTTCTCTGGAATCTGTTGTGATGTTACCTTGTTCATCTCTGATTTTATTAATTTGTGTCTCTTCTCTCTTTCTTTTGGTCAGATTTGCTAAGGGTTTATCAATCTTGTTTATCCTTTCAAAGAACCAACTCTTTGTTTCATTAATTCTTTGGATTGTTCTTTTTGTTTCTATTTCATTAATTTCTGCCCTAATCTTTATTATTTCTTCCCGTCTACTACTTTTTGGTTTGCCTTGTTCTTCTTTTTCCAAGGCTTTAAGGCGAAGCATTAGGTCGTTTACTTGCGACCTTTCTAATTTCTTAATATAGGCACTTAAGGCTATAAATTTACCTCTTAGAACTGCCTTCATTGTGTCCCAGAGATTTTGGTATGTTGTGTTCTCATTATCATTTGACTCTATAAATTTTTTGATTTCCTTTTTGATTTCTTCATTGACCCACTCATCATTTAGTAGTGTATTGTTTAGCTTCCATGATTTTGTGTATGCTCTATAGCCTTTCTTGCTACTGATTTGTAGTTTAATTCCATTGTGGTCAGATAGAATGCAAGGAATTATTTCAATTTTCCTGAATTTGTTAAGATTTGCTTTGTGTCCTAATATATGGTCTATTTTAGAGAATGTTCCATGTGCTGCTGAAAAGAATGTATATTCTGCAGCCTTTGGATGAAATGTCCTGTATATATCTGTTAGGTCCATATCTTCTATGACCTCATTTAGTCCAGATGCCTCTCTGTTTATTCTTTCCCTGGATGACCTGTCAATTGATGATAGTGGGGTGTTAAAGTCACCCACCACCACCGTGTTTGGTGTTATCTGTGACCTTAGTTCTAATAGTGTTTGTTTGACGAATTTGGGAGCCCCCATGTTAGGTGCATATATGTTTAGGATTGTAATGTCCTCCTGTTGGAGTGTGCCCTTAATCAATATAAAGTGACCTTCCTTATCTTTTTTGACTAACTTCGGACTAAAGTCCACCCTGTCTGATATTAGGATAGCAACCCCTGCTTGTTTTCTAGGCCCATTTGCTTGAAACACCGTCTTCCACCCTTTCACCCTAAGATAATGTCTATCCTTTGTAGAAAGGTGAGTTTCTTGAAGACAACAAATTGTAGGATCCTGCTTTTTAACCCAGTCTGCAAATCTATGTCTTTTCGTTGGGGCATTGAGACCGTTGATATTAAGAGATATTATTGAAAGGTGTGTATTTATGTTTGCCATTTGTGTGTGTGTGTGTGTGTTACTTGTTCTACCTGTGCTCTCTTCTGTTAACTGGTATTTGAGTATGGCTGGTTTTTTCTAGGTTCCTTATATGTGTGCTTTTCCTTTTGTTCAGCATGGAGGATTCTATCAAGTATTTTCTGTAGAGCTGGTTTTGTCTTCAGATATTCCTTTAACCTGCTTTTGTCATGGAATGTCTTTATTTCTCCATCTTTTTGGATGGATAACTTTGCAGGATAAAGTAACCTTGGTTGACAGTTGTTATCTTTCAGAACTTGGAATATATCACTCCAGGCCCTTCTGGCTTTAAAAGTTTGTGTTGAATAATCTGCTGTAATCCTGATGGGCTTGCTTTTGTAGGTAACTTGATTTTTCTCTCTAACTGCTTTCAATATTTTTTCTTTGGTTTGTGTGTTTGGAAGTTTGAGTATAATGTGGCGAGGAGAGTTTCTTTCTGGGTTTTGTCTGGCTGGGGTTCTAAAGGCTTCCTGTATCTGTATTGGCACCTCTTTCCCAATTTGGGGAAAATTTTCCTCTATGATTTTGTTGAAGATGCCTACTATGCCTCTGGAGTGGAATTCTTCTCCTTCTACTATGCCCTGAATTCTTATATTGGATCTTTTCATAGTGTCCCGAATATCTTGAAATTCCCACTCGTACTTTTCTATAAGTTTGTCTTTCTCTTTGTTGGACTGCATTAGGTCTGCCACCTGATCTTCTAGCTTAGATATTCTGTCCTCTCCCTCATCCATCCTACTGGTGAGATTTTCTACAGAGTTTTTTATTTCATTAACTGTGTTCTTCATTGCTAATAATTCTGACTGGTTTTTCTTTATTATTTCTATTTCTCTATTTATGTCTTGTATTGCCTTCTTTATTTCATTAAATTGGTGTCCTGCCTCTTCTTTGATTCCTTTGATTTCCTCTTTGATTTCCTCTTTGATTTCTTCTTTGGTTGTATTCATGTGTTCTTTGACCTCTTTGAACATATTTATAATTATTCTTTTGAACTCTTTCTCAGGCATTTCCTCTAACTCTTTCTCACTGGAGGACATTTCTGATGCATTAATACTTTTAGGTGGATTTATATCGTCTTGCTTTTTAGTGTTTCTTGTGTTATAATGTATATATTTTTGCATCTTGGATTAAGTTAATGCTTGGATTTTCTAGCTAGCTGTGTATTCTTAGCTGTATCAATTGATTTGGTGTAAAATATTTTCAGGGTAGGACCTTAAGGTATTAGGTGTGGCTCTTAAGACTCTCAGAGTATCTACAAAGATGTTCTTAGGGGTTGAGTTTCCCTGCTATAGGAGTATTCAAGCAGGCTGAGTGGAATAATATACTGGTAGATTCTAAAATTTAGCTAAACACTGTACCCATTCCATCAACAACAGCCCCGAGTATGTATGCAAGAGTAGTTATTATAATGACCAGATCCTCTATCAACAAAGAGGTTTAGATTTCTGGTCTGTTGAGGTATCCAAGTCAGCTTGTGACCAGGTGAGACCCTTCCCTGGTGCAATCCCAGTTACCTTGGGTGATTGTGGTCTCAGTCAAGTTGCTGCCTGGGTCGTCGGGCTGCTGTTCTGATTTCTGGAGCTGGGCACTTGCTTTTCCTACGGGGCAAACTGAGCCGCTGCCGCCTCTGCAGCTGTTGTAGGTGCCTCCGCCGGAGCCCCCACCACTGCTGAAGCTGCCGTTGTCGTGTCCACCGCTGCTGCTCACCCCGAAGCCGCTGCTGTCCTGGGTCCGCTGCTGCTGGGGCCACTGGTACCGGTGCTGGAGCCGCTGAAGTTGCTGCCAAATTCTGCTCCTGCTTGGGTCCCGCCGTCAGCCCAAGTTGGCGTGGCCGGGTCCCGGGCCGCTGCTGTGTTCGCTGGAGCTGGGTTCAGGCGGCAGGGGAGGGGAGGGAGCCGCGGCTGTTCTGGTTGTATCGTGTGCTTTTACCTCGCGGTCTGCTCCTCCCTCCGTTGCTCGCTGCCGCTCTCCCCTCACGTTTCCCGAGTTGCGGAGAGCGCGGTGTGAGGGGAAAATCCCGCACCTGGCTTGTCCTGCGGCTCGAGTCGAGAGTCCGGCGGTTTTCTGACGCTCCGCGGTTGCGGCGGGTAGCTGAGCCGCCCCGGAGCCGCTGTTCCCGGCTGTGCAGGCTCTGGATGCTCTATAACTCTTCCACTTCTCCGCTGCCGCCTCAACTTCCTATACACCTCACTTTTTAGTAAAAGTGTGTATTTTGCTGAGTTTATTTTGGTCTTTCCCCCCCCAGGCTGTTTTGGCGTGGTACCTACGCCGCCATCTTAACCGGAAGTCGGTAAGAGGATTTTTATCTAACTTTACATCATAGGTCTGTCACTGGTCTGAATGGGACCTTTAGAGGCAGGAATCTGGAACCTCGTCCCCCACATGTGCAGCATTAGGTTTATTTGAAGATGGGTTAACTGGTCAAGATTCTCTATGAGAGAAGCCAATGTCATTAATTAGTGATTATATTTGTTTGTTTATTTATTTGAGAGAGAGAGAGAGGGCATATAGAGAGACAAAGAATGGGTGTGCCGGGGCCTCCAGCCCCTGCAAATGAACTCCAGGCACATGGTGCCACCTTGTGTACTTGGCTTACGTGGGTCCTGGTGAGTCAAACATGGCTCCTTTGGCTTTGTAGGCAAACACCTTAACTGCTATGCCATCTCACCTCTCCAGCCATGGGCTCTTCTCTTAGTTCTCATTATAAGTAAACTTTGAGAAAGTCTATCAATATGAAGCCATCTTCTTCATTTTATTCCTAACCTTGACTTTCCTTTGAGTTTTAATAGGTCATTCTTTTTAAAAACATTTAAAATATTTCATTTATTTATTTATTTCGGTGGGGGGAGAGGGGCAGAAAGAGAGAGAATGGGCACACGAGGGCCTCCAGTTATTGCAAATGAATTTCAGATACATGTGACACCTTGCACATCTGTCTTATGTGGGTATTGCAGAATTGAACCTAGGTACTTAGGCTTAACAGGCAAGCACCTTAACTGCCAAGCCACTTTTCTAGCTCTACCAGGTCATTAATAATTAGGCTGGTGTTGTTATAGACAGAGTTAAAAGTATGTACTTCAATGAGATGAATTAGATAGCCACTCAGTGTAGTATAATGAGATAGACCTTTGTAGTGCTGTGGTAGCTCCATGTAGCCAGAACCATCTTGGCATTTGATGATTTCATTGAAAATGCACATACTTAATAATTCTGCTTACTTTCATGATGCCACATGCACTTCATAAAGATACAGCGATGTATGAAGTTGTTGATTTCTTTTTCTTTTCTTCATTTAAATCATATTTAAATTTATGTAATTTAAAAGTTCAGTAAAAGAATAACAATATGGGTGCAGATGAACTGTGACTGAGTTTTGTTGAAAAATAGAAAAAATGTAAAGGCCAAGAAATTTCAAAAAGACAGAGCTTACTGGTTATAGTTATATCAGAAGCACATAAATTTGAGGAATAAGACTATTTTTCTTTTCCTGTAGTATATAGAAAATATATAAAGGGTAATTCAAGTGCAAGAACAAGATGGATTCCATTTTACTCTTCTGTGGGTTTACAAACTTTTTTAAAAAAAATATTTTTATTAATTTATATGTGATTGCAGGAGACAAAGAGAAGAGAGAGACAGAGAATGGGTCCGCCAGGGCTTCCAGCCACTGCAAATGAACGCCAGATGCATTTGCCACCTTATGCATTTGACTTTACATGGAATAGAACTCCAGTCATTAGACTTTGCAGGCAAGCCCATTGACCACTAAGTCAATCTCTCCAGCCCTACAAGCATTTTAAAAAGTACAGTGCTTCTTTGTGACTAATAAAACTCCATTGTGTTTATATCTTCACACACCAACCTATGTGCAGCAAATACATGCTAGTAATGATAAAAAAACCAAATACCTAAAATTCCCACTGTTTGTTTTAACTTGAACACATGAATTACTTTGTAGTGCAAACTAACCCTTATAGTTTGTCCTGTTTTGTTCACAGGCAGTATTTGCTACACCTTCACATCTTTCTTGGGTCTGTAAGCAAATGAATAACACAGTTTCTCAGATGATTGAGTTTTTTTTTTTTTTTCTTTTGGGGTCAGATTAAATGGCTGCGCATAGTTGAAGACAGTTTCCTGCCTTTCTGGATCATGTAGTGGTTTTTATTTGGTGGATCACTTGTCTTTGGAATTTAGCCATGCCTCACCTTTTATTCAGCTTCTCCCTCAGATGTTGGCCAAAAAAAAAAAAAAAAAAAAAAAAAGGTGAGCAAGCAAACCCCACTGTTTATGTTTACTTGGGTTTCTAAGTGATCATGCTTCCTTACCATTCCCTGAGTCATAGTCATCAAAAACCTGCTGCTTTTTCTTTCAACTTGTGCCCTCTGTGTGAGCTAATTGTGCTGTTCTTCAGGTTTCAGTCTAGATTAATAAGAATAACTTGAGATGCAGGTATCTTTGAAAATCTTGAGTAAAGTAGGCTCTAATCAGACTTGCACAGTGCAGCTTACAAAAAGAAAGTTAAGTAAGAAAGCCTATGGATAAGTTGTACCTTAGAGTTTCCTTGGGTCTTATAGCAGTTTCTGGGATGGAGGCTTCTTTCTCTCAGAAATTATTTTGGCCTACACAGAGACTTAAAACTATTCCCATTACTTTCCAGCAGGAAGAAGTGAAAATTTCTCATGAAATTTAACTTTTCCCTACTTCTTCAAAGAGGGTATATGCTATCAGAACCCCACTGTGTCTTTTCTGTTCCCTCTGACCTTCACTTAATTACCTTGCCTTCCTAGCTTCCCATACACTGAAGTGTGCTGCCTCTTCTTGGTGATAAAATGAGATGCTGGTTTAATGATTATTTGAAGTTAACAAACACTTGTGAGCCGCCGAGGACTGCTGGGCCTTTGTGCCTGAACACACTGCATTTTGATTAACACTGAGACTGGAGAGCAAGGTCAGCACTACACAGTGAATTTTATCTGCATTTGTGCATGGTGCATTTTTTGATATGCCGTACCGTGATTGGCTCCTGACTTCCAAAACCAGTTGTTGAAGGAATTTAGCTTTGATTTTTCTTCATGCGTTTGCCTCACAAGTCAAGGTTTTATTTTAAATATTATAAAGTGAAACCTCAATTTTTGTCTAGATGAACATCTACAAGCAATTCAGAGGCAACAGTGACCTACAGAATTTTTTTATTTACTAATCATGTTGTACATTAAGAGAAAGAGAGGAATACATACCCTCTCCCCCTACAGAGAGAGGGGGGGGAGGGAGGGAGAAAGAGAGAGAGAGAGAGAGGGAAAGAAAAGCAATACCTTTCTTAAAGGAACTTTATTGTATAGACAAAAATATGTAGGAAATATTGATGCTTTATTTGATTTATGATATAATTGAAAGATTGTATAACATTTTTGCTTGTTTTAAAATCACTACACAAGGGCAGCGTTGCTGTGTGCATCAGTATACTAAAGTGTTCTTGGGAAAGCAGCTATAGATGGAGAAGATTATTGGCATTGATGGTGTCATATGTGTTAAAGCGCTCTCCTCAGCACCCTCTCTGCCCTAGCTGAGCATACTGTGTGGCAAGTGCTCAGGAGAAGAGAGTTTGAATTGCATTACTGGATTTCTGTTGCATATATTTGGAACTCTTTCATGAACTTTAGTGGATATAATATAAAATAAAGCATGCATAAAATAAAAAAATGCAGAATATAAAAGAAAGTATAAAATAAAGCATGAACCACAGGAAACATGATTAAATGGAGTTTATCCCTGTTTGCTCAAAACAAGTGTGAATGGATCCCATCAGTCCAGAGAAATGTCTGTAGAGAAGACCAGCAGGGTACCTGATGCTTGTCTATGTGTAGAGCTGTGTATTGGCTTTTTTTTTTTTTTTGCCATTAATCACAGTGATAATAAAAATCCAAAATCTCAGGGTGACATCAAAGTGAACAATGTAAAGCTGATAGTGTAAAATAAACCAGGCTGTTAGGAAGTGCCCCTTCTTGAAATTAAGAAATATATCTTGTCTTTCTTTTCCTGTGAGTCCCCTATGTTACTGTCTTCTATGAAAAAAAAAAAAGCAATTTATGAATTTTATAGTACCAAGGACAAGAATGGCACTGGAACCTGGAGCCCACTCTTATAAATTCTGATGTGATTAATATGAGATTCAGTCAGGGCACTGATGTTTAGTGTAAGTTGTCCAGATATGAGGGATGTCCAGTCAGGGTTAAAGGACATTGGATTGTTAAGTCATTTAAATAGTTAATGGTTTTCTGAAATGGCAGAATTGTTACCTATTCTTGAATGTTACACAATAGCTGACATTATCTAGTGACACAGTTTTGTCTCAGGTATTCTCTTGATAAAAGTAAGAGCTGAAAAAAATGAGAACATCTAAAATCATATGGATTTTAAAGTCAGCTTATCCCACCTATATACAAAATACACACACAGAGTTATTGTGTACGGTGCCCCACAGGTAAATCTACTCCTCATCTGCTATGGATCTTGGGGTGGCATTCTTAGTGTTGTTTCCCTTCAGGTGCGTTTTTGTACCCCCCCCCCCTCCTTATTCTCTCAGAATCTCTGAGTCCCTACAGTCTCAGTGAACATACCAAGGCCACTGAGCCAGTCATGTATTGATTTTGATGCAAATTTTCTTTTCAGCGAAATAATTACTTCACTCAATGTGGGAATAGTGTTACCAGGGGATGATTAGTATAGCTAACATGAGCCTGGTTTGCATTTTTCTAGCTATACTTAAGAGGCAGTATGTATAATTGCAGAACATACTGTTGTCCTAGGAAACTAAATCTATGAGAGTGAGGAGACCTGCCTCATAGTCTGAGATGTATGGAGAGACCTAGCTTCTCGAAAGAGTACTCACTCTCTTGCCTTGTCTCATTTCTTTTCTGTGAAATGAAAAGCTTGAATTAGGCACTTGGAGTACATTCAATTTGGAGAACTACTTTGTTGCTCTCATAAACACTCCTTTGTTGCTATGTACAATTTTAATAACATAGAAGAAAGTCCAGCTAAAACAATGGAAATTAACAATGTCAACAATTTACATAATTTCATAGACACTCTGATTTTGCAGTATCTAAATGGACTCTATCACTGTTACGAATTAACATCCTATTCATCTAGAAGTGTCTTTATTGTCTTGGGTGAGGAGGAAGGCTACGGGTGTAGCTGTATACTTTTGTTGTTGATTTTTTTTAAAAAACTTCTGGGGCTGTAGAGATTGCTCAATGAATATAGGTGCTTTCTTGCACATGCCTGAGATTATTTCCCTATCACCCATAAAGCCTGATGCAAAAAAACCCAAACAAACAACAACAAAAAACAAGTGCTCACTTGTATTGGCAAGAAATCTGGTGGGTGTGCACACATACACCTGCACATACTCCAAAAAACTATTTTAAAAGTACTTCTGTTAAATGCTGTTGACATTGTCTATGATTGTTCACAGATTGAATATTAGTAAACTGTAGGAACATTGGTAGATTCCTCCTTGTGGTGGTTTGATTCAGGTGTCCCTCATAAACTTAGGTGGTCTGAATGCTAGGTTCCCAGCTGATGGAGATTTGGGAATTAATGCCTCCTGGAGGCAGTATATGGTTGGGAGCAGGCTTGTGGGTGTTATAGCCTGTTCCCACTGCCAGCATTTGGCACATTCTCCTTTTGCTATTGTCCATCTGATGTTGGCCAGGGGGTGTTGTCCACTCTCTGCTCATGCCATCTTTTCCCCCTGCCATCATGGAGCTTCCCCTCAAACCTGTAAGCCAAAGTAAACCTCTTCGTCCCACAAGCTGCTTTTGGTTGGGCGATTTCTACAGTAATGCGAACCTGACTGTAACACTCCTTTTTTTCACTATAAAAAAACAATAGTATGTTAACAGTCATAACATTTTCCTTTAGATCTTCGTCAGTATTTGATTCAATAGTTCTTAGCAAATATCTTTGGAGATAATTTTGTTATTATATTAGAAAGTTTATAATCTTCCTAAATATTTATTACTTTAATCCTATAGATGGCATTACTCAGGATAGATTGCCTTGGGCAATTCTGGAGAGAAGAAATAGAGGTTCCTTTCTTTGTTTTCCTTGATAACTTTTTGGCCCAACTAATGACATGTAGAATATTAGTGGTTATGTGTATGTGCACATGTGAATGTTGTACACAGTTGTTGAAACAGAACCCATCATTTTGTCTATTAGGTTAGATTAGGCTACACTGGGTGTCCAGTGAGCCCTAGGTATATACCTCTCCAGTGCTGAGATCATAGACATGGTCTGTAATGCTTGGCTTTTATTACATGGTTGTAGGGAATCTAATCTAATGCTTGTGAAGCAAGCACTTCATTCACTGAGCCATCTCCCAGCCTGCATGAAAATTAGTACTTTTAAATGTTATGTTTAGAATATGTGAGATAACATAGTGATTTCCTAATTAAGAATTTATAGTCATTAGTTCAGAAGGCATTTCTAAGTAGCATGTGTTATAAGTCTCTGCTCAGTACTTTGCAGTAAGATCATTGATACTTTTACAGGAAACAGAATTATCTTTTAAGTGAAAAGAATCATGATCGCTCTATAATTTATAAAGGGCAGTGATTATTTTTTTCAGACTGGTATATTAAAACAATTACTCTTTGGTGTTAGTTCATGCTTTGGGGCCATGCCTTTTAAAATCTAGGACAGGCATAAACAATGTGGAACACTAACATATTAAAGCAAGTAGAACACCTTGCTACAAGTACTAAAATGTGAAGAAATTTATCCTGTGGTTTTAAGATTAAACATTTGCTTCTGGGGTGCTCAGGATAGATCAGTATATTGTATCCATTCATACAACTTTGCACCATATTCTTTCACTCTTTATTCCAAAGTGACTACAGTCTTGAGGAGGGTGAGTCAGACTTGTTGTAGGAGTGCAATGTTGTAACAGCCTGGACTAACCTGTTTTATTTTGTAGCTTAGGTGCCAGTTTCTAGCTGTAGACCGTTTGCTCTGCTCTTTTATTCCAGAGAGAAATAACCAAGATGATGAAGTTTAATAGGATCAGAAGTTTAACAATGCATTATAATAGCTTCAGCGATAATAACTTAGATGTGGTTATAAGACTTTTGGGGGGTCAGTTTCTGGAATTAGTGACTTCAGGTGAGCAAGGGCTTCTGCTTCAGAAAAGAGGAAGATGTCTTGGACTTGATATTTTGAGAGTGGGCCATGGGAAGCTACAATTGCTTTAGGCATCCAGTCTTCAATTAATAATCTGACTTAAAAGAGAAATTGTTCTTAGTGATTAAAGACCTTTTAACTTGAAGGTTACTAGAAAGCTCCACCCATACAGATTAGAATGGTATTGGAAAGTAATGATTGAGGTGTCATATATATTATTTTGAGGAATGATTTTTTTGAGGCCATTTAAATTTTATCATAGATTTGAGTTTTCTTTTTTGCATTGAAAACAATTCTGCAAAACTAGAAAGGAATTCCAGATGCTAAGAAAAGTTGAAGTCACTCTACTTAATATCACATCATTGTCATCTTAGAATTATGTATGGAAAATTTAAATTAGAAACAGTGTGATGGCCCATGATGCAGATCTTCATGAGAATGGCTTGCACCCTTCTTGATATGATTTGTCCTGTCTTAAGAAGGCTGTGCAGTTGAGATGTGTCATTAAGAAAAACTCTCATCAATAAAACTCTGTTTTATATTAATGCTGCTTTATAAACTAGTCAGCTAGCTAAAATTGGCAAAGGCCAAAACCACAGTTTCTGCCTTGAGAAATGAGCAATTAGTATTAAAACTTGTCAAGAAGTTTCTTCAGCATTCTGAATGGGCAGTGTATAGTGTTTGCTGCTATACACTTTGAGAGCGCTGTGGGCATTTCACAATCACAGAGAGACACAGCCAATAGAACGGTGGTACATACAGAACACACCAGGCTGAGCAAGGACACAAATGAAGTTTGGCAAACTTGTCCTATACTGCTCTGATGGAAGGTTGTTAATCCTGTTTTAAATTGCAGTTGTGTTTTCCTATCCAAGGAATCTAACACCCTTTGGAAGTTATCATTTGTTTGTAATGTAACAATTTCAGTGTTGCATGTAAATAAATCTTGAAAAGCAATGTTATGGTTTATCAATGTAACAAGATTACTTTTATACCCTATCTGAAACATTCTGGCATGGCTGTCTTTGGTAAGCTAATACTAGGATACCTCATTATTTTAAGACCCCATAAAAGAAAATTCTTGGCATTTTCTGATATGCCAAACATAAGTCTTGACTTAAAGGAAGTGCTATCTTCAGAACTGGCTTTCAATGGATGGACATTGAAGTTGCTGAGCTTTCTTCATCGCTCTGGGGTCTTGGATAGTGTGACTGTCCAATCACCTTGTGTATATTTGTTAAATGAATGATCATTGACCTGTCAGGTAGAGATCAAGAAGGAAACCTGAAAGTGAAAAGAAAATGGCTCACCAGTAAGATTCCTATCAGCTGGGTTCATAACCTATGTCTTGACGAATTTCTCAAATTGACATTATCTCCAGGACACATGAGAGGAAACAGTTGGCCTGTGGCATGGTGGAGGGCAATGATGGAAGAGGCGGAACACACCTCTAGTGTTGCATGCTTGATGTGGAGAAAAGGAAGTGTTTGCAGTAATAAAAATACTGAAATACAAACTGAAGTAAACCTCTGGTTACTGTTTTTGTAAGTGGGGAAACCCAGAACTGAGATGAAAAGGTGTGACCTGCTTCTAGATGCTGTTAGTTAGATTGAACCAGAAGCAGTCTGATTTGGTTGGTACATGATAGGCGTGCCTTTTACAAACATGAATGCTTGTGTGAAAATCTTACTTGTTGGAGTTTAGAATAAGACGTGTGTTTGTTTACTCTTCAAAGACAGTACAGTTGGTCCATGGATTTAAAGTCTGATGAGGTGAACTGTGGACCTAGTAGTCCCACATCCCCATCCCTGGTCCCATGCAGGCCACTGCTCACTTGTTGCAGTCCGAGGGTAACTTGGGGTGGTGAACCTCACCTCACCCACTTTGTTTGAGGCGGGGTCTCTTTGTTCACTGCTGCATAGATGAGGCTAGCTGGCCTGTGAACCTTCATAATTCTGTTTCTGACTCCTGTCGTGACACAAGAGGGCTGGAATTACATTGGCCTTGGTTTTTACCTGTGTTTTGGTATTCCTCATATTTACACAGTACATGCACTTAGCCATATTCCCATCAATTTTTTTTTCTTTTTAAAAATATTTATTTACTTATTTGAGAGAGAGAAGAGAGAGAAGCGCGGGGGGGGGGATGGGTGCACCAGGGCCTCCAGCCACTGCAAATGAACTCCTGATTCATGTGCCACCTTATGCATCTGGCTTATCTGGGTCCTGGGGAGTCAAGCCTAGGTCCTTTGGCTTTGCAGGCAAGGGCCCTAACTGCTAATTCTTCTCCCCAGCCCCTCTTTTCTTTTTTTTAATGTTAAAATCACCAGCTTCTTGTTTGTCTTCTTTTTCCTGTCCATGGGTGCAATGTGAAATAACTAAGTCATATGCTATCTTTCTGCTTCTACTTGAGAAATATGTGATTCAAGGAGACAATTGAAGGGACCATGTGGCTGTTTCTTATTCCCTAAAATTAAGGCTTCAGAGGGCCGGGCAGCAACAATCCCTTTTCTGGCTTGTCTGCTCCTGGTTTTTAGATTCAGCAACAGATCTATCACAGTAGGAGATAAGGATCTAGTCCCTTCACTTCAGTGGAGGTTCACCCACATAGTTGCTTATGTACTGGACTCTCCAGTGTCCTCTTGAGAAGATTTACTCCACAGTGTTTTCTTTTATAAATAAATCATAAGAGTTTTTGTTTATACCTTAGATTTTATCCTTGATTAAAGTTTTTTTTCTAGTCAGTTTTGTATCTTTAAATGATTTACTGGACATATTCTTTTAAAAAATTCATTTATATATTTGCTTTTATAACAAACATGTATCAATTATCTTCTGCTTGGATAGAATTTTTCATGATTTAAATACAGTTTTATTTGTCCATATGATTTAAAGAGGATACTGGTTACTGTTTTGAAACTGATAAGACATTTTGAATTTTCTAGCTTGGTGACAGAGGAACAAATTGAAAATATTCATGAGTACATTCTCAATACCAACATGCACAATTAGACTCAAATATGTAGTATATAATGGTAAACAGAAATCCTTTTACACAGCCCTTAGCACTACTAAATATGTATTAGGTACTATTGTAACTAAGTAATGTTAATTAGTATTATCTGTATTATGTAGTGCTTTGTATGTTTCTTGGATGGTGAGATACATCTTCTATCAATATAAAGATAAGTAGCACTTCACGGAACAAGCCAGGTGCTAGTTTAATTATTCTTTATGCTTTTCATGATCAGAACATTATTATGTTTTAAGTTCTGTTAATGCATTTAAATCAGTTGTCTGATATCCAGATTATATATGTTTTTTTTAACAGCAAAATAGTAATAGTTTCTGAATGATAAAATGGTTGATGTGTTTTGATTCTGTCACTGACTATGGTACTCTATAAAACCTGTTTTCTAGGACAGATGGAAACATCTAAATCTCTAATCTGGGTTGAAGATAATTAGCCTAGCCATCTGTAATGCCATTTCCTTTGGAACACTGATGAGTTGCTTTCCTTGTTGCTATGGGAAAATACCTGACAACCCACATCTAAAAGGAGGAAGGGTGGGTTGTGGTGGTGCACAGCATTCTGGAGGCAGAGGTGAGAGGATTACCATGAGTTTGAGACCACCCTGACACTACAGAATGAATTCTAGGTCAGCCTGGGCTTGAATAAGACCCTACATCAAAAAAAAAAATCTATCAAATCAAACAAACAAATAAAAAGGAGGAATGTTTTATTTTACTGCTCAGTTCAAAGGTACAGTATGTCATGTGAAGAAGGGAGGAAGGTCTGGAGGTTAGAGTATAGAGCACCACATCACATTGCATCAGCAGCCAGGACACAGAGGGCAGAGAGGTGTTCCGCTTGTTTTGACCTCAGATGTCTGGGGTGCTGCCACTCACAGCGTGTGTCTTCCCACCTCAGTTAACCTCATCTAGAGACATTCCTAGAGATTTGTCTCCAGTGAATTTAGTCAAGTTGACAGTATTAACTGTTAGAACTAATATACCTTATCTGCCTTAAGCAACCAGCAACCTTTCACTATATGGTCATAGAGGTGTAAACAAGAAACGTACAAAACTGAGTACAAAACAGGAGTAGATATGAGCCCATGGTAAGAGAAATTGTGATTCTGAGCAAGATTCAAGGCCCTGCATAAGGGTACTCAGCTGGGAGATGATGGGTCAGTGATCTGAGGTGCACCCATTAAGATCCTACTTCCTTCTTAGTGATCTTGGCAAAGTTAATCTTTCACAGCCCATGTTTCTTCAAGTGTAAAAGCATAGCAGCAATAAAACTTCATGACATGAATGAGAACAACAAATGAAATAAGGTACTTGAAAATATCTACTTCTGTGCTTTGTTTTGTGCTTGGCACATAACTCATGCCATTTTCCTTCTTCCTCATTGTTTGTCTTAGTCTTGGTGACTTAATCTCTTGCCATATACAAACAATCCTAAGATTATGGTGCTACTCATGGGACCAGACAATCCTGATGGCAAACACTCCCAAAACACACAGCTGATTCATAACAGCCTCGTTGACTCCTTTCATCATTAAAATTCTGCAATCGTCATTAGTCAGTCAAACTGCTTCAGTCTTCTTCACAATCACTGAAGTGGAGATTTCTGCTGTGGATATATCTTATTTGATATCAGTGATTACAAGTGTTAGTGAGCCTGTGGCTTTGCTATCCAAGTACTTGACTTCACTGTTGGCTAGTGATCATTACTGTACTACTTTGAGAACACACATCTAACATGTGGGCATTTGCAATTTCTGGCAATGTTTAGGTTCCATTGTATAATTAGCAACATCACTTATGTTGTAGTGATTGGCCAGAAGGAAAGTGTGAGGTGTTGTGCATTGCTCACTTTAATATTATAACCCAAAAGGTACCATCCTTTCTCCTGGTTGGTAGTCATATCTTCTGACCTTAGGTGATATCCAAAAATCTAACTCCCATGTATTGTGATTTTAATTTGACAGGATAATGGTATAGTTTCTGCATGGTGCTAATAACAGATCTTGTGTAAGAACCCATGTATGTGCACCTTGGCTAAATTTTGTAATACATGTTTCCATTGAAAGCTTTCTTACAGGTAAGAGTGGCAAAGAAAACACACCATATCAAACATCAAAAAAATAATGGAAATTGCTGTACATATTGCTAATTCACCTGCTGTTTTAGCCATCCAATGAAATAATATAGATAAAAGAGAGAAACAGGATTTAAAGTCACTTTCACTTTTTTTTTTTTTTTTTTGGTTTTTTGAGAGTTTCACTTTAGCCCAGGCTGACTATGGAGTCTCAGGGTGGCCTTGAACTCACAGTGATCCTCCTACCTCTGCCTCCCGAGTGCTGGGATTAAAGGCATGTGCCACCACGCCCGGCATAAAATCACTTTCACTATTTAAAAAAAGGGGGGGGGGATAAAGGGAAAGAGAAAAAGGCAAGCAGTAGACTTGAGGATTGTTTCGATATTTCCTTACGAATATATAACATTTACACAATACAAGTGATGATAGTAACAATAAAACAAAGGAAAGGGGGTTGTAATGCTTCAGTAAGCCTTTGAACAAAGTATTTATATATGGCACCATACAGAAGTGTGTCATGGGAAAACATGAGATAAATCAATTAGGGGCTTGGGTAGATGACTCAGCAGGTAGACACTTGCAAAGCCTACTGGCCTGGGTTTGATACCCTGGTTCTTATGTAAGCCAGATGCACAACATGGTGGATGCATCTGGACATTAGGAGTTCTTTTACAATAGCAAGAGGCCCTAGCATACCCATACTCACTCACACACATTTTCTCTCTCTCAAATGAATAAAACTATTTAAAAAAATTAAAAAATTCTTCAATTACTTAAAAATTTAAAATTTCACTCTTATTTTCAGAGGATTAATGTTTAAACAATATATTTATATTTATATTTTAAGAATTTAGTTACTTTGGGTTGATAGGAAAATACTAGATTATTTTTGTTGTTGTTTTTTGATGTAGGGTCTCACTCTAGCCCAGGCTGACCTGGAATTCACTATGTATTCTTAGTGTGGCCTTGAACTCATGGTGATCCTCCTACTTCTGCCTCCCAAGTGCTGGGATTAAAGGCCTGTACTACCATGCTCAGCTGATTTTATTTTTGTTGTTGTTACTGAACACAGTTGATAATTCAAATAAGAAATGTAATAAAATAGAGGCAAGCAGGGATGTACCTTTTTTTTTGGTCATGGTTGCTGCTTTTTCAGGTGCACAGCTTTGATTTAGAAAACACTGCTTTAGCTATTGATATAAAACTGAAAAAATATAGTTACTAGAAACAAAAATGTACTTTTTACAAATAAGCAGATAATGCCACATGAGGGTGTTTTGCCTTCATTTTTAGCATATTTTGAAATAAAATGAGAACACAGAGTCTGCTTTTTTTTTTTTTTTTTTAATAGGAAACAAAGCTACTGAGTTGGGGAGCTAGAAGGAGAGGGCCTAGATGTCATTTAGAAATTTGATGTTAGTGCAGATTCCTCTACTCAAAAGTGCCATCTTCTGTGGGTCCCTTTCTCTTCCCTTCTTTCCCAAACTCAGGCATTCTTTCAATGTTTGACAGGGTTTCATGAGCCCTTTAAGATCCTTGTGTATCACAGTGAGATGGCATTGACTTTTCAGAAGTGACAGACAGCTCTGTGCAGTAGGTGTTTTGGTCAGATAAAGAAAGGTTTGTGGTGCAATTTGGCCATGGCTTTTCAGGGAAGGCTGGGTAATTCCCTTCAGGAAAAACAAATTTGGAATTGCCAAGGCATAAGCTTTCCCCTTTAAGTGATTTCACATTATAAAATTCATAGTTTTCTTCCTCCTGAAAGGGAAAGAAAGTTAAGAAACTTTTTTTTTTTTTGGTATTTTTCACCTTTTGGTCCTTGGGCTCAGTGTTTATGTTCACAGTACTGGGGGATGGTAGATGGTTACTTCACTTACATGCTACTTCCTGTTAGCTGCATAGAGCTTTTGTAGTATTACATGGAAGCCACAAAATGAACTGGACACAGGTTTACATTCAGCAGTTTTTCAGTGTGGAGAGGAAATCAGGTGAGCTGCTTCTATCTTGGTTGAGTGATAGTACAAGCCCAAACATATAGCAGCACAACTTGCAAAGGACCAGCTTAGGACTGAACACAGGGACTAAGAGAGCCCTTAATTAACACTTACAACTTTGTCTCATTCAGTTTACTAAGAGAGGGTGTTCCTCACAGTCCACTTAGGGTGCTTTCTTTGATCATTTCTGTGTGAATGATGGCATTAAGAATTGCTCCTGTTTTGTATGAAGTTATACCTGCCTTCTTGTATACAAATTCCATTACTTGTTATATATTGAGACTTGGCCAGAACCATCAACATTAGTTATAAAAATTAACATTTGGAGTGAAAAGAAAGTGATAAAGCAACTATATAAGCAATTTTTAAAAATATTTTAATTACAAGGTAGATTTTTTTTTTTGTTTTGCTTTATACCCTTAATGGGATTTTTTCCTTAGTTACCAAATGCATATGGCTTATATGCTTATCTCATGTTTGGACTCAGAATATATGCAGAAATGAACTCATGATTTATATCTGATAACACGTTCATTATTCATGAAGTACTTAATATGTTTGTGTTTTTCTTAATGAATTCAGAGATGATTATGAACCTCACCCTTGGCCTCACTATTTCGGTTCTCCAGGCAAATATGTAAACCGAAACATTTAGTATAGTTTTCATATTGCACTTGGAAGATCAAACTGTTGGGAATGAGGCAGATTAAGTCATCCTGATATCTGGATATTTTGTAGAACAGGGTGAATTTAGTTGGAATTTTACATGATAGTAGTGTTAAGCAGTTGTAGACTGTCTCATCATTTCAGAAATTCCTTTCAGTGGTTACAAATTAGAGGTGAGAGAGGCAAAAGGTGTTTACAGGCAGTGACTACCAGATTTCTAAGGTGTCTTATCTGTGATATCCATCCAGAGGAAACTGGACTTGATTTGTGTTTTTCTTTACTGAGTCCCAAGAAGTGCTCCATTTCCTCTCTTATCTTCATGCATTCACACATTTCAGAGCTGAGTATTTTTCAGTAGATCTAGAATTGTGTGGGTTCAGAGGATGGAGTAAACTCTTGTTTGTGTCATACCATTATTATAATTTCTTATAATGTTAACCAGATAATCTGCAAACATGAAATTTGAAGTCTAATGAGAAAATCATCTTTGTTCTATAACTATAATGACCAAATGAGGTAAATAATTGGGACACTGGAATTTTATATTAGTATAAATGGGATATTGGAATTTTACATTAGTGTAAATTATAAGAAAACTCAACAGGTAACTTATTTTTCTTAATTAGATAGGGTGATAGTACCAGGTGTTGGTGGTTGTAGAAGATAATAGCCAACAAGGAAAGATAGAAAAGAAATATAAAACTGCCAGGCAGATGCCAGTCAGCCTCAATCATTCACAGTTATTTTTATTGAGACAACTTTAGTCATACTTGAAATGCTACATTTACATTTCTATGGGCTAGGTAACCATGTGAATATGACCTTGGGTGTCAGATCTCTTAAAGGGCTGCAGGCCTTTCCTCCTAATTCCTCTACCTTTTGCCTGCAGTGAGGGCCTGGGATAGGAGAGTCAGATCAACCCAATTGTTCCTCAGACACAGTGTCTGGGTTAAGAAAAGGACCCAACAAGTATAGGGACTTGCCTATGGTCTGCACATATCCATGATATGTTGAGAGAGGGAGAATGGAAGACAAAAGCAGCTTTTGCCTGCATTGTTATTTTTATTAGCCTTAAGAAATACATATAATGGATTTCTTTATGGCATTCATGTGTGCATATAATGTGCTTTCCCCCCATTTTTAACAAGGTTTTTTATTTTTTATATAGCTCTGTAAATTATGCTATTAGTCTATTCTGGGTGGAGTGTTTTCAGGATTGCAGAATTAGTAAATGTCAACCAGCTTGAACTGTGCCTGGCTTACATTGACATTGTAGAGAGGCTTGGTGTTATTGGCTAGCACATTTATGAATTTATCATCTAGTTAAGCCACAAGTGCCACTTATTTATAAGTATTATACATTTACATAACTAAGTGAATTTTTTACAAAAATGTAATATCATTTTCTTGTACTTGTTGTCATGAATACAATTTATTGCACTCAATTAAAGTTTTAAATAGAACCTAGCTTCCAAATTGGCCATAAACTCATGAAGCTTAGGAACAAAATGGTTTCACTTTTGTATTTTTAAGTACAATAATCATTTGCACAGACAGGAGATGTGATGGTGTAAAATCAACTTTTAAAGCCACTCTTTGCTCACAATTTGGCATAAAACCGGCATGCTGCTGAGGTTTGTCTGCATCAACACACTGCATGTTCTTTAATGCAAATAGAAACACTTCTAGCAAGTGTTGACACCTGGTTGTACTTGTCCGCATCACCCTTCCATAGAATATGCCATGTCTTTTCTGTGTTCTTATTAAATATAAATTTTAATGGTGTCACTTTTTCATGTCAAGGAAAGATCTGTTTATCTTCTATAAATGAATACTTTTATTTGTTTTATTTCATAAGATGGAGCTAAAACAGGCATACAGATGATAGGTGTGTTGTTGCCCCTGAAGGTGCTTGGTATATATATTATAAATGATAAGTGAGCTCAAGACAGTAAAGGAATCTTGATTTCTATAGTATTACTACCTTTCTTTAATTGATTAATGATTTGAATTTAACTAGCTATACAGAGTGGTTGGGGGAATTTTTCCAAATTGACATTCACTATTGTTTCTTCATTATGTAATTTCTAAGAAATGATCTAAGAAACAATAGAGCAGAGACTGTCCATGTTGTAGTTGTTGACTAGAGAGATGTTACCATTTTGAGATAGGTATATTTTAACACAAATAATTTTGTTAAACAAACATTAGCAAAAACTCTTAATGAGCAGTCTCAGGATATGTTCTGTCTCTCTCTCTCTTTTTTTCTCCTGTATGACCTATTACTATTGTGGTCCTTGGTCAAAGTTTGGTCAATGAGGAATCTTAGGATGTTGACAGTTTAAAGTGCTGTGACAGATTGAAAAGTGTTTATGTGTTCAGTTAACTGGTAGTGAGCGTGGTCTCATGGCTCTGTGGTTCATTTGCCTTGGGTGGGAGGAAGAGATGATGTTTGGATAAGACCATTTGATTTCTGAACAAAGTGTGCTGGAATTGAACAGGAGCAAACAGGCCAGTCTGTCTCAGGAAGAATGGACCCAACAGCTCCAACTAGCTTTTCAGTTCTCATAGAGGCGAGTGGGTGGGCGTGGGGGGGGGAGTGCCTCAACAGAAAGCTCACCCTCGGGTGAGGATCGGATGAACAACATCCATTCTCCCTAGAGCCCTACAGCAGGATGTCAAGGTGGGGATTTGCTCTAGAGCCACGCTGGTATGAGAACAGCTGTGGGTCAAAAAGGGGAAATACTTCAAGAGGGTTAGATGATAGAAAAGAGACATAGGCTCTGATGGGTTATGACTGACCCAATCATAGCAATATTCTGCTCTGTACCTTCAGACTCCATCAAGCAGAATTATACTTGTGCTGTGTGGGTCTAATACATGTAGTTTAGAGGGGCTAGGAACTTCAAAATTCCATGTAAATGTATGTATGTGTGTGTGTATGCATGTAATTTTTTTTTGTTTGTTTGTTTCAGCCTTTGGTTGAGAAGTATATAAGGTATAGGCCTATGACCATTCTGTGACTCTTCTGTACCTGAACACACTGCTATTTATGAGCACATTCGCTTACAGGTTAAGCTTGGGGTTCTGTTTCACTTTATGCTTTAAAAATGGCAAAAGGCATTTCCAGATGACTAAAATCAACATAGCCTTTACCTCTGACCTCTTGGAAGAGGAAAGAAAGAGGGTATTAGAATATACATTAATTTTAGTGGCAGTTTATTATCTACCTCTATTTGTTTGGGACTTCACTGCTTCTTTTAATCTTTATAACACTGTGGTTTCTATTATTCAGAAGCACATTAGAGAGTCCCTGTGGTTAACCATTTAACATTTAACAAATGGTTGTTGATTTTAAAATGCATTCATTGCCTTAGTAATGTATTGCAAAGAACTTTTCAATGTTGGATCCAAATTAATTTTTGTCCTGTGTAATTTTTAGATGTTTTAATTTACTTTTAGTAGTTAGGAACACTGGTAGTTGTGTATTTACACAGTAAAAATATCTTTGGGACTGAATTTTGTAGTTATCAAAATATAACCCAGAATGTTTAAGGCTGTTCATTTATAGATGCCATAATATAATGCAGGAAATTTACTTAACTTTATAAAAATATAATGCAGTGTATACATGTATATATTTCCCTCTCTTCAGTTTTCTTCTTTGTATTCCACATTACCTTATTTATTTATTTATTATTTTTATTAGAGACAGAGAGAAACAGGGAGGGAGGGGGAGAGAGAGGAGAAAGAGGGAGGCAGTGGTCACACCAGGGTCTCTAGCCAGTGAAAATGAACTCCAGGTTCATGTGTCACCTTGGGCATCTGGTTTACGTGGGATCAGGTAAATTGAACCTGGGTTCCTGGGCTTTGCAGGCAAGCGCCTTAACTGCTAATCTATCTCTCCAGTCCCCACGTTGTCCTTTTATAGACATAATTCTATGATACTTTGAAAGTTAAATAAGCAATTATTCTTTTGCCTAAACTGAGGTTATTGCATAATGAAAAGGTTAAATGTAAGAGACATAGGTATTTTATTTTGGTTAAGAATTCTATAGTATATTTGAAGCATTATTCTCTTGCAGGCCATAAAGATATTTTATTTGAAACAAGGAACCACCCCCTTTCCCCTTTTTAATCATCACACCAAAATAATTGTTCAAAGGAAAAGCTTGTTAGTAATAACAGTGGACACATTTTACTTGCTTTAAAAAAATTATTCTCCCTCAATGTAATGTTAAGCAATCTATTGTATCCACAAAAGGAAATGTCCTTGCTCATTAACTCTACAAAAGAGTGGGTGGCTGAGAAAAAAAAAAAAATTAACCTCACATGCAAGAGGTAGGGGTGGGGGGAGGTAAAACTGAATCTAATGAGTCAAATAAAAAGATTTTTGAAAGTCACTTCAGATTAACTAATTATGGTAATTCCATATGTAGGTGTCAAAAGGTACAGTTTAGGATTTTTTGATTCAATTAACTGGAATGATTTTCAACAATATGTAGCAGAAAAAAAATGTGTTTTGAATCAAAAGGTAGCAGCAATCACACATGTGTAGTCATTCTGGTCAATGGCAGCAAGGGAACGAATCTTGTATCACAGGTAGCTCTTTCTTTGATAATGAACAAAGGTTAAAGAATTTGCCATCCTTTTATATACCATGTTTAATAAGCTTAATTATCACAGGAGCATTTAAATTATGCATTATTCTGTCCTTTCCATAAATGCAAAAATTAAGGCTTTCCAGGGTCTAGTCCCATGTATACAGTGAGATGCAGAGTTAGGACTAGTTTCTAAGTCTGTCTGAGTCTTAATCTAAACATTGTCTCTGTACCACATTAATTTATGACCTTGGTGAAGGGGCTTAATTTGCTTGGGTATAGCATAGTCTTGTGTTAATTGAAGAGTTACTTACTCTGTATAAAAAATCTCAATGCTTAATAGGTTGGTATTGTATATATGTAAGTACAATGATTGAGATGGGGAGGTAATATGATGAAGAATGGAATTTCAAAGGGGAAAGTGCGGGGGGGGGGAGGGTATTACCATGGGATATTTTTTATAATCATGGAAAATGTTAATAAAATTGTGAAAAGAAAAAAATAATAAAAATAAAAATAAAATTTTTTAAAAAAGGTGGAGCTGTGCAGTGCAAAAAAAATCTCAATGACTCTTAACTTCTCAGAACTCAGTTTTTATCCTTGCTTTTAAAACAGATATAAAATATTACAGAAGTTATATATTAAGTGATATACGTTAGCACTGAGGGAATTAGAGAAGTGATATTTTGTATAATTTATGAAAAGTTAGTAAGAAATTCATTTGTTCATGTTTCATATTGTTTTCAAACGTTACTGAAATTTTTTTTTTTTTTTGTTTTGTTTTTTGAGGTAGGGTCTCACTCTAGCCCAGGCTGACCTGGAATTCACTATGGAGTCTCAGGGTGGCCTTGTACTCACGGCAATCCTCCTACCTCTGCCTCTCGAGTGCTGGGATTAAAGGCGTGCGCCACCACGCCCGGCTTGAAATTTTTATATAATGTTATTTAATGTGAAAATATTAAATGAGTTTTCTTTTGTGTCAATTTAGCTTGCCATATTCAAACATGATGTACATGTTTTATATACAGAGCTAAGCAGAAAGTTAATAATGTCATGTCATGTCACAAGTACATGTAAATACTTTAAATTCTGTTTTACATAAATCAAAATCTAATATCTTCTGTAAATTCTTCTTTATATTCTTGAAACTCAGTTACTTCTGATAAATGAAGGGAATATACCAAGAAATTCAAGTGTTCTTACATTTTTTTGTTTAACTTTTATAGTTCATGATTAAAAGAAAAATGAACTCAGCTTTCCTGTTGCAATAGACAAAAACTTGTAGTAATTTTGTTCCAAGATAAATTCTTGTACTTTTGACTGAATGCTTTAATATTGGGCCATGATAAGCACATGCCTTACTTTAAGAAATGTTTTATGTTATGTAAAATAAATATTTAAAGCTTTATTTATTTGTCTTTTACTAGCAGCATAGTAAACTTAATCTTCATGGTAGATAAAATATCTATAAAGTGACCTATGAATTGATATCATGTAACTCTGTAGTCATGCTTACATTATTTCAAAATATTCTAAAACCAAGGCAGAGATCCAGAGGCTCCTAAAAACCCATCACTGAGGTATACTTAAAACACATCCAACATGGCTCAGGGAATTTTGTGGAAGAGGGTGCTGAAAGATTGTTAGAACCACAGGTTGGAACATTATGCCCAGAGGCATTGTCTCTCCCCAATAAATAACTGCTACTCCCACAATGCATGACCCACAGTACCCACGGGGATAACCTGCATCCCCAACAAGGAGAGTCCCTTTGGAAAAGAACAGTGATGAGAGCAAGTATGGTACCAACATGTGCTGTTTACATTCTAAGTATGTCTATAGTTAATAACCAAATTATATCTATTTTAAAACAAAATTTTATATTTTTGCTAATAATTGTTTTGCTATTTGTTTTATTTAACATATATGACTCTGACAGATGTCTTTGAATTATTTTAGTACAAGCTTGAGTTACAATAAGTACCTACCAGAGAGAGGAAAATTAATGGAATTCTACTAATTAAAGGTATGAGGTGTCTGTGATGGATCATCTGGAAAACTGAAGCAGGAGGGTAGCTGTGAGTTCTAGACTCCCCTGGAATACAAAGTGAGACAAGTGTAATTTTGTAATTTTGTTGTTGGCATCACTAATGTTTGTGGTGGGTGATGCTGGACAGATATGTAATTTGAAATATAAAGTGGTAATCAGTCACCTTTGTTAAGTAAACAGTGAGTGGATGAATGTTATATTTTCATCAGTTAATATATATATGGTAAAAAAAAAAATCCCTTCTCCAAAGTCGTGAATGAGCTGTAGAATTGGGTATGTTTTCCATTTGGTTAAAAGGATGATGCATAGGCTCATTAAAGTGTTCCAGAGATGGGAAATCATCTTACACTTTGTGATTCAGCTTCTGCAATGAGAAGTGCCGTTTTCCCCTACCAGTTAGGTTTTTCATCTCTTAAATGTAACAAGAATAATACAAGCATGGGATTTTGATCTAGAAATTGAGTTCACACAGGTTTCTCTGGCTGTAAAGCTCCAATTCTTTTTATATCATCCTTCTGCCTCATCAGCATTGAAAAAGAGTGTAGGATATTAGACATAGAAGGAGCCTTACTGGTCATGTCACACAATGTTCAGGGTTATGTTTTTAACTGGACTAGAAGGTTGACAAAGAGTCTTACAAGCATGCCATCATGGCCAGACTAGAATTCTAGTGTTCCTATTCCTTGTAGAGGTCCTTTCCCGGCTCCTTTCTGGTACAATTCAGGATCAATTAAGCATATACTCTTAACACTTTGCTCTTGTTATTCCATTCTTCTTACATGCCTTTATTCATATGTATATTTATTTCTCTATAATCACTCATTTTATTCTGTCCAGAAGATATAAAAGGGTTTCTTGTCCATTGCACATACTCAGTGAAGAGAATCTGTGAATCTGTCTATATTTGAAAATATTGGTAAGCTCATTGCTGCTGTTTTGTTTTCTTGTCTCAAATTCACGATTGCTGTTTCTCAACAATTGTAACCAGTTTCCTATATCAGATGTCTTCTGTTGAAATATCTACTGTGGTATCTAGTTTCCTGACTATATTCTAGTGTATGCACAGTAAATTCATAAGCAATAAAATAATTTAAATATGTGTAGGGAAAGTCCATTAAGTGGATAACTTGCATTTTTTATTAGTTATATACACAGTGTCTATATAGTCATGTTGGTACCATTATGACCCTACTCCCTGTCTTCCCCCCTCTGCAGGCACCCTCCTCATTGGGGATTGTGAGTCATGCATTGTGGGGTTAGCCATCAGTTATGGGGAAGAAGCAGTGTCTTTTTGCATAATGTCCCAACATGTGGCTCTAGCAATCTTTCCACCCCAGCTTCCTCAAATTTTCCTGTGTCATGTTGGGTTCGTTTTAGGTCTACTTAAGTGATGAGGTCTTGGGAGCCTATGTGTCTCTGGATATATGGTTTGGTAGGAGTTGAGTATTCTCTGTGTCTCTCCTTCACCCTTGTGCTGGTACCAAGTTCACCAAGAAAGCAGCACTCTTGCTCATTTCCCCAGTGACTCTTGGTTCTAGCTGGTGCCCTGGTGAGGTGCAATGGGCTGATTCTCTCCTCAGGTTCTGCATCCATCTGAAAAAGAGAAGCAAATTCTCCAATGGAGAGTGAAGTCAGTACCAGATAAATGGGATAACCATTATTATTTTACAAAGAATTTAATAGGTGTAGGCCCTCTTGTAGCCCAAGATTGTTGGGAGCTTGATAAAGGAGAGTGGGCTTGTTTTTTGGATATAGTTTTAACCTGCTTCTCTGAGCAGATCAGTTAGCCAAATCAAGAACAGTTGCTTACCCATCATGGCTGTGCACCACTATTGCACATGTGTGAGTATATGGTCAGGTTGTTTGCTGCTGAGTAGCTTAGACCACAAGTTGCTTGGACAGATGTTGGCCATTTCCCCCAGTCACTCATGTAGCACCTTTTGACAATAGTTGAGCTAACTGTCCAGGGACTAACTCTCGTCCAGATTCCAGCCATGTTCTATACCAACAGCATATGGTGTCTCTGGCAGTAGGTTCTTACCACTAACCTTTAGTGGGTCATCAAGTACTCTGACAGAAATTTGTCTTCTTTTGGGAAACATTGTAGGTGTCTCTGATCAACAGCTTATCATTTTGTGAACTCTTTGTCATGAGAACTACAGAAAAGGCATTAAGACTGTGTTTACTCCATATGGCCCAATATTGGCTTATGACACAGAAAGCATTTGTAGGGAAAGATCTTCAGTGAAGATAGAGGCAGAAATAGGTGGTAGTGCTCCAGCTTGGCTGAAACAAAAAGAGTGCACTGATACATTTTAGGATCACACACAACCTTACACTGTTTGATTCTGATTAGGGAGTTTTCTCTTCTAGTTTTTACAATTATTGCACAGTTTGAATTTGGTTGAAAATTAATGCTATTTTTTAGTAAGGAATTATTTATGCTATATTTACCGCATACACTGTCCTTGTGTCACAAGGCTCGTAATTCTTCTCCTTTGATTTTGTGGCATAGTTTGGAAGACCAAGATGAGGGTTACATGAGCACATTCCGAAATTAAAGTTTACCCTACTGGCTCAGAAAGATTTGCTCATTTCATCTTTTGAGGTATTAGCATTGTTACCTAATTAAATCAATCACAGTAATTGGTCTTTTTAGCGCCATACATGAAATGGGGACCCCGATTATAAATATATATTGTATATGTAGTATATGTCTGTGTCTGAACTGATTGAACATACAGTTGTTCAATATTTACTATCTTGTGTAGGCTATTTTGTTTTTAAAATAAAGTGGGATTAAAACGAAGTGCTCCCAATTAGTCAAATAACTTGACATGTATTACTAATTAGTTAAGACTTGATTATCTTTTGACTGAAAACCAGGTAGCTTGCTGCTTCTCTTTGTAAATCCATTCAGTTTTTTCTATAGTACTTTTGCTGTTTTAGGTAGGAATATCTTGAACCTTTTTGTATTTAAGTCACTTGTGGTTGCCATATTTCATCATATGGCTTTGTTGGTTTAAGCTGATTAGAACACCTTAACAGTATTCTAATGTACACAGCAGTTGGTCTCTTTACTCTAAGTGGGCATTTATTTCTCCATATTAGATCATTAGTAATATGGCCATCAAGTCTTCATTTAGCCTCTACTGCATGGATATTCTGCTGGAAGTGAAGAGAAAGCCTGCTAAGTCATAGCACACAGGCATTGTTTATGCTCTGGTTTGGAGGGTGAGAGTCCAGAGCAGCATGAGGAGGTGAAAAGATTTCATAGATGATGGCTGACTTCCTTTAGTTTCTGAGGCTAGCGGAGTTGAACTGTTTGGAAAAAAGGAGGTAGAGTTGGCATTGAGAGACAGATGAGCAGTTGAGCTGGAAGTTGAGTATAATATATTTAAAAAATGAGAAATAATGTGGGATGGATACATTGGTTCACAGGAGGAATGAGGTAGTTGAAAGGGCTTCAAACTAAACATGGTGGTTGCATATCCTATATTGTTACATTCATATTAGTTTTGAGGAAGGAAAGGTCTTTTGTTCAATAAATATGGACTGTGTTATATTAAAGCAAAGGTAAACAGATTTGTTAATCTGACTTCAGGGATTTTAATAAGCTAGTGTGCATGTAGCCTGAATAAAAGTCTCTATGAAGCAGAATACCTCAAACATAGTTGGTCATAAGTATTTTTTTCCCTTTAATTTGTATTGTTTTGGCTTGGTTTTGGAAAAGGATACAAACCACAAAAATTTTTACTATAAAATTTATGCATGCATTGTAGTTTCCAGAGAACCTTTTGATGTAGTAATTTATTATTATTATTTTTTTAATTTATTTATTTGAGAGCGACAGACACACAGAGAAAGACAGATAGAGGGAGAGAGAGAGAACGGGTGCGCCAGGGCTTCCAGCCTCTGCAAACGAACTCCAGACGCATGCGCCCCCTTGTGCATCTGGCTAACGTGGGACCTGGGGAACCGAGCCTCGAACCGGGGTCCTTAGGCTTCACAGGCAAGCGCTTAATCGCTAAGCCATCTCTCCAGCCCTGATGTAGTAATTTAGTTAAAATACTGTATTATTTACATTTGTGTAATATAGATAAATAGCGGAGTAAAGGATAGTAGAAGCAATTGAAATACTATAAAAGAAGGGTTGAAGGAGTTTTGGACTGGGGTGACAGCAGTGATTTTGTAGGATAAGAGGCGAGTCTAAGTCCTTTTAAAATTCAAACAAAAAACATCCTACAGGCATATCACATTAGATAAAATGATGGCAGTGTACATGGTGTGTCATGGATATTTTCAGTTCTTTTTTTTTTAAATTTTTTTTTATTTACTTTATTTGAGAGCGACAGACACAGAGAGAAAGACAGATAGAGGGAGAGAGAGAGAATGGGCGCGCCAGGGCTTCCAGCCTCTGCAAACGAACTCCAGACGCGTGCACCCCCTTGTGCATCTGGCTAACGTGGGACCTGGGGAACCAAGCCTCGAACCGGGGTCCTTAGGCTTCACAGGCAAGTGCTTAACCGCTAAGCCATCTCTCCAGCCCTATTTTCAGTTCTTATATCAGATGAAGTCCAGGGAGTTCAACGAGGACATTGCAGATATTGGTGACATTCTGTGAAATGGAGGCTGCAGGGAAGAGCTAGGGTTGAGAAATGGTAATTTGAACCCAGTGTTCAAACACTCTTGGGTAGTGCAGCAGGAAGAATGTCAGAGGTTCCGGTTGGAAATTGTCTTGAGCAGTCTGTGAGCTTTCTCTAGTGTGTGATCAGATCAATTCTCTTTTATCTTTAAAAACCTTGTTAGAAAGCTACAAATTAATACATCCAAATGACTATGGAGAAATTTCATTAATTTTTTTGAAATATATTTGGGCTAATGGTTATGATAGCACAGTTTCATAGACAGTGTCAACTTTTTTTCTGTCAGTGACATGTATAAAATTATGACACAGCTTGAAAATGACTTGAAATAATCACCTTTAAAGCAGTTCTTCTTGGGGCCTGGTTTGGCTTCTGTATAAACATTTAAGAAGCAGGTATTACAGTGCAGTGCAGAATGGAGCTGTGCTCTTGAGAATACCAGATTGCCTTGGTAGATACTGTTGTTTTAACTGGCTCCATACTTGACTGAATCATCATTCACACATTTTAAAGACAATGCTATTAAAATACTTGTAACTCCTAAAATAGGAAATTTGAGTGCCACATCAAACCCCAAAATCTGTTCTGTTTACTTTCATCAGCAGCTCAGTATATGTGAGCTTTTGACTATTCTCTTATTTGTTGGGGACTGAATATTTCCCTGTGCTCAAGCTGCCTTCTTTAGCTCTGTGATAAGCACTTCCTTCCCCACTTCCTGTTATAGTTCATGGACCATTGAATTTCAGTGTTAAGTGCTCTTAATAGGGTACTCCATGTTGTGGATGTTTTCAATGTGTGTTTCAATTGATTAATTAATTAATTAATTTATTGACAAGCAGAGAGAGATAGAAGAGAAACAGACAGACAGAATTGGCACACCAGGGCTTCCAGCTGCTGCAAATGAACACCACATGCATACACTACTTCATGCATCTGGCTTTACATGGCTACCTGGGATCGAACTCAGGTCTCTAAGCTTTGTAGGCAAGTGCCTTAACCATAAAACCCTCTCTCCAGCCCTCAATGTTTTTTTGTTTTTTTTTTTTTTTTTTTTTTTTTTTTTTTTTTTTTTACTAGCATTTATTATATGAGAGGAAGTGAAAGACAGATACAGAATGAGCACTAGGGTCTCCAGCCACTGCAAACAAACTCCAGATGCATGTGCTACCTTGCGCATCTGGCTTATGTGGGTCCTGGGGAATCAAGTTCCGAACTGCGGTCTTTAGGCTTCATGAGCAGTACCTTAATTCCTTAAGCCATCCCTCCAACCCCAGTGTGGATTTTGACTGTTCAACTTGCACATTGAATTTGTTAATTATATAGCCTCTTTATGTTACTTTTCTTTCATTATCGTTTAAAACAGGATTGTCATGAAAATAGGAGATCTTGTAAAAGTGTGTAGGCTAGCTTATTTTTGTGTCTACCAGGAGACATTGCCTGATAGAGAATAAAGGTGTGCATGCCACTGGAGGTCAGGTGTAGGGATGTCTCACAGAAATCATTTCAAAAAACAAGCTTCTCTATAATACAAGCCTGTTTTCAATTGATACGTTTGAACTAAAAATGAGCTGATTTAAAGACAGAGGGATAGAACCCTCTCCTCTTTGATATGGATGCTGCTCAAATCTCACATTAGCACAGGGGAGCCAACATTCTGGTCAATAACAAAGAATGATCATAGTCATTGTAGTCTTTGTGATGTAGACCACTTTTGTTCTGTTTAGTATGCAAACCTCATCATGTAAATCAAAAGCTTTTGGGTTCCTTTTACACTCACCTTTATTCTTTGAAGAGTTAATAGTTTTGACCTTGAAAGTATATTGTCAGTTCTTTGTTTAAGAGTTGATGGATGTGCAAACTGAGAGTAAGAAAGGTTAAATAACCATCCTAAACCACAGGAGGAGATAAGGAAGAATGGGAATTTGAACTCTGGATGTCTAACCTCCTGGCATGAACTCTGAGCTATCCATTTATTCCCACAGTCCTTTTCCAGTAATGTGATGTGCTATGTCTCAGCCTAGAGCATCAGGTGGTTACAAATAGGCAGCATAGGGGTACAAACAAGAGCATTTGCGAGGAGCTGTGGTTACAGTTGGTTGTGTGTGTAATGCATGTATGTATGTGTATTCACATGTGGTGTGCTTGGATGTCAGGATACTACCTGAAAGAAATTGATGGGGGTGTGGTTGGGCAATTTAAGGAAGGTGAGTAGAAGGGGAAAATAGAAGGGACACCATCTAGTCTGTAGGCTGTGAGGGTGGGTTTCCTCAGTTAGGAGTGCTCGCGGCTTGGAGTCACTGCCGGGATCTTCAACTCTTGTGTGTACTTCATCACAACAGCCTTGACTGGGGAAGCTGCTTCTATGGTGGTGGGTCACAGAACATTATTAATTCAGTGGCACCATGAACCCTTATTAAAGGGACCAGAAACATGTCAGGTTGTAAAAGGAGTTTTGATAATGACACATACACGAAAGCCTGGAAGTTATGTGATTCCATGATGCATGAAATGAATAGAAAGTCCAATTTTACAATTTCTTGCACATGAAGTAATTAAACTTGATTTCTGTTCTCTGGGACTTGTCTCTAGAATTTGACCCTTTGTACTTTTTTTTTTTTCCAGAACTTATGTATTCAACTAGTAGCTTATGAGTTTTGAATTAGAAATAAGTGGATTTTTTAAAAGGGAGTTTCCAGGTCATCTCACATAAGTGTGTTTATATCTTAATTAGATTTTAAAAATAGTCACTAAAAGATAAAAGAGTAACTGATTAAGGTCATGTCTTTAATTGCTAGTCTGTCTTTATTCAGTGCCTAGCATAATAGTAAATAAGTCATTAATGAGCTAGTGACTGCTTGTAAACATGTTTCTACTATGAATCTTTATGAAGTTTAGTATTAGCCATTTTTGTATCTATAGAAAACAACTTATGATATTTACATGTGTGTGTGATAGGGGGTGATTGTGTGTTACAGGAAAAGAATGCCCATGCCTAATTTATAGTATGAAAGTGGTTTCCACACTGAGTTATAGCTTCAGCCCTGTGAGTGTACTTGAAGACCATAGCAGGATCTGTTTTGAAGACAGAATGGGGAAATAAGGAGGCCATAACTGATAGGTGATTGTTCCAAAATATAAAAGACTGATGCTGAGAGTACTGGTATATACCTGCAGCCTTGGCATTAGGTATAGGGAGAAGATTTTGAGGCAGGAACATTCAGAATTTGAAGGTAGCTTGGGCCACATAATGAGTTCAGGCCTGTCAGGGCTACAGAGCAAGATTGATACACGCACCTTCAGTTTCTCTTTCCAGCCTCTCTCTCTTTCTCTATCCCTTTCTTTTCCTCTCTGTATGTGTGTATGGATATATGTGTATGACAATGTATGAATATATGTGTATGTTACATATTATTTATATAGCATGTGATATATAAATATATATACTATATATAAATACAATATGTATATTAGTTTTAAGTATAGTATAGTAAGCAATGAAATTTGATCATTTGAATGATACCCATACTTACTTGATTACATGTAGTGTATTAGTGAATTAATGAATACATTAGTGAATACATATTTTTTAGGTTTGAATCAAGTCCTCTACTTTTTTCATTTATATATAAAGATAAATAGATGAAGCAAAAGGGTTTTGTTTTGAAATAAGGCTTCTTGTGGCCCAGTGTGCCCTCAAATGCATTGTATTGTGTTGTGTTGTGAAGGATGCCATGAACTCCTCATCCTCTTGCCTTCATCTCCTATGTCCTGGAACTGCAGCTGTGTGCCACCATGCCCAGTTACTGAGTAAGTGGATTCTAAGAGTATAGTCTATCTCAAAATTGTTGTCAAGTTAATATTTCTATTCCTTAAAAAGGGTCTGAAAAAATAGTATGGGATCAGTTTCTAGCTATGATGTGAAGTAGAATATTCTTGAACATAATGTTAAAATTAAGAAAATAGGGCTGGAGAGATGGCTTAGCGGTTAAGCGCTTGCCTGTGAAGCCTAAGGACCCCAGTTCGAGGCTCGGTTCCCCAGGTCCCACGTTAGCCAGATGCACAAGGGGGCGCACGCGTCTGGAGTTCGTTTGCAGAGGCTGGAAGCCCTGGCACGCCCATTCTCTCTCTCTCCCTCTATCTGTCTTTCTCTCTGTGTCTGTCGCTCTCAAATAAATAAATAAATAAAAATTAAAAAAAATTAAGAAAATATTGTTGTATAATGCTACTGGGATCATTATTTTTGTCATGCATTCACATTTGTTGACCATTTGCTTGATGTTAAGCAGAACAGTGGTGGTGATTTGCCTCTTCTTGCTAGTTTGTAGATGGAGTTCGTGGAGGCTCATGGGTTCTCACTAAGAATTAAAAAGATGGGCTGGAAAGATGGCTTAGTGGTTAAGCACTTGCCTATGAAGCCTAAGGACCCCGGTTCAAGGCTCGATTCCCCAGGACCCACATTAGCCAGATGGACAAGGGGTGCTTGCATCTGGAGTTTGTTTGCAGTGGCTGGAGGTCCTGGCGTGCCCATTCTCTCTCTCTCTCTCTCTCTCTCTCTCTCTCTCTCTCTTTTTCTCTCTCTGCCTCTTTCTCTGGCTGTGACTTTCAAATAAATAAATAAAAATAAACAAAAATCTGGCTGGAGAGACAGATGGTTTAGTGGTTAAGGTACTTGCCTGAGAAGCTGAAGGACCCAGGTTTGATTCCCCAGTACCCATGTAAACCAGATGCACAAGGGGGCACAAGCACCTGGAGCTCCTTTGCAATGGTTGGAATCCCTTGTGTGTTCATTCTCTTTTTCTCTTTTTGTCCACCCCTGTCAAATAAAATAAAATGTTAAAAAGAATTAAAGAGATACTCTCTTTTCTTTCTCTGTACACCACCATTTCTTCATAGAAATATCTGGTTTATGTTCTCAGGAAACTTTACCTTTGAAGATGGACAAGGATCCACCTTAGTTTCTGTTTATTTATTTACTATTATTATTGTGTGTGGTATATGCACCTGTGTACACATGCATGTACCCAGATTTGCACATGTATGGAGGCCAGAGGAGGTCATTGGGGGTTCTCTTCTGTCACCCTCTCACCTTTTCTTGAGACAGTTTTTCAGTGAACCTCGAGCTCTCCAGTGTTAGTTAAACTGGCTTAGCAGTTAGCCACAGCCATCCTGTCGCTGTACCTTCATGGCTAGAGTTACAGGCATGACAACCACTCCTGGCTTAAAAAAAAATGTGGTTGCCAGGGATTGAATTCAGGCTTTCATGACATGTATGTTTTGAGTGTACAAGGCCCATTCCTGCCTTCACATAGAGACCGTCATGATAATGCTATCTGAGAGAGTTGGGGTGGCAGCAGAGATAAATTGTTAAGGTCATTGTTTTACCCACTGATGAATCTGTTTGACCCTGATTTGGTTGGAGCACAGCAACTTCAGAGTTGGAACACAGAAATTTCATCCTTAGATTTTTTTTCTTAATTTCTAAATATTACCAAATTTTCATTTCTAATTATTAAAATATTTTATTTTCAAAGCACTTTAATATTCAGGGTATCTCTTTTTTATCCTTTTGTGTTTGTCTTCTCTAAATATTACCATCTCATTTTAATTTTTTGCCATCAGCATAGCCTAAATGCCCAACATATCAGATTTTAAATTCTAAGACCCGTCTCTTTATTATTTTCTTCTATGCAAACAGAAATCTCTGATCAAGGGGGAAAGAAAATGAAGCTACCTTTTAGCTGTGAAATGGGTCTCTTTAGTAGATCTGATGGGATTGATTATTTCACTCAGTGGAATAAAAAGTATGAGGCACTCATCATCTTGTTATAAATTTATTCATTACAAAGTGCCACATCTCATTAATTTTAAGTAACTTGGTAATTTCCAGTAGCCTGTATTGCAGCATAAGATCGTTGCTTTTGTTTACTGTTGTCCTCTGGAGAGATGAGGAGTTGGTTATGTACATAAACTGAGAATTTGCAAGCTTCACTTTTGCTTTTATTTGGCAAGTTCTGTTTCACAAATGCTTGGTTGACTGTATTTCTTTTTTTTTTTTAAATTTTTTATTTATTTATTTGAGAGCGACAGACACAGAGAGAAAGACAGATAGAGGGAGAGAGAGAGAATGGGTGCACCAGGGCTTCCAGCCTCTGCAAACGAACTCCAGATGCGTGCACCCCCCTTGTGCATCTGGCTAACGTGGGATCTGGGGAACCGAGCCTCGAACCGGGGTCCTTAGGCTTCACAGGCAAGCACTTAACTGCTAAGCCATCTCTCCAGCCTGACTGTATTTCTTAATACAAGTATAGGCAGAACTGTAGAGTAAAGTGATGCACAAACCAGTGGTTTCCATGTTCTAGTAACTACCTCCAAGCCAGGCATTATAGTTTCCTTTTTCTTTAAACATTCTTAATACAACTATTCTGGGTTATATTTATTTGAGACCTAGCTGATATCAGTGTACTGTACAATGTATTTGAGACAACCAATGTGGGAACTTCATTCCAGTTGTTATTATGTCTAAGTAATGAGGTGTTTGACTGCCTTGACATGTATATGGAATCTCTGATGAAAGTGATGATTATCTAAAAGGGTATTCACTTGGATGAATCAGTTTTAGCTATGGTAGGCTAGCGGCTTTTATGACAACTAAGATTTTAGTGTCCAAGGCCCATTCCCACCTTTACTTGGAAACTATCATAATAGTGCAGTCAGAGAGGAGTTGGGGTGGCAGCAGAGATAAACAGTTGAGGAGTTCATTGTTTTAGTATTTTTGCCATCTACTTAGGAGTTTAACTCTCTTTCAGGTCTGTCATCTACTCATTTTCCTCCATAGATTTTTATGGCTTCTAAATTGCGATAGTAAATATTTGAATTCTTCCCTGGTCCCCCTGCAGCTGGTAGCCTGGTTTGCTTTTTAGCAAAGGCAGAATTTTAAATCAACTATGTTTGCTTTTTTGTTTGTTGGCATGGTGGTCTTACTTTAAATTAGAAACTAAGATTTGGGGATTACTTGACTGAGAAAGAGAAAGGAGTAATAAAGCACTTCACTGCTTTCAGGAATGAAATTAAACCAACTCTTTAAATTTTATTGAAAAGTAAAATTCAGTGAGACCATGACTTTTGAAAAAGTTTTCATCATCTTTTTCTGATGGAGATCCTGTGAACTATGTGTGAAATGAAGCAAGTTCAGAAAAGTCTCACCTGCAGCCTCCATGTTGACTGGCAGAGGTAATTCCTGTTGAACTTTCTCCTCATGGGGCACAGCAGGAGCACACAGTCTGTTTCCCTGACCATCAGTAAACTTTGTTTGAATAATAGGTTTTGTGGATAAAGGAAGTTAAATTCACTGTCAGTGATACATGTGTGAGTTTCAGTTATTCTTGGGGTACTGGCAAGTGGGGGAATGGTTCTGTTAGATTTTTGATCTTAAAAATAATTATGAGTCAGGCTGGAGAAATGGCTGAGCAGTTAAGTGCTTGCCTGTGAAGCCTAAGTACGCCGGTTCAAGTTTCGATTTGCGAGGACCCATGTTAGCCAGATGCACAAAGGGTCGCACGCGTCTGGAGTTCATTTGCAGTGGCTGGAGGCCCTGGCATGCTCATTCTCTCCCTCTGTCTCTCTCTGACTCTTTCTCTCTTTATCTGTTGCTCTCAAATAAATAAAAATAAACAAAAAAAGTTAAAAGACTATGAGTCATCAAAGTGCCAGTAAAGCAATAATTGTATAAGACATTCAAGATATCTTAGGTCAGAGTAAGAATTAAGTCTCAGGGAAGGCTAGTCGAGGGATAGGTGATAGGGGATATTTGAGAACATAACTAGCTTCTGGTGAGCTGAGCAGGTTCTCTTTTTAGATCCATTAAAATTGAAGAGCTTTTTCTCCAAAAGAAATAAGATTTTAATTGTGATCTAAAATAAATATAGATTTTTGAAGTGGAAAACAATGATTTTTGAATCCCAGCTCTTCGTGTACTTTTAGAGTCTTAACTAGTACCAGGGGAATTCAGTGCTTTGTTTGAAATAGGTTTAGATATGTTTCCTATACCTCTGTCTTCATTTCTTTTCTTAGTGTTTTATCTTTAAACAAAAATTTTTATCAATCATCACTTTTGTATGAAGAAAAAAAATATGTCAAAGAGTTTGCAAACTTTAAAAAATTATACAAAGGTATTAACTAGTTTCAATATTTTATTGAATTAATACATTTTTGCATATGACTATACATTAAATATATTCTTTTGGAAAAAGTAGTTGAGTGTAGACATTTAAAAGAAATAGTCTAGTTTAAGATACCTATTTTTGTATTTTGCCATTACATTGTTTTTCTTTTTTATCATTACATAACTTTCTCCATAAAAGTAATGCTGATTTTCATGAAATTCCTATTAAAGTCATGTCTTGAACCTTTAAACTGGTCTGTGGTCTCAGCATAAAAAAAGATGTCAAATGCATTCAGTAAAATTAAAGTTTGGTCACACCTTTACCTCACCTAAAAGAGACTCTGAAGTGGCATGATGGCACAGTGGGCTTGTTTTTGTTTTGTCACTGCTGGTTCTCCGAGGGCTGAAGTTGCATGTTCCTTTTGGGAAGTCTATGTGGATCTAGAGGTCCTGTTCATGAATGCTATAAGCATTTGTGTGGCCATGCCTCAGGCCAGGTTGCTGGGAAATAGGATGTGAGATTAATGTGCAGGAGATCCATAGGGGAGCTGTACCAGGATCACCACTCAAGACTCTGAGAACAGTCATGATGTGGAGAGAGCAAACTAACTGACTTAGTTGCAGTAGAAGTGTGAACCAGTTCCGGTAGACCTTGGAGCTGTGGTTGTTCTGGAGTATTCTGTAACCAACCTTGGGTGGTTAGCTGCAGGACTCCTGGAAGCTAAGAGAAGGTGTTGTAGTCAGTATCACATTGTGGGATGAACTTATAAAGAGACACAGTTTATAGAAAGAAGCATTTATTTAAGCTCACAGATGCAAGAGAGGAGGTTCCTTCAATGGTGGAAGAACATCGAAGCACAGAGACATCACCAGCCAGCACCACATACAGGCACAAAGCAGCAGCAAACAGCAGGGATCCAGATCCCAGCACAGCCCAGTGACACCTCCTCCAGCCAGGCAGCTGGAGGCAAGCTTTAATAAAACACCTGAGTCTTACTAGGGGATGTGCATTCAAACTACCACTGAAGGCAAGAATAGATTCTGAAAGAAGTCCTGACCAAGAGGTCTCTAGTGTGTCGCAGCACCCAGTGCAGTTGTCCACCAACAGTCAGACTGAGCCCTTTGGGCCACCAACAGTGTATGTAATAAGCAGACATGCTGTGTTCTTTCAGGTACTTTCTATCTCCCATGGAGGAAACATTGCTAAAAAAATACATAGATGAAAGCAAGCTTTTGGTCTCTCATATTAGCACCTATATTGTGTTATGACATTCTATGTGAAAAAGTTAAAAAAAATCAGGGCAGGAGGAATGGCTTAGCAGTTAAGACATTTGCCTGTGGAGCCAAAGGACCCAGGTTTGATTCCCTGGGACCCACGTTAGCCAGATGCTCAAGGGGGGACACATATCTGGAGTTAGTTTGCAGTGGCTGGAGGCCTTGGCACACCATTTTCTTTCTCTTCTTCCCTTTCTTTGTCAAATAAATAAATAAGAAGTAAAAATCAGTGTTGAAGCAATAGGCAAAATACTTCAACAATAAATGTTGATGATAGTCGAAATAATCTTTATGCAAGTTCATTACATGTTTCCCTTTCTAAGCTTGTCATACTTTATATCCTTCATGCTATTTCACAGTGACATTATCTGTTCAATGTACATCAGTCAAAATCTAATATTAGAGGGTTCAGCTGAACAAATGATAGTTCTTTTCTTTCTTTTTATTAAATTGTGAATTAGTAAGCTTATTTTGGGTTTTAAAAAAATTTTTTAAAAAATACTTACTTATTTGAGAGAGACAGAGAGAAAGAGGTAAAGAGAGAGAATGGGTGCACCAGGTCCTCCAGCCATTGCAAAAGAACTTCAGACACATGTGCCTTCTTGTGCATCTGGCTTACAGTGGGTACTGGGGACTCAGACTGGGGTCCTTTGGCTTTATAGGCAAGTGCCTTAAATGATAAGCCATCTTCCCCAGTCCAATGGTAGTTATTTTCATTCAGTTTTTTGGAAAAGTTTGTACACAGAGATCTGATCACTTAGGGAGTCACAATTCTAGCTAGGATGCTTATGTTGGTCTAAAAGCTCCAGGAAAAATTATTTTGTATTTTCAAAATAATACATAAAGGTTAACTTAAAAAGAAGTCTTTTATAATGCTTTCTTAGAACTATTACCTCTTATGATCAAGATGTGGTTGCTAAGTTCTTCATATGGATTACCTTGTTGAATCACTAGCTTACCATTCTCAGAACATCATGCATTGTATCTTCTAGTCTTTTGAATATACCTGTAATTTCTACCATTATCATTTCCATCATATAGGTAAGGGCACTGAAACCGGTATGCTTCCTAAATTCCTGAGTAGGAGAGCCAAGACTAGATATTGCTGTTTCGATTTTCTTTGGGATACTCAAATATGCTTATTTGAAATAATGTGTTGGTAGTGGAGAAATCAGAGATGGCTTAAAACATAGTTGTTCAGTAATTCTGAGGAGAAGAAACAATTTTACCTTTGCCTTCTATAGGAGATGAGATTTAATAACTGTCCAGGAACCAAGGGGTGGGCCACCATTGGCTCCGTTTTTCTTCCTGCTTTCCTCTGTTGGTCCCAGTTAGTCCTGTATCTCAGGGTGCATGTGTACACTTTCTTTACTTTAGATTACTGCTCCAACTACAGGTTCCTGGCCCAACCTTCAGCTTTGCTCATGTCAAAAAGGTTCTTTCAGTTCTTCTCAATGCTCCTACCTTCCCCCCTCCAGATCCAGAGCCTAAGCCTTCAAGCTTGCTGGTTTCTGTGCCTAGAATGAACTTCTCTTGCCTCACGTGACTGCGTTTTCTCATCTTCAGATCTTTGGTGGCCTGTCACTTCCTCCACGGAGCCTGCCACATTTATTTATAGTTGGTTCCCCTTTCACTCTCTGTTTCTGTACCCACATTTTCTTCATAACACATGCTTTAATTTGTGATTTCATGAGTTGATGTGATTGTTACCTGGGTACTGTAGGATGTAACTACAGTGTCTGTTTCATTGCATGATTTTTCAAACCTGACCAAATGCCTGACAGACATGACATTCTGTAATTTTTGGATGAGTCATCACTTGCGGTAATATAATGGTGCTTCCAGCCAGGTAAAGTGAATTTTTTTTCTCAATTTTTATTAACACCTTCCATGATTATAAAAAATATCCCATGGTAATACCCTCCCTCCCCCCATTTTCCCCTTTGAAATTCCGTTCCGCATCATATCCTCTCCCCACCAAAATCAGTCTCTCTTTTATTTTGATGTCATGATCTCCTCCTCTTATGATGGTCTTGTGTAGGTAGTGTCAGGCACTGTGAGGTCATGGATATCCAGGTCATTTTGTGTCTGGGGGGAGCACGTTATAAGGAGTCCTACCCTTCCTTTGGCTCTTACATTCTTTCTGCCACCTCTTCCGCATTTGACCCTGAGCCTGGAAGGTGTGATTGAGATATTACTCAGTACTCCAGTCACTTCTTTCCAGCACTATGATAACTTCTGAGTCGTCCCAAGGTCACTACCATTTGAAAAAACAAGATTCTCTACCCAAAGTGAGAGTATCATTAATATAAGGGTATGATATTAAGAGAAGTACTTACTGGGCAGTTTGATAAGCACAGTATATACATTTATCCAGACATCAGCAGATGTTACACCCCTAGGGCTCATGACAACCCCTGTTTTAAGTTTCAGTATCAGGGATGTATTCCCTCCCATGGAGCGGGGCTCCAGTCCAATTAGAGGGCAGTTGGTTTCCACCATGACACATGTGCCACTATGGCACCTATTGGCTCATTTGGACTGGCTGGCCAATTATGAGGCTTGCAGTGTCCATTGTTGAGTATCTTCACTGGTGGTATCTCTTTCTACCATTGAACTACATGTAGAATGACTTCTTCCGGCTTCCTGTCAGCTGGTCTACATGGAGGAGGTTATCAGCTCAGTTCCAGCATGATTTCTCAGTGGCCTTGCAGCCTAAGTATGTGGAGTCTTCAGCAATAAGGTCTTACCATCTATTCCTAGTGGAAAACCCAGGGCCTGAGCAATGGCCTATAATATTTTGGGGGCATCAGGGACCTCACTGACCAAGAACTCACTGGAAGGTATCCTGTTCCTGGCACTGAAAATTTTCTAGCATCAGTCTACAGCTCCTGAGTGTTCCATTGTCCAAACCTGGAGCATTCCATATAATTTATTTATATCCTCTTAGATTTTGATTAGGCCTCCTTCCACCTTTCCTTTACTCATTATCTTCCCCTGACCTCACTTTGGGCCTTTTCACCCCCATTAATCTATTCTTCTATTAACACATATACAATACCATCCTATTATACTGCCTTCCTTTCTCTTCCCTTTATATCTCTTTTTTAGCTTATTGGCCTTTGCTACTTAGTTTTTTCCTTCTCAAGCAGAATCCCAATCATCTGTAGCTAGGAACAACAGATGAGAGAGAACATGTGGCGCTTGGCTTTCTGGGGCTGGGTTACCTCCCTTAGTATAATCATTTCCAGATCCTTTCATTTTCCTGCAAATTTCATAACTTCATTTTTCTTTACCTCTGAGTAGAACTCCATTGTATAAATGTGCAGTATCTTCATTATCTACTCATCAGTTGAGGGAAATCTAGGCTGGTTCCATTTCCCAGCTATTGTGAATTCAGTGTCAATAAACATGGTTGAGCACGTACTTCTAAGGAAATGATATGAGCCCTCAGGATATATCCCTAGGAGTGCTCTAGCTGGGTCCTATGGTAGATTGATTTTTAGCTGTTTTAGGAACCTCCATACTGATTTCCACAATGGCTGGACCTGATTGTAATCCCACCAACAGTGTAGAAGGGTTCTTCTTTTTCCACATTCCCACCAGCATTTATGATCATTTGTTTTCATGATGGTAGCCAATCTGACAGGAGTGAGATGGAATCTCATTGTAGTTTTAATCTGCATTTCCTTGATGACTAGGGATGTAGAACATTTTTTTAGATGCTTATACACCCTCTGTATTTCTTCTTTTGAGAACTTTCTGTTTAGCTCCATAGCCCATTTTTTCATTAGCTTGTTTGATTTCTTAGTATTTTAATTTTTTGTGTTCTTTGTATATCCTAGATATTAATCCTCTATCAGATATATACCTGGCAAAGATTTTTTCCTATTCTGTAGGTTGCCACTTTGCTTTATTCACAGTGTCCTTTGCTGTACAAAATCTTTGTAATTTCATGAGGTCCCAGTGATTAATCTGTGGTTTTAATTGCCTGAGCAATTGGGGTTATATTCAGAAAGAATGTACCACTAATGGTTATTCTGTTATCAGCATCCATAGCCCTCACCCTGCTATGTTGATTCACTCTGCACATCGAGTAACTGCTGTTTGATATTCTAAGCATACTTACTGACTGTAGATATAATCAGTCATTTATAACATGGAACTCTACTCTCTCATGAGAGAAGAATTTTTAATTAGCAATCACTTTCCAATGCACATCATTTTATAATCTTGTCAGGATTGACACTAGTGCAGATAAATGCCACCATGCAGCCTTTCTCTCCCTCTCTCTCTCTCTCTCTCTCTTTCTCTCTCTGCCTCTGTCTCTGTCTCTGTCTCTGTAATATGATGTCATTTATGTCCCTATAGGACTTGTAAGCCTTGAAATAGTCAGAAGTTACATAGTTTGAGTATTGTTTGGTGGGGAGAATGAAAATTATCAGTAATATTACTCAAGGCCCAAATGAAATGCCTTAGAAAAGCCATTTTATTTATTCTTTTAAAAATGTTTATTTATTTTTTATTTATTTCCAAGCAGAGAGAGACACAGTGGAAGAATGGGCATTCCAGGGCCTCTAGATACATGTGCCACATTGTGAATCTTGTTTTCTGTAGTTAATGGGGAACTGAACTCGGGCCTTCTGACTTTTCAGGCAAACACCTTTAACTGCTGAGCCAACTCTCCAGCCCCCATTTTATTCTTTCTTAAGTTTAGCCCTGTGACCAATATGATAAGTGAATATAGCTTCTTATAAAAAGTGTGTAATTCCTCAAATTATATACATTTCTAAGTGATTGGTTTTATGTTCAGATGTGTCTGAGTGTTTTATTTTTGAAGTAATACCTAAAAATGTCAATAATCAGTAATTTATATTATATACAGTTTACCCTGTACCATTCAGTAGTTTGTGTGTATATATGTGAAAATTTTGAACAAAAGGAGTGTTGACAGTTTGTATTCATGAGTGGGACTTTTTTTTTAATTTTTTTTTGGTCATTATTTATTTATTTATTTGAGAATGACAGACACAGAGAGAAAGACAGAGGGAGAGAGAATGGGCGCGCCAGAGCTTCCAGCCACTGCAAACGAACTCCAGACGCGTGCGCCCCCTTGTGCATCTGGCTAACGTGGGACCTGGGGAACCGAGCCTCGAACCGGGGTCCTTAGGCTTCACAGGCAAGCGCTTAACCGCTAAGCCATCTCTCCAGCCCATGAGTGGGACTTTTGATGTCACATTTCTTCTAAGTAAGTTATTTCTTTCATTAATAGTCCTAGGGTCGCATTCACACCCTTGTTAGTTTATGATAAGGACATTAGCTAGTTCAACTTTTAAATACATAATTCACATCATATACAGTTTACCCTGTACCATTCAGTAGTTTGTGTGTATATATGTGAAAATTTTGAACAAAAGGAGTGTTGATAGTTTGTATTCATGAGTGGCACTTTTGATGTCACATTTCTTCTATGTAAGTTATTTCTGTCATTAATAGTTCTAGAGTCACATTCATACCCTTGCTAGTTTGTGGTAAGGACATTAACTAGTGGAACTTTTAAATTTTGGGCAAAAAAATGAATAAGTAACAGCAACTTAGGTCCTGCAAATATTTATATTTGTACATTTCACTTTTAAATATAAAATTTAAATTCACTACTACATTAATTACTAATTGCCTTAACTCATGTTAGAGACTTTCCTACAACTTTTATTAAATTGTAAGCAATTTAGTTCTGAAAATTTGTAATAGGGAAAGCAAAAATTGACAAAAACGTTGCTTATGGTGAAGTCCATAAAAAGACCTCAGCATTCCTAGATTTGGATTTCTTAATATTCTTTTTTTTTTCCACCATTTGTTTTTTAAATTTAATTTATTAGTTTTCTTTTCAGCAAATACAGGCAGTTTGGTACCATTGTTTAGGTTCATCCATGATCTACCCCCTCCCAATTGACCCTCCTTGTTGATGTAAATGGGTCATGCATTGTGGAGTTAGCCCACAGTTATTGGTACGATAAATGTCTCTGCATATCATGACCCAACATGTGACTCTGACATTCTTTCCGCCCCCTCTTCTGCAAAATTTCCCTGAGCCATGTTGGGTTCATTTTTGGTCTGCTTCAGTGCTGAGGTGTTGGGGGCCTCTGAGGCTCTTGCTCTCTGATTTGGTAGGAGTTTATTTTTCTCTGTGTTGGTCTCCTTCCCCTTTGTGCTGGTATCCGGTTCATCAGGAAAACATCACCCTTGCTTGTTTCGCCAATTGTCCTTAGTTTCAGTCGGGCCCCTTTTGAGGTATGTTGGGGCAGCTCTCTCCTTAGGATCTGCATCTGTCTGAAAAAGAGAAGCAGATTCTCCAATGGAGAGTAAGTTAGCACTCGGAAAATTGAGATAACACTTACTTTTTGATAGTTTGATAGGTGTAGGCCCTCTTATACCCCATGATTGATGGTAGCTTGATATTGGAGAGTGGGCTTATGTTTGGGTATGGTTCTGACTTGTTTCCCAGCTCCAGCTATGGGTCTCGTACCACTGAGGGGATCAGTTAGCCAAATCAATTAATATTCTTAATATCATTGTTTTAAGTATGATAATTTTGTTTGTTTATTTTTCTTGCCTTTATATTCGTAGGTTAAAGCTCATTAACTTGATAGATTTCCTACTTTATAAAACTGAATATTCAAAAGCCTCTCATGCTCATTTAGATTTCCTCTTTTAAATTAATTTTTTATTGGCAATTTCCATAATTATAGATAATAAACCATGGTAATGTAATCCCTCCCCACTTTACCCATTTCAACTCCACTCTCCATCATATCCCTTACCCCTTTCAATAAGTCTGTCTTTTATTTTGGTGTCATCACCTTTTCCTGATGTTGTGATGATTTTGTGTAGGTAGTGTTAGGCATTGCGAGGTCATGGATATCCAGGCCATTTTGTGTGTGGAGGAGCTCATTGTAAGGAGTCTTACTCTTACTCTTCCTTTGGCACTTAAATTCTTTCCTCCATTTCTTCCTCTCTTCTTAGTACTATAATGTCTTCTGAGTCATCTCAAGGTCACCATCATCTGAAAAGAGAAGCATCTCTAACAAAAAGTGAGAGAATAGTATTAATATATAGATATGAACATCAAGGGAAGTCCTTATTGGGCAGTTTGGTGAGCACATTATATACATTTAGCCAGGCACCACCAGACATTACATCCATAGGGCTCAAGACTACCCCTATTGTAGGTATTTCAGTATCAGGCATGTATTCCCTCCAATGGAGCAGACCTTCAGTCTTATTAGAGAGGGGTTGGTTTCCCCCGTAACAGACATGCCATTGTTGCACCTGTTGGCTTATTTGGCCTGGCTGGTCAAATTTAAGCTTCCAATGTCCACTGTTGATTATCTCCCCTGGTGATTTCTCTCCCTGTCCCATTAATCTGCACTCAGTGTGGTTTTTTTCAGCTCTCTGTTAGCTGGTCTACATGGAGGAGGTTTTCAGCTCAGCTACGGCAGGATTTCTCAGTGGCCTTGTAGCCCAAGTATGTGGAGTTTTCAGCATAGAACATATCTCGGATAGGTAATGGATGAGCCTAATAATGGTACCAAATTGACTGTATTTGCTGAGTACAAAACTAATAAATAAAAAAAAATAATAAAATAAAAAAGAAAGAACATATCTCAACATAATAAAGATAATTTATGACAAACCTACAGCCAACATATTACTAAATGGGGAAAAACTTGAAGCTTTTCCACTAAAATCAGAAACAAGACAAGGGTGTCCACTGTCCCTACTTTAATTTCATATAGTACTGAAAGTCTTAGCCATAGCAATAAGGCAAGAGACACATAGGAAAGAAGAGATTAAGTTATCATTATTTGCAAGTGATATGTTTCCATATATAAACGAACCAAAGCCTCTACCAGCAAACTGCTGGAGCTGATAAACACACAGCAACATAGCAGGATACAAAATAAACACATAGGAATCAGTAACCTTCCTATATAATAACAACTAGCAAGCTGGGGACGAAATAAAAGAATCAGTTCCATTCACAATTACCTCAAAAATAAATAAATAAATAAATAAAGTACCTTGGAATAAACCTGACCAAGGAAGTGAAGGCTCTCTACAATGAAAGCTTTTAAGACATTTACTTGAGAGAAGAGGTGGGGGAATGGGAGGCACAACAGTGCCTCTAGCCACTGCAAACAAATTTCAGATGCCTGTGCCACCTTGTGTATTTGGCTTTACGTGGGTACTAGGGAATCAAACCTGGGTCCTTTGACTTTGGTGAAAGCACCTCAAACACTAAGCTATCTCTCCAGCACCCAATTAATAATATTAAACATATTTTTATTTGAAGTAGAAAGACACAAAATGAGCATACACACACTAGCCACTGAAAATGGACTCCAGAAACATGCACCTCTTTGTTCATCAGTCTTTATGTGGGTACCAGGGGACTGAACCTGGGCCATTAGGTTTTGTAAACAAACACTTTTATCTACTGAGCCATTTCTCCAGCCCCCAACTAACAGTATTTTAATAATAAGGAAAATGTGTATGTTCTTTATTTGTTACTAATGACTTCTATTGCTGGAACACCTGCAACATATATTTTTTAAATGGAATAGAATTAATTATTTACGTATGTGCATGTCTTCTGCTGCTGCTAACTGGTAGCAGACACTTATTTTATGTCTGGCTTCATGTGGGTGCCTCTAGCTGCAGAGTACTAGTTTTAGTTTAAGGTAATGACACTAGTATGAACTCTTACAATGGCAACAAGGAGTTTTTGATGAGATAGCCTTGTAAGAAGATGATTTGGTCACCAAATGCACAGACAGAAGATGTACTATGTGAACTTTAATGCCTCTGTGTTCGGTTCACACGTGTTTAATTGACTCAAATGAAGGAAGAGATGACCAGGTCCAAGGTCATGTATGCCCTGGTATATCTTTATTCTTAACTTTGTTGGTTTGAGTCAGATAGGTGCTTTTCTTTTGTAAAACAAACAAACAAACAAACAAACAGACAAACAAACAGAAAAACAATTACATCTTTGCTCCATACCCAACAATTATACCTTCCGTCTCTCTTGGTGGACTATGTAGAAAGTATGTGTCATAAGTCTTGGGAGGAACCCAGTGGCTCAGTCCGCTGTGCTCAGTTCATCTTTACTGTTGTGAACAAATATCACAGCATGCCTGCCCTGCTGGGTGCAAGTCATTAGAATTATTTTCATATACTGACTATACTTTTTCCATTTTATGAATTATCCTCTCGCTTCTGAGCAAAAGCACATGATTGTGAGATTAAATTAGTTCTCAGCCATCCAAAGAACAAAGGCTGATAACTTTATTACAAGTTATTACTTTCCAAAATGTCCCATTATGTTTTACTTTAGGTATTAAGGTGAAAGGTCCATTTGATGAGGGTCTTGGTAAGCATTTGGTCTTAAGAAAAATGTAAAATATACTGAAGTAATTTCTCCAGCACTAGAGTGTCCATGAGTTCCAAGGAATAGGTTGTGTCAGTTCAGAGAAGGGAATAGGTAATTATGGTTGGGAGAACTATTTTTTTATTTAACTCTTTGTATTACTTTGTTCTAGAAAGGGATTTTAAACATCTCTCATCTATATTCTTATTTTATTTTTATTTTTTATTGACATCTTCCATAACTGTAAACAATATCCCATGGTAATGCCCTCCCTCCCCTCACTTTCCCCTTTGAAACTCCACTCTCCATCATATCCCCTCCTCCTCTCAATCAGTCTCTTTTTTATTTGGATGTCATGATCTTTTCCTCCTATTATGATTGTCTTGTGTAGGTAATATCAGGCACTGTGAGGTTATGGATATCCAGGCCATTTTGTGTCTGGAGGAGCATTTTGTGAGGAGTTCTAACCTGCCTTTGACTCTTACATTCTTTCTACCACCTCTTCCGCAATGGACCCTGAGCCTTGGAAGGTGTGATTGATATATTTCAGCACTGAGCACTCCTCTGTCACTTCTTCTCACCACCATGGTGCCTTCTGAGTCATCCCAAGGTCACTGTCATCTGGAATTCACTATGGAGTCTCAGGGTGGCCTCGACCTCACAGCAATCCTCCTACCTCTGCCTCCTGAGTGCTGGGATTAAAGGCGTGCGCCACCTATCATCTATATTCTGTCTGTCTGTCTGTCTATCTATCTAATCTACCTATCTATCATCAATTTATCATCTGTCTCTACCTACCTACTTGTATTTTTTAAATAACACGAACTAGATTTAGCTATGTCTGGATAGTTAAGTCCTAGGTAAATACACTGGGAGATAATTTCTGACTTACAGATCCACCAAATCATGGAGCTTAGTGACCTGATGAATTAAACTGTATCTTGACTTGTATTTTTTCTCTTTTGCAGGATTTTCTCTGTAGAAGAGCTCTCAATGTTGTCTCATTTGCTTAGAGCTCTGGAGGGAGGTTTTTCAAACTGAGCCGCATGTCATCATAAGACTTTTAATATGAAGAACATTTGTAGAAGGAAGACTGTAGGTAGAAAATAAGAACTATGTGCCAACAGTACATAGTTCTAGGAAAGAGGGTGTTCTAAAATTGACCATTTGACAGTTATTTCTATAAAATTACTCATTGTTTACCTGAGATGACTGTAGGATTTGAAAATGCTCCCTGAATATCCAGTTATGAATGATAGAATTTCCCTATAATAAAGAAGGTAGGATGGGAGGTAGTTCTGACCATTCCCAGAGCACACAGGGAGTCTTGAAAGGAGCATGAAATGTTTTCATATAAAATAGACCTCTTCATTGTGACCTCTAGATAGTGATTCGTGTGAGTTAGCCAGGTTAAGACTGGAGAGCTGGTGGCTCTGATGTGTGAACACGCTAGGTGAATCTCTCCTGCGTTGGCAGCGTGGAGACGGTAGCGCTTTGTCTGAGCAGTGCTGTCGCGTCCAGCTAACTCAGGAGGCAGCGTGATGGCGGTGAAGGGCTGCAGCTGGGAGATGAGGCAGAAGTAAGACCAGTGGTGGGGAGTCGTCTTCCATTTAGAAATGAACAAGTTTCTGGTCATCTCTAAAGTGATATGCCTTGTAATTGTGAGAGCAAATTATAAATTAATTGCCTTTTAAAGACAATGATAAACTTTCAGTTCAACTCAAAGTGACATTGGTCTTAAATAGAAGTCCTTAATTGGGTTTAAAAGATATCTAACTCCCATGAAACCATACCGATTAGCATGAGACTTTAGTATAAAACTTTGAATGCAAAAAAGAAGTTTATCTTCCTATCTCTTTAAATTATAATTTCAAGACCACCAATAAATACCTTAAAATCTTCTGACTCTGCTTTGCATATCTTTACCTCTTTTCCCCTTTCCCTGATCATTTTCTCCAGTCAGGTTTGTTGTCTTGTCACTTGCCTTTTTGCCATAGTTGATACTAAACAACTACTGCTCAGAAAGCATTCTGTGCTTTCCTTTCTCTCTCTCTACCCCTTGTCCTGCTGCTCTTTTAATCTAACATTGCCCATGGGCAAACTGGGAGTAATATACAATACATAAGGGAGCAATTAACTGAACATTGGCCCAGGGATCTGTGGAGACTGACTAGCTTATGACCAGCTCCTAAGGGCTCATTTTATGTAACCACTGTCTCACTATCTTTAAATTCACTTATTTACCTCATTACATACTGCCAACCCTTGTTTTTCTACCCAGTGTATGCCTTTTTCAAGGGATAACTAGATCAGCAAAGAAAACAAAAATAGTTCTTGGAAAGGGAGAGAAGTTATCAAAAATCCCCTTTATTTTGGTTGTCGTCTTTTTTGTTTTTTTGTGAGACTGCTCTGATTCTTACATACTTTGTAACCAAATATGAATGAATAAACAGTTTCTTTAACCTCCGCCATAAGCAGCAGCAAGAACCCCAAAATTGATAGCTGCTTCCTAGAAATATCTTTTTTCCCAAAGTTCAAAGACATTTTCTCTCAAGTTACATTTTTTGGTATTTACATACATCTAAAATGATATTAAATGTCTTCATTCTGAAAATGATCTTATTCCTTGTCAGTTCTGTCTTATTTCCTAGGCTATATGGAATTACTTTTCCACTGGTCCCTTAAAAAATTGTTTTATATTACTTTATAGCATATACCTGAAGCAATGGAGTCATTTATTAGACTTACTTTATTATTCTACTGCATACTACCATCTCCTGTAAGCTCATATCCTATTATAGGGGAAACAGTTTACTCCTTTAAATCTAGTAATTGTGATAGTGGGGGTTTATGTACTGTATGTCTAAACAAAAATAAGTTCCCCCAAACCCTTTGCATTATGGTAATTGGATAACCAAGCCAACATCAAATGGGACAGTCCCAACTATACTTTCCAAAAGTCATCTTTGTAAGGTTTATAAGTCTCCTGAGCTCTTCTAATTAAATGGCTCCTTTCACAGCAGTGTATGCCTCTGCGTGTAGTCCCTGGTGTTTAATAAAGGAGCATTTTACTCAGGACACATTTTTCCTCTCTTAGGCCTGTCTAGCCCTAGACCTTTGTCCACAGTTTAAATCCTTGGAAGTTGGTTTTCTGCAAATTTCAGTAAGGTTTGCTCATTTGTAAAAGTGTCTTGGAAAACAACAACAAAAACAACTGTATTGAGTAAAGAAATTTTTTAAGATATGAACGGAGAGAATTTGTTTTGATTTCCCATGAGTTAAATGTCCTAATTTAACACAACTTGAAAAGATAAAACATAGAATCCATATTTTTATAGCTCCTTGGACCAAGGCATTTTGTGTACTTGGTTTTTAGAGTGTCTATCAGATGAAAATGGCTTGCATATAAATTAAATTGGATCATGATTTCCACAGATGCAATAGATGCTGTATGTTTGAATTCTGACCTACTTAGTTCAACTAGTTAGTTCTTACGAGACTTTCCACATACTGCTCAGAAATAACCATTGCATATGATTCTGCCACGCTCTCTCAGGTACATTCTGAGAGCCTATGGGGATTTCAAGTAGCATTCCCTGTGTGAGTGACTAAAAGGTCCAGATCATTAAAAAGGAATGGTTTATTCTGATGTCTTCAAAGCACTAATATGTAATAAACTATTTTTTTTAAGTAGTGCTTTATTTATTTATTTATTTGAGAATGACAGACACAGAGAGAAAGACAGATAGAGGGAGAGAGAGAGAGAATGGGTGCGCCAGGGCTTCCAGCCTCTGCAAAAGAACTCCAGACGCATGCGCCCCCTTGTGCATCTGGCTAACGTGGGACCTGGGGAACCGAGCCTCGAACCGGGGTCCTTAGGCTTCACAGGCAAGCGCTTAACCGCTAAGCCATCTCTCCAGCCCAGTTATAAACTATTTTTATGAACTAGAAAGAAGAACTTATATTCATTTAAAATGATACCAAATTTTATATGTTACTTAACTTAAACTTGCTCAAGTACGGTTTTCCCCTTGCAGAGCCTTGCCAAAGCCTGTTGGATATAAAGTAAAATTCTGTCTCTGTTCTTGAACCACCACCAGGGTAACTGAAACATGAGAAAGATGTCAGAAGTATGCATTTGTTTCACACTTTCATGTGTCTCCTTAGTTAATTCAAGAAATACTTTACTTAAGAGATCTGGGGGGGGGGGAGGGGGTGCTAGAGAACTGGAATGAATATGGCCATGCCAGGGCCCCTAGCCACTGTAAAGAACTCCAGACACATGTGCCACTTTCTGTGCCTGGTTTTACCTGAGGGATTTAATTGAATTCAAGTATTTTAGTATTACTACTACTAAATGAAAGTTTTTTTTCCCTTAAATATTTCTATTGAAAGCCCACATATATTTTTGTTTTCTCATTATCATTTCTTCCTCTCATGTTTAAACACAGAAGTTCATCAGGATGAACAAAGCCTAAGTCTTGACTGCCATTGTTTCAGAAGTTTATATTTCCATTGTTATTATATATAATGAGATGCAAAATAGCCACTATTACATCTGTATCTACTGTGGTATTTTGGAGACAAAAGAAATATGTTGTTTGCCCCTAATTTATTGGGCTATGTGTATGTATGTATATGTGTGTGTGTGTGTGTGTGTGTGTGTGTGTGTGTACACACACACACACACACACACACACACATATATATGTATATATATATATACATATATACATATATATATGTATGTATGTATGTATGTACACACACACAGCACATAAAGACATCTTTGTTTCTATTTACTGCAAATTTCTCTTAAGAGCCAAAATGTACATATTTTACATTTTTTAGAAATATACTTTTTCACAGAATTAATTTACTATGTCAGTTGTGATTAAAGACATTTTAGAAAAAATAAATTCTTTGAAACACCAATGACTTATAAATCTCAAAGGTTAGCATTTAAACTGAATTTTCAGTCATCCTTAGGTAAAACTACTTGTAGAATATTTGTGACAATGTGGCTTCTTGCCAGCTTTTTGTGAAGTTAGTTTTGTTAAGTATTGTATTTCTTAAATATTTTCTTTATTGATTTTATAAACATTTACTGAATCCTCTTGAGGTGCCAATAATTTTTCAGGCATAGGGATATAGTGTTGAGCATATTTAACAAAAATATTTTTGTCTTAATTGGAAAGGAAGAAATCAAGTTATCATTATTTGCAGATGACATGATTCTATACATAAAGGACCCTAAAGACTCTACTAGCAAGCTGTTAGAGCTGATCAAAACCTACAGCAATGTAGCAGGATACAAAATAAATACACAGAAATCAGTAGCCTTTGTATATGCTAACAACAAACACACAGAGGATGAAATCAGAGAATCACTCCCATTCACAATTGCATCAAAAAAAATAAAATACCTTGGAATAAACCTAACCAAGGAAGTAAAGAATCTATACAATGAGAACTTTAAAACACTCAAGCGAGAAATTGCAGAAGACACTAGAAAGTGGAGAAACATCCCTTGTTCCTGGCTTGGAAGAATCAATATCGTGAAAATGGCAATCTTACCTAAAGCAATCTACACATTTAATGCAATCCCTATCAAAATTCCAAAGGGTTTCTTCATGGAAATAGAAAAAACAATCCAAAAATTCATTTGGAATCATAAAAAACCTCGAATATCTAAAATAATACTGAGCAACAAAAAAGAGGCTGGTGGTATCACCATACCTGATTTTAACCTATACTACAGAGCCATAGTAACAAAAACAGCATGGTACTGGCACAAAAACAGACATGTAGATCAGTGGAACAGAATAGAGGACCCAGATGTAAGCCCAAGTAGCTATAGCCACCTGATATTCGATAAAAATGCCAAAAATACTCATGGGAGAAGAGACAGCCTCTTCAGCAAATGGTGTTTTGAAAACTGGATAAATATCTGTAGAAGGATGAAAATAGATTCTTCTCTCTCGCCATGCACAAGAATTAAGTCCAAATGGATTAAAGACCTTAACATCAGACTGGAAACTTTGAAACTGCTAGAGGAAAAAGTAGGGGAAACCCTTCAACATATTGGTCTTGGCAAAGACTTTCTGAATACAACCCCAATTGCTCAGGCAATAAAATCACAGATTAACCACTGGGACCTAATGAAATTACAAAGATTTTGCACCGCAAAGGACACAGTGAAAAAAGCAAAGAGGCAACCTACAGAATGGGAAAAAATCTTCGCCAGCTATATATCTGATAGAGGATTAATATCTAGGATATACAAAGAACTCAAAAAGTTAACTAATAAGGAATCAAACAAGCCAATCAAAAAATGGGCTAAGGAGCTAAATAGAGAGTTCTCAAAGGAAGAAATACAAATGGCATATAAGCACCTAAAAAAATGTTCTACGTCACTAGTCATCAGGGAAATGCAGATTAAAACGACATTGAGATTCCATCTCACTCCTGTCAGATTGGCCACCATCATGAAAACAAATGATCATAAATGTTGGCGGGGATGTGGAAAAAAAGGAACCCTTCTGCACTGCTTGTGGGAATGCAATCTGGTCCAGCCATTGTGGAAAACAGTGTGGAGGTTCCTAAAGCAGCTAGAGATTGATCTACCATATGACCCAGCTATAGCACTCCTAGGCATATATCCAAAGGACTCATCTCATTTCCTTAGAAGTACATGCTCAACCATGTTTATTGCTGCTCAATTTATAATAGCTGGGAAATGGAACCAGCCTAGATGTCCCTCAACAGATGAGTGGATAATGAAGATGTGGTACATTTATACAATGGAGTTCTACTCAGCGGTAAAGAAAAATGAAGTTATGAAATTTGCAGAAAAATGGATGGACCTGGAAAGTATTATACTAAGTCAGGTAACCCAGGCCCAGAAAGCCAAGCGCCACATGTTCTCCCTCATATGGGGATCCTAGCTACAGATGACTGGGCTTCTGTGTGAGAATGAAAATACTTAGCAGCAGAGGCCAGTAAGTTGAAAAGGAGACATAAAGGGTGGAGAAAGGAAGGGAGGAGGATACTTAATAGGTTGATATTGTATATATGTAATTACAATGATTGTAATGGGGAGGTAATATGGTTGAGAATGGAATTTCAAAGGGGAAAGTGTGGGGGTGGGGAGGGAGGGAATTACCATGGGATATTTTTTTATAATCATGGAAAATGTTAATAAAAATTTTTAAAAAAAATATTTTTGTCTTCATGAAGTTTACATAGGGACATGACAAAAACAATAAGGACAATACATGATGGAGCAATTGTGGAGGCTCTCCAGGCAACTGTGGAATCAGAGAGTGGGTGATACGTGCAGTGATTGGAGGAGAAATCACACAATGTTGAACACATGGACTTTGCTGCCCATGAGGAAAAAAGCAATGGAGAGGCTTTAAACTGCAAGAGTTACTGAACAAGTTATCAGCAACTCTGACACTGCTTCGCTCCATGAAACACTAATTTATAGCATGCATTGGCTAGTTCCTTCCTGAACCCATAAGGTTCCTTACTGAGAATACCGAATTTCAGCAGACTTCAGGTTTGTGCTGTTTGTGCCTCAGATTGTCTATAGCACACTTACACAGTCCACTTTCAGGTGGTTCTCAAGCAGAGCAGGATGGTAATGCAGGCAGAAGCCAGGCTGCTGTCTTTCTCCTCAGGGCTCTGCGTTGGTATTTTGAAGTGGAAACACAGGTCATTAATAAAGCTCAAGTTGTATGAAGAGTATCTTTTAAAGGAGCATTTTCAGGCTAGTAAATATTCCTTGCCTCATTTAGTAGACAGAAGTGAACTTGCAAAGAAGAAACCTGGAGGGACTCACTAATCTTTTTTTTAGTGGGAAAGACAAATGCGTAGAGGGAATGAAGGGAAAAGAAAAGTTGTATCCTAAAGAAACAACAAGAAACCAGAGATGCTCAGTGTCCTTGAAGACAAGTCTAGCTGCTGAGAACATAATTGGAGTGACCACAGTGTCCACATATACCCTTCCCAACAATCCCAATTTATATGTTGTCCCAGTACAATTAGTCTATCATATCCCAGTGTCCTGATTTCAATGGCAAGTTTGTGGTCACCCCACACGTGAGTCCTTAGTGTTCTTCACATCTTTTACAATGCTATTCTTTCAGACTTTACTACCTTCATAATTGTTTAATGTGAGTAATTATTTGTATTAAATAGTCTTTTTAAATATTTTATTTATTTATTTGAAAGAGAGAAAGACATGGGGGGAGAGAGAGAGAATGGGTGCTCCAGGGCCTCCAGCCACTGCAAACAAACTCCAGATGCATGCCCAACCCCCTAGGTATCTGGCTTATGTGGGTCCTGGGAATCAAACTGGGGTCCTTTGGCTTTGCAGGCAAACACCTTAACCACTAGGCCATTTCTCCAGGCCTTAAATTGTCATTTTTTTCTCATCTTTGTATAGTTTTTTTTTTTTTTTTAACCACTGATTCTATAGCTGTGTGTTAAACATAAATAAATTGGAGATTGCCCACATTCTAGGCAATTCCAGTGAATATACACTGTTTATTTTAGGTAATATTTACATTGAGTTTTCTTGAACATTTTAGATTACAAGTTACATCCGGTTTCTAGAGGGTAGCATTTGATATGTTATCAAAATGTTATATTACTTTTGAAATTCATTATGTATATTCATTGTACATGGTATAATGTTACATAAAGATATTTTCAAGCCGGGCGTGGTGGTGCACGCCTTTAATTCCAGCACTTGGAAGGCAGATGTAGGAGGATTGCTGTGAGTTTGAGGCCACCCTGAGATTCCATAGTGAATTACAGGTCAGCCTGGGCTGGAGTGAGACCCTATCTCGAAAAACAAAAACAAAAACAAACAAACAAACAAAAGATATTTTCAAATGAGTATTGCATGTTAAGCATATTTTCTCAAAGTTACCTTTTTATTTTATTTATTTTAATTTTTTTGGTTTATTTTTATTTATTTATTTGAGAGTGACAGACAGAGACGGGAATAGAGAGAGGGAGAGAATGGGCTTGTCAGAGCCTCCAGCCAGTGCAAACAAACTCCAGATGCGTGTGTCCCCTTGTGCATCTGACTAACATGGATCCTGGGGAATCGAGCCTCGAACCAGGGTCCTTAGGCTTCACAGGCAAGCACTTAACTGCTAAGCCATCTCTCCAGCCCTTAAGGTTACCTATTTATGTATTATATAAATGCATTAGTGTTTTGATTTGTATAAGGAGATACATGATAAAAATAATACTATATTTATTCATTTAATTTTTTGTTTTTTTGAGGTAGGGTCTCACTCTAGCCCAGGCTGACCTGGAATTCACTATGGAGTCTCAGGGTGGCCTTGAACTCATGACAATCCTCCTACCTCTGCCTCCTGAGTGCTGGTATTAAAGGCATGCACCACTGTTCATTTTAAAAGAAATTTTCTGGAATGGATGCTATCATATGTGTGTCTAAAACTAGTTTGCTGTTATATTTTCTCAGTTTGAAGCATTACTATAAATATTACTGTAACATTCTAATGGACATGTAATTATGGAATCAGAGGGAAAGAATTATACTCCTGAGTCAGAAAGCCTTTAATCTAATTTGGTTTCTTTTTTAAGTGACATTTACCCTGTCTGTGTCTGAGCGCTTTTTATTTTAAATTAAGTCACTAGGTTGTTGCACAGACTCACAAAGCTAATATGGTTGAAAGATGTATAAATGATCATTTCAATCTAAACTCGAGTGTGTATTGAATGTGCAAAAATGAGAAAAGACCTTTAAAGTGACGCAGTAGTATTTCTTTCCAAAGAAATTCCTGGACCAGTAAGTTAATTACTTATTTTCCAAAGAGAAGGAATCAATTAATTATATGGAGAGTGTCAAGCTTAGATTTAAGCCCATATTTTCATTATACTAGGAGACTACTTGTTATCTCTTGTTTGGCATGAATGTAGGAGTTACTGTGAAAAGTGAGATGGGTTTGGGAGCCTCGGCAGAGACACCTAAGTTGGCCTTGGAGAGTGATGTCATTGTTTTCTGGAAAAAGATACACAGTGATAGACTGTCAAACATACCTTATTTCTGTGTTTCTAATGCAAACGATGCTTGAATTATGTGTGCCAGTTCCTGCACAATTGACATGGGTTATTAAATTTTAACTGCATCTTTGTAGCTAAGCTATCTTGGTGACTGATTTTCAGTGTAGGACATGGTTTTCATTTTATGTATTGGAGCCAAGTGACTATGTTCAAATAGGTAAAAGTGTATTCCTCTTTAATGAAGGTAAATCCATATTTTTGTTATTTTACTAAGTAGAGCTATACAATATCCTGGTCAAATTGGACCCTCCTTGGGAAAATATTTTTGTCAGTGTAGGGAATTATCTCTTCCTGGATATCTGCCAATAGGTCACAACCTTGAAATGAAATATCACTGAAAAAAACCACACAGGTTTCCACATGTGATGTTGGGCTATGTTGAGAGTCATTCCTCTTAACAAACTTCAATAATGAATTGAAGAAAAAATGAAGCTAATCTGTTCTGTAATTTTATTTATAGGAGTGGTAAAACAGTGGCTAAATAGACCAGTTGCGTTATACCATTGTTACATAAGTGCATTTTTAAAGTGTTTGAGGCGAGGTTGGAAGAGGAAAGCTTTACAAGTTAAGATATATGGAAATGAAATCTGTACTTAGGTGGCTCTCATATTTAGTTGTTAAAATTAGATGATACCTTCTTCCATACTAACAGAAAAGGAAAAAAAAAAGACTAGATAAAATGAACCAAAGCTCCTGAATAAGTCCTGGAGTTGGTTCATGAAGGTTTAGCTTAGATTTTGTTGTATGATTTCCAATGGTGTTGGCAGAGGTATAGGCCTACGCTTACCATTAAATATTACTAATCAGAATGAGTATACCCAGATTTTAACTGTGGGCACCTGATTAGCATTTTTTTATTTTAAACAATTCACACTTTGTATAAAATACTATTGAACTAAACAAGATTTTGTGTATGATTTCAAGGAAACATCTTATGAAAAGAATATTGATTTATTTTTTGTTTTTATTTATTTATTTGAAAGTGACAGAGAAAGAGGCAGATAGTGAGAGAGAGAATGGGTGTGCCAGGGCCTTCAGCCACTGCAAACAAACTCCAGATGCGTGCTCCCCATTGTGCATCCGACTAACGTGGGTCCTGGGGAATCGAGTCTTGAACTGGAGTCCTTAGGCTTCATAGGCAAACGCTTAACCACTAAGCCATCTCTCCAGCCCAGAATATTGGTTTATGAAAATTTAAAGCATGTTGTATTTTGCATTTTGTATTCATTATAGAAATTTTCATAATTTGTCTGAATATTGTTTTCTCAATGATGACAATCCCAAGAATATTGTTTTTCCTGTGTTATCTAGAAAGTGTGTCAGTCGTTAGGGATACTTTTTGGAATGTTTATGATCTCATGTATAGCTTCAAAATATAATCCATTGTATAAGCATAACACAGATCCCCTTCAGCTAGTTAACTGTTAATTTGAATGTTATTTTAATTGTTAAATAAAAGAAATAAGGTAAAAGCAGAAAACTCTGCAAAACAAAATGCAAAATATGCTGCTAACTTGAAAAGGAAGCAGTGTGTATCATAGCCTTATTTTCAGAATTTATTCTCTGAACTCTTCTCAAAGGACTGGAAAAATGAAAGTCTGTTGTAAACATTAAGCTACTAATAATCTGATTTCCTTTCAACATAAATATTCATATGTGTTTGTAATTTAACTCCTTTGTTGGCAGTAAAACATGTTTCCTTCCTAAGTGTGACAGTCTGTGTTCTGCTTAATTAAAGCAAATTTCTTCCAGTTTTCTGATTATAATAATGGCATGGCATGCAAGAAACTAGAGCATATTAATCAAACGTTAGGATTAAGTATTTAACTTCATGGAAAATGATCATTGTCGTGTTCAGTGGTACTCATTTGGCTTCATTACATGTGAAATGCACTGTCAGTGCTATGAGGCCATACATTTGTACATCTAGTGCTAATGAAGCAAATTTGGGAATTTATTTTTAATTTTGAGTTTGAATTTCCACATTTCACCTAGCAGTGTAAACCATACATGTAGAAAAAGTCAGTTTACATTGTTACATGGAATATAATTTGTGAACCAGCCCCTCATAAGATGATAGTAATGTGTGTTGAATATTCATTTCATTTTAGGTTTTGACTACTTTTAAGATTACTTTAATTAAAAGAAAATCAAACTTCAGGCTATAAAATTTTACTGTTTAAAATGGATAGTTAAGGATAACATTTAACTTACCCTTTTAAATAACTAATATGTTACCTTTATTTATAATTTTAAATGTTGATTCAAACATTGTCTTGTGATAGTATGTACTTGGGCTTTGCTTTTTTATGGGTATGTAGTTATCTGCAATTCTCTCAACTATTTTGGAAGATTTTTTTTTTTTTAAGTTTGTTGCATGTATTATTGTCGAAAGTAGAGTAACGATCTAGATGTAAATTAATGATACCATTAAGGAAGTTTGAGTTGAAAATGTCCAAATGTGTTAATTGGTTATCACTGAAACAATGTTAGTTTCTTTTTAAACTTAACTATCAACAGTATTCTATTGTGGTTTTTTAGTAGCAAGTAAATCGTAACTTCTCTTTAGATTTTCTTAAGCATCTCATTGTATGAGTCGGAATTTCTGAGATGTAGGTTGTGACTGCTTTGTATATTAACTTAAGCATATTTCAAAAGGCAGTTGCTTACTTTATTATTTTCTTTGTATTCTGTGACTTCACATTGTTAATGGATATTCAAATTGCTATTTAGATGTTATGTGTGTGAGATACAGTTATGACGTACTGAGGAAACATTGAGTTGAAAAACATAAATTTCCAGCATATCACACCACAGTGCAGCAGAGGGTCTGAGCCTCACTCTCTTTCCCACCACTTATTATGTCCTGTAACAAAATAGGAATTTTAATATTGACTCCACGACACCTAGCTTGGGTCTGGAATGGAATAAGCACTTAGGATTTTTAGATTAATAAACAAACTCAAATCTTCCTCAGATCTTCTCAGAAAGATCATAAGTTTATTTGTAATATGAAGGAACTTAAAGAGCTTTAGAAAAAAATGAGGCATCGAATGGTAATGAAGCACTTTCTCCTATAGGTCACTGATTGCTTATATCTGATTTATGACTTTTAAAAAAGAACATATTTCTCATTTCCATCCTTAGAACTTGGTATGTCTCTCTCATTTCTGCCCCCTTTCTGAGGACTCCATGTTTCACACAGGACAGCCTGCTAGCTTGTGTTTTTCTCTGAACTATTCCATTATTGCTGTTCCTCTCACTGGGATGTGGGATGAACTGCATTTTTCATTGTTCTGCATCATTGTTTCTTTGCTTTCTCTAAATCACTTGTTTCTAGAAAAGCATTTGAACTTTGAGTCATTAATGTTCAGCCTCCCTAAAGTTTTGAAAACAGAAGTTGACCCTATGTCATCAAGTGCTATGGGAAAACTTGGGTGTAACAATTCTTTTTTTTTTTTTTTTAAATGAAGAGGGGAGGAATTCAGTAATGAGGGTGGGAGTGTATGCTTCAGATTTTCCACGTTTCAATTCCAAATTTACTTTTTCCTAAGGGGGAAAGGGAGTTATTCAGTAATCCAAGGCAGTTAATGCCAGGTAAATGACGTTTGATGGTTCATGCTATTACTTCTTGAACCTTCCTGTTATTTGTTGTTTATTTCTTATCTGGATTTACTGGGGATAATTTCTCAGTCTCTCTTTTCTTGGTTCTTCACACCTGAAATTCACTCTCCTCTTTCTTTTCTTCTTTTTTCTTTTTTTTACATTTTCCTACATACGGTTTCTTTGTCATGTTTTGTTTCTTTGCTTTCTTTTTCTTTTCTATCAAGTTTATTATGAATCTGTTTATTATCAGGCTGTTTAGGAACTACACCAGAAAATGGTAGAGGGGTGAACAACTATTACGTTTGGTTTATGCTTCACTTTGACATCACTCAGGGCCTCTGAGAGTCCACTTGTGGGAAGTGGAAAAGACTCCAGTTTGACTCCCTTACCAGGTGTCAGGAATTTTTTTGTTTTTTAAAATTTCAGTTGCCACCTTACCCAGTCCCTTTGGTGCAGTATCCATTCCTTATGTGAGACTGTTTACACTCACTGTTGCTCATGAAAATGATTTTGTTAAAACATGTGCTAAGGCTCCACCTGGATTTAACAAGTGAAATCTTTCAGAGATGAATACCTGATGCACCTGTGTGGCTTGAACTATGAAAATGGAAGGGACCCTTCTGTCGTCATGCCAGGAAACTGCTGTGAGAAATGATGAGAAATGCCAAAGTCACTTGGCTTCTGTGTAGCTGATTCCCGCCTGATTTCTTTCTTCCGCCATGTGGACCTGTAAACAGAATGCTATGCCATCTTCCCCACTCTGTGTATCAACAAAATTAGTTTTGATAGTCTGAAACTTGAATATTTCTGAAAGATACTTCGAATGCCATTTTAGTTGACAGTTTAGGTGCTAAGTATGGTATTCTATATAGAGTTGAAACCAGATGCACCTGCGTATAAATCCAAACTCTGCCACTTAATGTTAGAGTGAGATTGCACAAGGCATTAAATCTCTTTTTCTTAACCTGTGAAATTGGGAGGGGGAAAATCTTGTTTTATATGGTTGTGGTATAGCTAGGTCTTAAATATAAGCATCAGAATAGTATACTGTTGATACATTGAAATCTGTAGCCAAATGTCAGTCCCAGTTGATCAATAAAGTAGCCCATTTCGTTAATAGCCTAGTTTAATTACATATGTGTATTTTTTTTTAAATTTTTTATTTATTTGTTTGAGAGCGACAGACACAGAGAGAAAGACAGATAGAGGGAGAGAGAGAGAATGGGCGTGCCAGGGCTTCCAGCCACTGCTAACGAACTCCAGACGCGTGCACCCTCTTGTGCATCTGGCTAACGTGGGACCTGGGGAACCGAGCCTTGAACCGGGGTCCTTAGGCTTCACAGGCAAGCACTTAACCACTAAGCCATCTCTCCAGCCCACATATGTGTATTTTTTAGGCAAGTCTATTCTCTTATAGCTAGTTTAACTTTTTTTTGTTGTTGCTAACCGGACAGGTTTTGATTCTTAAAAAGTATGAAGACATGAATTTCCTTTTCTGTTTGAAGACATATTACACTTGAAAAAATATAGCAATACATTGCTGTATTGCTATTTGTCTTATTAGTTGTAGATATTACTATAGTATCACATTTGGCTTAAATGACTTTCCAGCTGTCATTCTCCACTCACTGAATGGCTGCCAGGAAGATTGACATGGCCAATCTTAAGCATGCGTTGATTCAATGTGTCAGTGATTCTAGACTTCTGGGTAGTCAGAGCTTGTCAAAGTCAGATTTTCCTAACATAGTGTGACCCTGTGATTCATTCGTAGAATTTTCTTCAGAAAGACCTCACAGATGATTTTGGTGCTTAATCATGTCTATAAACCTGTGTGAATGACTTTCCAGGATGTACCAGCCAGAGACTGGCACCCATCCCAGAATACCCTGCCTTGAGTGGAGTCAAATTCTTCAGTTTGAGTTTCAAGTTTTGATTATTTGATGGGTATAGATCTTCCTCTCTGGAGATATATACTGGTTCTGAAAGCCAATACCTGTCCCCTTTTCTCTTTCTCCTTTTTATTTGTGGTTCATAGATTTTTTAATTCATTTTATTATTTTTAAATATTTATTTATTTATAATTTATTTGGCAGAAAAAGAGGGAGAAAGTGAGAGAATGGGCACGCCAGGGCCTCCAGCCACTGTAAACAAACTCCAGATGCATCTGGCTAACGTGGGTCCTGGGGACTCGAACCTGGGTCCTTTGGCCTTGCAGGCAAACACATTAACCGCCAAGCCATCCCTCCAGCCTCTCATTTTATTATTTTTGATTGATAATTTTCATATATTTACATAATTTATTTTGGTCATAATCTCCTATTAATTTCTTTTTCCCCCACCCCCACCCCATCTCCTTTCTTGTGAACCTCCTCTTCTTTCCCAGTAATTTCTCATATATTTTGATTTCTTTTTTTCTTTTATCTCCACCATCCACCATGGCAGCATGTTGATGAACTTATTATTGCACAAGTATCATCAACTGCTGTGAGGTTATATACATGCAATGCACGTCATGTCAGGAAGACAGCATTCCAAAGCACTTTCCCATGTCCTTTGCCTCTTAGATTTTCTCCAACACCTCTTCACCAGTGTTCCTTGAGCCTTGAAGGGTGTGATAGAGGCGTCTCATTTAGAGCTGAGTACTCAATCTGTCATTCTCAGTACTTTGACAAGTTTTGAGTTTCCCCAATAGTTATTTCCATCGACAAAAAGCAGTTTCTCTGACCAAAAGTGGGAGTCAGAGCCTTGACACAAATGCATGTGGTTCCTAATTTCTTCAAACAAAGGCCCTAAAATAAGAAGGACCACATCTCTTACACAGGTACAAATTCCTTGCGGTAAATGTGAGTGTGTAGTAAATTTGATGGTCTTTGTTTTTTCTGGCTTGGATAGTGAAAGTTGTTCTGGCTCAGGGATACAGGTGGAGAATGTCTCACTACAATTTGCAAAGTGACCTTGTCAGTGTCGAGATACCAAAAGATTCTTGTGTTTTCTTCTTCCTTTTTTAGCTTTGTAAAAAGAAATGTTACTTCTATTGACAACCTACAATTTGCAGACAGTTTCACATGAATGTAGTGAGCTTTAGAGCCTAGGGCTTTCAGTGTCAAGTCAAGATTGGAGGATTCTGTCCTGGCCTCATGATAGCTGTATTGATCTATACACTGACCAGTGTGCTACTTATCACATAGGATTATTATGATGATTGAATATCATTTGAAAACATTTAAAAAATGTGAAGCATTTTGTCCTAATGGTTATTTTTTTAAATTCGAACTTTTATAATCATAATTTTTTTCAAATGATGACATTTGTGGTATAAGCATCAAACCTAGAGTCTCACATATGCTAAGCAAATGTGCTACCATTGAGCCAAGTCCTCTTACAAGTTAACATTTATTGTATGATAGTTCACCATTTTATATGGTGGTATGGTGTGTTTATGAGTATGCTGAAATCAGATATACATAGGCCTTTTCTGTTTTTTTTTTTTAATTGACAAATATACCATGTCTTTAGTTTAAGCAAAGTAACATTCTTATGGTTTTGATTAAAATATCTGGTCAATTTTACTGATATTATATTATTAAATATTCATGTTTATATGAGGTGACTAACTCATTTTCTCAAAGTAATTAGTTAATTTGTTTCTGGTATGCTTGTTTAAGACATACTATAAATATATATTAGGAAGACTGAGTTGTTTTGGGAATAAACGGGAAATTTGGCCTAATTTCTCATTCTCCTAGGTGTTCAAAAATTACTTAGTGTCTTTAATTCTCAAGGAAACTTGACATAAATAAACTCAGTACTGTTTGATACATCCTTCCCTAGGAGTTAAAAAAAATTTCCTTTTTCTTTTTACACATCAAGTAGCCCAGTACCATAGTTGGGAAATGTTTCTGTATCCATGAAATCATGCATTCTCTGAAGGCCCAGTACTCTCTTGGTTTCTGTGTAAATTTTGCCTCTGAGTCTCCCCAAAACGTCCATTATATTTAACATATTTACATTTTGTTGTCAGTGAAGATATAATATTCCTGAGGCCTTTCAGGAATTTCCAGATAACTTACTTGTTGTTGGGCCAGTTTGGTACAGGCATTTGTATGAATAATAAGGTTTCTTGAGACATGGATATGCCAAATGTAATGAGAATTTTCAACTGTATACTAAACATCTGCCACTCAGAGCAAAAGAAAACCTGAGTGCAGTCCCAGAAGCATAGTAGCAGAAATAATGGCAGAAAGTATATAACCTTAATAAAATTGAGTTCTTACTTCCTACCAAGCATTGTACTAAGTACTTATGCAAGCGTGTTCTCATTACATCCTTGCATCGTTCTTCTAAGGTAAATACTACTGTCTCTGCTCTCAAGATGAGGCAACTAGTTTGACAAGGCTTTGTTTCAAGGACGCAGTGTTACAGCCACAATGCAAAGAGCCAATTAGGTAATTCAGAACTAATACCTACTACCCTTTACTGCATTGACAGCCCAGGCTCTGCTTCATATTGGTTGAAATAGTCAAGAGCAGGTTAGCTCAAAAGCTTTTAAGGAATGAGGAAAGAAGAGGCACACTTCACAAAATGATAGGCCAGACTGAGAGGTGAGCAGTAGGTACTGAGGGAGTACTTTCAATTTTGGGAACAACAGAAGCTCAATGAAATTATCTCATGAGACTCATTTATTTTTGGGTTAACTCGTCTAAAACCAAATGAAAACAAGATGTTCTTATCATTTCCTAAGTGCATATTTATAAACTGAACCAGTTGTTGTTTCTACTATACACGTATAGTACTTTGTCCTTTTCTAGACTGGGAGTCATTAAATTAGAAAACAAAAGAGCCAGGGAAAATGTTCAGAAGAGCTAACTGCAAGTGAGATGTCAGTACTCACCACACAGGTTTTATCAAAGTTATTATGTCTGTCACTGTGAAGAAACTATGGACTCAACAAAAGGAAGAGTACTTTTCAGGGAACCTGAAAGCTGTCCCTAATTCTTCCTAGATACTGGATGAGTCAGCTCTTATCTATAGAGACAAGGGTTCAAAGCTCCACTCCAGGGCCAATGGTTCTGCTCCTGGCTCTGGTTTTCTCTCCTCACAAGCTATGTGAACTTGGTGAAGTCTTGTCATTTCTTTGTGCCTGACTTCTTAAAATTTTATTATTACTATTAAGATGTTTTGTATGGATACATCATGTGTTGGTATCTTCTTTGCCCTCGTCCCTGCCCCCATTCCACTGGGGACACTTCTCAGTGGGGTTATAGGTACTCCCCTTGTGGTTGTAGTTTATGTGTTATGGGAGTAGTACTCAGTTATTTTTGGGGGAAGGGAATGCCTCTGGGCATGTTGTTCCAACCTGTGGCTCTTATAATCTTTCTACTTCCTCTTCTGCAAAATTCCCTGAGTCATAATGGGCGAGTTTTAAGTCTACTTCAGTGATGAACTCCAAGAGTTTGGGATCTCTACTTTGGTAGGTGTTGAGTATCCTCAGTTTCCTACACCCTGGTGCTGATTATCAGGAACAACATGGAAGCAGCACTTTTGCTTGTCTCTCAATTCCTCTGTGGTTTCAGCTGTGGCTTGGCTAAAATATGAAGGGCAGTTTATTTCCTGTGGTCCTGCAACTTTCTGAAAAAGAACAGATTCTCCAACTGAAAATGAAGTCAGCATAGTTTAAATGAGATAAGCATTATTAATTTGGGGAGAATTTGATGTATGTAACTCCTCTTTTAGCCAAAGACTAATGAGAACTTGACAGTGGAGAACTTAATCTTTGCCTCTGTAGGATTCTGATCTGGTTCCAAATTTCAGATATGGATTCCTTTACACTGAGTGGGTCTCTTAGCCAATCAGAAAGCTATTGGTTACCCATTGAGGTTGTGTGCCACTATTACACTGGCATTTACATTATGTCAGGGTGTTCACTTCTGAGTAGCTTAGGCCTCTGATTATTCAGAACTTTGTTGGCCATTTTCCCCCAGTAGCTCATGTAGCACTTTGCTGCACTAGACAGGTTAACTGGGGACTGGCTTTCTTCTGAATTCCAGCCAGGTCTCTGTGTGCTGTGTATCAGCAGCATATGGTGTCTTCAGCAATAGGGTCTTAGCTTTTGCCACAGGCAGGTAATCAAGTGCTTTGACAAAAAGTTGTCTAAGATTTGGGAACCTTGTAGATCTCTCCAATCAACAGTATGGTGTGGGTAGCAACCAATCTCTGGTACTGGGAGTTATAGGTCAGAAACAGAATTTTTTTTTTTTCTTTTAATCTTGGGCTTCACCTTGTGCTCACCAGATCCCTACTTTTCAGGTGTTCCCCCCTTACTCCTTTTGAGGGTTATATCTTTTAGGCTATATCCAAGGGTAAAGGTTTCTATGGTATCAGCTCATTTTGGATTTAATTTTGTTTTTGTTTTACCCCCCTCACTCTCCCCCCCCCAAAGAAAACCTTTCATCCATACTATATGAACCTTGAATTGTCTATCAGGTATGACAGCAACTTGATCAGGTCTAGGTTACGAACTGCAGATAAGTGACACCATGCGGCATTTGTCTTTCTGTGCTTGTGCCAGTTTGAAGAGTATGACCTGTTCCAAATCTGCCCATTTCTTCTACAAATGTCATTGTATTGTTTTTTTTTTTCTTACTTCTGAGTAGAATTCCATTGTGTAAATGTACCACACCTTCATTATCCATGCATCCAATGATGGGTATCTAGGTTGATTCCAGTTCTTAGCAATAATGAATTGAGAAGCTATAAACATGGTTCAACAAATGTTTCTGTATTGATGCATGGAACATTTAGAATAAATGACCAGTAAGGGAATAACTGGATTTGTTGATAGCTCAGTGTTCATCCTTTTCAGGAATCCCCAAGTTGATTTCCATAGTGATTGTACAAGTTTACATTCCCACCAATGGGATGAGAGTTCCTCCTTCCTCACATCCCTGCTAACATTTGTCATTGTGATGTTTATTTATTTTTTGATTTTTTTATCGTATTTTTAAATTAGTTTTGAACTCAGTGAATACAGTCAAGTTGGTACCATTGTTAGCCTTCTCCCTGTCCTTCCCCCTCCACAGGGACCTTCTTTTTTGGGGTGTATGGGTAGTACATTGTAGGGTAAGCCATCAGTTATGGGTAGGAGGAAATGCCTCTGTGTATCATGACCCAGCATGTGGCTCTGACATTCTTGAGGTTTATTTAATGATGGCTATCCTTAGGGGAGTAAGGTGGAATCTTTTGGTGGCTTTAATTTGCATTTCCTTAATGGTTAGGGATGTTGAACCTTTTCTTAAGAATGTGTTAGCCATTTGTAATTCTTCCTCTGAAAGCTCTCTGTTAAGTTCTCTGCCCCACTTTTGGAGTAAGTTGTTTGATTGGTTTTTTTTTTTTTGTTGTTTGTTTGTTTAGTTTTGAGTTCTTTGAAGATTCTAGATATTAGGCTTCTGTCAGTGTTATAGCTGGTGAAGATTTTCTCCCATTCACTGGGTAATCTATTGGTGCTGCTTATGGTGGATTTGTCTTTGCAAAAGCTTTTTAGCTTCTTGAGATCCCATTGGTTGAGTGGTTGTTTAATTTCCTGGGATACTGGGATTTTCTTCAGGAAGTATTTCCTCACTCCTATATCATGGAGAATGCCTCCTGTTTTTTCTTCCATTAGGAGAAGAGTTTCATGTCTCATATTGAGGTCTTTAATCCATTTGGACTTGATTCTTTTTATATGGGCAGATTTGTGGGTCTAGTTCCATTTTTTTGTACATATGGTCATCCAATTTGTCCATCACCATTTGTTGAAATTGCTGTCTTTTCTCCAGTCAACATTATTAGCACATTTGTCTAATATCAAGTGCCTGTAGTTATTTGACCTAAGTTCTGAGTCTTCAGTTCTGTTCCATTGGTCTGTGTTTCTGTTCTTATGTCAGTATTATGCTGTTTTTTGTTAATATGGCTTTGCAATAAAGCTTGAGATTGGGTATGGTGATATGATACCTCCATAAGTATTTTTTTTTTTTTCAGGATATGTTTGGGTATCTGAGGCCTGCTCCCATTCCATATGCATTTTAAAATCATTTTTTCTATCTCTGTGAAGAAAGATGCTGGTATTTCTATTGGTATTACATTAACTCCCCCCTCCCCCTCTCTCTCTCTCTCTCTCTCTCTCTCTGTGTGTGTGTGTGTGTGTGTGTGTGTGTGTGTGTGTGTGTGTGTTGTAGAATCACCATTGCCACAATATTAATTGTACCTATCTAGGAGCATGGGAGGTCTTTCCATTTCCTTAAGTCCTCATTGATTTCTTTCTTGAGTTTTTTTTTTTTTTTAATCTTTTCATTATATAGTTCTTTCACATCCTTGGTTAGTGTTATTCCATGGTATTTCATTTTTTTGTTGTTGTTGCTATTGAAAATGGGACAGTCTCACTGATTTTTTTCTCTGTATGTTTGTCTTTTGCATGTAGAAAGGCTATTGACTTTTGTGCATTGATTTTTGTATCCCACCACTTTCCTGAAGGAATTAATCACTTTTAGAACTTTTGAGATGGAGACTTTCGGGTCACTTATGTATAGGATCATGTCATCTGGAAATAGGGTTAACTTGACTTCTTCCTTGCCAAGTTTGCCCTTTTATTTCTTTCTCCTGTCTTATTGCTTGAGCTAGTAGTTCTAGTAGTATGTTGAAGAGCAGTGGTGAGAGTGGCCACCCCTTTCTTATTCCCATTTTCAATGGGAATTCCTTGATTTTTCCCCATTAAGTATTATTTGGGTTTTGGGTGTTTTATATATAGCCTTTATTGTTTTGAGATATAACCCCCACATGCCTATTTTTGCATCTTAAGTTCATTAGGGATATATGCCTATAGTTTTCTTTGCTTGTTGCATATATGTCTGATTAGCTTCAGAAAATGAATTTGGGAGGATTTCCTGGTTTCCAATTACACAAACCAGTTTGAGAAAAATTGGTCTCATTTCTTCAATGAAGATTTGATAGAATTTAGTGGAGAAGCTATCCTGACGTGGGCTTTTCTTTTGTGGGGGTGAGCGGGATTAATTGCATTTTCAATCTCCATGGATGTGCTAGGCTTGTGTAGGAGATTAATCTGCTCTGAGTTTAGTTTTGGTTGGTGGTGTGTGTCTAGGAATTCATCCATTTCTTCATGATTATTTAATTTTGTTGAGTACAGATTTTGGAAATATGCCCTGATGATTCTTCCAATTCATTCATGTATGTTGTGACCTGTCCTTTTTCATTTCTGATTTTGTCAAATTGAGACATTCTATTTTTTTTTTTTTTTTGCTTGATCAAATTGGCAAGGGGTTTATCAATCTTTTTTATGTTTTCAAAGAACCAGGTCTTTATATAATTGAGCTTTTAATTGTTTTTGTAATTTCCAGTTCAGTAATTTCTGTTCTGATCTTGATTATTTCTTTCCATCTGGAGTTCTTAGGGTGGGAGTCTTCTTGTTTATCCAGTGCCTTTAGGTGGTTGGTTAGGTTATTAATTTGAGATCTCTCTGTCTTTGTTATGAAGGCATTTAGTGCTATGAATTTCCCCCTTAGGGCTGTTTTCATTTGTGTTACACAAGTTTTCATAGGTTGTATTTTCTTTATCATTTAATTACAATTTCTGTTTTCATTTCTTCCATAATCCATTCATTGTTGTTGTTTTGTCTCCAGTAGCTGGTGGAGTTCTTGGGTGTGTCTCTTGTTGATGTCTAGCTTTAAAGCATTGTGTTCTGATACGATGCAAGAAGTTACTTCAGTTTTCCCGAATTTATAGAGGCATGCTTTATGGCCTATTATATGGTCTATTTTTGAGGAGGTACCATGGACTACTGAGAAGAATGTGTACTCTGTAGAGTTGGGGTGGAAAATTGTTTAGGTGTCCTGTAGGTCTAGTTCATCTATGGTGTTGTTGAGTTCTGTTATTTCCCTGTTGATTTTGTGCTTGGGTGATCTGTCCATTGATGATAGTGAAATATTAAAGTCTCTGACTATGGTGGTGTTGGTGTTTATTTCTGTTGTGTTGTCAAGTAGGTTTTGTTTATAAACTGGTGAACCTGTGTTTGGCACATACAGATTTATGATTGTGATTTTCTCATGTTGGATCATTCCCTTGGTGGGTAAGAAGTGGCCTTCTTTGTCCTTTTTGATTACTTTTGGTTTGAAGTCTATTTATCATATATTAATATAGCAACACATACATTTGTTTTTTATTTCCATTTGCTTGGAATATAATTTTCTATCCTTTCACCCTGAGGAGGTGTCTATCTTTAATGGTAAGGTGGGTTTCTTGAAGACAGCAGACAGAAGGGCCCATTTTTTTTGATCCATCTTGATAATGTGTGTCTTTTGAGATTAGAGAATGATAAACTTCTGACAGGGTGAAGGGCACAAAGGTAAAAGTAACCATAAGGCAAAATAATTACAAAAAGCAGATGTAGTACAATATTTCATAATAGTTTCTGAAAACACTATCAGCTAACAGAGACCATATGATACACAAGGAGGGGAGGGTGTCAGAGAATAGCCAAGGCCACAGGCTTAGACAAAAAGCCTTTTAATAGACTGCTGAATAGACTGGATATACTGTTTGAGCTGAGAACCTGCTTTGATGGTGACAGACAGGTAATGACAGGCCTGGAGACCTCATTGGCCCAGCTCAGGACCTGCTTGGAATGCATGAACACAGTGTTTTGGTGGCCTCATTGGCTCCTTTCTGAAACTGTTTGTAGTTACACGATTGCTGAACGAGGTCCAGTAGTTCTTGGTGAGGTGGGCATCTGCGAGGGGATAGACCTTGGGATGAACATTAGCATCTGTCTTGGCTTCAGTCACTGGCCTTGCCACCACACCATCATAAACTACTTCCAGAAGAAGCAGAAGTCTGTGCTTGACTTCTTAACCATGAAAAAAAAAAATAGAATAGTTGTACCTATATCACATTCTTAGGATGAGCCAATGAATTGATACACATACTTGTGGCTAGTTGTTCATGATTATATTATATTGGTATTGTTCTTTTTCTCACTTTCTTTGTTCAACTAGAAACTCAGGGAATGAAATTGAATAATATTTAGGAACATATATTCAGATTTGTGCCCATTTTGAACTCAGCATAGCATAATGTTCACAAATATTAGTTTCCTTAATGTGGAGTTTATAGAAATGGAAACTGTAGCAGAGAGCAGTTATATGACCTGCGTGAAATGATACAGTTTTCCCATGCAGGCTGGCTTCTGAGGTTGTGCTTTTATCTATTTCCCATAGGCTATCTCTGAAAGGCTCCAGGAAAGTATACTGGATAATTGGGAATAGCCATATTGTATAGGATATAGGCATAATGTCATTTATAAGCAGGTAACTGGGGACATGGAGAAATAATCTGATACTCTGCCCATAACAGAAATATTGTAGACAAAACACATAATTAAGAAGTGACTATATAGTTAGCATGGTAATGGTGAGGAAAGAATCATGGGGGAAGGGTTGGAGCTCTTTGGGTCATGTCCTCTTGAGAATCTGCTAATAGATTTTTCACTATAGCTTTGTGAAGCACACAATTGCAATGAAAATTCAACATTTTATAAACCCATTACTTACTTGGTAAATTGCCATACTTTATTTTCTTTTGTAATCATAGTGATTTCAGAAAGTGTGGAGTTATTTGCTTTGTATTCTATGTGTTTGTGTGTGATAAGCAAACATTAAAGTATTTTACCTTTCAAGATGTTTGTTCTTTGCTTTTTGACTTTCAGAAAATATAATGCTGGGGCTGGAGAGGTGGCTTAGTGATTAACCGCTTGCCTGTGAAGTCTAAGAACCCTGGTTCGAGGCTCGATTCCCCAGGACCCAAGTTAGCAAGATGCAGAAGGGGGCACACACGTCTGGAGTTCATTAGCAGTGGCCTGAGGCCCTGGCATGCCCATTCTCTCTCTCTCTCTCTCTCTCTCTCTCTCTCTACCTCTTTCTCTCTCTTTCATTCTCAAATAAATAAATAAAAATGAACAAAAAGCTATTTTTTTAAAAGAAAACATAATGCTGGAATATTCTTTATTTATTTTTTCTATTTATCAGGGTAGGGTCTCACTGTAGCTTGGGCTGACCTGGATTTTACTATGGAGTCTCAGGCTGGCCTCGAACTCACAGCGATCCTCCTACCTCTGCCTCCTGAGTGCTGGGATTAAAGGCGTGTGCCACCACGCCCAGCTAGCTGGAATATTCTTGATGGTAATTCAACTTGGTATCTCAAGTTTCTGAACACATAAATCAATAATGACAGTGAGGATTTTTTTTTTGCATTTTTCTTCCTCTGTTGCTTGAGTAATTGGGGGTTGGAGGCTTTATGGTTAAGTCTCTAGAGTCATTTCAGTGTTTGTTCATAAATACTTATTGTTTGCATAACTCTTATCTGGCATGAGAAAAGTATTTTCCTTAAGAGAAAAATAATAGCCATATCTCCAAAATGCACTTTAGAGGCTTTTGTCAAGAACCAGCTCTAAGATTCTGTCTGCTTCTAGGACACACCTTTGCCTGTCTCTTGGGTTCAAATGAAAACCTTTGGGACATTTAGAGTCCCATGCTGAGGGAGTGCAGAAGATGGTAGGTCACTGATTAGTAGCTGTTTTGTTTATCATTTGGTGCAGGAGTAGTAATTTATTCCCCCTTGAATGTGTAGGGAGTCAGGAGAGCAGATACCTATGAGGAATTGCTCTAGTAATACTCACATGCTGTTTAGGATTTTGTTACGTCAACACACAGAAGCAATATTTTAACTTTATAAACTTAGTGACATAACTCAAATTTTTCTTCCGTAAATCACAATACACACACACACACACACACACACGTGTGTGTGTGTGTGTGTGTATGCACATATAGTTCATTCTCCTTGTATTTTCATTTTCATGAGATAAAATACCCCACCCGGAGCACCATCGGAAAGAAAGAGTTTATCACAAATGAGGGTAGAGCCCATCAGCACAGGGAAGGCATGGCAGGAGTGGGAAGCCAGCCTTGTAGTATCAGGTCAGCCATGAGAAGTTGAGAGGGAGTGATGGATGCTGTGTGCTCAGCTCCTAGCCCACAGGTTCCTTCCGCACCCAGGCAGGGTGGGTCCTTCCACCTCAACTCATCTAATCTAGAAGAATCTTTCACAGGCAATACCAGAGATTTGTTTCCATGATGATTGTATATCCTGTCAAGTTAAATCAAAGCTTAGTGGTCACATTTATTTCTTTAACTTTTTAAATGCTTACTATACTTCTGACTATTGAAGTCTCTGTAGTGAAAGCACATATGATGTCTATTTAAGGTGAATATCATAAATGTCATTATTACTGACCAGTTTCGAAGAAGCACAGTAGAATTTTAGAGGTTTCTGTATTTTCTTACATTAGGCTTATAATGGAAATTTGATTTTAGTTTTATAGTTACATAAGGAACAGAACATGAGAATTTTCTTTTAGTACTTAATAAATGAGTACACCGTGCATATGTGATAGAGCAATAGCAAATTGAGGAATTTTTGAGTTTTCTTGTATGTGTGGTGAGGAGCACATGCAGTTGGAGATCAGTAGACAGCCTCACTGTGCTTCACCTTCTGAGATGGCCTCTCTTGCTGCCACACCATGAGCTTCAGATGCAGTATCTGGCTGCATGTGGGTGCTGGGGAATTGAAATCAGGCCAGCAGGCTTTCAGTGCAAGCACCTTTTCCATTGAGCTATCTGTCTAACCCTTTGAGTGAACATGTTTGAGGAAGAGAATCTGGCCCATTGGAATATCACTATGAAATTGTCCATTCTCCTATATGAAGGATTTAAAAATGAATCTTTGATATCAAGCCATAATTGACACATTTATTTGAAGGACAAAGAGAACAAATGTAAAGAAATTTGAGAAAATCTTATAGGCTTTACGCATTGTACTATTCCAGTTATTAAATTTGTCGATGTATGACAGTGATGAACTGGGTAAGTTCTGAGGAGCAGAGATATGGGACCTTTTGCATGCCTTTAAATTGTTCTTATGAGTAAGCCGGAATAGAAGTAGCCCAGAGACCCAGAATGTGAAAAGGTTCAGTCACTAGAGCAAAGATTGTGAGCATTACTCACAAGGACATGCCCCTGGGCATGCAACCTGCTGGAAAGCCTCCTGGGACAAGGGCAGGCCTAGGCAGGGAGGAGGGAACAACAGGAACCCCTGGGGCTTGAACTCAGCCCCAAACTATGGAGGGTGCAGCTGAGGCAGAATGTTTCAATCTGTGCTTCACTGAGCTGAGCAGATACAAGGATCTTTATGGTGGTATTACTATATTTAAAATAACTGTCCTTTATCTCGAAAGTGCTGAGGTTGTAACATCCATAAACTGTACTAGAGCCAATATTGTCATCAGTTGGGGAATGGACTGCAGTTTGTTCAAGACCCTTTCAAAGAGGAACATTTATTCATTATTCTGATGCTTCTACATGTTTTAATCACAGAGGATAGAGACAGTGGGGAGGAATGTGAGCAGACAATGTGCAGGTATCTAGGGTTGAGTGATGAATGTGAGTGTTGTGTGTGGGCATAGACAGAATCTTTTCATATCATTTCATAAGGAGGCAACATTACATTCTGCAGGTTTGTTTTTATTTCAAACATTTCTAAACTTTATGTTTAGTAAGTATTTATTAAACATTTCTAAATTTCATTTTATTGAATATTTTAACTAGATAGTTCAGCTTCAATATAGGTAAAATCTTGGCTCATGAATAGACGATTTCTGGATGGTAAAAGTGGGGTTTAGATTAAAGATTTAGATTATCTCATTTCTTTTTTTAATATTTTATTTTTATTTGTTTGACAGAGAAAGAGGAGGCAGGGAGGGGGAAAGAGAGAGAGAGAGAATGGGTGCACAAGGGCCTCCATCCATTATAGACAAACTCCAGACACGTGCACCCCCTTATGTATCTGGCTAATGTGGGTCCTGGGGAATAGAACCTGGGTCCTTTGACTTTGCAGGCAAATGTCTTAACCTCTAATCCATCCCTCCAGCCTGGTTGTCTCATTTCTAATTAGTAATTATCATGCTTAAAGGGACTTTTTTTTTTAAATAAATTCAGCTTACCTTAAAGAATCTTTCCTTGCTTATGTCTTAATTTTAATGTCCTTCTCTTACATATTTGTGTACAGATAAAGATAAAGTATACAAGGCTAAAAAAGATGATTTGAATAAATAAAAATAAAAGTTGTCTCTTTTTAAATTCATCCAAGTGAGGAGACTGTGTCATTACTCTCACTTTGCCATTCTGAAAATTATTATAAACACCATTGGCTTAAATATTACTATATTCATTTCTCTTAGTACTTAATGTCTATTATAGTTGCCTACTTCCTGATATTAATGAATATGTATTTTAAAATTAAACCACTGTGGTGTAGGCTCATAGTGCAGGCTGCTTTTTAATTAACACATTTAACATTTTAAGAATTTAATTGGACTTAGATTTCTTTGTTTCATTCTTTCAACAAAATGTATTCATTTGCATGCATGCATGCAGCATGAATTGGTACATGCATGTATGTAGTGGCATGCTAGGGGTTCCTGTAAATGCAAATGATTACTAGAGGCATGTGCCACTTAAAAATTATTAAGAATTTTAATTCAAGAACATATTATAATTTTATAGTACTTCTTTTGTGTCTCCCCTACCCATTTCTATTCTATCAAGTACCTTCTTCTTCCCAACAAGTCCCTCTTCTGCTTTGATGCCACTTTCTTTTGCACCTGGAAGTAAAAATGTTGATGGGCTCAGAATTGTGGAGCTTTTGTTGGGGTTGCAGTTACTGTGAGGTCATAAATGTTTCAGTCAATTCATGTTCAGATGACAGTACCCCAAAGTATGCCTTCCCATCCTATGGCTTTTTTGTTTCTTTCTGCTCCTCCTGCAAATTGTTCCCTAAACCTTGGAGAGGTGTGGTAGAGATATGTGTTTCAATGTTGAGCTCTCAACAGCCTACCTAGTCCAATTGGGTAACCAAGGGCATTGGCAATAGCCTTTATCATTTGGGGCCTCATGGACCTTCTTGACCAATAACTCACTTGAATTCAGCTTATATGGTGGCTTGTTAATTGAATCCAGATTCCCAGGCTTTGCAAGTCAGCACCTTTAGCCACTGATCCATCTTCCCAGACCCTGGTTTAAATTCTTAACACATTTAATATTTCATCAGACAGTTTAGTATAATCTAAATAAGCAATGACATAGCTCAAGATCAGTAAATATATTTTTACTTTTCTTTTGTGATGGTTATGTCCAACTTGTCATTCACTGGACTTCTGTGTCTAACTTTGGTTCTTCAACAATAAAATCAGTGCTAAGTAAGTTTTTCAGCAGTGCTAAGTTATTAAATTCTTAAAACTTTCATGAAATAATCTTTCATGTTGAGTCATTATTATATAGTTAATTATGTAAGCCATTTGTAATTATAATGAAATGAACCACCCATAATATCAAATATGCCTAGTTTTATGAGACAACATCCTAAGACTGCATATAAGAAATGGACTGTCACCTGTTACTGTTTCCTTGAGTCTTCAGACACAAATTTGCATAATGGAAACAACATAAGAAAAAATTGTACATATGGACACTAAGGACTAGCCATAAACCAATAAGCATATTTAAATGAAACTTATTTTGAAATTGATATGATACAAAAGTTATTTTGTACTGTTCAGTTACTCATTTTTCTGTAACTAGTAATCTCTGTGGCTGGCATAATGATTTTTTTTTCTGTTAATGTCCAATTTTTAAAAGTTACCTCTTGTTTAGCATACAGAGAAACTGGTTTCATTTTCACACATATATATCACTATCCTTTTTTTCTCTTCCCTGCCTTCCCATTCCCTGCTGTTCTCCTTTCTTCCTCCAAGCAGTTCCCCATCTGTTTTCAGTACATGTTTATTAAATTGCTTGTAACATATTTTAGAGTGAGGATCACAATGTACTGTGTATGCCATATATTCAGTAAGGCACAGAAAAAAAAAAAGAATATTGCTTATTTCAGTAAGTACGTTGAGTACCACAGGGTCCTTTATTAACACTTTTGCGATGCTGCATAAAATACATTGTGGTATATGTGCATGCCAATAGTTGGAAAGACCAGAGGAGGTTTTCTGCTTGCTAGTGAAGTGATTGAGGTGCATACTGTGTCTGTAACTGAACATATTATAAGGCTCAGAGCCTGTGCGATAGTACTTAGAGGAGGTGGGTTTGGAAGTCCTTGAGGCCATCACAGTAATAGAGAATTACCTCTCTCCCTCTCTCTCTCTCTCTCTCCTCCTCAAATAAATAAATAAATAAAATATATTTAAAGGGGGGGGGTGCTGAAGAGATGGCTTAGTGGTTAAGGCATTTGCCTACAAAGCCAAGAATCCTGGTTCCACTCCCCATAGCCCACATAAGCCAGATGCACAAGGGGCCATAGGTATCTGGAGTTTGTTTGCAGTGGCTAGAGACCCTAGTGTACTCATTCTCTCCCCCCCTTCTCTCTCTCAAATAAACATATATATGTATATGTATGTATACACACAGGTTTTTCAAGGTAGGGTCTCAATCTGGTCCAGGCTGACCTGAAATTAACTCTTGTCATCTCAGGGTGTCCTCAAACTCATGGCAATCCTTCTACCTCTGCCTCCCGAGTGCTGGGATTAAAGGCGTGCACCACCACGCCTGGCAATAAAATATATTTTTAAAAAAGAAAATTAGCAGTAAATTGATAAATCTGAGCTTTTAGATATGAAAATAACCTTTTATAAAATATCTTGGGACTGGAGAAATGGCTAAGCTGTTTGAAGGTACTTGATTACAAAGCCTGATGTACTTGGTTTCATTTTTCAGAACCCACATCAAGCCAGATGCACAAAGTGTCACATGTATCTGGAGTTTACTGGTGGTAGGCCCCAGCGTGCCCATACTGTCTCTCTGTCACACACGTACTTTCCTTCTGTCTCTCCTTTTCTGCTTCTCTGCTTGCAAATAAATGATAAATTTAAAAAATCTTAATATGATTTACAAGGTTTCTGTTTGCAAGATTGGCATGCATATTTTGATATGACAGACATTAATAACTATAAAAGATAAGTGCTGAGTGTCTGTCTGAATAGCCAAAGTAGAAGATTCCTACAGTTCTAAGAGGCTCGTTCTCTGTCCCAGCTTTTTGGATTTCTTTACATGTGTATCCCCTTATGACAGAACCTCATTATCTGGAGTCATTTAAAAAAGTTAGATAAACATTGCACACTTTGAATAAGACAAATATGAACTTAGACATAACCTTGGAGTACTGTTTTTATTGACTGTACATTGTCCTCTAGTTTTTTTTTTTCCAGCTGCCTACAATAAAATTAATATTGTACCTCAGCCTTTCAGGATCTAAGTCTGCTTATGTTTGTTCATAAGAGGTACTGGTGATTAATTGATTAATTGATACTGTTTTGTCTACCACAGCAAGGAGCTACAAGTCAATATACAATTTCAGGACAAATCAGAATGGAGCAAAGTTATTGAACTTATTAAGGTATAGGTACAGATAGTGTATGCTCTATAATTAAAAACAGTTGACATGGGGAAGAGAGAGAGGGTGAGAATATGAATATATGCATTTAAGGAAAGGATATTTGTATGTACCCTAAAACACATGGGTGTGGGCTCCTCTAGAGTATTACTCATAACTGTCTTTTTAGCAATAGCTATGTCTGTAATATTTTGGAATTTGAGCTTGTATTTCTCAAAGGATGTAGTTTGCAACTAAGTTTAAACATTATGCAAAATTTAAAAACTGAGTACAAATATGTATGAGCTTGTTACTTATTTTTCTTAAATAATTTCTTTTTGCCAATACAATTGTAAGATTGTTTATGAGGTTCATTACTCAGGTTTGGGATGAGGGAGGGAAGAGTGCTAATAGATTTAACTCAAAGGTCTCAAGTATTCTGCCCTGATTAAGTTCAGTTCATTTGCTGTTTGTAACAACATCTTTTGCTGAGATTATTCACTAAGGTTTAAGTTTGATGCTCCAGCAAGGGTGAAGGCAACTCAGAGGCTTGGATGAAAGTTTCTTTCCTGTCCCATGGCCCCTCCCATTTTTCTATCTTGTCTTGATTTGATTTGAATAGTGCTCTGTGACACTTACAGATGTCCACAGGGGAGTACATGGAGTGCCAAACTAAAGAGATGAAGCCAGAGTGTGTTTTAAGTTGTGTCTGACATGTGATAGCCCCAGGCTGTTTTCTTAACATGTGTTGACAGAAATACTTCTGACAGCCCTTGTCCAGTGCAGCCATATGAAATATGGGACAGGGGCTATTCCTGCGCACTCTCATTACAGAGAGGGTCAAACCAAACATGTCTGGACTTGCAGCAACATTTCTTCTGCTGTGTTTGATCTGGTGATAGGGAGCCTGTTTGGGAGAAGATTAAAGGGATTGGCATTTTCTCTTCTTTCACTTACAATACAGACAAGTGAATCTCAGCCTAGACTTTACTATAGTCTGGGATTCTTTCTGTGTTTGTAAGTGTGCGGGCACATGTGGGTGTGCATGTGCATGGGTACATGCATCTGTGTCTATGTGGAGGCCACAAATCAATGTTGGGTATCCTACTCAATCACTGTCCATCTTCCTTATGGAGACTGACCCTGGAGTTCACTAATTTTCCTACTCTAGCCAGCCGACTTGCCCGAGAGATCTTCTCAAGTTTGTGATTACAGGTGTGTGCTACCACAGGAAGAGACCTGGAATTTTCTAAGGAATGGGTCCATCTATATAGTCAGTTGGACCAGAACTTGGTCACTCTAGTTGCAGGTTCTTTTTACTTGGGATGTATTTATTACTGGTGTAGAACTGACAACACCACTGTTGCACCACAGAGATGCCACTACTTGACACACGTGACTAAATTTAATACAGAAAACTGGTAGTATTTTTCCATGTCAGATATCTGAGCTCTGGTGGAATTTGCAAATAAAAAAATGGCAAGGGACCATGATCATGGTCTATTGAATTATTTGCTTTGAAACCAGTTTGTTAGGAGTCAGTGAAGGACTTACAAATCCCACATTTTAGCTAATATATGGGTTGTTGTTTTTTTAATGTATTTGAGAAAAAAGTGACATTCAGTAGAGATTGTGTAGTAGAGGAAACGTAGTGTTTCCATCTGCTTTGGGGATGCCTCCAAATTAATGCTAACATTATATTTTGTACTTAGAGACTTCAGAGGAAAGTCGTTTTGAAAGGAGCTGGCTCAAATCTCAGGAGCTGTTTCTAAATTTTTAGTAGCATACAGAACCTTCTTCTTTCTGGACCTGTATCAGTGAAAGTTCCTTGTTACAACACTCAGAGCAAAGGAAGGAAGGGGGGCAATCTAATGTTGTTATATTAAGCACAAAACACTTTCACAATGACTTAATGGAAAAAAATGTTTTCCAAGCACATTGGGTCCTATGGTCCAAATGGATTTTGTTCAATATTTGACATAGGTCTGCATGTAGGGCTGTAGGTGAACAGAGAAAACAAATAAATGTGACCTTTGTAAGGCTGGTATTTTCTTTGTGAAGCCAAAAGGTACACAAATAGACAGATATTGGTCCACTCTTACTTTTGTCCCTGAAATTGCTCTCTGGATGTCAGCGTCTCTCCTCCATACTTGGCATTGCTGCTGCTCACCTTGGCCCCCTGCAGGTCTTACCATCTGTCTACTTGATGGGGGGCCAGGTCTCACCAGGGTCTGTGTCAGCAGTGGGAAATAGTGCTCTCCCATTGGCCATTTCTCCCCTTTCTCTCTCCCGTTTATTTGAAAACAGCTCCAACACCTCAGAGCAGGTGGCTTTACTTTAACCAGTTCCCTTAGTGTTAGCAATTACTGGAAGGTAAAATCAGCATGAAGGGTAGAGCATCTGTTACTGCTGGGATCTTGCTTGGTCTTGGAGACAGTAGAGGACTGGAGAAGATCTCCTTCCCAAGAGGCTCCTTTGCGTGACTTTTGGTGCCTCAAATGCTTAGACTATCTCAGGTTGAGTCCTTTGATCTTCCTTAAGTGGAAGGAGGCCACCAACTACATTCCCGACAGAAGCCCACTGCTTTTATCTTTCTGTTCTGTCCTCCAGTGGTTTTTTTTAATATTAATTTTTTTGATTAGTTTTCTATTCAGCAAATACAGGCAGTTTGGTAACATTATTAGGCTCACCCATGACCTACCCCTCCCCATTGGCCCCTCCTTGTTGAGGTATATGGGTCATGCCTTGTGGAGCTAGCACACAGTTATTGGTACAATAAATGTCTCTGCATATCCTGATCTAACATGTGACTCTGACATTCTTTCCGCCCCCTCTTCCACAAAATTTCTCTGAGCCATGTTGGCTTCATTTTTGGTCTGCTTCAGTGATAAGGTGTTGGGGGCCTCTGAAGCTCTGGCTCTCTGATTTGATAGGAGTTGATTTTTCTCTGTGTTGGTCTCCTTCCCCCTTGTGCTGGTATCTGGTTCATCAGGAAAAGAGCACCCTTGCTTGTTTCGCTAATTTTCCTTAGTTTCTGCCGGGGCCCTTTTGAGGTATGATGGGGTGTCTGTTTTCCTTAGGATCTGCATCTACCTGAAAAAGAGAAGTAGATTCTCCAACAGAGAGTAAATTAGTTCCAGAACAAATGAAATAACCCTTACTTTTTAAAATAGAGAGTTTAATAGGTGTAGGCCCTCTTGTAGCCCATGATTGATGGTAGCTTGATATTGGAGAGAGGGTTTATGTTTGGATATGATTCTGACTGGTTTTCCAGCTCCAGCTATGGGTCCCGTACCACCGAGTAGATCAGTTAGCCAAATCAAGAGCAGTTGGTTCCCCACCGTGGCTGTGTGCCACTATTGCACTTGTGTGGGCATCACATCAGGTTATTTGTTGCTAAGTAGGTTAGACAATGAGTTGCTTGGACAGATATTGGTCATTTCCCCCAGTTGCCCATGTAGCACCTTCTGGCACTAGACATGCTGACTGTATGGGGACTGGCTCTCTCCTGGCTTCCAGCCATGCCATTCCATTTTACATGTCAGCTGCATATGGTGTCTTCAGCAATAGGGTCTTACCACTAACCTTTGGTGGGTCATCAAGTACTCTGACAGAAATCTGTCATTCTTTTAGGAAACCTTGTAGGTTTCTCTGATCAAAAGCTCATTGTGGATGATAGCCCCATGTTGGTGCTGGGAGTCACAGGTCAGTGCCCACTAGGAAAATGAGAAAGAATATAACTAATATACAAGAGTTAGGGAGGAGAGAGAGAGAGGGAGAGGGAGGTAGGGAAGTTGTAGAAGGTTTAGGTTAGATTGGTCCTACCCTGTCCAGTGTCTTGTGGTTCTGGTGTTTCCTATAAGGGCCTGGTGAGGGTTCAACCATTTGGTCTGCCTTTTAGGAAGTAGAATTTTATGGTACCATTGCTGTTTGGTCTAAATTAGTGTTTCCCGCCCCTTCTATGCCTTCCCCTCCCTCCCCATCCATCCTAGTGTCTAGTCCATGAGATGCTTTCTGGGAATGTAAGGTATCTTGGGTAAATTCAGGTTAGGTGCTGCAGATGAATGAGACTGTGTGGCAGTTTCTTCACAGAGATAGAAAAATTGATCTCAAAGTTCATATGGAAAGGCAGAAGGCCTCGCATATCCAAATATATCCTCAGCAAAAGAAATACCTTTGGTGGCATCACCATATCTGATCTAAAGCTATATTACAAAGCCATAGTAATAAAATCAGCATGGTATTGGCATAGAAACAGGAATATAGACCAATGGAATAGACTTGAGGACCCGGACTTTGGGTCAAGCAACTATAGCTACTTGATATTCAACAAAGGCTCGAACAATACAGGCTGGAAAAAAAGACAGTATCTTCAACAAATGGTGCTGGACAAACTGGATAACCACATGCAGGGAACTGAAACTTGATTCACACATTTCAGCATGCAGTACACTCAAATCCAAATGGATCAAAGACCTCAACATAAGACCAGAAACTGAAATATTACTGGAAGAAAATTTAGGAAGTACTTTCCATGATATAGGAATGGAAAAAGACTTCCTGAACAAAACCCCAGTAGCTCACGATCTTAAACAGTCACTCAATCAATGGGATCACATGAGGCTGAAGAGTTTCTTTACAGACAAGCATACAATAAGCAAATCCAGTAGATTACCCACAGAGTGGGAGAAAATATTTGTGGGTTATTCAACTGATCAAGGCCTAATCCCTAGAATCTACAAAGAGCTCAAAAATCTAAACAATAAGAAGTCACACACCCCACTTACAAAATGGGGCACAGAGCTGAACAGGCAGTTCACAGAGGAAGAAACACAAATGGCAAACACACACTTAAGAAAATGTACATTATCCCTAATCATCAGAGAAATGCAAATTAAAACAAATATGAGATTCCACCTTACCCCAATAAGGATAGCCAACATCAAAAAATCAAATGAAAATAAATGCTGGTGAGGATGTGGAGAAGCAGGAACACTCATCCACTGTTGGTGGGAATGTAGGATGGTACAACCACTTTGGAAAGTAAATTGGAGACTCCTGAAAAAGCTGACTATAGAGTTACCAACAGACCCAGTTATTCCCTTACTGGGCATCTTCCCTAAAACCTTCAAACCACAGGCCAGAGAGATTTGCTCAAGCATGTTTGTAGCGGCTCAATTCGTAATAGCTAAGAGCTGGACTCAATCCAGATGTCCATCACTAGAAGAATGGATAACTAAGATGTGGTATATCTACACAGTGGAATTCTTCTACACAGTAGTAAGAAAAAATGACACAAAGAAATTTGAGGAAAAACGGGTGAACCTGGAACAGATCATCCTCCAATGCTTTTAACTGACATCCTCACACATCTACTTAAACTTTAACAGTTGCTTAACTTGCACCGTGGAAAATCAGCCTTTTACTTTAAATCAGCTCTTGCCCTTGCCCTTCCCTCAAGTTATTTCTTCAGAGTATCTCCTTCTGCACCCCTCCCTGACCTGTAGTTTGACTGTAGTTTGAGAGATTTTGTATATGAATCTCAAAATATAAAGTTTCTGGTTAAAAAAAAAAATGTGGCCTTTGAAGTATCTCCATGTTTCCTTAACTAAACAATTACCTAGGCAAGTAGTACAGGGAAGGTAAAGAAACAAAGGACTCCCATGTTTGATGACATACTTGGCTCCATTCCCCTTTCCCTGTGTAAAACTTGAGTTATGCTGTGCATTGCCATTATATATTTTCCTTTATGGGGCATGCCTCCATTTGTTTCCCCTAGAAAATAGACTCTATCATAAGAAAATAGTTCCTCTATGAGAAATACCTCCAAGTACTTGTTAAATTTTAGTTATGAAGTATGGTTTACTAATTGCTTTTTAATAATGAAGCACTGCCTTAAGTACTTTCTGAGAAGCAGTGTAGTATAATTGTTAACACAAGTATTCTGGCATCAGACTCCCTGGGTTTAAAATGAGTGAGTCCATACATAAATCAGTAGGTAATTGTCTTGTGTGAGTCCTTAATACATATGAGCCTCCAGTTTCACCCCTGTGCAATGTTATGGGCACTAAATGTGTTTATACATAAACACATGTACATATGTCTTACTCATCTTACAGCTTTCCTATTGTGTCTCCTTTTATTGCCAAAGCAATGTCTACCATAAATAAGTGCTATATATCTGTTAGGTGCTACTATTATTATTTATTCTAGCTATAACACACTACCAATAGACATAATCTGTACTTAATACGTAAAGTAACTGAAGCCAAAAGAGGTTATTTGCTTGTCCAAGGTAATGGAATTGCTGGATATCAAAGTTTGCATCCTGGTTCCTCTGACCACAAAGACTTCTGTTAGCCACTGAACCTATCATTGCCACTTCATTGCAGCAGCATTGTAAAATAGATGTGGTTGGGTTGTTAGCAATACTATGGTTGCATCCATAGGTAAAAGCATTATATGTTTCTTGATTTTTAAATTACAGTTGCATTCAGAGAACAAGTCTACTCTGCTAGTTTGTATGAAATTTCCTGGCCAGTGTTTACCATGAATCTTGCTTCTCTGAGAGAGACTTTTTGAGGAAGTGAGAGGGTCACGGTTTTTTCCTTAACTCCCAGTGCTGCTCAGAGAAGAGCCCTCCTGTGGTGCGTTCTTATACATATGGCAAGGGCGAGTTAGATGGAACTGTATTGATGCTCATTGCCAGGTGATGCTACTAGACTCGAGTTGTTTAGTGTGATGGTTTGAATTAGTTGTTGCCTATAAAGTCATGTGTCCTGAATGCTTGATCCCAAGGTGATGGCAGTTTGAGAACTGGAACCCTTTTGGAGGTGTATGGTTGGGGGTGGGATTGTGGGTGTTACAGCTTCCTCTTGCCAGTGTTTGGCCCATATTCCTGATGTTGGACCAGAGGTGATGTCCAACTTCTACTCATACCATGTTTTCCCCTGCCATCATGGAGCTTCTCCTTGAGTCTGTAAGCCAAAATAAACCTTTTCCTCCCATATCTTGCTTTTGGTCGGGTGCTTTGTGCCAATAATGCAAAGCTAACTGCAATGGCTAGTGAATGAACTCTTGAGTGAAATAGAAAAATAATTAGCTTTGAAACATTTTGCAGCTATTTATAAGAAACCCATGTTACTGTCACTAACCATGGTGGATCATTGGATGTCTTGGCACCTTATAGAAGTTTTGTGAATATGCTCTACTAGAATGAGTGACTGCATGTGACAGGAACTACATGAGACATTTTCACTGTAAGAATGTGTGAGGTGGGGGAAAGAAGGTATGGCTGGTTGTTTGAACAATAAATATCATTTTCCTAATCATCTGTGCCTCTGACATTGTGGTATGCTCTCACTCTTTAGAGTGACCCTTTAGAATAAGTACACACTATCAAATGCAACTCTTATCTCCTTGTTTGGTCCTTTTACAATCAAATTATTGTTCTTTCCTTAAACAATTAACTGAGAGATGAACTTGCGTTTGAAAAACAAACTTAAGTCAGTTTGTCCTTTCCCAGTGTTTTTATCCCCAAGAAGAAGCCTGCTTTGTGGCTGAGGGCCATTGTTGACATGGCAGCTCATGGCTTGGTGCTTGGGAACTGCCTTCTGTTATGAAACTGATTATTCCCTGACAGAAAGCCATCTCCTTACACAGACTAAGCTCAGATGCAAAGTAAATATATTACAGAATAAATGACTATAAATTACTTTCTGCAATGCCTAATTATATCTGGAATCAAAACAGGAAGGTAGTCTTTGATTCTTTATAGCCTCTTACTATAATTTAATGGGGGGGTTAAAATACATCATTGGAGGGTTAGTGATCCTTTGGTAGTTATAATCAAATCTCTTGTGGAGCATTAGTTCATGTCAGTTTGACTTTTTCTCTTTCAGCTGTTCCATTTCCTCCAAGTCACCGACTTACTGCCAAGGAAGTGTTTGATAATGATGGGAAACCTCGTGTGGATATTTTAAAAGCACATCTCATGAAGGAGGGCAGGCTGGAAGAGAGTGTGGCATTGAGAATAATAACAGAGGGTGCTTCAATTCTTCGACAGGAAAAAAACTTGTTGGATATCGATGCGCCAGTCACAGGTAAGCCTCAGACATACAGACCACTCATTTGTGCCCGCACCGCTGTACATCACATCAAATCAAAGGTCCTACCTGCCAGTGGGTCTTCAAATACCTTATGTACCATCCTTTTTTGTTGTTGTTGTTTATAACTGCTGGGTAAAAGACTAGACAATATTATATATTATTGTACATTAAAGGACTAAGGATATTATCTGGCTATTAGAATATTTTGATTTTAATGTATTGTCTACAAAATTGCTATGCTCTTACTAGTGACGTCTAGCATGGAAGATTGTGCAGATGGTTCCATGTAATCGCTTCATGATGCTTGTCCATAGGACTAGCACAGAGCATTCACTGGGGAGGATTAGACTAAGTTTCCTGTGCCTTCTCCCGTAGTTGCAGAACAGGTTCAAAGCAGTAGTGCTCATTGTGAGATTCCAGGCTGAGTGAGGCTTCACTCACCAGGACCTGAAAATGTGTGACAGTTTAACTTCTCAGGCCTCACCCTACAGCTTCTGAGTTGGATTCTCTGGGGTGAATCCACAACCTGGGGATGAATGGTGCTTCTGATACTGTTAGTGTGAGAAGTCTGTAAGGTGAGGGAGAAGGCCAGCTTCATCTCTTTTCTATCTCTCCCAAGGGTTTACTTTATAAAATGTTTCTGTTCTTAAACCGGTTGTGGTGTACACACCTTTAATCCCAGCATTTGGGAGGCAGAGGTAGGAGGATCACCATGAGTTTGTGTCCAGCCTGAGACTACATAGTGAATTCCAGGTTAGCCTGATCTAGAGTGAGACCCTGCCTTGAACCCCCCCCCCCAAAAAAAAAATTCTGTTCTTATTTCTTAGGGACTGATATATATCTTGTGGAAGTAGTCTAAACTTAGGTCATAAAAACCAAATCTAAGTAGAAAACATAGCATCTAATACCTAGAGAATTTTAATCTACCCTTTATGGAGTTTGCTGAGCTTGTAGGATTTTTTTTTCTTCTAGAGTATTAAAAAATGTTTATATTCTATTGAACTCCAACATAGGCTGTTTTTCTTTGTGAAAGGAATGGGGGCATTAAGTGTATCTCATACATAAGAGTAGTGCTTTTTCTCAGTGTTTTGCCACACTTAGCATTTGTGTACTTTGTTCCTCAAGTACATATTTGAATGTGACTGCTGTGAGTGCAATAGGCTGTCTTGAATATCTGACTACCTCTTTGTTGAGTGAAAAGTCCTTAAGTATTCCTTGTCCAAATGAATTGACATTATTTTGCAACTTACTTTTGGCTAACAGTTCTTTTCATATTTTTAATTAAGTTAGTGGCAGGCAGCAGGAAGAATTTGCTCCACTGGTAGTAAGGCTGTGTTGAATAATTCTATATGACCCCCCCGCCACGCATATCTAAATATTAGTCAAGAACCAAAGCAATGAAATTAAAAGTTGATTGTAATTTCTCCTATATATTAATGATAAATGTAAGTACTATATACTATCTTTATCATTAAGTATATTTGATTTTGATAAGAACAAAATGTATGGAATTTTGTTAGGTTTATTTTTCTGTATTTCACATGATAGTGTGTGGCTTCCAATGAAGGTTTCATGTTAAATTAAATAATGAGCCCAGTAGGTGTTAATAGAAGTGATAATTACAGCTAAAATGAAATATGTAAAGTAGGTATTTAGGATAATCTGTTGTCTAGAGTGGCTTAGTCATCTCTTCTGTTTCATTAGGCTATCCTAATAGAAAACACAAGGAAGATTCTAGAAGAATCCGACCCTAAGTTTTTATCCCTGAGCCTTTAAACCTTTCTGTAGACTATAAACCAATCACTGCTGATGTCACTAAGAACATACCTGGCTCTTCTACAAATGACAAGTTGCAGGATACAGATATGGGGGTACTTTCCAAGTCAGGACTTAGTTATCTATAACTTTCAATGGGGAGATAAAAACTTTTAAGATATTTTAAAAGTAGTTAGACATGAAAGCATATGCAGACTAGAAATATAACATGAAATGTAACATCAACAGGAAAAAAACCACAACTTTTTCTTAGTAGAGTGTTTGTATTTTATAATGAAGGCATCAAGGTTCTTAGGAAACCTCTAGAAAATTCCATTTCTGGGACCTATACTCCATTTTTTAAAAGATTATTTATTTATTTATTTGAGAGTGACAGAGAGAGAAAAAGGCATATAGAGAGCGAGGGAATGGGAGCATCAAGGCTTTCAGCCACTGCAAATGAACTCCAGACACATGCGCCCCCTTGTGCATCTGGCTAACGTGGGTCCTGGGGAATCGAGCCTCGAATCGGGGTCCTTAGACTTCACAGGCGAGCACTTAACCGCTATGCCATTTTTCCAGCCCCTATACTCCATTTTTTTTCTGGGTTTACAAGGTTAATACTAGTGGCAAAGAGAATGGATGAGAAAATATTGATTTTAACATTTGGATAAAGGGGAGAAGACATTTTTATGTTTAACCCACGAGAAAGCCAATGTCCTTGTTCAGTCTGCTACAATAATATATACCCTCAACCAAGTAGCCGTTAAACACCAGAAATCTATTTCTAACAAGAGTGCCTGGGAAGTTCAAGATCAAGGTTCTGGCAGATTTACTATTTTCTGCTGAGGTTTCATAGATGTCTTTATATTGGGGAGGGGAAATGATCTTTCTAGGTTCATAAAAAGGATGGACATTCCATTTGCTAGGACTCTACTGTCTTGATTTAGTCAGCTCCCAATATCACTATCTCATATAGGGGATTAAATTTCAGCATAAGAATTTTGGGGAGACATAACTTTCTGACCAAAACAGCTAAACTGCAGGATCTATCCCAACCCACTGTTTTCTGAGCAACAGTCGAAACATGAGGACTGCTGGATGGAATGGGGGGACAGGGCACACTGATCAAGAAAGTATTTTGAAATCAAAGTTACATGCCTACAATCTGAAATCTAGAATGCTTCCAAATCAGAAACTGAAAAATAAGTACCCCATCACAAGTTTCAGACTTCCTGTGCTTATATTAATCATAATCAGCTAATAAAGTCTCTGCAAACACTCTAAAATTATAAATACACTGTTCCCAAGCATTTTAGGTGAGGGATACTCACATAGCCTGTACTTCTGAGAATTTGTCCAGTAAGTTTTATGCATTTATATCATGAGAGATTTCATTTTATTTGGACAGCTGAGTCAACCAGGTCTTTTTTTTTTTTTTTTTCCTAAACTTAGAATTTACTGTTTGGCTAATCAAATCGGTGAAGTTATAGTTTTATTTAATCTCTACTTGAAGATTTTCATGATGAAAAATCTTTATGATTCTGGATTCCATACTTGAAGGAGCATCTATGAAAAACTTCAGAGAAGGAAGAAGACGGAGGAAAAAAAAAAGAGAGAGTAACAGAGCAAGTATGAGGATAATAATATAGTTATACAGAGAACCCTAAAAGAAGGGAGAAAACCCCAAAGACAAATAGAACTTTACTTTAGGGACATCAAATCCTGAAGCTTGACCTTACAGCACCTTTTTTTGTTTGTTTGTTTTTTGAGGTAGGTCTTGCTTTAGCTCAGGCTGACCTGGAATTCACTAGTTCCGGAATGGCCTCAAACTCATGTCCTCCTACCTCGACCTTCTGAGTATTGGGATTACAAGTATGTGCTACCATGCCAGGCTAGCACTTTTTTTTTTTTTTTCCTTAATGTGTCGTATGAGATAGTTTCTCATCTGGGGTATGTCAGATTACTAAAAGTGAAGTACCTATGGGTTGAAATGTGAACTATTAGAAACAATACTGATTTGGGGGGCATTTTCATGTGTGTGATTCTGATTACATAGCTAAGCTCTCATTCAAATGGCAAATACATTATAAATTCATACAAAACCACTCCCCAAGTTTCCATCTTTTCTACTTTTTGTTAATGATATTTTAAATATTTTTTTGTGTGTTCAAAAGTTTAGGGAAGAGTTATGTTAACATCTGCCATGATTTGCTTATAGTGCTTACATAAGATAAACCAAGCATTTGATGGGCAAGCCCTGAATGAGTACATTAGTATGGATCTCCACAACCCATGTAAAAGCTGGACACCATAGCTTGAGTGTCTGTAGTCCTTGTGTCCTAGGGTGAGATGGGTGGTGGACAGGAGGCATGCCTTGAAGCCTGTGGATCAGCGAGGCTGGCAAGGGCAGAGGTAAACAATCATAACCACAAGAGATCTTGCCACAAACAAGGTGGCACAGGCTTGTGCTTGTTTTGAATTTTGTCCCTTCAGTTTTGTGCATTTTAATTTGGAGAAAACAAAGGGTCAGTAAGTTGCCTGATTGAAAGCCAGGTCACTGCCTTGTTCTGAAGGGGGTGAGTGTCCTCTAGGAGTAGGACAGTGGACACAGGGAAGCCAGCCAGCCATCTTCAGGGGGTCCCCAGTCAGAACATGGAGGACCCGAAGCAAGCTCTCCTCTATTCCCTAAGCTAGCTTGCCTGACTGAAATGGCAGCTCCCATCCGGTATCCTTATTTATTTATTAATTGTTTTTGAGGTAGTGTCTCACTCTAGCTCAGGCTGACCTGGAATTCAGTATGGAGTTTCAGGGTAGCCTTGAACTCCTGGTGATCCTTCTACCTCTGCCTCCCGAGTGCTGGGGTTAAAGGCATGCGTCACCACACCCAGCTTTGGCATGCTTATTTTGAAGAGAATATTTACTAGTCAGAGGTATCTTATAAAGAGATATCCTTTTTCTCTTTGATATTCTTTTGAAAATTGTGCAGTACTTCATCTTTGTTCCTTTGCCAGCATACAAATGAAAAAAATAAAAAGGTAGCTAGATGTTATTTGCTTTGGTGACTCATTTTGGTAATTTAACTTAACAAACATTTATTGAGTGTTTACTCAGGATAGGTGTTCTGAGGTATGAACTTATGAATAAAACCTGCTTGCTGCCTTCCAAGTGCTCAGTCTAACAGGGAAAGCTGAAACATATATTTGTCCAAAGATAAATATATCAATCAAAAATCAAACCACTGATTAACTTGAAGGATATGGCCTACATTTACAAGTTCACAAATTCAAATTAAAAGTAGCCAACTAACTATAGCTAATTAAAAGCCACCCAAAAAAACTTTTTTAAAATCTTCTAAATAGCTAAAATTTTCCTCACATTACCCATTGTCTTCTTATACTCCATCTTTGAGGTTAAGAAACTATTAAACAGTTAGGATCCTACCATGGACTGAGAATCTGTGAGTGAGTCAGGACCTCGGATAATAAAGCATATAAGCATAGCATTCTTAATCTACATACTCCAGGTCTAGCTCAGGGTCACACACACTGCAGGGAGGTAAAAGGACATACCTGAACACTGATGTGGTCAGTTAAAGAGGAATGCTAAGAGCTCAGCAAGCCTGACAAGTGGCCTTTTGTTTGAATTAGACTCTGTGTCATGAGTGAAATTTTCCCGTGTAAAAAAGAGGGGGTGTGACATTCTTAATAGAGGTAACAGCACATTAATGACCTAGATTTTTCTATAAAGTGGTTTGTGGAGATTTGTTGTGAAGAGAAAGGTTTTCAGAAGGTCATGGGTGGTAGAGGAGCAGAGAAGTAAGTGAGGTGTATAAAGGGCCAGACCAACGTCCATTGTTGTGGTATCAGCAATAGGGAAAGGCAATCAGTGGTCTTTGAGCAGGGCAGGTACCTAAAGAAGTTGGGAATTGGAATGCCATTCCAAGTGGGATCAGTTGGATGTGCTGGGTGAAATTCTTGGGGGAAATTGGTTAGGAACATTTTCTGCTCTATTGTGGAAAACATGCCTTTGGCAGGGTTAGGGGATTGGCTCTCAATTTTTTATTATAAGGCCTCTAAAATTGATTATGAAGGTGATTTTAAAACTTCTGTTTAGGGCTGGAGAGATGGCTTAGCAGTTAAGCGCTTGCCTGTGAAGCCTAAGGACCCCGGTTCGAGGCTCGGTTCCCCAGGTCCCATGTTAGCCAGATGCACAAGGGGGCGCACGCGTCTGGAGTTCGTTTGCAGAGGCTGGAAGCCCTGGCGTGCCCATTCTCTCTCTCCCTCTATCTGCCTTTCTCTCTGTGTCTGTCTATCTCAAATAAATAAAAAATAAAAAATAAAGAAAAAAACAAAAAACTTCTGTTTAGTTTGCCTTTTAAGATTTTTTTTTAAATTTTTTATTTATTTATTTGAGAGTGACAGACATAGAGAGAAAGACAGATAGAGGGAGAGAGAGAATGGGCGCGCCAGTAGTTTGCCTTTTAAAGATCAGTATCAAAGACGTCTTGAATACAGTATAATGTAAAAATCCAACATGATGCATTTGTTCTTGAACTCTCATATTCTCATATTTTCCTGTTTTCCTTTTGACTTAATGGAGTACTTTCCGACCCTTTGTAAAGCCAGATTGGACCAGGAGCTTGGGCTTCTGAACAGAGTTATTTAGAACTCATTCTGCTCTCTGGGCTGAGGGGACAGGCAAGCATCAGCTGGGCGAACTGCTAATCTCTCTGGTTTGTCTGTTTCCTGTGGTGGGGGAATTTGTCCCTGGGGCAGTACAGGATTCCCTCAGTGCTGGAGCTGCCATTTAGCACGTCAAGCAGTTGCCAGGAGAGCCCTCTGGCTTTGTTCCTGGATGTGAGAGTGGACCTGTGGCCAAGTTTAAGGTCATGGCATTCCCTTCCTTACAGCAGCTGACGTCAATTAGGAGAGTTTCCCTTGCCTGGACTCCCAGGAGTCAAGTGAGGCTTAAAATCTGATTGGGACTAGAAAAATCAGTGTTTATTCTTCTGCTATCATTGTCGCTGTGGAACAGCATAGCTTGAGTTTATATGGAGATGGAATATTGTTTCTGGGGCATTTTGCCCACTTGCAATTTCAGTCGCCAAATCTTTAGGGCTTATTCTGCAGCCACAGGCCTATTATGGTGCCTGGCTCACTACTGGCTGGCAAGTTGGCTTGTTTCTGACCCAGCCTGTGACAGCAGCCCATCCTGTTGTCATCCTTTCTTTCCTTAATGTAAGCCTTTAATAAACAGATAGATAGGTGATACATAAATATATAGATGATATAGAAAGATAGGTGATAAATACATATATAGATTGATGATTGATAGATTAAAGGATAATGATGATAGATAGATAAATGGCTACATGATGATAGAGATAGATAGATAGATAGATAGATAGATAGATAGATAGATAGATAGATAGATAGATGGATAGATATAAACAGTATATAGGTAGGTACATATGATGAGGTTGATGGTGAAATCTTTTGCACAGATCTGGTCATGACCACCCTCTGGTCTTACATTGTTCTTTATCAATCATGGTGCGATTACAAAAGGGATACACAGAGAGTTTCAGGTAGTTTTTGCAAACTTGAGCACTGATCAGTGTCTCCTAGAGAACTTCATAAAACACAGATTGTTGAGTCTGACCTTATGAGTGGCCTGGTTTTCTAGTTTGGGAGTAGGGCCAAATATGTCTATCAAGTTTCCAGATCTTAATGATGCTCGTGATGAGAATCTACACTAGGAGCCATCGGCTTCACTAGTTGGGCTGAGTTCTCATAGCTAGTGAGGTGAACACCCTGCTGTGATCAGGCACTCACCCACAGATTCACGTTAGTTGTCACATTACACTATATATGACTATGTGGTTTTAATTCATTTGGCTAGAATTTGTTCTCCTTGCTCAAGAAAGCATAAGAAAAATGTTGATATTAAATATATTCAAGGGCTGGAGAGATGACTTAGCAGTTAAGGCTCTGGCCTGCAAAACTTAAGGACCCATGTTCAATCCCCAGATCCCATATAAGCCAGACATACAAGGTGACACATGTGCAAGGTTGTCCATGTGCACAGGGCTGCACACACCTTTGGAGTTCAATTGCAATGGCTGGAGGTCCTGCTGTGTCAATTCTTTCCCCCTCTCCCACTCTCCCTTGCTTTCTCTCTCTCTCATAAGAAATAAAGGTATTTGAGAAACAAAGAGTGTAAATTATTTTGTTTGCTAGTTAGAATTAATATATTTGAAATAAAATGCACAAGAGCATAAAACAATATTGCCAAGCGTATATACATATAGTAATGAACACTGTCTCCACCATAGAAACACAGTATTTGTATGCACATCAATAATAAGGTATTAATATCACAGAGCATGTACCACCATTCACTGGAAACATTTGATGATAATTACAGTTAGCTTATAATCACATGAATAGATATTTCAAGTTTACATAAAAAGAGAAGGGCTTGGGTACCAATGATAAAACAATGACTACAGTTGTTTTCATAGGAAGATGAAGATTATCAGATATTCTTAAAAATTTTGAAAATGATTACTTATAGTAGTACTATGATTTTTTTTAAGATTAGTTAAAGTCAGCATCACTCTGGCTTTTGAGGAAAACAGTATTCAACAACAGTAAAATTACAGGAGGTAGGAGAGACTCTCCTATGGCACTTTAGGGGAAAATGGAGGTATTTCCATTTGTCTATACCCATTGTACCTGTGATTTCAGGCTGACAGACTCAAACTCCCTACTGACATTTTATCCTGAGTCATTACACAGACTGTAGTGGGCAACCCCCAGTGCTAGTCTTAGGTTGGTAGTGGTCCATGACAAATTGTTCCCAGAACCAAAATTACCTTCGTCATTTTAGTCAGAATAATATTTTAATATATAAAACTGGTGGCAAAAGATGGTAATTTTTATGGCTTTTTGGTAGATAAATTGAGTTGTTTTTCCTCGTTTTGAAATTTTTTAAGATCTTTTTTGCCAGTCACCATCACACACTGTACTTCCTAATTCTGTAAGCACCCAACCCTGTCAAGGAAACATTGTTCTCAAGTTGGGTATTTGTCTAAGCCTACCTAGCTTACAAGTGCCAGATTTGGGGTGAAAACACAGGCAGTTCAGCTGCGTTTATTCTTATTTTCTTTATGGGTAAGTTATATAAGAAATCTCTAAGTCTGGGGATAACTGTATGCAGTATGCTCTCAGCTTTGTTGTCCTGAACTGGGTTCTTGTTTCATGTTATTGATCCACTAAATGTTAAACGCCAAGGACCTTGATTTTGTACTGTGGTTTGTGAGTGTTCTTCAGTTACAGAATAACTTTAATGTAAATAGTCTGCTGACTTACACAAAATAAACAGTAATATACTGGAAATACATGGGAACCTCCAAATGGAGTATGTTTTTATATATGTGTGTGTTTCTGTTTGGGTCAGTATATTTATCAATCTTGTGATGTAGTGTGTGTTTTATTCCATTTCTAAGAAGAAACAAACTGCCAACTCTCACTTTGTTACTTTGAATACATGACAGTGACATTTATCATTATGTATTTTCTATGAATAGGATGGTGCTTTACTGTGATGGTAGAAAAACAGCAGTGAACCCCATATCCAGAGAATAATCACTCATTCACAGAGAATTTTTTACAAGCACAATTAATTGTAAGATTCTGGACATGGTCTTAGGTAAAGGTGCTTATGTAGGTGCTTTTTGAGTCCTGTATGGTATGCTGTGCTTTCCGCAGTTCATTTGTCCTCCTACTTGACAGGAGGGTATGTGAGGGGCCACTGAGGCAGCAGTGTTTCATGTAGGTGTGGACACCAAGCCTTTTGAATGTCATGTCCATGAGAGTCAAATATTTTTGAGAAGCAACTTTACCTGGTATCTTCTCTCCAGATTTTCTTATTTTTAAATATTCATTAATTTATTTAAAAGAGCCGACAATGGATATGCCAGAGCCTCTAACCACTGCAAATAAAGTTCAGGTTGCATTCTTCATCTTGTGCATCTGGCTTTTATATGGGTACTGCGAAATTGAACCCAGGTCCTTAAGCTTTTCAGGCAGGTGCCTTAACTACTAAGCCATCTTTTCAGTCCCAGGTTTACTTTTCATTTTTTTTTCCTTCATGTCCTGTGCCTGTGGTCTACCTTTTTATTTTCTGGTCAGCTTTATATGATTTGGTTATACTTAAATGCAGTTTATTTTTAAAGACAATCATTGCTGGATCCTGTTGGGTTTTATGATTAGTGTTAGACATTATAATATTGAAAAGCTTACTTGCAATTCATTGGCCTGCTTCCATTTGAGAAGCACAGTTTGAGTGCTGCTGGACTGGGAGAGTGCTGTGTGATTTGAGATGCCACCTGGTGGCTTGCATTTGGTACATCTAGTTTGACTTTGCCATCACAGTCCTCTGTCTGTCATTGGTTATGAGGGAGAATAGTTTTAAAATAACATGCAAAGACACTTGCTTCCATTTTCAAAGAATAGAATAGATCCTTTAAATTTTCCTTTCTGTTTTCTCAAAGTGACATGCATATTTATTTTAGTCTTCTTTAGTATAATAAATCTGATTCTTTCATTTGAAACCCTATAAAACAAATGAAGGTCCAATTATAGTAGCTCAATTTTGCTCAGAAATGTGCAGATACTAAAAATCTCCATTTCAAATTCTAATTATGTAATTTCATATAGCTTTAATTTTTTTTATTTATTTGAGACAGAAAGAGGCAGGCAGAGAGAGTGAAAGTGTGTGTGTGTGTGTGTGTGTGTGTGTGTGTGTGTGTGTGTGTATGTATTTGAGTAAGCCAGTGCCTCCTGCCACTGTAAATGAGCTCTAGACACATGAGCCATTTTGTACATCTGGGTTTTATGTGCATACTAGGCAAATGATCCCAGGCCATCAGTCTTTGTGAGCACTTTTAGCCTCTGAGCCAACTCTTTAGTTCCTCATATACTTTTTAAAAGATTAATTTTAATTGCATATTTTTATATCATGTGTTGAATAAGAGATTATAAGATAATCATGAAACAAATAATTCATTGGAAATTATTTTCAGTATGTTTTAAACATTAAAGGCTAGCTCTCCTTTAGAGGCAAATGATACCTCACTCTTAACTACTGCTGTCCTTTTTTTAAGGAGATAAGCAGAAATATTTATTAAATATGTATCAAAGCTAGGTGAGAGTTAATAAATTATCTTCATTACTGATATATGCTATCACAACATCTTTGTAAAGGAAATGCTAAAAATATTTCTTTTTCCTATTTACAAATTCATGACTGGTTAATTTAGGTTATTAAGAGCTTGTGAAAGTGACTCCATGTATATACTCCCCCCCCCACCCATTGTGTTTTGTTTGGTTATTGCACTTGTTTAGCCAGTATATTTTTTTGTTTGTTTTTAGCTTGAGTGAGATGGTGTCAGACTAACACCTATGATTCAGCCCTCTGTGCTGATCGCCCAATGACAGTGTGAGCTTTCTTTTCTCCCTCCCCAGCATGATCTCTGGGTACAACATTGATTGCTGTTCTGCTTGGCCTCTTCCTTGCAGGGTATTACTGGTCAGAGTATTTCCTCTCTGACCACAGCTTCCTTATCCATTCAGCAGAATTGTCCCATACTAGCTGCTTCAATACAGTGAAGTGACATGTGCACAGGACAGGTATAGGAAGTGTCCTGAATAGTAGTTCTTTTATGAATTGTTCTGTTTTCCTCATGGCTGTTGTTAATGCTTTGTAGCTGATATACCAGCTTCTGGTTCCATTCCCATGTGTGGCAATGTGAAGAAGAAGAGACATTGTAAGTGTATTAATTTGAAAAGTAGCACACATAATGGATACTCTTTATATAAGGGAAGACCAAGAGGGCTTTGGAATGATGTCACATCTTTGGGTCCACGACTGTCCTATTACATTCCAAATGAGCTTTAATTTTAATTTAAAAATATGCTTTCATAAATGTTGATCAATAATGCCAAGACATCAGTTAGGAGCAAATGAGAAAAAAATCTATGAAATGTTATTAAACATTTTGTTTTAAATTACAAGTAATCAAACATGCAAAAGTAGGATATTTTAGGTGTCTCTGGTCAAATAATTATTCCTTATGTTTGATAATTAACAATCACTGTAGTGCAAAGGTACTTATAATTTAGATTTTAGTGACTTAAATTTTTAAGCAACAGTTTATGCCACAAAAGTACATATATTTTAGATTTTGCATTTTCTTACTGACTTGTAAATCTGAAAAATGGCATAGGGGTTTCCTGTGGTTTTCTTTCTTCCCACTGGGGACTATTAGGGTTACTTGATTATGGGCCTTTTTGTTGCAGGTTTTCAAGAGTTCATGGGGAGACCTGTCTGTTTGAGTAACAATACTTTAGTTCACTGCAAGATATGTTAATAAATCTTTGAGTATGATGACATGCAAATATCAAATTTCTTTTCAAGAAAGTTCCCTTGGAGAAAAGATTGTATGTTAAGAGATCATGTATCAAAGTAATGCCTGCTCATTGGAAAATACTTTTATTCTTTGGTATGCCATGGAGCAGCATGAACCATTTGCAAGTAGTAGTAGCTGTTTCAGGTTCTATATTTACCAATGGATGAATTCAGTGATAACTCCCGGAAGTGCATACTCACTTTTTAAAATACATTTTGAGGCATAGATTTACAGAGCCAGATAATATTTCAAAAGTGAATGCTCCCCCCCCCACATGACCTCAGTTCCAAGATTCGGCTCTACAGTGTATGCTTTGAAATAGCAGAAAGTTAGAGATGTGGGAATAATTAACAAACAAATCGGAGATTCCTCCAATACCTCTAAATGAAATTCAGCTAACATAAAGCCTCTAGTGATAGATGTAACCCAAAATGAATTTTCTTTCTTCTTCCCTTTCTCCTAAAACACCTATTTAATGGTATTCTTGCAAAACATTGGTAGACATGACATAGTCTGATTATTTATTGCCTCAATTCTTATCTGAAAATATGGGTTTTTTTTTCTGTTTAGAAGAAAATGGAAAGGGAAGTTACTGAGACCAATGTAACGTTCATAATGTGTGTGGCTACTATTTGCAAGTACAAGCAGAGCTTCCCTCTCTGCCTACCTGAGGCATGACTTCTCCGCCTGGGCCCGGGCTCTTTCCTCCACTTCTGCAGCCCTATCACAGGATCCTGTGGCTCCTGAGGTTGCAGTCTCAGCCACATAGCCTGGCCTCACCGTGAGAGAAGCTCTCTAGTCCAGCCCCGCAGCAACTCTAGGAGCTAACCAATGGTAACCAGCGTTTGTTTGGCTGTTGCTAGGTGGTCTGGTGCTGCTGGAATAGAACCCCTGTGAGAGAGGAACTCCATCCAGGAAAACAATTTGTGCTACGTTTCTAATTTCAAAATTCTCTAATAGCCTTTACATTTTGTTATTAATGTAGTCATATATTTTGCTTAATTTTTGCCTTCTAAAATATCATTTCAACATGTAGTCAAAATAAACTATTAATAAAGTATTTTCAAATATGTCTTCAATGACAGTGAATTATATACTTACTGCATTTATATATATATACTTACTGCATTTCATTCTGACTGTATTTCAGAAGTGCAGTTTGTCATATGTGGCTATTAGACATAACTGTATCTGGCTACCAGGTTAGACATAATAGTTACAAGGAAGAAACTGAAGCTTGACTTATGATACAACTTAGAAAACCCAGCATCTTCCAGTGAAATGCAGTTGTTCTTGGGTCTGGGCCTCAATCTCTCACACAGTGCACTATGGCAGAAGGAGCTGGTGTTTTCTTTCAGTCCACAATACACAAACCCTGAGAAACTCTCCTCTGACTTCACTTGTCTCATCTATAACGAGTATGGTCAGGTTCTTATTTTTACCTCTTTATCTTTCAGGGACATTAAGTTCTATAGTCTTTGATGTTTTCTCTGTTGGGCCATAGACATAAAACCACATAAAGCCTACTGGAAGACTATGCGAGTCACTTGACTTTTTTTTTTTCCTGACATTATTTTAGTCTTCCTATTAGTACTGAGCTCAGACTCTACAACATGCAGTATATTTCCTACTTCCATTTGGCATAAATTATAGTTATGTCTAATTCTTCTGGTCTGTACCCACCATGTTTGTTTTATACACTCAGATGATCTTGCATAAAGTCATCATACTCATTTCATTAAGGAGTTCTTTTGATTACCACTCCATTACTCGAAGTATCAAATTCCTTACTATAGCAGTTCTCTAGTGAGTGTGGAACAAGTTTCACAGGGATAGTGTGGTAGTTTAAATAAATGACTCCAATAGATTTAGGAGTTTATTAAAACATCTTAAATTTCCAGCGACCTGGCTATAGGAGGTGTCACTGGGTGGATCTTAGGGTCTAACCCTAAGATGTAGTAGTGGACTTAACATTCCACTCTAAAGATAAACAGTTCCATCTGGAATTTCTATGCATGCTTGTGTGGGGTGTGGCTTTTGGGGTTTTGGGCTTGGGGTTTCTCTCTCTGCTTGGTCTTTTAAGAGACCAACTTCTGCCATTATGGAACTTCCCCAGGATCGATAAGCTCAATAAATATCCTTTCTTCCATAACTGTGCCTGGTTTAAAAGTCCATCTTAATGACCTGAAGTAATTGCTTTGATTTGATTTGAGTCTACAATGTTACAATGTTCATGTTTTGGTATATGGGTACTTAAAATGCTCAAATGATTTTAGGATGTAAAGAGGAACTACAGTGAGCAAAAGACTTTAATAAGTTTTTAGTAGGTGTCACTTGAAAGCACTCTTCTGTAGAACTGAGCTAATTGTACACAGATTTTTTTATTTTTTTTGTCTCCCAACTTGTGTTCTCCTGGTCTCACCCTTTCTAAGCTGTTTGTATGGCTGCTCAATGGAAGGCTAGATGTCCTAGCCTCCTTTGTAGCGACACAAAGCAGATAATTCTGATCAGGGGCTTTGAGCAACAGTAATAGGTGTCACTTTCAAATCATGCACTAAAAAAGAAATATAATGCCCTCCTTGTCTCCTTTTTCCATTTTTGCCAGTATAATTCTGATGGTAAGAATTGAAGGTGACAGCCTAGCTATGAGTCTTACATTGAGAAGAGAAAGGCACTGACCTAGAAGGTCTGTGAGTCCCAGATCTATTATCCTTTTAATGAATGTTGATTATTTTGTTTCTGTATTTTGGGCTACAATGAGGAAACTTAGGGTATGCTTTCTCTCTGTTTTCCTTTTCTGTTGAGGTGAATTCTGTCCAGTGTTTAAGAGCAGCTTTGGTCTTACGTCGTCTGAGATTTCCTTGACCCTTCACATAGCAAGACCTTTGCTTTGCTCTAGCTCCCATAGCATTTTTATTCTTATGCCCCCAAGGTAGTGTTTATTTTGCCACATCTTCTTTCTCCCAACTTAGCTGCAGTATCTTTGGGGAAAATCACTATACCTAAAATATTTCAGAAACAACCTGATCAAATATCCTGCCTATTTTAGATAATTAATGATAACTTAAGTTGATTTTATTAATATCACAATACTAATCCATCAGCTTGAAAACTTACATATTTGGATATTATTATTGGATAAGATAAAATTATGGTGTTATCTTTCTTTTTCCAGTTACATTTTCTGGAAATAGAGAAATAGAGAAAGTATATGATAATTTCTGATGAGAAAATAGTCACATTGTGTGGCATTGTTTAACCCAAATCCTACCTTTTTTCATATGTGACACTTATAAACTGTTGTCAACTCTCAATTATTATTGACAGCTTCCCTTTTATAGTGTGTACCTTTTCTTACCCTATTCATGTCTCCTTATAATTTCTTATGTAAACATTTTATATTTTACTTGTGTTTCTCTCCTGAGCAGTTATGAAAATGTTTATAGAATTTTAAGAGACTTTCTTTAATCCAAACTTGTCTTTGCAGTGCAGTGGATTTCTTTTTTCTATGCCATGAAATATTTTGCTAGTGCCTTTCTGGTTTATATGTCCCATGATAGTTGAGCAGTCTAACTACAAAGGGTAGTAGTATGATTTCTGCTTTGTATTTTTTTTCATTTGCTTTTAGATTATAAGTAATAGGTATTTGAGGAAAATTGAGCATTAGAAAATCATAGTAGAGGACATGCTATTTTAATTTTACTCATTTTCCTTTGTGTTTTTATTTTTAGATTCTAAATTTAAAATTTTTCATTTATTTGGAGTATTTTATTTTCTGTATGTTAGCTTTTTGGAACTTCATTATAAAGAATCCTCAAGCTTTTATAATCTTTAATACTTCTTCTGATTTTAATTCTTTTCATTAGTCATCAATAACTTCAAATATATTAAGTAAATGTTGAAAGAATAAACATTTTTCTATTTTAATATTTCACATATTAATTTGAAAACATTTTGTTAAAAACTAGTGAAGGAAAATGTATTAGTATCACTTCCAGTCTATTTAAAACACTAAGCCAGAGAGTTATTAGAGCAATGCTTCTTTTAGTATGATCATAACCTCTTCATTTAATTTACTGTTAACTTAGACTATGGGTAATGCTCAAATTCCCAGCATGAGAAAATGTTGGAGAGTCCATTGTTACCTTGATTTTTATTTTGTGGTGAGCCTCAATGGTAATCATTCTTTCAAATAAAATGTAGTTCTTAGAGAAGACCAGCCTTCTAAAGTGATTAAGGCATACAATTACCCATGATTTAACTGCTAGAACCCATGACAGTGTTCAGCTCTTTGAAGTATCTTAGGTTAAATACTGACATTTGCAGGCAGCCTTTAAAAATGGCAGTGGGAAGATTAATTTATCTTTCAAGCCAGTTTATATTTGAAAGTAAATAGGAATGCTTTCAATAGTTTCAAGACCACAACATGTTAATCTAGGACTGCCCCATACAAGCCAGAGTATGAAGATATGCCTTCACAGCCCATAGTTGTGCAAACCAGGAAGAATATATGTCTTCTCCCTATTGTTCAAGAGGATTGCATTGCATACCCTTGGGTATGTTAATTATAGTTGGCATTTCTGGATGAACACAGGATGGTGACACAGCTGTGTGGACATGGACCCGCTGCATTGGCGGAATACGTAATATTGAGTATTTCTACACTTGAGAGGAGTGATTTTCGATAAACACAATACGGGAAACATTAGAAAGGTAGTGTAGTGATAACACAGTGGGACTGTCAGAGGTAAAGAATTTTAACAAAGAAAGACAACTAATCTTTTGTATTCTTCTATACTTCTGTAATATAGACTGACATATTAAACTGACAAAAAATAAACATTAAATTTTTTTCAATTTGGGGTCATTTACTCAGAAACAGGCATGGACATACAGTGGTATCCGGTGGTTGGCAATGTGCCATGAAGTCTGCATGATGGCTGTACTGAGACTTGTCACGCTGGTGAGTGGTGCTCCATGAGGTCAGCATATGGCAGTACTGTGACTTGCATTTTGATTCGTACATTATGGCAGAGGTATTGGAGCAGTAGGTCCTTCTAAATCCTGTGGACTTGCCCTTCCTGGGCCTTATGAGGCTAATGTGTTTATGGACGCCAGTGGTGTGAGTTTCTTGTTATCAGTGAATTATGTCACTGAGTCCCATGTGTTGAGTGCAGGACCCACTTATGGACATAGTTTTAGCAAGGAGTGACCTGGGTTGCTAAACTCCTTCATCTAGCTAATAGATTTGGAAGGAATGGTATTCACAAAATGGCAAGGTTTTCCAGAAAACATTGTAAGATTGTGGACAGAATTTAGACTCAGTTCTATAGGTGGGTTTTTTTTCTTTCTTTCTAACCTCTTCAGGAACTGAGATCACCTGTAAGAGATTTTGTGATGTACTGAACAAGAGATGAACCTGAGGCAGTGGGTGATTGCTTTAGAAATAGATTAAAATAAGGAAGACAATTGAGGGTGGAAAGGGAAGAATCAGTGTAATTGAATGATTCATAACTTTGTGGGAAAGAACTACATCTGTTCCCGTTGACTAAAAGGCCCCAGTTTCACAAATAAAGTGAAAATCCCTGGATGCTAATCGAAAGTCCAGGCAATAGTTATCTGGTGGCTGAGGGTAAAACAAAAATGCCAGAAACTGAAGAAAGGATTTGTCACAACAATATGCATATGGACTGGCTATATATAAAGAATTAGGCCACAGAGGGCAATCCACTTCAGCCTATGTAAGGGAGGATCAGAAGGCCCTTACTAGCTTATAGGTTGTGTGTTTGGTTTAGGGATGACTAGGTAAATGTAATCGCAAAGGCTTATTTCTAGAAAGGGGCTCAAAGTAAAATTATGGTGGCATCAACAGCCTTTTGGAGGATAGCTTGGACTAGATTTGAGGATTGACTCACTGTAGATAATTGTGCAGTGTGAGACAGAGAAGTGACAGAAAGGACAGGACATATAGCAAAATAAACATTTCAGTTACTAGGGGTGACTAGGAAAGCCAGATGTTGTCACCAGGAAGACAAGCACAGGCTAACTTGCAAAGCTCTTTAGGATATGGTGCGGCTGTGTTTGTTGGGTAAAGTATTTTAAGGATCCATAATCATCACAATTTCAGATAACATTTGCAGTATACAGTTATCTGTAGCTTAATTTTGTGTTTAATCAACCAGTGATGCAGTCATTGAATATTCACCACACTGCTGGCAAGTAAAATAGGAACATTAGTGCAAAAAGTAAAACTGAAGTATGGATAGACTTAATCCTGTAGCTCACTCTGTAGCCTAGGCTGGCCTTGAATTCAAGATGATCCTGTTACCTTCACATCCTGAGTGGTGGGATTCTAGGCATGAGCCACCATGCCTGGGTCATGTGTTATGTTTCATGTAATGTCTATATATGTAATGGCGATGTTATAAGGGTGACCCTATTAACTCGTGAAAGAACAGCTGCTGTAGAATTGAACAGAAGTAACTAACAGGTCACATGGCACACTTCTCAGCATTTACTCATCTATGCACATGATTGAAATGCAGTATGTGCTGTGTGCAAGGGATAAATTCTAAGACATTCCATTAGGTAACTTTGGTGATGTGTGAACATCATGGAATATACTTAGAATTACAGGCAGCTATTTCCTTACTGTGTGATACAGTTATCTTGGACCACCATTGTATGTGTGGTACAGTCAGTCATTGACCAAACATCTTTGTGCAGTTCATGGCTGTAGTTTCATCTTTTGCCATAGAGAGATTGAGATACTCTGTTCCTCATCCAGTACCTGGTGGTACTAGAAATCCAGTGAACATGAACATAAGTTGGCATTTGTTACCAGTAAAATTGAAGAATATGCTCTCTTTGTTCACCCAAAACGTCTGTAAGAGAACAGGCAAGTATGTTTATATTTAGCAACCAGAACTGGCCTACATGTGTGATGGCTCCTCTGGGTGGTGCTAGTCATTGTCTTGGAAACTATTTTGTCCACTCAGTTTAGTGGTTATTTTTGCTAAGAAAATAACATACCTAGTTTTCATTTTGTATTTGTCTCTTTTGTGCAAATCAGAAATCATTAAAATGTGTTCTTAAAGACAGGGGTCTCACACTCTTAAGTCAGGTTAGCCTACAGCTCGTTATGTATCCCAGGCTGGCCTGGAATTCAAGCTATTATTTCTGCCTCAGCATTTCAAATGCTGTGAATACAAGTGTAAGCCATCCCACCTGGATGTTAAAAATAATTTATGATAGGATTACAAAGACACTTTTGTTGGATTTGTTGACTAAGCACCTGAATTTATCTCATTATCTGACTCATTGCTAAGTTGCTTGACATTTGTTTTTGTATATTTGTTTCCAAGTAAAAGTACTGTTGTTTCATTTAAATCTTATTGTCATTGTTTAAAAAGAGTCTTTTTCTGAGCTTTACAAGAAAAGGAAAGTCATAGCACCTATGAAGACTCTCATCTATAACAGTGAGTGACAGAGACAGAGAGGGAGGGAGGGAGGAGTGTGAGGGGACAGGGCTCTCCTGGTGCATCAGGGATGCTGCAAGGCCATGCCAACTCTGGTGTGTTTCTCCTGTATGTCATTATATTATTGTGATTTCAGTGCCTTGTTCATCTTTGATTCTCTGAAGGAATTCATAATAAATGTATACATTACTGGCTTCTAGGTGACTATCTTGATTAGGAACTTGAATAGTCTAATCAGGGTTTCTTAACTTACCTTTTATTTATTTATTTTTTTAATTTATTTATTTGAGAGCGACAGACACAGAGAGAAAGACAGATAGAGGGAGAGAGAGAGAATGGGCGTGCCAGGGCTTTCAGCCTCTGCAAACAAACTCCAGACACGTGTGCCCCCTTGTGCATCTGGCTAACGTGGGACCTGGGGAACCGAGCCTCGAACCAGGGTCCTTAGGCTTCACAGGCAAGCACTTAACCGCTAAGCCATCTCTCCAGCCCTTAACTTACCTTTTAGAACTCCTCTGTGTCAAAGTAAGAGACAACCTCCACTCCTGCTTTGTGTGAGTCAGCTCCTCACCATGTCAATTTCCTGGACATTTTAGAATTACTAGTCTTATTTTTATAAGTTCTTCAATAACCTGAATGACTTCTGTCAATATAATTTGTTATTCCCATAAGTTCTTTTCCATTGAAGTATAGAAAATCCATTTGACCAGAATCATTTCTTTTTTGAAAAACATCCTGCCTTACATTCTTTTCATAAAAATAAATGAAATACATGCTTTATTTTCTTCTCTTGTAAGTAAAAGTAAGTGAATCAACAGCTTTTACTTGAATTATTCTATTCTTGCTATAGAAAAATCACAGTAAAAAAGTGAATAAGGCCAGCCAGGAGTGCACACGCCTTTAATCCCAGAACTCTATAGGTAGAAATAGGAGGATCAATGAGTTTGAGGCCAGCCTGAGGCTCTAGAGTGAGTTCCATGTCAGCTTGGGCTACAGTGTGAGCCTGCCTTGCAAAAGACCAGAGGGGTGTGGGGAGGGAGGAAGGAGAGAGAGAAAAAGAGAACGAGAGACAGAGAAAGAGAGAAATGAATACACTTAAGCAAAATATTCTAATATATCACATAACAACTGATGTTTACCCCCCTCTTTTTTTTTGTTTTGTTTTTTGAGGACTTCCTACTAGTTGTAGATTAGTAATAGAAGTGATTTAAGGAGCCTTCATCAATGCTGTGTCTTCTGCCTTTTCTTCAGGGCTCATATTCCTCTCTGCTTTGAGTTTCACTGGGATTATTTTCCTGCTGTGCATATTCAGCTAATTTTACTTTTGCATAAGACTTACAGACTTGATGCCCTCGCGTGTCAGGAAGCTTGGAATTAGGAGGGAGTGCTCTGGTAGTGTTACTCCCAGCTGGCTAGGCTGTGTTGGGTCCCAAGCCCAGGTGCCCTCTGTGCCCTCATTGCTCAGCACCATGCCCTTCTGAATGACAGTGGGAAGCCTTGATGGTTTTCCTTCTATAGAATATTAATTTTACTTCTGAAATTTACTTTCCTTTGACTTCGTCAGAGTTTAATAGATTTATGCACAGTTATCTACTCCCCCCTAGCCTGTGAATATGGTATTAACTCACTTTTCCATGACCTTTCAAGATACTTTTCCTGTTGCCTTTGACATAGTGCTTGCTTTTGCTGCTCCTTACATCACTGTTGGCAGCAGGGCAGCAGTGACAACTGAAGAAGCCTGATCTTGGTCCTTACCATGGCTATCCCTATTTAAGTGCTGGGGAATTTTTTCTCATCTTCCTCCATAATTACCTTTAAATAGCTTCAGCGTTGAGGAAAGTGGGATTGTGTGCAGGCCACATGATACTAATGGGAGACTACCACAACTGGCCATTTCCTTTTTCCTGTGGAAAATGGAATAAAATAGAATGTGTTAGCTTCCTGAATTAACACCTCTGGGTGGGATCATCGGCCTCAAATACTGTTCAGCCCCTTTTGGAGGCTTCTTTTTGACATTCCTCTTAATCTGAAAATTGAAGTTGTTTTGTGTCCCAAAGGCCATTGCTTCTTGGCTGCAGCATTCTAATAGGGCAGGCGTTTAGAACACATTTAAATATACATTCTTTTTCAATATTGTAGATTTCAAAAAATATCTGTGTATGCATGATAGGGCTTAATTTTTGTTTTTTAGAGGGAGAGAGTGTTTTACTCTAACCCAGGCTGACCTGGAATTCACTGTGTAGTCTCAGGGTGGCCTTGAACTCATGGAGCTTCCCCTACCTCTGCCTCCCATGTGCCAGGATTAATGATGTGTTCCTTGTTTTCATTATATACATGCTTCCTCTCTAGTGAACACTTAACTGGACAGTTTTAAAAAGCCTTAGATCTTGAAGAAACATTGAGAATTAAAGAAAAAAAAAGTTCAACTAATAGAGAGAAAAGAAAGTTGAACCTGCCACTAAGCATGTAGAATTCCCTTTGCACAACTGCCCTCACTTCATCATATCCCACTTTTCTCAGTGAACAACAATGAAAGAAAAGGGTCAACTAACACGGTACAGGAATTAATTACTTGTTCAAGGCTTGCCATTGATTTAATTTACCTAACATTGGTTATTACCATATTTGAGAGATACCACAGGTTGACTCCAGTGTCCCAGTTCAAGCTTTCACTGTCAGAAGCATTAACTTCTCAGAAGTCCATGGCCCTTCTGATTTCTGCACCATCAAAAGCAAGGATAGTGTCATCCCAATCTCTTTGGAAATCCTTTGTTTCCTTTTTCATCTTTGTTTTAATATTTGCTTTCAGAGCATTTGTATCTCCTCTTCTTCTACCATTCCAGATTGTCTCAGATCTTCGTCATATCTCGAAATATTTTTCAGGGCATATCTCGCCTCTGTCCTCTGGTTCTTCACACATCTCCAATTTGGCAATCACAGCCCTTCCTGGGTACATGTCTCAGAGCCCAAGAGCCTTGAATTAAATCCTAGCTTTCTCATCTCCTCAGTTCTGTGACCATTTTCTTTAGATTTTCTGTGCCTCAGGGTCTATACTATAGGGTTATTGTTGGGATTCAATGAGTTGTTAGTGTCCCCCATGCTCCTGAAATAGTGCCAGCTTTGTAACATGGCTACAGGCTTTGTGCCTTCCCCATCTCACTGCTCTCCTTAAACAGAAGTTCCTTTCTTATCCAGACTTGAAATTATTGCCTTTTTTGTATTCTTTTTGATTAAGAACTCATATGTTGACACCTACTCAGATACTTCCAGTTATGTATACACACATACACTGTTTAGGTCTCCACACATATGGTTTATATTCCTGTTGTTCTGAAAGTCATTGTCATAATACTTAAAGCTTTTATATATCATTGGGAGGATATGTACTAAATTAAAGATGTGTGAGGAAAGGTTTAAGCGAGAGTACAAGGATATATACATATGAAGGAATTTAAGTTCCCCTTTAAAATATTAAACATACATCAAGTCTTTGCTCTTTGATGACTGACTGGCTTATTTCTAACCCCAATAATTTCTATGAAATATTACTGGAGATGATTAATCTCCTAGATAGATTGGTTTGTTCATTTCCTTGAAAATACAGCTTTTAGTTCATGTTTTAAAAGAGGTAATACGTATTATTGAAGAAAGCTACTTTATTGATAAAAAGACAGATGTTGCCTCAGATCATATATCAGCACACTTGAGTATGTAATGGTCATTAGATTCAATGATTTCTAACCTAGTTATTCACCACACAAGTCTTTTGAATTTAAATATTATGTAAAGCCTCAAATATAAATGTGAAAAACACTGGTTAAAAGGCTTATGCCTCTTTTCCCTGTGTACCAAAACCCTGAAGAAACAGAATTGGGACATATGTGTGCTACCATATTCTTCATTCTACCTGTGAAGAACTTCATCTTAAAGAGAGCCTTTACATTGCAAGGTAATATTTAGCTAGTTAATAGCTGAGCTGGCCGTAGTATTCAGTTTGAGTTAATTCCCACATAAGTGTGTTTTCTTATGTCATTCCACTCATCCTATAAAATCATTGCTGTAGGTTTCTGTAATGATTGGAAGACCACACAAGGAAGGAGCTGGACTTGGTTAATGTGAATTCAGACTCTTCTTATTGTGTCACTTTAGCAGCTCACCTTCTCCACACCTGATTTCTTTGATGAGGTTTTATTTGTAAAATAAGATTGGTTAATAACATATATTTCAGTGATTTTGTTATACTATCACATCAGTATATTAATTGTTGTTTTGTTAGCACCAGTGTTATCATTGTGATAACACTATTAACTATTTAGTGAAACAATAATTGTTTTGATTGACAAAAATCTCATTCATTTGGATGGAAGCCATCTTTTCTAAACTGATATTTACAACATCTAGAAGAACACAAGCTCTGGGCTATGTGGCTGCCTGCACTGCTGACTCCATCTGCCTGGCCAGGCACCAATGCCCGCCTTTTGGCCAGTATAGTACTTTGTAAATATAATACTGCTCTTTTTTTTATTAATTAGTTTTGTACTCAGCGAATATAGTCAAATTGGTACCATTGTTAGGCTCATCCATGTCCTACCCCCTCCCTCTGGCCCCTCCTTGTTGAGGTATATGGGGTCATGCATTGTGGAGTTAGCCCATAGTTTTGGGTAGGATAAATGTCTCTGCATATCATGACCGAACGTGTGGCTCTGACATTCTTTCCGCCCCCTCTTCCGCAAAATTTCCCTGAGCCATGTTGGGTTCATTTTTGGTCTGCTTCAGTGATGAATTGTTGGGGGCCTCTGGGTCTCTGGAAATCTGATTTTGTAGGAGTTGATTGTACTCTGTGTTTATCTCTTTCACCTTTGTGCTGGTATCCAGTTCACCAAGAAAACAGCACCCTTGCTTTATTCACCAATTGCTTTTAGTTTCAGCCAGGCCCATTTGAGGTATGATGGGGTGGCTCTCTCCTTAAGATCTACATCTATCTGAGAAAGAGAAGCAGATTCTCCAACAGAGAGTAAAGTTAGCACCCAACAAATGAGATAGCCCTTACTTTTTTATAGGGAATTTAATAGGTGTAGGCCCTCTTGTAGCCCACGATCAGTGGTAACTTGATAATGGAGAGTGGGCTTATGTTTGGATATGGTTCTGACCTGTTTCCCAGTTCCAGCTATGGGACCCGTACCACTGAGGGGATCAGCTAGCCAAATCAAGAGCATCTGGTTTCCCACCATGGCTGTGAGCCACTATTGCACTTGGGTGAGCATCACAAGAGGTTATTTGCTGGTAAGTAGGTTAGACCATGAGTTGCTTGGACAGATATTGGTCATTTTCCCCCAGTCACCCATGTAGCACCTTCTGGCACTAGATACACTGTCTGGGGACTGACTCTCTTCAAGCTTCCAGCCATGCCATTCCATTTTACATGTCAACCACATATGGAGGAGGTGGGAAACACAAATCTGGACTCAAATGGCAATGGTACCATAAAATTCCACATCCTAAAAGGCAGATCAAATGGCTGAACCTTCACCAGGCCCTTAAGAGAGAACACCTGAGCCATAAGACACTGGAGAGGATATGATGAAGACTGACCTTTATCTTCTATAGCTTCTCCCTCCCTCCCTCCCTCCCACCCTCTCTCTCTCTCTCTCTCTCTCTCTCTCTCTCTTCTCTCTAACTCTTTTATATTAGTTATCTTTTTCTTCCTTTTCTTAGTGGGCACTGACCTGTAACTTCCAGTGCCAGCATGTGGTTATCATCCACAGTGAGCTTTTGATCAGAGAGACCTACAAGGTTTCCTAAAAGAAAGACAGATTTCTGTCAGATTACTTGAAGATCCACCGAAGGTTAGTGGTAAGACCCTACTAATATTGCTCTTTTAACTAGTGATAAACATGTTGATTGTTAGAGTTGTGTATATCTAACATTTCATGTTATTGCTGAAAATAATAGTTCCAACGAAATTCAGCTTCCCTTAGCACTCACACTGAAAGCCACCATTATTCAGACTCTAGTAATGATTCTCCCTTCTTCCATCATAACTGAGTACACACTGTGCCCATAACACTTCCATGCCTTTCTCATAGCTGGGACTATAGGACAATTTTACATATTATACTGTTCCCCTCCCTGGAAAAAAAAAAAAAAAAAGCTCAAAAGCCCTATGCCATTGGTTTATCTCTATAATTTGTTGCCAGAATCTTTCTTTTATGTCTTAGCCACACCTCTGACAGGCCAAATGACTGCCCCAGTACTGAGACAAAGGCATTTGAGGAGAGATGAGGAAGGATGTGGATTAGTGGAGCTCAGCATATGTGTAGATTATCATAAAATTGGAAAAGCCAAGTTCAGAGTCCAGACAACAGTTTTTCGGGTAAAGAACACTGCTGAGCAACCGTGTCATTATTTGATTGAAGTCTGAGTTGTGTGTAAAAATCAACTAGTATTGAGATTTTCTTAGCAGTGTTTTACAGCATCAATATACAATGTATCAAAGTGCTGCTATGGTTTTTAGAAAGGAGAACTTACACAAATTATGTTAATACATCTTTGGGGAATGAGAAATCAAGTGAAATCCTAGTAAGTTACTGTCTGTCCTGATTTATACATTAAATTATATAAATTGTAAATTGTACCCCTTTTTCTCCCCACATAGGTGAATTGGTTGATTTCATAGAAATAGGTCTTAGGTCTAAACCTCCTAATACACACTGTAGAAAGTATCATATGTGCTCATAAGGAATCTGAAGCAGGCAAGGAAAACAAGTAGCCCCTTTCAAGGTTTTAAAAGGAAGTAGGAATAACACTGTACAGTAATTTAGTCACAGGAGAATAATATGTGTATGTCAGTCACTGTGCTTCAGAGTTTTACCATTTCCATATTTAAGGTTCTTAAGAACCCCACAATTTAGTAACTAATTTAGTACCATCTATATTCTCTTCCGTGGTTGAGTTTATCACAGAAGAACCACCAAGAAAGGTGGCCTTAGCCTCACTTAATGACTGAGGTATCTGGCACTCAGTGAATTTAAGATATTGTTAATAGCACAGATGCAAGAAATAGGATTTGAACAAAGATGCCTTCAGTTTGAGAGTTAAGATTTGGAGACAGAGCACGCATTGCTAGGCACACTCATGCTGCAAGTCTTTAACCTATGCAAATATGGACCTGCTACGGCATTGCCCATCCCAGGGTCTCGTTGTCAGGATCAGGTGGTATCTTGGGTAGAATATTCTTTAGTTTCTGCTGTTCCTTTCACACTGCTCTCTAATGGTAGTTTGTAAATACTGTGGAGTCTTTTTACAAGTGTGACTTGTCCAGAAGAAAATGCACATCTGCAGTGTTCTCCAGGCTTATACTCTTCATTCAGCTGGGCAGTCATACATATTTATAGAATGGTATTGATATGAGCTACTATGGTAAATGAGCTACCATAGTAAACACGATGAACATGTCATTCTTTCATGACTATTAATCCTGGTAGAAAAGTGTATTAGACATATTACCTAGCTGTTTATTGTATTTATGGAAAATATCACAGACAATAGAGATGCATTTTTTAAAAATTCTTATTCCTATTTACCAAAATAATTATTCAGTTCATAAATATTTGTAGTAAGTTCTTCTGCAGAATGGTGACTAAACATTGGCCCCTGAGCATCACCAAATGGGTTGTGGCACCTAGTTCTGGCTTTACTGGCTTTGGGACTTCAATCAAGTTACTCAGCCTGTTCATGTTCTGATGCCTCAGTGTAGGGGCAATAACCATTTTGTAAGGTCTGAAGGAAGCAATGCTGAGAAATGGTTTAAAATAATGTTAAACATATAGTAAGTTTGCAGTTGCACTTATGTTGTAGAAGAGCACTTGGAGAAATTCTGTGTTACTTGTGGTGTTTCTTTGTACCGCTAACCTTTGAAAAGTGTTTTGAAAAAGAAACATCCTGAAAGCAAGTGTGTGCATCTTAACCAAGTTCAGAGCTTTAAGCCATATACATGAGGAGGTCTCATTCTACAAACTTATTCAGAAACTGTATTGATATATGCATTTCCTACACAGGTCATCCCTACTCACCCCAAGGTAAAACCGGAAATTTGCAAATGTAAGGCAAGGAATTTTTATGCACAGGATTATAGACCACAGGCACATCATTGAAGAGCCCTGTCAAGCACCTGCTCTTGACTGAGTATGATGGAGAACCTTCACTGCCAGTGTCCCTGGATTTCCAGTGACCTAGGAGACATCTCTTGGTGCATATGGAGTTTGTTTCTAGAGAGGCACAACTGAGAAGGGAAGACCCAACCTAAATGCGGGTGGTACCATCCCATGGACTTGGACCCAAATAAAAAGGGGAAAGGAAAAGGCCAGTTGAGCACTGGTGTTAAATCCCTCTCTGCTTCTGTTGGAAGACACACCTGCCAAGTGTTTTTTTCACCACGATGGACTATATCCTTCCTTAAACCATGAGCCAAAATAAACCCTTAAGTTACTTAGTGTCAGATATTTTGTCACAGCAGTGAGTAAAGTAATAAATACAGTGATATAATAGCTACTTGGAATCAAATGATTTAGGATCAGACCAAACAAATACTTCAAGATTCCTGAAGAATCCAATTAATTTATTTTTTTCTGTATAGAATTTGATGCTTAGTTGTTCAAAACACCAAAATAATTATTTTCCCATGTGTTGAATAGCCATAAGCTTCTCAAGGATGGGGATTTTTGTATTTAGTATCATTGAAGCCTTGACACATATTGGGTGCTTGCAAAAGAGATTTTAAGTGGATTAGGAAATTTGAAGAACCTTATTGTATTTTGGAAAGGTCAAGAAGCCTGTGCTGGGTGGAAATTTTCTAAGGAGGATAGATGAAACAGTGATGATTATTTTAACTTTCTGAGCAAAATCCTAGCAGATATATAAACAAAGGTTCAGAGACACAAAAATGGATGTTGGTTATGAGGTTGACTGAAGTCCTTTTCTGATAGATACAAAAGGCTCTTTTATTTTATTTTATTTATTTTATTTTTAACTGTCTCTTTTTTTTTTTTTTTTTTTTTTTTTTTTTGGTTTTTCGAGGTAGGGTCTCACTCTGGCTCAGGCTGACCTGGAATTCACTATGTAGTCTCAGGGTGGCCTCGAACTCTCGGCGATCCTCCTACCTCTGCCTCCCAAGTGCTGGGATTAAAGGCGTGCGCCACCACGCCCGGCTCTATTTTTAACTGTCTCTTGATCACTGTAGTAGTTTTCTACTCCCTCAGCTTCTTTCCCACCATTTAAATCTTTCTTAGTGTCTTGAAGTAATGGTAGCATGCCCGATGCTGTTGTTCATCGGTTCTGGCTGCCACTCTATGATTCTTGTGTGATTGTCTGCAGCACTGAGTGGGGAAGCGGTAGGTTGTAAAGAGTGCAGGGGATTGAAGCTGAACTTCTCAAGTGTGAGCAGAGGGTTCTGGCTGAGGCTCCTTCTGAGTGACTTTCAGGAAGATGCAGGAGACTGTTACTTCTACTTTTATGCATAGTTTTAGAAAATCATGGTCAATATAATGCCTTGATCTTTAAGTGACAGGTTTAATGTTCTTTATTTTATGATCAACTGCTGTGTGCATTTGATTGTTAATCCTGAAATCTTAACATTGCTGCCTGAGGGTTATTTAAAGGGACATTTGTATTAGGGCTAATGAGATGGTATTCATTGTATTGCTGATCAGGAAATGCTGAAGATTTGGTAAACATTGGGTTTTTACATTGAAAGCCATAGACGTGGTGGCATTTCTGTGATTGCTGGCAGAACCAAACAGTTTCCAAATTCAGACTGTGCAACACGGGGCAGGCATGGTGGCAGTACATGCCTGCACTCTGGCAGTTCACAGGAAATGGCAGGAGGATGAATTCCAGTCCACCCTGTGATACACAGGAAGACAATGTTTCAACAACTTCCCTCCCTTCCCTCATCTCCTCTGCCAGCCCCTAGTCCTCCACCTCCTCCTCCTCTTCCTCCTACCCCTCCATACCAAAGATATGCAATGTATGATAATGATGCTCATTATAAAAGTCCTTTTTTTTCATAACCAACACTCACTTCCTAAACTAAGAGTAAAACTCACCCATCAACATGTTTTAAAAGCATGGCTTGAAAGTGACTTCTGAATGAGTCTTTTTGCATTTTTTAAATTGGTTTTTCAAAGAAGGGTCTTGCTCTAGCCCAGGCTAATCTGGAATTCATGATGTACTCTCAGGGTAGCCTCCAACTCACAGTTCACCTCCTACTTCTCTGCCTCCTGAGTACTGGGATTAAAAATGTGCACCACCACGCTCAGCTGGAAGGATTGAATGAGCTTTTTTGAGGCTCTTGTTACAGATGGCTGTTAAAATCCGCACAAGGAAGAATAGAACTAGATAAGGTGAGTCTGGTTCTGATGTGTAGCTCCACATGAGGAAACTCTGCCTTCCAAGGGGTTACAATCAAATACTGAAAATGTAGCCACACATAGCAAAGTAGAAGTCAGCTGAGTCAGGATCAGTTGGAGGACTGATATTCCCAGGGCAGCTCATGTGGTTAAACAGGTTTGTTCAACAGACCTCATGATGTGTTGGGCCAGGGAACGGCATTCTTACAGCAGTGAAGGGCCCGGAATCAAGAACTTTTGTAGTAACGGGGCACACTCACTCTTCATGCTGTCTTCACATCTTCCTGGTGCTGCGCTATGTTCAGGTACCAGGTGCAAGTGTTCAGTTCACCTACCAGCTGTGTTAGGACTTACTTGATAAAATCAGTTTCCTATGTTGTGTATACATAATGACCACACTCGGCACTGGTTTGGTCTTTTAGTGAGCTGGCGTGCTTGCTCATTGACCTTGCATCTAGATCTAATTGCTTAGCTGCTTAGCTGTACTTCCTGATTATAATTAATCACCCATGTGGAAAAGTGAGCATTTCAATTTTCTGTTTGCATTTGTTATTGAAATCCTTGAAGTAGCCTTATCATTGCGTACTTGAGTCCATATTGATCATCCAGTAAATGTAAATACAAGACAAGGTAGAATCATCAAGTAATACTTCCTGAGACTTACTATTGCTTTATCAGAGGTGAATAATCATTATATATGCATACAAAGATGCATCTGATGCAAGCTTATTGAGAATCGGCAATGCAATAATGAAAGGTTTAGCTTAATAGCATAGAATAACTTCCAAAAAATAACTTTCAAGAAATAGTGTGTCTGTACGACTGGAGAAATGGCTTAGCTTAAGGTGCATGACTACAAAGCCAGAGGACCCTGGTTCAGTTCCCCAGGATCCACATAAAGCTAGACCCACAAGGTTATGCATGAGTCTGAAGTTGTTTTCCAGTGACTAGAGACCCTGGAATATTCCCATTTTCTCTCTGTCTGCCCTCCCTCTCTCTAATAAATAAATAAATTAATTGATTAAATCTTTAAAACTTAGTGTCTCTGGTTTTGTAGGTAAGATTTATTTTTACAGTAAGCACCTACACACTATTTTTTCTTACGAACCTTTTGTCTTTCTCCATTTCAAGCTGTTGAAAGCTGACATTCTCCCTTTTTGCAATACTTTCTCTACTGGACTTGCAGAGCAGCATGCTCATCTGCTTTCCTCTTAGCTTGTGGCTATTTTCCTTAGATTCCTGGTAGTTCTCCCTCCTAGTGTGTCCCCAGTATAGTCCTCAGACTTCTCTACCTGCATCTGCTCGCTGTAGACACCATCTCCCTGGATTTCAAAGCCCTCCTTATGATCTCAGTCTCCAGCCCAGTCCTTCCCAGTCTAGTCTTTTGTTATAAGTGTCTGCTCTTCTCCCTGTCTGAGTAAGACATCTCAGATTTGAACATGTCAGCCACCTCACTCTTGAGTCTCTGTCATATATCAGATTGCCCTACTCTCTTGCCCTCTAAGAACATGAAAAATCTGTTCTTGGCACCTTTCTCTCTTTCACATCCCATGTAAACTCTGTATGAAAAATTTATGGATGGAATTATTTAATGTACACTTAGAATGTAGATATGTGCTATCTAGTCCAGTCTTATCCTGACACAGACTTCCTTAATGGATTCCCGTACTTCTTCCTTTCCTCCTCATTCTCCACCCAGGAGCCAGCTTTATCTGGCTACAACATGTGGTAACTCCTCTTCCCAACACTTGCTACTTACCTCTCAGGTGCTTGTTAATAGGCACCTTCTTCAGATGCATTTATAATCAATAGTACATTTTGTAGCTCAGGTTTGAGTTTATTCAGTGTCTGTCTTTCTCACTGAGATATTTAGGTTTTATTGTGTTCTGTTTCTCCCTGTTTTTCTACTCCTGGTGTTTAGGAAAATACCAGATGTATATCAGGCATTTGGTAAAGATTGACTCATTCAGTGAACAATAATTTAGATATTGACTAAGCACTAGAACCTGTATATGAGAGCTCTGTAGGATTGTCTACTATTCAAGTGTCTGATTCCCCCATGGAAGCAGGCTGTTCCATGTGGATCGAGAAGCAGTTTGCTCTTAAGTCACTTCAACCTGGAGCCTATACACATTCCTCATTCCTCCATGATAGCCAGCTACATGGTTACCACAGGATCACTTTCACTTTTTTTTATTTGTCCCACTTTCTTTAATTCATAGCACAAATGTTTTAATTTTATTAAAAGAATGGAAGTTTGGGTTTTGACTTAGGCATATCATTGCTTACCTAGTTTTCTCCTGAATTGAGGCCAACATGTTCAGTGGCAATAAAAGGAGAAGGCAAGCAAAAATATGAGACAGGCCTGTGCTGATATTCCCATTCTGAAATTGTCTAAGTGTTTTCTAATACACTAGCTATTCCTTAACACCAAGAGTTTAGGGCAAAGATTCCACCGTTCAGCCTTAGTTTCAAGGTAGGCAGCCAATTCCTGAAGGGTTTCTCTGTGCTAGTCTGATAAAGATTCAGAACCAATTGGAATGAAATGTCTGTGAAATGGATTTTAGGTGGGAGATTCTCAAGATGACCAAAGACAGAAAGAAACTCTCAAGGACAAAGGAAATTTCTCACTTTTATAACCCTTTTAAGGGTAAAAGCCTCTAACTAGAGTAGAGGGAAGACCTTGCCGCAGCATGGAAATAACTAGTAACTAGTGTCAGCAGCTGAAAACAGGCACTTAATAGGTTTCAGAGTCATAAATTTGGGTGTTGTCTATCTTGTCTTGCCCATTCTGGCAGCTTTTCTCTAGCACTTTACCTGGGATCAGGAGAAACTACAGGGGGATGTAACTACTTCTTCTCTATGGGACTAACATCTATCCTCTTAAAGGAACAGAGAGGCACTGTGAGGACCAGGACCAGGACTCCATACAACATGCTACCTCCAGCTACAATATGGCCTGGATAGCCATGGCCTCACAGTGCCTGACACTACCTGCATAAGACCATCATAAGAGGAGGAAAAGATCATGACATCAAAATTAAAAGAGAGACTGATTGAGATGGAGAAGGGGGTATGATGGAGAATGGAGTTTCAAAGGGGAGAGTGGGGGGAGGGAGGGTATTATCATGGGGTGTTTTTTATAATCATGGAAGTTGTTAATAAAAAAAAAAAAAGGAACAGAGTCTACAACCTAACAGACTTAACATACCCACCACTTTTTTGGTTGTTGTTTTGTTTTTAGATAGGATAGTAACTTTTGTTGATGTGTGCTTGTATTCTTGATCCTGTTGAAACAATTTAGAACTTAATGACAGAAGCAATTTTAGATGCTCAAAGAATTATTTTCTTGTTTAGGAAAGCAATAAGGTAAAGGAGTTTATAAAGAGTACCTGATTGGGGAAAAAGATATGGAGCTGCCTTAGCATTAAATGGTTGATAGCCAATTCATGTTCCTCTGATTGAAGGACTGTATAGTTAATAAATTGAAAGAGCAAACATTCTGTGGTTAAGTATAGAATTTATTTGATATTTTAAAATAGTATTATTTTATTCCAAAATGATTGACTTGTTATGCAAAGAAATGCCTAGGATATCTGTCTTCATTGAGTATCCCATTTATAATTCATGTGTATAATCCTTTAATCTTCCATAATGTATAGGAATTTTTTTTCTATTCTAAGAGTCATCCAGCATAAACTCTTACTAGTTTTGATGAATGTGGTACTAGTTTTTTCAGATGCTAATTCCAAATAATTGTTTGGTTGGAATCAACTTTCAGGGACTCCTATACTCAAATGTTGAAGCCTCTCTGCCCAGTAAGTACTGACCAATAGATTCTAATAAAATAATAGAAAAATACAGAAATTTATACTTAAGTGTATGCCTACATATTCCCATTGTTTAGTTTGTTTTTATAAAATGGAAATGATTATATTTATTGGCTCTGACTTAGGTTAAGTTACAAAATATTGTATAGGACATTTTTAACAATATACCCTTTTAGCTGTGTCAAAATGGTCTCCAGTGGACATTAAGTAGAGGGGAGAAAGGCCTGGACAGAGAACAGCAAGTACTAAAATCCTTTCAACTTCTAGCTTCTACCTGAGCTCATGAGAAAAATCTATTTATTTATGAACAACAATTACTGTCTGAACCTTTGTTCCTGAGTCTCAATATACTGCCTACCAATCTAAATTAAAACCCATATTCTGGTTCCGTGTAATAGCCTTGAAACACCGTAAATTCCATTTTACTATTTTAAACTTCAGGTAAACCTGAATCTTTAAACTGTAGTGATCAGACCCATAGATGAGCCAGAGAAAGGAAGAGAATGATGACTAAATGTATATCCCAGAGCCTGGAGCTGTGATTTGTAGCCCAGCAGACCCATCACAAATGCAGGAGGAAAGGGGGGAGTAGGATTGAGAAAATGAGCATTTTTTTTGTTGCGGGGGGGTAAGTCCTTTATGCTATGGAGAAAGGATATGGATGAAAAAGTATGAAAGGATATTGATACCATGTTCCTTAGAGGTTCTTCCAAACAATCACAGGGAGAACACAAGTCTTTCTACACTAGTCTGTTTGTGTGGTCTCTCTGAAAACACTAGTCTTGACCTTCTGGGCTAGCTCACTTCATGGAATTTGGTAGACTCAGAACATTGGTCCTTTGTGCCTTTAAAGATCCAGGGCAAGAAACAGAAATACTAGCTATTTAAAGGAGACAAGTATTTTAAATAAATCCTTTTGAGTAGGTGGAAACTTTGTTACTGATGTTGTTGACTACATTGTTACGAATTTGTGTCCAGGAAAATACTGCTACCATTCAAAAGTACAGGAGCTCCCTGCCCATGCTATAACTTCTTTACAGTCCCTAGCCTGGGAATTCATATGGGGACCTGGAATTGCCAGTCACTAAGAAGTATTTGCCAAACTCACCGGCAGTAAGCTATGTAAAGTTCTAAGGGAGCGAACAGCTTCTAGCCCCCCCCCCCCCCCCCCGCCCGTCACATTCCAGTGATGTGCAGGCATCATCTCAATAGCAACCAAGCCTTGTCCAAAGTCTTCGTGACAGTACATCTAGGAAATGCATGTCTTGGGCTTTCAGGCTCCAGAATTGCAGAGGAGTATATAACACTGGTCATCAATGCTCAGTGACAACGGCAATATGACAAAGAAAGGCATATCAGAATTCCAAATGAAGTAAAAGGGTGAGGAAATGTCTACTGAGAATTTCCAATCCTAGCAACAAATGCTTGTATATCTAAGTAATATACAGATCTTAGCCTTTCAAAAAAGCTATAAAATTAACAGCATTGGGATAGTGTATGTTTTGTGTGCTGCAGACTGTCATGGCCTTCCCTTTTCTTTTGAGAATAAGTGAATGTTGTTTTAGATATCAACTCCCATCTGTTCCTTCTGTACGCTTTAGAAATTTGCATGCTAGTTGAACTTGTACAGAATTGGTCACCAAGTTTTGCAAGATCAACACTGCTTTTGCTTTTATTAAGACATTTTCATATTGTTCAATATCCTAATTGTGAACTGAACCTTTTTTGCCCCTTGCTGTCTGGATATAAGTGGTTCTTGGGACTGATGGTCTTCTAGAACTAATGAATTCTTTCCCATTTGGAAGTGGAAAATTTACTCCCTATGCCACAAATGTTCCTATAGCAACAAAGCACCTTATTTACTTTCATTTATTAAATACCAAAATTATAGCCTGAAAAAATGTATGATGTATTATACCATATTACAATACTTAGTGAAATCATTTATGGAGAATGAATTCATTGTGATGGAGGGAGGCTTGTTCACGTAATCAATAAAAATATTATTTCTTTTCATAAGGAAGAAAAAAAAGCCCTTGAATTCAAAGTTGTTATTTTGAACTTCAACAAGGATTCAGATTTTTTAAAAAAAATTAACAGTTCTGATTTTCCATTATTTTCTGTATATTTTTAAACATGGTCCCTTATTATTATGTATTCAGATACCTTCACTCACAAATAATCTAAAGATCATATTCATTCATGTGACTTGATAGTTTTTGAAGGATAGTCTATGGATATACAAACAAAGCAAAAATGGCTTACTGATGTCTAAAGATAAAAAACATACCACCGTCTTTTTTCTGCAGCAAACCGGTTGAAAGAAGTTGACTGCTTGACTAATGGCTGATACGTCTGCTTTGGGCAACTCAAAGGAACCCTTCATAGCAACCAGCCAAGGGATCATTAATCATCTTGCAGGACATGCTTTGCATATAAAAAATATCCACCATAGTTAACTCTTGGCATCTCATTATGCATTGACCATGACTGGACTCCCACATGTGGTTTTTTTCTACCTAAATTTTAGGTTATTAGTTTTGGCTGCATTGATGAGTATTAAACCTTGGAGAGACTAAAGAAGTCACATTAGCTATTTTTCTACTCATTTGCATAAAAATATGGAGTTAGAATTTAAAGAAAGATCAGTTGTATAAAAAATCAGACTCATTTGCTGCCACTGTTCTTTGTCACTGGCTTTTCCCTGGTGAAATTAGAGTGAGTATTTCAGGATTTTGTCAGCCACTTCACCACAATCATGGTGAAAGTGTGTCCTTGCGACACTGTTACCAGTATATGACAAAGCACCGTGTAAGGTGGTGTGTAGAGTGTGGTGCCACCTGACAACCATACTTTTCCACTTTTATTCTGATGACATTTTCCAAAAGAGCCTTTCACCTGATCCTGTTGATTCCTACAGTTCTGCACACATTAATATGTTTTATTAGAACCACACAGAATACTTTATGGGTAGCTCCAGTTCCTGTAATTCTAATAATAATACTGCCCCTAGCAATGGCCCCATTTCTATGTACAGATGGTTTTGATGTATGTATTTCAGGTATCTGGAGCAAGCAGAAAGAGGCAGTCCTGGTAGATACCTATTTTAGTCCTACATCCATAAATGTACATTTTTTCGAAAGATTTCTTTTTGGAGTTAAGTTCTGCTGTCATAAGACCATATTCTGTGATTTTTTAAAGTAACAGCGGTATTGCAAACTGTGTAGAAACAAGTTTAAAACTAGAGGCAGTATGAGAGTTTGCCAATAAGTTTTACTTAATACAAGGACAGCTGTTCATTGGAGCATTATTAACCATTAATAAACAGAGCTATCTTCCTGTTGATACCAGAAAGGCCAGTTCAGTTTACACTGTTGAAAATTTTCAGATCAAAAAGTGATCACATGTCTAAACCAATTTCTTTTGGATGGAAAGATCAGATTACTTAAAATCCCTGCTGCCTTCCTCTGAAATAATAGGCATCCACATACTAGGGCTACTGTTCTCATCCTGGTGCCAGACTGAAGTGGCTGCAAAGGTGACTTGGCACAGTGGGGTGAGAAGAGTGAGAGAGAAATGTGGGGAGAGAGAAACTGACTCATAAGTGTCTGCTTACATCAATTAAAGGAGATAAGGCTTCTGAATTGAATCACTGGCATTTTGAATCTACCTCTTATCTAGTTAAGGAACTCCCCATGAGCCTTAGTTCAAGCTGCTAGGATCTTACTAGCTCACATTTTGGCTGAATGAATTATCTTAAGGATTTAGACCACTTTCTTGAAACACTCTGAGACTCAGTTTCTCATTTGCAGTAGAAAGATAAGCATAGCAGGGATGATGAGGCTTAAATAAGCTAAACCCCAGAGTAAGCTAAGCCAGCCGCTACTGCTGTCCTGGCTTAAGTGGCTTAAACATTTTGGGCCTTAGTTTTTCTCATTCATAAAATGGAGTACCATGAGTAGTCTAAAGATTCAATAAAATGAATGACATTGATTAAATGCTTTTTGTTACTGACTTTATACATCAGTTTCTAATGGGTTAAAATACTTTAGCTAACTTACATTCCACATTGCATCAGACATTTATAGAATAATGTTTTTCCATGTTTGCCAAAGAACTATTTATTCATAGAACATACATGTTTTGGTATTTCGTTACTGAATGCTACAGTTGCCAGATCTATACAAATGCTGTTTTTGAAGTTCTGGGTAGGAGCCATTGTAGTAAAAGCCACAGCTGAGGTCACCCACTGTAGTATACCAAGTTTAGTATTTTTTAAAATTACTTTATTTGACAGAGAAGAAGGGGGGAGAGGAGAGAGAGAGAGAGGGAGGGAAAGAGAGAGAGAGAATGGGAATATCAGGGCCTCTAGCCACTACAAACTCCAGACTTATGTGCCCCCTTGTGCATCTGGCTAATGTGGGTCGTGGGGAATTGAACCTGGGTCCTTTGGCTTTGCAGGCAAATGCCTTAACTGCTAAGCCATCCCTCCAGCCCCCAAGTTTTAACTATTCTCCATATTTGTCTTCAGACAGTTAAGATATGGTACCCAAATCCAAAGTCCTACACACTAAACTTGAAAAGAAAGCCCTCTTAACTCATCTTTTACTCATTTGAACCCCAAATACATTTAAATACAAAAACAAATAGCATCTGGAATCCTTTTTTGTTCTTCCTTCTGTTGCCCACTACTTTAACCTGTTGCCTACTACTTTAACCTTTCTGTTCTCAACAGGCTCCCATTTGTGATTTGTCTGAAAACTCTTTCCACATAACACATTCTCTTATCACAGCTGATCTTCTCTGGAGCTGCTGCCTGTTGGAGAATACAGATGAGGCTGTTGAGCCACCAGGAACAGGCCAGGGGATACCCGATAATGACTCTTTGTCATTGTGAGTAATTCTCTGGATTGGAAGCAGGTTTCTCTCTGCCCCTCTCCTTCCTCCCCTCCCTCCCTCCCACTTTCTTGGTAAATGTCTAGCTTTAATTGCTTCATAGAACATTTGTCACCATGCTTTTTCTCTACAAAAGGAAGACACAGTACATACCACAGTAATGTTATTTCACCGGTGGCCTTTCTGTCTCAATTATGATGTATATGTAGCAACAGGCATCATTACTTCACATATCATAGCTCTTAGAACATCTTTGGGATGAGACTTATCTGGAAACTGACTTTGAAGAATGAAAGCTTTTGTGACTGTCAGGGAATTGCTCTGGATTCATAAAACATGTTCTGAAATAAGAAGCATAATGGCCAAATATATTTGGAAAACCTAGAATTAATGGTATTACACAAACTTGAAATCCACCTGCATGGGTTTCAAATGACCCTCAAAAGCCAATTGTCCAATCTAGATATGAGTTGCCATCCATCTCTCTTTTAGATGCATGTAGACACTGTGCTCTTTTTCCCTGTGTTGGGTCCTCACTATGATTTCTTATTTCTATTCAAGGCACCACCATTTTCCTTGTGTCTCAAGATGAACATGTTTCAAGCTTAACTGTAGAGACCTTCATTTCTTATTTTCCCATCTTACATCTGTGGTTGGTAGCTAACCCTTACATTGTTTCTGAAGACTGTGTCTCTTTCCTCCTCAACTGTTTCTGTTTCCTTCTTCTTGACTGATATATGGAAAGTACAGAATGCCTTAACACTCCTGCAGAACCAAGTTCCATGTGTAGAAGTTGTACTTTTAGATCAGTAATTTATTCATTTCCAACACAATTCATTGTTTATTTGTACCACACCTGTAGTTTTGGTTGACTTGGGGCACTTTGCAAAAAGAAACATATTTCATCAATTACTACATAGACTGTCCAGGACCTTGGTCTAGGAGAGGAAAAGGAACTTCTCAGAGAAGCACAAGGATGGTGCTAACGGCTTGCTTTCCCAACCCGACCTCGTAATGCTGTGCCCTAGAAAAATGAGAAATGAGAACATTTGGAGATCGCTTGGGAAAAATTGAAACTGTGAATGTTAAATCTGGATTGCTAAGGGGCTGTGACACTTCCTGCCATTTTTGCTTATAGATTATCTCTTTTCCAATTCATTTTTAATCTGCTAGATTAATTTTGCTAAAATACCAGTTTTGCATTTCTCCTCTTTTGTTTAGAAATCTGCAGTGACTCACCATTAGCTTCAGAAATGAATTCAAAGGATTTAATGCAGCTGGTTGCTGGCCTTCCACAGTCTGTCCCATACCTCCTAGGTCCTAGTCTGTTTCTTCAGATCAGTTTATTCTTTGTCCATGTAGTATACATTTTGCTCTATCTATGCCTTTTTCTGAGCTTCTTTTAAGCAACTTTCAAAAGGGATTCTCTGGTGTCTGCTCAGGCCCTCTAGGCTTGGCCTGGGAAAGGTGGGAGCACTCCTGTGACTTGCAAAGCATGCCAGGCACTTACATAAGGGACGATCACTGCGTCCATTATTAATGTTTATTGACACAAAAAGGTAATTGAATTAAGACAGAGATGTTGACTACACACTGAAAGAGCCATTCATGTCATTGTAAAATAGCTTACATTTATGCTTTAGGGAATGTTTCCTATTTTATTATGAAAGCCATGGTGGAATCATGGAGCTGGGCTAGAATCAGATTGTCTGGCTGTTAAACTTCACTCTTATTCCTACTAGCTCTTTGACCTGAACATCATTTCCATGTCTCTAAAAGGGCTTAGAATTGGACCTGCTAACCTACCTCTAAAGGAATTCTGAGACTAAGAGCAGTCCATGGTTAGAACTCTGTGGCTGTGAGCCACCATTAGCAGCAGCAGTAGTAATAGTAGAAGTGGTAGTATTGGTAGCAATACAGATATGTCTTAGGAACTTGAAGTTTGTGCCCTCCCCCCTCTTTTCTGCATTTACTGCATTTAATTTGAAGTTAAAGTGTATTTTCTGCTTTGAAAATAGTGTCTCTCCCAGCTGGGTGTGGTGGCACATGCCTTAAATCCCAGCACTCAGGAGGCAGAGGTAGGAGGATTGCTGTGAGTTCAAGGCCACCCTGAGACTATATAGTGAATTCCAGGTCAGCCTGGACTTATGCCAGACCCTACTTTGACAAAACAACAACAACAGAAAAGAAAAAAAGAAAGAAAGAAAGAAAAAGAGAATAGTGTCTCTCCAGTTAGAATAAAATTCATCTAATATGCCCATAAGTGGTAATGAGGCACTCAGTGAAGAAAGTAGTTACATGGTGCTTCCCAAAGTGGGAACTTACAACAAAGGTTTTCTCTGTGCTTAACAATTCCTTATGTTAGTTCTGCAATTATCCCTTTACTCAGAAGCCTGCTGCCAAATGGATACAGTCCCAGGAGAAAGCAACTATCTCTCCTGTTGAACAAAACTTTGAGTATAAAGGCTAGCCACCCTCTGTGCCATTTGCTGCCTCCCTGATACTGAAGCAGGAAGGGAACATTCCTTCCTGGAAGCTTATCTGTTACCTTAAATGCAAAAATAAATGTCTCTTCCTCTCCATATGTGATCTGCTTTCATTCATGCACACATCCTTTTCTCTCTTTATTCTTTATTCTGCTCACCATCCTGCGTGGGTATTTGCCTGGTAACAAGCACTAATCCAGGCCTTGGACATATCAAATAAAAAGGATGAGATTCATTCCTCTTTCTCTTAATGTGTTATGTTTATTTATTTGAGAACGAAGGAGGCAGAGAGAGAGAGAGAGAGAGAGCAAGCGAGAGAGTGAGCACACCAGGGCATACAGCTACTGCAAACGAACTCCAGATGCTTGTGCCACCTTGTACATCTGGCTTACATGGGTACTGGGGAATTGAACCCGTGTACTTGGGCCTTGCAGGCAAGCGCCATAACTGCTAAGCCATCTATCTCTCCAGTCCTCATTCCTCTTTTAAGAAGTAAAGATATCTGTCATTTGTGTGTTTTGGAATGGCAAGGTGAATTAAATCTACATTATTTCTTCTGGGGGTGAGTATGTTCTGGGGCAGGTATGCTTTAGTGAATCCTTCCTAACCTGTGGTGGACAGATAATGCAATGCATGTTGGAAATTCGCCAAAGGGAAGCATGCAAGCACTTGGGGATTCTTTAATGGAGATTAGGGAGCTGGTAATATTGGAGTCATAATGATTGGATAACTCCAGGCTAGATTCTATCCAGCAATTTCTAAAAGCCAACCACTCCATATGATCTCAACAATAAAATCCTGAAGCTTATGTCACTACTGATTTGGTGATATGTTGAAAACACTTTGATTGTCCTAAAGCATTGAATATTTATACCCACCTTGTTGACTAGCCTGGGAAAGGAATCACTCTCAGATTTGTGTAGAATAAGCCATCAGCTACTTGATTGTTGAAACTAATCTGAGGTTTGATGTGGTCTGTAAGTTTCTAGGAAGAATTATGTTATTGGTTGTGCTACTTTGGGTTGAAATATTTCTTTCTTGTTCATTAGGTGGGTCTGTACAGAACAGTAAATTCTGTTTTTAGGTGATCTTCCTAAAAGAAACCTTCAAATTTTGTAAAGTACTCAGACAAAGAAATAAATTGCAGAAGGGGGAAGAATGATTCTCTTCCTCAAAATAGGAAGGCAGGCCAAATGGTATTCAAGATAGAGGTGACATAATCAAGTAAATGTGGTACATCATAAAACTGAGTTGATTCTAATATTAGATAGATAATTTTTCCCTTGTGACTTTAACATTTTTCTCTCTTAAATGTGCCCATGGGCTTTATCCAATAACTTTTATGAAATAGCAGCCATCAAGGCTGGGCCTATTTTCAGATCTGTGCTGGCGTTAGAAATGAACTGTGCTGGTAACCCACATTGCAGGAAGTAAGCCTCCACACACACTGCTTCCCTTCGTGTGGTTCTGGGACTTGCTTTTCCTGTTGATTCTTTGTTGACAGAAGCCCATCAGGCCATCTAAAACTGTTTTTGTTAGCCAGATAATCAGTGGTGCTTCTAATCAAGCAGAATGTTAGGTGAGTGTTGATAGATTCCTTGGTTGTCTTTTTTCTAATTGGAAGACCTAATTAAGCTCTGACAAGATCTGTATCTGATGTTCCTTTGACACCCTCTCTATTGAAAGGTTCTCTGTTCAGAGATTGCTAGCAGCTAAACAAACACGTGAAGTGATGACTCCAACTTTACATTCCATGTCTGCAAGAAGCAGTCATGTTTGTCATTAATATATCTGCAAAAATCTTGAGCTACATGTGTGCTGTTGAAATGACGTATAAAAAAACAGATAAAATCAACACAGTAATTTATTTCATCCTGGTAGTTGAAGTTAACAAAGGATGCACCTCTCCTTGGTACAATGCCATGCTTTGTTTAGGTTCCATGTTGAGAAAAGCCTCAATTCTTTCTTCTGCATAAAGCCGCTCTCATTCAGACCCACATGCAGAGTCTGTGCACATTAAAGCCACTGCCCTTGCATTAAGCCCCACAGAGCTCCTCTTTGCCCTTTGGACAGAATCCAAACTGCCATAGATCTGAAGGCCAGAGGGCAACTTTCTTCTCCTGGCCTCTCTGTGTCCTTACACCCTTCCCTTGCCCGGCTAGATACCTAATCTTTCATGAATTTAAGCTTTTCTTTATCTAGCCCTGATAATCACATTCATCATTTGAATCTCAACTGAAATGCCACTCTTGAGAGAAATTTTTCCTTACCCAAAGACATGCAACCCGCTGCTTAATACTTTTAAGTTTTAATTCACTTTGAATCAACATTCCTTGGTGTTTAGTGCCCATGTGCCTTTCTAGACTGCATATTTATTTCTTGTAAGTACTGTATCTTTCTCTTGGTGGCTCGCAATTGTGTGGCACTGTGCCTTCCTCAGGGGTGGTAAAATATTTGCTTTTTGGCTGATGAACTGACAACAAGGAAATATTGTGAAAAAACATAATTTCCTGATGGAGAAAACTGTTCCTAGTGCAGTTAACTCTAAAGTTACATTATTGTGTTTTATTTTATTTTCCTTACATAATCTGTATTAGTAATTGCATATTTTCTTCCTTTGAAGATATAAACAGCCTTGCACTAGTCCCTACTGCTAGAGAATAAAATATATTCGTTTAGCATCTTCTAAATTAAACAGTTAGTTGGAATGAATCTGAACTGATAGTTTTTAAAGATAACTCTTGTAAAGAAAATGCTTCTTCTGGCATCCAAAGCATTCAAGAGAAATTATTTTACTTATAAACCAGTGTTCTTGAATTTTTCAGTTTGTATATTTCTTACCAAATCTCAGAAAAGCTTCCATTCATCGAGCATATTCTGTCAGAATACTTTATATACTTTCCAGATAGTAAAGTTGTATTTTATATCTCTGTATTCATTCATGTGCTTACTCAGATATTTGTAAATATTTCTGAGTTCTCAGTAACTCAAGCATCATTTTTCTCATTATGCTACAATGTGTCCATTCTGTATTTTGTTTTTGGACTAGATGAATATTTTAATATATGTAGATAAATATAAATGACTTAGTTCAAGTTGAAGAACAATCTGTATTTCTTTCTTGGTAGAAAAATGATAGTAAATATTTCTTTATTTTTTGAGGCAAACTCAAAAGACTGGCCTTTTTTGTTTTTGAGAGAGAGAGAGAATGAATGAGAATTGGCGTGCCAGGGCCACCAAACACTGTAATCGAACTCCAGACGTGTGTACCACCTTGTGCACATGTACAACATATACACACATTATCTTGTGTATCTGACTTACATGGGATCTGGGGGGTCGAACTTGGGTCCTTAGGTTTCACAGACAAGCGACTTAACCACTAAGCCATCTCTGTAGCTCAACAGTAAATATTTTTATTGAGTGTATATGTTAACTTCATCAGCATATAATATAAATAAATAGGTGGCTATTTGGTCAGAACAGACATTATATTCAAATCTTGACTAATAGTGCCTGAAATAGCAGAACTATAATGCTTTATGATGAGTGACTTATAAGTAAAGCTTTTCCTAAGCCAGATGTGGTGGCTTACCCCTCTGATGCCAGCACTCAGAAGGCTTAGGGAAAGGTGTCTTGAATTTGAGACCACCTGGACTACATGAGTTCCAGAGCTGCTAGAGCTGTGAGACCTTGCCTCAAAACAAAGCAAACAAAACAACAGCTAATCTTAATGACAAAGCTGTCTCATTCGAAAACAACCATATTAGTTTCATTTGAGGTATTATAATTATTATAATCATTTTAAATGTGGTTAAGCAGCCTTTTTGTTTGAAGCAAGCCTTTATTGACTGCATACAACTTAATAATACTTACATGAAAAGGCAGGTGACTCTGAAAACTGGGACTGTGTTATCTCTCTAAATAACATGTGTGCTGCGATGAAATCCGAGCATTAAATGGAAAATGAAGTACTATGTGGATGCCAAGAAGGAATAAATTAATAGGAATCTCTTAACTAACGGGTGCTCGGTTGAGCTTTCACACCCTCATTGTGCCTCTGTATTGCTGTATTTCTTCCAGACAGTATGTCATATGTGGTACATTATCAGTATTTATCTTCAAGCAGAAAATACTTGTCTTTGAGTGAGTTGAATGGAAAAATATGATAGATCATAACTTACCAGATTATTCTGCATCATTTTGTTTTAGGTGAAAATGATGTTCTTTGTGCTCAAATCAATTTACCGAAGGTTGCCTGGAAATTAAGTGAGGCAAGCACGTTAGTCAAGTGCAGAACCTCTTTACTGTTCTCACACTGGGCAGTGCTCCTAGCACTCTCAGAACTTCTGAGCACAGAGAAAGTTCTGGAGCCAGCAGGGAAAAACCCATACACACACACACACACACACACACACACACAAACAGAGAGAGAGAGGGTGGGGGGGAGAAAGAGAGAATTTGCAAAAATCAAATATATGTAAGGATGGCAGGAAATCTAGAATAAGCTAATAAGCACAGTCAGCTGTTTCTCACACTGTCTTTCTCTCTCCTTCCCCTAATACTGCATTCATAGACTCCGTCATGAGAACTATTCAAAATATATTGATTGTGTTATATGAATATATGACTCAGTCATACAATGTGCCAACAATATCTGTCACATTCACAGTTCATATCTTTTTCATTGCTGTTTCTTATTTTCTTTTCCTCCTCCTCCTCCTTCTTTTCTTCTTTCTTTCTTTCTTTCTTTCTTTCTTTCTTTCTTTCTTTCTTTCTTTCTTCTTATGCTTTTTCTTCTTCTTCTTTCTTCTTTCTTCCTCCTCCTCTTCCCTCCTCCTCCTCCACCTTCTCTTCTTCAAGCCTGGGTCTTACTTGAAGCCCTGGTTGGTCTGAAACTTGATTTGTAAACAAAACAAACTTGCAGCGATCCTCCCAAGTCTGACTATAATCTATTATTGTATGTAATGTTGAGGGCTTTAAAATAGAACAGAAGATCTTCATATTCACATTAAAAGCTTGAGAATGGATATTTTACTTAAAGGAAATTCTAGAACCAATCTATCATGGATGCTGAGGCTTAGTGTAAGAGGCTTTGGCTTTTTTATAGTGCTAGATCTGTTCAGAATCATTTTCACATTCTTTTAATGTTCTTAATACTCTATTTCTTTTCTTGTCTTTGCACAGTGGTGGTAGGTGAATATATGGGCATTATCAGTCTGCCCATACTATTTGATAGAACCATTATAATCTAGTGTTCAGAAACACAGCTGTGGAGCTAGACTGCCAGTGTCAAATGCTGGAATAACCAACCACATGTGTGATTTTGGGAGCATCATTCTATTGCCTCCAGCCTTAGGGATCACTCTGGAGACAGAATAGGTATGTGGGCAATGGTGTTTTTAAGGACAAGTAAAGCAAGTAATCACAAGACCTTGTTGTTCATTAGTTTTTACTCAGCAGTCTCAGTAACCTAGCCTTTGTCACTAATGATTCACTGAGGCAGCTGAAATCTAATGCTGCCACAGCCTAACCCTGCAAGTCTAAATTATAATTTAACAGCTGTGCGTGATCGCCTGTGAGTTTTGAGTAAATGTTTAAGGGGTGAAAATATTAAGTTTGCTTTGCTGTATTCAGTTTTCAGCTGACGATGAGGCCAGATTGTGCCAGTTGAAAAATGGAGAAGCACCAAAAACTCAGGCTTCCTGATGATAAGCATTAGTCAAACAAAATAAATTTACATTTACCATTAACATAACATTTTTTGATTTTAATATTGAATGCATATGCATAGTATCTAGCAAAAAACATTTCATTTAATGTTTTTCCTGGGTTAAATTAAGACAGGATTTCAAAGGCAATTTTTTTAGTTAGGTAAGAGAATTAAACTAATTTCTTTCTCATTAATATGTTCATTGATTTTTGACATGGATAATACATCTGAAAACAGTGTATTCTATCACATAAATTGTATAGTAAAGGCTTTGAGGCTAAAATCACTCTATTCTATAAGGCGAAAAGCTTATTCTGGTTTCTGGTGTTACTATGGGAATTAAGCGACACAGTGCATGGAAGGGAGATTCACAGGCTCAGTGCTCAGGGAATTCCTTAATGAGTCCTGACTCAAATTAATCAATTTTTAAAAATGTATTTTATTTATTTGTTTGAAAGAGAGAGAGAAGGAGGGAATGGAGGGGAGAGAATGAGTGTGTATGCTTGTATGCATGCACGTGTGCATGGGTGTATGGACATGCCAGGGCCTCCCACCATTGCAAACTAACTCCAGATGCATGTGATATTTTTTTGCATCAGGCTTTACTTGAGTACTGGGGAGTCAAATGAAGACTGTTAGGCTTTGCAAGCATACACCTTAAACTGCCGAGCCATGTCTGCAGCTCCAAACTTACCTATTTATTGCTTAAGTGTTTTTAGAACACAATGATATTTTTACATGCTCTACTACTTTTGAAAGCTATAAAATCATACCATTTTCATTAGAAGCAGGTTTTAGTGTACTGATTTCTGAAATTGGTGCATTTTAAAATATAATAGGAAATGTCAACGAGAGACAAACTATTTTGAAGATGTGTCTTTCTTCTCAGTGTACTACACCACCAAACAATAGATGAACCTCTGCTGCCATATGGTACTTTCATTTGCTTTCTTATTCATATTCATTTATCCTCCCTTTCTTCCTTCTTTCCCCTCCCTCCTTTCCTCTCTTCCTTCTTCTTTTCTTCCTCTTTTCCTCCATTTTTTTTTTTTTTTTTTTTTGGACAAGCTCTCACTATATGGCCCAGGCTAGGCTGGAACTCCAGATCCTGCTTCCTCAGCCACCCAAGTGCTGAGGTTTTGGGTGTATCACAATGTCCAGTTGCTTTAATAAAATATACCAATATATTATGGTGTTGAGTATCTTACCTGATATTTTATCTGTTAATGGAATACAACATTTTACCTCTTTTACAAATATACAAAATGTAAGTAATCATGGTGGCACCTTTGAGAAGCCCGGCCTCTCTCACCTGTCTTGAGTGCCTCATTTGCTGTCCATTTGTGGGGCCAGTGGATGGCGCACTTCTCCTCTGAGATGCAGGGCACACCCAGGCACCAGATTCCTTTCTGGAAATGCACACAGTTGCCAGGCCAACTACTTCCTTGTTATCTATAAGAATGTGTATTCATTTGTTTGGAGAAGGAACTAACAAAGCTAAACTATTCTGCCTTCTGGATGGGATAACAAAGAAATTAATATTGCTAAGGAATGCTATATTTTGTAAATATAAAAATAAACCATGGTAATGTTTCTGTTAATGGCACCTGTTATTCCTGTATTTAAAAAGATAAATTATCTTTCATATGCAATATGTTGATAAATTAATGACCAGCATAACTAGAATGACTGAACCTTATGTTTACAGACATTTCTACATGAAAAACCCCATCAGGAGCTATAAAATTTTACAAATTCCAGTGGACATACTTACCTGACATAATTATTGAAAACAACACACACAATTTAAAGAGCCATAAGTCATAGTTACCTTTCCTGCTTCATTTTTATTTCATATATAGCTTAAATAGGATTATTTTTGTCCTTGATGTTAAAGGGTTTTTACAACCTAAGTTTTTATGTTTTTTTTAATAGACTTTAATTTTTATGGTATACTAGTAATTCTACTTTTGGTGAATCTAGGACAAAAGTGTTATAACTTTTGTTCACATTTTGGGTGATGGAGTGTGATAAAAATTTTTAGATATTTGAAAATTTTTTCCCTAGTATGCCCAAAGCTAGTGAAACTACTTGATTGTGTATATCTGTAACAGTAATATAGACTTTAAGAAAATCTCTCATATACTTAATTGGTTGGGTTTTGGAAATTGGCACAAGTTAGAAAAATCACTCAGTTTTTTTAAACTTTTTATAGTTTCAAAATTGATAAATAGCAACTACTTTGCAGTACAGGCTGTTAGTCATGTGAGGCAAAAACAGTGGAGGGATTTATGATTTGAGTCTTTGAGAATACACATGTAAGAGAAAGAGAGAGAGAGAGTATCTATGTGTATGTGTGTGTGATGATGATGGAGGAGAGAGTACAAATGGAAAAATAAATGACTTGTAGCAAATAAACTAAGCATATCACACTTTAAAAGAATATCTCATAGAATGCATGTGGTCCAGTTTCAAATAGCAAAGGTAATAATATCTGAGAATTACCTGTATGCCAACATTCTTGTATTATATTTCAATGGACTCAGCTTTTCCTCTTCACTGTAATAGGAACTGTGTGTCTTTTTTTAGTTAGTGGCCTTTGATATTCTCAGATAAAAGGAAACCTCTTGAATCTTTGATCGCATACTATATCCAGCTAGCAGCCTCTCACTTGTGTTTGAGAAGCACTTATTGTTTTCATATTTGTCTTACATTATTTATCAATGTCCTGACTTTTAACAGAATTTTAAAGGAATTAAGAAAGAATGTAATTGCATACTCTAAAGAAGTATTAAATACTGGGATGATTATTCTCCTAAATACAAAACCCTGGACTCTGAATTGATCACCTTATCAGTGGTTAACAATTCAGTGTGTTATATGTCATGGCAAAATACAAGAAGAAGAGCCAGGATCTTGAAAGCAATCTGTATTCAAGCCTCAGTTGTACTACTTTATAGCTGAGTGGTAGCATCTCATCACATTTCTCTGCTTTAATTTTTGAATGTGAAAGATGGGTATAACAGCAGTATATATCTCAGAGAAAGGTTCTACAGCTTGAATAAGATACTGCATATAAAGCACAGTGTCTGGGGAGTGAGCTTATGTTCAATAAAACATTATTCTCTAGTTTTGATAATGATTCCATGTCATGCTAATTGTCCGTCCAAATCATGTTTTGTAGTTTATTCATTGTATGAAGGGGTAACACTGACCTTCAAGATGTCAGGAGAATTATGAATGACATAGGAATTGTCCAGTCATCCACTAACTGTTGTGTGACTTGTAGAAACACTTATTAAATGGCAGCTTTAATACAAATCTCCTACCTAATCTTGCTGCCTTTGCTCTGTATTTGAATAAATTAGGGAAGTGGATTTCATGCCCTTAGAAGCTTTATAGACTAAGACTCATAGAAAACTCATGAATATAGGTGAAAAAAATCCCAGTTTTAAGCATGAGTGGAGAAAACTTGAACTTTTAAAAAATTAGATTCTTTGTACTAATATCTGGACTAGACTGAGTTTTACTATAAAAACATCTGTGAATAAATGGCTTTCTGAACTTAATAAGATGTGAAGCATACCTCAAAGGAAATGATTAACATTTGGCATTTTTATGCTGATTTTTAGCAGAGAGGTTGAAAACAAATGTTTTTTTTAATATTTTCATTAAAGCCAAGGCCTTCACATTTTGATAGTTAAAGCAATGTGTGAACTTCAAAGAAGTAGCATATTATTTCTTTTAAAATATTCTATAACTTTTTCCACTCACATATTTTCCCTCAGTTAAGTCAAATTAGAAGTGTTTCCAGTGACATATAGTTTAGTGCTAGGTAAGAAAAATGCATAACCAATTCAGAAAGTTAAGTTCCTTAAGATAATTTTTTTCTGGAAAATATTATACAGTATGTTTTCTGAGAAAATATGCATCACAATATTGTTACTACAAATTCAATCATTCATTCAGTTATTGAAGAAACTTTTTGACATATTCGCTGGAATTCAGGAGTGAGCACAGCATGGTGATATTGTGTTATGATAGAGAGGCAAAGTAGGTAGGTAGATTTGTGAAGCAGTTCATTTACAAAGTTGTAGCAAACTCTATGAGGAGTTGTGGTGGTTTGAATAAAATAGATAGCCCTTAATATATTTAGTTGTTTATTTGTTTGTAGTTTGCTTTCTGCAGACACCTGGCTGGAGGCAATGTCACTGGGTGGATCTTTAGGTGTGGTGGTAGGTTTCAGATTTCAATCTAAAGATATGCAAAGTGTGCCTAGCTGGAGTTTCTGAAGTGTGCTATGCTGTGTTGCTTTTGGCTTGTGCTTCTCTCTGTCTGCTTGGGCCTGTGAAGGCAGGCCAGCTTCTTCTGCCATTATGGGACTTCCCTTGGATCTGTAAGCTTCAATAAATATCCCTTCCTCCATAAATGTGCCAGGTCTGGAAGTTCTTCTCAGTGAACCTGAATCTGCCTGCTACAGGAGTACAGAAGTGAAGAGTGGAAAATGCATGGTGGGGAATGAAAGACAATTTAGGAGAAGCCTCTGAGAAGACAACTCGATAATGGTGTCGAGAACACATATAGGCAAGAAAAGTACATGATTAGGGCAAAGGTTGGATAGGTATGGCCTGTGCATAGGCTGTTAGATGGGTGCTAACCTATTAATCCTGTAACCATTGTGGCCAACGCAAAATGAATATACAGGTGAGAGGGGAGCTGGGGGTACTGTTATTCAACTCTAATTGGAGGTCCCTCATAAGAGTTTGAACAGGCACACATGAAGTATTGTTCTTAATCTAGACATCTAGAGATGTCATCTGTTTCCATTGTGTCTTAACCTCTATTTTGAATAATGAACAACTAAACCAAACAACTATTCAGTATTCTTTGAAAATGTATTACTAGTAAAATACATATCAAATTTAAGCTCAAGTCTCAAAATGTACCCACTTTTATTTGATTTATGTGGGTTGAATAATAGAACAATATAATACTGTTTTGTTAACTTTAATGTGTCATTCAAAAAAATATGTGTCTGTATATGTGGTAGCCCTGACATCACTTCATTTTGTCCATATAGCATTTATAATCTGGTCACAGATATATTTTACTTGTACCAGAAATAAGTTTAAAAGTAAAGAACAAACTTATTTCCCTAAATAAAAACAAGATATAGGGCATGGGTTTCATTGTTTGTTTTGTGTTTTTTTCATGTTATTCTGAAGATAACACTGAGGAAAAAGAAAAATGGGAAACAGAAGATGTCCTCAGAGCCTAAGAGTGTGTGATTTCTCTTCTATAGACCACTGAAGGGACTTGTCGAGACCCTCAACCCCTCCAGTCATTAATATGACCAGGAGTGCACAGGGCACTTGTTGGGAGAATTAGAATGTTTATAAGACATTGGTGCTGGATTCTGCACTCAGAACTCAGCATAGTTACACACTAAAATTGAATGTGAATGGTAAATTATAAAGAGAAATTTGAGTTCTGCATTACTAAAGCAGTAAATATTCTTGTAGACCAGTCCATTAGTAAATGGAAATACAATAATATTTAGAAATTGTCATTAGTTTTTTTAAAAGATTGCTGTCAATAGCTCCTAAGGAGATAGGTGTTACTGTCACCTTAGTAAAATATGACTATACTATGAAAAAAATCATTTGAAAAAATGTGCACATGATATAATTTGTTACCAAATCCCAAAAGTTTATGTCAGTGCCATACTTAAAGCTATATATAGCTTTGAAATTATATGAGAAAATTTGATTTAAAGACATTAGAGGAGGGTGGTTATGTGGCTCAGAGGTAGAGCACTTGCCCAGGCTTTGCTCTATAGCACCACACATTCAAAAAGAAAAAAAAAAAAAAAAAAGTACAACTTAAAACAAAGAAAAGGAGGGAGGAAACATGTGAGGATGTAACTTCAGGGATGTTAATCTTCTTGTCCTATTTAGCAAGCATATTTTTACGAAAAAAATAGTTCTAGGAACAGATTTATACACAATAGAAAACAACACCCCTTATGTTTACTCTTCAGAAAGTATGGGACAGTACAAATAAACAAAAACCAAAGCAAATCTACCTGGGGTAAAAGATGCATTCCATTTTGCCCATGTATCCAGATTCCGTTTTGCATCACTCTTTCTTGGTATAAATTAGAAGTACCAGTATTCAATTGGCCTATCAATTTAATGATCAAATAGAATATTTTGGTTCTGTGACAATGTATGAATGCAATGTGTAGTATTGGGTACTATGGAGAATATGAAAATGAGGGTACATTGATTCTTACACATCTGGGGATATAAGTATCATTATACAAGGAATTAAAAGACTCCTGGACCTGTGACTGTAGCTAACCACCAAATTCAATTTCAACACCTTAAACCTAAGACTTAATTTCTACTTTTATAAGCAAATTTATACTGTTTACCTCATTTTAAGTTTTTAAGTGAACAGCTTTTGAAAAGATTATTTTGGAAAGTTTCCTTTAGTGGAAGTTTTTAACTGTTAGGTTTCTGTAACAAAGTGATATTTCAATTTCAGATATTGTTCATTCATTTTAATATGAAATTAGTAAATATACTTAAAGGTATGTAAAGGAACATATGTGGTTTCCTACATATGTGTTTCATAGGATCTCAAGTTTCCATGTGTAGCCTCATATGTAACTATATATAAAATTTACTATTAAGTATAGGGTAAGTAATGCACATATGTAGTGAGCTATCAGAAAAGAATACAGAGTGGAAAGCTTTTGTAGCAGTAGTAAGCTCCTTATATTTATTCTTTGTTTGTCTGTTAATGTCCTTGGTGATTAAATATAATATCACATAATATGCCAGTGATTTTATGGATGAAAACCTTAAAGCTATTGGGCTTTTATTACTTGGTCCAAAATTAGGCACTTAGTGGTAGCAAAGCCAGGATTTAAATCAGCTGAGTAAACAGTGAAGCCTACGCCATTACTCAGACATCAGTTGCTTCTCGAAAGGAACAGACTAGGAGTCCAGGCAAGAATGGCAGGATAACACATGTTAGTACCATGTTGGGGAATTCAGATTTTTGTCATTTAGCCAAAAGGCAAACTTTGGGTATTTCTGTCTAAGGAAAAAGCAGTACTTAAGGAGATTAGTAAGATCTCAGCTTTACAGACAGGGAAATACAATTGCTCACTTATTCATGAACTATTTTACATAACACAGCCCCGACTGGTGTTTGATTTTATTATTTTTTTGAGAAGGATATTTTATTTTCCTGTGAGGACAGACAGCAGTTCCATGAGTGTGCTTGTTCTCAATCCATGAACAGTAGTAAAGTGCTGTCTTCCTCATGACATATTTACAGAGAAGAAACTGGGGGAGGAAGGGCAGCACCACATTGGCCAATTAAAACTAATGCAGGATAAAGAGCCTCAGAAAAGAATCAGATCAACCACAGAGAAATTGTAAAATGGCCCCATAGGCAGGACCCCAAAGCATAACAGGGGCAGCTCCACTGCTCCAGGAAGGCAGCCAGCCTTGCTCTGGGTTACCTAACCAGCGGTTTGAATGGTGGGGAAAGCAGGATGGTATTGAGATCGTCCTTAGAGCAGCTGTGGAAATGGCATGACTCCCAGCAGTACACCTGGGAAGGCTTGGACACGTTTCTGTGCCTTCTCATACCAGCTGGGCACAGTGCCCAGGAACTGCAAGGCATTCTTCAGCTAGCTTTGTGGTTCCTAATTATACGTTTCTTTTAACTGCATTTCAAGGAATGATCTCAGTCAGATCCATAGGCCTTCACCTCTTCTTGCCTCTTAGTGCCTTGGGCTGAAAGAATCATAGGTTTAGGAAGTATGAATGATCTTCTACTCTAGATAATACCAGGAAATCCCCTTTGTCAAATGCCTGTCAACCTCTACTCCATTGGCAAATACTAACCCCCTCTTATGTAACTATGGAGGTACCTATTAAGATAGACACTTCACTTAATGATAATTGCAATAATTAATACCATATTTCACCATTGCTCAGATGTTCTTGTTTGCCTGCAGACCAAATCAGTGCAGTCATGGTATGCACAAATGTAGACCTAGATGTCTGTGTTGTTGTCTCTGAGTTACATACATTGTTGAACCATATGTGTTGATTGTTCTCAAGGAACAACCTATAATTGTTCAGAAAGGCAAAGGAATAGAGCAGTAAGGTGTCATGTATTATTAGTAAAGGAAATAATTGTTCTGTGTCATGTCTATAGTTTATACTTTTTACATAGTGTAAGAACCAAACTTTACAGGGAAAACACAGAATTAAGAACTAGGTGATTAAGTTTATTTCACTTAATGTACAAGCAGAAGAATAAGGTTCCTTATTCACCATCAGACCCCAACACCCAGCAATGAAACCTTGTTATACCCAGAGCATGCCTTTAAACACTGAATCAAGAGCATTCTGAACAGCTTAGATGATAGTGGCTTAAAAAAAATTGATGAACATGGGCTGGAGAGATGGCTTAGCTGTTAAGTGTTTGCCTGTGAAGCCTAAGGACTCCGGTTTGAGGCTTGACTCCCCAGGACCCACGTTAGCCAGATGCACACTGGCATGCCCATTCTCTCTCCCTCTCTCTATCTGCCTCTTTCTGTCCCTCTCTGTCTCTCTCAAATAAATAAAACAAAAATAACCAAAAAAAATTTTTAAAAAAATTTGATGAACCAATTGCATAAAATGAATGCAATGAATCAAACTCAGCAAAAGATTGAGGATTTATTGTTTATAAATTGTAGTTAAGATTTTTTTGTTTTTGTTTTTTTTTTCGAGGTAGGGTCTCACTCTAGCCCAGGCTGACCTGGAATTCACTCTGTAGTCTCAGGGTGGCCTAGAACTAACAGCGTCCTCCTACCTCTGCCTCCCGAGTGTTGGGATTAAAGGCGTGTGCCACCACGCCCAGCTGTAATAAAGATTTTAAATGACAGGAAAACATTATTTTATTGCTTGTGTGACAGACATAGCAGTACATGAATCCTTATCATGTCTGGATCATTAAAATGTGACCCTGACATATAGAGTGGCATGATTTTCACTCTTCCTGTGAGCTACAAGATTAACTGTTCTCTTTCTGGTCTCCCAAATGAGGATATTGTTGAGCAGCTCAGTGTGTCATATCTGATGAGGGGACATTCTGCCCTTCAAATCAGGTTCCAGCCTAACAGCAAACCCAGAACATCATTCATCAGAGAGGAAAACTGAAGGGAGATGCAAATGAGTAACAGTAACTGCTGGTTGCTTCCATTTGGCTTAAGTGTTTCTCTTTGTTGCTGAGATTCTCACATCAGAGTTCTGGCCATACCACTGAATTACTTTCTGGGTAGGATGTGTCATTTTTATTGGATCAGTGGGGTTTTCTTTTAACTTGCACTAATTTGCCTTAATTCTGCTCCCTCAAACAAACAAAAAAATAACCTAAGTCCTCACCCATACATGCTTTGCTGATACTTGAAAACAGTTATTATTATTATTATTATTATTATTATTACTTATTTTTGTTGTAAAACATGGTTTCAAGGCCTCAGATAATGTTAACCCAGCTTCCTGAGTATATTCTGTTTGGTTGGTATATTTAGTCTCCAGAGTTTAGCATAAACTGTTGCATTAGAGGATTCAACACAGACAGGTCACAAGTTCATTTGGCAGTCAGCAAAACCCTCCAGAACCTTCTCAAGGTGGTACTTGTGAACTTAGGCTTCCCTCAGCCTGACTGATTTTTAGGGCTTTCATATGAGCTGGCAAATCCACCAATAACCGATGCTGCCACGGGAGTGGGGCAGCCGGGATATGTGCTGGGAGCATGGTCCTTCGACCCACATGCCGCAGTGCCTGCGATGTCATCCGCATGCGTGTAGTGTTGGCCTCTGGGTGTGGCTGCCTGGGTCCCAGTGCCAGCACTGCCGCTTACAAGATGAGCAATTCTCTCGCTTTCCAAAATCCTCTGCCTGGACAATGATGATAAATAATAGTGCTCACCTCCAGCTGTCACTTCAGTATTAGTTGAATTAGTGTACCTTATATATCTAAAAACACTGTTTGACAGACTTTCAGAACCCAACATGGACTGTTATCATCTATAGCAGTAGAAATAAAACTTATTGATTTTCTAAGGCTGCCATATCAAAGTATTAGTAACTAGGTCTCTATTGGACTATTGGAGTTTGGGGTTTGCTTATAACTGTTTATCATTTGGCTTACAAAACAAAGGAAAACAAAATTCACAAAAGCTGGATTTTTCCCCATTTCTGAAATGATGTTGGCAGCGTCATCTTAACTGCAAAACCTCAAGGGATAGATATTTCTCTTGGCTTCAGCCAGCCTCTGGTGGCCCCGGATCTTCTTCCTTTCCTGACTTCAACACTTTACTCAGCCTCCATCTCTACATAGCCTTTCTACCCTGTCAGTATTCATATTTCCCTCTCCTAATAACTTGTATCTGATCATGGCTCACTCTAGAGTATGACCTCACGTTATCCTGATTACATCTGCAGAGATCTTATTTCCGAATTAGTCATAGTGTGGATACAGAGGTTGTAACCTCAGCTTATCTATTAGCCTGCACAGTTCAACTTGTAATCTCAAGAGTACTAATATAAAAATCAAGAGGTTGGTATGTCCCAGTAACAAGGAGAGGATATTGATGTGATGGGCAGGGAGGTAGGAGATTTAATGGTGGGGGTGCATGGAGATTTCACAGGTGAGTGGTCGTTAGGTGTTTCTTGGGCCAGATAACACAGCAGAAACCAAACCTCAAGGTAGGGATAGCAAAATTTCAGGACCTCACAGAAGGGAAAGTAGACCACTTATGGGAGGAAAGTAGGGTAATGAACAGGTTCCCAAGACAAGAGCTATGGGCCTACCTGTAGTTAGCACTATGAAGCTTGTTCATTTGGGGAAGTTTCCTTAAGCACACAATAAATTTTGTTTTGACAGCTTCTGGGTGCTAAGATAGCTTTAGTAAGTAGGCTTTGTACAAGCAGTACTGTGTGGATTTTAGTTGTCTGGCCAATTTCCAATGCAGATAGTTAAATTTTACTTACACAAGATATTTTTGAAGTCTCCTAGGGATGAGAAAGTGTTTATTTTCTAGTCTAAACATTTAAACAATCTCTTCTGTTTAGCTGTCTTTGGTGGACTATTATGAGATTGTCATTTGTAAAGTGTTTAAAGATTCTGTGACTAAAGGTACATCATAAATAGAGGTTTATTACAATAATCTAATGTGTCTGCACTAATAATATTTCGAGAGCAAACAGTCTTGATATCTCAAGTAGATAATTACAGCTTCAAAAAATAAGGAATATCACTGAACTATTAAGAGACTCTCTATTGTATCTTGGTCAAGAAATCTTTTGTAAATACCAAATTAATGACAACTGTGGAAAAAGAAATATGGAAAATGTATTTAACATAGAATTTTCTAATCCTTATAGGAATTTGAATCAAGGAAGATTAGATCATCCCTTAAGTGGGTTTTTATATAGTTGTTTCCTTTCCAGTTTTCCATGCCTTCCTAACACTCGATCTTTGTATGAAAACTGCTGCCATATTCAGAGACATGAGTCATGGTGCTGAAAATGTTTTCACCATATTTTAGACATCACAGGATATGGTAGAAGAGTTGTCTCTTGGAAGTTACAATTTTAACATTCTAAGACATGACCTTCCACGGTGGTTCATTACACAAACTAATTTAGCTCATGAACTAGGTTAGCAGACCCCTCAATACCTGAAGTTTATTTTCCACTGTGTGTTTACCTACACTCTCTATTCTCCCCTGATGTATGTACATATATTTCCTGTGCAAAAGGATGCTCAGAATAACAAAGCCTATGCCAGTGGAGTGAGAAGACAGTAAGGAGTAAATGACTTTCCAAGAAGAATGGCTTCAGATAACCTAAAGAATACAATGTTATATTGGTTGATCGAAGTCTGTGGTATAAACAAGCTATCATGACTGTCCCATAATTGGTAAAGAGATAGTTAATGTTCAGCTGTGTTACTCAGCTTTTCAGGCCCATACTGTTATAGTGAGAACTTAGACACTGTAACCAATGTACTAAAATGGTTCTACAAAAGACCTTTAAGATAAACAGAAGTAAAAAAAAAAAAAAAAAAAAAGTGTTTATTTTGAGCTAGAATCTCACTGTAGCCCATTGTGACCAGCAACTCATTTTGTAGGCCAGGCTGGCCTTCAACCTCATGGAAATCCTCCTACCTCAACCTCTCCAGGGTCAGGATGATAGAAATGAGCCAGCACATCTGGAATGTGTGTGTGTGTTATGTACATAACCCTATGTGTGGTTATTGCCTGAAATGGTTTTCCCTGTCCTGTTGGTAATATGCTTTGCTTCAGCACTGGCCAGTCAGAGTATGCAAATCACTTGGTTCACATTGTAACTAGTGTTGGTTGGCTAAGTTTCCCTATAAATAGTGGGTCTACCTCCTAAGTAAGTAAAATAGCAGCGTGTGATTAGAAAATTTCTTTAAGTTGTCTGAATTACAATCAGTGTGCATAATGGAGAAGATAAAACGAAAGTGTAAAAGGAAGCTGGTAGGAGTGAGAGAGGTAAGAGACTTTGTTTAAACCAAGATCCCTTGTCCCTGAAGAGTGGTTATATTACTTAGCTAAATTTTCTGATACAAAAAAAATTCTTCATAGTATTTGTGAATTGCAAAATGTATGAAGATCTTAGGAGCAGACGCCTCCTATGGCTTAAGATTCTGTGATATCTTATTTGCCCCCTTATATATAAACAAATATTTAGGTCTATTTGTTGGCTTTGATGAACTCAATGTCTAATTTAAAAACATAAATGCTTTGTTTCATTTTAAACACAATAATCTGTAATAGTTGTATATAATATTTTAGGAACTATGAATGTTCAGCAACCTTGCATTTAATAATGAGTATTAATAGATTCTCTAAGTTATGGAAACTTTAAAGCATGGTAAAAGCTATGCTGTCTGGCACAATAGCACAAGTATAATATCTGTGTAGCATGTTCACATGAGTTTAATTTTAAATATTTTAGCAGTTATTTTTTCTGGTTTGTTATAATTGCATGAAAAGAAGTAAATAAGGAAACAATTCCATCTGGCTTGTACTTTGCATCTAGTGTTGTAAAACTGACTCCATCAGCTTCTCATCACCTCACATTAAGGAAGGTAAAATATAAAACACAGTATTCAAACCCCACTAAGCACAGGCTGATGCAGTGATATTTAACACAGAATGTTGTCAACATATATTAAATGGAAGGAACAGTTACGTAGAACCATGATAGGGATAGCAGAGTTACCTTGTGTTGAATTACTGACCTGTGCCAGTTTATACAGCCTTATTGCTCGAGTCTTCTGCTTTACTTATTGTGGTAGGTGTGAGTGTCCTTATTCTACAAATTATGAAATTAAGGCTTAAAAAGTCAGAGTGACTTGTCAGAGGTGAGAAAGAATATATTTCTTGCCCAAATTCCTTCCCCAGCATCTCTGGATGTAGTTTAAACTTTCTAGTTTGGATGATAAGGCCCTGTTATCTCCCTGATGTGAATCTTCACATGCGTCACCCCTCTTCCTTCCTCACCTATGCTCCAAGTTTACAGAGCTTTCACCTCCTAATATTTTTCAAGTTATTTCTTCTAGGAGCAATATTCTCTGCTCTGAGCAATATTCCTATCCCCCCATTTATCTCTGATTCTGTTTCATTCTATGGGTTTAGGCTATCTACATAGTAATTAATTCAGATGTTATTTTATCAGAGTACTGATTATCTGCAATCATTCTGTTACATTCTTAGTACATAATACAATTAGATATTTTAAGAACATCATGAGCATTTACTGAGTCAGGGTAGAGATGAATGACGTCACATTTTGTTTAATTTATAATTGTCATATAAAAGTTTAAGAACATTGTTTGGCCTGTTATATCTTTTCATACTGCCAGATTTTATAATACCAGACCTCATTGTCTATGAAAGTATTAATTCAATTTATTATGATACTTGATCTCATTGTCTTGTGACTGTTACTATCTATCACTGAATGTCCACACACCTGCCAGATTTATCTTCTTAAACATTGCTGTGATTGTTCTTGAATACCTCAGGCTACCACCCAAAGTTATTCATCATAATTTAATGTTACTTTCCTACTCTAATATATCTCCTGTCACTTCATATATATTCTCTAATCAATCCAACTTTTTTTTTCCCCCAATCTACTTATTTTGGTTCATTTGGACCTTTCTGCTTGCCTAAAGGTTACCTCCTCTTCTCGCTGCAAGCCACTTCCCTCTTGTTAAGTCACCTTGATAATGCCACCCAACCCTCATTTTTCATAGTCTGATTTTCTAAGTCTTAATATTAGTACTATTGTAAAACCAGTTCTAAGAAGGAGATTCTACCTCTAACATGCACACATGCATGTGCACAAAAGTACACACAAAGAAACATATCTAATATGAAAGGAACTCTAAAGTAAAAGTAAAACTTTCTGTAGTAAGGACCCCTAACATTCCCTGGTCCTCCTCACTTCTACAGGGCACATCTGAAGGCTTGCAGGATCTTTGCCTGGCCTTGCTTTTAGCAAGGGAAAGGAACAAAATAGGTCTAGATGACTCAGTATTATGGGAAGGAACGGTACTTAACTCAGAAACAGAAGGAAGGCATTATGACTGCCTAGCTAACTCCAGCACACAATGTAGACCTTGGCCATCCACAGTTCACATGTTCTAGGGCCACAGAGGAAAGTGTGTGAGCAACATTTCATTCTTATGAAAGGCCAGATGAGCAGCCACTGGCATACTGAAGTAGCACTTGCTCTCAACTCTGAGAAGTCTACATATGTCATGCGTATTCTGTGTCTCTGAAGAGCATTTGTTAAATTTCTACCCCTTTCTCTAATATTACACATAAAAATTACTTTACATCTGTTTGTCGTTCTACCAGTTTGAACAACTGTTTTTTACTTTTTTATAAGCTCCCAATTTATATTTCTTTTTTAACATTTTTTATTTATTTATGAAAAGAGATAGTAATTAGACACACATCAGGGCCTTCCTACCATTGCAAATAAACTCCAGACTCATGTGCCACTTTGAGTATCTGGCTTTACAAAGGGCACTGGGGAATTGAATTTAGGCCAATACACTTTGCAACAAGTGCCCCCAACAGCTAAGTCACCTCCTCAGACATCCCAATTTATATTTTTAAATATTTTATTTATTTGCAAGCATATATATGTATATATGTATACACACACACACAAGCATATGGAGAAAGAGAGAGAGAGAATGGACATGTCAGGGCCTGTAGCCACTGCAAACAAGCTCCAGATGTATGCACCACTTTGTGCATCTGGCTTTATGTGGAATTAAACCTGAGTCATTAGGCTTTGCTGCATGCACCTGAAATGCTGAGCTGTCTCTCCAGTCATATGTATGTGCATATATGTATAAGTGTGTGTGTGTGTGTGTGTATGTATGTACATATACATACATATACATACACACACACACACACACACACACACACACACACACAGACAGACATAGATATAATTATGGGAATTTTTTCTCTGAAATGAGCCCTCTGTATAGAATACCATGCTATAGAAGAAATTGAACATTTTTTAATAAAAGTAATTTCACAGTAGTGATAAGACTAGTAACAGACTTATATTGCAAAAATAGTGTATGTGTGTGTATGTGCATGTGCATTTATACATGTAATAACGAATATATTGTATTTTTATAAAACACATTTGGTTAATAGAGAAAATGCAAGGAATTATGTTTATTTTGTAATATAGGTCAATAAGGAAATGTAATTTGAAGTTATGTGGTTTTATAAAACAAGTTTTGTCCATAATAAAGAGCAGTTTACTGATTTAAGAAACATATAATCATCAACATGTTATCATCAATCTGTATTCTTGTCAAGGGAAGAGAAAGAGTTGACTGTCAGTTTTGATCAGTCTTTAGGAATTCAAATACATAACCAACATTATCATTTTAATTGATGAAAATTCAACTAAATTTAAAGTGAATCATAAGTTATGATAATTTATCAGCAGAATTTTGTATTTTCCCAACACCTGCATTAATTTACCATGATTACTCAATTCATATGCTACATATAACATGTTAGGCAAGTATAACTTTGCATGATTATGTATTTTCTATATGCTGAAGAAACAAGAAACATAAAACCAGATTCTCACTTAAGTTGGAGAGAAACAAAAATGTATATAACCAATGTACTAAGATTTTGTGGCTACAATGATTTAAGTCAGTTTATGAAAGGATGGCTCATTTTTTCCTAAATATGATCAAAATTATATCACTGTAATATCTAACATACCCCATAAGATTGTATGTTTTTCAAATGAATGATCATTAGTCTGACATGGGAACTTGAGAAATTCTAGTACAAGTTCTCAATTTGTTAACATTTTTCTGTCTTTGGATAAGCAAAATACTTCCATTCACTTTCTTTATACAATTTGAAATATCAAAATGTAAACACCATTGCTGTAATTAACTATATTTATAATTGAACAATTTTAAAATATATATGCTATGGCTTCTTAATAAATTTGATTGATGGCAGACTGTTAATGAAATGATTTGTTCTGTAAGACATTAACAGAATACTTAAGACTTAAGGTCATAGTTTTTTTAAAAAATATTTATTTGAGAGAGAGAGACATAGAAAAGAGACTGAATGAATATGGGTATGCCCGGGTCTGCTGCTACCTCAGATGAACTGCAAATGGATGTACCACTTTGTATGCTTGGCTTTATGTGGCTATTGGGAAATGGAACCCAGGCTGTCAGCCCTTTTAAGCAAGTGCCTTTAACCATTGAGCCATCTCTCCAGCCTAAGGTTTTCGACTGTAAACTAACTATGCCCAGAAGTTTCCTGAGAGAAGGAAAAATGATGACATCAGGTAGATAGTACTTTCCAAAAGTAATTTTTTGTATGTTTTTCTTTTTTTCCTCAACTGCTTTTTTAAGCCTTCTTGAAATCCTGAGTCCTGTCTTACTGGCCAAGGACAATGTAGCACACACACTCAGGCAGTCAGTCCAGGTGTTGCTTCTTCCCCATTTCAATGTCCCATTTTTGCTGCATATGTCATACTCCAATGAGTTATTCATTTACTTATGTGAAACAATAGTTCTGTTATTTCTACATAGAGACAAATAAATGAAATGTAATTCAAAGAAAATTATTTAGAATTAAGAAACAGACATGATGGGGCTGGAGAGATGGCTTAGTGGTTTAGGCACTTGCTTGCAAAGCCTAAGGACCCTTCATTCTGCATTACCCACTTAAGGCAGATGAATATGGTGGCTTGTGCATCTGGAGTTCCTTTGCAGTGGCTAGAGGTCCTGGCATGCCCATTCTCTCTCCCCACCCCACCATGTTTGTGTGCATCTCCCTAATAAGTATACAAAAATAAATAAAATGAAAGGAACAGGCATGTTACATTTGTCCCAATTATTTTTCAGTTAATATATTTTCCTTAGTGGCTTTCGAATTAATGCCATCAAATATGTCTCAACTTTGAATTGATTTTATTGGACATTTCCCTATTTTCTAAATTAAAGCAGAGTAATTGGTACATATTTGTAGGGTGGAGTATAATACATTTATAGTAATCATTTCAGAATTAAAAATTCAGTTTTCATCAGTTTCCAACCATGTCATATAAACAAGTGAACTCATTTTTACTGAGGAGTGGTAGCATATGGCCAGTTTCATAGTCTTTTAGGTACTGCCTTTCAGCAGTAGGACAAGTAGCTTCTCAAGTGCGTAGACATACGTGGAGTTGTCACCTTGAAGTCACAACAAAATAAACCCTTCTAACACCCTTCTGCTTGTAATTGCCAAATCAGTAACACACATGTAGAGCTTACAGTCCTCTTATTAATCGCTTACTTTGAAATTTTAAATTAAAAAATAATTCTTGGGCTGGAGAGATGGCTTAGTGGTCTAGCACTTGCCTGTGAAGCCTAAGGACCCCGGTTCAAGGCTAGGTTCCCCAGGACCCACATTAGCCAAAAGCACAAGGGGGTGCACATGTCTGGAGTTGGTTTGCAGTGGCCAAAAGCCCTGGTGCACTCATATTCTGTCTCTCTCTCTCTGTGTCTCCCTTTCTCTTTCTCTCTGTCACTCTCAAATAAATAAATAAGAATGAACAAAAAAAAAATTAAAAAAAACAATAATTCTTAAAATTGCCACATTTTAGGAAAATCATGAATAAAAAAAGTTGACCTGTTCTTTTCCATAGTCAGAGGATTTTTAACTAAGTTTTGTAGAACAAAGAACCTTTTTTATTTCTTCCTTTTCTTTTGTTTCTTTCTCTCTGTCTTTTTTTTTTTTTTTAACTACTTGGTCAAATGCCTTGCATTTCTTTTTCTTTACTATGTCACTTCCAGCTTTTGAAACATCACTACTATTTCCACAGCCATGGAACAGAGTGGCCTTGTAAATGAGCTTTGCTGAAAAACAAAATAAGACTAACTGGAAACTGTCATGGGCCACCCACTAAAGGACTGGCAATATTGCCAAAGCCATTTGGATTTATTGCACTCTCAGAATAGAATGAAATTGTACAGAATGAGACCAAGTCTATTTGACATTATCCATATGTGATAGCATACATTCGCTTAGAAAGGGGGAAGACCACAGATTGATTTTCTTGAGTTTTATTTATGGCTATGTGAGTATAGACAGGCCATTTATCTATCTAAACTTTGCAGAACTTTCAGAATCTTTCTTATGTATCTACATTCTTTGGGATATGCATCCTTCTACCTAGCTTTTGAGTTATCAGTACATATATTCTAAGCCTTTTACTCCCTTATGTTATTATTTTAATCCAATATATCAGCTTTCAGATGCTTTATAAATGAGCCAGCTGAAGCCTTCTATATAGAATAAATATTCTGACCCAGTTATCCAAATGGTAATTACAGAGCAAGGTGGTGCAAATCTTATAAAACATTTACTAAAAAAGAATGGAATGTGAATTTGCAGAGGAGGAAACCAGGAAAAGCAGATTGAAAAAGTCCGTGCATCCCATGGATAGCAGAGGCTGCTTCAGGGAGATTGAATTGGAAAGTAATGAAGAGAGAGGCCAGCTTATTGTCGAAGGTAAAAGAAGCAGACTGCACAATAAAAACAAACCCAACAATCTAAGAGCACAGTCCTGATGCAGGTGCTCAGTAGTGGGCTGCAGAGATAGAGGGGGTAGCAAACCTTTGTTAGGTCATTGGTGTTATGGGTACTTAACGTAAGTGATATGACCAGCTGGTTTCGCTGTGACCCTTCATGGAAGGTGCTGTTTTATGTTGTTCTCTACCAATGAGACAAAAATGTGGAGATGAGCTTATTTCTCCAGGGTCAGTCATTTAACTGCTTAGGTGCTAGAGTTTGTCTGGGAAACCAAGCTGTCTAGCATAAAAGTCTATTCTTAGCCACAGCTCTTTATTCCTTCCCAGTGGATTAAAAAAGCACATTCAGGAAAAAGCAGAAAGATGTGACAAAAGAATGCTGTTGTCAAGGTGAACACAGACTTCATCATTATAACTATTATTTTATTAATCTAGAAAGATAGCCTTGGCCCTCAAACTAGGTGGAGTGTGGTGAGTCCATCTTTCACAGAGTTCCTGTGGGTATAGAACCTGAGTTACTGTTTCTAAAAGTGAAGAATATTAGTAACTTATCAAGGAAAACTTGAAGAGTTAAGATGTACTAGCAAACTTATGTTTATTTGGCTCAAATTGTATCAACTCTTAGTGTTTATCTGATTCTCCTGATTGAATAATGAGGACAAGGAGTCAGTGGCCTGCAGAGAGAAGATACATTTACATATCAAATGGCAAGTAGTTCCCAAGACACATAAACAGTGAGGACCTAATGTAAATGTTACCCTGGGTATTGTTCATACTTATTTGTGATTTATATAATTCCCCAATGGCACCTTGAGCCTTTACTAATTCTTTGTTTTTATTATATACTAGACTTGAGCTGAAATGGACCATTGGTGTAACAGATAAAACAAATATACCCTTACTTAGTAAATTTAAGTTTCTCTGGAAAGCAGTCTTTTTTAACATTCAATCCTTACAGGACTGTTGGGGGAGACCTACTGCAAATTAAGGAAGATTCATCATTATGATTGTACAAAGATAAATGTAGGCTGGAGGAATGGCTTAGCAGTTAAGGCATTTTCCTGCAAGGCCAAAGGACTTAGTTTCGATTCCCCAGGACCCACATTAGCCAGATGCTTAAGGGAGCGCGTGCATCTGGAGTTTGTTTGCAGTGGCAAGAGGCCTGGGAGCACCCATTCTCTCACTTTCTCTCCCTTTTCTGTCAAACAAATAAATAAAAATTATTTTAAAAAAAGATAAATGTATCATTCAGTAATGTACTTAGCCATTGCTTAGGATACACTGTGGATAGAATATTGATGTTGTATTTGCTTGTTCATTCTATCAAATAGTTTATAAGTACAGATTATTGGATATCTTTCTGTCTGATTTCATTTAAAATTGAATAAAATTGATACTTATGAAAGTATTGAAATATTGATCCATGGATTATTGCAACTTTTATAACAACATCATATTCTTCTCATGGTTTTTTTCATTTGCCTTGTTCTGTTTCTCATTAATATTAACTACCTTCATAAAACCTATTCATAAAGAAATGAAGTTTGAAATTACTATTAATAATCTTCACTGACAGTATTGTGATTTAATTTGATTTTTTTAGCTTTTTCTTTTAAAATTCTTAAAATTTATTTAGGAAATTTTAATTTAATTTATGGATTTTTGTTATTGTTGAAAATTATTAAATCAGCATGAGCTGGTTAAGAATTTATTGTTGTTTTCTATAAAGTTCTAAGAACAACTAAAAAATAATACTCACTTTGTATATTCATTACTTTGAATTATACCTTTTATGAATTAGATCATTGTTTTTAGATTGTTTGGCTTGTAGTTAATGAAGTTTATTGGATATAAGCAAACTGTAATACAATTCCAGTGTTACCCATATCTCAGTAATTGCATGGTTTCTAAAACTTACGCATTCTGGTAATAAAATATTTGTATGTAGGCTGGCTGCTTAGCTCTAGAACTTATCATAATCTAAACACTGCTGAAGCTTAAATTATCAGGAAAAAGACAGATGTACCCACTTTAGTTAACCCCTAACATATTCTCTGCATGCAAAGTCTTTCTCTGAAAAATTACAGATTTTGGAACAAAGTTCTGACAGACAAAATATTCAAAAATAAAAACAAGTAAGTCTAATAGATTAATGCTTATTGTTGAGAATTAGACATAATGTTAGTTCCCTAACATTAAGACCTCTGTTGTCCTTTGAAAATTGGTAAATGGAGAAATTATTACGTGAAAGCCACTTAGCTGAAAAGGAGAGTGAACTAAAAGTGAAAATTGCTCAATAACTCATTCATGTCTTTTCTAGAGGAAAAATTATGATGTTGGTTCAGTATGAACTGGAAAATCTTGAAGAAGTTATTCTACTTCATGCAGGTCTTCCAAGATGATAAAAGTCAGTGTTTTGGAGGAACCTAACGGTCTTTTCAGAAAAATAAATAGTGAGTCAAGAAGTAAAAGCACTTGTCTTGTAAATCACAGTACTGCTTTAGGCATGCCAAACTATTTTGAATATATGTTTTTAAATTTTTATTTATTTATTTGAGAGTGACAGACACAGAGAGAAAGACAGATAGAGGGAGAGAGAGAGAATGGGCGCACCAGGGCTTCCAGCCTCTGCAAGCGAACTCCAGACGCGTGCGCCCTCTTGTGCATCTGGCTAACGTGGGACCTGGGGAACCAAGCTTTGAACTGGTCCTTAGGCTTCATACGTAAGCGCTTAACCGCTAAGCCATCTCTCCAGCTCATGCCAAACTATTTTGAAATACCCATCCAGTAATATTTTATCTTTTAATCTGTAATTTATCTTTTATTGTTTGATAATTTATATATGTATGTGCATGTGTATCTATGTGTATGTGTGTTACCCTGTATCTTGACATCCTAATTTATATAAACTGTCTTGTTAGTAGAACTCCAGTACATTATGAAAGTTTTATTCATTGTGAACAAGAAGTTGACTCCGTCGTTTTCTTTGATAAGTTTCCTTTTTATGGGCAAGTAAATATGGTCCAAAGTGTATGCCTATGCACTGACTTGGAGCTGTTGCAAGTACTCTTATCTGAAAGCGTTTATTTTACATCCCATTTATTTTGTGCCTTAGATTCAGAATGACATTTTTATCAGAGCTTTTTCAAGTTATCAGTTCCATGGCAGTATTTGTTGTCATCATTATGTGTCCAAGACTGTGTTGGTTTATATTTTTTCTAATGCTATAACGTATTTGCCAATAAAAGCTTAGAAACAAAGGAATCTTTAAAATACTAAATTATGATGTGGGAATTCTTATTTGCATACCTAACACATATATAACTATGGTTCTTAGTTTGAACACTTAGCCCTTGTTTTCAAAGGGCAACAGCACCTCTCTGCCCAGGAGATGCAGGGCAAATGCTGAGTCCTAGTCAGTTAGCTCACCAACTTTCCATCCCACCTTGTTATTAAAGCTGCATCTTTGGAGATTCTCAAATAGCACCAAGGAATTTATCCTTTCAGAAGCTCCCCATGCCAGGTGAGGTGAGCACCAGGATGCTTGTAGATCCCGCACTGGCTCCAGTATCCTGGACTCTGTTTAGAATTCTACGATCAAAGACTTAATATGGCTAGGCTCTCAGATAAGTTGTAGGCGTTTGGCTTCCACCATGGTGAACTACAAACTCTTCATACTATCAGTCAGTCCTAAGGGAACCTCAAACCCTCTGATTTCTGGTGAATGCACACAGTGAACATGACCCAGGCCTCTGTGTGTGTGTGTGTGTGTGTGTGTGTGTGTCTATGATACATTGACAAGACTACAAATTATCCATAGTCCAGTGGGGAGAGTCAGAGAAGAAACAAGTTGGCAAATAAATCTACCGGATAATTCTTGAAAATGTTAAGAACTGTGCAGAAAATAAAACAAAGGAGTGGCTTGGAGCATGAGTTTGGGAAGTGGAAGCTCCTTTACATAGCGTGGTCAGGAAAGGATTTCTTGCACCTCCGTCATGAAAAGGAGGCAGCCAGGAAAAACTCTGACGAAGGGGGGAAAAAAAGCTTAAACATTGGCCTGAAAAACACACACACAAAAAAAACCTTGGCCTAAAAAATTTCAATGGTCTTGAAAATCCTTAAATGTCTTAATAAAAGATCTCTATTTTTCAGTCTTGCTTTATTTGAGTTTCTGTTGCCTTTGATTGTGCTTCAAGTTCTTTAGATATAATTATGTGTGCAAGTTATTTTTCTTTACTGACTAATGTCATAATATCATGGTTCGTGCTGTAAAAGCATGATCCTGAATTGTGAGGTAAAGCTGTTGATAGCAACTGGATTTCAGAGTGTTTGGTTTTCTGTGACTGATATATAGACTGATATATAGTAGTATGTCATTAAATCATGGTCTAACAATTGCAGTTATCTCTTAAGTCAATATTATTTCTTTTTACCAGTTATTATAGGAAAGAAGAAGAGCTTAATTTTCTCTTCATACATAATTACATTCATCATAACACACTTCGATACTCCAACAGAAGAAAAAAATACAGTTTTTTCATGGTGTAAGACAGAACCTGCCTGTTTATATTTTTATGATAATTGTTCAACTAAGCTATAGTTATGTTAATTGCTAAAGTCTTTCCTTACCTGTAGTCTAGAAAACTGAATAAAGATCTGTATATTTTTGTCACTAACATGATAAAGTAAAAATCAATTATTCTGGAATTTTCAGTCATGGCCAGGAACTGAGACACAAGTGTTCTACATAACTACCTTTTCTTTGTCATCTTTGAGTTAAAACATAGACAAGTATAAAGATCCTATAGCTTGAGAGATATTTCTCTCAAGTTTTGTGATAATAACCATACTACCTATACTATCAAATGATGAATCACTTAAAAATGAATTATTTTAATTTGTTATCTAATATGTCATGAAGAATATTGTAAATGTAATAATAGCTGAACCAATTTAGTTTTTAAAATAGATTTTTTTCTTTTACATTTTCTTGCATTACATGTCCAGCCCTCCTTGTACTTTCTGGCTTTATGTTTTGTTGTTTTGAGACAGGGTTTCTTCTTTATTGGATTGCCAGGCCAGTTTTGATCTCATTGTAGTCCAGGAAGACCTTGGATTTACAATTTTCCTCTTCCTTCAGCCTCCTGAGTAGCTGGGGTTGCAGGCATGAACCACTAGATCAGACTATGTTGTAAGTGTTCACAGTTGTTTGTGGAGCTCCCAACTACTCATGATGGTTGCCCCAGACCATGCTTGGCAGTGTGTGACCCAAAGTGCTTACTACTCTTTCTTTCTTTGACCTTGATCAAGGTAGTCCACACTTCATAAGGGAGAATATGCTGCTGTATCTCAAATCCCAAATTCCTGTGTCATTTAGATAAAGAAGAGATTGTAGAATAATGAGAAAAATAAAAATATGCTGGTCTATAAAGACTGAACTGGGATTTTCTTTCAAGAAAGAAAGGACATGCTTTTGAAATGTCCAGAATATTTCTTACTCAGTGAGGGGAGAGGTTTTGGATCTGGAAACTAACTAGGAAATATGTACATTACCACCGATGGGCCCTTGTTACTTAAATCCCTTTTGTAGGTCATGATTTCAAAGAAGACATTCTAAAACAGTGCCCACGTACACCTCTTTCATGCTTCTAGATCCAGAGTTCTGATTAACTATCCTAAAGTCAAAAATAAATGGGATTTTACACAGATTGTTAACTCCATTGTTTGTCAGTAGCCTCTTTGGTACATATTTCTTGTCAAATTCTGCCTGAGAAATAATGAAATTTAAAACTTAATAGTGATCAAGTAAAGAATGTGTTAAGGTCTTTTATGGCCCACTAAGTGCTCCTGGAGCAACTACATTGTGCCCATTATTTAGCAAAATATTTTCTAAAATATTATTTATTTATTTGCAAGCAGATTAAGAGAGAAAGAGAGACAGACAGACAGAGACAGAGAGACAGAGATTGGGCATGCCAGAGGCTCTAGCCACTGAGAATGAAGTCCAGATGCATGTGCCACTTTGTGCATCTGGTTTTATGTGGGTATTAGGGAAGCAAACCTGTGTCTTTAGGCTTTTCACAAAGGTACCTTAACCACTGAGAAATCTCTCTGTCCAAGTGTTTTTTAATATTTTTATTTTAAAACAGCTAAATATATACATACAGACATAAAAATATTACAGTGTTGTTGTTGAAAAGAAGAGGTTTGAATCAAACTCTGAGTGCAAGCCCTGACTGTTGAATTTTACTTGTGATTATATCATACTATCTAAACTGTCTACACCGTTTGTCTGCATAAAAGACATTGTAATGTTTATTTCTGAAGATTCCAAAGGTGTCAAATGAGATAAGATCTGAGTAGTTTTTGTTTTAAGTTTTGAAATGAAACTAATTAGCTCTTTCATTATCGTTGGTGTAAAAGAAGATGAGAAATTTAAGAAATACCGAGTCTCAGTGACTTCTATACTGTTTGTTAAAATTTCTTATATACAATCTTATCTTGTTCTTTAAATTTAATTGAACTTGTTCTTAGTGCCAAATAAAAATAGTGTGTTGTATTAATTAAACATTAGATCTAATGAAGTCCAGTTTCTGTGATAAATGTCAACATTCATCTTTCTTCTGAAAGTAGTAACGTATGCTAGGAATGAATTCCAGCCTCAGTTGTACATAGATCATTCCAAATTCCTGACCCTGTTATTGCTTCATCTCTTATCTGCAAAACAGAACAATAATATTGCTAGAAAAATATTTACTAATCTCATAAAAATGGTTAATTGCTGTTATTATTATAACATTTTCAGTGCTATGGTGAGGACTGCTGCTAATTAACTTCAGAATAATTTTGCTACCTAGCTCAGAGTATACCTAATGTGATCATAAAATGAATTTTACTTGTATCTTTCAGTTTGTGGGGACATCCATGGACAATTCTTTGACTTGATGAAGCTCTTTGAAGTGGGGGGATCGCCTGCCAACACTCGCTACCTCTTCTTAGGGGACTATGTTGACAGAGGGTACTTCAGTATCGAAGTAAGTCCATATTGTTCCCCCTTAGTTTCTCAGTGATGGATCAAAAAAATCATAGTAAAGTAAAAGTCATATATAGTACTGCCCTACAGAAGCCTCCGGTCTATCACAATAAGATTTAATACACTTAGTCGATGAGGTGAACATATCCCAGTTCAATTGTTTCCCAGCTGCTGCTCATGCATAAGGTTGTCACAAAATTGCCTACTACAAAGATTTTGACTTTTGTACAGTTTATGTATTTGCAAGTTGTATAAGCATTCTCATATTTAACAGTGTATAATTTTATTTCAGGAACTAATCAAAATTGATAAAGCTGTTTTGGTGTATAATTGTGAGACATAAGTAACCTTCATAAACTGATACAAAGTGTATGTGTGTCTTTTAGTTTGCTTTGGCATACTGTCATCTAAGTAGGATAATTTGTCTAACTCATTAAGATAAAAACAGATAACCTGTGAGTCAAGTTTCTTCCCCAGCTTCTCATCTACATGTACTTTAGGTAAGTGGGAAATCACATTCACTATACAGACAAGGACATATTTCATTCATGTTTGTTGTTCCTAGTGACTAGATATTTTATATATTTGTAAGGCCTCAACAATTACATATTAAAAGACGTGTTTTCAAATAAGAATATGTTCTAGAAATTACATAACTTACAAATTCTAGCTGATATCACATGTGCTCTTAGGAAAAAAAGATTCAAAGATGAAGATAATTACCATTAGAGAAATAAATAAACTTTACTGATGATTCACACCCATACTACATATTCACAATCATTGTATGATAAAGTCTTTGTAGTATTAGATTTACTAAAAACATGTCCCTCTCAAACAGCTTTTGCTTTAAAATTTTGGTTTTAGTTTCTTCAGTTCACCTGTGTGCTCTGTCTCTCTCCCTACATATGTATATGTGTTTACATAGACATGTATGCATGTAAATACATATGTATGCAACATATCAACATATATAAGTTTTAGTATTTCTTCTACTTATAAACATGTGTTTGAGTACTATGTTTGGGAGTACGAAGGGTACCTCCTTGCTATCTAGAAACTTGAGTCTACAGAAAAATATGACCACAAGAAACTGTATAGAGTCCAAAGCCTAGAATAGGTGGTCATCCTTGGTTCATTTTTTTTTAAATTTTTTTTATTGCTGAGGATTGCACCGTGGCCTCATACAAGCAAGCAAACATTCTTTTCCCAAAGCCACACCCTCAGCTTGATGATTTTGTTTACAAAGAGGAATTAAGGCTTCAGAATGTCTGGTCTCAAAACATTTAAAATATTCTACATGTTTCCTAATTAGAACTTTACAGAGCTCTATTTTTAAAGAGATCTTAAACAGTAGAAATCACGGACTAACTCCTCAGTAGATTTTTATATAGAACTATAGTCAACCTAGATTTGTAGTAAAAAAGTTGCAATGTTTTGTATATACCCTTCTTTGTACATTCATGCATAGGATCAAAGAATGAAACTATTAGTTCATGACTTCCAATGCACATATCATAGGACATTTAAGAGTTGTAAAATGCATATGACTAGTATGTCTGTCTTTACCAACAGCTCTTCAGGTACACTGTGAGTTTGACAGTACAGCCACATGGACTTACTATATTCATTCCTAAGTGATATAAAATGACCCATTTTAGTTAGATTGCAACTTTTGAAAGACTTTGGGATGGCTCGGTGATATCATCACACTGAAATAGCACAGACATTTTTATCAAATACACTTTCTGAAAATATTTGGGAAATCTATTGGGGACTGAGGCAGCTTGCATCTTTGGCACACTTTAGCTGTTATTTGCATGGTATACATGACCTCATTTCTTCACCATGGCTCTGAAAAGAACTAGTAAATGCCTTCCTTTCAAGAGGTGCTAAAACAGGTTCTGAGAGGGTCACACTCATGATAAATGGCAGCTTTAGGACTTAAAACCTTGAATCTTCCTACAACTTTGCACCCTGGTCACAGTGCATTCACCATTCCACATGTACCTCCAGAAACGAACATATCAGCAATATAGAAGCTTGTACATAGTTACATAAACCCTTCAGCTTCAGACAGGTGCGCACAATCTGTCTCCCATCAGAAGATTAAAGCTTCGGGAATAAAGTAGTCTCTGTGAACATGTAATTGTCGGCATAGCCAACCTAAAAGACTGTTTTCAGAAACTTTTGGAGTTATCTCACAAACTCAGGGCTGTACTGCAGGTATTCTTCCATGACTATCCTCTTAGCAAAGAGAAGCACCTTGTCTAATTTTGGCAAATCAGCTTTGAAGTGTCAACTCCTGTTTCTAATGGACTCTGCTAAGTCTATTTGTAGGCTCTAAGCACTGTGCTCTGGGCAGCATACAGTTCATATTATGAACTACCCCAGCTCATCCAGCATTCGCCTGCTACCATGATCAGAAATTATTTCCTACAAAGTTAGCCCTCAAACAAGCAAGCCATTGAGTGGGGACGAAAGAGGGAATTTTGTTTGTGGCAGTAATTTGTCTTACACCCAAAACTCCTCTTTCTGATGATTGCATTACACCACCTAATGCTTTGATCAAGCACATGAATATATATAGCCCTGCAGCTGGGTGTGTTTCTTTGAGAGCTCTAGGCACAGCTCAGAATTGCAAACAGGCACACACAGCTGTTGCCTTCTTTTTACTTCGTCCAGCTCCTCATAGTCATTCTGCAATGCCCAGCCTTGAGCTTCCACAAATTGGCCCTCCCTGTTTGCTCATACCCAGACCTCAGTGCAGGCCTCAAATACATTTAGGTATGAGAAGTTGTGTTTATTAGCTGTGAATTCATAGACCAGGAGGAACCACAGCAGAATTCCATGTTCCTCCCTGAGAATAAGAAGCAAGTAGTATAGCAGGTGATATACAGTGACACAGTCATGTGGCAGACCTGAGCTAGACATTGTCTGGCCATGTCCTGGTGCCAGTTATCTTTGTAGCACTTGGCTATTCCCCTGCCACATCCCTGCATGCATGTCGGACAGGCAAATGGTGTCATAGAGAAACACTCAACATGGCAGGAGTTTGGATCTCTGCACAGCCGGTGCACAGCCTGTGCTTAATGATCTCATGATAGGAAAAACTTCACTTTCGATTGGCATGTTCCATGGCACAGATAGTTACCAGTTTAGTGAGATAATTACTACATAGCTAAAACTACATTTTCCTTTTCAATTTATTGCTCTCTCCTCATTTTTTACTTCCCTATGCAATTTTGCAAGAAGAGTCACCATTAAAAAGCCTAAGTTACAAAGTAAATTCTGATTACAGTATTACATCAGTGAAGCAAGTACACCAAGAAAATGAGATATCCTTAGTGCTGTTGCCTTCTTGGGAAAGTAAGTTAGAGAAAGTTATGTCTGTGTTATAAAGTAAGAATTGTTCATACTGAGTAACTCAGACTTATATGAAGTTATAAATATTGTTTAATGAATAGTAGGATGGAAGGATTATTAAAGCAATTTGTACAGTCCATGTTGATGGAATACAAACCTGTATTTCAGCATTGACCAATTTAATCAGTGAGATGTTGATTCAGACTTGCCATCTGATACCATACAGACATGAGCAAACACTTTTTAAAAATGTTTGTTTGTCTTGCTTCATTGATTGGATAATATTTGAGAATCATTCCTTTTGGGTTGTGGTTTTTCTTGAGATTTCCATCTCTACAGAATGTTGGAACTTTACATGGCAACACAATTGCCAGCAAGCCCGTGTTGTGCTTGGCAGCTCTCTGCTGCCCCAGGTGGTGAAGGTAAAGGCTGGCAGCGCTCTTCTCTTCATCACATCCTTGCCATTGCATTCACTATGCCACTTCTTCCATGCTGGCTGCGTTTGTGGCTTGATTTAGTGTTTGGGAAGACATTTTATTCTGCCACAGGGGAGCAAGGAAAGAAAATGTGAAAAAGGACTCACTTTTAAAGTGTTGTGAGCCAAGAATTTGGAAGTTCTTTTTCTTCTATTCCTTTCCCTCCTTCTCTGTCTTCCCCTCTCATTTCTTTCCTTTTCTACCCCCTTCCTTTTCATTTACATAAATAAAGTTGGTATTGCCTAAATTTACACCACAGTAGATACTCTGCATCCACTGAATTATACAGGAAATTAAATATGTGTTGCATCATTTAAAACCTGTGTATGCTAGGAATTTTATGAGTCATATTTTTAGGTTTCAGTTATAAATGAACTGTAGTTATTAAGACTGGAGGTGATAAAATGTCACATGCCAATGTCAAAACCAGATTTTTAATAGATGGCAAAAAGAAAGTGTGGGTCTTAAATTCTGACTCCTATGATTGAATGAGGGCTATAGAAATGTAATTCAGATTTTAGTTGAAGTGACAATTGCTTTGCTTTAAAATAAATTGTAAAGAAACTATCTAAACAGGTCAGAACTTAAAGTTTCAAAAATTATTGATCAGAAAAGGGCACAAGGAAGGCTTCTGTGTGCTGGAACTTAAGTGGATCAGTGTCACAGCTATATTGGTACATGTATGCAAAAATGTATTGACTTTTCATTTGAGATGTGTGCACATAGTGTTATGTAAGTTATATTTTAATATCTGTACTTAGGCAAAGAATATTTTCTCTCCCACAAATTGTAACAAATATATTTAACATAACAATTTCAGAATTGTGTTAATGGAGTTTAAGGCAAACCTGCAGCACCAGGAGTCCCAACAGATGAGGTCAGCCATAAGCCACACACACCAGTTAATGACAGTGGTGCAAAAAGGGAGAGAAAGTAGATTCAATCAGCGTGGCCTCCATGAGATAGGAACAAAGAGGGGCTGGAGAGATGACTTAGCAGTTAAGGCATCTGCCTGCAAAGCCAAAGGATCCCAGTTCAAAGGATTTCCAGGTCCCATGTCAGCCAGATGCACAAGGTGACATATGCATCTGGAGTTCGTTTGCAGTGGTTGGAGGCTCTGTTGTGCCCATTCTCCCTCCCCTCCCTCCCTCTCTAATAAATAAATTAAAAAAATAATAAAATCTTTAAAAAAAAAAAGAAAGGAACAAAGAGGTTCCATGACCTCAAGTCACTTGGTCTTCAGGATATTGACATGAGCTTTAAGTTTAAATTCAGGAAGAATAAAGGAAAAGAGAAAATGCTATGTGTAATCAAGCAGTTCTAGTCAAAATGTGGTCTGTTTAATCATTACCTTGTTCTGGTTTTGCAAGGTGGTTAGAAGTCACTTTTGCTTGAAAACAGCCTGATTTCTGTGAGATAACTGCTCTTGTTTGAGACTGATCTCATCAAGAGGTGATGTGTTATAAAGCTCTGCTGTTCCTGGAAGCCAAGTGGACTGCAGGTTTGGGGCATTGACTAGTACAGAACAAGTAGGAGCTGACACTCAGTTCTACCCTGGTACCTTTACCTTTGAGGTTGGAGCAGCACTGGTTTTTAAACAAATTCTCCTGGGGTGTTTAACATGCCCACATGCAGAGTTAGGCAGGAATCCGACTTACAGTTCTAAGGTAATGGAGACAGTTGCAAAGTGAAGGCAGGGTTGCCAAGCCTTTGTCTTGTTTTTAATTATTTTGTAAGCCCAAATGAGCTGTCAGTTCCTTTTAGCAAAAACAGTTTGTAAGTATCTATTATACACTTTAAAGGTCATCATGTAATCATTCATATTTAAAATTAGACATCTTAGGTTCACCACCAACTTGGAGGAATATGATTATATCCATATACATTATATATGCATATCAGATTAATTTATAGTCTTATAAATTTTGAATTAAGAGCAATCCTATCATTGACATTCGTGATACTTTTATAAATATCTTCTCTGAATTGTAAGACAAAAGTACAGATCTATGACAGGATCACAGCAGGGACAGACTCTTAAGATAATAAAGACCATGTGTCCAGTGCAGTTATTCAGCTCCTCCAAAATACTAAAACCATGATCACAGCCATAATAAGAAAATGGAAATTAGAAAATGAATCAAAGTAGAATATATACATATTTAATTCTAAGCAACCTATTATGTATGCTTACTTCAACTGAAATCTTGCACTTGGAGATACTAAGTTGGTTAAATAGTTAAATGATAAACTCTAATTTCATTAATCAGTATTTTCTTAAAACTTTGAGCTGGATATTAAAGCGTACTTATTTCTACTCACTTCATAAGTTATAATAGAAGCTGACAGTGATGATTATTCACACAGCACAACAAATGAGTCCCCTATAGATTTTCCATATAGCTGTTATTCAACATGTGTATCTCGTGTTGAAAGACTTATAATTTGTGGTGTAAAAACTATGTGTTCAGATTTTAGTAACCAGAATATGACTTATCTAAATATATTTATGGTATCTTCACCCTCCTGGCTTTTACTTTTAGAACATGAACTTCGCGGGGGAGAGATAGCAGACTTGTTTTTCAATGTATGGTCTTCTTCTATGGGTGGGTTCTTAATGAATTCCAGTTGAGGATTAAAAACAAAAACATAGGGCTAGAGAGAAGACTTAGCGGTTAAGTACTTGCCTGTGAAGCCTAAGGACCCCGGTTTGAGGCTCAACTCCCCAGGACCCTACTTAGCCAGATGCACAAGGGGGCGCACGCCTCTAGAGTTTGTCTGCAGTGCCTGGAGGCCCTGGCACACCCATTATCTCTCTCTCTCTCTCTCTCTCTCTCTCTCTCTCTCTCTGCCTCTTTCTCTCTCTGTCTGTCAGTCACTGTCAAATAAATAAATAAAAATAAACATAAAAAAAACAAAAACATAGTACTAATACTTTTCATTCCTCACCTTACATTGGGGATTCTCTCCAGTCTTGTTGCATGAATAGCTACCCAACATTTTATGACAAGCTGCAATGTCCAAGTAACTAACTTGAGAATTTTAAGGTATAAGAAATGTATTATGTGTCTACTAATAGTACATGGGGTAAGGTTATATTTCCTTGGAATTTATGTACTTATGTGTAAAACAAAACTTTAGGGCTCTATATATCCAAGGCCCTGAGAGAACAGACAAGATGATGAGATGAGAAGGCAGAATTGGTGAAAGAGAAAAATTAATAGTGGCATAATCCAATTTAGCCTGGTCTGTCATTGTTTCCTATCAAGTGTGTGTGTGTGTGTGTGTGTGTGTGTGTGTGTGTGTGTGTGAATGTGTGTGTGCATAGGAGGCTAGAGGGCAACCTTGGGTGTTCTACTTCAGGAATGCTGTCCATCTCCTTCAAGGTAAGGTCTCTTATTGACCTAGAGCTCACCATCTAGTCTGGACTGGCTAGCCACTGAGCATTGAGGATCGACCCAGCTCCACCTTCACAGTGCTGAGACTATAAGCACATGCCAGAGCACTAGCCTTTTTACATGGTTTCTGAGGGTTGAACTCAGGTCTTCAGCCTTTCATAGCAAATGCTTTACCAACTGAGCTATATCCCCAGCCCCAGTCTTCAAATTTTGCTAAGCTTTTCTTTTTCATGTATTTCTCAGAATTTTTTGAAATAAATTATTAGGTACTTAAGTAAAAGTATCATTTTATAAAATACAGATTTTCATATTCTTCCTATTTTATTGTATCAGGATATGTTCATATATGCTTCCTCTTCTTTCCATGTTTTTCTAAGCCATCCTTTCCCACTTCCCTTAGGTCCCATGTTTCCCTCCCTTGAGCTTATACAGTCCATTGTTTTCATTTAATGTATGAGCATGGTACATGTGTTTATTTTGGGTGCAAATAAACCTGGTCTTTGCCACAAAGCATAGTTTCTTGTCTTGTCAGTGTCTTTCCTAATAAAGCCTAGGCTGGTATTGCACAGTTTAGGGGAGGAAGGGGTTTATTTCCACCTTACATCTTCAGGGGAAGTTCCATCAAATGGCAGAAGAAGCTGGCACCCATTCATAAATCCAAGCAGAGAGACACTTCCAAACATCCAGTAACACAAGCAAGCACAGCCAGTGATCAAAACCTCTCTTCATACCTTTAGGTTGGAATTCAGATCTACACCAATAAATTCTCCCCTGCCCCCACCACCACCAAAGCAGTGTCTGTCTGCTAGGGGCTAAAGCTGAAAACTGAATGTTAATAAAATACCACTCTATGGGGGAAGGGAGGTCATGCATGCAAACTAGCATATTCCACCCCAGGCCCCTAATAGACTCATGACTATCTCACATCATCAATTGTATTTTATCCAACTTCAAAGGCCCCATAAGTTAGCAACTTTAAGACTGTTTCTTATCTGTGAGTCCTATAAAAACAAAACAAGTTATATATTTCCAAAATATAATGGCACAGAGTAAACAATTCCATTGCTATAAGGCATAACAAGGAGAGTCTGGACTAATACGAAATCAGTACCATTAGGCAAACATTTGCAGTTCAAGTGTAACCAGTGACCACAGTCCCTGGATTTTCTAATTCTGGGCTGAGTAGCCAGGGAATACAGCCTGAGCCAGCAGTGCTCCATGGTAGCACTTGAACAGTCCTGGCATATACAAAATATTTTGAGTCTCCATTTCAAATCACAGCTCCATCTTCAACTCCATTTGTTGGATTTTCCAGCCTTTAAAACAGGAATATACTGTTTCCCACAATCATCTCAGCAGAGGCTCTTATTTAACTTCAGACAGTGGCCTCATCAGCTTCAAGCAGAAGAACATCACTCCCTTTTTCATCTGCTGCATTCCAGGAGTGGCCAGTGGCTTCCCTGTGTACCTTGTGACCCACTTCCAAGTACTTTCCATGCTTTCACAGTAAATACCAGGTGTGCAGGACACAGCCATATTGTTAACTTAGGGAGCACATAAATCTAGACTTTGCAAAGCAGGTTTCTTCCTTCCAAAGGTGTTTGCATTTCTGTCATTCAGTCTTTCCTGGGTGGAATCACCTCAGGCATCCTTTTCATAGTTTTAATGTAAAATAGTTGAGGCATGCTTAATGGTGGTAACCTCTTTAGCAGTAGCAGCTTTAGCAGTATGTCTCTGTGCCAGTAAACTTATACTTCCTTAGATTTTTCTCAACTTTAAATTTTATATCTCTCAGTTCTATATCTTCTGCTAGTCCATTACTTTCAAGTTCAATCTTGATCAAACACTCTGCACTCTGGGCACAGGCCAGTACATCAGTTCCAGCAGTGTTCTCTGTGGTCTTGCCTTCCCCTTTGAAAGTTCATAAGCCAACACAATTATCTCTGCAATTAGCATTTTCACACTCTTATCAGAATACTCCATAAACTTGGTTTACCATTCTATAGAGTTTCTGGAGCCACAAGTTCCAAGTCCATAACTATTCCTCCTCCAGCACCCAAGTTCCAAAAGACCAAAATCCACTTGGTCAGTACCAATTTTGTTGTAGTCAGCTCCACACTGTTGGGATAAACATTCAAACTAGACAGTTTATAGGAGTAAGAGATTTCTTTCAAGCTTACGGGGAAAGCTGTCTTCCATTCATAAAACTAAGAGAGAGATACCACCAACAGCCAGCATCACAAGCAAACACAGCCAGAGCTCAGAAACCCTCTGTATACCTTTAGGAGTCTGCCTATTAGGGGCTAAAGCTGCAGACTCCATTTTAATAGAACACCTGACTCTATGAGGGACATGCATTCAAACTATCACAGTTGGAGATTTTTGTTCTTAATAATTCATTTGGTTAATGTCTCCAGGATATGCACCAATGATATGCAGAGGTACAATGTAGAATGTCTATTTCATGGTATTTTTATTTTTATTTTTATTTTTCTCAGTGTGTGCTGTATTTGTGGGCCTTGAAAATTCTTTACCCCAAAACACTGTTTTTACTTCGTGGAAATCATGAATGTAGACATCTAACAGAATATTTCACATTTAAACAAGAATGTAAGTATATTTAGAGTTTCTTCCTTCAATATCATATATGCTAAATAGATATTTTAATTGATATATTAGAACATGCAACAATATGATACTTTGTCAAGAAGTCAAAAGCTTAAAATTATATTACTTCATGTCATTGCATTTTTTTTTATGTGAATGGGCAGGTTTCTCCTCACATAATGACTGTCTGCTGTTTTTACAACTCATAACCCACAACCCCACCATGAATATCAGCAATCCCAATGAGGAGGACCCTCAGTGGAATGGGGGTAGGGAGGAGGAAAATGATGGTACCAACATCTGACATGTCTATATAAAGTTTCTAATTAATAAAAAAGAACACAGAATTTATTTTCTAATTACACATCCTGTGTAATATGACCTACTAATGATTTAATAACCCTTGTGTTTCTTCATACGTATATTAAGTTACCTCTTTAAACCAGTCTACATACTATTGTTTGGAACAGTAATTCCACTCTTTAAACTTATCAAAAAAAGCTAGTGGAGGCTGGCTTGAACATGTGGAGGGACTTCATCAGAGGCTGTCTTCTAGCATACTTTACAGAGCAGAGGATGATGTCTTTCTTTAGACAAAGGTACTTGCATTGGGGAGTACTTCAAATAAATTTGGTTTTCTTCCCTTCAGTTTTCTTCATTGCCCACTGGAACTTAGATTTTGCTTCTGCTATCATTGATTATTAGAGTCAGTGAATCATAAAGGCCTCTCTCACAGCATTAGTTATGTCAGTAAGGAAAGCAACATTTCATGAGGCAGTAACTGACTTGGAAAGTTTCTTGCCATCTGCTCTTCTGTAAACTCTAGGGAGCATGCACTAGCATTATGGCCATCTTTCTGTTGGGTTTTCTGTTACTTTCACACATATTTTCTTTGTGATACATCTGCAGGATAGGTAGAATATGCGAGAGATCTTCCTTGCTATACAGTTATAAAAGTGTAGACTATAGATGAGTAACAGATACTAGCTATTAAAGTTAATATATAAGTCCTAAAAATCATATGTGAATATTTTGGAATTTTGCAATATGTATATTTTTGCTCAAAATTTCCTGAGAGGAAAACATTTAAAAGAAACAAAACTATTTTAATGAAATGGTACTAGTTATGAAATATGTGAATAAACATTTGTTTTGAATCATGTTTCAAGGTAAAATAAAGTATTCAGAACGTGTATATGACGCATGTATGGATGCCTTTGACTGCCTTCCTCTGGCTGCACTCATGAACCAGCAGTTCCTGTGTGTGCACGGTGGTTTGTCTCCAGAGATTAACACTTTAGATGACATCAGAAAAGTAAGTTCTCTTACTTCCCACGTCTGCTCATTCTTCAAGACACTTATCGCCAACGGTTTACTGTTGAATTAAAATAATTTAATATAGTCAGGCCTTTCTATCTTGAGGTAGGTTATTATCTTAGAATGGAAGAAAGGTCTGTAAATATCTCCAGTTTGTATTAACACATGGTATGTTTCATTACAAACACAGAGTATTTTTTCTCTAACAAACATATGCCTTTTCATTTCCCATTTGTTTAATCTTTTTGTACATTAATGATATTATGCTGTAATTGGTGTGGGCCCTTGAGAGAAATGTTAAAATTTGGGCTTTAAAATGTGTCTAATTATGTTTTAAATTGCTATTTGTTATAGCTTGAAATGTTTAAGTAACAATCTAACAAAGGGAAAGACAATACTGTACTGGTTGTATTGAGTGACTACATGGAAACCCAGCATATAAGATGCATTTTACACTTATTTTAGCCAGCACTGAGATAATGTAGATAGAATACTAAAGAGGGCCTTTTCTTTTCATAATATAGGGAAGGTAACACTGTAGAAGACCCCATCTTTTATTTCTTGAAATATGCATATAGTGCTATTAACTGCAAGCAGTGTAAGAAATAATGAATAATTAAAAACCTGCCACAAATTTTAATTTGTTGCCAATTTTGTAAAAAGCTAGAGCAATCAAAGCATTTTCTTAACATTATCTTAAAATAACATGTATTAATTACCTTAAAGTATGTAAATATAATGATATTAACATGCCCAATATATTGTATATATATTGTGTTGTGTAAGAGATTCCTTTCACCACTGAACTTTCAATTAAGGAAACCTATTTTTTTCCTGTACAAATTATGGATGTCTAAAAGATGTGTTTCAGGACCTTCTTTACTTTTAGAGACCTAAGAAACTATGTTTTTATGCCAAAGAAGAAAAGTATCAAAGTAATTCCAGTCTTTTCTTACTATTCTTGCCAATAACTTTGTAACAAACTGACCATATTATTCTAAATTATGGTATTTTAACTACTAAAATTGAATTTTACTGAGTTTACCTAGGAAGACACATACTGTTTAGTGTTTAGTTAAGCTTGTCTTATTAGTAACGTTAGTGTCAAACACATGATACTGTAAATATAATAAGTGAAGAAGTTCAGTGTGTGGAAGATAAATTGCTTAAGTATAAGCTTAATAATTATAGACATGGGCAAATTCTACCTCATCCTTATCACTTAGGGACATTAGTCCAAGAAGCCTTTTGATATCACTTGAGTAATTGCTATTTAATTCTATTCTATTAACATTGAGTTTGGGGACTACAGTGCTAAGTGTCAGATGCCTATTTTTTTTAATGTATTTTTTTAATTTTTTTAATTTATTTATTTGAGAGCGACAGACACAGAGAGAAAGACAGATAGAGGGAGAGAGAGAGAATGGGCGCACCAGGGCTTCCAGCCACTGCAAACGAACTCCAGACGCGTGCGCCCCCTTGTGCATCTGGCTAACGTGGGACCTGGGGAACCGAGCCTCAAACCAGGGTCCTTAGGCTTCACAGGCAAGCGCTTAACCGCTGCCATCTCTTCAGCCCAGATGCCTATATTTTTGAACAGAGTTTCCAAATTAATTTCATCGGTTGCCTTCAATTGACATTAAGTTAGTAAGTTTTTTTTTTTAATTTTTTTAGTGAAGGAAGACAAACAGCCATATATCCTGATAGTAACCTGGTAACTAGTTACAGCAGTAGTTGGGAAGAATGGCGTAGGTCACAGTCCAGCAGCTGTAGATGTTGTGATAACAAATGTTGGATAGAGAGATGCGCATTTATATCCCATTTGCTTACCTGGATCAAGTTTCATGGGCTTAGATGAAAGAGAAAAACTTATCAAACATCATCCCAACAAAAATAACTGATGAAAAGTCACTTGATGTAGCTCTTTTTTCTTTCAGAACTGATGTGTAAGATTTTTTAGTACAAGGGGACAAAAGCAAAAGGGATACAGGTACTTGAATATTTGGTTGAAGATGCAGTTATCAGCAAAAATAAATAAACATTCATAAACCTCTACAACAAAATAAATAATAATTTTATATGACTGATTTTTGTATTTCGTTAACAGTATCCTTTATGGAACTCTTGGAATTAAGAAATAACCTATTAAATCATTAATATATTTATATATTGCTAGTCTCTTTTACCATCAACCTAGTATTCCTTTAAAAGTTTATTGATGTTAGTGAAGCCAAATATTTAAGTTCTTCCTTAAGAACTCTATCATTAAGTTTCATGCGACCATGTATAATAATAATACTGTATTAACTTTTCATTTGGAAAGGAATTACATGATCTTACTTAAAAATCAATAATAGTACATTAAATAACCTTTCTGAGTGTTAGTGCCCTTTTGTGTCAGACGCCATTGCCAAGTTCCTTCTGGTGTTGTGCAGCACACAGAACATGCATGCCTACTCTGTATTTAAAGTAATATATAGTAATAGTGCTGAAAGACAGTCAGCATTATGGAATAGAAAGCCCCTTTCTGTGGGAATTGAACCAAGTTCACTCCTCTACAACCTGACGGAATATTCTGAAGTCATTAACTAGATATCTCGTGGTAAATTAGGTAGATTTTTAAAAATATACCTGCTGTCTTTAGGACTTACTTTTCAGCATATTAAGATATTATGCTTAATTTCATGTATATTGTTAAGCTTTATTCTTTGCCTAAATTGTTTTTAGTTTTATATATACTTTATGTCAATTAGACTTTTCATGTAACTTACCCCATATTATTAATATTCTAGTTTTTGCCTAAAGATTTAGTTTTAGAATCCTCTTAAGATTTTTTGGAATCAATTTTACATTTAGGTTGTTTTCCCCTAATTTTAGCTAGGGGACTCATATTAGCCAGAAAGTTTCCTGCTCTGCTAGCCTAACATTAATAAATTCTTACTTTTCCAAAACAAATTCTGCATTTTTGTACATGCATTGTTTTCTTACATGAATTGTTTTAAACCCATAAATTTCTTAAACATGTAATGAATAAATTGGTAATGACTGTTTTATAGATAATAGATAACATGGTTGAAATATAAGGGTCCTTTATCTCATTGAAACACTTTGTTGTATTTTGAAAATATGAAATAGTTGCTCATTCTCTTTACATATTAGTAAAAATGAGCATGCAGCAAAAGCATTAATTATATCACCCTTAATGTCAAGTAGAAAATTTAGCTTGCTATCAAATTAATGTTTCACCTGTCTCTAACGTATATTCCTAAATATTAAAGTATTGAATTTGAAAAATATTAGTTAACAGGCTTTCTTGGCTAATTTATGCTATTCTTTCATAAGTTCACATAAAATACCACCAAAGATTCTTTGGTTCCAGTTAAATCTGGCTAAAATGGCAGTGCTACTAAATTGTTGGCAAAATGTTATTTCTAGTTACTATGCTGTCTGTACTATGCATCTTTCTAAATTGAAGTATGGTTTTGCTAAACATTGACTCTGGAAAACACATTTCATACGAAGACTTCAGGAAAGACTATAAAGTTGTGACCTCATTGATTCCCCAGTATCCATGTAAAGTTAGATGCACAAAGTGGTACATGTGTTGAGTTCATTTGGAGGAGCAGGAGACCCTGGCATGCCCATTCTCTCTCTCTCTTAAATAAATAAGTTAATAAAATATTTGTAAAAAAAAAAAAAAAAAGAAAGAAAGAAAAGTTGTGACCTCATACTCTTTTTGCAAGAACATCTTCAAGAGTTGCACTTTAGTTGGAAATATAAATGGTTCCTAATAAATGACTATCAAAATGTCACATTTCAAGTGACTACTCTTAAAATGAAAGCAATTTGGTTTTAAAATCCTTGTGTCAGATATGAAAAAAATCTCAGTGTGCTTGACATGCAAACATCTACATCACAGTTCTATGTTAACAGTGAGAGAAATCTCTTCTGAAATAATGAAAGCTTCTCTTTCACAAATGACACAGGAAAATTAAGTGGTAGTGATTAAATATTTGGATGGAAGAAAATAGAGAACTTAAAGGAAAATCAGCACAAGGGACACTGGACAAAAAAATATAAAGAATAAAGAGGTAGTAAAGGTCGAGTTTATGATAGATAATAAATTTATCAGGAGAAAGAAGGAAGTAAATCTAGAGAGAAGAAAGGAGGGCAGGAATGGATGAAAGTAAAAAGAAAAAGAGATAGAAAACTTTATTAATCTCTCATTGCTGTCAACAAATACCTGGCCAAAAGCAATTTAAGGAAGGAAAAGATTACCTTCACTTATAGTTTCCAGGGGAAGTTTCCTGGTTATGAAAGTGACATTTAGGCAAACAGAAAGCAGAATGAACAGGAAGTGGGGCCAGAGTGTAAAACCTCAAGGCCTATCTATAGAGACCCACTTCCTCCAGCAAGGCTCCACCTCCAAAAGGTGCCACAACCTTCCAAAACAGTGGCATCAGGGGATCAAGTCCTTTAACACATGAGCCATTCAAATTATATTCTGCCCATCTGAGGCTTGGGATAAGTGGGTAGCTACTGCACAACACTGGTTTCTTTCTTCTATTTTCAGAATTCCAGTTTCCAAAGATTAGTATTTTGCTCTCTGCCTTTTATTTTTCTTAGTTAGACCGCTTCAAAGAACCACCAGCTTACGGACCCATGTGTGATATCCTGTGGTCGGACCCGCTGGAGGACTTTGGAAATGAGAAGACTCAGGAACATTTCACTCACAACACAGTCAGGGGGTGTTCATACTTCTACAGGTAAGGAAGAGCCTCTCTTCAGCTGGCACTTGTCTGCCTCATAGTGCTGGGACATATTGGTCATGTGCTTGGCTTATTAGTGGTATTTGTTTAGTATTACTTTAGGAAGGAGCTATAAATGAAAAGCTCTCTGTCCAAGTTTTGTTTAAGTGAGTTCTTACCACTTGGAATGTGAAAATGTAGGTCAATGTAAGAACAAATTTTGGAATATGTATACATATAATTTCTGTGAAGAAACAGAACAAAGAACAAGTGATATAAGATATGTGTGGCAGCTAAAGAAGGTACTAGGATTTAGTAGAAAATTTATTCTACTTCATGAACTATAAAGAAAAATTTCACTACCAATATTGGCTTTCTTCATTCAGTTACATACTCAAAGTTTTACTAGTTCTCAAAAGTTAAATCAGAAAATCAGCTTCACATTGGTTAATTAAACTATACCACAAGCTTTCTTACACATGTTAAGTCTGTCGTCTATCAGTAGAGGTGAAAATCTAAGCTACACTTACATAGGTGCCCTAGTAAATTCACTCTTAGCACCTGGACGTGCCTAGTTGAAAACATTTTTATAGGTTTACATTTGCAAATTCTTGGACCTATGCCCATTCTGTCCATTTTAGAACCTTCAGAAAGAAGTCCACAGCACAGCTGTGTGTACTCATTGCCTTCCTGACATGTCACCTCAGTTTAGCCTACTGGATTGGATGCTCTTCAGCATCTCTTGGGCAGCTTGCCATTAGGCAAGAAACAGTGTGAATGTTGCCAGGAGGAAATAGGTTACGGAGAAGAAGAGAATTTTAGAACATCCTTTTTTTCTGCTTTCTAATTGAAAAAGTAAACCTGATCTTCCCTGAAGTTACCCATAATGCTAAAAAAGCTCTGTAAAACACATTTAAATATACATCTTTTGTCTTGAAAATAAGCATCCTTAGTATAACTTTGATCAGGTGTCTGTTCCTACATAGTAAATTTTATGAGTAAAATGGTACCTTTTATTCAGTTGTTGATGTGGCTGAGAAATTGGTTTGTGAACAGACAATATTGCTGTCTGTGAAGTTTTATCCCAAGAGTGGCATGTGTCCATAGAGAGGCTGGTTATGTATCCACAAAGTTAGTCTATGCCTTCGAAGCTTGAGCACCTGGCCCAATGAGACTGTTCTGAGGCAAAACATAGAAACATTGGATTTTCCAGAAGGCCTAAGGTTTCATTTTAGTAATCATTTATTTGGAAGTAATAGTTTATAAAATTACTCAATTATTCTTAGTGAAAAGTTATATATGGCTGGAGTTATTAAAGCCATGTGTTCAGTTTCTGAAAACTCACTGTTAAATCCCCAGTTACACATAGCTGTTTAAATTACCTGTTAGGAGTCTACTGAGTCATTTCTTAGTAAAATAATACTAAACAAAATCTGAGTTTTAATATGGACTCATATCACATTAATTCACAGTCTAGCATTCTACCATCAGTTTTCTGAGCCAACTATTCATGTAAGTCATGTTTTGAACACAGTCTCACACCAAATTTATACAGTGATGAATTGTTTTAGTTTTGGAGAATATAGACATATTTTTGTGAGAGAAATATTCAACACCTGCATAATCAGAGAATTAAGCATATTTTCATACTTTAGTTCTTCACAAAATAATTAACTCATCTTATAGGAGGGTCTCAATATTAATCTTTAGTCTTGACAAATACTGTGTATCTGATACCTAAATCCACAGCTCATACTCTGTACTCACTGGCATAGGATTTAGGATTATAATTTGCCTCAGGAGGAAAGTACTTCATTCTCCTAGAGCATATTGGTCCTGTTATATTTAGAGCCATCTTCTGAAGTTGTGTTCATGAAGTAGATGTAGATGGACATGGTGAACCATGAAATTGGTAAAGAAATTTACTGGTCATTTCTAGTTTGAGTTACTGGCAGTTTATTTTTTTAGACTTTGCACTAGTTTATTATTATATTATTAGTACCCATTGTTATTAATCACCAACATCAGTTCCAACACACAATATCTAAATCATGTGTTCCTTCTTAGTGAAATCACTGGCTCATCGTAGTCATGTAGCAACCTCCTTATCCTCAACCTGAGACCATTCAGCAGCACTGGCCTTCTTTCCCTTACTGCCATGAGCTTTTCAAGAATGGGACTGTCAGCGACAAGATGACCAATGGATTTGTCATCAAGTTTGCCTGGGTTGACACATGACAGTCATTTGTTTCTATTTTATATCTCGCTTATTGTAAGGCTTTCTATCTTTCAGGGTTAAAGGTATAGATTCTGTTGGCTTTTAGATCCCAAATACCATGCATATATATATATATAGCAATATAGAGAACAAAGCTTAAGGCTTCTTGTTAAGGTCCATCAATTTCTACATTTGTTGACTTATTTTGTGAGTCATTTGCTGTACCCCACACTCTCTCATGTATTAACACACTTACTTTGTTAAAATGGGTTGCTAAGAGAAAAAATGTTGCTAACTAGTAATCGTTGACTATATCTTATACTACTAGTTTTATTTTGAGTTATCTTCAGTTGCTGGGAGTTTGATCTACAAATCCCAGCTTTATTTTATATATTTATGTATAATTTGCATTCATAAGCAATCCCTTTTGAGAATTCACTAAACAATGTGCTTATTTAATAAGTATTCTAGCCAAGCACTTACTGCATATGCTGAGATGCATTGGAATCCTTCTTGGTCTACTAGCTAAAACAGAATCTAGGATGAATAGTGTTATTGTAACTATGCAGTCTATTCCACACTGTGTACACACACACAAACAAGTGGAAATGAACCAGGGCTCAAGGCCAGGTGTTACCAACCTGTGTTTTAAAGGATAAGAGAAACATGTTCTCCCAGTCAATGTTGTGTCTTCTGTAGACAGGGAAAATGGCTCATATGAAAATCTGAAGGGAGTTAACACTTTTGGAATTCTGCAATGATGGACACCAAGTATCTTAACCTCCACTCCCAAATGGTACTTAGCTGCTCCATTATCCACTGATACTGAACATTTACAAATGGAACTAAGCTATTTTGCTACTTTTGTATCTGGTAAAAATACATACATACATGTACCAAAAGAATATATAAAATTTTTCATGACTATACTAATCATGACAGCTAAGAAGTAGAAAAAAACCTGAATGTGTGCTTAATAGAATAAAAAATAAGTTTAGATATAAGTACCTTAATGTATGCATTAGTTATATACATCGGATGCATATATAACTGAAAAGCACCAAGTGTAGCAAATGATTATGAGCTAACCTCTGCTGTATGTTCCAGCCTGAGTGAATGGAACCATTCTGATGATGAGCACAAGAAGCCAGATTATGGCTTACATCCTGTTCCCAGTGGTATTAACTCAGCATCTGTGAACACTCATCGGTAATATTAAAAAGCCAAGATGGGAGTGACCCTTAGTAAAAGAGTAGCACTGAAGAAGTTCTGAGGAGTTTCTGGGGTCCAGGAATTAATGGTATAGGTCTCCATCTGAGCACTAGTTATGCAGGTGCTATCTATGTCAAAGGTGATCCCAGGGCTGTCTTCTGATGTGCAGCCTTCTTTGTACAGATGTTTAACTTCAGTCAAATGTTTGTCCTAGAGTTGAGAATGTAGCTCAGAAGAAGAGCATCTGCTTAGTATACAGAGGGCACCGAGTGTTGATCCTCAGATCTTCAAAATACAATGAAATCTTCACTAGTCAGATGTGGAGCACAAGAGAGGACTTTTATTCTGGAGAATTTCTAACAAGAAAAATTGGAGCCTTAGCAACTTAAAATCAAATTTAATGGTGAAGTCTCAGGCAAAGAAAAATAAAGGCACTTAGCAAGTCCAAGGAAACAGCCTTAGAGCTTCCAGGAAGCCCCAGGGCATCCCTGGGCTGAGTGGCCATTGCCAGGCCCCTAGAAGAAGAAGAGGAGTTGAGCACCTGTGTAGAACCCACCCTGCTACCAGGGCTGGAGAAGAGGAGGGATGCCATGGAAGTAGAGGCCTCCTACCTAAACCTTGGCAAGAATTGCAGGCTGCCTGCTGCACTTGGCTGCGACGGCCATGACAAGGAGAGCTCTCTCCATCTCCTACAAGCTTGACTCCTCTGTGGAGGCTCTTTGAGCAACTCCAAGAAGCTGACAGGTGGTTGCAATGCTTTCAGGATAGGGAGAGAAAGACTCAGTACATTGCCCTTTTGTGGAATTCACTATTGCTAGAGGGCAAATGTAAAAACATAATTTAGATCATAGTGTGGTAAATGATATAGGAGATAGGTAATCTGCCAACATACTGGGTGCAGTAAGATGAGCTTGATGTTTACAGCTTCTTGAGTGGTAATTAACACCAACAAAAGAGTTGGACTTTTCAAGAGGGAAAAGACACATGTAGGACATATGTTTGCAAAGGCATAGAAGTATACTTTGATGAAACCTGTTGTCTAAATTGTGGTTATAAAGTTTTCATCCTGAGAGATTTAATTCAGTCTCAAATATAGTTGAATATACTTTAAAAGACTATAGTCCAATCTAAGTTTTCAATCTTTTCATACATCTTTGTCTTTTCTACATTCTTTTTCTTTGCTCACATTCTGTCTGCCACCCCCTCCCTCTCTCTGTGGACATCAAAACCCTTTCCCATCTGCTGAGCCATATAAATCCCCTGTCCTTGTGAGGTTTCAGTGTTCCCTAATGACTCACCTTGTATGTTTCTTCCCTTCCTTATAATGTCTTTATAAAACTCATCTATTTTGTCTTTATTAGCTTATTTCTCAGTAGATTTTAAAATATTTAATTATGTTGAGCATTCCTACATAGATTGTAAAGGCCCTCAAAATGTCAGACAAGCCTTGTCCTTACCATAGTGCTGCTTGGAACTAGCTGCTGCTGTCTTGTAGCAAACGGAACAAGTTGCCAGTGAGTCTGAGATGTGTGGGCTCACACACCTGCAGTGTGTTCAGATTCAACATGTCTGCCTGTAATCACTCCCATTAAAAAGCATAAAAGAGCCGGGCGTGGTGGCTCATGCCTTTAATCCCAGCACTCGGGAGGCAGAGATAGGAGGATTGCTATGAGTTCAAGGCCACCCTGAGATGACAGAGTTAATTCCAGGTCAGCCTGGACCAGAGTGAGACCCTACCTCAAAAAACAAACAAAAACAAAAACAAAAAGCATAAAAGAGTAGCATGTTAACCTATCACGTTTCAAATATTGTTTAAAAACTTTTTTTTTAATGCTAGGCAGTTCATCACTGATGGGAAAGAATCTGAGGCATACTCTATTTTCTAGATATATTTGGGAAATGCTGCTAATTCTTTCAAAGTTTGAGAATTTGATTATGTATGTTTTGAAATTGCCAGTTTTTCTTCCAAATGTGTTTTTCCTTGTAGATAATATATTGTTCTTCATGTAATGTTATTAACATAGAAGATTGCTGTTTGATTGACCTTGTTTTGTTTTGTTTGTTTTTCAAATGACTATTAAAAGTTGGGTGTACAATCCCATGGAGAAAAACTTAGCCTAAACACATGATGGTATCAAACAGCATGAATAAAATATTTTAATTCAGTTTCACCAAGAGCATTGTAAGTTGAGACTAGGGAGTTGGCAAATTGCATAAAGTTGCTTGCTTGCAAAGCCTGGGGTAAAGTTCCTCAGTACCTATATAAACCACACACACAAAATGGTGCATGCTTCTGGAGTTTGTTTGCAGCAACAAGAGACCCTAGCACACTCATCCTTTCATATTGTTTCTCTCAATAAAATAAACATAATGAAAATATTTTTTAAACAAGAGTAGTATGGATTGTTCCAAAGTGAGGGGCTGAAATGAACCCAGCCATTCTCTCAAAGGGCAAATAGACACAAACCGATAAGGTCATCCTCTGTGTGGAAGTGTCAACAGGAGACTAGACTGTGTTTTATAAAACATGAAAGCATGAGACCTACGAATAGCATGCTCAGAAGTCCAGAAGGAACATTTCTTTTGAGCTTCCCTATACCACCACTAGGATGGGTGCTAGTTATTTGTGAAAGACCAACCAGAGTCTCGGGCTAAGGTTTCTTTTCTGGTGCTGACCTAGAGACTTTATGCACTTACCTTTTCTAAGCACAGCAAAGCTTCTGAAGATGGAGCTGAGCAGCTCCCAATCCTTGGTACCTCCTAGGCATGCTCTCAGCATTGGTCCAAGGTACCAAACAGGCATTCTCCCAGCAGAGGCTCTTGATCATCTCCTATAGTCCACAAGTGGCACTCCTATTCATGGGCAGGGTGACAAAATAAATACTATTTACCATCTTTCCTGTTGATATAGGAATTTGTGCAGATGAATAACATAGAAACTATGTTTGTTTCCTCTTCTATAATATGTTAAATTTTAGCTTTAGATAATACAAAAATATTTCCCTGAATCATTTTTTAAGTGATAAATATTTCCTGTGGTAAATGTAGTTTAGATGCAAATGAATACTTGTATTTTGTTTATGACATATTTTCTGTCCCTTAATTTCAATTTTCAAATAAATGGGTAATAATTTTGAATTCTACCAGAAATTCTCAGAGTAATGACGTAGTATTTGTAAAGGACTTTTTTGGTTTAAGAATATAATTTGAATTTTTATTATAATGAATCTGTTTGTATTTGAAACTTTACTAAATGTCAAATATAAGGCTTGTAGGTCAGATATTCTTACTGTCAAGATAAATAAATCATAAAAGTATTCTTGGTCACATTTAAAGTACATTTCTAGAATTTTGTTTAGATTTTACATTACATAATTGACTTAATATAGCCATAACATTAGATAACTTGAAGACGTGGTTTTCCCTGGTAATGACTGTCCTCCACCCCTACAGCTCAGCTGCACACTCACACTGTTGCACACTCAGATAAGCACACAGGTGCAAGTAGTGCTGTATGCGAGAATTGAAGGCTTTATTTAGCTTTCATTTTCATGGTGTACTTAATGTTTTGGCGTACTTTCTTTAAATGGAGATATGAAAGAACTGATTCTCATGAAGCAGGAATCCCTCGTAATGTCATATGTTGACTATTATGTCACACAGATTTATCACTCCAGGATTTTGATTCCAGCTTATCTGCCACTGGGAACAGGTTCCCTGTCCCCAGAGCCAAGGGGCTTGTTTCACCATGAGTGCCCTATTTGACTGTCCATAACACCAGGACCTGGAATCATAGGTGGCTATGGGACTCCTGATGACTTCCTAACCACCATTTCTCTGTTCTTTCTCTCTCTGGCAGTTACCCAGCTGTATGTGAATTCTTGCAGCACAATAACTTGTTATCTATACTCCGAGCCCATGAAGCCCAAGATGCAGGGTAAGAAATGCTGAGCGTTTGTGAAAGCCATGCTAATCCCTTTGTCAGGACTCCTCCCTGCGCCCAGGCCCCATACTGCACCCATGGCCAGGCTCACTTCTGGAAGGAATTAGATCTCAAAGTTGTCTTCTGGCACCACAGAGAGATCAGAAGCCCAGGGAGTATGTGACTGCAGATGTCTGGCAAAGTCCCTATGGAAGTTCTTCCATCTTTAGCTTGAGTCCAGTCTCAATTTGTTTTCTTAAGTAACACCTTCCCTTATTTATTTCAATTCTTCAAGTTACTGCTATCTGGGGGAGTAAATTGCCGATTCTCTGTTATTCCTAGGTGACATGGTAAATGAGTATCACTACAAGTTATGTTCTTGTTTCAAAGAGCCACTCTTTATCTCTGTCGAGTTTTAAAGGGGAAAACAGGGACACTCATTACCCAAAGGAGAAAGTCCTGTCCTAGCTACCAAATGGTTACCTGAAATTAATTTTCTTGTCTGTTAAATTTTTTAAATTATCTTTAAAATTTAGAAAGCTAAGGTATGTCAAGTGATTGCCTTAATGATTGTAAATCAGCATGAGAGTTGTAGATCATGACTCTGGTTTGGACTTGAGGTCCCATCCCCTGCCCCATTAGATTCCACTGAAAGGCATTATTTGCCCTTAAGTAACTAGAATCTTTCTTCCATATTTTGTATTTTCTTTAAAAAGAAAAGCCTGTGCTAAAATTCAAAATATAGATATTTGTGTTTCTGGGGTGGCCAATGTCTAAGATACCCATGAACCATGAAAGAAAATAAGCACCTACAATTTTCCATGCTCAGAATGGTATAGCTGATCTTTCAAGTAACCTGTTTGTGTGCCTTGCTGTCCTCAAACCATTGCCTTCCTTCACTTTCCAGGGCTGTGCCACTCCCATTTGAGGCGTAGGGTGACTGTCCCAGCAGGCAGGCTAAACATTTGGAGCAGATTTATCTTCATCTCATCACACACCTGTTATTGTTTGTTTACTTAAAGTGGTTGAGTGTATCAATAAATATGAAATGTTTTTTGTTTCATAAAAGAAGTTGATTATTTTGCAAAGTTGAGAGTATATCATCCAGTTTGTTGTTGATTTTATTTTGAAGGGAATTCCATCTCATTTTGTGGATTTGAGAATGTCACTATCTTTCACTGTACCCTCCCCCCATAAAAGCATAATAGTTACATAAGCAAAATACTTTAAAATATTTTAAAAGGTTTTTAATAGGGTGTTTGTTCCGGGAACAGTAAGTGTCTGAGTATTTCCAGAAAGAGAAGAATCTAAGTCTGTTGAAGATTACAGTTTTAAAGTGGCTGTCTATCTAAAGGTACTATTGGGCCTACTTTTAGAAGCCATCCATATTAATCATGGCTAGCCTGCCAGAACTTATAAAAACTATCAAAAACATTGCAAAACTATGTTGTATAGGTATGTTGCTAAACTGGCATTCCTAAACGTATGACATAAAAATCTTAAGATATATTTTCACCATGATGGAAGAAGCTTCATTCACTTGTACTTTTTGATGGAGAACTGAAGTATATTATGAATCATTCTCATCTTGGTAGAAGAAAAAGATTTGGATTGTTGATTTGCTTTCAGAGCTCTTGTAGATACTCTGTTCATTACTGATTGATTACATCTTACTCTTCTGAGATTACAAGCTTTGGTACAAACTCCAACAGAGATTGTAGTTTCAATTTGTAAAATGCATACATATAACATAACAGAAAAAAAAAGGCATCTTGGAAAAGAGTATCACTTAATGTTAGAAAATGACATAAAAGTTTATGTGTTAACCTCTTATAGAATGTATTTATAGGATGACTGGCCTGATTTTTAGTGGTCTCGGGTGTTTTCGACTGATTTGACCATTTTATATCAAAAAACATCAGCAACTTTCTGGCAACTATGTTGGATATGGGACATCTGCACACAGCATGAGCTGTATTTCCCTGCGTTGAGCACATGAAAATGAATTATAACTACTGAATTACACCCAACTATGAAGTTTGCTAAGTTTAACATGTACCTATTTAGAAATTGCATGTGTGATTATATGTTTTTGTTGTGACTCCTGAAATAGATTGGTGCCTGTGTTTAAAGGGCTTCAGGAGTAAATTTTTTTTAGCATGTGTAATTGGATCCTCTTGGAAAGATAGAACTTTCAATTTCCTATTTCAAAATCTATAATTTGATGTCACTTTTTAACCTGTGCTAGCCTTGTTTTAACTTGTGTCTGTTGCTTTTAGGTATCGCATGTACAGGAAAAGCCAAACAACAGGCTTCCCATCTCTAATTACCATTTTTTCAGCACCAAATTACTTAGATGTCTACAATAACAAAGGTGAGTATCTTAAAACCCATCTTTCTGTCTTAGTTAAGGTATGCTTTCATGTCTAAATTGTTATATTTTGATTTGACTGTGAGCATTTAACCATTTTCCTTTACTTTTTTAGTTATTGTTTGATGAAAAAATTATGATAATTCCTAGAGATACAGTTTCAGTTGGTCAGAGGCAGAGCCTAGGCACTGCTACCTTTTAAATATTTTCCAGAATATTCCTAATGCATAGTAGAATTGCTAGCTGCTGTATTGATATTGAGGTTTTAGTAAAAATAATAACTGAAAGTAGCCAAAATCATGCTAATAAAAAAAGGCTATTGAGGGCTGAAGAGATGGCTTAGCAGTTAAGCACTTGCCTATGAAGCCTAAGGACCCCGGTTCGACGCTCAACTCCCCAGGACCCAGGTTAGCCAGATGCACAAGGGGGCACACATGTCTGGAGTTTGTCTGCAGTGGCTGGAGGCCCTGGCATGCCTATTCTCTCTCTATATATATCTGTCTCTTTCTTTGTCTGTTGTTCTCAAATAAATAAAAAATAAACAAAAAATTTAAAAAAAAAAAAAGGCTATTGAGCCAGGTGTGGTGGCACATGCCTTTAATCCCAGCACTTGGGAAGCAGAGGTAGGATCATCACAGTTTGAAGCCACCCTGAGACTAGGCTAGAGTGAGGCTCTACCTCGAAAAACCAAAAAAAGAAGAAGAAAAAAAAAGGCTGTGGGTTTCCTTATGAAGAGTGGTTATGGCTTCAGTGAGCCATAGAAGGTCTTAGAGAAACCAACAGTTACAACTTGACATTCAGATCGTATATCTTGAGCATGTGCCGTGAATTAGTTCATGAGCTCATTTCTTTCAAAGAAAAATTAAACTTCAAGGTAAATGTTAGCCACACTTCTCACTTCGTAATAGTCAAGGTGAATTCTTGTAGTTAATTGCTTTGCCCAAGGTCTCTCAACCAGGAAGTAATGAGCTGGGATGAAACTCAGTTTTGTTTCAGTGTCCTGTGCTTTCTTTGTGAAATACCATAACCACCATCAAGAAAATGAAAGGGCATTGTGTGCTGACTATGAAGAAAAGAGAGATCAAGGGATCCACAGCCACTTTTTTTTTCCATGAAATAATCACTTGATTTACAAATGATGTGGTACTCCAAGGTGTCAGAGTAGGTGACAACATGTGCACACAGGCTAGGTCTAACTGACATTGCTCTGTACATTGTGGAAGTAGCTTGTCTGAGTATGGCGTTCAGAGATGAAGAAAGACTGAGTTAGAAAGAGGTATCAGTCAAATAACAGAAAAGAAGAGATGAAATATTGACTGGGTAAGGCATGAAAAGGCATCCTATTTTCTAAGCAAGTCTGAAAATGTTGAGATATCAGGCATGATTCCCTTGTGTACGGCATTTGTGATGGTTGCCCTCTGTCCTGGGCCTGGTGTTTATGACACTTGAAAGGTCTTGGACCTCCATTATTCCCCACTGCTTAATGAATGTCCTCTTACATACTAATCCACTGCTGTTTTGGGCTGTATGTGCTCTACTTTCCCTATATAGTACTTCCTCCTTCCTGTTGTTCAGAGTAGAACCTGACCCCATATCTTAGAGCAGTACCAGGGATCCTACTCCAAAAGAAAAACTGGGCTAAGCTCATGCTTCTTGTCTAGTTCTTTTCCTTGATCATGCTTGTTCAGGCCTATAGACAGAACATTCTACTCTCGTGTCTCCTCATCCTAGGCCAGAGAGTGACATACTGTGTGCTGTGCCACAATACCATGCATCTCTCCTTGGCCACATTGACTAAGATGGACTCTCCTCTGAACTAAGCAGTATAGATATACATGGACATGGTACAGTTCCTATCACAGCCAGAGATGGTGAGGGCACAGGACAGTTCCTAGCAAAAAAAGGTGCTGTCCTTGGTGAGATGATGAATTTGCTAAATGCAATAGGACATGTTCTCTGCACGGCATGTTCTCTTAAGGCAACCGACACAGTAAGACATTGAAGTGATTATCATTGTAAGTGAAAATTGCATTTAGTGTAACTAAGACTATCCTCATGAAGTACAGTTGACAAGGAAAAGTTTTTCAAAATGGTCAGAGAAGGCTTTTGTAAAATTAACTTTCTGTGCTACTGTAGCAAAATACCTGATAAAAAGCAATTTAATGGGGGAAGGATTGACTTTGGCTCACAGTTAGACAGGATACAGTTCATCATGGCAGAGAGGACATCTTGACAGGATTATAAAGTGGTGGGTCACAGTTAATCTGCAGTCAGGAAGCAGACAGCAATGAATATTGCTGCTCAATAATCTTTTTTCTTGTTCTTCAGTCCAGGACTCTACCTGTGGCATAGAGCACCACATTCATTCAAAATGGCAATTCTTACCTCAATTAACCTAGTCTAGAAAATCAAAAATATGCCCAGGAATGTGTCTTGAGTGATTTGAGATATGGTCATGTGACAGTCAGTAGTGACCATCGCAATTTGATTTAAGATAAAATTTGATCTAGACATTAAGTAATGATGAACATTTGATGAGAAAGATTTTAACAAAGCAAGGCCAATGATGGTTTTAAGTAACAAATTAATTTTTCATCATAGAGGCTAATTCTTTGAATTGGATTTCGACCTTGAACTGAAGTGGGCATTGACAACAGCATGTCACACCATGCTCCTGTAATATACCATAAGTGTATAAAGTGCAAACACTGGTTTTCATTGCCCTCTGGCATTCATTTTTTCCCTACTAAACCTAAGAAGCCAGCAGGGTAATTCACACTTTCCTGTAAACCCATTTCTAGAGGCCAGTGACCAGAAGTTAATGATCATCCTCAGCTGCATAGGTGATTTGGAGCCAGCCTGGGCTTGATGAGATTCTGTCTCAACAAAACAAACAGACAAACATCAACAATAACAACAAAACTAAGGGAAAGAATGCCTAGAAAAAAATGTTTTCTTGTCAGAAACAGTTTGGTGAATAGCATGTACTATCCTTAGGGGTTTTCTAACAAACAAAACAAAAACATTTAAAATGAAGAAAATCGGAATTCCATAAGAATGTCCTTTAACTCTTTTCATGCTTCCTCCTGCCAGGTAATGCTGTGTTGTTTGAGACCAGTGGCCATTTCATACTGCAGTGTATGTTGCTTCTTTGTGATAAGTCAGTGCACCACCATCTTTGAGATTTTATATTCTTTAACTCTGGTCTCTTGCTCAAGGGGAGATCTCAGACCTTCAGGAAGTACATAGGTGTTTTTATTTTAGGAACTGTTTCATAATCTCCCAAGAGAAAAAGACAAAATAATAGGAAAAAGGTGTATTCTTCAGTTGGAGAATAACTTCAAAAGACTTTTGTGTAAAATTTCTGAAGCATCTCAACATTGTTATGCTAAGTATGTACAGTGTTTGGGAGTGGGAGCCACTTATTCACTGCTGAAGTAAGGATTGTTCAATTTGAATAAAATCAGTGTTGAGTAGAATTTTCAAAAGCAGTGCAACAAAACTGAGTTGCAAGCACCACCAAAATTTAATGGAAAAATAAAAACAGTGGGGATTCTCCAAATTCACTAATTGTTACAGACACATGACCACAAGTGACTCTGGAATTACAATAGCTACAGTATGGTTTAATATGGCAAATATCCTGCAAATTAAGACTATAGTGATTCTCTCTGATCAAATGAAAGAATGAGAAAATAGATTTATTATGCCATTTTAAGATAAATAATTGCTGTGGTCAGATATATGTGTTTAGTATTCAGTAGTTCTGATTAGTTGCTTGTACTCGTCTGTGGTTGATAGGCAGCATTGAGAAAGGTGTGCATGCTTAGTGCCCCATCCCTTTGTGTAGCTCACGTTGACTCAGTTCTTACACTGTTCTGCTCACATTGACACCATCCTGTTCTTAACATCACCCTGCTTAAATTGTTGCCTTACTCTGGTGACAACTGCAGGATTCCAGGGCAGAAGTTGTAAGTTTTAGTCAGCTCTTCCATTAAATAACATACTCATTTCAATTTATTGGACATGCAGTAACATTTCTATAAAAGAAAAATAACTTTTTTTAAAAGGTGACTGTCCTCCTGACACAAGCTGGATAATGCATTCATGAACCCATGTTACTACCAGTACCTCCAAAAGACTTGAACTGTTCTTAGCCCATATATATATTGCCATACAGCACAAAGGGAATGAAACAACAAAACTGAGGAAGGACTACCTTCAAAGAGGAGGGTTCTCAGTGATATGGGGTGAGGGCATGAATGAAAGGGAAAAAAGGATAATGTCATGGGAACATGATTGAAACATAGTATGTTCATATTTTAAACTTACCAATATTTTTAAATGCAGTGCAATATTAACATACAGTTATTTAATATTTTGTTATTATTATGCCATATTACTATAGGGTTCTTATGAACAGGTAATAAGTTAGTCCTTTCCTACAGTGCTTTCCATAATGTACCATTGCTACCGATTTCGCTGCTCCTATCAAGCCAACTTGTTCTACTTACTACCTTGTACAACTTTTTACTTTCTGTTTCTCAACACTTTAATCTATATATTTCTGTATATTTAAAATATTTTGGGAGCTGGATAAATGGCGTAGCAGTTAAGGCACTTGTCTGCAAAGCCTAAGAATTCATGTTCGAATCTCCAGGTCCCATGTAGGCAGATGCAGTGATGCAAGTGTGCAATGTTGCACATGCACACAAGGGGCACACATGTGTGGAGTACATTTTCAATGGCTGAAGGCCCTGGTGTGCCCATTCTGTCTCTCTGTCCCTTTCTCTCTCCCTCCCTCCCTCCCTCCCTCCCTCCCTCCCTCCCTCCCTCTCTCTCTCTCTCTCTCTCTCTCTCTCTCTCTCTCTCTCTCTCTCAAATTAAAAAAAAAAAGAGGTGGGTGTGGTGTCACACGTCTTTAATCCCAGTACTTGGGAGGCAGAGGTAGGAGGATTGCCATGAGTTTGAGGCCGCCCTAAGACTACATAGTGAATTCCAGGTCAGAATGATCTGTTCCAGGTTCAGCCATTTTTCCTCAAATTTCATTGTGTCATTATTTCTTACTGCTGTATAGAATTCCGTTGATTGTGTAGATATACCACATCTTAGTTGTCCATTCTTCTAGTGATGGACATCTGGGTTGTGCTACAGCGAGATCCTACCTCAAAAAAAAAAAAAAAATGTAAAATATTTTGGGCTAGAGAGATGGCCTAGAAGTTAAGGTGCTTGCCTATGAAGCCTAAGGACTCAGGTTCAATTCCCTATACCCACATAAAGCCAGATGCACAAAGTGGTGAATGTATCTGAAGTTTGTTTGGAGGTGCTGGATGCCCTGCCATGCCTATACTCTCTCCCCTTCCCTCCCTCCCTCCCTACTTCCTTCCCTCCCTCCCTCTCTTCTTCCCTCTCTCTCTCTCAAATAAATATAAATCATCTATGAAAGTTTCCATTGACTATTTACAGTATCATTTTCTCATATGTAGTATATTTTTCTAACTGGTAACATGTTAATCAAATGATAAACATTGCACATCATGGGACTTTTGCTACACATTATAAAGCCAAGTTTTATACCTTGTACATGGTAGGCAGTCAATATCAGGATTGATTGGAGTTTTCTTAGAATTTAATAATAAGTGTGCAATAGTAACTTATCAATACTGACATTGTTAACTCACTCAGCACTTCTCCTATACCCAGTGCTGATACTCTTTCAAAGTTAGAGTTAAACATTTTCAGAGCATTTTTGTCTGTCTGAATTCTTTGTGATACATGAATCTGTAGCTCAAAAGCAAAAAGCTATTTCATGATTATTCAATACACCAAACTGAAGAAAAATACAGTAATGATAGATAATGTCATTTTACTCAAAATTTTCCACCTCTAAATGTGATTTCAATCATATCCAATTTCTACTACTGAACAAGTTATTTTTAATGTCTTATTGTTATCATTATTATCATTATTATTAACAACATACTTCATATGAATACATCATGTGTTGGCACCCATTTTTCCCTCATCCCTAACCCCATTCCATTGAGGACACTCCTCAGTGGGGTTGCAGGTATTCCCCATGGGGTTGTGGTTTATGCATTGTGGGAGCAGCAGTCAGTTATTTTGAGGTGGTGGGAATGCCTCTGGGCATGATGTCTCAACCTTTGGCTCTTACAATCTTTCCTCCCCCTTTCTGCATAGTTCCCTGAGCCATGGTGTGTAAGTTTTAAGTCTACTTCAGTGATGAGCTCTTATGGATCTCTGCTTTGGTAGGTGTTGAGTATCCTCAGGGTCTGTCTTCTGTACCCTGGCACTGATTATCAGATTCAGCATGGAAGCATCACTCTTACTCATCTCTTCAATTCCTCGGTGGATTCAGCTGTGGCTTGAATGAAGTGTGAGGGGTAGTTTAATCTCTCCGGTCTCACTACCTTCTGAAAAAGAACAGATTCTCCAATTGAGAGTGAAGCCAGCATATTTAAAACGGGATAAGCATTATTAGTTTAGGGAGAATTTGATGTGTGTAGCCCCTCTTTTAGCCAAAAACTAGTGAGAACTTGACACTGGAGGGCATAATCTTTGTCTCCATAGTATTCTGATGTGGTGTCTAATTTCAAGATTTGGATTCCTTTATACTGAGTGGATTTCTTAGCCAATTAGAAAGCTATTGCTTATCCACTGAGGCTGTGTGTCAACATTCTTTAAAAAAAATTACTTTGTACAAGTCATCATGATAGGTATTATAGATATATAGTAAATAAGGTAGACATAGTCTTTGTCTGAGTGTACCTTATAATCTGGTAGTCGGATATACTGAAATAAATAGTTTCTGCAATAAATATTCAAGTCTATATGGGAACTGCTACAAAGAAAAGAGTGTCATATAACTCAAAGTGATATTAAGAGTAAAATAATTTAACACTGGGAATCTCTGTAACAGTAGGGCACTGATTCTTTGAGCAATTGAGTGTGCCTAACTACTGTAACAAGCTTCAGAAAACGTATAACTGGTACCTTGATATAAACAGGTCAATCTTTCTTTTCTCCCCAAAGGTATGACCATCTAAGTAGCCATATCCTCTCAATCTGTGTTTCCATCAAGATTTCCTTTTTATTTTTATTTGTTTGTTTATTTGTTTGTTTGTTTATTTTGAGGTAGGGTTTCATTCCAGCCTAGGCTGACCTGGAATTCACTATGTAGTCTCATGGCGACCTTAAAATCATGGCGATCTTCCTACCTCTGCCTCCCAAGTGCTGGGATTAAAGGTGTGCAACACCATACTCAGTTTATTTTTTAAACTTTAAGTGTTCCTCCAAATAATCCAAAGTAGATAGTAGGAAGTGTCCATCAGGGCCAGTGCTTTAATTTTCATGAGTTCTTCAGTGGGTGAAGGAATAGATGGAGTTTATGTAAAGGAATAAACACATACATACCAGGGGATTTTAACTGAGCTCCAGAGAAGGCGACTACCAACAGTAAAATGAAGGTTATTTATTAAATGTAAACACATTTTAATATTTGATAGGAAAATCTAAATAGTAACCAAAAATATTTAGCAGTGAAGACCAGATAAAATGACAACCAGTAAAAAAATTAATTGACTATGAAAGGAATAAAGGGAGAGAGAGGAAAACTGGAGTCTATGAGTTCGAGAGGTGGCTGCTTAGTTAAGGCACTTGCCTGCAAAGCCTAATGACCTAGGTCCAATTCTCCACTACCCATGTAATACCAGATGCATCTGGACTCCATTTGCAGCTGTTGGAGTCCATGGCATGCCCATTATTGCTGTTTTATTCTATCTGCTAACAAATTTAAAAAAAGCTTTAAAAAATTCATTCTAGAAAATGGATAAGAAAACCATCATTAGCTGAAATTCTGAAATGAATAACTTTATAAGTGTAATGACATTTTGGATTTTTAAAATAGACTACACTATAGAATTTCTAATAAAAATGTTTTCTTTTTTTAAAACATTAGTAATTTTATTTTATTTTATTTTATTTTTAATTTTTGTTAAAATTTTCCATGATTATAAAATATATCCCATGGTAATTCCCTCCCTCCCCACCCCCACACTTTCCCATTTGAAATTCCATTCTTCATCATATTACCTCCCCATTACAATCATTGTACTTACATATATACAATATCAACCTATTAAGTATCCTCCTCCCTTCCTTTCTCTATCCTTTATGTCTCCTTTTTACCTTACTGGCCTCTGCTACTAAGTATTTTCATTCTCACGCAGAAGCCCAATCATCTGTAGCTAGGATCCACATATGAGAGAGAGCATGTGGCGCTTGGCTTTCTGGGCCTGGGTTACCTCACTTAGTATAATACTTTCCAGGTCCATCCATTTTTATGCAAATTTCGTAACTTCATTTTTCTTTACCGCTGAGTAGAACTCCATTGTATAAATGTGCCACATCTTCATTATCCACTCATCTTTTGAGGGACATCTAGGCTGGTTCCATTTCCAAGCTATTGTAAATTGAGCAGCAATAAACATGGTTGTCCATGTACTTCTAAGGAAATGAGATGAGTCCTTAGGATATATGCCTAGGAGTGCTATAGCTGGGTCATATGGTAGATCAATCTTCAGCTGTTTTAGGAACCTCCACACTGATTTCCACAATGGCTGGACCAGATTGCATTCCCACAAGCAGTGCAGAAGGGTTCCTTTTTTTCCACATCCCCGCCAACATTTATGATCATTTGTTTTCATGATGGTGGCCAATCTGACAGGAGTGAGATGGAATCTCAATGTAGTTTTAATCTGCATTTCCCTGATGACTAGTGACGCAGAACATTTTTTTAGATGCTTATATGCCATTCATATTTCTTCCTTTGAGAACTCTCTATTTAGCTCCATAGCCCATTTTTTGACTGGCTTGTTTGATTCCTTATTATTTAACTTTTTGAGTTCTTTGTATATCCTAGATATTAATCCTCTATCAGATATATACCTGGCGATGATTTTTTTCCATTCTGTAGGTTGCCTCTTTGCTTTTTTCACTGTGTCCTTTGCAGTGCAAAATCTTTGTAATTTCATGAGGTCCCAGTGATTAATCTGTGGTTTTATTGCCTGAGCAATTGGGGTTGTATTCAGAAAGTCTTTGCCAAGACCAATATGTTGAAGGGTTTCCTCTACTTTTTCTTCTAGCAGTTTCAGAGTTTCAGGTCTGATGTTAAGGTCTTTAATCCATTTGGACTTAATTCTTGTGCATGGCGAGAGAGAAGAATCTATTTTCATCCTTCTGCAGATATATATCCAGGTTTCAAAACACCATTTGCTAAAGAGGCTGTCTCTTCTCCAATGAGTATTTTTGGCATTTTTATCAGGTGGCTATAGCTACTTGGGCTTACATCTGGGTCCTCTATTCTGTTCCACTGATCTACATGTCTGTTTTTTGTGCCAGTACCATGCTGTTTTTGTTACTATGGCTCTGTAGTATAGGTTAAAATCAGGTATGGTGATACCACCAGCCTCATTTTTGTTGCTCAGTATTATTTTAGATATTCGAGGATTTTTGTGATTCCAAATGAATTTTTGGATTGTTTTTTCTATTTCCATGAAGAAAGCCTTTGGAATTTTGATAGGGATTACATTAAATGTGTAGATTGCTTTAGGTAAGATTGCCATTTTCACAACATTAATTCTTCCAATCCAGGAACAAGGGATGTTTCTCCACCGGGACACTATGAAAAGATCAAATATTAGAATTTAGGGCATAGTATTAGGAAAAGAATTTCACTCAAAAGGCATAGTAGGTGTCTTCAACAAAATCATAGAAGAAAATTTCCCCCAAATTGGGAAAGAGGTGCCTATACATATACAGGAAGCCTTTAGAACCCCAGCCAGACAAAACCTGGAAAGAACCACTTCTAGCCATATTATAATCAAACTTCCAAACACACACACCAAAGAAAAAATATTGAAAGCAGTTAGAGAGAAAAATCAAGTTACCTACAAAAGTAAGCCCATCAGGATTACAGCAGATTATTCAACACAAACTTTTAAAGCCAGAAGGGCTTGGGGTGATATATTCCAAGTTCTGAAAGATAACAACTGTCAACCAAGGTTACTTTATCCTGCAAAGTTATCCATTCAAATAGACAGAGAAATAAGGACATTCCATGACAAAAGCAGGTTAAAGGAATATTTGAAGACAAAACCAGCTCTACAGAAAATACTTGATAGAATCCTCCATGCTGAAGAAAAGGAAAAGCACACATATAAGGAACCTAGAAAAAACAAGCAATACTCAAATACTAGTTAAAAGAAGAGAGCACCAGTAGAACCAGAACCACAAAAAAAAAAAAAAAGGCAAACATAAATACACACCTTTCAATAATATCTCTTAATATCAATGGGCCTCAATGCCCCAAGGAAAAGACATAGATTCGCAGACTGGGTTAAAAAGCAGGATCCTACAATTTGTTGTCTCCAAAAATATTTTCTTATCTTAACTAAATCTTTACATTTTTAGTATCCGTTATCAAAAAACAATCATGAACTTCCAAGAGGATAGCAAATAACATTTATAAATCAACAGAGAATTCTAGCTTGACAGAAAGAAGGTTGTAGCAGAATCACTGTACCAGAAGTTGAATGGCTAATGTAAGCACCAAGATAAGAACCTTGACAGTCATAAGGGGAACATTTACAAGCAGATGCAGCATATTAGCAGCCATCTTAACCTTGGTGCCTGGCTTCAAGTGTGGCCTTCACAGACAACCATTGATGCAGTGTGTTGCCAGCTGGACTTGCTTGATCCACCTTGCTCTAGAATTTTCCTTGCTATTAAGAACTCCATACTTGGTATGCTACTGGTTTATGAGCAAAATACAGAGCCAGCCAGATCAGATTTTTGTCACAGGTGGGAGGAATTGTTAGTATCCTAGAGTATGGAATGTGAGCCCAGGCACCCTTGATGCTGTGTCTCTGCCTCAGTATACAGTATGGGGGAAAAATGCATTTCTTTAATAAAGTTTATTTTTGCAGAGTCTGGGGATTGCCTTAAATGGGCGAAACTTTTAGCATAGACACAAACATTTTGAAACACTGTGTACCTTCAACTTTATGCCTAAATAGATTAAACTAGACACATTTCCTTATGCCCAGTTCCTCTGTCCTCCTCAAATAATAGTCTCCTGTCTAATCTAAAGATCTTAATTGGTATTGAGCAACTCTTTGCCTCAAACTACATTTGAATGTAGAAATAAACTGTATAATCAAGGTACTTCTTTTTTTTACATTAGCTAATTGAAAATCTTTTCTTTTTTCACTACTGTTGTTACTGTTTTGCTTTCATTATTTTACTTAAGCACAGCAATAAAGATACTTGCCTTCAAAGGTTTTTTAGTTCTTCGTTTATTTGATAAACATTCTCATTCTTTAGCCCTATGATCATGGTAGAATTACACGCTAGAAAAATAATTACTTCACAATAATTATTAAACCCAAGAGAGTCTACCAAGAAATATAGTATAAATATTTATGACGGAGCAAAGTAGAAAAAAACTCTTAGTGTTAATAATTTTTTATTTCCACTTTGAGATACTACAAAAGAAAATGGGGAGAACTTAAGATTAGGATATGTGGATTGGTTTTCTGAGCACCCATTTCTGTGGGATAAATGGGTAGCAAGGACTCCATCATGACATTTCCATTGGTTACCTCTTGTGACCAGGACCTTTCTCTGTGTGCAAGGAACCAACTGTAATTGCTATAATTAACCATTGCCACCTGGAGTGATACTACTTGATATGTTTGCTCTAAAATCTTAAGCAGGTAATACATATAGTAAATACATGTTTAATTTCCATTTTGATAGCATGCCATGCATATACTATCTGTACTGTGCCTATAACAGCATATCATCATAATAACATATTTAAATATTTACCATGTGTGCAACACTGCCCAAAGAGTTTCTATGTGCCAGTGTGTTTAATCTTTCCACAATTCTATAATCTATCTTATAATCATGATTTTGTTGATGAATAACTAGGGCCCAAGGAGATGACATACTTGTCTCAGATTCATGGAAGGTGGTCACAGTACATTGATCCCAGAGGGTGCATGTTAGTATCCTCTGTGCTGTATTGTCACTGTTATAAGATAGGTCACAGGGCAATGTTTGCAGGACCTTCTTCTTCACTCATGGCTCACGTGTGTTTAGGTGAGTCTTACTGTTCTTTAATAAGGAAAGAAAAGCTTTTGAAATGAAAATTCATTTGTTATCACTTTAAAATTGCATGAGTGTTATATACCAAATATTTGCATTATTAAAAGGATGGAGCTAGAGTACCTTTTATATCTTCCTAAAACAAATAATTCATCTCTCCCTTTACAATGTTTCCCCTGGAGCACCTACAGTGTGGTTTTGTTATTCAGCTCTGCAATGTTAGTGTCATTGCTGAGGCCATGGTTTCTATAGGACAGTTTCAGACCTTCACTGGCTTTCCTTAAACATTTCTGCAATGGGAGGGGAGAATGAAGTAAATAATAATTCATTAAGCCATGAATTTTATGTTTTATTTGAGTCAGTTATATTTTAATAATACACACACACACACACACACACACACACACATATATGGTCTATGCATGTTTGCTATAGCAGATAGCCTCATGATTTCATAAAAATCTTCACTGCATAAATGTGAATTTAGTCAGTGAAGTAATTGTAGACCTTTAACAAAACAATAACACAATGAAAATACTTGTTTTCACAGAGGTTTGTGTATAAAAATGCTGAATCTCACTACTCAAGGTTCTATGGAATTTTACAGGTGACCAAGACCCCTCCCCCTCCATGCTGAATCCTGTGTTGTCCATGCAGATCACTGTAGACTGCCCTTTTGATGGACCAACAGAAACATCCAGGGATGCATCTTGACACTTTATATCTATTTTCTCATAGCTCCAGTGACTAGAAGATCCTTGCACTTGACTGAGACCTGCTTATCTAGGAACCCACAAAGCTTTAACAAGGGAAACAGAAGGGATAATGTTAATAATGTTGAAGTAAAGATTCATCTTAATAGGTGGTCACTTATCATCATCATGAAATTGTAGACCTGTGGGAGTCTCTTGACCTTTATCCAGACAATGTCACATAAACTTTCACAATATTATTTTTATCAAAATAATATTGATGGCAGGTTTATAAACTTAATATTTATTTAGGACCAAGAATATCTTAGCAGTAAAACCCCAGCATCAGTATAAGTTATAGCTCAAGGCTTGATAGCAAGTAAAACTATGAAGGTGAATGGTTGCTGTAGGATTGCATAGCAATGACTCCACTTCAGGATCCCTACCCTTTGGCATTTGGAGCTTCTAAATCTCAAGTGGCTCAAGGAGCACAAGCCATGGGCACAATGCTGATTGTATTCATATCTTTAAGTTTCAACTAAAGCTCCCCTGTTTTTTCATTCAAGCCTGATTTAAGCCTTAAGTATTATAATAAGATGGATTAGAGCCTGAAGCCATCTAAAAGTTGAAGCTAGAGCTGGAGAGATGACTTAGTAGTTAAGGTGCTTGCCTGCAAATCCAAAGGTCTCAGGTTCGATTCCATAATACTCACATAAAGCCAGATGCACAAAGTGGCACAAGCATTTGGAGTTTGTTTGCAGTGGCTATAGGCCCCGGCGTGCCCATATTCATATTCTCTCTCTCTCTCTCTGTCTCTCTCCTCCCCTCTCCCCCTCTCCCTTCCTTCTTCCCTCTTTCTCTCTATGTCAAATAGATAAATATAAAAGCTGAAGCTGGAATAATTTCACATTCTCTATGTGAAATTGTAGTGTTAATGATTCACAGTGTTGATTAGGCTTGAGCTGATTCCATCTTATTGTGGCTTCCAATTCTCTGGATGTCAGGATATAGATGTGACTCACAAGATGGGATTATAAAAGAACAAATTTTCAGAAACACAGACATCCCCTTGAGGATATTAAAGCAAAATATAAATGTGAAATTTCTTAAGTGACCAATATTTTATCTCATCATATATGTTATTATGTACATTTATCATAAATACTAAATTGTTGATTTTCAGGCTTTTAAGGTAAAGCAGATGTTACCTATATTTTATAACTTTAAAAGGTAAAGCTTGAGTAATGAGAAATGCCCAGATTCTCCCAGTTGATCTAATAGTGCCAGCATTATTTCTGTCCCTACCTGTCTTATCCATTTATTTACAGTTTTAAGAAAGTGATTCGGGTTGGAGAGATGGCTTAGCAGTTAAATGCTTGCCTGTGAAGCCTAAGAACCCCGGTTTGAAGCTCAGTTCCCCAGAACCCACATTAGCCAGATGCACAAGGCGGTGCACATGTCTGGAGTTCGTTTGCAGTGGCTGGAGGCCCTGGTGCGCCCATTCTGTCTGTCTGTCTGTCTGTCTGTCTGTCTGTCTGTCTGTCTGTCTCTATCTATCTATCTATCTATCTATCTATCTATCTATCTATCTATCTATCTATCTTCCTCCTTCTCTCTGTCTCTCTCTTTTTTTTTTGTTCTCTGTCACTCAAATAAATAAACAAAAATGAACAAAAATATTTTTAAATAATATGGAGGTTAGGGCTGGAGGAGATGGCTTAGTGGTTAAAGTGTTTGCTTGCAAAGCCAAAGGACCCTGGTTCGATTCTCCAGGACCCACATAAGCCAGATGCACAAGGGGGGATATGCATCTGGAGTTCATTTGCAGTGGCTAGAGGCCCTATCATGCCCATTCTCTTTCTCTCTGCCTCTTTTTCTCTCTCTCTCAAATAAATAAATAAATAAAAGGTTTTTTTTTTTTTTTAGAAAAAAAAGAAAGAAAGAAAGAGTTTCAAGGCTAGGGGCATAGCTCATTGGTAGGAGTTTCACCTTTGAGGAGACACAGTACCTTTCCTGAATCCCTTCATGCTCCCTCTAGACCTCTGTTCATTTATGGTTGGTTCTGTTTTCAATATCCTGATATGTTTTATGTTTCTGAAAAATTCGTTGTCTTATTCCTAACCTTTTGATATACCTTCCTCCATTACATTATTTCTCTCTGTTACCAAAATTCTATCTTTGAATAATAATGTTGTTCAAAATTTGCTAATGATGTGTTACAAGCTAAATATAGTAGGCTGAGGCCAGAGAATTGTGCATTCAAGGCCTCTGCCTGGGCTACAGATTAAGTGCAACTCCAATCTGTGCAATTTAGTGAGATTTTAATCTCAGAAATAAAAATAAAACAAAAAATAAAAGGACTAGGGTGGTAGAGTGCTTGCCGTGTGATGCACTAGGTGCATACTCCAGTCCTGATAAACACGATAAGGAAGCATATATATTGACACACATGTGTTTACATACACGTATGGATCATAAGATCAGTTCATCATACTTCACAAATATAGCTAGCATAGTCTCCTTTCTTCATTTATGTAAAATAATATTACCCAAATTTTGCACAAGGAACTTGTAAAAAAATTAAAATATATCCTGTGTACCATGAATTATGCAGCTACAAAGCTGACAGTATATTGAGGTAGCAAATATATTCCCACCTAGAATGTAAGAGGTCTGAAACAAAGGCTTGATGTGAATATGAAAGGATAAATATTGCTGATGTACATGTGTATTCCTCCTACATTCAGTAGAATTTAGCTGCTCAAAGCCACACACACACAATGAAACTATCACCTTAAATATATAAAGGTAAATATATTATTCACAAAATCATTATTTTATTTCAAGTAAGATATTGTTTGTATGCATTATGAAGTATTTTCAGTTATTTGAAATTAACTCTAATTAAATATGTATATTGGATACTGAATCACATAGTGTATTCATTGAATTTCTCTTTTTGAAGAACATTATGGGTTGGAAAGATTGCTCAGTGGTTAAAGTATTTGCTTACAAAGTCTCATGACCCAAGTTTGATTCCCCAGTATCCATATAAAGCCAGATACGCAAAGTGGCACATATGTATGGAGTTCACTTACAGTATCTAGAAACCCTGCCATTCATTTGTTCATTCTCATTCTCATTTTCTCTCTCTCTCTCCTTGTAAATAAATAAAATATTTTAAAAAGAATATCATCATGATCAAATTGACTAAAATTTGAAGGTTTTAATCTTAACAAATGACTTGAACACGTACTATGGAATTAACCATATTGGGTGTAGATGAAGAGTGACTTGTAAGGGCAATCCTTGCTCACCAAAACAAATACAGTTATTATCATGACTTACTATTACTTTTTTATTAAGTCACTAATAATAGTAAAATAACTTCACATAAAAACCATCAAGCAAGAATAGGACATTAAGGGGAAATACATTTATGAATCCAGTTTAGAAATACAATGTATCATTACATCTGTGTTCATATGTATACTATAATATACACTGTAAAAATACATGGATATACACACATAGCTTTACATAATCTTATGTGAAAATTGTAAATACCTAGAGTAATCTTTAGGAGAAATACAGATTTTTAAAATGTACACTGTTTTCCTCAGAATCTGAATCCACTTGCATACAGCATCCTAGCATAATTCTAAAATATTGCTGTGAAATGCATGGGTCCTACTTCAAGGATTATATCCACCAAGCCCTTATGCCTCCTTCTGTGAAGATAGAACTTTGCCAAAAAAAAAACACATTGATGCTAGTTTTTCTGCTAGGGCATCTGTGGGTGGAAAAATTGGAAGGAAAATACATCCTGGGTCTATTATGCAATTTTTTTTTTTGTTATTTCTGGTTAGAGTATGATGATTCTGACTCTGGTTTGCTCCCATTTACCTCCTGATCCTATTTATTTCTTTTCTGTTCCTTTTTTCCGTTTTTGAAGGTAATTGGATGGTCAATTACAGACAAGGAAATGAAAAATCTTAATATAATAAGAAAAAAGTAGCATTCAAATCATTTGCATCATTGATCTCTATTCTGCCCAATCTTAAAATATGACTAATGATGATAAAAGTCTGGGTATGTTGGTAGTATTTTTGCTGCTAATCTAATGTTTTTACTTAAGAAAAAAAAATGTGTACTCCTCTCAAAGTCTGTTTAGAATGTGTTGAGCACATTTCTTGAAGAACTAGTTACTGTCTCTTGGTAGCAGTATTTTGCTATTTCTCTTTAAGTTACAATCTTTTTGGCATTGCATTTTTATCCTTTGTTCTTATGCTGTTGCCAGATTCCCTTGCTGGTACCAATTTTGGAGAACATGTTGACAAATGTTATGAAGTTCTAATGAAGTAAGAACTTCTATGTGTCCTACCAATTTCGAATGTAAAATTGGAGCCCTTTATATCATGAATTTGACTATGTTGTAATGATTCAGTGCATTGCTTGGTAGACAAAGCAATGGATAATATATGAATTCTATTTCTTGGGCTTAACTCTGTGCAGGGGTCCCAGTGGTGTTATTAAAAATAATACATGGGGCTGGAGGGATAGCTTAATGGTTATGGCATTTGCCTGAAAAGCCAAAGGATCCAGATTCGGTTCCACAGGACCCATGTTAGCCAGAAGCACAAGTGGTCACATGTGTCTGAAGTTCGTTTGCAGTGGCTGGAGGCCCTGGCGTGTCTCTGTGTGTGTTCTTGTTCCCTCCCTCCCTCCCTCCCTCCCTCCCTCCCTCTCTCCCTCCCTCCCTCCCTCCCTCCCTCTCTCTCTCTCTCTCTCTCTCTCTCTCTCTCTCTCTCTCTCTCTCTGTCAAATAAATAAAAATAAAATATTTTTTTAAATAATATATGGATGATGATGAAGCTCAGTAGTAAAGAGCTTGCCTAACACACATGGGGCCCTAGGCTCACTCTTCATCACTACCAAAGATAAAGACATAATATAAACCCAGTTCCTTTTTCCCATTTGTTTAATAAGTCTACATCCTTAGTGATTTTCAATCAACAGAAACATGCTTACAAAAGTAGCATTCCAGGGCTGGAGGCATGTCTTTTTTTTTTTTTTTTCACTGTCTTTTTTTTTTAATTTAATTTATTAGTTTTCTTTTCAGTAAATACAGGCAGTTTGGTACCATTATTTAGGCTCATCTGTGATCTACCCCCTCCCATTAGACCCTCCTTGTTAATGAAAATGGGTCGTGCATTGTGGAGTTAGCCCCCAGTTATTGGTATGATAAATGTCTCTGCAAATCGTGACCCAACATGTGACTCTGACATTCTTTCCGCCCCCTCTTCCGCAAAATTTCCCTGAGCCGTGTTGGGTTCATTTTTGGTCTGCTTCAGTGCTGAGGTGTTGGGGGCCTCTGAGGCACTGGCTCTCTGATTTGGTAGGAGTTGATTTTTCTCTGTGTTGGTCTCCTTCCCCTTTGTGCTGGTATCTGGTTCACAGGAAAACATCACCCTTCCTTATTTTGCCAGTTGTCCTTAGTTTCAGTTGGGCCCCTTTTGAGGTATGTTGGGGCAGCTCTCTTCTTAGGATCTGCATCTATCTGGAAAAGAGAAGCAGATTCTCCAACGGAGAGTAAGTTAGCACCCGGAAAATTGAGATAACACTTACTTTTTTGATAGACAGTATGGTAGGTTTAGGCCCTCTTATACCCCGTGATTGATGGTAGCTTGATATTGTAGAGTGGGCTTGTGTTTGGGTATGGTTCTGACTTGTTTCCCAGCTCCAGCTATGGGTCTAGTACCACTGAGTGGATCAGTTAGCCAAATCAAGAGCAACTGGTTCCTCACCATCGCTGTGTACCACTATTGCACTTGTGTGGGCATCACATCCGGTTATTTGTTGCTAATTAGGTTAAACAATGTGTTGCTTGGACAGATCTTGGTCATTTCCCCCAGTCGCCTATGTAGCGCCTTCTGGCACTAGACACGCTGACTTCCAGCCATGTCATTCCATTTTACGCGTCAGCTGTTAAGGCACTAGCCTGCAAAGCTAAAGAACCCAGGTTTAATTGTGATTGCCCAGTACCCATGTAAAGCCAGATGCACATGGAGGTACATGTGTCTGGAGTTTGTTTGCAGTGGTTAGAGGCCCTGGTATGCCCTTTCTCTCTCCCTCTCCCTCTCCCTCTCCCTCTCCCTCTCCCTCTCCCTCTCCCTCTCTCCCACCCTACCTCCCTCCCTCCCTCCCTCCCCCTTTCCCCTTTTTCTCTCTTTCTCTCTCAAATAAATAAATCAAAATATTTTCAAAAAAGTAGCCTTCTACCGATACAAGAAAGATTATTGGGCCAAGGATTTGTATATTTTTAGAATGATTAATTCTGACATCTGAAAAAGAATGAAGGAGCTGACCTCCAGATTTAAGTGATCAGGATGCTTTCCATCAAATCAAAAATTTTTTAAATATCTTGTTTTTTTTATTTATTTGAGAGAGAAAATGGGCACCTCAGGGCCTCTAGCCACTGCAAATAAATTTCAGATGCATGTGCCACCTTGTACATCTGGATTTACATGGGTACTGGGGGTTTGAACCTGAGTCCTTTGACTTTGCTGGCAAATACCTTAACCACTAAGCCATCTTTCCAGCCCTAAATCAGATCTTGTTCTGGAAAATTTTCATATCTGCATGTACGCTAGAAACCCACTGGCTTCTGTGCTGTCTGTTCTGCTATCAATTATGATGAGAAACTAAAGATGCAAATAGATGTCAGTGTCTCTCCAGACCTCTGATACAATTGTTAAGTGGCATGGGGTCATGTAATAATGTCAATAGAATAGAAAAGCTCAGTGATATAAACTCTGGTTCCTTTTTTTTCCTGTGTTCCTTAGACATAGTTCCAGCAGGTGGCCTAGTGATTCTTACAGTGCAACCATGTCTATTATTTATGTTGCAGTGTAGATAAGTGTCTTTCAGATACTTCAGAGAGACACACACTCAGAGATTTGACTGCCTTTAGTACTCCCAGTGACAGTCAGAGGCAGGTGGCAGGGGTGGAGGATGTGGGAAGTGAAAGATGAAATCGTTAACTGTGAATTTCATGACTGCAATACTTTGGGCTAATTGGGTTTAACTTTTCACTTATTTTGGTAACATATAGTTATTATGTAAAAATATCAAAAGTTGTGGGTAACTTAATGTAAAGATTATTGAAAAGGTTTTTGCAGCAGTGTTACTTGAGAATGACAGAGAGTATTAAATATCGCATTGATAATGAGATTTTTCCTCTAGAAGTTTGTTAACATTAATTAGATGGGAAAGAGTTCGTATACATCTTCTAGATAAAGCCATTTATTTCAGTTAAGGAAACTGAGACCTAATAGAGACTTTAAGTGACACTGGCTCTCCTGTGTAATTACTGACAAAACCAAGAGCCCACTAACTCTCTGCACTCTGTAAAGTGCTGAATATGGAGAAAGAGTCTGTGTCTAGTCATCAACAGGCATTGAATGATTTGTATTGTTAGTGTGAACATATATATGTTCTAGAGAGAAAAGGTGCTCTATATTCAATCCAGACATTTACCACCTACTAAGTGTAGCCAAATAACTAAAGCTATCTGTTAAATCTGAAAATACAAATGATAAAGAGCCACTTTTGAAATCACTGACTTACTATTACATTCATGAAGGTCTAAACATGATACCCACTATGAAGAGATGCTCAGAAATGTGGCTACTATTGAAATATGTTGTTGATAGTGATAATAAAGCAAACAGTGCTTCATCAGTAGGTGTTAAAGCTGTAATAAGGTAGTGTTGAGTAAGTGAACATTTATTTTTTTCACTCCCAGCTAAAAGCACAACCTACATTTAATCCATTGGACACATCCAACCATCTCCTTTTCACTCCAGCATGTATTTTGCCAAAAGCTAATACACCTTTAATAATGAATACCACCTTCAAAGTTATATTGATATAATGGCTAGGACTAGAATTCATCCCTTTATAATTTATGAAAGATAACAGAGAGCAGCGGAAAGGCAATGAATTTGGTGTTCAAAGATGCTGGCTTAGAACAGAGTGAGATCAGTCACTTGCTGGTTTCCTGATCTAAGCAGGTTTCTTCACTTCCCCCTCACATACAACTCCCGTGATGTCTAAAGCATAAGAGCATGCATCTTTGCTTCTCAGATTTGTCTTGAGATTGAGTACAGCTCTTCCCTGTACTCCAGGAAAATGTTAAATATGTTACATTCAGATCTCCATATCTACTAGGAATTGGTTATAGCACCCTCTGAAAACCAAAACCCAGAGATGCTCACTTCTCAGATAAAGTGGCATTGTATTTGCATGTAACTGATACACATTGTGCTTTACATATAGATCATGTTGATCTCTTATCATCAAATCCAGTGGGAATGCATTGTAAATAAGACTACACTGTTCTGTTTAGGGATCCATGCCAAGAAAAACAAATCTGCATATGGTCAGTTCAGTTAGGTCTTTATGCAAATATCTTCCATGCAGGTCTGGCTGAACCTATGTCCATGGAGCCCATGGCAAAAAAAAAAAAAAAAAAAAAAAAGGCCAGATGTACTTTCCTTTCTTCCTACAACACCACCAACCTAATGCTGATAATAAATGATAGTCAAAGTAATAAAGGCCTTTTAGCATGGGTCTGATACTCAAGTAGCATTTGGCAGACATTGGAAATACTTTGCCTTTTCTGTTCTGAAGATCAGAAGTACTACTATGGTAATTTGTCCTGTTTTTTTTTAATCTACTTTTTGCATGCTTGTAATATCACATAAATGTTGTCTTGGTCCATTGTCACATACCATAAGTGATAAAACCATGTAAAAGAGAATGGTTTCCATAAATGTTTGCAGGATTCAGAATTCCATAGTACAATGAGGATGACTCCCTTTACATATCTTTTTCTTCCCAAAGTGTCTGATTACATGTTGTATTGATCTGTGTTTGTTAACTAGATTTGTGATTCAAAGCAAACACCTTAATGTATACAAATGTAAATTAAGTACATGTTGCTAAAAATATCAGAATGTTGTCAGACTGTAGTATACTATGTGTAGTGGACAAATCACACATTAGAAAAATGTATTGTTCTGTACTCTGCACTTATCTAGCCCAATTAAAAGATTTTTTTTTTCAGTTAAAATGTTTAATTGTTAGGTTTTGGAGACATTTGGACTCTGTTACTATAAAGTTGCACCATTTGGGAAACCTGTATGGTGGCTGGAAAAAGATAAAACTAGGGAGATGGCCCATGGTTAATAATACTTACACAAGTATGGTGGCTTGAGACCACCCCAGTTCCCTAGCATCCACATCAACAGCTGGTTGTGGCCACTCAGATCCAATGTTCAAAGCAACACAATTTGCAATAGCCAACAGTGTATACAATCTAAGTGTTGAATGCTCATACCTATAATGATAAATAATGTCACAAATTGGCAATAGCTATGATATAAAGCACATATAATGATAAATACACAATAAGCAAAACAAATAGATTACCCACAGAATGGGAGAAAAATATTTGCTCGTTATCCAACGGACAGAGGCCTAATCTCTAGAATCTACAAAGAACTCAAAACTCTAAAACAGTAAAAAGTCAAACACCCCACTCACAAAATGGGGCAAAGAGCTGAACAGGCAGTTCACAGAGGAAGAAATACAAATGGCAAACACACACTTAAGAATATGTTCATCATCCCTAATCATCAAGGAAATACAAATTAAAACAACTATGAGATTCTACCTTATCCCGTAAGGATAGCAAACATCAAAAAAATCAAATGAAAGTAAATGCTGGCGAGGATGTGGAAAAGCAGGAACACTCATCCACTGTTGGTGGGAATGTAGGATGGTACAAGCACTTTGGAAAGCAATATGGAGACTCCTGAAAAAGCTGACTATAGAGATACCAACAGGCCCAGTTATTTTCTTACTGGGCATCTACCCTAAAACCTTCAAACCACAGGCCAGAGAGATTTGCTCAACCATGTTTGTAGTGGCTCAATTCGTAATAGCTAAGAGCTGGAATCAATCCAGATGCCCATCACTAGAAGAATTGATAACTAAGATGTGGTATATCTACACAATGGAATTCTATACAGCAGTAAGAAAAAATAACAATGGAATTTGAGGGAAAATGGTCGAACCTGGAACAGATCATTCTCAGTGAACTTACCCAATCACAAAAAAAAAATAAAAAAATAAAAAATATGCCACATAGTTTCACTCATCTACAGCACCTAACCTGAATCTACCCAAGATGCCTTACATACCCAGCAAGCATCTCGTGGACCAGCTAAAAGATTTTATTAGTCACAATTTCAGTCACTGTCTGGCAACATTCAGAAAGGGAACACAAAAGGTAAAGGTAACAAGAAGCATCAGCTATTGAGGACCAAAATGACTAGGAAAATTTTACTTAAAAGAGTATAAGAAAAGTACTGAGATTTGTGTCTGACCTCACAGTAACTACTGTAAGGTGATAAGTGAGACAAAAAAAAAAAAAAAAAAAAAAAAAAAACTCTTTAATACCTGTCGAATAACAGTGGTCCTTTAGGACAGTGGGAGAAGCCAGATATATATATACAATAACCTTGGTCAAAGTTTAATGTCAGGTACACTGTGAAGGAGTTGTAAGCCCAGAGATTTTAGAATTTGGAAGAAGGAGAGAGAATTTGTCCTTCAGAACAAATCAATAAAGGTTTCACTATATACCAAGCAATGGGAAATGATTTGGATATTCAGAAATTGAGAAAACATTGCACATGGGAGAGCAAGTACAGTTTTGAAAGTATTATTTTGGGAAAGATTCCAATGTATAAGAAGTTCTGTAAAAGCTGAAGACTAATAAACACTCAATAACTTTTTTAGTAAATAGATTTTAAGCACCATTTTTGTTGTCTTAAATCGCATACTACAATATATCAAAATCATCCTAAAATAAAATTATGAAATGATTATTGGCATATTCTCTCTTTGTAGGTAGGAAAGTTAGGGTCAGTGGGTGGTAAAAGAAAGTTTTAATTTAACTTGAGATAATCCAAATACTTAAAATTAACTCCCCATAAAACAGAAGGCCCCATTGAAACAAGTGGTGGCCACACCTTTGTTGAAATTGTTTACAGACCTATGATTTCATGTTAGTTGTCTATACTGCCATGGGCTGAGCTTCTGCATCCAGTGAGAATCAAAGCTAGCTGTACTCAGGGATTTCTCATAGCATCGTGTGTGAACCTCTAGCCTACAGACACCACAGGACAGAGTGACACATGCAGATTGGCTTTCTGGAGGTCATAGGCAGTACAGGGTTTTCAGTAGTCGAGGGTAGAGCTGTCAGCATGTTATTTCAAATCCGATTCAGTCCAAGTATATCATTTTCAGAAACAATATAGTTTATATTAACTTTGTATAACCATTGTGATTTATACTATAAGGAAGGGGTATCCTATTGTTAGAAAAGAAATTCAAGTATTTGGGGGAGATTATTAAATTTTTGTGACACTAATTTAGCATTGCCACTTTTATTCATTTCAACAGGTATTAAGACTAGAATGTTTTTGGCTGCAAGATGTGCTTGATATCATTCTTGCAGACAGTTGGCTTGTTTATATTAGTATTTTCTAAATTATAATGTAAGTCTGTATTTACTGTTCCTAAATTGTAAAATAGCATCTTCCACTAAGTGAAGCTTAAGTCCATGACCAGTACAAGATACAAGTCTCATTAAGCTATGTGCTTTGCTCATTTGATACTGAAGGCAAGTAGTGGAATTTTCTTAATCAACTAAAACCGTGTGTAGAAATACAAATCTAACGTCCTTTTCTGTTGTTTTATTTTTTTAGCCGCAGTATTGAAGTATGAGAACAACGTTATGAATATCAGGCAATTCAACTGTTCTCCTCATCCATATTGGCTTCCAAATTTCATGGATGTTTTCACTTGGTCCCTGCCATTTGTTGGGGAGAAAGGTTTGTTGTAGAATCCTGTGATATCCTTAATAAGATATCTTGGAAAGAAAATAGAAATATGTTCTGTTTTACAATAAGCACTCAGGCAGAAGCACTTTTGTTTAGCTCACCAAATTCACAAGCTGGGTGAAGTAAATTTTTTTTTTTACAAATTACCTGTCAAATTAAGAGGTTAGGATCCTCAAGCTTTCTTTTTATTCCTCATGTTAATAATCAATGTGTGCCAATGCTTAAAAACAGAGCATGCACTACTGAGACACATGGCAAAGAGCAGCAAGTGAGAATGAGGCCTTTCTCTTTCTCCCTTCTCCTCTGTCTTCTTGTTTTGTTTACACATTTTGATCTCAAACTTCAGCCAAAAATAGCATTAAAAGCCACCAGTCACCAACTCTAGTCAAGAGGCCTAGCTACTAGACTAGCTCATTCCTTTTGCATCTCAGGAGAAGGCAGTGGGCACTGCCATAAAGACAAGCTTCCACAATTCCTTTCCAATGGGGAGAACAGCTATTCATGTTTTTGAAACCTTACGATATTGGTGAAATGTCCAAGAATAACTAAACAGGTCAAGGTAAGAGTTTCAGTGAAGAATTCTTTCCTTTGGCTACCCAAATGAATCAGAAGTACCTTGAAGCTATTCACTTGGGACTTATATGGCCACTATCTTGCACTGATCGAGTCACTATGTGGGGTAGTCATCTGTCAAGTCCTCTGGAAACTGAAGCAGTGTGAATTCGGACACATACTTGACACCCTAAAAGACCCTCTAGTGGGGGATTTATGTAAATTGTTTAGATTTTGGCCATTAAAAAGGAACTCAGTGATGCTGTATTTTGGTAAACATGATTCAGTTTTGATAATTAAACTGGAACTCTGCTAATGATGCTGCTAAAGTTTTACATTTTATCATTTATCTTTAATTCAAAATGAACATTTCTTAAATTACCACATTACTTTAAAGTATAGCTTCTGATGTATTGGTAGCAAGCTTATTACACATATGGACAAACCCAACCTAATTTCAAGAGCTTTTAAATGTGATAGCATACACACTGATGGAAAAGTAACACAGCACTAATTTTGGGGATATAATATTGGTGTATAAAGCTTATTGATCTATTTACTGAATTAAAATTTTTATCCAACTCTACTTCTTAAAGTAGTATCTTAAAGCCTTTTGGAAATCACATACAGTGATATTTCTGTCAACACATCCATTTCTAAAATCAATATTCTCAAAAATGGTATCAAATACATTCTGCCAATCAACAGTTTTTATCAAACACAGAGCTCCCACTTATCCCTCTGCTGGATTCCCTGCAGGATTAGACAAATTAAGCAAAAGGAGTATGACACCTCCTCAGTCCCTGTGAGCAGAAGTCTGCATTCAAATCAAGATCAGGCACCATCGGTGTGAAAATAAGTAAAAATAAAACAAGATAGCTGTTTTCTTCCTCTTAGATTTATACAATATTCTCATCTATGTATTTGATTTGTCACTTTTATATTGCTCTACCTATATTTAATAAGTAATAAAAGGAGGTTTCATAAAGATGAGAATAATTTAATAAAACAAAACCCTGGTTATAGTTTCTGACATAGATTTTATAGAAACTAGATATGAAATGTTTTTGCGAAGGTTGTCAATTAATGGTACTAGAGAAATAATTAACATAACAGAAAAACTGTCTCTCTTCCTTTCTAACTATAGTGACTGAGATGCTGGTGAATGTCCTCAACATCTGCTCAGATGATGAACTAGGCTCAGAAGAAGATGGATTTGATGGTAAGATGCTAAGCCTTATACCAGTGCCTAATTATTTGGGATCCCATTGCTAACCCCAGTGATAAGTGTTTACAATTGGTTTATGTTTTAATAAAGACTACTAAGAATGAAACTATCTGTTCTAGTTAATTTTTTAAAATGTGAACAATAAAATCATGAGAGAAAATTTCCATGTTTTTGAAAGTATTTTGAAGTAGTAAACTGAATAACCATAGCTCATATATTCACAATACAAATTGATTTTTTTCTCTTTGATGAAAGGATAATACTTGCTATTTTCTAATAGATATTATTATTTACCGAGGAACTTTTTAAAGTACCCTCTAGTGGGATTTTACCTGTAAATTACTCATACTTTGATGTATATGCTAAAAGAAGGCATTTTATGTTGAACATTGGTATTTATGCCAATGCCAATAGTTTTTCTTATCAGTTCTATTAAGTAATAAATGAGGCAGAATTTTTTGTTTGTTTGTTTTGAGATACTGTATGGTATCCAGTTACCTCAAAGAGCATACATTTTCTACAAAGGTCAGTAATCCATGAGGTTAAAATGGAAGGAAAAAAAATAGTGTATTTTGTAAAAGCACACAAAAATATATGAAAGGGGTCAAAAAGTTGAGTTGGAGCATGAGAGTTAACTTCATTTTCATAAACATAATTTCATCTCTGTATGGGGCATTCCACGGTCCATGATGCCTTGAATATCTAATCTTGAAGACGGTACAGTCCAGTTAGAGAAACTAATGTGTAACTCACAGCATCAATATAATAAAACAAATTATGAAATAGAGAATTACTGTAGCAGAGGAAATTAGATATGGTGATCAATTTAAATGTATAACATTTAAGCCATTTATATCTACACTGGGACTTGGGGATTTAGTCCAGTGATAGAGTACTTGTCTGTCAATCATATGGTCCTGGGTCTAGTCCCCAACACCAAAATGAAAAGGATGAAAAAAAAGTCTTTTGTTAAAATGAAAAGAGAATATGGCCCTTTATGAATATTAGTATCTTAATGCATGATTTAATATTTACTTAGCCTCCATGCTTGTTACAGCTTAAAATACAAAATGCCTATTGCTTCAGGCTCAATAAAATGAAAATGTTCACATGCTAATATAGGTATAATCTGTATATGTTAGTAAGATATGCAACTTATTCCTAATATCTAGTACATACTCTCTTTTGTATACCTTTTCTAATCATATCACTTGTCCTCATATACTATTTCTGCATCATGTATCACATTACAAAGGAATAGGGATATATAATATATCACTGTATAAATAAGTATAAGGATTCATTAAGCAAATACAGTGGTATATTTTTCAATGTACAGGAAATGAATAAAAAATTTATGCTGTCTAGATTCTAGATTTTATATGTTATAGCCAGTTTTCTACATTAACTTTTCCATGAATACAACACTTAAAAGGTCATATTTTCATGATGGCAGAGACCTGTTTCCTAAAGGTAGGATATTAACCAGAATCATAATCTTAAATGTATGTGTGTGCATGTATGTAATATGTATGTATGCATGTAGTATATATATATATACATGTGTTGTGTGTGCATATATAAACAGGTACATTTTTAAGTAGTTACTTCCTGTTATGTCCCTTTACTTCTTAGGTGATATAGCTCTCTTCACCCATCATAAAGCCCATAGCCAACACTCCTGTAACAATGGGAAGGTCCACAAGCAAGCATAATCTAATCTCATTAGAGTGTAAAGTGACACAGGAGTCATCAGAAATACAGATTTAGAGGCTAAAGAGATGGTTCTATCAGTAATAGTGCTTGCTTCCTTTTTCACAAGCATGAGGTCCTGAGTTTGATACCAAGTACCCTTATAAAGTGTCACATATGTTGGCATCTGTGTGTAATCTCAGTGTTGGAGAGGAAGACAGGGCTCACTGACCAGCCAGAGTAGCCTAATATACACAAAATATGTAAAGAGCATGCAGCATTTTCTAGCATTCATACAGTACTACCTGCAGTTACTTACATAGATGGCAGCTTAACAGGCTGTTTGAACAGTACAGACATTACATGTGATTCTCAAAAGTTTTTCTGTTAAGCAAATAAAAACAGAAATACAGGTTAAAATGAAAAGCATATTCAATTTAAAGTATTAAATATTTTGGAGGGGGCAATCAAGGTTGAAGCCTAGCAACTTATTTTAATATGACTCAAAACAGTATATGGATTTCTTCAAAGGTACTCAAAAAACAATGTTCCCAGAGTTCTTTAACCCACTTTGGGTGAGCTTCAAGGTACCATTTCTCCTCTCGCCCATCCTTGCAGTGAGCGGCCTGCAACCTGCCCCTCACTCCGGGGCAGCCCTCTGCTACTGCTTGCCAGGCTCTTTGTCTGTTCACTGCAGGGATGAAAGTGGGACCCACAGGAGTCAAAGAGCTCAAGTACAACTCCTCCTTCGCTGCTGCTTATTTTAGGTGGGGACCTCTTGATGAGTTATTTATCTCATATCCAGTGTCAACTAAACTGCCAAAGTTAATAATAGTTCCTTCGCCACTCTCAAGTGTCTGCAGGGCCTTTCACAAGTAAGGATTCTCCTCAGTGTCTGTCGGTTCCCCTTTAGTGTGTAACGATGAGGCTGATGACAGTAAGTGGCACTGTGTAGAGCATCATTCTGTTACTGCTCTGTGTAACACTAATAATTTCACCATTTTGACCAGCAAAAAGCCTAATTATTAAGTAACAGTGCTAATCTATTGGGCAGTGTTTATGTAGTCAACTTTCTGTGCTATGTGTACACTAGTATTGCACCTGTTCTGCATGTTACGCAAAGTCGGTCAGTTTAAAGTATAAGGACATACAGCTGGTAAAGAAACAGTCAAAATTCACTCTGCCTGCTTCCTCCTGCTTTGAGCTTTCCACCACCTGAGTAGCTCAAATCTTTTCCTTAGAAACCACATGATACCAAAGAAAGATAGTAAGGAAATTTGTAATATACTTTGATTTGTCCTGTTAAATATACCTAGAATAATCTGTAAAGAAACTGATTTTTCACACTATTCTTTAGTGGAACACTTGGGAAGCTATAAAGCAGGAGGGTTATGAGTCAAAAGTCTTGCCAAGTATAAGACCAGGTTGAGTTAGACAGCCAAGTTTTCAGTGGAGATTCTGCCCTCATAAACTGGTTTGCAAATGAAATCATTTCATTCTGCTCATTTTACCACAGTCTTCTGTAAGCAGTTGTGCTTCTCACATGAAAAAGATAGGTATATCTGAGTGCACAAGAAATGTTCTGGAGCACACAGGCTTGGAGTAGATAGAAACCACGTGCTTATCTGGCCTCACTCACTTCTGCCACACACAAATGGATTTGATAGCCATCTACAAAATCATTGCTGTTCTATGTCTGTGTGTGTGTATGTGTTTTAATATTAAAGCCAAATACAAAACTTCTGTCATCTTGTAAAGTTTGGAAACAATTTGCTGCCAGTGAGTCTTTTGAGGATCTACTTTATGTGTGTTAGGGGTCTTTGCTTTCTTTCTGTTTCTGACTTTTGGATGATAAAATGATCATCTGCTTTCAATTTAGGGTTGTTACTTAGGAGAATATTTTAGAGAAGAAAGAAATCCAACTAGATGAATCTCACTTCATAGTTGATCCTCATTAATGAAGAAGACTCATTACAAAGCAAAGATTAGGAAATGATCCCAAAGTAGAGAGACATGAGGCAGCCTTCATCAGAAAGGGATCTGTTTTATCCATTATGATAGTGAGGAAATCTGACATAGCAATAAGCACTAGAAACCCAGCAACAGCTATGTGAGTTAGGAATTATTTATTTATTTATTTACTTGAAGTTTTATTTTAGATCTTAAAGTCATAGACTCTGAGATCACTTTTTTTCTTAAATACAAGTTATGTTGCAGACTATGATGTTTTATAAGTTTCACTAAAAACAAAATGTAAAGGTGAAACTGAAGAAAGGAAAGAAAAAATAATAAAACAAATGCATTTCAAACCAACTGGAGGTTCAGGCTGCCCTGAAAAGATTTAATATTAAATTAGAATTTATGTCTGTGCTTTCAACTAAAGAGAAAAACCACATGGTAGAACTTCTGTCCTTATGCACATTTTTGCCTTATCCTAATGTTAACCACAGCAATTCATTGACTATGGAAGCAGAGCATATTTTCGCATGCTTCTGTGGAACTATCTAAACTGTATGAAAGGCAATTATCTTGCTTTGAATTGTTACATAATTCCTCACATCTCATATCACTGTTTCAGAGTGCCTGCCTACTTAGTGTTTCTCCCTTTAAAAAGTCACATGGAACTTTTGTGTGTGTGTTCTAGCTAAGAGCTAGACTGGCAAATGTGACATTCTATTGGTGCTGGAAGTAACTCAGAAATTTTGATAACATTTTCTATCAAAACTGTGTTTTGTGTCAGAATAAATGTTTGATTTATCACAGAAGAATTTGACACTAATAATTCTCATGAAGAAATACTTGGGGACCCTGAAAACACAGGGTTTACCACCCAAAAACATTACATAATTATTTTCAGCAAATACTGGCAGCATCTCAATGTGATTGGATAGTTTAAAACTCGAAAGGGATGAATAATTTAAGCCTGAAATTTTCATCCTAAAAGTCCCCTCTGCTTCGTGCATCTGGTAGCACATATGCTGAGGAGCTTTCAACTTAGAGCTCTTCTGCAGCTGTAATTGCTGTTTCTAAGAACTTCATTGTAGTATGCAGCATTTTCAGTGCCCAATCTGAGAAGAAAAGACAATGAATGCCCTGTAATAATTAGGAGGGAACGTGTAAAATATTTATTTAGTTATTATTTGGCAGTGCTGAGATCAAACCCAGTGCCTCATGCCTACAAGACAAATACTGTACTACACCTTCTCCCAGAATGTGTTTTTTATATAGAAGTATAGAACAGGAAAGAGAGATTAAATACTATTTGATGAGTGGCTCTGTGATTCTTACTCTGTCTACACTAATACATAATGTGAAGGCAAGTTAATATAATAAAAGTAAAATTGGAGTATAAACAAGTAACTTTCTTAAGCTCAAAATCATACTTGAGAGCAAATAATGAAAAGGGATTTGATTTAGAAAAAGGTTAAATAGTCTCAATAGAAGAGGCTGAATCTACATAAAGGAAGAGCTTTAAAAAAAAACTGAACATAACCTATTCAAAAGAACACTCTAAGCACTTAAAAACTACAGAATTCACAGAGCCTTACAAGCTGAGGAAATGAAAGTTTGATGGCTCAAACCTAGGAGCCTCTGGGAACAATGGTATTGATGGAACAGTCAGTTTCAGAGACACATGACTTCTGTTACAGATTTATATTTATGTATAACCTATTCAATATAATTTAGGAAGTACCATACAAAATTTGGAAATGGAGTCCTGAAAATGGAAAAGAAGTTGGGGCTGGTGACAAAGGCTTGGGATTATATCAGATCCATTAGCAGGGAAGGAGTCCTCTAAAATTGCTGAGGTAGAAGACAATATCAGAAATTTAAGGGGTGATCCTTATGGCTAACCCATCAGAAGAAAGCTGGAGAAAAATGCAAGCCAATGAAAGAGAAAGAGGAATTGTCAAAGAGAACGCACAAGAGCTAGGGTGACATAGCAGTTTAGGCAGCCACTGTTTAAAAATATCCTTCCACAGTATACAAAAATAATGGGAGACATAAGTGTGGCCAAAAATGAAATATCACAACAATAACTTTGATTATCAGACATAAGATTATTAAGAAGAGGAGAATATGGGACTGGAGAGGTGGCTTAGCAGTTAAGGTGCTTGTCTGCAAAGCATGAGGACCCAGGATTGACTCTCCACAACCAACATAAGCCACATGCACAGGTGACACGTGTACAAGGTCACATATACACACAAAGTGGTGCACACATCTGGAGTTCAATTTCAGTGACTAAAGGCCCTGCCATACCAATTCTCTCTCCCTTTCTTTCTTTCTCTCCCTCCCTTTCTTTTTCTCTCTCTTATCTCTTGTAAAAAAAAAAAGAGAAGAGAAAGATTTTTGACAAAACTAAAAGAAAACTGAAATAAGTGAGCAAAAAAGAATAAAATACAAAGTTCTTCAATTGTAATACTACATTTTCAGTTTGCATTTCACAAATATATTCTTAATACTTATCAATAGTAAATATTCACAGAATATATTTATTTTGCATATTCAGTGGTGAACAGAACACATACTGTCCCTACCTTAATGCACCGTACCTCTAGTGGTATAATTAAACCAATTTTATAAGCACATTAACTGATTTGCCACTGAAACACTAAACCAATTTTAAGTACACTAGCCAACAAAAGATTGTAAAGTTTGAGGAAGTGAAATTGCAACAAAATATTTGATAACCCAAAGAAAGAACATGGAGAATAGAACATCTTTCCTTCATCTGGAACGACCAAAAGAAATACTTATCTGTTTGGCTCTCTAGAAAACATGGCCGGGTAAGGAATCCATATTATTGTCCTAGGAAACTAAATGAAGGATTAAAAATCAGCTTACCATTCATCTTTTTCTTATAACTTACCTTTCATGTTGTAATTAGAGAAAAAAGGAAAAGGACAGCATATATAGGGAAGAAATATTCCATAATATTTTGTAAGTTCTTGAAATTTTATGTCAGCCCTTGGCTAATTCCTCTCCTATTTTGTGCTGATTTTTTAAATTGCCTAACATTTAAATGTCTGATTTATAAATTAAGTCCTCTTTCTCAATGTAAATTTGGTCCTTATTGTTTGTATCCTATGTTATACTTTATAACCTATTTTTATTATAATTATACCTTTAAAAAGAAACATTTTATACCCAATACCATTAAATCTGAAACATGTCTGCAAAATTCAAGAGCATTTAGTAGATAACGGGGGAAGGTTCCTTTCACATTTACACCTATTGCTGTTTTGTTCTTTGACCTAAACAATCTAGTCAGCCATTGTATTTTAACCATCTGGCCTATAATTCATTTCAATAATTAAAGTTCCTCATTAATTAAAGAGCTGTGCTACTACAGGTTTCAAAAGTACTACCTCTGAATATGATATGATTATAACTTTTCACAAATGTGTTTCTTAATTACCTACCCTACTTTTCATGGTGCATAGAATCTCAGACCTTATAGACCAAATGCTAGTAACAGTAGGTGTATACCCTTTAGGTAATTGCTTGGTTTATGTCCACCTCAGGTGGACTCTTAGGTTCCCATTAATAGCCTGCTCCAGAAAATACACAACTTCCATATAAAGTACTACATGCATACACAATATAATATGGCATATGTTACTATCATTTTTTAAAATATTTTACGTATTTATTTATTTGACCAAGAAAGAGGGGGATAGAAAGAGAGAGAGACAGTGGGCAGGCCAGGGCCGCCAGCCACTGCAAACGAACTCCAGATGCATGTGCCCCCTTGTGCATCTGGCTAATGTAGGTCCTGGGGAATCAAAACTGGGTCCTTTGGCTTTGCAGGCAAATGCCTTAACCACTAAGCCATCCCTCCAGCCCAATATCATTTTTTATTAGTTTTTTTATTAAGCAAATACAGGCAGTTTGGTACCATTATTAGGCTCATCTGTGACCTACCCCTTCCCCATTGGCCCTTCCTTGTTGAGGTACCAATATCATTTTTAAAATAATTTATTTTTAGCATTACATCATCTCTTCAAATAATGGTAAGATTGGCCAATTACAACAAACATGATCTATTGCATATCTAAGCACAAATGTATTTATTAAATTTATTTCAAGAAACAAATCATGTTACAAAAGTTTAGCTATATCCCCTATGTCTAAATTCATTCCTTATTTGAGAATCACTAAAATAACTCTTTAAAAGCCAGGCATGGTAGTACCCATCTTTAATACCACCTGGGAGGCAGAGGTAGGAGGATCACCGTGAGTTCGAGGCCACCCTAAGACTACAAAGTGCATTCAGGTCAGCCTGAGCCGGAGTGAGACACTACCTCGAAAAACCAAAAATAATAATTATAATAATCATAATAATAGTTATTATTGTAACTCTTTAGCCTGACTAAGGCAAGAACTCACTGAGTATATGTATTTGTACATATATACATTATGTATGTACAGGCCCATATATGTGTCTGTGTTGTAAGATAATTTCACATTCCACAAACTGAGCTGAATTAATTGACCTGGGAAACTCTTTACAAAGGAAGCTGTAAATGGTTCCTGTCAGCCTGCTGAAAAATAAGACTGTGGGCTAATATGATATATGTGTGTTTTTCATTCAGAGAATTTTAAATTTTTTATTGACCATTTCTATACTTACAGACAATAAACCATGATAATTTCATCTCTTCCCCTACGTTCCCCTTTACAACTCCAGTCTCCATCATATCCCCTCACTCTATCCATTAGCCTCTCCTTTATTTTGATGTCATCATCTTTTCTCCTATTATGAGGGGCTTGTGAAGGTATCGCTAGGCACTGCAAGGTCATGAATATCAAGGCCAGTTTCTGTCTGGACAGTTGCATTGTAAGGAGTGGTACCCTTCCTTTGGCTCCTACATTCTTTCCATGCTTCTTCCACCATGGACCTTGAGCCTTGGAGTGTGTGTTAAGAGATGTATCAGTGCTGCACCCTCCTCTATCACTTTCTTCTCAGCACAGTGTTGCCTTTTGGGTCATCCCAATGGTCACTGCCATCTGAAAATAGAAGCTTCTTTAACCAAAAGTGAGAGTAACATTAATATATGAATATGAACATTAATTGTAGTGCTATCAGAGAAGTTTGGTAAGAGTAATATATGCATTTAGCCAGACAAGAGCAGACTTTATACCCCTAAAGCACATGACCTCACCTGCCATAGACTTTTGATTAGGTTTTGAGTACTAGGCATGTATTCCTCCCATAGAGTAGGCCCAATTAGAGAGCAGTTGGTTTTCCCCAGAGCAGACATGCCACTATTGCACCCATTTGGTCATTTGGCCTATTTGGCCGAACTTGAGGCTTCCAGTGTCCACTGTTTGCACCGCTGATGACTTTTGTATCCCATAGGGCTGCATGCAGTGCAGCTTTTCCAACTTTCAGTTGGCTGGTCTACAGGGAGAAGGTTTTCAGCTCAGCACCATCTTGATTTCTCAGTGACCTTGCTGCCCAAGCATGTGAAGTCTTCAGCAATAGGGTCTTACCATCTGTTACTCGTGGGAAACCAAGGGCCTTGGCAATAGCCTATAATGTTTGGAGGGAACAGGGACCTCCCTGGCCAACAACTCACTGGTAGGAATCCCAACCCTGGCACTAAAATTTGCTAGTAGCAGTCTGTGGCTTCTGGCTGTGCATTATCCCAAACAGTAGGCTTTCATAAGTCTTATTCAGAATATCTTGAGTTTTGATTGATGCTACCCCACCCCTTCTCTTAATCTCTTCCCCTGGCCTCACTTAGGCTACTCCACTGCCTGTAATCAGTTCTTCTACTTAAATATATATAATATCATTCCCTAAAGCCCTTCCCTCTCCTCTCTCCCTTACAGCCTTTTTCCAGCTTACTGGTCTCTGCTACTGATTTTTGGTGCCAGCTCACACACAAGTCTAAACCTTTGTACTTAGGATCCACATATGAAAGAGAACATGCAACATTGGGCTTTCTGGGTATGGGTTACATCACTTGGTATAATCATTTCCAAATCCATCCATTTCCCTGCAAATTTCATAATTTCATTTTTTCTTTACCACTAAATAAAACTCCATTGTGTAAATGTACCACATATTTATTATCCATTCATTTGTTGAGGGACATCTAGGCTGGTTCCATTTCCTAGCTGCTGTGAATAGAGCAGCAGTAAACATGGTTGTGCAAGTAACCCTAAGGTAGTAAGAAGAGACATTAGGATAGATGCCTAGGAGTACTATAGCTGGAACATATGGTAAATCTACTTTTAGCTATCTCAAGAACCCCCACAGTGATTTCCACAATGACTGAACCAGCATACATTCCCACCAGGACTATAGAAGGGTTCCCCTTTTTCTGAATCCTCGCCAACATTTATTGTCATTTGTTTCTACTTGATGATAGCCATTCTGACAGGAGTGAGATATAAATTCAAAGTAGTTTTAATTAGCATTTCCCTGATAGCTAAGGATGTAGAGCAGTTTTTTAGATGTTTATATGCCTTCTGCATTTCTTCCTTTGAGAACTCTATTTAGTTCCATAGCCCATGTTTTTAATTGGGTTATTTGATTTACTATTATTTTGGTTTAGTTCTTTTTATATTCTAGATATTTATCCTCTGTCAGCTGTATAGCTGGCAAATATTAGCTCCCATTCTGTAGGTTGTCTCTTTGCTCTGTTCACAGTGTCCTTTTCTGTACAAAAGCTTTGTAATTTCATGAGATCCCAGTGGTTGATTAGTAGTTTTATTTTCTGAGCAATTGGAGTTATATTCACAAAGTCATTCCTATGCCAATATGTTGAAGGGTTTCCCATACCTTTTCCTCTAGCATTTTCAAAGTTTCAGGTCTCATATTGAGGTCCCTGATCCATTTGGACTTGATACTTGTGCATGGACAGAGACAAGGATCTACTTTCATCCTTCTACATATAGATATCCAGTTCCCCCAGCACCAGTTGGTGAAGAGGCTGTCTTTTCTCCAATGAATATTTTTGGCATTTTTGTCAAAAATCAGATGGCTGTAGCTGCCTGGATTAACATCTGAGTCTTCTATTATGTTCCATTGATCTACATGTCTTCGTGCCCATACAATGCTGTTTTTGTTACAGTGGCCTTGTAATATAGCTTAAAATTGGGTATGGTGATACCACCAGCCTTATTTTTGTTGCTCAAAATTGTTTTGGCTATTTGAGTTTTTTTGTATTTCCAAATGAATTTTAGGATTTTTTTCTATTTCTATGAACAATGCCATTAGAACTTTAATGGAGATTGCATCAAATGTACAGATTGCTTTTGGTGAGATAGGCATTTTCACAATATTGATTCTTCTAATCCAAGAACATGAGATGTCTTTCCATTTCCTAGTGTCTTCTGTAAATTTTTACTTAAGTGTTTTAAAGTTCTTATTGTAGAGATCTTTTACTTCCTTGGTGTGGTCTATTCCAAGGTACTTTTTTTTATGAGGAAATGTGAATAGGAGAGATTCCCTGATTTCATCCTCTGCACGATTGTTGTTAATATATTGGAAATCTGATTTCTGTGTGTTTTTATTTTTGTATCCTGCTATGATGCTAAAAGTGTTTATCAGCTCTAACAGTTTCCAGATTTTTAAACTTAGAGGCATATTTATAAAGTATGTCCTTAAGATTTTCTGAATTTCTGTTGTAATGGTGCCTTTTCATTTCTAATTTTATTAATTTTGTTTCTTCTCTCTTCTGGTTAGATTTGCTAGTGGTTTATCAATCTTGTTTATCCTTTCAAAAAATCAACTCCTTGTGTCATTGATTCTTTGGATTTTGTTTATTTGTTTCTGTTTCATTAATTTCTGCCCTAATCTTTATTATTTCTTCCTGTCTACTGATTTTTGGTTTGCCTTGTTCTTCTTTTTCCAAGGCCTTACAGTAAATTGATTACTTGTGAACTCTCTAACTTCTTAATATAGGCACCTAGAGCTATGAATTTCTCTATTAGGACTGCCTTCATTGTGTCCCAAAGGTTTTGGTATGTTGTATTATTGTCATCATTTGATTCTATGAATTTATTGATTTCCTTTTTTTATCTCTTCAATGACCCATTCATCATTCAATAGTATACTCTTTAGTCTCCATGAATATCTGTATGCTGTGTAGTTGTTTTGTTGCTGTTTACAGTTTAATCCCATTGTGGTCATATAGAGCACAAGGGATTATTTCAGATTTCCTGAATTTGTTGTGATTTTCTTTGTGTCCTAACATATGGTCTGAAAATGTTCCATGTGATGCTGAGAAAAAAGTATATTCTTCAACATTTGGATGTAATGTTCTGTAGATATCTGTTTGGTCCATTTGCTCCATAACAACATTTAATCCAGATGTCTCTTTGTGTATTTTGTGCCAGGATGACCTGTCAATTGATGAGAGTGGGGTATTGAAGTCACCCACTATAATTGTGTTTGGTGTTATCTGTGACCTTAAGTCTAATAGTGTTTGCTTGATGAAATTTGGAGCCCCATGTTAGGTGCATATATGTTTATGATTGCAAGATCCTCCTGTTGGAGTGTTTCTTTAATCAGTATAAAATTACGTTCTTTCTTTCTTTCTTTTGTTTATTGTTTGTTTGTTTGTTTGTTTTGGCTTTTAGAGGTTGGGTCTCACTCTAGCTTGGCTGACCTGGAGGAATTCACTATGTAGTCTCAGGATGGCCTCGATCTCATGGTGATCCTCCTACTTCTGCCTCCGGAGTGCTGGGATTAAAGGAGTGCACCACCACACCTGGCTTAAAATTACCTTCTTTATCTTTCCTTACCTGTGTTGGTTTGAAGTCTATCCTGTCAGATACTAGGATAGCAACTCCTGCTTGTTTCTTAGGCCCATTTGCTTGAAATACTGTTTTCCATCCTTTCACCCTAAGATGGTGTCTATATTTTATTGAGCGATGAGTTTCCTGGAGGCAACAAGCAGCTGGATCCTGCCTTCTAATCCAGTTTGCAAGCCTGTGTCTTTTGGTTGGGGCATTAATGCCATTGATACTATAAGTTATTATTGAAAGGTATTTATTCTTGCCATTCTTCTTGTTTTGCAGTGCTTGCTGATTTACCTTTACTCTTTTGTTTTAACTGTTATTTGAGTATGGTTTATTTTTTCCTGTTTCCTAGTGTGTGTGCTTTGCCTTCTCTTCAGTATGAAGGATCCCTTCAAGTATTTTCTGTAGAGGTGGCTGAGTTGTCATAAATTCTTTTATCCTATTTTTGTTGTGGAATGTCCTTATTTCTCCATCAATTTGGCTAGATAGCTTTGCAAGATAGAGTATTCTTGGTTGACAGTTGTTTTCTTTCAGAACATGGAATATATCACTCTTAGCCCTTCTGGCTTTTAAAGTTTGTATTGAGTAATGTGCTGTGATCCTGATGGGCTGGCCTATATAGTGACATGCTTTTTCTCTCTAACTGCTTTCAATATATTTTCTTGGTTTGTGTTTTTAGTAGTTTAATTATAACATGGTGAGGAGAGGTTCTTTCTAGGTTTCGTCTATTTGGTATTCTAAAAGCTTCTTGAATGTACATTGGCATTTCTTTCCCAATTTAGGAAAATTTTTCTTCTATGATTCTTTTTGAAAATGCCTACTAAACCTCTGGATTGAAATTCTTCTTCCTCTACTATACCCTGAATTCCTATTTTTGATCTTTTCATACTGTCCCAGATATCTTGAAATTCTCATTCATACCTTCCTATTAGCTTGTCTTTATCTCTGTTGGACAGTATTAGATATGCCACCTGGTCTTTTAGTTTAGATATTCTGTCCTCTCCTTCATCCATTCTACTGGTGAGGCTTTCCACTGAGTTTCTTATTTGTGTTTTTTAGTTCTAGAATTTCTGCCTGGTTTTGCTATAGTATTTCTATTTCCTTACTCATGTCTTATAGTGACCTCCTTATTTCATTAAGTTGATTTCCTGTGTTCTCTTGGAATTTCTTCAGGAGTTTTTCTCCTTTGATTCTTTTGATTTCTTTGAGTATAGATAAAAAACATTTTTTTTAATCTTTGTCAGGTATTTTATCTAAAACAATCTCATTGGGGGTTGTTTCTGATGAATTTATAATTTTTCATGGGATTGTATTATCTTGATTCTTTGTGTTTCTTGTATTATAATGTTGTGATTTTTGCATCCTGAGTTGGTTTTATTGTTTGAGTTTTCTAATAATCTGAGGTGCTTTTAGATTGGGAAATCCAACTTTATGTACCTTCAGAGTAGTAGTTTAAGGTGCCAAGTGTAGCTCCTGTACTTCAATCCAACCGCAGAAGTAATCCTAGGTGTTGAGATTGCCTGCTATTCAAGTATTCTAGTGGGCTGGGTGGAGCAATTTACTGGACAATTCTAAAATTCAACTGAGCAATATACATTCAATAAAAACCAGCACAGAGTATGTAAGTATGGGGATTGAAACAGAAAACTTTATACAACCAAAATCCCTAAGAGTGTGTGTTGCTCTACACCCTTTGTCCTGTCTGCTGGGAGGTTAAGATTTCTGTTCTGAAATGGGTGCCAAGTCAGCCTGGGTCTGAATCAGACCCTGCCCCCAGTAATAACAGAAAAAATAAAGGACAAAGGCTCTATGAATCTGAAAGCATCAAAGGCAACAATAGTCAACCCCCAAATACGGCTTAATTGAGAATAATAAAGCCAACCAAGAATATGTAACCCATAACCTGCCCTGACATGGAAAGAGAGATTGGCACTTCCAGTGTAGGCTTATGTACCTGCTTTTTTGTCAGTTGACCTCATTACCTTTTGAGGTGGCTTCAAATCTCAGCAATTCTGAGTGCCCACTTCGGTCCCTCCATGTTGTGCTGTGAATCTGGTGTTCTGATCAGCTGCACTGGATGCCCTGCCGCTGGGAGCTGAATGTGTTCTCTGGAGGGTCATGGTGCTGTCAGTTAGGGGATGGAAGAGTGCAGGAAGCCTGGAGTTGTACTGGAACTGCTCAGCTGGTACCACCTGTGTCCTGTTCAACAGCTCCTCTGCTGTCTCCCCTTCAGGTTTCTTGGCTTCTTAGGAGGCTGATGAGGTTGAAAAATCCCTTTGTTTGGCCTCTGTTTCCATAGCTGGTCACCAGGCAGGCAGGCCCTGATGGGAGTCCATGGGGTATGGGGTCCAGGTCCACAATCTCCTCAGTGGGATTCTGGCCATTTCCTCTTTTCTGAGAGATCTTAGACTCTCCTGCTTCCCACTGTTGCCAATAAAAACCTATACACCTTCACTTTTCAGATGAAATGTGTATTTTGGTGTGGTTTTGCTCAAATCCTTCCCTAGACTGGATTGGTGTCACTCCTGTGCAGCCATTTTCCATAATCTCTTCTTCATAGCAGTGCATTTTAAAGGTACGGGTACTCAACATGGATATTATTGTCTTGTAAGAGTAATACTAACTTACTGAACAACTGTGGAAGAGTTGTCATGAGGTTGACATGTGCGAAACATTCTCCTCAGAGAATATGTTTCACCTTTGACACACATGATGACTTCAACTTTCAGTCTTATAAAAAAAATTATTCTTTCCTGTGTTTTCTTAGGCCATGAGAAGCTAATCTTCCATTTTTTTAATAATTCTGTATAAATAGAAATCTTGGTTGTGTTTGGACAGCACACCTTCGGAGGGTGTTCATTTGGATCAAAGAGCCTAACAAATGATATTATGATATTATCCTCTAGGGATTTTCCATCATCTAGGGTCCAGCCTTGGATCTAAATGTAATAAAACTTGTCAGGCCTAACCTCAGGCCCACTTGATATTTACATGATCTAAAATCAAAACATGTCAGGCCTAACCTCAGGCCCACTTGATATTTACATGATCTATCTTTTAATTTACAGAGAGAAATACCATATCAGGGGAAAATTTTATTCTTAATACTAAGGGTTTTTGAGTATTAACTATATAGCCTTTAGCAAGTCGCATAGTCACTGCAAATATATTTGCTAAAAGTTGAGAATGAATGAACATACTACTAATTTAGTTCTTATAACCGTCTATGAAATAGATCATCCTATACACTAGCTTCAGTGAAACCTGTGTCATCTCCGTCCAGTTGAGTTTAATCCTTTTGACTTTAGTCCTACTGAGTACTAGAAAAATGCCAACTATGATGGTTCACGGTTGTGATTGTAGCACTCGGGAAGTAGAGCCATGCAGGTTTCTGGGGATCACTGGCCAACCAGTTTAAGTCTGATTGGTGAGCTCCAGGCCAGTGAGGGACCCTGTCTCAGAAGAAAGAGGCTGATGTTCCTAAGAATGACATCCTAGAGTACTCTGACCTCCACATGGACAAGTGTATTCACACTCCCCACACACAAACATGCACCCATATACATACAAACATGCACATGCACATACAAATGCAAGTACATTTTAAAGCTATTACAATGGCTATCTATACATTTTGTATAGATAGCCATTATGGTTACTTCACTTGTAGAAAATAATACTAATTTGCCTGGCTAAGGTGGTGCATGCTGGTAGGAAATTGCTAAAGAGGCGTAGGCAGGAGGATCAGAAAATAATACTAATTTGATAATTGTTATTTCCTTATTAAGACGTGCTGACCACGTGGTCATGCTCTGAACTGAAAATCTAAAGAAGATTGCTAGACTACTTAAAGTCTTTAAGTATCCTCAATTTCTGTGACTCTACAAAGTAAGCACTGAGTTGTTGGGATGCACCATCTCAGACAACAATGCAGAAGATCAAATTACAGTATGTGAGTGAAGTAACTTACCAACATGCAGGAATTGGACAGCTGAATCTATACATTTTTTAAGACTCCCCCTGCAAAGAATTCAGTGATATTTTGTGATCATAGAATAAGAAAACAGTCTCCTGGCTTGTCTTGAAATGTGTCCCACAGTAGAGGATTTTATTTCAAATATCATATTTGAAAAGATATTTTGGTGTTTCCAAAATAGGATATTAGACAGAATAGTGTACACCAACTGTTCCACCACTAGAGGCTCTATTACATGGTGAGACTTTTGTTAAGTCACAAAACATATGGAAGAAATTCAGAATGCGTGGCTTGAAGAGGTTTGTAGTGACTTCCAACTCTATTGCCTGTCAGTGGGTAATACAGTCCCATTAGGATGCAAATGAGAATGTAGCATAAATTCAGAGAACCTGACTGTCTCTGGATTAGTTTAACAGCACTGACCCTGCACAGGTAACAATGCATATTCCCAAACAGTAGCTAGTCGTCGGGAAGCAACTTTCCAACAGCTGTTACATCCAGAACCTGATAGTGTCTAGTTCTCCGTAGTACAGCAGTCTAAAGGCTGGAGTGTTGGCTCTACATGGATCGCCAAATGGCATTTTAAGGGAAGTTAAAAGAGACCCTATCATCACATCCTTCTTCTGTAAGGTACATGGCCTGACAACACACCACTTGACCTCAAGGCTAAAGTCTTCCCCTCTACCTTTCTCAACTGCCCTTTCTCATTCTAATGACAGACTTCCCCTCCATGAACAGAGTGAACATCAAGAAGTCTCCTTAAAGCAGTAGGCTTTCCCTCCATCCCTATTATTAGGAGATGCATTCCAATAAAATATATCTCTTTGCATACTAAATATTTATAAATGCCTCTCATATGTGCACACTGTTTAGCTTAATTATGAACTAATAACGGTAGTGACATATATCCCAAAGAAATAGGTAGGGCCTGTTGCTATGGAAAATTTAAAGATGTGAAGATATTTTAAAGTTAGAATACAGAATACACTGGAGTAAAATTGAATAAATTAAAATGGAAATACATTTCAAAGACAAAAATTTAATAAATACATATGAAGGTCTTGTGTGCAGATTTTTCTTTAAATGAATGACAGTGAAGATTAAATTGCTGAAATAAAATATATGTTGGCAGCAGAGTGAAATGGCCATTTCATTTTAAAATGACCATGTTGCCGGGCGTGGTGGCACACACCTTTAATCCCAGCACTCGGAGGCAGAGGTGGGAGGATTGCCTGACTTTGAGGCCACCCTGAGACCCCATAGTGAATTCCAGGTCAGCCTGGGCTACAGTGAGACCCTACCTTGAAAAACCAAAAAATAAAAATAAAAATAAAAAATGACCATGTTAATAGTATTACATCCTTTACAAATATTTAAACTTGGAGTTACAAATAGAGAATACTGCTTGGGAGCTACATGAGTAAAGTTTTCTAGGGTTATACTTTTGAAGCCATTCCATCAGAATAAACACTCCTTGATGCTGTAGCACCCTCCGTAAAGCCAAGCCTCCAGATCATAGTGAGGTAGGAATATGTAGGGTTGCACTCATCACAAGCAAGTGTCCAGGCTGCCCCAGATGGATATTGAAGTGGATATCGTGGATATTGATGCTCAAGTTTGTTATTCTTAAACTAGGTCAAGAAGGAAAGGATAAAGGATCCCAGGTTTAGGGATGGTTGATCCCATCTTTAGAATCTGCATTGCCCAATTAAGAAATTCTGTAAATTAACCACCATCTGTAAAAAGCCTTAAAGTCCAATTATGTAAGTTTTCGCTGCAGCCGATATCTCAAAAGTATTAATTTTAGATAAAAACCAAACTCATTTTTTTCTTTAATGTGACACAAAAAGATAACTTTTATCTCATCACCTTGTTTCATTCCATCACTAGCCTTATTCATATTTACCTGTTGTTAACTTTGTCAAAAAGTGAAATCTGGAGAGGCATGGTTGGCACACACCCTGAATCCCAGCACTCACTCACTCGGGAGGTGGAAGGTAGAGAATCGCTGTGAGTTCAAGGCCAGCCTGAAACTACATAGTGAATTCCAGGTCAGCATGGACTAGAACAAGACCCTACCTCAAAAAACCAAACAGAAAAAAAAAAATCTAGAGATATCTCTAAACTACTGTTACTAGAAGTAATCCATGATCAAGGTTTCTTTCTTGTAGACTAGTTTTAGTGAACTTAGTTAACTTTTAACAAATTTGGGAAAAGTATACCAGATAATATTTGTGTGTGCTTAAAATATAAGTTAAGAATGTACTGAGTTGACTAGCACATATACACTTTAAAATATGCCTGTCATATAAGAGGATATTTAATATTAGTATAAATACATGTTTGTGTGACATTTGTATGGCGTATTTTCCTTAACTCCACATAGTATAGATATACTTGTATCATTTTTAATTCTTTAAAGATGGAGACCTAAATAATAGCAAAAGATTTGAGACTAATGTGATAAAAGCAGTAGAAAAGTTCTGGCAGCTTTTCCCCTAAAAACTGATTCACTGAAAACAGTCATTTTTTAAAATTATTTTGTTTATTTTTATTTATGTATTTATTTAACAGCGACAGACAGAAAGAGAAAGAGGCAGAGAGATAGAGAGAGAATGGGCATGCCAGGGCCTCCAGCCACTGCAAATGAACTCCAGATGCATGCGCCACCTTGTGCATCTAGCTAACATGGGTCCTGGGGAATCAAGCCTTGAACTGGGTCCTTAGGCTTCACAGGCAAGCGCTTAACCACTAAGCCATCTCTCCAGCTTGAAAACAGTCTTTTTTTTTTTTTGGTTTTTCAAGGCAGGGTTTCATTCTAGCCCAGGCTTGCCTGGAATTCACCCTGTAGTCTCTGGGTGGCTTCAAACTCATGATGATCTTCCTACCTCTCCCACCCCAGTGCTGGGATTACAGGCGAGCATGACCACACCCAGCTGAAAGCAGTCATTTTTTAAAGCTGCTATTTCGCCTTCTAATAAGAAAGTATTCCTCTTTTATAAAGTTGCTGTGTAGCTGGTCTGCTTCATTACTTACAGTAGTAAAAATGGGTTGAACTTAATTGGAATCTTAGACTTGGAAAACAGAATTTTTTCATCCGGCTCTGTGCTGTGGTGGTCTGGAGAAGAGGGAGGAGAATATGACCCACATAGAAAATTTTCTCCCTCCCTCCTTTATAACAAGCCCATGCACATTATGTGACTGTTGCATGAAGAACACTATGATATGAAGATCTCTTTCTGAACTGTTTGTTGTTCTCCTTCAAAATCAACGTTTTTCCAAATATAGTTTTCATTTTTTCACATTTTATTAAAAAGTCAACCTGACCCTCCCTCTCCCCATCTTTCAATCACAACATTTTATTTTTCCATTTAGTACCTGGAAAAATAAGTTCCATTTATTTCTGCTGCCATATGATAACTCCATAACTGTTGTCTGCTTGGATTCCTGTGCTGGGGCATTCCAGCCTCAGGCATTTCCTCTACTCACCCAAGTTGACCATCCTCCCATGTACCCAACGCCATTCACACTAGATGTCTATCAGGCATTATCTAAACATGGAAAAGTACTTGCTGTCCCTGCATGTTTCAAAGCTGTCTATAGAAAATGTTCTTTTTACATGTTTTAGATACTTCTTTCCTTCAAGAAGATCCTTTAAAATCTCTCACCTATTGTTGTCAGCTATCAGATATCACTGTCTTGTGCTACCAAGCAACTGGTTTTTTAAATGTTTAACAACCCACCCCTCCAGAAGGAAATGGTCCTGGTTTGTGGCATTTGCCATAGTATAAGTCCTCCCTCTCTCCTGGCTGCTTTCAAGCTACTGCTTGAAATGTGGGGGTATAGAGTTAAAAAGAGGCTTTTAGCAAACTCTGGCCAGCTGTCTTTTGTCTGCACCTGAACACTTCTGCTACTTCTACTGTTCATCACTATGTAATATAGTACCTCCCAGTCCTTGTGGGACCTCTTGAAACAGAAACTGTCCTTTATTCATTCTTCTGTACTTCACTAACCACAGAAGACTGTATAGAATAGGTTCACGTGAGCATCTCATGAGTGAGTGCTTGGTGGGTTTAGATGTTGTATTCTACATAGTACTTTCTGTGTACCTTTGAACTGAGTTTACACTAGTGGCAACTGTGAGCGGGGTGACAGGGCCAGCGCCTGATATGTGGCACACCCCGGCGCGGGAACCTCCCCCTCTTCTGGCACATGGCCCTTCTGTCAGTGCTGCTGCCACCTCCAGCTCCCGTGGTGGCTGAGGTCCAGTGGGAAGCAGCAGGTACTCAGCAGGCCACTTGCATAGTTACCTTTAAAACATCATGGGAAGTCAGCAAGGTGCACCATTAAGGGTAGGAAGGACACACTAAAAAGAAATCTTTAAAGATGCCCTAAGACTATATTGACTTCTTCAACATTGCAGAAAATTAAGTGTGCAGAGTTGTTTGGATTCTGGAAATTGTAGAATAATGGTCCAGGCATAAAAAGAGCAGAGCTTAAAAGATGAAAAGCAAAGCAAAATGGAAAAAAAAAAGTTTGTAATTATGAAGACCTAAAATGAAATTTAAATTAAAATTATTAATTTCTTATATGAAATATTTACTTTTAGACTTTGTTAAAATAAAAATGACTCTGTAATTATGAAATGGTGTTCAAAAATGCCAATTTTCAATTCAACTGTGACAATATAATTTATCCTTAATTGAAAAAAAAATAAAAGTGAATAAAAACAAGGTGGGCTTGCTAGCTCACGCCTTTAATCCCAGGACACGGGAGGCAGAGGTGGGAGGATTGCTGTGAGTTCAAGGCCACCATGAGACTCCATAGTGAATTCCAGGTCAGCCTGGGCTAGAGAGAGACCCTACCTCGAAAAACCAAACCAAAAAAAAAAAAAAAAATGAATAAAAACAAATCACTGAAACATTTTATGTATAAGATATTTTATCTATCTTCCTTGCTTGTACTAAAGTTGGATTTTGAGGTGCTGTGGTACATCAGCACAATTTAAGACAAGTATACCCAGAATGTTTAACATCATTATACTTGCACATGTCAGATAACATTCTGAAAAAAAATATGTATGTTTCCCTATCTTTCCACTGAATTGTGGACTGTGAGAATTCGAGGTGGAACATACATTTTCAAGACAAAGTTTTAGTGATCTCTGAAAAATAGCATAAACCATTGTATTCCTTACTCTACTCTTGCTAACCAAGTGCCTTACAGAAAGCAACCTAAGGGAAAACAGGGTTCATTGTATCTGGGGAAGCATGGGAGCAGGATCAAGAAGCCAACAAGTGACATTGTATCCAGAGTCAGAAAAGTCCATAGTGACCAGGCAGTACACCCAGGCTATAAAACCTCAATGCCCACGCCCAATGGCCCATTTCCTGAAAAAAGCTTTACTCCTAAAGGTTTCCCAACCTTCCCAAATAGTGCCACCAACTGGGACCAAGTGTTCAAACACATGAGCCTGTGGGAGATACAGCAACACGAATAGTATACTAAGTGTACCAGGACATATACATGGGAATTTAATTCTATTCTTCTGTGATTTACTTCTTTAAAATTCTGTTACAATGCATGAAATTTTAAATTCATATATTAATCTATACATTTTAATATAGATTTTGAGTAATTTAAAAATATCAAAGATAATCATCAGTAGAAAATGTTAAGAACTTAGGTTTGTCGGAAATACAAACCTACACTGTAATATGAGCATGTGGGAGGACAAAGCAAGGGAAATGCCACAAAAGTGGCCAACCTGGGCTACATAGTGAACTTAAGGCCAGCCTGAGCTATAAAGTAATACTCTGTCAGAGAGAAGAGAGAGACTTAGAATAGTCTTAATACCTCTTCTTAGAGAATATTTGAGTAATTGCATTTTAATTTTATGAAAAAATGATGGAACATTTTATCTGAGTCATTAAAGAATTTTTTTTCTAATTTTTTTTCTAATTTTTATTAAAAACTTCCATGATTATAAAAAATATCCCATGGTAATACCCTCCCTCCCCCCACTTTCCCCTTTGAAACTACATTCTCCATCATATCCCCTCCCCATCTCAATCAGTCTCTCTTTTATTTTGATGTCATGATCTTTTCCTCCTCTTATGATGGGCTTGTGTTGGTAGTGTTAGGCATTATGAGGTCATGGATATCTAGGCCATTTTGTGTCTGTGGGAAGCACGTTGTAAGGAGTCCTACCCTTCCTTTGGCTCTTACACTCTTTCCGCCACCTCTTCCGCATTAGACCCTGAGCCTTGGAAGGTATGATAGAGATATTACAGTACTGAGCACTCAGGTCACTTCTTTCTAGCACCATGATGCCTTCTGAGTTGTCCCAAGGTCACTGCCATCTGAAAAGAGAAGATTCTCTACCCAAAGTGAGAGTAGCATTAATATAAGGGTATGAACATTAAAAGAAGTGCTTACTGACCAGTTTGGTGAGCATAGTATATACATTTATCCAGACAGCAGCAGACGTTACACCCCTAGGGCTCATGACTACCCGTTTTAAGTTTTCAGTATCAGGGATGCATTCCCTCCTATGGACTGGGCCTCCAGTCCAATTAGAGAGTAGTTGCTTTCCCCCATGACAGATGTGCCTCTATTGCACCATTGGCTCATTTGGCCTGGCTGACCAAATATAAGGCTTGCAGTGTCCTCGGTTGAGTATCTTCACTCATTAAAGAATTTTTAAAGGGTGACGTACATTGCAGTAATTCATGTGCTAGGAAGATGTAAGCAATGGGATGCTGTTCTGTCACAGTTCTTGGGTGTACATTGCAATAATTCGTGTAATATGAAGATACAAGCAATGGGATACTATTCTGTCACAGTGCTTGTTTCACATTTACAGTCTAGTATTGAGCATTGTTCTACATAATTTATTTTCTCTTTTTCCTATGTAGATTCTTATTTTCTGTTGCTGGGGTTGTGGCTTTCACAAGCTCTTTATTGGAAATTTATTTTGTGCAATCATTCTTATATATTTTTCACTTATTCTATGTTTGACCCTTCCCATTTCAAGTAAATATATGTGATATTAATTCTAGATAGTTTTGCCATTCCTTGCTCTTTTTTGTTCTTATGTTTCTAAATATAGTCCCTTTTTTGGAGCGTGCACACATTTTCTGTTCTCTGTGTTGGTGGATTGGTAGGAAGTCTAGTACATTGGAAAGGGCCATATTCTTTTTCCCTACCAAGGACATTATGACCTTTGAGCTGATTGGGTCAGTAAGTGTGTGAAATATTAAAACACAGTAGGAATAGTACAGTGTTAGTTTGGAAGCAGTTCCAAGCTAAAAAAAGTAACTAGGAAGACCACCATAAGGAGACTACTTCCATCCCACCTCGGGAAATTTTTGTAACTGATGTCCTTTAGTAGTTGCTTAATCATCTAAAGTTCAAGCACAATAAATTTAGCTTTTAGATTGATCTCTAGTATAAAAAAAATTTGGGCAAGCAATCTTAATTATCAGTAATATGAGACTCTTATAAGAAGTTGAGGCAAGGATACTACCTACATTGCATTTTGTCTTCTAGTGTTTAGGCTGACAGATAATTTAAGGAATTCGTAGTGAATGAAGTCCTGTAGTCCTTGATTACCAGAGGCTGGGTTGGAGAGTGGTTATTTTCCACATGGATTTAATGTTCCTCCAGTCAATTGCAGGAAGAATATCTGGCAGTGGTATCTTGCTGATAGCATATGAGGAAGGTAAAAGCCATGGTGTGTTTGCCAAAAGAGAGAAAGGCAAAAATTCAGGCTGCTTCCAGGTCAGAGAGAAGTTGGAAGGATGCCAGCTCACTGGCTGATACCATCTTTGGCACTTTTGAGATGAATATGCATTAGCATACACTCTAAAGATCTGTCTGCTTTGCTGAAGAAAGTGGTCCACTGAGTTTTGACATTCTTGGAAAGGAGAGCAAAAATGAAGGCCTTTCTGTAGTTACTTCAAGATTGTACATGATGTTGCAAGTGTTCTTATAGAAATGTTAAGGTGATGATTATTAATGGGGCCCATCATAGACAATGAAAAAAAAAATCCAAATTGCATTCACAAAAGCTATCTAAAAGAAAGAAGTTCTTTACATTCTTCTTTACATTGATTTACATGTTCTTTACCTTAAGATACACACCAATTACCACCCATAGATTCCAGTCTCAGGAAATTTTAAAGACTTAACTTGTTCTTTCAGATAAAGAATATTGGAGCTAAGGAGATAGGTCAGCAGTTAAAGGCACTTGTTTGCAAAGCCAGAGGCCCTGGTTTGAGTCACTCATAAAACCAGAATCACACAATGGTACAGGCACCTGGAGTTTGTTTGCAGAGGCAGGAGGCACTGTGTGCTGATGCCCACGTTCTCCATGTCTGCCTCTTTCCTTCTGTGTCTATCTCTCTCTCAAATAAATATTTGGTTAAAGAATATTTTGTCATCTGAAAAAATTTGCATATGCATATGTGTATATATTTAGACACATTAGAATAGAAACAAAATCTACTTCTGTTAATACTTCTGATATAGTGCCATGTCATGTTTTCAAAGGGTATTATGTTGGATTTGTTGTTTTAATCACTGTAACAAAATACCTGAAGAAACAACAACTTAAGGGAAAATAAGCATCTATTTTGGTTCATGGTCTCAAAGCATTCAGTCTATTGTTGCTGGTTCTCTCCTTTTTCCCTTGTATTCCATCTGGGTCCCTACCATATGGGGTGGAGCCATCCACATCCAGCACTTTTATAACTGGTTAACCTAGAAGTACCATCATGGATACATCTAGGGGCATGATTTACTAATTTTTAGGCACTTGTTAAATCAATCAAATTGACAATTAAGATTAGCCATCACAGATATGAGATCATCCTTTGACTAGGATTATAAAAAGTTAAGAAAAGCTGGGCATGCAGCTCAGGGTAAGGTCACTTGCAAGTTTAATCCCCAGTATTAGATATGTACATACATACATACAATGAAGAGAGGTGTTTTTCTGTATTATATACTTCAGATTTATTTTGTGATTTGAAGAAAAGTTAATTTCACTACAAATCATATGGCATTCTAAGAAAATGCTTTTTAAAGGCTTATATTAATAAAAACCTGTGTAGACTGATTTTGCTTTTCCTTTTATCCATTAGAAAAATTCAGCAAGCTCTAAAACTTACTTGGACAGACATGTCCATAACTTTTTTGGTTTTTCAAGGTAGTATTTCACTCTAGCCCATGCTGATCTGGAACTCACTATGTAGTCTCAGGGTGGCCTCGAACTCATGGTGATCCTCCTACCTCTGCCTTCTGATAACTTTTTAACGTAACTACTGCCTCTCCCTCTTGCCAAATCAAATTCAGTTTTCCACATTATCCATAGAGCTTTTGAACCTTCCAGAAGATGAAAGAACATGAACAAGGAAAGGAAACTACCATTATCTATCATTGTGTTTCAATTAGCCTTGCCACCTGCTATAAGTAGGCAAAAGTAGAGATTTTCAAATTTGATTTAAAGAAAATTCCTCTTAAATATAAACAAAAACCAAGCAAAAGTGATCCTGCCTACACTGCTGAAGTGTGTTTCATAGGCAAATTTGCAAATCACTGATGTTAGATAAAAAGTCACTAACTGCAAAACTCTTTTCAAATTCAGGAGCAACAGCTGCCGCCCGGAAGGAGGTGATCAGGAACAAGATCCGAGCGATAGGCAAAATGGCCAGAGTGTTCTCAGTTCTCAGGTTCGTCATTTGTCTCCATTTCTGCTTTTATTTTTATTATTTGCCACTGAACAGCCAGCTTAGTGCTTTCATTTAGTAATTTAAATATTTTACTATTAAGTACTTGTTTTCATTGAATTACTTTTTTGCTTTTTAAATGGAATTGTCAGTTTATCACCACCAGTTCACTGACATTGCATTCTACTCAGTTCTTCCTGGGAGGAGAGTGCACGTAAGCAGATTACATCACATTTTATCCCTCCCATTGCTCTATGATTTTAAACCTTTTACTTCACAATAGGTTGAAATTATGAAACAGGGAAAGCCATTATAATCCTTTTTGGTTTTTATTCTGGCTTTGTTCTAAAAGATAACTTTATCAGGTGCACTTCGCCAGATTTCCAGGAAATGAGCACCAACCCTACAGCTGTTGCTATGAGCCCATATCCTTCTGCTGAATCACTGAGTAGGAAAAGAACCAGTGCTTCTTGTTATTGTTCCCATGCAGCACTCTCTATGTTTTACAAATACATGAATCCTGCTATTGTTACATGTTCTGAACGTCAATATTTTCTTGAAGGGGATTCCCTATACTTTAGTTACCTATTCCTAGATAATGGAGAATAACTATATTTCTCTTCAGAAGATTACTTTAAAATATGGTGCTTTTTACTTGAGTGAAATTGGTTCACAATTGCACACATTGATTGAGATAAGTAGACTTGCCTTAGGAAATCCTACAGCTATGTAGTGGATATTTTCATGATATTTTTCTAATTTAGCTTTAATTCTTTCTCAAAGGAAAGCTATGCCAGCTCTTGATTTCTCTTCCTGCTATTTCTGCCCTATTCCTGACAGTCACTAACATTTAACTAAATGACCTGATGCTGAAATCAGGGGGCCATAAGAAGGATATAATGGACACTAGTGGGAGATGGGTGAGAATGGGAGAGAGTGGGTGGGGGTGGTTTCTGAAGACCCCTTTCCCCATGCAGCCTACTAAAGGTTTCTAACCTTTCACCATTAATGAAAGAGCCACAGAGTTCTGAATTGGAGTGACAGGTGAGGTGTGCCATTGGTATTAAAAGGCTCAACCTGGTGGCTGGCCTGAGAGTCATTATAGGGGGAGTGGGCAAGCCTGTGACAAGTTGGAGCAGAAAAACTTTCTAAAAGGCTGCTGTAATCCAGGTAAGAGATATGGTGCTGAGCAAGAAAGGCTTTCACAAATGACTGTGCTGTGTGATGGTGTCTGTATGAAATGCCCAGGGGGAAAATTTGCTCCATATACACTGGGACTTACAGAGGCCTAAATGGAAAGAGTGGTGGAAAATGGGCACAGGGCTTCCCCTTAGGGCAATGGTTGTGCACCTCCATGAAGAAAATAAAAAGGGGAGATTTATTACTTGGTGCAGATAGGGGTGTTGTATGCTGTGTTAACTATCTCTCCATAAAGCAGTTTTAAAGACTTGAGATGATGTGTTTAGAAAGGCTAAGATCAAGGGAATGGTGAAGGTAAAACCATCAAGATTTACTAATGGAGAGAGGGATGTAAAATGAAAGGACAAAAGGAGTTACAAGGTGATCCTCTAAGATTAAGCAACTGAAAGATGTTATATCTTATTTCCCAATTGAAGAAATAACAGGTTTGGGGTGGTGTTTGGGATTACTTTTTAGTAATGTTTAAAATACTCATTAAAACATTGATGGTTGTACATAGTAAGGAATGTATACACACACACACACACACACACACACACACACACACATGGACATTTTCTGCATTTGTAGTGTTGTGCAGTTTGCTATGTAGAAAGGTTTTTCTCTTATTCCATAGTTATTTAAGTCTGTTAGTAAATCAAAGTGATTGATACTGTTAAATGAGTAAATATAAATGAAATGGTCTATTTATAATTTTGAAATAGTGATCATAGTGAACAGTGAACTAGTTTTATGTGAGCCATTCAGTGGGGAATGTGGCTTAAAGAGAAGCTAAGAAATGTTACCAGATGCTTTATTTAGTTGACAGTATTTTGCTTTTATCATTTAGCAACTAAATTCTTTTACAGTCTCCTGTAATAACTTGTATATATTTAATCCATAAATAACATTCAATTTAATCTTCCATACACTTTCTGGTTTCCCCTGCTGAGTCAGATCAATTCTGCTGATGGTTGCTGAGCTTACCACTTACCTGGCACACGGTTCTTTGTTATGAAGGTTGTACAACAAACACTTTGTATCATCATGCCTGGTTACAAAGCTAGAATTCTCATTAGTATCTTCAATATTCAGAAGAGACTATACCTCCACAACTGTATACTGTGATTTCACTATGTTAGTAATTGAGAGACTATTATTTCTCTATGAATATAGAAATATGAGTTTTATGTGGGTGTGTTCATGTTCATGTGGTGAGTGCACTTGTGTGAGCATGTGTGCATTCATGTGAATGCACATGTTTGTAGAGGCCAGTGAACATCAGGTATTGTTCCTCTCAGATGTCACCCAACATTGTTTGAGGCAGGCTCCAATTAGTCTAAACTGCCTGGGTAAAGATTCTATTGTGTCCAGCTCTCCAATGCTGGGATTATAAGCACACACCACAAAACCCTTGCATGTTTACAAGGTTCTGAGAATCAAATTCAGGTCCTCACGCTAATGAGGCAAGCACTTTACCAAATGAGCTATCTCTGTTTAAATGAACCAAAGATCCAGAGTCTGTATGAGGAAAATGTGGGTTCTTATGCACATCTTTTCATTCCAGTCTTTTCTTTTCACAAGAGAACAAAGATTTACTCTCCTCCTTTATGCTTTCCAGAGAAGAAAGTGAGAGTGTGCTGACGCTGAAGGGCTTGACCCCAACCGGCATGCTCCCCAGCGGAGTGCTTTCTGGAGGGAAACAGACCCTGCAGAGCGGTAAGCAGGCCCAGTGGTATGACCTGTGCGCCTGGAACATTTCAGCCAGCTGTGCCATAGAGCCCTGATATATTCATTCATCTAAGCTTGTTTTGATCCTCACTTCTTGGCTGGAAGAAGGACTGAAACGCACACATCAGTTTGATCACTCATGCCCAACATAATGCCCTCACTCACTGCAGACTACTCCTCACTCAACCCATCTCCTTCATGGCATATGAATGTATGCGTCCTCAGGCCAACGAGGGAGACATCTCATTTAGGTTACCTATATGCCTAGTAGGTCTGACTGCTAGGAGATAATGAATTGCTAGAAACAACTTTCTAGTTACCTTTAAATAAATGTTCTGATTATCTACATGATTGATGAAACACACACAGGTATACATGCATAACTAGATTTATTAGAGGAAAAATATAAAAAGATCATTTCATTAACCACTTGAACAGAATTTGAGAACTTATATAAGAGAATGAGTAAAGCAACATGTTATTTTTTATATTGCTTTCCAAAGTGGTTGTACCATCCTGCATTCCCACCAACAGTGAATGAGATTTTTTTTTTTTTAAATAACATTTCCTTTAAAGTAAACATTTCAGTTCATAACTTTCTAGGCATGTACTGTTCAACAATCTTTTATGATGATTTAATGCCTTGTATCTGTCCAAAAGTCACTAGTGATACATAACGACTGAGCATTTGACATACAGCTAATACACTGGAAAAGCTTTTTAAATGCTTTCTAGTTTTAATTAAATTTAAGGCTCTACCTATGCCTTGTGGTACCCATGGTAGTCAGCCACTCGTAATTTTGTTGATTTTGTCTTGTTATCAATTTTAACTGGCATTATCATTAATTAGGATATAGTTTTTGTTAACAATACAGAAAATTTCTATTATATTAGACTTTCATAGGAAAAACAAACATGAAAATAAAAATACACTCACTATAACATTTTAAAACAGTCTCAGCCTCTTGCTTATTTTCCTGTATCTTTCCGTAAGTCTGTCTCATATGTTGTTTTCCATCCCTGTTCATCCTAGAAAATTCAGGTACTTTTTACAGTTATATCATTAGACATTTCCACATGAAGAATTATAGTAAGCTTCATGAATACAGCATTACAAAGAGTCGCACCCTAACCCTATCAGCATCATAGTATTTTTGTTTTCAGATGGATTTATTTTTAAAAAAATTTTACTTGGAAATAGGAACATCTGTAGTACAAAAACAAATTCCCTCTTTAAATCTATGCCTAGAAATGACTTCAGTCACGTCATCAAAACAAAGATTCCCCACCACCCTCAGCACGCTCACTGACGTGTTAGCATGAGGAGATCACTTGAAGGACAGAATGGGGTCCTGTCCTGCTCCTGGCTCTGCACTTCCTGATCCCCAGTGGAAGGCCCAGCAGAGCCTCCTGCTCAGGACACAGCACACAGCACACAGTGGGCCATGCACATTGCTAGTGAGTCAGTGCTGGTGTGGCTCCCAATGTATACTACATTCTTTATTTACAACTCTTTTGAGTCATTTCCAGATCTTCACCAGTATTTTTAGCTTGTTATTCAGTTTTCTTTCCTTTATTTTAAATTCTTTTGTTGATGTTATTCTGTGTTAAATTCTCTCTCTCTCTCTCTGTCTCTCTGTCTCTCTGTCTCTCTGTCTCTCTCTCTCTCTCTCTCTCTCACACACACACACACACACATACACAGAGAGAGAGAGAGAGAGAGAGAGAGAGACTCAAAACAGATATATGTATTGAGGCTATATTTGTCCTGAGAATTTAAAAACGTAAGTGTATATTTTAAAGCACATACATTGATAGAACTTCACAGTTCATGTGTGGCATCCCCCAGTTTGCCTACAGTGTAGCTCATCTCCATGGTAGTGACCAATCTCTCCTGTCATCAAGAATTGAGAGTGTGTCCTAGGTACAATGCAGATTTGACAGTTGCTCTAGTTTTAAATTTTTTACTGATGGAGAAAATGCAAATTAAAGTCAAAGGGAGAGAATTTCAGTATTCAGCATTTTGGTGTTACAGAAAAGTCTTTCATCTTAACATTTACTTAAAAAAAAAAAATCAAATAATTAAGGAACTATCTCCTTAGTGACACAGAAAGGCTCATACACCTGTACAGTGGCAGTATGGTGCCTGATCTTGTGATAAAAGTTGCTAAGGAATGGATGGCTTTTAAAGTTCCACCTGTGAGGAATACAATACATGTATAAGAAGAATATAACACAATACATTGATAAGAAGCTACCCTTAGGCTCCTTGTTCTCTAAGATGCTCATAGAATTATTACCACTACAGCTACCTGCCCACTTGACTTGTAACATTTCCAGAACATTATTTTCAAAAATTACATTCCAATAAGGAAAAGAAAGTTACTTTACATCTGTATCCTAACAAAGGAAGACCAGGATATTGTCATCCCCTCCCTTACTCCTTCTTTCTTCACTCTCTTGTCTCCTACCCAAATATTCCTCTTTAAAGTGTCACATGCATTGTGAATTTAGCTTAATTTTGTCCTCCATTAAATTTCAATCTCCTTCCCTGTCTTTGCATCACAATGGGGAATAGTGCTAACATTCAGTACTATGACACTCTCCCTCTGACATAGCTCAGAGTCAAGTCCTCCCTTTTGTCTGACACTTGAAACTAGAAATCACCAAGCATAGCAGAGGTAATGCAGGCACCCTGTGAATTAGAAACACACATTATATTTGCATAAACTTTCATCATTCAATCCAAGAAACACAAAACGTTGCTGAGTGCTTGCCTAAGCAGTTCATTGTTTGGTCACTTACTAGTAAGCAAAAACCCAATTAGTTCACTCAGATATGTCTAGGTCATAAATGAAACTTCTCATTTCTGTGGTGATTTATTTCCTCTCTTTCTTTCTCTCTCTCTGTCTCTCTTCTCTTTGTTTCTCTCATATTTCTGTTTTGTTTTCTATGACAAAATCCAGCACTTTCAGGAACATTAGTTCCCTTAGCTCCTTTGATCGTCACTGATTTGTTCTTAGACTTAAAAGAATCCTCTGCTCATTTTTCTCATTCATTTTGCACCCCCTTTCTTCTCTTCAGCTACTGTTGAGGCTATTGAGGCTGATGAAGGTAAATTGGCCAGTCCCCTTTCTGTTGTACCTGCAACAGATAAGGGCTCTGCTGGGTGTATTCATTTTATTTTATTTTATTTTATTTATTTATTTATTTATTTGCTGTAGCTTGTACAGAGTGTGTGGGTGTTGGGCTAACGGTTGTGGCTCAGTATTAACCAAGATGTTCTTGCTTTAAAGGGGAAAATGTCCTCCTATGGTTGGTTTGTTTGTTTTTCCCTTAAAGCTATGTTTGCCTTTTGTATACAGTGAATCTAGTCTAATCACAGAAAACTAAAGGATTATATATCTTGAATGATGTGGGGTGGGGGTTATGGCAGCTGCTTTGACAAATGACATGTAAAACAGTATGCTCTGAGCTGAACCATCCCTCCCGCAATTCACTTTCAGGCAGGACTGAGAAGAGGAGAGTAAAAATAGTTTTCTTCTAGTCTGTGCAACTTTGCAGCAAAAAAATAATAATAATGTTAATATAGTGTTTTGCTATAGTTCAACATTATATCTCTAAACATATTCTCTAAATGGGAGACAGATGTGGAGATATAAACAGTTTATCAATTTTAACCTATTGGTATGTATAGAACAACAAAATATTGCAAGGAATCTAAAAGCATCTAGTAACTATAGAAGTGCCAGTAACAAGAACAGTGACTATCAAGCAGTCACTCAATTAATCAGTGTTTGCTGAGTGTCTGTTTCATGCCAAGCTATGTGCTCTGCCAAGAACTGCAGAAGAAGTCTAGAATTACACATCTCCAACTGTCTCCTAGCCCCAGCAGAACAGTATAGTTGACCCTTTATTAGCTATGTTTTAATTGAATGCTTTTAACTATATCATTATGAAAGAACTATACATGAATATAGTTTTTTATATTGTCTATATACACCACATCGTCTGGAAATTTTAAAAAGAATAATTTAAAGTTCCCCTTTAAAACAAAATTCTTCAGTTGTATTTTGTTCTTGCAGAATAACTTATTTTTCCCAAAATTGTGTACATATAGTCCTTTGTTATGTTGTACAAAGTGCCACTTTAGATTTACAATTTGCTCATGATTTGGATATGGTAGGGGAAATGACAGCAATGTAAGAGAAAAATACAACTGCTTCCTAAATAGCAGTGAACAAACTGCTATTTATGTGGGAATCCTCCATTCCTCTCAGCAAATTCTAATCTGCAGTGTGCATTCTTGTTGATAGTTTGGCTGTTTTCTGTGGTTTCTGTGACTGTGTTGTGTTGAGTATACTACCAATGTAAATTGCTAATACCCATTGTCTGACCAGCAACTACAGCAGAGCACGTTCTTCGCCCAGGGTGGACCAATACAACGAGAAGCAGAGCCCCATCCCAAGCTAGCCATGTTACTCCATTCCTCTGTCCTTACCTATTGGCTTTGCAAACCTAGAACTTCTACTTTTTCCTTTTCAATTAATGAAATAGCATCCTAATTTGTCATGATAATGAGACAATCTTTATAGTCTTTTAGACAAAGAGGAAAGTGCTACTTTTGTGTTATGCTTTTGTCCCTTAAAACAATTGAATTAGTTTTCAGGGTGGGTGCTCACTAGAGAGCTCTAGTATTTTGCAATTTATTACTGAATTACAGAAGAATTAAGAAGCTTTGCTTTGGGCCTTGGTCTTTCCCTATTCCCCCATCTTATTCCTCTCACAGTTGACTAATCACCATTATGCTAACCTTTAAAATGCAGAGGGGGAACAATCTATTTCTCATCATTATTATAATGAGCTTTTAAACAACTATGTATATCTTTTAAAGAATCTCATCTCTACTAATGAAAGGCACTGCACATTGTGTAGGAGTGGCTGGCAAAGTGTCAGCTTGAAACTGCTTTACTCTTTTTTTTCCAAATAAGGTGAGGATGATAAAGGTACCATGAAATTGTCCTTAATCAGCCATGGAGATGCAACCCAATTCAGCATTGGTGATTGGCCCGTACGTACCTGGCTTGCACTTCACAGGGAGTAAAGCAAACTGATGTCATTGGTTTCCCATTTGTGTGGTTTATTTTCAGCTCACTGTTGGTACACTCACTGCAAACATACTCAGCTTCTTGCACAAATGCCTTACCTATTTCTGTAGCACACTAAGGGTTACTAGCTGAAAACAATTATCACTGCATGTACTTGGAGAAGTCCATGTTTCAATTAAAAAGTTTTAAACCAATCCATTTTCTTTTTGCTCAAAATTATGAAAAAACACTTTCCCTGATTCTCCTTTTTCCACCATTTAATGTCTGCCTTGATCTATTAAGATGAAGTTTTTCTTTGGTCTAGGCAGCATTGGGGTACCAGATGAACATCAGTTTGACCTGTTCACTGCTGAAGAGCAGACAATGCTTTTCTACTTAGTGATTTGATTTTGATTTTTCTGAGTTTCTTTACCTTGTCATCCACTCTACATGCTTCCACAGTTGGATGGGATGTTTGAACAGCAGCTTATAATTTCATGTTTTCCATGGCACCACTGAGTTATTTGCTGAGGAGAAGTTTGTGAAATTCTGAGATGGCAAAAAAAAAAAAAAAAAAAAAAAGCCCATGTAATTCCCTTCACCTATTGCAAGCCTGTTGCTAGAGTTTTGGGGTATAGCAGACCCAGTGGTCCACTGAATTTGCCATCACCACACCATGGGAAAGTAAGAAGGGAAGGAGACAGTCTTTCTAGTTTAGGACAATGGATGTGGTAATCATGCTGATGCTATGTCCAGGCATGCTAGTTCCACCAGCCTGCCCCCAGCTCAGCTTCCCACTTCATATCCATTTTGGATGTCTTTAATCGAAAATTTAATGAAGACAAAAATAATGTTTACATCTGAATCACTTCAAGAGGACACTTTGGTTGGCAAGAGACATTGGCTTTTTTCAAACCTTTGGTTCTCTCCAAGTATGGTAAGGAGTCTGTTGTGTTGTGTTCAGGTCCATCACGTTGTTCTCCACTAAAGGATTCCCACTCACTGCGAAGTCTCTAACATCACCTGAACCAACCCCAGTGCCTTTTGTGTTCCTCTGGCTAACACTGTCTCTCTCTTTTAATGATTTTTTTGTTTAGCTATCAAAGGATTTTCACCACAACATAAGATCACTAGCTTCGAGGAGGCCAAGGGCTTAGACCGAATTAATGAGAGGATGCCACCTCGCAGAGACGCCATGCCCTCTGACGCCAACCTTAACTCCATCAACAAGGCTCTCGCCTCAGAGACTAACGGCACGGACAGCAATGGCAGTAATAGCAGCAATATTCAGTGACCATTTCCTATTCACTTTTTTTTTTTTTTGAGCTGCAGGGCATGATGGGATTGCTGCATCTCAGCAGTTGGATGTTCTTGCCTCTGACAGTAGCTTATTTGCTCTGGGGGCCAGGAATTGGATTCAGTTTACACTATCATGAAAAAAAGGAGGGAGAGAGATAATAAACTATATTTTGGTGAGGGTGGTGATTAAACACCTCTTTTGGGTATGCCTTTTAAATATGCTGTTAAGAAAAAAAATTTTAAAGAAAGCTAACGCTAGTATATACTGCAATGTTAGGGGAATGAACATGTTTCCTACTGCATTGGGGACTTCTAGATAGGTTAATGAAAGGCCTTTTATTCTGTTACTGGACATGAAAACTTTGTCTAATTTCTTACTCTATTGTACGTTTACAGTTGCAGCACTAAAAATGGATGACATCAAACATTTTTAACAAAAATGATGTATAAACTAAATAAGGACTATTTATTGATAATGTTTTGCTACTCTTGTCAGACAATGGCTATAAACTGAATTAGGCAGTCTTAAAAAAAAAACAGAAAAAGAAAAAAAAAAGAATGTTGCAAATTTGTTAAAATGCCAAAAAGGACAGTTTAATTTTGTACAGATTCTGCTTACCTCAGGTTTCTTTAGTGTGCTTGAATGCCCTTCTTTCCATATTACATTTATTAATTTGGCAGTGAGTACCCTTTCTTTTCTTTAAGTTTAAAAAAAACTGGAATAATTACACCTATCTTTTTTTGCTGTTTATATTAGGGGTTTTGTTGATAAATCAAGTCTTGGTTGTGGCTTGCTGAATTAAATATTTATGAGTGGTGCATTTTTAAGTATAGTGAACAAGACACCATATTAAGTGCAGTGATAAAGCATCTATATTATGTAAAAAAAAAAAATCTGCCTATGCATGTTTTTTAAGAAAAAAAAATGGCTGTATCGGCCTGTATGGGACTGTAATGCGCTTAGTGGTCTGACATATACTGGAAATGTATGTATACTGGCGTACTTTATATTCTCTAAAATGCTTAATGCCTTTGAAATTTTGTAATCAAAAAAGCTTTGAAAAAATCTAAAGGGGAGAGTATTCTTAAAGGTTTTTAACATAAGCTTGTCAGCGCACACATAGATGGTTAGCATGTTTAGCAAACCTTGTGAAATTTGAATACGTTTGTAGTTACATGTGAAACTCTAAATGCATGGTAACTGTTAGTGTCATAACAGTTTAGTTAATTCATTCTGTCCTGTCATGTGCCACAGAGTATGTACTTTTTTCACTTTTTTTCTCTTTGTATATCAGTTACGGGTTACATCTGGTTCATTCTGAAAAAAAAAAAAAAAAAAAACAACAAACAACAGCCCATTCATATTTTTTAACAATTGTATAAGTGCCCAAGTAATTCACTACAGCCTAAAGCCTTGCCTTTGTAATTTGACTTCTGAAATGTTGGCAATCAAAGCATGCACTTGTAACAATGACAAAGAAAAATCATTTTATATTACTACTCAATAAAATGTGCATGAACATAAAGCCCTCTCATCCTTTCACTGAGTCTGCTGAAGGGATCCACGTGCACAGCCACCACGGGTCCTCTGGGTGCTGGCCCTACACCACATGGCACACTTACTTTGACAGGCTGATTTCCAAGGGCCTCGCCATCTGAGGAGTGGTGCCCATTTCTGCTGTCAGATATCAGTGGATTTGTGCTCAAATCAAACAAGAGAAGTCTACTCAAAGAACAAATGCCATCTCCTGGTTCCCTTGAATGCGGGTCCCAGCTGAGAAACCAGATCATTCCTTTTTATTGAAAACAAATCAGTGTGTCATCAGGTTGTTTCCGTTGTATTGGGTACCCTATTACCTGCTAAAGCAAAGAGAACTAGGTTACTAAGTGCATTTGCATCACAGAACAGTTCATGTGTATTGATACGAAATTTGTATCCCCAGGCTTTAGCTATTATCTAATCATGCAGAAGTTTAAGATAAACCAAATTTCAGTTTGTTTCTGACATTGTTCATTCTTTAGTGCACTTTGTTTATGTAATAAACTATGCCTACTATATTAAATAGTAAGAATATGACAATTAGTGATAGAATATACCAAAACAAAGATATATTCTCGGACAAAGACTTTCCTGTGTTTATTTGGATGAATCAGAACATTTTTCCTGTGGATATTTTCCCATCCTAAAACAAAAATGATATCCAAGGAAGATAGATGCATCTTATTAGAATGGTATAAAAGAATGCTAATTCTGGTACCCATGTGTTTATTTTCTTTCTTATAACTGCAGGAAAAATATCCTGACAAAAAAATTGGGGTTTTTTTGGATTCCTTTCTTTACAAATTGTGCTAAAGCAACTATGGCATAGAAATAAACGTTTGACATTGAAGTAAGCAGTCGATGTGAGTATTGCTTGGTTTTTCTGGTCAGTTGTTAGGAAAGTAGTGTGGCTTTTTTGCATAATAATTTTGTCTATCAAAGAAATCTACATATTAGTATAGTTTTGAAGTTATTTCTCCAGAAAAGAATAATACTTTCAAATCTCAGTTATTACATCTGTCTTCATGAAGAAATTATTGAATTCTTGAATACTTTTACCATGGCCTGTGACTGCATACTCACATGCGTGTGTGTGTGTTCAAGGCTGTGCATGCATGTGTGCTCTTGAAGACAGCCTCCTATCCCCAACATCCTTGGCCCACCCATAGTGTGCCTTACCTCTCATTAGGCTCCAGCTCTTAGAAGTTTTCATGTCACCTAAGTATCCAGAGGTAAGTGTGACAAATCCTGAGTCAACAAGTTTTTCTTGTTTGCAGTATCTCCCACTTACATTCTTCATATATGTGTTTTGAAGAAAGAAGGAAAACTGTTGTGAGAATTACTTTGTGTGATGAGAACCATGTGCAGCATCTCTGGCTATCAACAACACATGGCAGGTAGATTTGAGGCTGGAGAGTCTCGTGGCATTAGCCCAGAGCATGGTACTCAACTAATGGTGGGGGGGAAGCTTTCCTAAGCCATTTTGTCCTAAAATGTGTACTTTTGGCTCTTCCTTGCCATATGCATGTGAGTTCAGTTTTAGTACAAACACATTTTCCTACCCCAAAAACAGGGCCCCAGCAGAAGTCAGCACCACAGGGGAGACGGTGTGTGTGGCCTTACTTAAAAGTCTCACACCTTTACTTGATTATTTCAGGTTTGTCACTCACTGGAACCAGTAGGCAGGAACCTTTCAGTTTGCCCAGACTGAGTATTGGCATTTCTTAAAGACTGAGAGGCCCATGAATTGGACAAAGCTGAGGTCTCCAAAATTAAGGATATTACCCTTCTCCTTATGATGTGATCATCCTCTTTACTGTACAAATATCAAGTTTCTGTTATGTTACTCTCACTGTTCCACATTTTTATTTAACACACACACACACTCACACACGGAAAAAAATGTCTGGCAATGACAGCATATGAACTTTCATTGCAATATTAAACAGCAGCATTCCATCAAACAGTAAGTCAGTGTCTCATAACACTTGAGTTCTTTTCACTTTGCTTCATGGATATTATTTTTAAATATTATAAACAAGAGATGCCCCTGACTAGGCCCTTTCATTCTAAGTCCTTTTTTTTTTTTTTTTTTTTTTTTTCGAGGTAGGGTCTTGCCTCTAGCCCAGGCTGACCTGGAATTCACTGTGTAGTCTCAGGGTGGCCCCCAAGTCATGTTGACCCTTCTTCCTACCTCTGCTTCCCAAGTGCTGGAACTAAAGGTGTGCTCCACCACGCCTGGCTTTCTAAGTCCATTTTCTAATGCATGAATAGTAACAAGAGATGACAAAATGAGGAATGAATTATTTCTGGGAGCTGCATGGTCAAAAGACAGCATTGATAGATTAGAAAGTATGCTGGAGAATGGAGACCCAGCAGGAAAGTCTGCTTTAAGTAAGTACTGATGAAACATAAAGGGGGAAAAATGGGATCCCTGATAGTCATATTCTAAAAGATATTGTTTAACTCAGAAAAAAAAAAAATCTGTGTATTTTGAATTTGAAGTGGTCATGCAATGAGCCTGCTTGGAAGAAGGGTAAACTGCAAGAGAACGTGAGCACCTCCTCAGCAGGGAAGTGTTCACATCCAGGCAGACTGAGTCCAGTACCTCTTGAGTGACACTGCATGGAAAACTTACACACTGGCATGGTAGAAGGCACTATCTTCAAAGGTGGAGAATGACCTGCATCATATCTAAATGACCTGACAACAGTAGTTTCAAATATCCCTTCGACAGTAAGGGTTAAAGAATCCTTTTGCGTTTTTCCATCTAGCCTGTTCTCTCCTAGCTTGGCTGAGCCCTGCGTCAGCTAAAGCAGTCTACTAGGAGCCATGCACATGCAGTTTCTGTACCACAGTGGCTGAGAAGCCTTGCTGCTTGCTAGAAGAGAAAAGTTTACACCGAGCCAGTAAGCTATTAGCTCAGTACAGAGTTCATTTAAACTCCAGTCCTAAATACAGATTGACTAGGACTTCTCCAGAATGCTTGCAGGTCTTAGACTTCTTCAGATGCTGTAATATATACATAGATTTAACTACTGAGCATACCTAATCTGAACTCTGAAATGCTCCAAAATTCAAAGTGGTTTAATTTGTGTCAGGACTTACTTCAAAATTTTTCAGATTTTGGATTTTTAAGTTATAGTGATGCTCAACCTGTATTTTGAAATGAGTTTTATACCAATTCCTAGAGATGTCTAGGTTTCCTCTCAGTAATTCCAAAATGTCTAATGACTGGGCCAATTTCTTCAAGATGGCATAAAAGACTACTCACCATCTTAGGCCAGTCTCATCTCATCCCCTAGCTGACTCCAAGCTTCGGCAGAGCTAGACTTCATACAGTGCTCAGGAAATGCCAGGCATCCTCAGCCTTCTGGGTCTTCAGTTGTGTGGAAATGGATGTAGTCATTTCTATGTGGGCTTTCTCTTGCAGACATCAGCACTATGATGAGTTTTTTCCCCCATTCAAAGAACACCCACATCCTGTGCTACTTGTATTTCAGCACTTAATCCACTGACATTTACTGACTACCTTTGGCCCCATAGTCCCTCACTCCTCTGTGAATTCTAAGCTTGCCACACTGCAAAAACAGTGTCCAGTGGAGAAGAAGAGTTAGGAAACAGTGGAAAACATCCTCCCTGGATGGGACACCCCCAGATTCCAGGCAGCAAACCTCCACTGGAGACTATGTCCAAACACCTGGTGCCACTCAAGAGTCCCTTCTCTTCCACATAAGAACCCCTAGTGCCCGTAGTCCAAAGTGGAGCCCATCTTTAACCAAGCAACACCAAAATTCTTCTGACCAGACAAATTTAGAAAAACATTCCCATTTTACTTCTACAGCAAACTGAAAATTACAGTCTTGCATTTTTAATTCTATAGGATTTTCCTGAATTATCACGACATATTTTACTGGTTACCATTGCCACTACCCAGAATTATTCATTATAAACTTTGTAATTGCATAATGAATATGAATTCGGACAAACACAGTCTTCTTTAATTAAAAGGGACTTCATCCAAGAAAAGGAGTTACAGTGTTAACCTGCCTAACACATAGGTGAAGAATGAATTTTAAGAGGCTTATGTGCGTGGAAACAAATTGGAATGCTTCCTGATTTTAAAACTTGCTTCTTTCATGTCACTCCTTCCACCTTCCAAAACCCTTATAATATTGCTGAAAATTTACTATGACAAGAATTCCTTTGGGTTCACAGTAGAACTATTTTTCAAAAGTCTTTCATTTTTTTGCTGTATGTGCAGACGTGTGCACACATATGGAGGTCACAAGAGGATATCAGATGTTCTCTGTTGCTCGTACTTCCTTGGAACAGAGTCTTTTACTGAACTTAGAAATGCCATTTTGAGGTGATCAGACTAATCTGTTAGCCTCAGTGATCTTCCTGCCTTCCCCTCCCCTGCCACTGGGATTACAAGTGTTTACTGCCATACCCAGATTTTACATGGATACTAAGCATCACATTAAGGTCCTTATGTTTGTGCAGCAATGCTCTCACCTGCTGAGCCACCTCCATAGCCCCAAAAGTCTTTAATTAAAAGATATATATTAGAGCCAGGAGTGGTGGTGCATGCCTTTAATCCTAGCACTGAGGAGGCAGAGATAGGAGGATCACCAAGAGTTCAAGGCCACCCTGAGACTACATAGTGAATTCCAGGTCAGCCTGAGCTGGAGTGAAACCCTACCTCAAAAAATAAAAATAAAATAAAATAACAAATACATATTAGAGAATGAAAAGCCATTGCCAGCTACTGACATCATCAGAAAAAAAATCACAGTTGTGACATATCCAATCCGAGACTAGTAAGTACAAGTCTGTTCCTAGAAAAAATGACTGTTGGAGCATGGGCAAGTGCTTCAGGAGACTATCAGAGAAAAGACTAACTGGGATCATTACACAGCTATCTTTTCTAGGCAGGGGCCCCAGTAGATCACAGTACAGTGAAATTCAAGATATAGTCACCTCTCTCACAATATGCAAAGCAGTGGAAATACATCATGGACCTCACACATGCTCATTTCTCTGGAATATGCTTTATACTGCTTCTGATCTAGAGTTGGTCTTAAGTTAGAAGTTTTATAGCTCTACTACTTACCACAAGCCTATGTGACCGAGAAATTTACTAAGCTTTTTAAAACTACATGTCATTCTTGATCAAATGAATAATAAATTTATAAGCTCTGCATAGCGATTAAAGGATAGCATAAATGGAGTGTGGTGGCATAGTGCTGGTCACCGAATAAACACTCAATAAACTTCTTTTATAGGATTTAGCAGCATGCTGAGTTCCAAGAAGGCTTACCATTCTATAACTAGAACTTCTGTGAGTGTATGTGTACTCCAAAAACCCTAGTAGAGAAATGACATTTGGTTGGATTTTTCCTAGGAGGATGGATTGGTAGAAGGAGAAGAAATGGCTAAGCTGGTAAGCAGGCAGCTATGGGGCACACTCTAACCTGGGAGAAAAAATAAGAGCAAAGGAGAAGATAGGTCAGTAACATGGGTTAAGCATAGGAGAGGTGTGAAAGCTGCAGCCACATCGGTTGCTTCTATCTACATCTTCAATGTGAGCAACCAAGTACCTGACTTCCCATGTGTCAGCCACTTAGGCCCTGATACTTAACATGGACTTCTGTGGCCAAATAGTCCCAGCATTGATTACATGAATCAGAAGTTAGCATCAAGGTTTTTCTCATCTTCCTCACACTGTCCTCGGCTGCAAGGATTTATTAAAGCACCAGGTATCACTTCTTCACACAACACTGTTGACTACTGGAAAATAACAGCAAAATAGCCTATAAATATAGCAGAGCTGAATTTATGGCTCACTGCAGCAACATAACCGCTACCTTAGAAGAGTCACAGTAAATCTAGACATGTAGAAGGGAAAAGCAAAGTATTTATGATGTTTTGTTTGGTTAAGGCTGGCCTTTACACGTTAGAGTCTAATAAAAATTGGAGGAAGTTTGTGGATATATAGTTTGAAATTGGTAGAAGCAGCAAGAGGACAGTTACGAAGAGTTCTGAAGAGCTAACAGTAAATATCTAGGGAATAGAAGTAGACTCTATTTGCTTCTCAAGTTCTTTAAGATATTTGACAACTGAAGCAAATAAAGATAAATATTGAAGTAAAGCAAAGTCCAAGAAGAACTAAAATTTGTTGAGGCATCCCAGTTCATGGATTGTAAGATATAGTGAAGAGATCAGCTCTTCTCAAGTGAATTTATAGATTAAATGCTTCCAACCCAAAACCCAGCAGGAGTTTCTTATAAGCAAACTGATTCTAGAAACTATAATGAAAAAAATAAAGATCTAGAATGGCAAAAATATTTTTGGTTAAGTTCAACAATATTGGATTCACTCTACTCAGTTTTAAAATTTCAATTATGAGCTGGGGAATGTGGCTTGGTGGTAGCAAACCTCAGACACGGTCCAGTTCCCATTACAATCAAAGATAAGTAAACACAGCTAAACTTCATTATAAATTCATACTACAAGGGTATTATATTGATGAAAAGATAGAGAATGTGCAAAGACATCTCAGTGGAGTAAAGGATAGCATTTTCAGAAAATTACTTAGAAGAGTTAGACTCCTAAAAGAGACACAAGGGCTTTAGAATTCACAATTTTGCACCCAACAATGAGGCTTATCATCTAATCAGTTTTTCTAGCCCACAGATTGATCGTGGGCACAGTAAAAATGACATACCTAGACAAAGGCCAGGTGTACAGTGGCTTTTTGTCAGAGTTGGAGAATTCCACCTTTTACAGGGGGCTTCAAGCAAACCTGTTAAATTTTGTTTCAAAGGGACACATCAGGAAATAAATGTACCTTCAGCCTCAGAGGGAGAGTCCACCTCTATCTTAGCAAACAGTCTTGTACAGATACACTGCAGCAAAAACCATGACAAGATGCCCAGAAACACAATGGAGAGTTACCCCACAATGCCATTATCAGAAGATTGCATACTATAATTCTATATGATATTATGGAAAAAGCAACACTATTAATGACAGGTAGCAGAAGTCAATGGTTCTGAGGGGTGAGGGAAAGGGTGAAAATTCAAGTAAGGAAGAGGGGACTTTTGTGTGACAGAACTGTTCTTTGGGTAGGGGAGAGGGTGGTTGTTGGAAGAGGGTTTTAGTATATAGGCCAGGCTGGACTGGAAGTTGCTGTTGTAGCCCAGAATGACCTCAAACTCACCATCTTCTTGCATCAACTCCTGGATGCTGGGATTACAACTGTGAGAACTGATAAAATTATTCTGGTTATGTAAGTAAACTAATTCAGAACTGTCCAACTAACTTTGCTGAATGTAAATCAGGAATATGAAAATTGAACAAAAATGAAATATGTGCTGGGTGTGGTGGTGCAGGCCTTTAATCCCAGCACTCGAGAGGCAAGAGGGAAGAGGATCATTGTGAGTTTGAAGCCATCCTGAGACTACATAGTGAATACCAGGTCAACCTGTGCTAGAGTGAGACCCTACATAAAAAAAAAAAAAAAAAAAAGAAAGGCAGGGGAGCTGGAGAGCTTGCTAAGGAGTTAAGGTGATTTCCTGTAAAGCCAAAGGATCCCAGTTCAGCGCTACAGGACCCACATAAGCCAGATGCACAAGAGGATGCATTCATCCGGAGTTCGTTTACAGTGGCTAGAGGAGTTGATGTGCCCATTCTCTCTCGCTGTCTCTCTCTCCCTCCCTCTTTCTCTTGCAAATAAATAAATAATATATTTTTTAAAAAACAAAAAAATTGACAGTCAATGTTTGTTAAAGAAATGGGACATGGAGGGAGGGAATTACCATGGTTTTTGTGTATAATTATGGAAGTTGTCAATAAAAAAATTATAATAAAAACTAGGACATTGGATCAGAAAGAGCCACATATCGCTCCTGTAGCTTTTCCTCCAGTGTGTCGTCTACTGTAGTCTCAGAGATGCTCTTCTACTTAAGGGATTAGTAATCAGAGGTTTTGACCAGTTTTCATAAACCTAGGGAAAGTTCATGTACACAAGTCCACAGGAACCACACACGGTAAAGTCTTTGAGAATTAGAAGACAAACATTAGGTTTTTAATGTCTGGGTCTGACATTTGCTCAATTTAAGAGGACTTAGTCTCTGGGGGAAATGGTTCTCCAATTGTGCCAACTTTCAATTACCTTCAAGAAACCAATTACACGATCTATTTCTTTAAAAGATGAAGTTTTGACCTGACCTCCTTGGCTGAATCAGAAGACCAGGCTTTTGCTGCCACTGCACAAGCATTTTTCATTTTACAAATGAAATGGGTTGCTGAATTACACCTGACCTCTTTTCCCATTACGAACCAGGCCATCTGCTCTGAGTTTTAATTTCTTTTCCAATATTTTTTTCTCTTGTAAAGAACATTGCCACTTTAAACTCTCAGACTGTGTCCTAAGGCAGAGCCCATGCCTTTGGAACTAGCTTGAGGATGGCTAATTAATTTCATAACAAATGCTTTTGACCTCCCATTACAAAGTCTTTCTACAAGGAATAGATATTATGTGTAAATTAAGGACTTAGGTCAGTAAATATAGTGGCTGAAAAAAAGAGAATAAAGATGGAATGTAGCCGGGTGTGGTGATGCATGCCTTTAATCCCAGCACTCAGGAGGCAGAGGTAGAAGAATTGCTTTGAGTTCAAAACCACCCTGAGACTCCAGGTCAGCCTGGGCTAGAGTGAGACTGTATCTCAAAAAAACAAAAAAAATAAAATAAAATAGATTCAATGTGACAGCTTTTAAAACCCAGCACAGTAGTTACACGTTTCATCGACGACTCTGTCCTTAACCACATCACAGTAACTTCCTGAAGCTTTGGTTCTTGAAATAAGGAATAGAGAGAAATGAATTGTCCTACTACAATAAAGAAAGGCACCTGAAAACATTAAGTAAATCATTCTTGCTTCTGATTCTTTCCCTAAAGCCTCCTAATATTTTTATTTTCTTCCAAATTCTATGATAAAATCAGTTTCCTAAATTGATTGCATTCATTCTTCTCATAACTTGGCCACATCCGCACCTTACGGATGCTATGTGGTTCTGACTCATTCATGTCTTCATGTCACTTATTTGCAGCTCTTATATGGTTTTCTTTGTCAATCTTTTCTGGATTCTTTCTCATCTCTGTGTTCATAGCAGATATTTTTTGTTGTTGTTGTTGTTAGTAAACATCACATTTTTTTTTCAGCTGCAGCAATTGTTGGTAAAATTACAAACACAAATAGATGGTTTATAAGGCGAATTTATTTATGTGACCAGTTATGTTCTGGCCTCATTTTATTGTGAGAAAAGTTTGGTGGCTCTGTTATGGGACTGTCTACAAGGAAGTCATGAAAATGGGAGTACAGGTCTAAGGCATTTTCTTGTAGTGGCACTGGTCTGTAGAGAGCCTGGTACAAGCAAATGTTACCAATGAGATAGACCACATCTCTGAACATTGAAAGAATGGTGACTTCCTTAGAAAAATTCTGGCAAAATCTAGTCAGGAGGCATAGCTCTTTCCCCTGAAAAAAATTTTTCTAAGTTTTAATTATATGTATACAATTACTAAAAGTAAACTTTATATATATATACACACGCATACACACACACACACACACACACACACACACATATATATGATGGAGAGATTGCTTAGTGGTTCAGGCACTTGCCTGAAAAGCCTAACAACCCCAATCCGATTACCAAGTACCAACATAAAGCCAGGTACACAAAGTGGTTCATGTATCTGGAATTTGTAGTGTCTAGAGGCCCTGGTGTGGCCATTCTCTGTATCTCTCTGTGTGTAGAGCTGTACAACTTGGAGAAGAATGCAGTACCAATTCAATTTTGTTTCTTTTTAATTTGTCAGTGACTTGGCATTTGTAAAATTTTAATTTCTTTTCTCAAGTCATGTGATGGGATCTGGGGATGAAACTATGGATTAAAGAAGCATAGCAAAGCAGTCAGTTATGCCTGGTGATCTTAAGCAAAGCAGCTATTAAATATACAAGGGGATACAAGATATTTCAGGTTGACTTTCCCAAAAGCAGAGCCAGAACAAGTATGCATGTCATTGCTTATCACAGGAAGCAAGAGGAAACAGAGCCTGATGGAAAAGTGAGGACTCCATTGCCACCTTGAAGCTTGGAGGACAAAGGACCTCTCAGCCTGACCAGATTCCCACTCAGTGCTTGCATGGGGATCACAAAAGCCCTTTCTGTGGCTAAGCACAGGGGAAGAATGTTGAAAGGCCCTTGTTTACAGCCTCTCAGAACTGCCCACTGCCCACTGCAGCTACACAGAGACAGAAGGGCAGGGGTTGGGGACAGATGGCAGAGACCCAGGGCCTCTACCTCAAATGCATATTAGGACAGCCTTCTTTGGGGCTAAACAAAAACAAGATTCAAATCTCCAAGTGAGAAAGGAAATAAAAGAATGCTCAGTGGTTCCTATAACATTCATTTGGCGAGGGGACCTTAGTCCTAAAGCATCTTCCTTTGTTAGATTTTTCCAACTTGGGAAATATCCATGGGTCATCCAAATCAAATAGTTTGGTTCTCATGGCTTTCTTCTCTCTACCATAGCCCCCTCAGTCTCATGGCCTTAGTTGTTAGAAGAGGAAGTGACACTATCATGAAGTAAAGAAGCAGAAGTTACAGAACAGCAAACAGATGGATCACATAGCCTTTGATAAAGGAGCAAGCAAGAACTACTTCTCTCTAAAAATCATGCTTTTATTGATACTTGACTGGTGTGTTCTAACCATCACAATTACTGCATGCTGCCACACAGCTCAGTATGATGGTGATGGTTTACTTTCATCATTGCATTCCTTAGCCTGGGTTCTTCTGGCCAGTAGCAAGCATTTGTCATCAAGTGATCTAAAAGAGGGTGACAGCCTATGCTTCTGGACCAAATTCATAGACATTTGAAACACTATTTATAAATGCCTGGAGACATTGTTAGGCAAGGAAGAGACAATGGTTGAGTGGTTTCTTCAGAAATGTGAATAATCCACTTCATTATGCCTGTCACCATTTTGCTGCCCTTGGTGACTCCATTTTGGGAGCCTGTCCCAACCTAACATTTTTTTTTAAATTTTTTGTTGTTGTTTATTTATTTGGGAGTGACAGACAGAGAGAGAAAAAGGAGGGGAGAGAGAGAATGGGCATGCCAGGGCCTCCAACCACTGCAAATGAGCTCCAGATGCATGTGCCCCCTTGTGCATCTGGCTAACATGAGTCCTGAGGAATCGAGCCTAGAACTGGGGTCCTTAGGCTTTACAGGCAAGTGCTTAACCACTAAGACATCTCTCCAGCCCCTCGACCTAATGTTTTTGTGGTCAACCTATTCACCCTATAGAGATACTTCTGCCCTATTTTTAGTTTTATAGTATCCCACCATGTGGATAAACCATTGTTTATTCAAACAGTTTTTCAATGATGAGCACATGGTGGCTTTGTATCTCTACTATTATAGATAATACTATGCTATAGCCTTTGTCAGATTATTTTGAAATTAGATACTTGGATGAAAGAATATGTGCATACCCAGTTTACTAATTTTTCACAAAACCTGCCTATCCTAAATCACAAAAACAAGAATATTAGAAATCTCAGAGCTCAAGTCCACTAGTCACAGTACTAATTTATGTTCTCCCTGGTTTTTAAAAATATTTCATTTGTTTGTTTCAGGACTGGAAACAATGGCTTAGCAGTTAGGGAGCTTGTCTGCAAGGCCTAAGGACCTAGATTCCATTCCCCAGAGCCCACATAAGCTACATGCACATTGTGTTGAGTATATCTGGAGTTCATTTGCAGAGGATAGAGGCCCTAGTACTCCCATTCATACTCTCTCTTACAAATAAATAAAATTTAAAGAATATTTATTTGGGGGAGAGAGAGGCAGATAGATAAAAACTGGGCTCACCAGGGCCTTTATCCACTGCAAACAAACTCCAAATGCATGTATCACCTTGTGCATCTGGCTTATGTGGGTACTGGGGAATGGAACCTGGGTCCTTAGGCTTTGCAGACAAGTGCCTTAATCACTAAGCCATCTCTCCAGCCTTTCTCCCTGGTTTTAATGAACTTTTTTTTTCTTTTGGGTTTTTCAAGGTAGGGTCTCACACTAGTTCAGGCTGACCTGGAATTACCTATGTAGTTAGTCTCAGGGTGGCCTCAAACTCATGGCGATCCTCCTACCTCTGCCTCCTGAGTGCTAGGATTAAAGGCGTGCACCACCACGCCCGGCCTAACGAACTTTTATATTGGAAAGAAATTATTAAAAAAATTTAATATAATTTTAAATTGAAATTCATTAAAAATAAGATCCATGGGCTGGAGAGATGGCTTAGCGGTTAAGCGCTTGCCTGTGAAGCCTAAGGACCCCGGTTCGAGGCTCGGTTCCCCAGGTCCCACGTTAGCCAGATGCACAAGGGGGCGCACGCGTCTGGAGTTCGTTTGCAGAGGCTGGATGCCCTGGCGCGCCCATTCTCTCTCTCTCCCTCTACCTGTCTTTCTCTCTGTGTCTGTCACTCTCAAATAAATAAATTAAAAAAATAAAAAATAAGATCCATAAAAAGTAAGAAAGAATAACAATTAAATGAAAGGATCATGGTTACAATGTGTATTAAGGACAGATTTAGGATTAGAATCCAGGTCTCATTCTCAATATTCAGTTCCTTTTCATGTGCAAATGAAACCTTCAAGAACAAGAGATAGGATTTTCATGAGAACACATGGTACAACCTAGCTCCATGGTCAGTAATTGGATTGCTTGACAAATCAACCTGATTCCTTGGGAGATAAAATAAAATGTGTTTGTATTTAGGCAAGCATTTTGTGTGTGTGGCATCTGCAGACAACCAGGGAATTCTCCTGTCTTGTGAACATTTCCTGGAAGAGTTTGAGCAGGCTGGTCATGCTTTTCTCCAGCTGTCATTTCCACTGGTCTGGTACCCATCACTTGCATAACCTCTGTCAGCTGCTCAGGGTATATGAATGAGAAAGGGAGAAGACAGAAAGAAGCTGGTGGTTGACTTTGTCTCCAGGGGTGACTAACCTTATTATGATCCTACCTACCACTGTGTCTTTCACATGAACTGGAGGGAAGTTCTGAGACATTAGAAGCCTAAAAAAAGTCTTAGAGCCCTCCCTATCCTGCCCGAAAAGACTTTCCTCCCAAAAGAAGGAGTTGCCATAGAAAAGCCTCACTATACTCAAGAGAAATTTATAGCCTTGTAATGGCCTGTCCCATATATGTATGAAGACAGATCACATTGTGAACCAAGGCCAATGATGAAGAAATGCTGCTCATGGCCTAGCATGGCAGTTCAATCTGAATGTGTTTTCAGCCCTTGAAGAACCCAGTTGTTCATATCTTCAGAAGAATCGTGAGGATTATTCTCCAAAATGAATGCAGAATATGAAAACAAATGTTGGTCACATGCAACTATGGTCAAGTTCCTAAATCAGTGTATAGAATGTACATGGTTCTGTGCATGTACTCACTCCTATTCAGACTGGTTTCCTTATAAATTCTAAGCCTCAACAGAAGGAAAAGGCTTTATGCAAATGTCTGAATAGTCAACCCATTTTGTTTTCAAATTAACTGCTAAATATTTTGCATTAATAAAAATAAGCAAAGAAACTTCCAAAGTTTTCTTATTAATACTGTTAAAACCTTTCTGAGTCAACATTGAAAACTTTAAATATCAAAGGTCATATTTAGGAGGTACAAAGAAGTAATAGAGACTAGTTCTGACAGTTAAAGTCTTTTCTGATTGGTTGGTGTCTTTGTTAAATACAGGGCTGTAGCAATCAAATGAAATGCTGGAGTTGAAGCTTGCTATGTGCAGTGTACTCAGTACTTCTAGTCACAGGTCTCAGAAAATGGTTGTTTGGGGGCTGGTGGGATGGCTTAGCAGTTAAGGCGCTTGCCTGCAAAACCAAAGGACCCAGGTTTGATTCCCCAGGACCCACATTAGCCATATGCACAAGGTGGCACATGAGTACGGAGTTCATTTGCAGTGGCTAGAGGCCCTGGCATGCCCATTCTCTCTCTCTCTCTCTCTCTCTCTCTCTCTCTCTCTCCCTCTCTCTCCTTTCTTGTCTATTTTTCCCTTTCTCTTTCTCTCTCTCTCTCTCTCAAAAAAAATATATTTTTTAAAAAATGGTTGATTTTTCTCCGTATTGGTCTCCTTCCCCCTTGTGCTGGTATCTGGTTCATCAGGAAAACAGCACCCTTGCTTGTTTGGCCAATTTTCCTTAGTTTCAGTCAGGGCCCTTTTGAGGTATGATATGGTAGCTGTCAACAAGGAGGGGCCAATCCGGAGGGGTAGGTCATGGATGAGCCTAATAATGGTACCAAACTGCCTGTACTTGCAGAATAGAAAACTAATAAAAAAATAAACAAATAAATAAATAAAATGGTTGTCTTAGATAGCATTTTTCCACTGAAAATTATTTTTGTGTAACTTAGTTATCTTCTTAAGTTACTATATACCCACCAAGGAAAGTGTGATCAAGTCAAATTAGTTGAGCTAGTTTTGCCAATAAAGCCCTAGGAACATGTCTAGCTAATTAAGACCAAAAGTTCTAGGGTTCTCCTTCATGGATGATTTTTGAGACAAGCCTGTTCCTTCACATGCAAGCTCTAGTTAAAAGTCTACATGTGTGTGCTCTGGGAAGCAAGAGCAGTTCTTGAGTTGCACAATTGCTTAAGCCCACACGCGACTGGGACACAAGGCTGGTGACTGAAAAGCAATAGAAAAATAAGCCTGGCTAGGAAAGGCTTGGAACATTTTAATGCTTTTGGATCTTTGGCCTCAATATGCTTTTAGCTATTTGATCCCCAAGATGTGCCTTTTGTTTCCCAGTGAAGATATGCACAAGTATCTATGCAATCATGCCAACTATGGGAAGAGTTTCAGGATAAACAGATCACAAACTAGTGAACTGTAGCCACAGTGGGCAAGGCAAAGGCAGATCCATGTGGTCTACTCCCCAGGCTTAATATTGATTGGTAGCTATTGGTGTATCTTGGAACAGAACAATCAACTTGGGTAAACTTGTAAAGTGTGATGTGAGGGGCATTCATTCAATGTGAGCCACTTCACACCTTGTTCACCCTTCCCCTCCACATTTTCCTCAGACCTGTAGCCTAAGCGAATATGTCTACCAACCAGCACAGCACTTGGGTGGGGGGAGTGGCTCAGCACAGAATTCTGGGTAGTTTATTCCTTTCCTTAAACTTTTCATAATGCTTTAGTGTTCCTCGTAAATTAGTCCTTTGAAATGGCCCAATGACCCCTCCATCAGTGAGCAGCAGGACTGCAGTGTGTTAGTCAGAACTCAATTTGGAGTCACAGACTTCTCCAAGTTGTATGTCCATGGGAAACTTCCTTAACTTTTGTAAGCCCCAGTATTCTCATCTGCAAAATGAAAATTACCATATATTATAAATTGGTAAGGAAAATGTTGAGATGTAAAGATGAAATTAAAAGTGGCTTAAGGGCTGGAGAGATGGCTTAGCGGTTAAGCGCTTGCCTGTGAAGCCTAAGGACCCCGGTTCGAGGCTCGGTTCCCCAGGTCCCACGTTAGCCAGATGCACAAGGGGGCGCACGCGTCTGGAGTTCGTTTGCAGAGGCTGGAAGCCCTGGCACGCCCATTCTCTCTCTCTCCCTCTATCTGTCTTTCTCTCTGTGTCTGTCACTCTCAAATAAATAAATTTTAAAAAAATTTAAAAAAAAAAGTGGCTTAATTTTCCACTGGGGACCAGTGTTTCTGTTACTTTGAAATCAACTTGTCATCAGTGTGAATAAATGCACTTTTTGTTATCAAACAGTTTTCGACCCATAGAAATGGTCATTTTCTATGATTTAACTTAGTATTATTGTATTCAAAGAGTAAGATGTAACAAATAATTAAATAGATGATTAAAGATTCAATATCAAGAGCTAAAGAGATTGCTCAGTGGTTAAAGGCATGTGTATGCAAAATCTGAAAGTCCTGAATTCGATTTCCCCAGTATCTACCTAAAATCAGTTGCTTCTGGAGTTCATTTGCAATGACAAGAGGTCTTCGTGCATCCATTCCCCTACCCTCTCTGTAATAAATAAATAATATTAAAATTTGATATCCATTCTGAACACCATGGTCAATTAGCATTCTACCCTGTGTGGCTATCCAACATATGTGTCTGGAGACCCAGAAGGTGACTGCATTAGGGTACCAGTGTTTCACAAGATGCCTTGTTCTGTTCTCTACTGAAAGTAGAACTTCCTTAACACCAAAAGATCTATGTTAAGAAAAGTGTGAATTTTTTCTCGAGAGAATTCTTAGAAGAATTCCAAAAAGTACACAGGAAAACCAGATAAAAATACCATCTCTCTCTGCTTGCTATTTGTATCTCATTCTTGGCTTTTTACTTCCCTGTGATTTTCCTAAGTACGAATCATCAGGTCACCAACTATGCTGGAAAATAAACTATGCGTTCAACACAGCATTCAAAGCAGATACATTTCCAAAGCTCTTTCCATGTGAAGGAAGGGAAAAGAGTGTGTTGGTCTTCTATTCTGGCCTCAGAATGTGGAACTTTGGAGAATACACTAAGCATCTAATTCAGAGACTCTGGGCAAGAAGCACAAAGGAATCACACTTGTGGCAGGAGCCAAAATGAAAGGCAGTTGTTTCTTCTTTCTTTGCCAATTCTGATGGCAAACTCTAGCCTGTAGGTCTTCGAATTTAAAATGTGCTTTCAGCAAGGAATTGCTTTCATGTTTGTGTCCTTCTTGCTAAATCTGGATCTCTTTTCACAATGTCCCTCTTGCATCGTATCCAGGAGTCTTTTCTGGTTTGGAAAGGTTCTGAGTTTTCACTTAATGGAGACCAAGCCCTTAGTGTGCACTTTATCTAAGTATCTTTTTACGATTCTGGACCCTGTCTTTCCAAAATGCTCTAAGGACAAAAACCTATTTGAGAAAATGACACAAAATCACACTGCTTTGAGCCTTCACACCCTTGATTGAGGACTTTGTAATGTCATTCTCAAATTTTTCTGGTGAAAACTTAACAAGAGACCCTGAGATGAGCTACTGCTAGCAGTAGACAATGGCAGGCACTCTGCAGGATGCTAGATGCCCTCATCTTCTCGATGTATTTCTTGTCTACTTTACTGTGTCGTAAAATGAGGAAGCTTGTGAGGTGTTTGCTACAGATTATATTCTGGAAGCTGGAAGAACTTGGAGAAGGAAGTCAGCCAGTGTTGGTGTGCAATTGTTCTTACTCCATAGGTGCTGTGGCTGCAGAGGTAAAGAAATGCAACACAATTCCTATCATTTTTTTTTTCATTCAGTTAGAGAAAAAAAATAAAAGTATTTCACTGTATACCAATTGTTATGGAAAAGCCAATGATTGTCTGCAAAGGGTCAAGGTATGGACACTTCACCTATTGTCCACAGGAAGAACAGGTAGCAAATTACAAAAGATGACAATTGATACATTTCTGACTTAGGAAAATTCTTGTGCAAAATTGTAAGAGCTGGTATAATGTGATGGTTCCACTGTTGTCACCACAGAAAATGTTAGGTGATATTGATGCTTTAGTTGCATAGGTAAGAATTCTGATGTAATTCATTATTGGGATTTACAAAATCTCCTTCAGAATGTACTGTGAAGATTGAGAGGCATTCCATAACTCTCTTTATGGAAGGCAAAGTGACTGAGCAAAGAGTAGACATGAGGCTGTTAAGGGGTGAGCTTTTCTATGGGCAGCATAGACTTAATTTCATAGACAATGAAATTCCCTTAGAGATTGTATACAGGTAAATGGTAGGAGAGTAGAGATCTTTGATAGGTGGTAAGGGAATGGCCAGATTCATTAAAACACTCTAAGCATGTATGGGAGGGAAGGGGAAAGACATGGTTGTTTTGTTGTTGCTGTTTTGTTCTGAAGACATGTTTTTGAAGAAGCCTATGACTGAGAGTCACTTGGAATAATCCAGCCTTACCAAAACTACTGCACCAGATGAACATGGGGTAACCAGCAGCACTGCAGCCTTACCATAACTACTGCACCCTGGTGAACATGGGGTTACCTGGAGCACTCCATCCTTACCACAATAACTGCACCCTGGTGAACATGGGGCCAACCGGAGTACTCAAACCTTACTATTACTATTGCAACCTGTTGCACTTGAGGCCACATGGAAAACTCCAAACTTAATACAACACCTTGGTGAATATGGGATTACCTGGAATACTCTAAACTTAAAATAACTACTATACCCTGGTGAACCTGGGTGCACTCCATTGTTACCATAACTACTATACCCTGGCAAACATGGGGTCACCTGGTGCACTCCAACCTTACCATAACTACTGCATCAAGGTGAACATGGGGACACCTGGAGCACTCTAAACTCACCATAACAACTGTACCCTAGTGAAGGTGGAGCCACATGGAAAACTCCAAACTTACTACAACTACTGCACCCTGGTGAATATGGGGTCACCTGGGACACTCCAACCTTACCATAACTACTGCACCCTAGTGAACGTGAGGTCACCTGCAGCACACCAACCTTACAAAAGCTACTGTATCCTGGTGAACATGGGGTCATCTTTAATACTACAACCTTACCATAACTATTGCACTGAGGAGAACATGGGGACACCTGGAGAACTGTAACCTTAACATAACTACTGCACACTGGGGAACATGAGGTCACCTGGAATACTCCAGCTTTACCATAACTACTACAACCTAGTGAATGTGGGGTCACCTGGAGTATTCAACCTTACCTTATCAGCTATACCCTGGTGAACATGGGGTCACCTAGAGCACCCAAAACTTAGTATAACAATTGCATCTCAGTGAATGTGGGGACACCTGGAGTACTCCAACCTCACCATAAGTACTACACCCTAGAGAATGTGGGGTTGCCTTCAATACTCCAAACTTACTATAACTACTGCACCCTGGGGGATTTGGGGTTACCAGGAGTCCTGCAACCATACCATAACTATTGTACCCTGGTGAACATGGGGTCCCCTGGAGACATCAAACCTTACCATAACTACTGCACCCTTGTGAATGTGGGGTCACCTGTAGCACCCCAACCTTACCATAACTACTATGATTTGGTGAATGTGGGTCACCAGGAACACTTCAACCTTACCATAATGGCTACACTCTGGTGAATGTGGGGTCACCTGGAGGACTCCAACCTTACCATATTTTACACCCTCATGAATATGGGGTTTCCTGGAACACCCCAATGTTACCATAACTACTGCACCCTGGTGAATGTGGGTTTACCAGGAGCACCCCAAACTTTCCATAACTACTGCACCCTGGTGAATGTGGGGGTCACTAAAAGCACTCAAACCTTACCATATGACTGCACCCAGGTGAACATGGGTGTCACCTGAAGCACTCCACTCTTACCATATCTATTGCACCCTGGTGAATGGTGAATGTGAGGACACCTGGAGCACTTCAACCTTACCATAAGACCTGCACGCTAGTGAATGTGGAGTCACATGGAATACTCCAACCTTAACAAAACTACCTCATCATGGTCAACGTGGGGTCACCTGGAGCATTCCAACCTTACCATGATGACTACACTATGGTGACTGTGGGGTTACCTGGTGTACTACAACCTTACCAAAACTACTGTACTTTGGTGAGTGTGGGGTCACCTGCTGCACTTAAACCTTACTATAATGACTGCACCCTAGTGAACATGGGGTCTCTTGAGTACTCCAAACTCTACCATAATGAATTCACCCTGGTGAATGTGGTGTCACCTAGAATACTTCAACCTTAGCATAACAATTGTACCCTGGTGAACGTGAGTTCACCTGGAGCACTCCACTCTTACCATAACTACTGTACCCTGGTGAATGTGGGGTCACATAGAAACCTGTAAACATACTACATCTACTGCACTCTGGTGAATGTGGAGTCCCCTGGAGTACTCCAATATAACCATAACATCTGCACCCTGATGAACGTAGGGTCACCTGGAGCACTCCAATGTTACTATAACAACCTCATGTTAGTGAACATGGGGACAACTGGAGCACTCCAGCCTTATCATAACTACTACACCCTGGGGAATGTGGGGTCACCTGGAGTACTGCACCCTTACCATAACTATTGCACCCAGGTGAACATGGGGTCACCTGGGAGCCTTCAAACCTTACCATATCTACTGCACCCTCATGAATGTGGGGTCATATGGAAAAGTCTAACCTTACTACAACTACTATACCCTGGTGAATATGGGATTACCTGGAGTACTCTAACCTTACCATAACTACTGCACCCTGGTGAATGTGAGGTCACCTGCAGTACACCAACCTTATAAAAACTACTACACCCAGGTGAACATGGAATCACCTGGAGTACTCCGACCTTATTACAATGACTGCACCCTGGTGAACATGGGGTCACCTGGAGTATTCCAACCTTACCATAATTACTGCGCCCTGGTGAATATGGAGTCGCCTGGAGTAAGGTTAGAACCTTACCCTAACTCCTGTACCCTGTTGAACATGGGGTCACCTGGCCAGTCCAAACCTATACCCCCTATACCCCCTATACCCCCATTTTCTACCTGGAAAGGAAAGGAAGCTGTATCTGAATCACCTGACAAGCTGTCCATTGTCCTTTCCATCCTTTTGCTGTGAGGACTGCTGCAGAGCTCAAGCCTAGTTGAGTGGTAAATGTCTCAGTGAGAAAATGAGGTAGCTCAGTGGGTTTCCTTCCTTTGTTCCTCCCTTCCTGCCTTCCTTTCTTCCCTCTTCCCTCTCTCTCTCCCTTGCTTCCTTTCTTCTGTTTTGCAAGCTACAGCACATTTATTTGCTTTTATTCCCATTGTGCCCCTAACAGATACAGCAAGTTTTAAAAGTCATGACTGAGTTCTCTGAGATCTACGCTTTCTTAGTGTACCAACTTACTAACCAAGATCTGGACTGGGCTGGAATCCCTATTCCCCAAAGAGCCAATGCCCCCCAGACTAGCTTGTCCTAAAGATGCCTTTTTTTTTCTTGTCATACAGTAGAATGATGTCTTCCAGTTTAGGTTTTAAACTGGTAGACATCTTGCAAGTTACCTATTGGAGTAACTGTGGCCCCAGAGATGGAGCAATAGCTTCTGGCTAATTGGCAGAGTGAGCTCTGGCTTATGTAACAGTTACCTCTGGCAATTTGTACTAGCATCACTTTTGGCAGTAATACTGTGGTATTTTTAATAGCAGGAACTTGGCTAGTTTACAACCAATCAGCCTTTTCTTCTGCTGGCTCCAAGTGGAGGTACTGTTGCTTTCACCTTGTTTTCAGCTAGACCTGATTCTGAAAATGTGTCACTGGAGGTTTACACAGAACTTGTTCTGCCTCAGTATCTTTAGTCCATTATTTCAGTTCAAAGTCATTTTTGCCCTATACATGGAGGCCCCTGACTTATCTGACTTTAATCTCAGGTGACAGTTGGACCTATAGAGGAGTTAGAATGGTCCCAGACGTTAATGACATTTTTCAATTTTGAAAGAGGATTTTAGGACTGATGTCAGAGAGGAAATCAGACAAGCCCTCCGGGATGGCAAATCTATGAAGAACTGCATTATGTAGCTCACACCACCATTACCTAGGGGCACTCGGCTGATATCAAAGACACACAGTGTTTTCCTGAAGGGTCATACACAGGGAACACCATTTTCCAGAATTCTGAATCTCTTTACATTGAAAGCCCTGTGGGGTCTACTTAGCTGTCAGTACTGAGTAGATAAGCAGAGCCTCCTTAATTACCTTTGCCAGACCTAGAAGTTTTTTTTTTTTTAAATAAACTTTGAGGACTGAGGAGAGTGGTTCAATGAGGAAAGTAATTTTTTGTGCAAACATAAGCTGAGTCCAAATGCCCACTACCTATCTAAAATGCCTGACATCTTGGCACACACCTATAATTCCAGCACTGCAACAGGAGGATTCCCAAGGCTCACTGGGTTGCTTGCCTTGGGTGAACCAGAATGTTCTCAGCTCAGTGAGAGACCCTGATTCAAAATATAAGGTGGAGAGCCATAGAGGAAGACACTTGATATTGACCTCTGGCTGGCTCCACATGCATGTGCATATGTGTGTATGCATTCCTGCACACATACACATGCACACATACACACACACACTCACACACACAAGCATGTGTATACTCACACATACCCATAAACAAACAAAAAAAATTCTAAAAAGTGGACTTTGCATGGCAGAGAAAAACTAGATATGTCATGCATGCAACATAATTATTTTTAATTGTGTGAAAATAGACCTCCCCACACAGGAGGACTAGGCAGGTTCACACTATGAGCTCTTCACCCATTTTCATTAAAGTTAAGAACCAGAAAGCAACTTCTAATTTTTTCCCTAGCAACACACATTTCTCTAACCAGCTTTATTGAAAGAGGAATGCTTGGGGGAAATTTTAATGTGTATGTTGTACTATGCTTAAGGACATGGGTTTGAGACGTGGCACTCCACGTAAAAGAAGATGGAACCTAGAGCTGGGGATATGGCTTAGTTGCTATAGTTACTGCCTTGAAAGCACTGGTACCTCAGTTCAATTCCTAGGAGCCATGTAAAAAAGCTGAGTATGGTCACATGAATTTGTGTTCCAGTGCTATGGAAGTGGAGAAAGAAAGATTCTTGGGGCTCTCTGGCCAGTCAGTCTAGCTTGCTTGGAGAGCCTCCAGGCCAATAAGAGACCCTGCCTCAAAAAAAAAAAAAATTATATATATAAATGGCATTCCTGAGGAACAATACCCAATACCCAAGGTTGTCTTCTGGCCTACAACACACACCCACACACATACACACTCACACGCACACACACCACACATAGGAGCACACACACATACACTTATAAATGTGCAAAAGAAAAAAAAGATGAGGCCTAGAGCAAAGTAACTAGACCATCAGGAAAACAGCACTTTGAAGAGAATAATGAAAGTTCTCTTGAGACCCTGGTTGGTTCTCAAAGAAATGTATAATAAAAATAAATAAAAATATGCTGGTCTTGTCACACTCTCTTTCTTGAGCTCTGGGTATGATACCATCCACTGATGCTTCCTCACTGAAGGCCATATTTGACTTTCACTATCCAAAACTCTGAGCTAAATAAATCTTTCTTTATATATTTAATTACCTAGCATCAGGTGTTTTATTCTTAACAATGGAGAGTGGACTAATCCATGCTACTGCAGCTAACTTGGAACACAGGAGATGAACAGCCTTCAGAGTATCAAAGGTACATTTAGAATACATGGATGTTCCTATCCCAAATAGCGTACACAGTGTATCTTCAGAATATCTTTTGTTTGACTGTATTTCTTCTCCATGTTCTGATGATAGCAATCAATATTTTTCAGTTAGATAATGATGAACTGTGTGAAATCTTACATCCATTGTGACAGGGAGGGCCCGTCGTCATTGTCTCCTGTGTCATCATTAGAATTTTGGGAGCTCGGGAACAATGCTGGGAGGACCCTGGGACTAAGCAAAAATAAATCTAACCACTATCTTCAACTCTCCACAGACTATTCAGGAATCAGTAAGAAGAAACAATTGAATTTGGTAAAATCATTTGACCCAAATCCTGCTGCAGTACTCAGCACTGAAGTGGAAATAAAAAACAATCTAGCTGGAATCAACAAAAATGGGTGTTTTTTTTTTTTTTTCTTTTCTGGCACACGTTTGCAGGCAAAATAAGCTGAAACTATAAAACTAAATAATTCATGGGATGCTTAATGCCTTATCTGGAACCAATGATTATTTTATTATCCAAATTTTATCCCTTGCATCTCAAGAGGTATATGGTCTAGGAAAAATCTTCAAAAGAAAGCCAAATGTAGAATAAAATTATTGACAGTGTAAAATTGAATTGAATTGAATTCTTTTTCACAATGCTGAATTTCCTTCAGCCAATTGAAACAATGTAATCTGCACAAAGTACACAGCTTGGTAAAGTCTCGTGAAATGAAAGACTCTTGTAAGCATCACTAAGATGAAGAAATTGAACATTTTCAGGACCTTGGATGACTTCCTGAAGTCCTCTCTGTCATTAAATACCCTTCTCCTAAAATCTATCTACATAGGTAAGTTTGCCATACTCCTAAATTTTTAATATATTTTAACAGGATATACTCTTTTATTTCCTCTCACGTGTTCCCATTTCCTTGAGGCCCTCCTCTGTGTGGTTATGGGATTTACTATGAGGTCTTAAATGCCTCCGTCAGTCCCAAGGGCATAGTGTGGGTACTGTGTCTCGGGGTATTTGCCACTATTCTGTGGTTCTTACCATCTTTCAAACCCCTTTTCTGCAATGATCCCTGAGCCATGGCAGGCCTTTTGGTGGTCTGATTTAGTGTTGAGTCTGTTGAGGCCTCGGGATTTCTGCTTTGATAGGTTTTACTTGATCACTGTGACAACTGCCATCATCCTGGAGGTAGATGTCAGGCTAGTAGTAAGAGCAGTATTTGTGGTGCTGTTTCCACTGCAAGTTCTCCTGAGCCCTGGCAGATGGGGAAGAGGTAGCAAGCCTTGTGGTGAGAAGTCAGTTTCCTGACTATAGAAATCTGACTTGGTTTTTCGTACCAGGTATCAGTCCTGGTATGAGTCCCCACTGAGTGGGCCTCGTGTCCAGTCAGAAAACAGATTATTTTTTTCATAAGCATTTTTTGTTGTTGTTGTTTATTTTATTTTTTAAAATTTATTTATTTGAGAGCGACAGACAGAAAAAGAGGCAGATAGAGAGAGAGAGAGAGAATGGATGTGCCAGGACCTCCAGCCATTGCAAACAAACTCCAGATGTGTGCATCCCCTTGTGCATCTGGCTAACGTGGGTCCTGGAGAATTGAGCCTTGAACCAGGGTCCTTAGGCTTCACAGGCAAGCGCTTAACTGCTAAGCCATCTCTCCAGACAAAGATTTTTTTTGAATCTTCATAATGAAAATACATTTTTTGTTTGTTTTTTTGAGGTAGGGTTTCACTCTAGCTCAGTCTGACCTGGAATCTACAACATAATCTCAAGGTGGCCTCAAACTCATGGTGATTGTCCTACCTCTACCTCCCAAGTGCTGGGATTCAAGGCGTGCGCCACCATGTCTGGTTTACATTTATTTTTTATTATTAGATATGAACATATTTTGTATGTAAACATCACATGTTGGTACCATCCTTTGCCTTCTCCCTGCCACTTTTCTAAAGGGGTATTCTGCATTGGGGATGCAGGTAAACTCCATGGGGATTATGGGTCATGCATTATGTGGGGAGGGGAAATGTATCTGTGCAAAATGTCCCAATTTGTGGCTCTAACTATCTTTCTGCCCCCTCTTCCACAAAATTCCCTGTGCCATGTTGGGAACATTTATTTTCATTTGATGTTTTTTGTTTTTTAATGTTTGCTATCTTTACTGGAGTAAGGTGGAATCTCATGTTTGTTTTAATTTACATTTCCCTGATGATTAGGGATGATGAACATTTTCTTAAGTGTGGGTTTGCCATTTATATTTCTTCCTCTGAGAACTGCCTATCCAGTTCTTTACCACATTTTATGAGTGAGTTGTTTGACTTTTTATTATTTATGTTTTTAAGTTCTTTGTATATTTGAGTTCTTTGTATATTTGTATATTGTAGAAATTAGGCCTTATTTATGCTTATTTATGTGGTGTATTATATTTACAGATATCTATATGTTGAATCACGCCTGTATTCCTGGGATGAAGCCTACTTGATCAAGGTGAATAACCCTTTCGATGTGTTGTTGAATTTGATTTGCCAAGATTTTGTTCAAGATCTTTGCATCTAATTCATCAGGGAAATAGGCCTATAGTTTTATTTTCTTGTGGCATTTCTGCCTCATTTTTGTATCAGGGTTATACTAGCTTCATAGAAGGAGTTGGGAGCTTTCCCTGTTGTCTGATTGTGTGGCACCGTTTGAGAAAAATTGGTTTCAGTTCGTCCATGAAGGTTTGATAGACTTCAACTGGGAAGCTGTCTGGTCCTGGGCTTTTCTTTTGGGGGAGGATTTTGATTGTTTTTTCAATCTTGATGTGTGTAATTGGTTTGTTCTGGAGATTAATCTGATCTGAGTTTAGCTTCAGTGGGTGGTATGTATCTAGGAATTCATTCATTTACTCCACATTATCTAGTTTTATGGAGTAGAGGTTTTTGAAATAAGTCCTGATGATTTTCCCAGTTTCACTTATGTCTGTTTTGATCTCTCTTTTTTCATTTGTAAATTTTGTTAATTTGAAGCATCTCTTTTTTTGCTTGATCAAATTGGCCAGGGGTTTATCAATCTTGTTTATTTGTTCAAAGAACCAGCTCTTTGTTTCATAAATTTTCTTTTTTTCTTAGATTCTAATTCATTAAGTTCTGCTCTGGTCTTAATTATTTCTTTCTGTCTGGAGCTTTTTGGGTTGAATTATTCTTGTTTTTCCTGTGCCTTTAGGTGGATAGTTAGATTATTGAACTGGGATCTCTCTGCTTTGTTATGAAGGCATTGCTTATTTAGCCAATTTTTCATAGTATCAGCCAGGGCCCTTTTGAGGTATGATGGGGTGGCTCTCTCCTTAGGGTCTACATCTATCTGAGAATGAGAAGCAGATTCTCCAGTGGAGAGTAAGTTAGCACCAGGACAAATGAAATAACCCTTACTATTTTTTTAATAGAGAATTTAATAGGTGTAGGCCCTCTTGTAGGCCATGATTGATAGTAGCTTGATAATGGACGGTGGCCTAATGTTTGGATATGGTTGTGACTTGTTTCACAGCTCCAGCTATGGGTCCCATACCACTGAGGAGATCAGATAGCCAAATAAAGAGCAGTTGGTTCCCCACCATGGCTGTGTGCCACTATTGCACTTGTGTGGGCATCGCAACAGGTTATTTGCTGCTAAGTAGTTTAGACAATGAATTGCTTGGACAGATATTGGTTATTTTCCTGCCAGTTTCCCATGTAGCACCCTCTGGCACTAGACACGCTGACTGTCTGGGGACTGACTCTCTTTTAGCTTCCAGCCATGTCATTCCGTTTTACATGTCAACTGCATATTGTGTCTTCAGCAGTAGGGTTCTTACCACTAATCTTTGGTGGATCATCAAGTAATCTGACAGAAATCTGTCTGTCTTTTAGGAAACCTTTTAGGTCTCTCTGATCAAAAGCTCATTGTGGATGATAGCCAAATGCTGGTACTGGGAGTGGTCAGTGCCCACTAAGAAAATGAGGGAAAAGATAACTAATATACAAGAGTTAGAGAGAAGAGAGAGAGAGACAGAGAGAAGGAGAGGGAGGGGAGGAGGGAAGATGTAAAAGATTAAGGTTAGTCTTAATCATACCCTGTCCAGTGTCTTGTGGTTCAGGTGTTCCCTGTAAGGGCATGTTGAAAGTTCAGCCATTTGGACTGCCTTTTAGGATGTAGAATTTTATGATACCATTGCCAATTGGGTCTAGATTTGCATTTGTCACCCCTCCATTGCCCTCCACTACCTCTCCACCCATCCTATTATGTAGTCCATGGAATGCTTGCTGGGTATGTGAGGCATCTTGGGTAGTTTCAGGTTAGGTGCTATAAATGAATGAGACTAGGTGGCAAATTTTTTTTGCGTGTGATTGAGTAAGTTCACTGAGAATGATCTGTTCCAAATTCAACCATTTTTCCTCAAATTTCAATGTGTCACTTTTTTCTTACTGCTGTATAGAATTCCATTGTGTAGATATACCATATCTTAGTTATCCATTCTTCTAGTGATGGACATCTGGGTTGATTCCAGCTTTTAGCTATTACACATTGAGCTGGACAAACTTGGTTGAGCAAATCTCTGTGGCCTGTGGTTTAAGGTTTTAGGGCAGATGCCCAATAAGGGAACAACAGGGTCCATTGGTATCTCTATAGTCAGCTTTTTCACAACTCTCAATATTGCTCCCCAAAGTGGTTGTACCATCTTACATTCCCACCAACAGTGGATGAGTGTTCCTACTTCTCCACATCCTCCCCAGCATTTATTTTCATTTGATTTTTTGATGTTTGCTATCCTTACTGAGGTAAGGTGGAATCTCACAGTTGTTTTAATTTGCATTTCCCTGATGATTAGGGATGATGAGCATTTTCTTAAGTGTGTGTTTGCCATTTGTATTTCTTCCTCTGTGAACTGCCTGTTCAGCTCTTTGACCCATTTTGTGAGTGAGGTGTTTGACTTTTTACTGTTTAGAGTTTTTATTTCCTTGCAGAGTCTAGAGATTAAGCCTCTGTTCATTGGATAACCAGTAAATATTTTCTCTCATTCTGTGGGTAATCTATTGGCTTTGCTTATTGTATGCTTTGTAAATAAACTCTTCAGTTTCATGTGATCCCATTGGTTGAGTGACTGTTTAAGATCGTGAACTACTGAATTCTTTATCAGCAATACTATAATTTCTTAACTGCCTATAATGGGAAGGTGGACATCGTTATTGATCTGTCCTTTTCCATCCATGACTGCAGCCACCTGCACCCTGCTCAGGCATGCATGAAGCACAGTCGTGGTCTCCTGACTCCAGCTGCCTTGTTCTTCATGTATCTCAGCCCTAAGCTATGATAGATTTTCCCCATAACCATTGTTTTCCTTGTATCCTTCATAAATTCAAAGCCTACCATGTTTTATCCTTTTCTTTCAGAGTTAAGCTCAAATGAGTCAGAACTGCTTTTTTTTTCCTTTCCTGTAACATGGCTGTGTCACCCTCAGTGTCAGATTTATTAGACAAATGCCATTTCCTCGGATTCATTTATAGTTCAAATAATTATTCTTATGAAAAAAATAAGAGTCTGATTTACAACTTTTGTCTAGCATCTGCAGAAGTATGGTCTGGAATATGTGCTTGCCCCGAATCTATTTAATTTTTGCAACAGGGTCTCATGTATCCTATTTGGCCTCAAACATGCTATGTAACAAAGGATGACCCAGAACTGCTGCTTCCACCTACTGATGACTGGAATTATAGGCATGTACCACCATGCTAAGCTTAATACAGGCCTCTATCAGTTGGATAATCCACAAATGTTTTCTCCCATTCTGTGGGTTATCTATTGGCTTTGCTTATTGTATGCTTCTCTGTAAAGAAACTCTTCAGTTTCATGTGTTTCCATTGGTTGAGTGACTGTTTAAGATCATGGGCTACTGGGGTTTTGTTCAGGAAGTCTTTTTTCTTTCCTATATCATGGAAAGTACTTCCTATATTTTCTTCCAGTAGTATTTGAGTTTCTCATCTTATATTGAGGTCTTTGATTCACTTGGACTTGAGTGTAGTACATGGCAAAATGTGTGGATCAAGTTTCAGTTTTCTGAATATGGTTATCCCGTTTGTCCAGCACCATTTGTTGTAGATGCTGTCTTTTTTCCAGCCTATATTGTTCGGGCCTTTGTCGAATATCCAATAGCTATAGTTGCTTGACCCAAAGTCCAGGTCCTCAAGTCTATTCCATTGGTCTATACTCCTGTTGTTATGCCAGTACCATGCTATTTTTATTACTATGGCTTTGTAATATAGCTTTAGATCAGGTATGGTAATGCCACCAGAGGTATTTCTTTTACTGAGGATATGTTTGGATATGCAAGGCCTTATGCCTTTCCATATTTGAGAACATTTTTTTCTATCTCTGTGAAGAACAGTATAGGGATTTTAATTGGAATTGCATTAAATCTGTATATTGCTTTTGGTAGGATTGTCATCTTCATAATGTTAATTCTGCCTATCCAGAAGCATGGGAGGTCTTTCCATTTTCTCAAGTCCTCAATTTCTTTTTAGAATGTTTTTATGTTTTCATTGTATAGGTCTTTCACTTCCTTGGTTAACCTTATTCCAAGGTATTTTTTGTTGTTGTTGCTATTGGAAATGGGACTATGTCCCTTATTTCTTTCTCTGTATCTTTGTCATTTGCCTATAGAAAGGCTCCTGATTTTTGTGCATTGATTTTGTATCCTGCTATGTTGCTATAGGAGTTAATCACCTTGAGGAGTTTTGGGATGGAGTCTCTCGGGTCTCTTACATATACAATCATGTCATCAGTGAGGAGAGCTAACTTAACTACTTCCTTTCCAAATTGTATCCCTTTTATTTTCTTCTCCTGTCTTGTTGCTTGAGCTAGGACTTCCAGAACTATATTGAAAAGCAGAGGTGAGAGAGGACAACCCTGTCTTGTTCCTGATCTTAATGGGAATTCCTCCAGTCTCTCTCCATTATTTATTATTTGGGCCTTAGGAGCATTGTTTATTGCCTTTATTATGTTAAGATATGAACCAACCATGCCAATTCTCTGTTTTGATCATAAAGTGATGTTGTATCTTGTCAAAGGCCTTTTCTGCATCTATTGAAATGATCATGTGGTTTTTATGTTTCACCTTGTTTATGTGGTATATTACATTGACAGATTTCCGCATGTTGACTCACCCCTGTGTTCCTGGGATGAATCCCACTTCGTCAAGGTGGATAATGCTTTTGATGTGTCATTGGATTCGGTTTGCAAGGATTTTGTCCAGATTGTTTGCATCTAAGTTCAGCAGGGAAATAGGGCAGTAGTTTTCTTGTGGTATCTCTGCCTGGTTTTAGAACTAGGGTGATACTAGCTTCATAAAAGGAGTTGAGTAGCATTCCCTGTTCTCCAATTGTGTGGCAAAGTTTGAGCAATATTTGTTTGAGTTCTTCCATAAAGGGTTGATAGAATTCAGCTGAGAAGCCTGTGGTCCTGGACTCTTCTTTTTGAGGAGTTTTTAAATTACTTTTTCCAATCTCCATGATTGTGATGGGTTCATTGAGGTGATTAATCTGCTTTAAGTTTAGTTGTGATAGATAGTATGCATCCAGGAATTTATCCATGTCCTCCACATTATCCAGTTTTGTGCAGTAGAGGTTTTTGAAGTAAGTCCTGATGATTCTCCCAATTTCACTTATGCCTGTTGTGATCTCTCCTTTTTCATTTTGAATTTTGATAATTTGAAGCTTCTCCTTTTTTTGCTAGATCAAATTGACTAGAGTTAGTCAATCTTGTTTATTTTTTCAAAGAACCAGCTCTTTGTTTTGTCAATTGTCTTAATTGTTTCCTTGGTTGCCAATTCATTAATTTCTGCTCTGATTTTAATTATTTTTTCCCTTGTGGAGCTTTTTGGGTTGGATTTTTCTTGCTTTTCCAGTGCCTTTATGTGGATCGTTAGGTTATTGATTTGGGATCTTTCTGTCTTTATAATGAAGCCATTGAGTGCTATGAATTTTCCCCTGAGGACTGCCTTCATTGTGTCCCATAAATTTTGGTACGATGTGTTCTCATTGTCATTCAATTCCAGAAATTTTGCAATTTCATTTTTTATTTCATTCACTCTCCATTTCTTGTTTAAAAGTATGCTGTTCAGTTTCCAGGTGCCATTGGGATTCTTGGTGGGTCTTTTGTTGTTGATTTCTAGCAATAGAGCATTGTGATCTGATATCATGCAGGGAATTATGTCAATCTCCTAATATGTGGAGGCAATCTTTGTGACCCAGTAAATAGTCTATTTTAGAGAATGTTCCATGGGCTGCTGAGAAGAATGTGTAATCTGTGGATTTGGGATGGAAATTTCTGCAGATGTCCGTTAGGTCTAAATGATCTATGGAGCTCTCTTACTTCCCTGTTGAGCTTCTGTTTGGATGATATGTCTATTACTGATAATGGTGTATTGAAGTCCCCAACTATGATGGTGTTGGTGCTTATTTCTGTTCTATTGTCAAGTAGGTTTTGTTTTGTGAACTGTGGTGCCCCTGTGTTTGGTGCATACAGATTTATGACTGTAATATCTTCTTGATGGATCATTCCCTTGATAAGTAGGAAGTGGCTTTCTTTGTGTTTTTTGATTATTTTTGGTTTGAAGTCTATTTTATCCGATATTAATATAGCTACATCTGCTTGTTTCTTATTCCCATTTGCTTGCAATATTGTTTTCCACCCTTTCACCCTGAGGAGGTGTCTCTTTTTAGTGGTGAGGTGGGTTTCTTGAAGGCAACATATTGAGTGGTAGAATTTTTTGATCCATCCTGCTAGCTTGTTTCTCTTGATGGGAGAATTAAGTCCATTAATATTTAGGGTAATGACTGTGATATTTGATTTGACCCCTGCCATATTGTGATGGTAAATGTGGGTTGGTGTTTTCATGGGCTTTGCAGTTTTTTGTGCCCATTCTGAGTTTGGTTATTGTGATCTGCTTCTTGTAGGCAGTTGAGTTTGGTTATTTGTTTCTTCTCTGTGGAGAATTTGCTGAAATACTCTCTGTAGTTTTGGTATTGTGTTCATATAATTGTAAAGCTGAGTTTTGTCATGGAAAGTTTTTCTTTCACCATCTACTATAAGGGACACTTTTGCTGGGTAGAGTAGTTTGGGTTGCAAGCCATAAGTTCTTAGATTTTGTAGCGTTTTATTCCAGGCCCTTGTAGCTTTCAGGGTTTCCATTGAGAAGTCTGAAGTAATTCTGATGGGATTACTTTTGAAAGTGGTATGCTGTTTCTCTCTAGCCACTTTTAGGATTTTCTCTTTGGTGTCAATGTTTAGAGTCTTAATGACAATATGTCTTGGAGAGTTTCTCCTTTGGTCCAGTCTGTTTGGAGTTCTGTTGGTTTCTTGTATCTTGATGGGCCTTTCTTTTAAGAGACTGGGGAAGTTTTCTTCAATTATTTTTTAAATAAGTTCTCCATGCCTTTGGTCTGAATTTCTTCTCCTTCTGGTATTCCAATGATGTTGATATTTGGACTTTTAAGTGTGTCCCACAATTCCCTCATGTTCTGTTCACAGGACCTTTTGAACTTACTGAAATTTTTGAACTCTTGAACTGTTTCTTCCATCTTGTCTTCCAGATCAGAGTTTCTATCCTCCACTTCACTGACTGTATTCTTGAGGTCTTCTACAGAGTTTTGGACTTGTTCGATTAAGTTTGCATTTTCTACTTCTTTTCTATGTATAATTTCCATCCCTCTGTCAAGCTCCCTTTTCACATCATTTTCTGATTTTCTTGATCCTTCTTGGAATTCATCCTTGCATTTCTTTATGTCTTCATTTAACATGGCCAGCTGATTTTTAATGTCTTCTTTTTTTTTTTTTTTTTTTACTCTCCCTCAAACTCTTAACTATCTTTGAACTCCTTCCAATTTCTCATCTGTTAGTTCTAGTTTAGTGATGATAGCATCCACATGATTATTGGTCCTTTGTTGCTTTCCTGCAAATTCTACCAGAGCAAATTCTGCATTGCTCATAGCTTCAATTTGATGTTTTGACCCCAATGACTCTTCTATGTTTTGGTTAGATATATTTATTGTCGGAGTGGTTGATCTAACTGGAATTTCTTGCATTTGAGTTTTCATATTATTTCTTGTGTACTGTGGTCTGCCCATGACAGTGTATGGGCATGTAGGTGGGTGGATCAGCTTGTGCTCAAGCACAGTGTGAGTCTGAGGCAGCCTGGGGCAGTTGCCAAGTGGCCTGGGCTTTGGCTCTCACTTGCCACTGCTGCCTGATCTACTGCCTGGCAGGGGCATCAAAGTTGCCTGAATTCTTTAGTGGTAATGCACCAAACTGTCTGCATTTGAGCTAGGAGGGACACTGAGGTGTCAAGCACTGAAGCAGCCCAAACTCTGGCTGGGAACACTGGGACCCAGAAGCAGTCTGTGCTCCCCCGCCACAGGTGGATGGCCTGCATGGCAGACAGGTAGGGGATGGCACCTGAGGTGTCGCAAGTGAGGGACACACTCTGATCTTGTGTGGCAGTTGCTGTGGGACTGGAGTCGCTGAAAGTGTGGTGGCAGGAGAAGTAATTGAGCAAGTGGGTGGAGCAGTCTAAGCTTCCACATTCAGGAATCGATCTGCACATGGCTGCACTGTGGATAAGATATGGTGACTACTTGTGGGGAGGGGTGAGCTACCTGCTCCTGAGGGAATCAGCTTTCCCTGTTATTGCCAGGACTTGCTGAATGTGTGGTGGCCAGAGCAGTAAGAGGGCGAGTGGGGGGAGCAGTCTAAGCTTCCACTAGCAGGGATCGATTGGTTTTTGGCGGCACTGTGGATACAGCGGCTACTGGGGGGAGAGGTGGCTACCCACCCATGAGAGGATCAGGAAATCCCTGTTTTCTCCCCCTCTGTGCCCTCCTACTGACAATCTATTGGAAATTGCTCTCCCCTAAAAGCCCCAGTGAACCCTTAATGTCTTGCCTTTCTTTCTCCAGGATTTGCACTGCAACTAGGCAGTCGCCATCTTGGCCAGAAGTCCACCTGCTTGTTTCTTATTTTCATGTTCTTGAAATGTCTTTTTCCACCCTTTCGCCCTGAGGAGGTGCTTGTCTTTAGTGTTGAGGTGGGTTTCTTGAAGACAACAGATTGAGGAGTCAATTTTCTGATCTATCTTCTAGTTTATGTCTCTTAATGGGTGAAATAAGGTCATTAATATTTAGGCTAATGACTGAGGTTTGATTTAATCCCTGCCATATCATGGGGGTTTATGTGGTTTGGTGTTCTATTAAGCTTTGTGGGGTTTTTTTTTTTCTTTCTTTTGTTTGTTTGTTTTTGCTTTCTCTGAGTTTGGTTATTGTGATGTGCTTCTTATAGTTACTTGAGGTTGATTATTTGATTCTTCTGTGTGGAGAATTTCAGCATTTCCATTGAGAAGTCAGTAGTAAATCTGATTGGATTACCTTTATATGTAATGTTTTGTTTACCCCCAGCTGCTTTTGGGACTTTCTCTTTAGTATCGATATTTAGAGTCTTAATGATAATATGTCTTCAAGAATTTCTCCTTTGGTCCAGTTTATTTGCGGTTCTGTTAGCTTCTTATATCTTGATGGGACTTTCTTTTGAGAGAGTGGGAAAGTCTTTTTCAATTATTTTGTTGAATAAGTTCTCCATGCCTTTGGTCTGAATTTCTTTCCCTTCTGGTATTCCCATGATCTGAATGCTGGGACACAAAAGGGTATCCCATAGTTCCCTAATGTTCTGTTCACAAAACGTTTTGTACTTATTGAAACTTTTGGACTCATGAACTGTTTCTTATGTTTTGTCTTCCACTTCTTAGTTTCTATCCTCCACATGGCTGACTCTATTCTTGAGAGCTTCTATAGAGTTTCAGGCTTCTTCAATTTGGTTTGTATTTTCTACCACTTTTTTATGTATAGTTTCCATCCCTTGGTCAAGTTCCCTTTCCATGTCATTTTTTGATTTCTTACTGCTTCTTGGAATTCATCCTTGCATTTCTTTATGTCTTCACTGAGCTTACCTATATGGTTATTGAGGTCTTCTTTTTCTCTTCTCTCCTCCAGATCATTTAACTGTCTTTGGATCTCTTCCTGGTTCTTATCAATCAATTATGTCTAATCTAGCAAGCACAGCATTCATATAGTTATAGGCCTCTTGTTGCTTTTCTGCAAGTTCTGCTACTTGCTTTGTCAGGGTTGCATAGCTTGTATCTTCATTTTTGGGTTCTGATCCTAATGTCTCTTCTATATTTTGGTTAGAAACATCCATTGTGGGACTAGGTGATCTTATTGGATTTACTTGCAATTGATTTTTCATGTTATTCCTTATTTGCTGTGGTCTGCCCACCACAGTGTGTGAATTTTATTTGGTTTAGGAGGAAGCTATAGTCTACCCTCGATGTATCTTCGGTCATTATTCCCTTTTATGTTTGCTTCCACTAGGCTTCTGATGGCAATTGGACCTGTCTGCTCAAAGAGAAGGAGCCTGCAAGGCTCTGGTGGGGGCCTAGGAACCTGATGTAGGGGCTGGTTGTTCTGTGACTTGGAGTATGGGACTGAGTGGTCAGGTGTACTGAGGGGACAAGGGGTAGGGGGAATGGGACAAAGCAGCCTGGTGTTGGGTTGGGCTGTGGGAGGAGGGGATGATGGGAATGCATGGTGGTTCCTCAAAGCTGAAGGGTGAAGGGATGGGATGGGTATCAGGGGGTTGATGGGAATTTAGGGTCCTTTTACTGGGTAGAGCAGAGATATAAGACTACTGTGGGTCAGGTGACAGGTGGGGTGGGGGCATGGAGGTCCCCTGTGATGGGAGATCATGAGGGGTGGCCCCTAGCCTGTTGGCCTGAGTTTGTGTAAAGGGGCAGTGGCTTGGTGAAGGTCCCTGGTGGTGGCAGGGGAGCACTAGGCAGCCAGTAGGAAGGCATTAGCCTGTGGAGATCCCCTGAGGAAATGCTCACCTGCTGACCTGGGTCGGTGCACTGGGATGGGGACAGTGGAGAGTGGGATGGTCCTCCTGGGTGGAGGCCCCCAGGGGGAACACGTTCGCACAAGTGCAGGCACCAGTGGAGCTACACTGGCCTGCCTGGGTCCAGGCAGTGGGGTGGGGGCAGTGGTGAGTGGGATGGTGGTTGTAGTCCTGGAGATACATGTGGAGCTATGCTGGCCTGCCTGGGTCCATGCATGGGGTTGTGTGACAGTGGCAAGTGGGACAGTATTCATAAACCTGGAGGCACAGGAGGCTGGCTTGTTGGGTTGGGTCCGCACACAAGGGAAGGGGCAGTGGAGAATGGGAGGGAATTCATGAACCTGGAGGTGTAAGAGGCTGCCTTGCTGGCTTGGGTCTGCACACAGGGCTGAGGGGTAGTGGCAAATGGGATGGCATTTGCTAGCCTGGAGACACAGGTGGGTCTATACTGGCCCGCCTGGGTCTGTGCATGGGGGTGGGGGTAAGAGGTGGTGAATGGGACAGCATTCACAAGCCTGGAGGCACAGGTGGAGCTAAGCTGGCCTGTCCGGGTCAGCTCATGGGGGTTGGGGGGCATGGAAGAGTGGGATGGTGTTCCCAAGCCTAGAGGCAAGGGTAGAACTATGCTGGCCTGCCTGGATCCCCTTGCCTGTGCTTAGTAATGGAGTTACCTGTGGCTGGGACTATGGCTAGGGCAGCTTGAGGAGACTGGAGGACTGGTGGGCTACCAGAGAACATGGGCATCAGCCGATTCCCTTCTTTACTCTTTTGCACCCTTATACTTGAGGTATATTATTAGAGTATGCTCCCCCCTAGAAGACCCAGTGAACCCTCAATGTCTTGTCTATCCTTTCCTGGGAGGTGTGGCCCAGTTAGGTGGACACCATCTTTACCAGAAGCTCTCTGCTTTGTTCTTGATAATTTCTTTCCATCTGGTACTTTTGGATTTGGAGTGTTTTAGTCTTTCTAATATCTTCAAATGGACATTTCAGTTGTTTATTTGAGATCCCTCAGTTTTTGTAATATAGGCATAATACTGCCTTCATTGTGTCCCAGAAGTTTTGTTTTTTTGTGTGTTTTAATTGTCATTCAGTTCAATAAATTTATGGATTTCCTTTCTGATTTCTTTAACAATCCAGTCATTGTTCAATAGTGAGTTGCTTATTCTCCAGTCTCCAGTTTGTGTATTTTCTCCTGTTATTGTTATTGTTGATTTCTAGTTTTAATGCATTGTGGTCATCTGTACTGCATGGAATTACTTCAATTTTCCTGAAGCTGTGGAAACACTCTGTGCCCTAATACATGGTCTATTTTTAAGAAAGTTCAGTGAACTGCTAAGAAGAATGTTTATTCAGTAGATTTAGTCTATTTTTCATTTTTATTTTCCTATCCCCTCCCCTTCTGCTCCCCCTCCTCAGTATGAGTCTATTTGGTGTATGGTGTTTAGCTCCATTATTTCTCTGTTCATTTTCTGCATAGATGATCTGTGTATTGATGATAGTGGTGTGTTAAAAGTCTCCTACTATTATGGTATTGGAATTTTATCTGTTTAATTATATTGTAAATTTTGCTTTACAAAATAGGGTGCTCCTGTGTTTGACCTATATAAGTTTATGATTGTAGTACCTTCTTGTTGAGTTATTATTTTAATGAATATGAAGAGGCTTTCTCTATCTCTTTTGAATACTTTTGGCCATTTTTTTTTTTTTTTGAAATAAGGACAGCTATTCCTGCTTGTTTCATGGTTCCATTTGCTTGGAAATCTTTTTCCATAAGGAGGTGTTTATCTTTAATTGTAACGTAGGTTTTTGTTGTTGTTGCTGTTGTTTTGTTTTTGTAGAAAAAAGCTGGATGGATCCAGCTTGTTAACCTGTGTCTTTTTATTTTTATTAGGGAATTGAGGCCATTTATGTTCAGAGTTATAATTGTGAGGTGTGAGTTTACTCCTGTCATGTTGCTGATTTTGTCGAGTTTGGTGTTTTCTTGATCTTTGCATCCTTTATTTCCATTCTAGTTTTGAACGTTTCTTTTTCTCTCTTTATGTGCATGCTGCTTCCTTTCCTGAGTATGGAGTATTCCACTCAGTATTCTCTGTAGGAATGGTTTGGTGCTCATGTAATAATACATTTGGTGTATATTGTAAAGTTTTTCTTTTTCACCTTATATTATGAGGGATAGTTTTGCTTGGCATAGTAGTTAAGGTTGGCAGCCATGGTCATTCAGTTTTTTACAAACTCCATTTCAACCTATTCCACTACAAAATCTAAGGTCATTCTGATGGACTTACCTCTGTATGTAATGAGCTGTTTGCCTCCAACAGGTTTTAGTACATTCTTCTTGTTTTCTGTGTTTAGTGTTTTGAGTGTTATGTGTGGTGGGTTATCTCTTCTCTGGTCCTGTCCATTTGGTGTTCGGTGCACCTCCTGTATTTGGATTAGTCTCTTTTGTAAGGTTGGGAAATTTTCTTCAGTAATTTTGTTGAAGATATGTTTTATGCCCTTGATCTTTATTTATTTCATTTCCTGTATGCCTAGGATCTGGATTTGGGGTTTTTTAAGGTGTCCCAAAGTTCCTTCATGTCTGTTTGCACATGTTTTTAAACTTGACAATGGTTTTAGAGTCCCAATGTAATTCTTGTCTTGTCCTCAAGTTCCAAAAGTCTGCCCTCCATGTGGTCTATTTTGTTTGTAAGGCTTTCTTGGGTACCTTCAAATAGGGTTAGTGCATTTCTGTTTTCTGTAATATTTTTCTTCAACCTTTTCATCTCATGCTTGAATTCCATTTTCATTTCTTTTTTTTTTTTAATTTAATTTATTAGGTATCTTTTCAGCAAATACAGGCAGTTTGGTACCATTGTTTAGGCTCATCCATGATCTACCCCCTCCCATTGGACCCTCCTTGTTGATGTAAATGGGTCATGCATTGTGGAATTAGCCCACAGTTATTGGTACGATAAATGTCTCTGCATATCATGACCCAACATGTGACTCTGACATTCTTTCCACCCCCTCTTCTGCAAAATTTCCCTGAGTCATTTGGGTTCATTTTTGGTCTGCTTCAGTGCTGAGGTGTTGGGGGCCTCTGAGGCTCTGGCTCTCTGATTTGGTAGGAGTTGATTTTTCTCTGTGTTGGTCTTCTTCCCCTTTGTGCTGGTATCTGGTTCATCAGGAAAACATCACCCTTGCTTGTTTTGCCAATTGTCCTTAGTTTCAGTCAAGCCCCTTTTGAGATATGTTGGGGCAGCTTTCTCCTTAGGATCTGCATCTATCTGAAAAAGAGAAGCAGATTCTCCAACGGAGAGTAAGTTAGCACCCAGAAAATTGAGACCCAGTATATGGTCTATTTTAGAGAATGTTCCATGGGCTGCTGAGAAGAATGTGTAATCTGTGGATTTGGGATGGAAAGTTCTGTAGATGTCTGTTAGGTCTAAGTGCTCTATGGTTTTGTTGAGCTCTCTTACTTCCCTGTTGAGCTTCTGATTGGTTGATCTGTCTATTACTGATAATGGTGTGTTAAAGTCCCCAGCTATGATGGTGTTGGTGGTTATTTCTGTTTTATTGTCAAGTAGGTTTTGTTTTATGAACTATGGTGACCCTGTGTTTGGTGCATACAGATTTATGATTGTAATATCCTCTTGATGGATTGTTCCCTTTATAAGTAGTAAGTAGCCTTCTTTGTCTTTTTTGATTGTTTTTGTTTTGAAGTCAATTTTATCAGATATTAGCATAGCTACACCTGCTTGTTTCTTATTCCCATTTGCTTGCAATATTGTTTCCCACCCTTTCACCCTGAGAAGGTTTCTGTCTTTAGTGGTAAGGTGGGTTGCTTGAAGGCAGCAGATTGAGGGGCCTAATTTTTTGATCCACCTTGTTAGCTTGTGTCTCTTGATGGGTGAATTAAGGCCATTAATATTTAGGGTGATGACTGTGAGATTTGATTTGATCCCTGCCATATTGTGATGGTAAATGTGGGTTGGTGTTTTCATGGGCTTTGAAATTTTTTGTGTCTACTCTGGGTTTGGTTGTTGTGATCTGCTTCTTGTAGGCAGTTGAGTTTGGTTATTTGTTTCTTCTCTGTGGAGAATTTCCTGGAATACTTTCTGTAGGTTTGGTTTTGTGTTCATATAATTGTAAAGCTGAGTTTTGTCATGGAAAGTTTTCCTTTCACCATCTATTATAAGGGAGACTTTTGCCGGATAGAGTAGTTTGAGTTGGAAGCCATAGGTTCTTAGAGTTTGGAGAGTTTCATTCCAGGCCCTTGTAGCTTTCAGGGTTTCCATTGAGAAGTCTGAAGTAATTCTGATGGGGTTTCCTTTGAAAGTGGTGTGCTGTTTTCCCTAGCTGCTTTTAGGATTTTCTCTTTGGTGTCAATGTTTAGAGTCTTAATGATAATATGTCTTGGAGAGTTTCTTCTTTGGACTAGTCGGTTAGGAGTTCTGTTTGCTTCTTGTATCTTGATGGGCCTTTCTTTTAAGAGAAAGGGGAAGTTTTCTTCAATTATTTTGTTAAATAAGTTCTCCATGCCTTTGGTCTGAAATTCTTCTGCTTCTGGTATTCCAATGATTCTGATATTAGGACGTTTGAGTGTATTCCACAATTCCCTCATGTTCTGTTCACAGGAACTTTTGAACTTACTGAAATTTTGGACTCTTGAACTGTTTCTTCCATCCTGTCTTCCAGATTAGAATTTCTATCCTCTACTTCACTGACTCTATTCTTGAGAGCCTCTAGTGAGTTTTGGACTTGTTCAATTAAGTTTGCATTTTCTACTACTTTCCTATGTATCACTTCCATTGCTCTGTTCAGCTCCCTTTTCACATCATTTTCTGATTTTCTTGATGATTCTTGGAAATCGTCCTTGCATTTCTTTATGTTTTCATTTAGTGTGGCCTGTTGATTTTTAAGGTCCTCCTTTTTTGCACTCTCCCTCAACTCTGTTAGCTCTCTTTGAATTCCTTCCAGTGTCTTATATTGCTATAGCTTAGTGATGGTAGCATTCACACGATTATCTGTTCTTTGTAGCTTTCCTGCAAGTTCTAGCAGTAGGTTGGCCAGGGTTGCATTGCTCATAGCTTCCACTTGATGTTCTGATCCTAAACACTCGTCTATGTTTTGGTTAGGTTTAATCTTTGTTGGACTGGTTGATCTGTCTGGATTTTCTTCCATTTTATTTTTCATGTTATTTCTTTTGCACTGTGGTCTACCTATGTCAGTGTATGGGTAGGTAGGTGGGTGGAGCAGCCTGGGCTCTAGCTCAATCAGAATCCAAGGCAGCCTGGGGCAGTTGCAAGCAGCCTGGGTTTTGTTCTCTCTTGCCAAAGCCACCTATCTACTGCCTGACAGGGGTGCCAAAGTTGCCTGAATTCTCACCCCATAATGCGCCAAAGCTGCCTGCCTTCGAGCTTGAAAGGGGACTGAGGAAGCAAGCCCTGAAACTTCCCAAACTCTGGCTGGGAACACTGGGACCTGCAAACAGTCTGTGCTCTCCCACCTCATGGGAGTGGGGGTGGGTGGCAATGGACAGGTTGGGGATGGCACCTGAGCTGGCGCTAGTGACTCAGTGTGGGCTTGCATGGCCCTTGTTGTGGGACTGGGCCTGCTGCATGTGCACGGGTGTGTGAACCGAGCACAGCGTGGCGGGCCAGTGCACGCGATCAGAGCACAACGGCAGAGGTCCCTGCGTGATCAGTGCAGCAGGCTGGCAGGCGCGTGATGGGCTGGCGGGTACATGATGGAGCACAGCCGCTTGTGGCGTGGGGTGCAGCGGCTGTAATGCAGGGGGTTAGACTACCCACCCAAGAGGGGATCTGTGATTCCCTGTTTTTCCCCACTCTGTGCCCTCCCACTGGCAAGAAGACCCTGAGAATACTTAATTTCTTGCCTTTCTTTCCCCAGTATCTGCAGCGCAGCTAGGCGGTCGCCATCTTGGCTGAAATTCCTAGCCATTTTCATTTGTTGATTTCACTTTTTAATTGTCTCTTGGAGTTCCTGCCTCTTTTGTTTTGTTTTGTTTTTCAAGATAGGTTATTGCTCTAGGCCAAACTGACCTGGAATTTACTCTGTAGTCTCAGGGTGGCCTCAAACTCACAGCAATCCTCCTACCTCTGCCTCCCAAGTGCTGGGATTAAATGCCTGATTCTTGTGCTTGTATAAATCCTCACTGAGCTTGTGCCATTTGCCCATGAGCTTGTTTATTTGTTGGTCCTCTTCAAATTCCTTTAGCTTTCTGATGATCTCTTTTTGATTGACTTTGATTTCATTAAGCCATCAATGGAATAATGCTTCCTGATTCCCCTTGGTTCTTTTTAGCTGTCTATTGAGAGGTTCTTGGTGATTATCTTTCATTTTCTTCATCCATCCTTTGAGTTGTTTACGTTGTCTTCTTCCAATTCATTAAGCCAAACTTTGACTTGTGATTTGAATTCTTTTTGCCAATTTTCTTTTGTTTCCTTTAGCCATTCTTGGAGTTCCTGCTTGATTACTTTTTGGCCAGTTTCTTCCCATTCAACCAGCCAATTGTTCATGGTTTTATGAAGTTCATTTAAAATGCTTATTGAAATTTTATTCTTGCCTTGTATATCTTGGGTTCAGTTATGTCACTAAGGATGCAACAATAGCAGCTCTTTTATAGCCTGTGTTGGGTAGCCTAGCCTAAATTGATCAGGGCAGGTGTGGAATTGAAAACTGTCCACTGGATTGGAGGGACACACTTGAGCTTTAACAGGGTCTACTTTGATTGCTGCTTTTCTTGGCAAGTTTGGGTAAGTCCTTGATAGACCTTACTTTCTTAGTGTCTAAGCTGGGTGCTTCTCATCCACTCTCATTCACTGCTTGACTTTTTGGGATGATATCAGCTCAAAGTTTCTCCTAGGGACTGAGGCTGGTGCACAGTTACCCTCTACTTCAGCCCTTCAGATAAATTTTTTGGGAGGTGGGCTTGGAAAGTGCATATCAGACATAGAATCCAAGTTGGTTGTCTGCTTCCAGCTGCTCTTTAGCTGTTTTTGCCCTCCTAGGTGGCAGCCCAGAGATTGCCTTACCCTTGCCACACAACCCCTGAGCTCAGCCCTGTGTCACAATGGTAAACAACATACAGCATGGCCCTGCTTCCAGCCTTCCTTGTGCTGACCTTGCTTTCTTGGGAACCCACCCATGGATGGCTCGACCCTTGGCATGGGATCCCGTTCCATCTCACAATGGCACCCAGAAAGCCCTGCTCCCAGCTTCTCATGCTCTACTCTTAAATTTTAAGTTCAAATAGATACAATATTTGTGACTAGAATATTTTGTTCTATATTTGAGAATCATCCATGTTGTTGCATATAGTAATACTCAGGCATTATTACTGATGAACAACATTTGATTGAGAACTCTGCAACTTATTCTCTTACTAACAGACTTTTTATTATTTCCATCTGAGAGATTAGTGTTATGAATGTGCTTCTGCCTGATTTCTGAGAGCTGGATTGCAGAGACAGCATATTTGTAATCAAGTTCAAACAATTGCCCAAAGCACCACTGTTCATGTGCTTATTGGCTGTTTGGATGTGCTCCTTTGAAGTTTCTACTTTAGTCTGTTGCTCCTCGTTCTATTGATTTTTCTGACTTAAAATGATGTGGAGAGTTTATGTATATATTGTACATAAGCCAGAATTAATTTGAGCTGGGTTTTTCTTTATGGGAAAACAATGCAATACAAAATTGCTTTCTTTGATAGACATGAGACTAAGCAGACTTTGTTTTTCTTTCTGGTGTCAACTTGATACAGAATGTGTTTTGTGGAAGTTATCCATTTCATGATAATTTAAAAGATTTTATCATATAGTTATTTCTTATTGCTTCTTATTGACTTTATAATGAACTTATAAAATATATTGTATTAATTTGTGGCCTGCTGTAGATAGCTTTTGTTATCTTCTAGATTATTTCCACTATGTTTTAAGAACATACTCTAATGTTTTAGCATTTGAAATTTCTGGAGAACTGACCAGGGCCTTATTGTCAGGTTTTTCTGTGTGTTTCATGTGCATTTTCCATAGTGAGTTCATCACAGTGATTGTGACCATTTGACAAATTTTATTTCATTGTTTATAATATGATATACAGAAATATTTTCCTATTTATTCAATTTGAGGATACTCAAAACACAACAAAGCAGAAATCCAGAAGATGCTGAGAGCTCAACACTAATGTAAACTTAAAACATACCCACCATGGCTCAGTGAATTTTTCAGAAGAAGGAGCAGAAAGACTGTAGGAACCTCAGGTTGGGAGGGAACCTCCAGAGGCATTACTCCCCTCCCACAATGACTGACTGTTGCTGTCACAACTCATAACCCACAACTGCATGGCAAATACCAGTAATCCCACCAAGGAGTGTCCTCACTGGAATGAGCACAGAGAGGAGGGAAATAATGGTACCAGCACATGATATATCCATACAAAGTTTCTACATAAAAATAAACAGAAAAAAAGAAAATTTAAGGTTATAAACTGTCTCTGATGGACAAGAAATTTTTATAGAGAATTATTATACAAAGCAGAAAACGAATCAGAGAACTCTCTGAGGCTGGTCCAGGCTCTCAGCCATATCAGAAGACCCTGTGGAAATGTGTTCCTGAGGCTGTTACTAAAGAAAACTGGAAAGTTAGCCTAACTACAGAATTTCTCAGTCCTCAAATTGAAAATTATGTGTAGATCCACTCTGAACCCCTGGAGTCTTCACAATTTCCTAGTCCCAAGTTTGCTTCTGCATCAGCAAACACAGGGGCAAAAAAAAAAAAGAAAAGAAAAGGAAAAAAAAAGAAAGTACCATCAACAGTTCTGAGTGTTTACCATGCAACTGTATGATTCAAATGATAACATTCAGGCTGGAGAGATGGCTTATTGGTTAAGGCACTTGCCTGTGAAGCCTAAGGACCCGGGTTCAGCTTCCCCAAACCCACACAAGCCAGATGTACAAGGTGACACATGTGCACAAGGTCATGCATGACTCCAGACATACTGGAGTTCCATTGCAGTGGCTGGAGGCCATGGTGTGTTCTCATTCTCTCTCTGTCATGCACATGGTGGCCCATGCATCTGGAGTTCATTTGCAAGGGCTGGAGGCCATGATGTTCCCATTCTCTCTTCCTCTCTCTTTCTCTCTCTCTCTCTCTCTCAGAAATAAATTTTCTTTTCAAAAAATCATAACATTCCTAAGATACCATCCATGAATAGGTCTAAATTGCAGATCTGTCTTTATGTTTTGTTTTTCTTCATACACATCTTAATTTGGCTTCACTAAAGTACTGACCTGTCTTTATTATTTTTCATATATTCATGCATATTGTTGCCTTTGTTTGGAGTACTTTCTCTATGCTTCTTTCTAGAATGCTCCTTGGGACCACTCATATATACATCAGTTCAAGAGCTTCTTTTGCAAACTTTGGCTGTTTGCCTCATGTTAACATGAGACCCTTTCCTGGTTTTAATTTCATAAGACTTCATGCAGCACACTTACTGGACACTTATTTCATTGTATTTATTTATTTCCACCTATCTGGCAACATTATGAGTTTTGCAAGAGTTGGATTTTCCAGTTGTTAACCTGTGTACCTATAATCAAATGGGACTGAGAACATAAAATTCAATAAATATTAATTATAGCTGGGCATGGTGGCACACGCCTTTAATCCCAGCACTCGGGAGGCAGAGGTAGGAGGATCACCATGAGTTCAAGGCCTCCCTGAGACTACAGGGGGAATTCCTGGTTCATCTAGGCTCAAAAAAACACAAAAAAATATTAATTATAATGCTGAGTATTTGAATGTGAAATGTCCCCCACAGTCTCATATATTTTGAACACTTGGTCCCCAGTAGTTGGCCAATGTGAGGAGATGATGGAATCTTTGGTAAATGGAGTCTTGCTGAAGGTGGTGGGCCACTGAGGTAAAACCTTCAGGTTAATTAGTCTAGCCTACTGGATGATCAGTGCTAGCTCAGTCTGAGACTACTTCCTTATTGCTGCTGTGACAGGATGGAATGCCCCAGCCGTCTGCTCTTCCATGCTTTGCCATCTATGCTGTGACTTCCCCTTGAAACTGTAAGGCAAAATGAATCTTCGTATCCCAAAAGCTGCTTCTGATCAGGTGTTTTGTCCCAGCAACAAGAAGGTAAGTGTTACAAATATTCAATAAATACTAGCTAAGTGAAGTTTCCACTAGTACCAAATTAGCTGGCTTAGCAATCAATTAATTAATTTATCTGGATTAGATATTTTAGGAATTCAGTTAATATTTGAATAAATTGCATTTTACTTTATTCTGAGAATATACTGTTTGATTTTATTCAAATAAAGTGAGATTCAAAAGAACAATCTAAAGTTTGGATGGAAATACATTGAGAGGATTGCACTTGATGAAAATAATTTTGGAATAAGTTTTCAAGAAATTAAATTTAAATTCTCCATGAACCCAAGATCAATTAAGTATGAAATCACTAGAGCATAGATCATTTGAGAACATTCAGTTAGCTATAAAACTAATAAAATATGTCAAACTCTAGATACATAATTTATTTCAAGGATTTGATTGGTGGGCCATGAAAGCTATATTCTGCAGATTTTTAAAAATTAAGAACTGTGTCTGCTTCATTCTACTTCCAAACCCTGAAGCCTTCATCTTGCTCAAGCAGGGCTCTAAAACAAAGGTGCTGTAAACAAACCATTAATCTTCAGGGATTTGCAAAATCAAAACTTCTCGAACATGTTTTTATGCCCATAGAAGTTTAGTTTTGGAGTCATATAATTGAAGATTTTCACTACAGAGCATACAAGTTAAATTGTATTTTTACAAAAGGTGCAACAACAAGGTTTGAAACCCAGCCAAATAGAGCAGACCACTTTTCTACTAATGAAGCTTACAGTAACTTCTTGTCAGACACTGAAATCAAGGCAGTTGGCTGCTTTGTACCCTGTTCAATTCCTAATTCTTTTTTTTTTAAATATTTTTTTAAAATTTATTTATTTATCTATTTGAGAGTGACAGACACAGAGAGAAAGACAGATAGAGGAGAGAGAGAGAATGGGCGCGCCAGGGCTTCCAGCCTCTGCAAACGAACTCCAGACGCGTGCGCCCCCTTGTGCATCTGGCTAACATGGGACCTGGGGAACCGAGCCTCGAACCGGGGTCCTTAGGCGTCACAGCAAGCACTTAACCACTAAGCCATCTCTCCAGCCCTCAATTCCTAATTCTTGAAGAATGATGGAATACGTGTTAAACTGAGCAGACCATGTGGACTGGACCCATACCTTCAAGCTGACTTGCCTATAAAGGTAACTGAAGAATTCATCACATATTTTATGCCACACCTGTTATAATGAAATAGAAAACTTACTAAACTTGTACACTTAGAGATGGAGGTGTTTATATATTTTGAAGTATGTAGTCATACGTACATTAATTAAAATAATTGTATTCTGAAACCTTTTGATATTTATTTTAGTATTCTTTTTTATTAAATTACTGATTAAGTAGTTCAGCACTGAGACATCTCATACTTATAACCTGAAAAAGTACACATTTATAATAAAATTAATATGTAATATATGATTTTCTACACTACAAGTTGCGTAAATTTAAAGAAATACTACTAATATTTAACTGATGTTGCTATTAAATAAAATTCTTGAAAGAAGCAGGAAGAGATTTAAAGGTTTATGGAAATCTGCTAAGGAATGTCAGAAATTATTACAATAATTTATATTTTTATGTTTATTTATTTGAGAGTGTGAGAAGAGAGGAGGTACAAAAATAGAGAGAGAGAGTGAGTGAGTATGCCAGGGCCTTTTGCTATTACAAATGATCTTCAGTCACAGGCACCACTTTTGCATCTGGTTTTATGTGGGTAAGAGGGAACATAACCTGGGCAGATTTGCAAGCAAGTGCCTTTAACTGTTGAGCCATCTCTGTAGTCCCCAGAATTTATATTTTGAGAGTGTTAATTTTTACTGTGACTAATTATATATGACAAAGATTTTGTCTTGATAGAAGTTTTTCTCCACACTTATCAGCTAGAGTTGGATTAATATTGGGCTCATTAATGAGAAATGAGAAAAAAAAAAAAAGGAAGAAAAGTCAAATTATAAAATGTGGCCAGCACAAAAGAATGTATTGCAGAAACAGATTAGTGAGTGGTTCCCAAAAGACAGGATGCTTCAGCTTTAATTAGATTCACTTATAAAAAGATAAAACCAGACAATTGTACAGCTTTCCAACATTTTCTTTAGCTTATCCTCACAATGCAATAGTACTGATGTTGCTTGGGAAATGTCCATAGAGACTGGAAAGGTGAACACACCAAAACAATGGGTATGGCTTCTTATGGTCACAAGGCTGGAGCTAGCTGAGCATCTCAAGCACTGAAGCTGGTATAGAATGAGGTTAATGTTCTGAGATACCAGTTATCATTGGAAAACTTTCAGGGACTTCTGCACAGAAGCACACAGTAGATCTATGACAAAGACTCATTAATAATTTCTGTTGCCCTTCCATGAAATTGTGTCCAGATTGACCAACTGCTCATCCTTGATTTCAATGAGAATTGTTTGTGCCAGATGTCTGGGAAGTATGAAGACAGTATGGGTGAAGGATTTCTACCCCAGACTCTTATTTTTCTATGTAAGGAGACAAGAGAGGATACTTGCCCAAAGATCATCTTTTCTTGTCTGCTGATAGGATATGTCTCAATGTCTGTGCCATCTTGATGGTGAGTACTTTCCAGTAACCATACCAATGTATGAGAAATCAAGCCCCACTGGCATGCTCTCATGTCCAATAATTTCCTTTCAGCTGAAGTAAGACCATTAGACACACCTGAATTCAATGAAAATATTTACATAAAATATATTTTAAGACAAGATTTTAAAAAATGGCACCGTCAATCCATTTGGAACTTTCTATAATGTCTCTCCCATCTCAGCATAAGCAGATGTGAGTGTGTGTGTGTGTGTGTGTGTGTGTGTAATACATACATGAGTCTATTTTATGTGCTGTCTTCCCTTGTGCTGGATGAAATTCTCCAAATATTGCTTTGGAGTTGTTCTTTTGATTTTATCTCCTGTGCATTTATTCAAGAGAATAAATTTAGTCACTTTTCAAGCTGTGAGAATATGGAATGCATATATTTTCCTGCTATAAGATACATTTTGGTGTATTTATGTAATTCAAAACAGATGCATCTACAGAATTTACATATCAAAACACAAATTACTGAAGGAAAAGAGTCAGGTCTGCCTTCAAGAAGTTTCTTAGTATTTTACCCTACAAATGATTCCAATGTACAAAATTGGAATAAGGATGTGGATGTGACAGGTGGGCCTGGGAAGATCCCTGAATAGCATGACAAGATGTGCTTTGGAGGAGAGGGCATTCCAGCTTTCAGTCTGCAACGTGAGGCATGCCTGATTATTTTTGGATGGAAGTCGAGGCTCATCAAAGGCAGTTTCCACAAGTTTGTCTAAGCAAGGGAAGCCTTATCTAGTCTGAAATATTGCCAAGTTAGAAGGTTTGGATTTTCTGGTCTGTGAGCAAATCAGTCTATGGTCATCTGAACTGGCTGCTAATGTGAACATGGACCTTTGCAAAGAAGTTTCTGCTGTCCATGTGTGCAACAGCTTCTCTCTGGAGAGCCACTCAGAAATATAAGGTTAGTGTTGATCTGCATGCATTTGGAAAAGAGGGGCACCAACACAGAGAAGAGGATTGGTGGGTGTTTTGGGCCTAGAACTATCAAGGAGTAATCAAGTATATTGCTGCTGAGGTGGGCATGGTAGGGCACACCTTTAATCCTGGCACTAGGGGGTCAGAAGTAGGAAGCTTCCCATGAGTTCGAGGCCACCCTGACACTACATAGTGAATTCCAGGTTAGCCTGGACTAGAGTGATACCCTACCTCGAAAAACAACAACAAAAAAGGTAGTATATTGTTGCTATTAAGTTATTAGAATCCATGGGATCTTTGATACTTTCCCTACACTGTCTTTACATTTTCATTATATTGTCAAATTAGTGCCTAGATTGCCCATCGATTGTAAATTCTTTTAAGGTAGATATAGAGTCAATTTTCCTCACATTAGATATTTGTTTAAAGATGACTTTGTCACAGTCACTCACTAGTATTGCCAGACAGGGCCTTTGTGTCCTTCCTTTCACTTAAAGATTTGAAAATAGTGGTTTCTTTTATTGAAGCCTTATTTTCCTACTTAAGATCTGAAAATCTAAAATGATTACTTGTAAGGCACTTTTAAATTTTAAGTTCCATTTATACCTTTACTGTATTCTTTTAAGCATTTCAATGATTTCAGTGATATGACTAACAAAATATACTCAAGAGAGGAAAAGCTGCGAACGCACGTTCTGAAGGGGCTGGGCCAGAGCATCGGCTCTGGCCGCCCGGGCGGCCGCTGCGCGTGCGCAGAGGAGTAGTTCTGAAAGGTGCGCGGAAGCTGGAGGTGCGGACGCTGGGCCCTAGAAAGGAGTATGTCTTAAATGACCTCACACCCTTGACCACTGGTCCTGGGCCAAGATGGGCCAGAGTCCTTACCCAGCATTTTTTGAACTGAAACTGAGAAAGAAAATCCCTCTCCAGTATGGAAGCCATAAAATGTAAAACACAGTTGCTGTCAGCAGCCATGTGTCCTGCACGATGGAACCAGCTGGTCTGCAGTGAAAGAAGCGCATGCTAAGCTCAGAGGTGAGAAACAAGCATGAAAGCTATGAGTCCCTGGTTACAGCTGGTCCTGAAGCTCCACATTCCTGCCCTTTATGCTTTGGTCAACTATTCTTTGGATTCCATGAGCCAATGAATATGGACATTTTCATCCTTTGCTTAAGTTACTTCAAATTCAGGTTCTAAGCCAGGCACACGCCTTTAATCCCAGCACTCCGGAGGCAGAGGTAGGAGGATGGCTGTGAGTTCGAGGCCACCATAAGACTACACAGGGAGTTCCAGGTCAGCCTGGGCTAGAGCGAGACCCTACCTGAAAAAAAAAAAAAAAAAAAATTGAGGTTCTAAACATGCTCCATGGCCCAATCAATTAGCGTTGGGTACTTATACAAATTAGGGTTCTATCACTTGCAACTAAAATACTTAATTACAACCTAAAAAACAAAAAACAAAATATACTCAAGAAACTCTGATAATGTGGATTTGTAAAAAATAGTATATATTAAATATGTAAGAAAATATTCGTAGGCTTGGTCAACTTAAAAAGCACAGATATAAATGAAAAGTTAGACACTTGCTGGGTGTGATGGCACCTTCCTTTAATCCCAGCACTCTGGAGGCAGAGGTAGGAAGATTGTCATGTATTTGAGGCCACCCAGAGACTACATAATGAATTTTAGGTCAGCCTGGGCTAGAGTGAGTCCCTACCTCAAAAAACAACAACAAAAATAGACAATTTGTGCTTACTATTGAAACATGTCAAATTCTCCTAAAACTTGAAACAATATAAAAATATCCTGGAGTATTTCCTTCATGTTTTGGGTACTGGGGTTATAGTCTAGGGCCTGTCCATTCTAAACAAGTGTTGTGTCACAGAGCTATATTCCCAGACCCATTTTTTACTCTAAAGCAAATTTAATTTGCTCCATCAACTCTAATATTAATTTATAATGCATTTAAGTCTGAAGACATTTTGCCTATTGATTAAATGATTTTTTCCCTTCTCTATAGTTTATCATTCATCTCAAGAAAATGGATGTCAACTTTTCAATAGGTGGAACACTTTGCTGGGAAGTGACATTCAGCATCCTTTTCTGAAGACATGATATGATTCAAAGTCTCATGTTGGGGACTGAATTTGGAAATGGGCACTGATAATGAAAACTGCTTTGTACGTGAACAGCTAGAGATGCAGTGTAACCATTTACAGAAAGAAAGAAACTATGGGCCATAGAAAAGTGTGAGAAAGAACACCCAGAGCTGCATCTTTACTTCTTGTTTGAGAGGTAGGTGCACTTTGAAGTGAATTTATTCAAAGGTTGAAATAAGTCTCAAGGTAAAGAGATAATCCAAGAATTTAAGTGTTGGATCACAAAAAAATAGATATTAAATTTATTACATGAATATAAAGAATTACAGGTAGAGAGAGAAATCAGAGGCTAATATTAAGACTTGATTGGTCTGTTTGAGGCTTAGGGAGAAGGGAAAGAGCTGCAAAGGAACATGGAGAAGGGGATTGCTATGGGGGAATCCATCAACAGAGAGGTAGCATGAAAGCCAACAAAGGTTCCCGAGGAAGAACTTTAAGAAAGTGCAAAAGAAGAAAAAAGCAAACCAGACATGAAAGCAATAAGGAAACAATATATCAGCAAATACAAATGGATTGGTAGATTGCACAAAATAGAAAAGAAAAAAAATCAGTGAAAGCACTACATGAGTGACTGGGGGGAAATGGGCAACAGCAGTCTGAGCAACCAGAGGTCTAAGCTACTCAGAGGCAAACACCCTGAGATGATGTACACACCAGTGCAATAGTGACACACAGCCTTTCTGGGTAACCAATAGCTTTCTGATTGGCTAAGAGATCCACTCAGTGTAAAGGAACCCATATCTGGAATTAGGAACCAGGAACCAAATCAGAATCCTATGGAGACAACGATTATGTTCTTCAGTGTCAAGCTCTCATTAGTCTTTGGCTAAAAGAGGGGTTACAAAAATCAATTCTCCCTAAGTTAATAATGCTTATCTCATTTAAACAATGCTGACTTTACTTTCTGTTGGAGAAAATGTTCTTCTTTTTCAGAAGGTAGCAAGTCTGGAGAGAAAAACTATCCCTTGCAGTTCAGTCAAGTCACAAATGAATCCACAGAAGAATTGGGAAGATTAGGGCTGGAGGGATGGCTTAGCAGTTAAGGTATTTGCGTGCAAAGTCAAAGGACCCAGGTTTGGTTCCCCAGGACCCACATTAGCCAGATGCACAAGGGAGTGCAAGCATCTGGATTTCGTTCACAGTGGCTGGAAGCCCTGGTACACCCATTCCCTCTCTTTCTTCTTCTCTCTCTCTCCTTATTTCTCTGTCAAATAAATAAATATATAAAAAATGTTTAAAAAAAAAAGAACGGGGGAGACTAACAAGAGTGCTGCTTCCATGCTGTTCCTGATAATCAGCACCAGGGTGCAGAAGACGGACCCTAAGATACTCAACACTTACCAAAGCAGAGATACAGAGGCTCCTAAGAGCTCATCACTGAAGTAGATTTAAAACTCACCCACCCTAGCTCAGGGAATTTTGTGGAAGAGGGGGATGGAAATATTGTAAGAGGCACAGGTTGGGACATCATGCCCAGAAGCATTGCCTACCCCAAATAACTGACTACTGATCCCACAATGCATAAGCTATAACACCTTGGGGAATACCTGTAACTCCACTGAGGAGTTCCCCAGTGGAATGGGGGTAGGGATGAGGGAAAAGAGGGTACCAACACATGATGTATCCATATAAAACATATTGTTAAGAATAATAATTATAAACATTAAAAGAAACTCAAAGATATGAAAGCCAGTTCAGAAAAGTAGATGTGAAAAACACCCAATGAGAATAGAAGATATAGAGGGCAAAGGAGGTCAGCACATTATGGAAAAATAGCAAAATTGTCTTAAGACAAATAATAAGTATTTCCTAAAACAAAGAACAACTGAATCTGTAGATGTCTGAAAAAAATTAATGCTGAGCTGACAACAGAACATTATAGTCAGTTAAGTTACTGAAATTCAAGGGAAATGAAAGAACCCTGATATGAATGTTGTAGAGATTCAGCAATGCATGTAAGGAATAAAGGTTTGTGCCTGAAACATAATTAGAACTTAGTAAGTTCTTCTTCCTTTTCCTTACTTTATGTATTGCTGTGGTCATTACTGTGATTATCATTCTTTCTTCCAGCCTCAGTGTTGCTATTGTTGACCTGTAGATCTTTGGCCTTCTCTGTTCAGTAGGCAGTCTGACCAATAGCCACAATTTCAATCTCCCCTTGTTTACTGATGACTCCCATTACATCTCTGCTAGATATCACGAAGTGCCTCATATTCTAGTGTCCAAAGCATATTGCATCTTCCAGTGATCACGTTGCCATCTCTTCAGAAAGCTCAAACATTTTCCACTAGTGAGCAGGGGCATTGGTCAGATTCTAAGGAATTATCCTTGCCTCTCCTTCTAACTATGCCAGTGACCACATCTGCTTCTCTTCCTATACATATTGTTCATGTGATACCAGAATGATCTTAAAAAATTAGCCTGATCATGAAATTCTTCTTCAATCTTCCAATACTTTTCCACTGTAGATGATATAGTAGTCTCTGTCTGTCTTCCTTTCTCTAGCCTCCTTTCAAATGTTCTTCTCCTTCTTCACTACACAGCAGCAAGAGCAATATGTTTTAATTTCTTGAATTGCACCAAGAGACTCTTCTGGTAGCTTGTTGACACCTCTGCTTGGAATGCTTTCTGCAGAACACTCCACATGGCTCCCTCTCTCATTTCATTCAGGTTTCTGTCCAAATGTCACCTTATTTCCTAACATTTCTAGTTCCCCTCTGCTTTAATTTTTTCTCAATGCTTAACCTCCACTAGATTTAGTTTATATGTGTCATCTGTTTTTTTTTTTTGATATCTCTTTCTCTTGATTTCTAACCTTAGCCATAGTTTCCTATTTCAATTAATTGCTGATACTTTTTATATATGAAATGCTCCCCTGTCAAAGGCTTATATTTCAAATACTTGGTCCAAGTTTGTAGCTCTATTGTGCTATTTATATAAGTTTTAGGAAGTGTGTGTAAATGAAGGAAGTAGATCACTGGGGATGGGTACTAAGAATTATCTTGTCCCTGGCCTCTTCCTGACCCCTTTTCTCCTTCCTGTCCATAGTGAAGTGAAGAATTTCCTCCTCTACTTGATCTCACCACCATGATGTGCTGTCTAAATGCATGGAAACAAAACAACCAGGGAATGTACCCTCTGAAACCATGAACCAAAAGTGAAAAACTCCTTCTTTAAGTTCACTTTTCAAATATTTGGGCACAGGAATGTAAAGCTAACTAACACAGAGATTGAGTAGGAGAAAAGTCTGATTTTGCTATTACTAAACTTTCCCATGTTGTTCGTTAATATTTAAAGCTGGCTTTTGGGAAAGATTCTGAAAAATTTTAGAGAAACAGTGTTAAAAACAGAATTTAAGGGACAATTTTTTTGTGCTGGAGAGATGGCTTAGCAGTTAAAGGGCTTATCTGCAAAACCAAAGGACCAAGATTCATTTCTCCTGTACCAATGTAAAGCCAGATGCATAAGGTGGTGTATGCATTTAGAGTTTTCAATGGCCAGAGTCCCTGGTGTATCCATTCTCTGCCTTTCTCTGTCTCTCTCAAATAATTAAATAATTAAAATATTTTTTACAAAGAATAATTCTGTCAGGAGCTCAGACCTAAATACCATCAGGAAGGCAGAGAAAGCCAGGCTCATATATCTCCCATAGAAATGAGAACTCTTGTGTGAATTGGACTAGAGATCAATAATGTTATATTCTGGCAAAGGATTTGTCAACATTTGGTCAATGTCCTGAGATTTTGAGGCAGTTAAACATAATGGACTAGTTAGTTTGGATAAGGAGGTCATGGCTGCTAAAGAGATTAGCATCATTTAAAAGTAACTGACTACTTTACATTGGCACAATACAAAATATTCATTGAGTTCATTTTAGGAGTTGACAAGATCCAATCATCATAGGCTTAAGTGTATGAAAGAGAAAAGTTATTTGAAGAATTTTCTTTGAGAAGAGATCAGTTCAAGGGCACACTGTTGGCAAAGGAAAGTCTGGGAAAGTTTTCTCCCAGGATTCCTTTCACCTTAATCAGCCACCCAAGCACTCAAAACCCACAGCAGCCAAGGTCTAAGGGATCTGGTTACTGCCTAAGATGGCAGCAGATTTTGGCACCATCTACATGATGCTGTTATTAAAGCCATACACTAGAGTCATTGAGGTTTCCATCTAGATTTTAAAGAAAGGTTTGAGAATGAAGGCAAGTTTGGGCAGGTCCATAATATTATGGGAATTTAGTGCAACATAGCCATGTGCCCAGGCCATGTACAAATATGATATTGATACAGGATTTGGGGGTTCAGGAGGGCAGGAGGGATTTCCCCAAATTTATGAACAACAAGTTTGGGGTGTGTCCTACCTTTAACAAAGAATTAATAAAGATGGATTCAAGAAAGATGAAGAATTATGAATTATTAACTTTATTTAGGGAGAAATCACAAATTATGGGGTTTAGTAAAGGGAGATTGGGATCTAGGAAGACTAGAGCAGAGTTATAATTAATGGGCAGTAGGAAACATGCTTTCATGTAGAACACTTCATTGTTTATAAGGTTCATTTAATTGAGATTCCAGGGAAAGGCATTTGGAGGTGTGTTAAACTGTGGCCTACAAGGAAAGGCTGAGGTGGAGCTGCAAACACATGGAGAGGAGTTAAAAGGAAAAATAAGAGGGAATATGTCAAAGCAGGGACCAAGAAATTCAGAAGAGAACTGAGTACTGAAGAAAGTTATACTCATGGTTAGCCCAAATTTAAAGAAATTACACAGGTGTCTGGCTTGGAGTTGGTGAAAAAATCCACATGGTAGATCTAGAGTATAAGGGGAAAATGCACATGGTAGATTCAGAGACCAAAGGGAAATCATGCATGTAATTAAAGTGGGATGTTGCCCAAACTATAAAGCAGAGGCAAGCAAAAGAGCTGCCCAGAGACTGAAACAGTGTACTGCTCCCCAACCCATATAGACAAGCTAGGTGAGGGGGAAGCCAGAATGACATGTATGCAAGCAGCATAGGAGTAAGTCCAAGAGAATCCTACAGAGAGAAAAAAAGGCAAGACAGAAAGAAGATGAGAGCCTTATATGCAAGGGAAGACCTGATTGGTTTGTGGATTTGGAGGCATGACCCCCAAACCAGTTCCCCTAGGTCATCTGTTAGATTGTGGGCAGCAGAGCATGCTGTAGATCATTCTTGATCAGAAATGAATTTCATTTCTGACAAGAGTTCCATTCTCGTTCCAGGGCAAGGTAGCATGTGGAGAGTAATCTTCTGGTTCTCTAGGCCTCAATCTCTAACTAAAAATACCTAAAAGAGGCTAGTTTTCTCCTTTTTTCCTTCAAAATTGGAACATGGGATATATTTGACAGTAACAGAGTCTTCCTTGGTTCTTGGTTGGACTTTAATCCAGGAGTCTGAGTGCCAGTTTAGGTCATAATCACACAAAACTTCCACTGAGTCAGTGGCCTCCAGACTCTTGTTTTATGAATTCAAAGAATTGAAATCCACAGAACAGAGGGTGAAGCTTTGGGGGATTTTATTATAAAAATTAAGAGCTTAAGAGAAGCAAAAAGGAATAAATACACAGAGGAACTCCAATGACAGACAGAAGCATAGTTCCTAGAAATGGAAAAGCCCATCTTGAGACTTAGATTGGGCTCTTTTAGAGATAGATCTTAAGAGAAGGAAAAAGAAAAGATTATAGAGATACTATCCCAGAAATGAGAAAGTCTAGAATTCAAGAAAAGGAATGAATACAGCTGGCAAAGGCAAGATGTGGTTCTCGAAAGTGAAAAAGCCCACCTAGAGACCCATACTGGGGATTTTGTAGGTTCTGAAAGAGGATTATGTTATCCAATCCCTCCTACCCCAAACCAGGTTTCTTAATAGGAGATCTAATTTAATCCTTCCAGAAATCTTAATCTTCCAGGAAAGGGAGCTATTCTAGGAAAGGGGAACTCCTTCTGGGGCGGGGGGGGGGGGGGGGGGGGATTAGGTTGAGTTTAAAGAAAAACAGCTTTTAGGCAGAAAAAGGCAAGGAGAATCCAGACCCTTCTCTGGCCTTTTGCACATTGGAGAATGCAATGGCAGGCTCAAGGACATTCCTTGCTTTTATTTTTTGGAGGCCCTGTTACCTCTAACCTGCCTCAACATCTCTATAGCCAGCCCCTGAAACACCAATTCATAAAGCTGTTAAGTTGAAATTTAAGCTGCAGTGGAGACCCTGGGGTATTAGAGATGTGATAAACATGGAACATGTGCTATGAAAAGCCAACATCATTGTGGAGCCAGCCCAAGATATATATAATGTGGGCTGCAAATAGCAAGGCTATAGGACTGGAGGTAACTAGGCCTTATAGAACTCATACTCTGATATCACATATCCCCAAAACTGTTATGGAGTCCATTGTCACACAAGTAAGACCATTGACTCATGGAATGTGAAGCAAAGTTTCACTGGGTAAAAAAGAAAGAAAAAGAAGAAGATAGCTGGTGCAACAGGTCTTCATCCCAGAGGTCAGGATCTCTGGATGCAGCCCTGAACTGTTTGTAGTGTCAGCTTTCATTGGAAATAACCACATGATGGGAGTTAAACCACAAAGTTACATACTGTTAAACAAGGTGGGGGAGAGGGGCTATTACAAGAAGTCACAAGGTTACATAGGTCACATAGTGGAACTGAAGCAAGAAACATTCTATGCTGTGTAATCACAAAGATATTTAGAAACAAAGAGATTCAGGAAGGTCATGGTACCTTGCACAGAGGGATCATCCCATTCCTTTCACATTCCATTTTCCATTTCCCCTTCTCATATGACACTAAGTCAAATCTTGGACTCATGAAGAACAGTGTTGAAGGGGGTTATTGTGTGTGCAATAACATGAGCTTAACTGAATTTATCTTACTCTTTATATATCTACTTAGAACATTAATAATGTAGGATCCTATGGTAAGGCCTAAGAGCAGTAGTATCAGGGGTCCAACAATAGAGAAGACAAGGGAAGTTAGACATAGAGACCAACTAAACATAGACTAAAACCAATTGCTAATGGTTTGTCTCTGAAGTTCTCTTTCTTTGAGAATTTCTCTAACTAAAGCCCATATATTTTGGATTATTCCAGAATGATTGTCATAAAACAATAAGTTTTACCTAAAGCCATACATAGGTTCTTTGTTTTATAAAAATAAGTCTAATTCTCTTCTTTTTTGTCCTCTCCATTCCATGGCCTTTGGAGTGGTTAGGATGACCTCATGGGGGCCCTTCCAATGTCGTAACATGTTGTGTCTTGATCTGAACTCTGTTGCTGGGCTGACAGGGTTGGGGGTAAACAGGGTGTGTCTGAAAAGCAGCCTTGACTGCCAGAACAGTAGACTCCTGGACTCTTTGTAAGACTTGAATATAAAGAAGCCTTTCATGTATAAACACAGTATCTGTTCAAAACTCATTTGAGGCAGGATGGGGAGGGGTCCATACATAATTTTAAGTGGAGTAATTCCTTTTACATAAGGGGCACACCTGGCCCTTAACAGGGAGAAGGGAAGGAGTCCCACCCATCCTTCACCACACTCTAGGGTTAATTTAGTTAAAGTCTCCTTCAAGGCTCAGTTCTTCCTTTTACCTTTCCTGAATTTTGGGGATGATAGGCACAGTGCAATTTCCAATTAATCCCCAATATCTTGGTGAATTTCCTAATGATTTTTTGTTTAATTTTACTTATTTATTTGGAAGTGACAAAGAGGTGTTCATATATATACATACATATACGTACTATATATGTAGAGAAAGAAAGATAGAATGGGTGCACCAGGGCCTCCAGCCACTGCAAACAAACTCCAGATGCATGTGCCCCCTTGTGCTTCTGGCTAAGGTGGGTCCTGGGGAATTGAGCCTTGAACCAGGGTCCTTATGCTTCACAGACAAGCACTTAACCACTAAGCCATCTCTCCAGCCCAACTAGTGGTTTTTGACACAAAGACAGGGCCATTATATGATCTTATCCTGAGGCACAATCCATAGGGAGGAATTATCTCCTCTACCAATTTTTTAGTAAATATCTGGGCTGTCTCAGACTTGGTGGGGACAGCTTCCACCCACCCTGAAAAGATTTCAACATAAGTGAATATTTATATCCATGCTGATCTGGTTTTGCCTCTGTGAAATTAACTTTCCAATATCTACCTGGCTCTGCTCCCCACTCTCTAACACCCATTGGTGGCACCTTACCAGAGGAGGCATTTGTCTGTTGGTAGGCCTGACTGTGGGTGGTGATGTCCTTTATGATTGAGTCCATATCTGGGAAGAAAAACTCTTTCCATATTAGCTCAGCTAACTTGTTTCCTAAGTGAGTTCCTTCATGTAGTTGCTTAGCCAGTCTCCACCGTAGGGCTTGAGGTAGCAATAGTTGTCCAATCTCTAGTTGATACCATCTTTGTGGGGTCTGTTCCTTTGTCAGATGAGAGGTGTGCTGTAGATCCTGTTCCATGTATGTTGGTCACTCCAGAAGAGTAGGTGCTGGGAGGATGACCAGAAAATCTGACAGATGCTGAGAGGCAGCACACTGTGCTGCTAGGTCTGCCAGTCTGTTCCATCTTGCTTCTGTGGTCTCCCCTTTCTGGTGACTCAGACAATGGATTATGGCTACTTTAGTAGGCACCCAAATGGCAGCCAAAAAGTCCAGAATTTCACTTTTTATTTTTAATGTCTTTACCTTCTGCTGTTAATAGCCCTCACTCTCAGTAGATGGTCCCATGTACATGTGCCATGGCAAAGGAATAACAGCTGTCTGGGTAGATATTTGCTGTCTTATCTTTCCCCAATATCAGAGCCTTGGCCAGTGCTATCAGTTCAGCCTTCTGAGCTGATGTGCCCCAAGGTAGGGCCTCAGCTGACAGGGTTTCCTCCAAAGTCATCACAGCCACCCCTGAATACATGATTCCATCCATGACAAAGCTGCTGAAATCAGAATACATCATCAGATCAGGGTCTGGCTAAGCCACATCTGTCAGGTCTGGGTGGAGTCCATAGAAGGTGGAGGTGATCTCTAGGCAGTCATGCAGAGGAGTAGATGCCTTATCAGTTTCTGGAAGCAGGGAGGCTGGGTTCAGTAGATTTGTTTGGTGAAACTATATTCTTGGTTGATCTAAGAGCAAGGCCTGATAGTGGGTTATGTGGGAGTTGGAGAGTCTTCTGTTTGTGGGGCTTTTTTTTTTAAAAAAAAAAAAAAAAAAGTCTCTATCTCATGTGAGGCCATAACTGACAAAGTCTGGTCCAAGGTTAATTTGTCAGTGTCATTTGTCAGAATAGAAGTAGCTGCAATAGGGCTGGAGAGATGGCTTATTGGTTAAGTGCTTGCCTGTGAAGCCTAAGGACTCCAGTTCAAGGCTCAATTCCCCAGGACCCATGTTAGCCAGATGCACAAAGGAGAACACACATCTGGAGTTTGTTTGCAGTGGCTGGAGGCCCTGGCACACCCATTCTCTCTCTCTCTGTCACTCTCAAATAAATAAAATAAAAAAATAAAAATAAAAAGAGAAGTATCTGCAATAGCCTAGAGACAGGGGGGCGGGATCTAGCTTCTTAAACATGTAGGCCACTGGGTGATGCCATGGTCCCAGTCTTTGGATTAGGATGCCCCTGGCTATCCCCTTCTTTTCATCCATGTACAAGTGGAAGGGTTTGGTTAAGTCGGGTAACACCAGGGCAGGGGCTGATGTCAGAGCTGACTTTAGTTCTTGGAATGCTTGTTTCTCATTTTCAGTCCAATTAAAATCTTTTTTATCCTCTTGTGGCCTCGTATAGAGGCTTGGCCAATCCAGGAAGCCTCAGGATCCACATTCTTCATTTCCCTAAGGTTCCAAGGAATTTTTGGATCTGTCTCTTAGGAGGCATTTGAGTGGTAGCCTGAATCCTGGGCCCGACAGCATCTTCTTACCTTCTTGGAGTTCGTATCCCAAGTAGGTTGCCTTACGCACACAAAGTTGAGCCTTGCTGGCTGATACACAATAGCCCAGATGTTGTAAGTTGTCTTGGAGATGCTCTGTGACAGAGAGGCATTCCTCCTCCATTTCTGCAGCTAGGATGAGGTCATCTATGTATTGTAGGAGAGTTGCCTTATCTTTCCTTATGAAAAGCCCGGAAGTCTGTATGAAGAGCTTCATCAAAGAGGGTGGGGGAAACTTTAAATCCCTGTGGAAGCCTAGTCCAGGTTAGTTGCCCACTGGTGCCTTGTTCCAGCTCTGTCCATTCAAAGGCAAAAAATGGGTTGACCTCCCTTTGCCAATGAGGTACTAAAGAAAGTATCTTTTAGGTCCAGCATGTATATATTTGCCTTTCAGGTGATATCATACTGAGCAAAGTATAACAGCTATCTCAAGGGGCCTTGCACCTTCTGCCAGGTAGCCACCATAACCTTATCCATTTTCTTAGCCTGTCTATCTTCTGGAGTGTCTCTATTATTATATACCCTGGCAGCAATCTACTAACTCTGAAAGAAGCTTACCCTCAAAGCTTTCGATTTTCTAAATCTCCTTTCTAACATCTGATATGGATTGAGTTACAAAAGCAATGTTAATAGCTCACTTATTTCATAGGACTTAGGATCTATGGTGGGGGTCTTATGTCCTATATGCTTCCTGAAGTCTTCCTAGGAAAGCAGCAGGAGATTCTGTGGGCCATTGGGTCACTTCATTCACTGTGGACAAATTTGTAGGCGCCAAGTGAGCAGTTGCCTGGAGACGACCCATCAGAGTGTGTCAAAAGAGGTTAAGGGATGCCCTACCTTCAGTGGTGTTGGGACCCCAGTCTAGTCATATGGAAGTGAAGACCTCGTCAATAACATTAGGGTTTTCTGTGAGGCAGCCGTCGGCTCCCAACACTAGTTTCTTGGCTTCCCTACTGATTCTTTCATGTTCCTCTGTGGTGAAGAGGGTCTTCAGGAGTTGCTGACGGTCCTCCCATGTGGGCTGATGGGTATAGCAGACTGTCTCAAGAAGGGATATCAGAGATCCTGCTTTAAATCAGACTTGGGTTTAGCAATAAGAATGGGGGTACTGGGGAATTGAACCTAAACCTTAAGGTTTCCCAGATAAGAACCTTAACTATTAAGCCATCATTTACTTGATGCCTTTTAAAAATCATCTGTTTATATCCTGATAAACATTTTAGGTAAGTCTGATGTTTAGGAGTTAGTAACTTGATCAAATACTTTGATTCAGTTTACCTATTTAACCTTTTGTGTACTGAGAAATTTCATCTAACAGATGTGACTTTAGGTATTCAAAAGAGAAGAACTATAAAGAGAGGCAAAGTTACATGCCATTTGTCATTCTCTTTTTCTTGTCAGAGACAATTGGCCATTTTGTCTCTGGACAGGGTCGGGGGCACATGGCTTAAACTTGCATGGGGTCCAGCTTGTCAGGAGTTTAAATAGTATATAACAGGAAGCAAGAGCAAGAGGAAATGACACAGCATAGAGCTAAGCATCCTCACATTCCTTGTCTTACTCTGAAGCTGTTTTTACCTAGGAAATTTATTTTTATTTATTTATTATTTGTAATACATAGGGAATCAGGTCTTCTCTATGTTTAACCTGGTTAGACCTCCTAAGAATATGAATCACATCTGTGCTTATGACCTTGTGACCCACCTAGTATAGGACATCACCTGTGTCTAATGTAAGCTCAATTTAAATTAAGTGTATGTCCCTAGACACAACTTTCAGAACATCCTTAAAAATCTGTAAACAACTGAAAAATCTTTTACCTTGGGCATGGTATTTAAGTTTAGTCTGAAAATTGACTTTCTGATCCTTCTAAAAGGAAATTAATTTTAGGCAAAATTTGGTCTTTTTAGATCTCTTAAATCCTTTCTACATATGTACATTTCATCCATACACTTTGACATTCTGATCTAAGTTCCATTCAAAAAGCATTTTTAACAAGCATTATATGTCCAACATTGAAAAATACCTTCCCAGTCCCTTCAATCATTTCATCTCAACCCATAATTAAATATCATTCTTATAAGATTATTAAGAAAAACTACATCAAATTGATTAATCATATTACCCACTGACAAAGAAGCAAGTAGTCTGGCTTCAAAGAGTTAACCATTTTATGATTGGAAATTTGTAGAGAAAAAACCTTCCTTAATATTTAGGTTACCAAAAATTCTCTACCTGGGCTGGAGAGATGGCTTAGCGGTTAAGCGCTTGCCTGTGAAGCCTAAGGACCCCGGTTCGAGGCTCGGTTCCCCAGGTCCCACGTTAGCCAGATGCACAAGGGGGCGCACGCGTCTGGAGTTCGTTTGCAGAGGCTGGAGGCCCTGGCGCGCCCATTCTCTCTCTCTCCTTCTATCGGTCTCTGTCTGTGTCTGTCGCTCTCAAATAAATAAAAAAAAAAAAAAAATTCTCTACCTGACAACCACACTTGCCTCATAATACCAATATATGTACCTTCAGATTTTATATAACCTATTGATTTGAGATAGCTCCTGTTAATAAACTCCATGAAATACACTTTCCATGAAAGCAGGCAAAACATGACAACCATTTTGGGTATAATCTTTATCAATACCTCAGACACATTTGGAAATACTTTTATTAGGAGTAACTAGGGCAAATCTTTGTTTCTATCTTGAGGCAGGCTGACCTACAACTCAGGCTAGTTGCCTCCTCCTTTTAAGTAACAGGGCATTACAGTCGTTTAAAATACCTGGCAAATTATGAGTCAGCACATCAGAGAGAATTTTGTTATTTTTAATAATCCTCCAAGTAGATGTTGACCTAGAACATAAACTCAATAATTATATTTTTGAGATCATATGACAAAATATGGCTTTGTTTACATAAATTTTAGTTCTCCATAGGCTTTAGTTAAATCTGACTTTTAAAGACAAAAACCATAAAACCTTGACAGAAATCAAATGTCAGCAAAAACTTTTGGAGAGACCTTTGGGACTATTTGGATTAATTAAGACACCAAAAGGTGTTTATAAACAATTTCTTATTTGTTTAAAGCCCAAAGAAAAAAGGAAATATAAGGCACAGTTCAAATCACATGGTTTAAAATGTGGAGTCAGGCTAGCACATTGAATTGGAGATCCTCCTATCTCTGCTTCCCAAGTAGCTAGGATAATAGGCCTAACTCATTTTAATATTTATGTTTTTTTTTAAAGCTCTTCAAAGTGTTTTTAAACCAGTTTTAAAGAAGATTTTTCAATGGAATGATTTTGACCCATATCTTCAAAGACGAAGACAAGACAAATGAACACAATACCAAACACAAACATGCTAGCAATAACTGCTCCCCTGACACTGCCATGTGGCTGCCAAACTGAAACTGAACCAGAAATAGACCGCCACTCAAAATCTCCAAACAGAGCTAGAGAGGGTCAATGGTGGCCCTGTGATCCCTCATCCAGGGGAAATTAATGCTGCATCCAGCCTTAGACCCAGCAAATTTTGCAAAACCAGAAAACCAGAAAAAAAAAAAAGAAGAGTGGAAAAAGCACCTCCAGAGCAGAGCTTTCTTACCCAATAAAGTCGGGGGTAGGCAGTCCTAGGCCAATGTTCCCCATCCATGGCATGCTACCAACTTCAATACCAGGAACATGTAGGTGGATGGAGATCTGGTTCTCAGGCTGAGATTAGGGGTCATTCCCCAGTTGGTTGCCAAATCAGGGAGGGAGTCTTAAAATGTGGATCCAGGGAAAGCCCCCCAAGATGTTATGGGGTTCATTGTCACACAAGTAAGACTATCAACTCATGGAATGTGAGGCAAAGTTTTATTAGGTAAAAAAGAAAGAAAAGAAGAAAGCTGGTGTGGCACATATGCATCCCAGAGGTCAGGATCTCAGGATGCAGCCCCTAACTGTTCAGAATGTCAGCTTTTATTGAAAATAACCACATCATGTTTATAGTAAAGACAGGATGGGAGTTAAACCACAAAGTTACATATTGTTAAACGATGGGGAGCTATCACAAGAAGTCACAAGGTTACATAGGTCACATAGACAGAACTGAGGCAAGAAACATTCTATGCTATGTAATCACAAAGAAATTTAGAAACAAAGAGATGCAGGAAGGTCATGGTACATTGCATAAAGGAATCATCCCATTCCTTAGGTAACAGTAAACATCTTCATTGCTCAGAGGGATCATTCCATTCCTTTCACATTCCATTTTTCAATAAGACATATAGCTACAGAATTTAATGCCTGCTGATGGGTTTCTGTCTTGCTTTGGTCCAACTTTTCCTTTACTTGTCCCCATTTCTTCCTTTTGGGATAGGAATATTTACTCTCTGCCATTGTGTCTTGGAAGTATATAACTTTGTTTTAGATTTTACAGGGGCTAACAAGTCTCAGTCGAGAACCTGAAATCAGACTTTTACCCAGTTGAAACTGCGAAGACTATGGGAACTCAAAGATAAACTAAATGTGTTTTGAATTATGAGATAGATGGTCATGAGTCTTTAGGGGACTGGAATAGAACATTACACTTCAGATATTTATTAAATATTCTTCAAATGATCCATGTGGTGGAGGCTTGGTTCCCACTTGGTGGTGCTATTTTGGGAACTATATTAGTTAATTTTCTATTTATATGAAAACTGTCTACAAAAGCAACTGAAAGAGGAAAGGATTTATTCTAGGTCACTGTTTGATGCACATTCCTTCAGGGGAGGGGAAGTCTGACGGCAGGAGTGTGATAGGGCTGCTCATATTTTGTCTGCAGTGAGGAACAGTTAGCGATAAGTGCTGGTGCCCAGCTCACTTCTCCTTTTTATAAAGAGTAGAACCCCAGTCAGTGATATGGTGACACCCTCTTGCAGGGTGCATTTTCCATTTTCAGTTAACCCTTTGTGGCAATATCTTTATAGATACACCCAGGAGTGTGTTTTCATGTTGATTCTAAATGTAGTCAAGTTGACACTGAAGCTTAACTATCACAATCCTATTCCTCACCAAATCAACACACAAATACATCACTTTGAAATTAAACCATGCCATTTCACTCCAGGCCCCTAAAAAGTCTTATTCTCATTTCATAATTCACAGTGCATTTCCTCCATTTCTAAAAGTCCCTATAATCTTTATCAGTCCTAAAACTGCTTTCTAAAAGCCCAGAAGACCTTCAGGACAAACATATTCTCATGTGGGATACTTTTCCTTTTTTAAAATTACCATTTTTACTTTAGGTAATTAAATGTTTTCCTTTAGGTGTTTTGGCAATGACTTGGTGAATTAAAGTCATAACTAATACTTTTTTCCAAATTTATTAGTTTTATTTTCTCTATATTTACTTTCCCTTAAATTTTTGAGAACTGTGGCCTGTGGGGGAGATGGCACATTTCTCTTCCAGTTTAGTTTTGATCATGGCCACTTCCAACCTGTCTGAATTGGAAATTCCTTGCTGGGTTGGGCCACCATAGTGGTGCTTCCATATCTGGGAGACCTGGCCTTCACAGATTAGAGCATTCCATCCCAGCAGGAGCCCGCAGTTCAGCCTCCCTCTTTCCAGTTTGTGTGATCCATGTGTATACTAAACAGTAAGTTGCTAAATAAAATGTGCTATCTGTATGGTGGTACCTGCATCCTGGGGTCCTTCTGTGCCTGCCACCTCCCTTCTATGGACTCAATGCAACTGTGAACATGATGTATGCAAGTAGCACTGTGGGTCCATCCCTCATAGCACCTAGCTGCCCAAAAAGTGTTCTCTGTGTAGGTGCTGGCACAGCCAGCTGCATTGCTTTCTGCAGACATTTCTACCTGGCTGTGGGGGCCATGTGATGGACAACCACCTCAGAGCTTCCAGGACTACAGAATTAGTGTCTTCAGTGCCAACCACTTTGCTGTTGGCCTGTATTGGTCTTTTTATTACAAAGTTACTATCAATTATATATTTCCCTTCTTCTAGGCATGCAAGTATAGATATCATACAAATTTTATAACCAGTAAAAGCTACATTTCCAGTGTCCTAAAATAATACATTTCCATACTGGTCCCTAACATTTCTTGAAAGCACCCAGTACCTCTGTCCTGCTTGCCCCATAAAAAGCATGTATTTTTCTTTCTGGCTATGCTGGAGGTGAAAGGCTAAGCACTCTAACACTGAGCTACATCCCCAGCCTAAAAGGTACTTTTGCTCAAAACAAGAAAAGCACACTACCTTGGGCCCACATTGTGTGCTTCCTTATAAATTTAACTCTTTTGTCTTCTTATTAGTACTTTTAAGCAGTGCTACAGTTTATTAGAGGCTAATTCTGAGGTGAAAATGAGGATAAAGTTTTGAGTAGATCAAAATCTTTAATATCTTGGACTGGGGAGATGGCTCAGTAGTTAAAGGGCTTGCAGGCAAAACCTGCTGGCCTGGGTTAAATTCCCCAGTACCCATGTAAAGCCAGATGTACAAAGTGGGAATTTGTTTGCAGTGGCAAGAATCCCTGGTAAACCCATTTTTGTTCTCTTGTTCTGCTTACAAATATATAGCTTTAAAAAAAAATAATACCTATTTAAAAAAAAAAAGAAAGAGTAAAGCCAGGCTTGTTGTCTCATGCTTTTAACCCAGTATTTGGAAGGCAGAGATAGGAGGATTGCCATGAGTTAGAGGCCAGCCTGAGACTACATAGTGAATTCTAGTTCAGCCTGGGCCAGAGTACAACCCAACATAAAAAAAGAAAACAAACAAAAAAAAGAAAAGAAAAGAAAAGAAATAAAAATAAAAATAAAAGTAAAGCAAGCATCTAAGAGTGATACCACTTGGAGCATCTGGCTTTACATGGAGTTCATTTGCACCAGCAGGAGGTCCTGGCATGCCCATGCCCATTCTCTCTGTGTATATCTCTCTCAAATAAATCAAAACATCTAAAAAACTTACTTCTAATATACAATGGCACAGAATAAGCATCCAAAAGGGAGGAAGGACTGACCCAAAGCCAGTCTAAAACATAACCAGGCAAATACCAAACTGAATAGCTGCATACCCAACATCTATGGCTTGCGATGTACATGTCAATGGCTTTGGGCAGCCCAGACTGCCTAGTAGCCACACAGCCTTTCTCTTGGGCTAGATTAACTTCACACACACCTTTTATTGGTGGGTACCCCACATTCCTGGATCTTCAACAACCTGGTGTCTGCATTGCAACCTAGTCTTTGCCCAGCAGGCTCCATGCAATAGCCTCTCAGAGGCTACTTAAAGGGAATCTGCCCTCACTACATATTGCCTGGCTTCAGTAACATTCTGGACCCATTAGTACAAGCCTCCATGCTGCCCTAATTCCTGCATCTTTCATGCCTGCAACAACCAGTACCACATATACAATGCTGCAAAGCTCTACTGCCAGCTTCACATTTATCCTGCCTCCTTTACACCAAAGTTACATCAGCCTCTGTGCACCTTTGAGGCTGATGCTGAAAAAACACTCCTTAGTGGTCATTTTGAAGCAGGAAACCCCTGTGATGGCATTCTTAGGTCATGCTCTAATCTTTCAAACAAATTTATATTTTCACAATGAACCTTTCATGGGTAGTGGGTTACCTTCAGGTTACCTTTGCTATCATCTCTGTGCACAGCACAAAGTTTTCTTTGAAACTAACAGCTTCTTTATGTGAATCCACCTTGTCTGTAATTTTCAACTTGTTCATACTCCTTTCCTTACCAAGCTACACATTTCCCACAATCTTCTGTTCCACTTGCTACTGTCTTTCACTAAACTAGTAGTGAGCAGTAACCAAACCACACAGTCTGAAAGCTTTCTGGCTTAAAATTCCCTCTACAAAACAATTTAATTACATTTTTTGGTGTGTGTGTGTGTGTGTGTGTGCGTGCGTGCGTGCGTGTGTGTGTACGTGTGTGTGGGGGGCGTGCGTGTGTGTGTGTGTGTATGTGTGTGTGTGTGTGTGTGTGTGTATGTGTGTGTGTGTGTGTGTGTGTGTGTGTGTGTGTGTGCACATGTCCATATGTATGACAGCAAGTGTGTGCATGCCATGGTACAGGCAGGGAGGTCAGAGGCTGGTCTTCACCTGCCACTTTGTAGGAGGCAGGAATTCTTATTCACCACTGCATTTGCTTAGCTAACTGGCCCACCAGTTCCTGTAGGATTCTTTTGTCTCCACCTCTCAGCTGGGTACAGGTATGCCTGGCTTACAGATGCTCACACTGTTGATCTTTATCTGGCCAGACCTGAGAATCACCTTGGAATTCACCCTTACCATATAATAGTACCACCTTATTTCTAATTTGCTTTCCTCTACATCAATAGTTTCCTTTGCAATAAATTCCAATAAATTTTTAATTAATTTTCCTCCAACATCTAAACTAATTTTCCCAAAACAGGGGCTTAATTATATCTCACCAATGGCCTTCTATTCCTTTGAAAAGAAAGAATCTCCCAACTTCAGATCTGCCTGGCTTCATTTTCAGCCTCACTTTTTACATGAGTAGTTTAAGACAACATATACATTTTATTACTAAAGAATTTGTCTTTCATTTTAGTAATGAGTAACTGCTAAAAACAAACAAAAACAGATTCCGGGGTGATGAAATGGCTCATATAATCTTAAAAACATTTAGAGTTGAAATTCTCTCCCCCTATTTATTCTTGCCAGTCTCTCCTTCCTTTCCTCTTTTTACTTTGTTCCTTTGCTTTATCTTTTCCTTTTTAATAATTAACCATGATGAGAACTATAGCATTCAGCAGTGAGACAGGGACTATTGGTTAAATATTTTGGCTTTGTTAGAATGTGACTTTGTGAGATTTTCTTCTGTTATAATGTTTGCTTTCATTAAAGCCCATGACTGAAAATGAAACTTTTCTCTTATTCTTTAATTGAACATTTTCCTTTGCTTTTGTTTATCTAGATTTTAACTGGCAGTGAGACTCATTCTGGCATGACCTGATCTTCTGAACCTAGTTTGATAATTGGTTTTTCCCCAAGAAACTCAAGACAAGCTAGTCTTTTTTATTTATTTGTTTTCTCAAATGGGGAGCAAAATAAAACAGTAATTCTCCCCACTTGAAATGTGTCACTTTGGTTATTTGGAACAAAACAAACATCATTCAGCAATTTAAAAAAAAAAAAATTTTGATGTAGGGTCTTGCTGTAGCTCAGGATTACTTGGAATTCACTATGTAGTCTCAGGATGACCTCAGACTCAGCAATTATCCATCCTCTGTCTCCTGTGTATTGGGATTAAAGGTATGTGCCACCACACCTGGCTTTATTTAGCAATTTGAAGATGGTGCTATATACATTTGGATGTGTGTGATCATCATATATATTTATGTTGTCCGATCTTAGATGTACAAAACACTACAGAGAGCTCTGGGTGATTTCTTCTGAGGTAAGACAATGAGGCACATAGAGGTCTCTGGTAGCAGAGTGGAGTGGTCAGGGCTTGGGTCACCTGTGTGGAGGCTTTTTCATTATCCCACAGCTGCCCTCAGCAAAGAGTAGCCTTCTAAAAAGTGCTCTGAATTCTGACCCCTTTGATTACTCTGAGTCTTGATTATAAAATGTAGACATATCATGGTTTTGCAAATTCATGGAAAATTTTTTTCCACCTTTACCCCTGTGATTTCTAAAGCAATGAAGCAGTTTTGCTACAAATCTAGGATTATGGATCTGGCTGAGGGTTCTATTCAAAGAATAATTACCTACCCAGAAGACTCAGATAAGCTGTGACTTAACTGCTGATGCTGTTCTTATTTTGAGCAGTGAAGACTTGGGCTGGGCTGAGGTCTTGGTGAATGAGATCCAGATGTAAATCAGTCTACATGCAGCCCTGCTCTGAGATCTAATGTAAAAGGTAAAACCAAACCAACAACAAACACTGAACCAGGTTTTAGGAAATAGGATAAATGCTCACTTATCTAGTTAGGTTGTTCCTGAGGGCTGGTAAGACTCACAGGTCATACACAAATAGACCCACATTCTCTTCATACAGAATGCTGCAGAAGCCAGGACTATCTTATGTATACAGTGATATGAACTGGAAATTATCCAGGCCCATTTCTAGGCATCTTCATAGATGGTCAATAATCACTTGGATGTTTCCTGATTTATAGTCTTTGTGCTATTTTCTAGATGCCAAAAGCAATTACAGATTATCACCTAATAACCTATTTTGAGCCTCACATGGTTAATTATGAAAATTATGCTCAGGAATCCCTTCTAAAGGAATTAACACTAATCAAGTGATGTCTAAATAGCTCTGCTTGAATGAAGACAGAAGAGTTTTGTGGAAAACTATATGTAATGATAAATACCCACACAGGGGCCTGAATCCTTCTTTAAGCACCCCCCCCCACACACACACACAAGTTGTGAAGTGATAACAGTAGTGGTCTGATTTTGACTTGCTGTCTGTTAAATCAATCTTGGGTCAGCTCCTGAAAATCTGCCTGAGTTCTATGAAGAAATGTACCTACATGTAAAATTAAAAGTATTTTACTGAAAACTGGATAAATTCTCAGCAGTAGGTCAAGTAACATAAAGATAGGACATGATAGAATGAGATGGAGAGGAAAAGGGAATTGATTGTTCCTCACTTGCTTTGATGTCACATCTTAACATATCTCAGGGTAATAATATAAACAGACATAGGTTCACATACTTGTACAACTGTGACCAAGTGTTCATACCATTAATATGCCTGGCAAATTGTTTTAGTCTAGATGAGCTACTGTAATAAAATACCACAAACTGGGAAGCTTATAAATAACAGAAATAAAATTCTCATAGTTCTTGAGGTTTTGAAATCTGAGATCTGTGCACCAGCAGTCTGCTGAGGGTGCACCTTCTCCTTAAGCTCTCACAGAGTGAAGGGGTAAAAGGTCTCTCTTAGGCTTTATGATCCCATTCACAAGTGTTCCACTCTTACAACCCAGTCACCTTGCAAAGGTCCCACCTTCTAATCACATTGCCATGGAGTTTCAGGTTTCAACATACTACTTTGGGAGGGGCGGTATGTACAGATTTTCAGACCACAGCACAAGTCCATAGGATTCAACAAGGTTAGATGCAAAGTAGATGCACCTTGCTTCTCTGCTTAGCTAATATCCTTGCCACATTGTACACAACAGCCTATGCCAGCTGCAAACCCTGGGTTCTGATTCAGGAATATGAAATTAGTGTCTGGTCTTACCATAAGGTACCTTCTGTTTCTGATGCATAAATTTTGAATATAGGGCATATATGCTCCTCTCTCAAAGAACTCAGCCATGGAGAACATGACTGATCAACTGTGGCTGTTGCCAGACCTAGAATGTGGCCTGACGAGACTCCCTAACGCAGTGCCCCAGAGGTAACTAGAATGTAATTTTCAATCCTCATTCTAATACATCTCATAATAAAATTACACCATGTGGGAAAATGAGGCTCTTTACTGGAAAGGAGAGTTAAGCCTCTGGTCATGCTTTCTTTTTGCAGATGAAACATTGAGGAACTTTGTAGGAGGAAGTATGTAACACTTTGAAAAGAAAGTTACACCCAAATTAGTTCTTTTTCTGCATTTTATTTTCTAGGAAAACCTCACAGTGCGTAAAAAATTCAAACTCTATGCTCTCATGACCATAGTCATCTTAGGGAAACTTTACCCAGTCATATTCTATTCTACCCCTTTCTCTTATTCAGCAGTAATTCTGTGCATCTAATCCTTAGTGACAAGGTTTTTGGATCCTGTAAACCCACTGTCTCCATACCACTAGGCTTCTTGAGAAAACTGCACAGGTAATATTTTTCTAATTAGCTTAGTATTTCTCCCAAAATAGTCAAATACTTCTAGCAAGTGAAATGAAGGATTCTCACTTAAAAGAATAGTGGCCCCTGCAGTTGGCTGCTGACAAAATACACATGTCCATACCTGTTGTTTCTTCTCTAGTTTATCTTTGTTTGTTCCTGCTTTTTGTGTATTTCAATGTATGATGGGCTTGCATGTGTGTGTGTGTGTTTTCATGTGTGTGAGCACATATGTATGTTCAGGCTTATGTGAGTATGCATGTGAGGGGTATCTCCTTCAATTACTTTCTTTAGTTTTGGAGATATAATCTCTTCTTGAACCCCAGAGCTCACCAATTTGGCTAGACAAGCTTGTCATCAATAGCCTGGGATAGTCCTGTCTCCAGCTGCCCAGCAGCATGAGTTCAGGTGTATATGAACAAGTCCAGTTTTTACATAGGTACACCAGGTTTTGAACTATGAGCAGCAAGTGCTTTACTGACTCAGCCATCTCCTCAAATTCCTTTCCTGCTCTCTGTACTTAAAGTTGACCATGACGCTTCCAAGTTTCTATTATAGCAAAATATAAGCAAACCAGCCAGTTCTGCACTTGGTAAAAACTGCAGTGAGAATAGCCAGGAATGGTGGCACACACCTTTAATCCCAGCACTCAGGAAGCAGAGGCAGGAGGATCTCTGTGAATTCAAGGCCACCTTGAGACTACATAGCGACTAGCAGGTAAGCCTGGGTAGAATGAAGCCCTTAGAAAAATTTAAAAAACAAAGTGCAGTAGAGAAGAGGGACAAGCTTTTCCTCCAGCATCTGAAGCAATGAGAGTGAACACTCTGGGCACAAAGATGGGGCTTAGCACACGTCGTCGTTGTGCCTTACGACAGCCGGTCCGACACACAGGTGGGGCCGTGCCGTGAGCCTGCTGCCACGCGTGCTCTGGCTCCACTCCCATGCTATGGGAGCTTTGCAGTTGAAAGGTTTATTAACTCCAACTTTTGGGCTTTTTCACAAAGATTTGAAAAACAGACTTAGGAGGATAAATTATAAATCAGTCAATTCATTTATGGGGATATTAAGAATACAGGGAGGAGAGACTTCTGGCCAAGACGGTGATCACCTAGCTGCGCTTCAAATCCTGGGGAAAGAAAGACAGATGCAGATCCTAAGGAGAGAGCCACCCCATCATACCTCAAAAGGGCCCTGGCTGAAACTAAGGAAAATTGGCGAAACAAGCAAGGGTGCTGTTTTCCTGATGAACTGGATACCAGTACAAAGGGGAAGGAGACCAACACAGAGAAAAATCAGCTCCTACCAAATCAGAGAGCCAGAGCCTCAGAGGCCCCCACCCCCTCATCACTGAAGCAGACCAAAAATGAACCCAACATGGCTCAGGGAAATTTTGTGGAAGAGGGGGCGGAAAGAATGTCAGAGCCACATATTGGATCAGGATATGCAGAGACATTTATCGTACCAATAACTGTGGGCTAACTCCACAATGCATGACCCATATACCTCAACAAGGAGGGGCTAATGGGGAGGGGGTAGGTCACGGATGAGCCTAATAATGGTACCAAACTGCCTGTATTTGCTGAATAGAAAACTAATAAAAAAAAAAAAAGAAAAAAGGTGGAAATAAAACATTTCAAAAATTCCCTCCATAAATATTTGAGTTATAATAATAATCTTTATCTTAACAAAAACAAAATATGCATCTTTCTGTATACTTTTCTGTTTAAAAGCTTTATATATTCATATGATATAGTTAATATTATTTTCCTCTTACACATGAGAAAAATAAGACTAATGTCATAAATGCTTAAGACTAATGTCTTAAACGCTTACTTTAAATTTATGCAATTTCCATGTAATGTGGTAGGAATTCAATCTGATTTACATCATATTAAATAAACCATAATCAACAGCTAAAAAATAAATAAATAAATATAATAAAAAAAATAATACAGGGAGGAGGCAGGACCTGAGCCCACAGGGGAAGCTGAGCACAGAAGAGGAGGGACAATGTGAAGGAAGTTTTCCAGGAAAAATGAGAAAGGACCAGAGTTTAAAGAAATACACACATACACACACAAAGTAAAGCAAAAGAAAGAGCAGAGGGTAAAGAGTTTACCCTTCCTTTGCATTAGGGAAAAGAAAGGGAGGCTAAGAGGTAATAAAGGACCCATAACTTAGAGAGTAAAAAAATGTAGAAAAATAAAATCTTTCCTTACTGGACCAGGAAAACAGAGGCTCAGGTGAGGAGAAATAAATAGCCCAGAAATAAACAGCCCAGAAGAAGGCCTTGCCCTCCTGGTAAGCCTTTCTTATAACTTATTGGGGTGAGCTTTACCATCAGGCTCAGATAAGTCTGGGAAAGAGCTGACTGGTTTGGGTGCAAGAAGCTGGCCCCAAAGAAGTCTACATACTTAAATATGTCAGGCTGGGGAAGATGATGCTGTCATTGAGGGATAAGACTGTATCATACGCTGAATTTCATTCCTGCCAAAGCAGAGGGAATAATATTTCTTATTACTCTCTTTGGACTTTTCCTTAACTAGGTACCTAAAAAAATAAAAAAAAACCCTCCCCAAAAAACAACAACATAAAAACACCTGGCCCCTATTTCTCCCTTACCTACACTGATGATCACTTTCCCTGCTGCTGAAACTCCATGTGGCACTTCAAATATCCAGCATGATAGATAGAATGGAGAATGTCCCTATTAGATGAAATAGCTGTAGAGCAATAGATGACAATATAATACAATCCTCACTGTGAGAAAAGCAGACCTGCCACTTCCCTCTAGCTTTGAATCCTTACATTTAGACCCAGTCATACTGAAAACAGCAATAATGGTCATTGGCAATGGTTTGAGACACCATGCTAGGCACATTTGCACACATTCTCTTACATAAAGAGGAAGATGAAGACCAAAAGACTGAACAACTTGGTCAAGGGCACTAAGCTCAGGTAGAGTGGTTCTGTGTTCACCTAGGCATGTCTGGACCCCAGTGCTGCCCCTGCTACTCCTAATTATGAAAACTTTTCCTGGGAATTTTTTTTGTGCAGTAATTTGTAAATGTAAGGTTATTTTCTTTTTGTCTCCTCAAAGAATCTTAATGTTGGTTTATTCTTTGTTATCTTCTGTCTCTTCATTGCACAAAAGCATCCTGCTTTGAGTTATAATAGGAAAATTTTGGGCTGGAAAGATGGCTTAGCGCTTGCCTGTGAAGCCTAAGGACCCCGGTTCGAGGCTCGGTTCCCCAGGTCCCACGTTAGCCAGATGCACAAGGGGGCGCATGTGTCTGGAGTTCGTTTGGAGAGGCTGGAAGCCCTGGCGTGCCCATTCTCTCTCTCTCCCTCTATCTGTCTTTCTCTCTGTGTCTGTCGCTCTCAAATAAATAAATAAATAATTTTAAAAAATTAAAAAATAAAAAGAAAATCTTACTCTCCTTCACATGTGATGTTTTTTCTCCTGTGAAGACTTTTCTAGGAGTTGAGGCAGACTTGGAGCTTTCATCTTTCAGGGAAGAGTCAGGCTTCTGTCATGATTTTCTTTCAAAGTGCAGAACAGCAGTACCATTGGAGTGTTAAGGCTGAGAACTCATCATTCCCTCAGATGATCATTTCTCTTAGCAGGCATCTAAAGTGGGCTGTGACTTTGAAGAACATCATAAATATAAATATTCATACTATAAAAAGGAATTTTCTCATTATAGAAGAAAGAAATACTATGATTGTCTAGGCCTCAATTTCTTCATTTATGAAACAAGATAATCTTTATAGTTTAAAAACTGTGCAGCTTTTCTACAAAGCTACAAGTTATACAAAGGAACACCCAAATATGTACGTGACAAATATGAATACACTGTAGTTGAAAGTGAAGGATGCACAATGCCATGCTTCTCCCAGTAGTCAGCTCAGTTTACCCCATTGTTGCCTTAGGTATATCAGCATAAAAAGCTTTCCAGGATCTAGTGTGGCAAGCATGGGGCCAGATGTTGTGGAAGGTCATCTCTGGCTTTATTTTCAAGGACCTTGTCTGGTCATATCAATGTAATTGCCTGGTGTTTGTGCCTGTCTGCCAGAGACAGGCTGCAGTTCCTCATCCTTCTCATTCTCTAAGGGGAAGTCCCCACCATTCTTGAGTGGCTGGCAATAGCTTTTTCTTTACTTCTACCAATGATGAATTTCAGAGCTTCATAGTGGCCTCTATTTCCTCAGGTACCACCATTAAGGGCATGCTTGGAGAAGATCAGCTGAGCCCCCTCATCTTCCTCATCTTCCATTGTGTGGAGACCAGAAATCCACACACACAAACAACCTTCAAGAAATATTTCTGCAAAATGGGCACAGATGTTCTGGAGAAAGAAACAAGTGTTACTCTTCTGTTCACTTTGGAACAGGTGGAGACTGGCTGTAAGTCACCCAATATCAATACCATGAAGTTCAGGTAACTACTCTTGGGGTTCCTCCAGATGGATCATGATAATGGTTCTCTAACATAGGGATGAGGGAGTTTATGAAACAATAATAAAAAAAAAATACAATCCAACACAATTAGTGCAGATGAGTCCTTAACTACTGCTAAAATTCATACATGGTTGCATCATTAGAAATTGGGTAAGTCTGTTCTGAGAAAACATCTCAGGTTACCAGCTGATAAACTGAACAACTTCTCTGAGCAGTAGTTCCTCCCTTGACTGACCACAGTGGTGATGACACCTGCTTTACAAGGTTTTATGTGAATTAAATGACATGGTGTACTAAATTTCCTACCAAGTGCATGGTTTATAATTGGGACTCAATTGTGTGGCAGAAATTTTCTTTCAAATGGAAGGAATATCAGTGCAGACACTGGACAAACCTTGTTTTGTAAGCAAAGGCAGAAAGACAGCCTCACTACTGTTCAGCAAGGAAAATGTGATTAACTTTCCTTCTTTCCAGTTAAATACTCTATTATGGACATTTTACCAAGTGGTGCTCCAACTAATGTGGACCTAAAAATCTTTTAAAAACATGCAGTTTTATCTAAACTGTATCATATTTAATTTTCTTCTTAGAAGACAGAAGAAGAAAGATAATAAAGAAATAGTCTTGGGGCTGAAGAGATAGCTCAGGAGTGAAGGAGTTTGCTTGCAAAGCCTAACAACTTGTGTTTGATTCCCCAGTACCCATGTGAAGCCAGATGCACAAAATGGCTCATGCATCTGAAGTTCATTTGCAGAAGCAAGAGGCCCTGGCATGCCCATATTCTCTCTCTCTCTTTCTTTCTCTGTCCCTCCTTTTCTCTCACTTCTCTCTCCTTGCAAATAAATATTTAAAAAAATGTTACAAAGATATAGTCTTGAAAACACAAAGAATCACTTTTCCCCCACCCAATGTGTTACAAAGTTCAAACCATAAATTATTTTACTTTTCTGTTAGATAACTCTTCAACCAGAAATTATTTCTCCATTTGGATAGCAGATTGTGGCAATACCCTCTTTTTTTTCAGTTTCTTTAATTTGCATTAAGTTGTTTTCTTACCAATTTTATCATAAGGAGGAGTCAGTGGGGGTGGAAATGCTATTTGGGGATAAGCTTTCAAGAAAAAAAATCCAAAATACTCCATAAGGCTGAGCCAAGTAAAAGGGAAGTCAGGAAATTGGTAGCTTATGCAACTCATGCTCATGTCGTGACTTAACTGACCAAAGCAAGAAACAGAAATGTGTTACTTTCACATAATCACTTCAAATATAACATGTAAATTTATTTCCCAGATTTTAGCAATTGATATTGAGACAAGCACCTATAAAGGATAAAAATTAAAGAAGATTTATAAACATGAACTCAAATACTTTCCTTCAGAAAAATTTAACAGGCAGATCTTTTATAAATTCTAGGAATATTTAGATGTTTCTCTTCTGTAGCTCATTCATACTGTACATACATACAGTTATGTTTAAGCAAAACCAGTTACCATGGTGATATGGTACTCCTCTTAAATGCAGTATGCAATATCTGTTTCTGTGTTAATTATTTGGTTGAAAATTAGGGGACAGCTTACAAAGAACAGAATGGACATGACTATCTCTGTCCTGGCCAGGCTATTCTCCACCTAGACCAAGTGTTATTTTTTCCTACATTATTCAGTAGATGATTTTTTTTTTTTTCTGAAGCTGACTATAGGTTGTTCTTAAAAATAACACTGAGTGGCAAGTGATTTCTTCTGTTTATGATAGAATAAGCCTCAACATACAAAAAGAAGCATATTCATTTTTGAAGAATTTCCTAGTTATTTCTCATTAAAAATGACATTTTCAAAATAAATCTCTAATATTAGAGCTTGTTGGTCTATCTAATTTTAGTCATTTTTCCTCCCACACCCAATCACGAGTTTTGCATTTCAGAGTCATGCTCTCTGGCTGAAGTAAGGGAAAGCTTTTTAGCATGGAAAATGGTATGAAGTACATGCCGAAATGATCAGGATGGTGTAAATCCCAGTATTTAAAAAGAACATTGGAAAAAAAAAACAGTAGTTGATAAATGGTCTTGGAGTATTTATAAAAGAAAATCATAGCCACAGGTGCAGTTTCTGTGGGTTTGTAGTGAGGGATGTGCTCATTTGTATCAACAAGAAGCACATTTCTGGCTGAAACTAATGAAGAGACCTAAAGAGAGATTACAACTGTGGCCAAGACTTGGTTAACCAGAGTCTAATGAGTTCTAATTGCTTGTGCCGTGAATTAAACTTAAAATTCCTAACCAACCAAAAATCAAATGCAAGTAAATCCAACAAGGTTGCCTAGCCCCACAATGGATGTCTCTAATCAAAACATAGAAGAGACGATAGGATCAGAATCCTAAAATGAAGATACAAGCTATGCAATCCTGGCTAAGCAACTAGCAGAATGTGCATAAAATCAACCTTCCAGTGAAGTTATTTTAAGAACTATGTCTATTAGTTGAATTTTTAACCTCTTTTTCATTTTTCCACATAATGATAGACTGCAAAAAAGGTAGTATTACAAAAAGAATGATGGCCAGAAGAATTGAAATATGCTTGTTCAGTAGAACAGCTAGGCAATTATAGACAGTGCAACCAATGAAGAACAACTATCTATTATATGTGTGGTAAGTTTAGTCTCTGCTGACTTAAGTGTTTCTGCTGTGTAAATGATCAGGATGGTGTAAATCCCAGTATTTAAAAAGAACATTGGAAAAAAAAAAAAACACAGTAGTTGATAAATGGTCTTGGAGTATTTATAAAAGAAAATCATAGCCACAGGTGCAGTTTCTGTGGGTTTGTAGTGAGGGACTTCCAATCAAGATGGCCTTAGCCTAACTGCCTTACCTCATGGGGAAGGAAAGGCAAAGACCTTGGGGGTTTTTAGGGGTTTGCAGATCTTAGTAGACCTCTAGTGGGTGGGCATGGAGGAGCAAAGTAGGGAATCCGCTTATTCCCATGCTCTCAGGCAGCCTGCCAGCCCACCAGTCCCCTCAAGCAGCCGTCCCAGTCACTGTCCCAGCTGCCCTGCCAGCAGGTTCCTCCTGCACTACCCACAGGCTAAGTGGACCCAGGTCAGCAAGCTAACACTCCCCCTCCTTCCCTCCATCTTCTGGACACTGAGGACCTCCACAGGTGGCTACCCTGCCATGCATGGACCAGGTCCTTCTGCACTTCCTGCAGGCTACTCAGATCCAGATCAGGACAGAGCTCACCGCTCCCTCATTTGGATTTCCCACCACGGGGGAACTTTTTTTTTTTTTTTAAATATTTTACTTATTTATTTGAGAGTGACAGAGACAAAGACAGATAGAGGGAGAGAGAGAGAATGGGCGCGCCAGGGCTTCCAGCCTCTGCAAACGAACTCCAGATGCATGCGCCCCCTTGTGCATCTGGCTAACGTGGGACCTGGGGAACCGAGCCTCGAACCAGGGTCCTTAGGCTTCACAGGCAAGCGCTTAACCGCTAAGCCATCTCTCCAGCCCATGGGGGAATTTAATGCTCAGGACTGCTATTCCATCTGACACCCATACCCCGCCCTGCTGTCTTAGGACACTGCGGTCCCATCCATTCTCACTACAGGGTTCCAACCATCCGCTGTCCCATCCCCTCATCTCTCAGCATCCAAGGACCATCAGGCAACCCCATCCTCCCCCTGTTTCCTCCCAACAGCAGTCCACTTTGTCCCATTACCCCCTACCACTTGTCCTCTTGGGCCACCATGACCGCGTAGTCTCATACCCCAACCACTGGCCAATAAGCCCCTTCATCAGGTTCTTGGGCCCTCATGAAAGCCTTGTGGGCTCCTTCCCTCTGAGCATACAGGCCCATTGCCATCAGAGGCCAAGTCAAAGGAAACATAAAAAGGAATAACCACTGCAGTCACTTCACAGGTAAACAACAGGTTCCTCCTAAATTAAATAAGATTCCTACACTGTGATGGGCAGACCTCATTGAAAAAAGAATAACATGAAAAATCAAATGCAAGTAGATCCAACAAGGTTGCCCAGTTCCACAATGGAGGTCTCTAGTCAAAACACAGAAGAGGCAATAGGATCAGGATCCAAAAATGAATACAGCAGCTATGCAACCCTGGCCCAGCAACCAGCAGAACTTGCAGAAAATCAACAAAGGTCCAATAATTGTGCAAATGCTGTCCTGTTCAGTACAAGAGGAACCACAGTTTCAGACATTTGTTGTATGTGCTTGGCTGAGGAGCCAATGGGGAGAAGCTACCATCTGTGGGATTATGACTGAACGCCTCTAAGTCAGAATCCCGCCCAGGCAGAACTATAAGGCAGCACCGAAGGAGCCTCGGCCTTCCTCCAGGGAAACATGGCGCAGCCAGAAAGGGGGCCGCCCTCTCGCCCATCACGTTAAGCATGTTCGTGTGGAACTGGCTCTAAACCATTCCTAGACGACCTTCTTCTGGGTCGGGTTTCCTACTTAGCAGAGCAGCTCCCTCGCTGCGATCTATTGAAAGTCAGCCGTGGACACAAGGGTTTGAAAAAGTGGAAAACCTACTAACGACAGAGGACAGCAGAAATTTGGTTAATTGATGATTATCTTTTTGACATTTTTATTTTTTTGAGTGTATATGTGTGTGGTGAGTCCTTGTGTTCCTATGTGTGTGCATGTGTGTATGTGGGTATGTGCATGCATGTGGAGGCTAGTCAAATTCAGGGTATCTTCTTCAATTTCTCTCCGACTTATTTGTTAAGACAAGGTCTTTCACTGAATCCAGAGCTTGCTGATTCATCTAGTCTAGCTAACCATCTTTCCTAGAGATCCACCTGTCTGCGTCCCAAATGCTGGAGTTACAAGCATATGCCACCACATGCAGTATTTATATGGTGTTAACCTTCACGTTTGCATTGCTGGTAGAAATCACCCAACTAAGAGAAGCTTGTGGGAAAAAGAGGTTTATTTTGGCATATAGGCTCAAGACGGTGACATCAACCCCTGGCCAACATAAGATGCACAATAGCAACAGGAGAGTGTTCCAATCATTGCCAAGGGGAAACCAGCTATAAAACACATAAGTCCGCCCCCAACAATATACTGCCTCCAGGAGGCTTTAATTTCCAATTGCCATCAGCTAGAGAGACTAGCATTAAGAATACCTAAGTTTATGGGGGACACCTGAATCAATGTGGGTTCTGGGATCTAAACTCAGACATGTGCTTTATTGACTGAGCCATCTCCCAAGTTCTTGTTGACTTTTTTCTAAAAGGTCTCTTCCTTTAATCTTGATGCAATTGATATTAATGTTAGTACTATCTTCTATTTATTTATTTACCATATGTCCGTCCATCCATCCATCCATCCATCACCTATCCATTCCTCTCTGAATTTTACAAACAAATACCACTACCTTGGAACACATGTACCTGGTCCTAACATCCAAGGAGCTTTGCGTCTTGAAGGAAGATAGACAGTAATAACTTTAAAAATTATAATTTATTTATTTTTATTTATTTATTTGAGAAAGGGATACAGAAATAGGCAGGTAGAGAGAGAGAGAAAGAGAATTAGTGTGCCAGGGCCTCCAGCCACTGCAAAGGAACTCCATATGCATGTGCCCCTGGCTTATGTGGGTCCTGGGTAGTCAAACCTGGGTAGTTGAACCTGGGTCCTTTGGCTTTGCCGGCAAGCTATATAATTAGCTGAGGGGTTTGAACCAGGTCTATTTGACACCACAGCGCCCATACATTATTATAGATTAAGCACTTTCTGACAGTGTATTTCAAATATAAACTGACCATGAGGAAAAGATTAGAATGTTAGATGGCAAAACAGAAAACCCTTTTTTGCTATGCAGGCTTCTGATACTTAACAAAAGTTCTGACAAAATTAAGTGCACTCAAGACCCTTTCCCTCCACTCCTGGGAGCACAAGGAGTTGAGAACAAGAATCAAGACTGCATGTCTGCACGTCACGGTATCCTCATGTGCTCCGTCAAACTAAACATGAAGTGGAAGCAACTGTGAACTATTGTTTGTGCAATAGAAGTCTTTCCATTTCCTATGCCAAATAAACTTTGCTCAGTGCTTTTGCTTATATCAAACAACTTACGTGAGGCTTCTTAAACTTTTTCTACTCATCACCCTTTTGTATTCCAGAAAGATTTTATGATCCCCAAATTATAGGTTTATTAAATAGCTATACAAATCAATTGTTTACTGACAACATAACTCATATAGAAATTTATTTAAAAACATTTATTTGGAATATATATAATTTTAGCATATATTAGAGATAAAAAACTGTTTTGTATTCTAATGAAAAAGATATACTTTTACATACAGAATTAAATCCTGGCTGAATATTTGCTATTGCAGGTCACAGGGCATCTTCAATGATTTTCAGAGTTGATCACTATTTTCATTTCATAATAATTAGTGCTTAGCACACCACTTCATATAAATATATAGGTTATAATGGTAGAAGTATGCTTAGAACTACTATAGAAATTGTTAAAAATTCTATCTTAACCCCAAGTTAAGGTTGATGCAAGAATTTATTTTTTAAATAAAAGTCAAATCAGCAAATCATATGGAAGTTTTTAAAAATAAAATATTTTGACACAATACAATCCAAAGACATACTTGTACTTGTACTTCATGCTGAGGAATGATGGTAGGAAAATATAAAAAAAAAAAAAGTCTGTTTTTCACAAGATAACCCTGTTTCTATAAAATCCGAAATCTTTGGATGAGCAGTGACATTACAATGCATCCCCTACAATGGTCTTGAACCTGAGCTGCAGTGCTCAGGCAGCCTTTCTGGGTGTTGTGTGCAAGGCAATGAGGGTGTGCTGTTGCTCAGCACCGAGGATGCAGTGGAGGTGCACAGTAAGAAATGAGAGAGCCCTGCCAGCCCTGCAGATTGGTCATAGGCTTGATTTTGAATTAATCTTCAGTCACTATGCATTCAGAAACCTTTCCCCATTTCCACCATTTTTGTGACCTATTACATTCAGTCATGCCCCCATCCACAGTTTATGAAGCTGAATCTTGAATGATGACAACATCTACATCAATCTTCTGAATTAATCTCTCTCTCACTGTTATTTGTTTCCTTCTGTCTCTATTGCATTAAAGATATTTTCATTTTTATTCCATGTGGATATAAACTCTGAGAGTGGAGACCTTGACTTTGTATTATTTCATTGTCCACTCTGAGAAAAGTGGTTGGAACAAAGTGAAGATATATTTGAAGGATACATCTATAGGACCTAATGGAACATAGCATCTAGCAGCCAAAATAAAACATCATCCACTTATCTGTGTTTCCATACTTGCTCTTTGGTTGTTCATCTTATAGTTTTGTCTTGTCTGTTTTTTTGTTTCCCTCCATCCCACCCTCTCTCCCTCTTTTTCTTCCTGCCTTCCTTCCTACCTTACCTCAGCCATGTGCCTGGCACTGTGTTTGTAGGCAATAGAAAATTAAACATATAAGAGTTTATTTCTTGCTCACTTGTACATAACATTTGGCAATCTTGGTTAACGAGCTGTTTTGAACAGTCTACATGGTTACTGAGTGACCCAGATTCCTTTCAGCTTCACCAGTGGTTCTCCTAGTGTGCTGCTCCAGCTAGTAGCAACAGTTTCATCTAGAACTTTATTCGGATATAAATCTTCAAGTCACCCTAGATTTTCTGAATCAGAATCTCTGAGGTTAGGGTTTGTGAGGCAGCAATTTTCACTGTCCTTTGGGAGGTGCTGAGGCACAGTGATTGTCAAGAACCACTGCTCCAGGTCTGCTGGCCTCACACCATTTGTGCTCAGAGGGCAAAGGGAAAAAGCTGCAGCTTCTTAAAGGATTTTATCCAATTATGTCAGCCACCAATTTATTCCTCCGTATGCTGTTATCTCAACATGAGTAACAAGCCACAGTCTCTGCCACAGAGGTCTTACATGCAAATTGAACTCATGTGCAAGAGCACTGTATATTGGAGGTGTTAGTGTGAAGTTTTGTAGTGAGTTGCAGAAAGTTTATTGTGCTTAATGGTGATTTTGATATAATTTAGTAGATACTTGTAAACTTTGGGGATAGACAAAATTTTCTTGCTTCTAATCCTAGCACTTGGGAAGTGGAAGCAGGAGGCTAAGGCAGGAGAATGCCATGAAATTCTGGACAACCAGCCTATAGAGTAATAACTGTCTCAACAGGTCACAATTAAAAATCAAAAAGACCCCACATGACACACATTTCATGTAGTTAATGCTTTCTGATGAGAACATATTGTTTGAATAATAAAATATAAAGTAACAAGTAGGAAATATGACTCTACTAAGAATATCTAAAGAAATAATAGAAGAGGAACAGAGATCCCTAGCAGCTATGTGATATGTAAGAAAGAGATGTAGAAGTTGTGAGAGGGAGTGAGGTAGCTTTGTTAGGTAGTTTAGGGTGACTGGGCCCCTGAAAGGAAAAAGTAGGAATGTTTTTGGGCCTATCCTTGCCATGTCTCCACTTTGCTAGAGATCAAAGCATGATCTAACTTCTTATCTCTTCCTTAGATCTGTTTTTTCCACAAACAACCTGAGCCCCTCCTGGGAGGGAGATCCTCTTTTCCAAAATTTAAATCTAATCCTGCCATTGTGGTTGGTCAAGTTCAACCTACAGAAATTGGCTATGGCTAGTCTCTTCCTGAGACAGCCTCTATCCCAGGCCAACCAGCTGCCTCTCTCTGGCTCATCTGAGCCAGAAGATAAAGACCACAATGGAAAGGTTATAATGATGCTTACCAGGATAGGGCAGCTCTCTTGACCAGCTCCTGAAGTCTAGGTTCTGGTAAGCTTCCCTCATCTTGATCCAGTCAAATGAAGACGGGGGGGGGGATAACCCCCACTTACTTGCACATAAGCTCTCTAACCCTCCTGCCCTTCACATGGCAGACATTCTCTGTAATTTCTCTTCAAATCTCTTTTCACATTCCTTCTAGGCCCACATGGGCTCCCAGACCACGTGGGTAGATCTATTTTCCTTTTATTGATTTTGCACTTCCCTAAATAAACATAATAATTTAATAATGATCCTTTTCAGTATTATTTTATCCAATTATTTGGTAAAAAGGAGACACAAACCAAGGGTTTGGGGTTCAAGGACTCTATTCCTTAACGCCTAACATCTCATTTCAGTTTCAGTTAGCTTAGTTTTGTGTTTGACAGTGTGCGGGGGTGGGCTTGGGGGATGATGTGGAACTGCTAGAAAACAACTAAAACTTGGGCTAGAGAAGATATATTAGTGGTTAAGACATTTGCCTGCAGAGCCAAAGGATCCCAGTTCTATTCCTCAGTATACACGTAAGCCACATGCACAAAGAGGCGCATGCATCCGGAGTTCATTTGCAGTGGCTGGAGGCCCTGGAGTGCCCATTTTCTCTCTCTTTACCTCTCTCTCTCTCTTTCTCAAATAAACAAATAAAATATATTTGAAAAAAAAAAAAAAGAAAGAAAACAACTTAAACTTGAAGGTGCTCCAGTCATTAGAGGGCTGCTGACCTGAAGTGCAAAGCAGGACATCCAGATAGCTGGCCTTTCTGACTTCCTGATTGAGTGCATAAGTCTTGGAAGGCGGGGTGTGCAGAGCTGCATTCCACACTTCTCCAGTGTCTCTGCTGCTCAGGGAGGGGTCTCTAGGGCCACTGGCTAGGTGTTGTAAAAGGAGCCTTTCCCCAAAAGCCTGCCTTTGGACAAATCCTCCTGAACTTTGGGACTTCTTACAGGTATTTCTACGAAATGCAGACCAGAGCTTTCTCTGTGCAGCAAAGTATGATGTGTACTTTTGACTTTAGGATTTAAGACTATATGTTAGCTGTTCTTCCAAGAGAAAACATATCTAAACCTTAGGGAATGCTTCTTAATCTTGATTATATTAGTATTTCTTCCTGCCATGGGAAAAGGAGCTAAAGGTATAACTAATTTTATTAATTATACAGGCAATGTTCCAGCTGCAAAGTATTTTATTACTCTGTCTTCCTTTCTTACTTTGTCCATTAACACTTATTAACATTTTCAATTACATACCAAGATGTAATACACACACACACACACACACACACACACACACACACACACATCTTCAATTTCTTTCCCCTTCAGAAACAGGTTTGTGTTCATGCAGCTACTAAAAAACTAGCCTTGACTATGCAGAAAGCATTAGAAGCATGAAATTATCCTACTTAATTTAATTGTCTCCTAGAGGAGAGCTTGCCTAATAGGTATTGTTTTTCCTGCACTGTAGGCTGAGTGTGAATTCATTGAATCTGATTACTCTTGCTTCCTCTGCTGTCTCTTGCCATTGTTGATTCTGAATTAAAATTCTATTGTGGTTAAAGCTCAGTGTTTTTGCAAACTCCAAGAGCAAAATACTTTCTTATATGTTATGGTTATTATGTCATTACTTATAATGTACACCATCAACTGAATGTCAGCAGTGCCCCAGGAATTGTCTTGAGCAAAGATTTTGACAAGGTCCTTCACTAGGGATTATGTAAAAGCCATCCAAGTAGAATTGAATTAACATATGACTAGGTTTCAAGTGTCTTAACTTGAATATTGATTGATTCTTTGGATAGAAAGTGTTTGTGGGAAAGCAAAGGAAATGACCTGTAGAAATATTAGCTGCTGTTTACCTGAAACATTCACTGATTTCACTTGAAAACTCAGCTACCTCTATAGAAAATAATCCATTTATTATTTTGTGCCAGAATTGATGAAATCAAGTTATCAGTAGGAGGGTGTGAATGATGCCCGGGGTTTAAACACCTCTCTTTTCTGTCCAGCTGTGTTTCTGTGCTCCATCTATTTAGCTTTACACTCTTTATTCTTTGATAACACAAAAGATACAACCTCAAAGGAAATAAGAGCCAAATTTGAGTGACCAATGCACAGGAAGACAGATTTAGATTACCCCAAATCCATATTCCAACATGGTTGTAGTTTCTTGAAGTTTTTATAGTAACAGAACCCAGAAAGTAATAAATCAAAACATATTTAAAATACATTGCTGGAAATACCAGCTAGGCATGTTCCAAGGAGGCAAGAAAATCTTTGCTATGAGCTTCAGATGCTATCTGATAACATCTTGGCTTTTGAGTTGGTGGGAGCTAGGGGTCTATTACCTTATTCCAAAATGATTTACCTAATAGACACAGAGGTCAGGTCATACACAGAGGTAAGCAGTAAATGGGTATGAAAGAAACTAAGCTAGCCCAGTATAACTGGTGGACCTGCCACCAACAGTCCAACCTCTCCACAACCATTCAAGTTCTTATCATTCAACAAGCCTTGTAGGTGCAGCTGATCTAGGATTTGAGGGCAATGGAGAGCTCAACTCAGGTGGGCAAGTGCTGGAAAAGTCGATAACTACCAAAGCCAGACTTTCAGTTAGTGATTCAAGTTAGATATCCCATGCAGATGAGGGATTAAGGAATGCTGACAAGAGGTGAGTAAGAGGCAACCTGAGGGAGAGATTGCCCACAGCTGCTTGGTTTACTGACCCTTTACAAGACCTACTGAGGGAACTAGACAGAGATTAAGGTAATGTTTACTGAGATTGGTTGTCACTAAACCAGTGGGGGCTTATATACCCTGTGCATGTTCCCTCCAACCAACTGAAAAACTGATCACTCATTGCGCACCCAATCGGGGGGTAATCACACATCATGATCATCTGGTTCATTTGTTCTCTCAACTGGCTATTCTCATTCTGTTGTGTGAGTCATTTTACTTTTGTCATCCTTGAGACACATTTGGGTAACATCACTCCCTTGCAATTCACTGTGGATCTTCACTCTTATTACTTAGAGGAATTAACAGCTATCTCAAAGCTTCTTTCTGGGAACATTGTAATGTCCAGAACCATCTTATGTCATAAGTAAATGAGATTCATTTCCAAAGTTTGACAATTTCTCCATTTTGTCCTGGGACATTACTATCTCTTTTCATTTAAAATTGCCCTGTAAAGTAATTATGACTGACCTGTCCAGAGACAATTTTGCATGGTCCCAACTTCATATAAGTGGATTCCATTAGAAGTCCCAGATGGTGGACATGGGGCTTCAGGATTGTGATTGCCCTACTAGGTCTGGTTTCTCTTTGGCCAGTTATTTCTTTAACATACCCCCATGCTTCTGTTTTGGAATAGCAATATTTACCTAAGCCATTTTATGTTAGAGGTATTAACTTTTTTTGTGAATGTTATGAGCAGCCATGGTTAAGAGATTACCTGAGTCTCAGAAGAGGCTCTTTACTTATACATTTGAACAATGTTGGGACTGTCAAGGGCTGTAGAGACTTTTGAAGCTGAACTGAATATATTGTGGCCAAAGAACCTATGAGGAGAAAAGCTGGATGGTTTTGGATTAAGGGTGATATGTCTGAATGTCAAGTTGACAAAGGGTAGATGACTTGTGATTGTTAATATTATCAACTTGGACAGGAGAGATGGTTAAGCTATTAAGGCACTTGTCTGCAAAGCCCAACATCCTGGGCTCAGTTCTCTAGTACCCATGCAATGCCAGATGCACAAAGTGGTACATAAATCTGGAGTTTATTTGCAGCAACAGGAGGCCCTGTCATGTACAATATCTCTGTCTGTCTCTCTTCTCCCAATTGCTATCTAATTGCTTGCAAATAAATAATCCAGGTGTGTTGGCATATGCCTTAAATACCAACACTCAGGAGGCAGAAGTAGGAGGATTGCCATGTTCAAGGCCAGCCTGAGAAGACATAGTGAATTCCAGGTCAGCTTGGGCTATAGAGAGACCCTACCCCAAAAAGCAACAAAATCAAAACAACAACAACAAAAACATGGGTGTAGTTGTACATGCCTTTAATTCCAGTACTTGGGAGGAGTGGGTCATGTGGTGCACGCAGTTCCAGGATTTGTTGCTTAGATGCGGTATGAGACAAAACATGATAACTGTGGTAAAAGAGGCCAACGAAACCATGGGAAGATACAGCATGGTTTGCATGGAAACCCAAAGATATTTTGGACATATCAAGACTGTGCAAAGGCTAATATAGAGGACTGTTAGCTCAAGATGGAAGTTGACCTTGGCTACTGAGCTTAGCTTGGAAGGGTGGAATTAGAAAATCAGGAGACTGTCAGTCACTGGTTATAATGTTGGACTTGAAATACAGATATTTGATGTTTTCTTAATGGTTATTGAGTTTTCATTGGTCCAGTCTCTCTTTGTTATGCCTTACAGCAGTTGGAAATGTTTACTCTACTCTGTGCCATTATATGTTGGAAGTATATTACTTGTTTCATTTTATAGGACTCATAGTTAAGAGATAGTCTTGAATCTCAGATGAGACTTGGAACTTAGGAACTATCATTAGTTGGTAAAGACTACAAGGACCATTGAATTTGGACTGAAAACAATTTACAAAGTGAGATGATTATGAATATATTGGAGGCCAGGGGCAGAATGTGGTAATTTGAATGGATGCCTCCCTAATAGGTTCAGGAGTTTATTAAAGATTGTAACTTAAATTTCCAGCCTGGTTAGAGGAGGTGTCACTGTGGGTAGGTCCTGGTGTCCAACTCCAAGGTGTTACTGGGAGCAGATCTGAATTCCAGCCTAAGATATGCAGGGTGCTTGAACTCTGCCTGGGGCTCCTGGAGTGTGCTTGCTTGTGGTTGGTGGTAGTTGCTTTTCTCTTTGTGTGGATCTGTGTAAAGAGGGCCAACTTCTTCCACCATTATGGAACTTCTGAATCTGTAAGCTTTACATAAATTCTGTTCCTCCTATAAACTGTGTCTGGTTTGGAAGTTAATTTCAGCAACGTGAAGCTATTGACTACAGATGTGGTTGGTTAGGGAAGCCTAAGAAGCCCCAGTGCACTGCAGACTATAGTCAAAGATCTTCGTTACCCACTAAAACAAGATGGCAAAACACTACTGCTGAAGACACCACGTACTGTGATTGGAAGACATTGTGAAATCAAGCTGGAACTGAACTGGAAACTATCTCCCTGTTACCAGCTGCCACAGTGCTGGAAACTGCTATGCTGACTGCTGGAGGAGAAAAGTCATTAAAAATCTTTAAGAAACAATGGCAATGGAGCCTACAAGCTACACACTTTACAAGACAGAATGGAATGACTTTAAGAGCCACAGGGTGGGATGCTTTGGGGCACTGTCCTCCAGACATGAATCAATTAGAGCATTGATGACCTCATGGTGGTTGTCAACACTAACTGCACTCTTCTGAGGCTATCAACATTTTTTATTAGTTCTATTTTTTAAAATTTGCTTACTTATTTATATTTATTATTAGATATGGACATATTTTGTATGTAAATGTGGCGTGTTGGTATCATCCTTTATCTCTTCCCTGCCCATTTTCTGAAGAGGCCTTCCTCATTGGGGATGCAGGGCCATGAATATTAGGAGCAGCAGTCAGTTATGGGGGAAAGGCAATGTCTTTGTGCAAAATGTCCCAACTTGTGGCTCGAACAATCTTTCTGCCCCCTCTTCCACAAAATTCCCTGAGCGCCGCTAGGAGCATTTTAAGTCCAAATCAGTGGTGAGCCCATAGAAGCCTCTGGATTTCAGGTTTTGTAGGTGTTGAGTGTCCTTAGTATCTTTCTCCATCACCCTTGTGCTGATATCATCTTAACTAAGAGACCAGAATTCTTGTTTATGTACCAGTTCCTCTGTGGTTTCAGCAGGGGTCGGGGTGGAGTGTGCTGGGTCATTTATCTCCTCAGATCCAGTTCCCATCTGAGAAACAGAAGCAGATTCTCCAACAGAGAGTGAAGTCAGCACCAGTAAATGGGATAACCATTATTAATTTAGAGAGAATTAAGAGTTTAGACATATTTATAGTCTAAGGTTAGTGGGAGCTTGACAATGAAAAGCAGAATTGTTATCTGGATATGATTCTGACTTGTTTCCCTGTTCCAGATATGTTTTTGTTTCCATTGAGTGGATCTGTTAGCCAATCCAAGAGCAGTTGGTTACCCACCATGGCTGTGTGCCACTATTGCACTTGTGTGAGCATCACATCAATGTGTTTGCTTTGGAGTCACTAGACTTTGGGTTGCTTGGGCAGATATTGGCCACTTTCCCCTGGTAGCTCATGTAGTGCCTTCTAGCACTAGATGGGCTAATTGTATGGGGACTGGCTCTCCTTTGAGTTCCAGCCAGGTCTCTCCATGGTCTATGCTGACAATGTATAGTGTCTTCAGCAGTAGAGTCTTACCATTCACCTCTGTTGGGTAATAAAGTGCTTTGACAGAAGTCTGTCTTGTTTTGGGAGATCTAGTAGGTGTCTCTGATCAACAGCTCATTGTGGATGTAGACCACATCCTGGTATAGGGGATTACAGTCCAGCCCCAAGGGAACAGAAAAAAGAAACTTACAGAGAAGAAAGGGAAACAGGAGAAATTTGAAGTTAGGTTTCATCTCACTCTCTCCAGGGCCCTTTGATTCAGGTGTTCCTTCTAAGGATTCCTCTTGAGGGTTCCATCTTTTAGTCTGACTTCCAGGATATAGGATTCTATGGTACCATTTCAACTGGGTTCAGTTTTGTGATTAAGAGTGTGGTATTTAATCTTCAGGAGCTGGTGAAGTTCTTGATGTCTATCTGTTATTGCTAATTTCTAGCTTTAAAGCATTGTTATCTGACATGATGCAGGAAGATACTTCAATTTTCCTGACTTTATGAAGGCATGCTTATGGCCTAATATATTGTTAATTTTGGAGAAGATTCCATGGGCTTCTGAGAAGAATGTGCATTCTTTAGAGTTGGCATGGAAAGTTCTATACACATATGTTAGATCTAATTGTTCTATGATGTTGTTATCTCCATTATTTCTCTGTTTATTTTCTGCTTGGATGATCTGTCTATACATGATACTAGAGTATTGACGTCTCCATCTATGATGGTGTTAGTGTTTATTTCTGTTTTATTGTTGATTATATTGTTGTTTTATAAACTTTGGTGCCTTGTTTTTGGCACATATTTATTTAGGATTGTTATGTGCTTATGTTGGATTATTCCCTTGATGAGTAAGAAGTAGCCTTCTTTATCCTTTTTGATTACTTTTGGTTTGAAGTCTATTTATCAGATATTAACACTGTAATATCCAATTTTTTTTTTTAATTTCCATTTACTTGGAATATCATTTTCCAACCTTTCACTTTGAGGAGGTGTCTATCTTTAGTGGTGAGTTGGGTTTCTTGAAGGCAGCAGATAGAAGGGTCCAGTTTGTGATCCATCCTGATAGCCTATGTCTTTTGATGGGTGAGTTAAGACTGCTAATATTTAAGGTTATTACTGTGAGGTTTGAATTAATCCCTGCCATGATGAGGTGTTTTATGGGGTTTTGTGCTTGCTTGTGTTATGCACTGTTTTGAACCTGGTTTATTTTGGTTATTGTGATCTTCTTCTTGTTGGCTCTTAAGATTGGTTGTTTGACTGTTTTGTGTGGGATATGCCCTCAAATATTCTCTGTAGGTTTGGCTTTGTGTGTATATAATTATAGAGTTGAGATTTTTCATGGATAGCTTTCTTTCACCATCTATTATGATGGGCACTTTTACTGGGTAGAGTAGTTTGGGTTGGAAGCTATAGTTTTTTAGACATGAAGTGTTCCATTCCAGGCCCTTCTGGCTTTTGGGGTTTCTACTGAGAAATCTGTTGTTATTCTAATGAGATTGCCTTTGTTTGTTACCAATTGCTTCTCTCTTGCTTCCTTAACAGGCTCTTTTTGTTTTCATTGTTAAGAGTTTTAACTATGATGTGTCTTAGAGATTTTCTTCCTTGGTCCTGCCTGTTTGATGTTCTGTGGGCTTCTTGTATTTGCATGGGCCTCTCTTTTGCAAGATTCAGAAAATTTTCTTCAATAATTTTGTTGAGTATGTTCTTTATGCCTCTGGTCTGGATTGCCTCTGGTTTGGATTTCCTCTCCTTCTGGTATACCAATAATCTGGATGTTTGGTTGTTTTAGAATGTCCCACAGTTCCCTCATGTTTTGTTGACTTGACTTTTTGACCTCTGCAAAGTTTTTGGCCTCCCAATCAATTTCTTCTGCCTTATCTTCCAGGTCAGAGGTTCTGTCTTCCACATGAGTAACTCTGTTGGTGAATGGTTCTCATGAGGTTTTTATAAATTCTGTTTGATTTTTATTTTCTGTTGTGTTGTTTTGTATCATATCCATCTCTTTTTTGTGGTATGATTTTCTTGATGTTTCCTATAGTTCATTCTTGTATTTGACCAAGTCTTCACTAAGCTTAATTAACTGGTTGTTGAGATCTTCCATTTCTTCACTTACTTTCAATTTATTCATACCTCTTTGGAGGGTTTTAACATTTTCTTCAATCAAGTTAAGCCTGTCTTGTTCTCATCCCACTCATGCTTCAATTTTCATGTTCTATGTATAAATTTTAATACACTAAGACCTATGTGTAAACATTGTATGACATTCACCTAAGATTTTTTTTTTTTTGAGTGTTAGAATGTAATTTGACAAGTAGATTTTGATAAAGGCTTTATTCTTGTTGTATCTTTAGTGCTGTGACATAACATTTCATATATATAATTATATATGTATATAAATTTATTTGTATACTATGTAAGAAATATAAACTCAGATGCCTTAGGCAAAATGTTATTGTCTTTTAACCTGATTTCCAGGAATACACAGGAATGAAACTGAAATGCAAATTTAATGGAAATGTAAGAAAAGTGCCCTCAGGTCTTTGCTTTTAGATACAAGAAACTCCTTGTGATGTTTAATTTCAATTGACTGCATTTAAAATCACCTCCAGGTAAGTCTATGAAAATGTTTCCAGAAACGTTTAACTGAACTGGGAAGGCCTACACTGAATATGGACTGCATCATTCTATGGGCTGGTCTTGGGCACTGAATATAAAGGATAAACCAAAGCATTTCCTGACTAACCCCACTATGATGGACTGTACCCTTAAATGGGTAGCCAAAACAAACCCCTCCTAACTTGTATTTTTGGTCAGACATATTGCCACAGCAATAAGAAAATTAACTCTCTATTTCCTGCCAGGAAACATTCTATTTACCTGTGGGCTGATGCTGGACAGGACCAGTGCTGGGACTGGATGAAGTCAGGTATCTGGAGAAACTATGAGGATTCTGAAAGATTGATTCTGTGGTTTGGAAGTAGGTGAGCATAGACACAATGCTATCTCTCTGTATTAATAAAATTCTCATTAGAAAATAAAGATTGTTTCTTTTGTCCTGTCTTAACTCATAAACCTGGGTTTCTGTGTTCTGTGAAGTCTAAACAAATCCTTTCTAACCTTCAGTCCTATGTTATGGTATCATTTAATACTGTTGAATGATACAGACTGTAATATTCTTACTTGTAAAAGATTTTAAAGGACAATATGCAATTCACATTAACTTGATTTTCCTTTGTTAACTAATTACACCCATTTTTGTCTTCATCTTTCATTACTATTTTATATTTGCTTGGAAACTATTTTTTATGTAATTGTGTAATTAATTTTTGTTAATATTCTGTAACTTGTAGAAATATTAACAAAATATATACCATGCTTTTTATATTTTCATAGATCTACCTTTTAAAGATTTCAATAAAAAATATTATATATAAAAAAAGAAAATAAAGGTTTGACTTGTGAACTTTGTCATTATTAGTTACCAATAATTTTGAGCAGAACTGTTATTTCAATTTTATGTTTACCAAGATATTATTTTTTTTGAACAGTGGAAATTTATTTGTTCTATTCTGTATTAGTGCCCACATGTTATTCATCTTTGTGGAGGGAATGGTTAGTATATTGAGATTTCATATCTTCTTTGCTGGCACAGGTTATGTCTTTAAGAAAGTCAAGTTCATATCATTGCATTTCCAGGGTGCAAACTTATCAGCATGAACCTTTGGTTCATGATGTGTCCTCAAACTTCCTGGGATATACTTTTACAAGAGACCCAAAGATGTTGTTCATCAACATTTGCTTTAACCATTCATGTGTTATCACATTATCTCAATTTCTCCTTTTACATTTATAAAATGTCCTATGCATTTTTACAGATATGAAATTATATGACAATGTTCTTTATGAGAAAGAAGGACAATGTTGCAGCAATTGCAAGACTGAGACTCAGAATCATTTGGACAGAGGAGAGGGAGATTTATTCATGCCAGGCAGCTAACACTTGGATCTTCGTGCAATAGCAGCCCCAGGCTTATGCATGCAGAGCCTTTTATATCTTTCATCTACAGTGGGTATAAACAAGGAAAAGTTACAGAAGCATGCATGGTATAATAAAGCAGTTACACAGTTCAAATTTTTTGTAACTCTCATTCCAGTTAGCTCAAGTATATCGGTAAATCGCAGGCCATGTGGGGCTTATTTCTGTTCCCTGGCTTTTCCCTATGGGTAACTTGCAGGCAAGTAGGGGTTTATCTCTCTGTTCCTTCAGCATTCCCTGTGGGTGGCTTTCAGCCTAGTGGGAGCTTATCCCTGTTCCCCATGGTTAACTCCTGGACTGTTGGGGACTTTATAACCTGGTACAAGTTTCCTTTAATATAGCTATTTTTTACTAGATACCCTCCTCTTCATCTTCATAATCCCTTATGACTCCTCTTCTAATGGGATCATCTGATACTGGTAGATGAATGATCTGTAATCCTTACTGCTTCAATGTGATTCTTTTCTCTGGTCTTTTGAAGCAAGCTCATCAGACTGACCTTTTGTATGCATATGCATGAATGAAAGAGAGAAAGAGAGAGATAATTGGTGTGCCAGGGCCTCCAGTAGCTGCAGTCAAACTCCAGACATGTGATCCCCTTTGTATGCATGTATAACATTGTGTACTTGCATCACTGTGCATCTGGCTTATGTGGGACCTGGAGAGTCAAACATGAGTTCTTAGGCTTTGCAGGAAAGCAGCTTAATCACTGAGCCATCTCTCCAACATTCAATCTGATTCATTTTTTAAGAAGAGAGAGACATGGGGGCAGGGGAGAGAGAGAGAGAGAGAGGGAGGGAGACAGTGAATGGGTGCACCAGGGTCTTTCAGCTGCTGTGAATGAAATCCAGATGCATGCACCCCCTTGTGGGAATGTGCAACATTGCATGCTTGCATCACTGTGCATCAGGCTACATGGGACCTGGAGATTTGAACATGTATTCTTAGGTTTCACAGGCAAGTGCCTTAACCACTAAGCAATCTCTCCAGCCCTCAACCTTATTCTTGGTCAACTAAGTCAGGATGTTAATCAAACAGGGACCAAATAGTAGAGCCAAAAGTACCATAAACAAGGTCTTGGCTAGGGGTGACAGCCAACGTCCCTAAGAGCTCCAGGTGCTCTGCTAGTAACACATTCTAGCTCTCTCTCCTGTGTCTTAATTCTTTCCAAGACTTATCTGGTATTTTCTCTTACTACTCCTGACTGACTTGCATAAAACAACATTCCTCTCCTAAGAAAAAACACAGATACCCCCTTTATCTGCTGTCATCAAATCTAACCCCCTGCCATTCTGCAGCAAAACTGAGGCCAAGAAATTTATCTGTTTTTTTTTATGATAACTATATTTTGCTAGATGAGGCCGAGATCCTCTTTAATCTGATTAGATAGATGTGCGGTACCTATTGGAGTTCTGTGGCAGCTGTCCTAGTAGCCACTGTCCCTGTTAAGGTCATACCCAGGAGGATGGGGAATAAGACTGGTCTCCTCTTCTCTCTGGAGTGGTTAGACAGGTATTGGGAGACCTCATCTCTTGGGAGTATGTCTAAGTTGTGGGTCAAGAAGATTAGGTAGGATACAATCACCCTATGGGTATCAGGTGTAGGTACCATCTTGACTGGAAAAATATTTACCATTTGGAGCCCTAGTCTTAGAAGCCCACCTGAGCAGTTGTCCTTCTTTCCAAACAGTTAGCTTCCCTCAGAGTCTGTACTAAGGGCCCTGAGAAAAATATGCCATCTTTGGTGGCTAGATTGTCTCAGGCCATGTTGAATAGGGCTAGGTTGGTAATTCCTACCCCCGTAGAGGTCATCTGGCTAGCTCTCAAACAGATCCAGCAATCTTTCCTGAGCTCCATGTCTGCTTGCCTTATTAAGTCATGGCTGGTGTTTGCCAGTTTGAAGCACTTTATCAGAGGTTCACCTGGGTTGAATCTAGGAGGATTACTATTGCCTTCAAGTATTCTTGGGCTTGGGTTTGGATGGGGAGGTCCAGTGATCCGGCATGCTGACTCTGCTCATGGGCAGTAATGCACTGCAGGCTTAGTGACTAGTCTGATTATGGCTAGTGGGTTAGCTCCCTGTCACTTGTTTTGGTACACTAACCCATCAGAGTTTTGAAAGCCTCTCTTTTGGGGCTTCTCTAATAGTCAATTCTCAATTCACTCCATGGCTTCTTTCTAGTTTAGGAAGTAATTTTAATCAGACAGGGAGACCCCTTGCCCTTTTTAGGGGCTCCTTTCCAAGTTCCTGGTGTGGCAAAGTCCATGTAAGACCAATATCTAAGGTATAATCAGTACGCTGTCCCATAGTCCTCAGCATTTCTTGGTATGTACTATAGACCACATAGCTCCAGTCATTTTCTGTGAATCCATACTGGTAATTTGGCAGGGATCTGCACTGCAACACTTCTGAGCATTGGTAAGGAGGACTATCATGTTGTCAGATCCTCCTAAGAAATACCGTCTGAAAGACATGAAAGACAAGGCCTAAAGGGGGCAGTTAGTCTTGTGGACCAAGGCCGCCAGTCCATGGTATAGGGACTCCTCCTAGACTAGCTTGTGAGTTCAAGGAACTGGCTGTGGAGCTGAGTGGAAGTTGTTCAGCCAGTTCAGGTTCAGGAGAAGCAGGGGTGTCCACAGCCAGACCGGATTCCTGAGGCTCATTTCCAGGTCTCCTGAACAAAGTCAACTTCAGGAGGTGGTCTGGTAGTTCAGTTCTGTACTCCTGGTTTGGATCTGCTGCAACCTTGGCATGGGTGTGGTGTATCCACAGGTTGACACCTGCAACTTTAAGAGCTGAGGGAGTTAGTATAATTTGATATGGCCTCTCCCACCTTGGATCTAGGCTTCTCCTCACAGGGACCTTGATCCAGACACAATCTTCTGGATTCCAGGGGCTTAGGGAATGGAGGGAGGGGGTAGATTTAAGCTTCTGGTTATCTCCTTGCAGTGTAGAGCAAGTAATTTAGAAACCACTGGAGGTGGGTCTGTCTGTACTCCTGGAGGTCACCAGAGGGTCTTGGGAGCAGTGTGGAGGATGTCCAAACAGGATTTCAAAAGGGGAAAACCCACATTTATAGGGAGTGCAGCACACTCTGAACAACACAAGTGGAAAGATTTCTGGCCAAGCCAGACCTGTCTCCTGTTCTTTTCATTCTTTCAACTCTGCCTTAGGACTGGGGGTGGTACTATGTGCAGGTCCCAAGTTAGACCTACAGTTTTGCTGATATGCTGGACAAATTTGCTGACAAAGGCTGGGCCATTATCTAATCTGATGCTCATTTGGACCCCAAAGCACAAGATGATTTATCTGACCAGAGTGTGAGATACCTCTTGGGCTCTTTTAGTGTGAGTGAGGAAGGGTCTGACTCAGCCTGACAAAGTACAGACTATCACCAGCAGATATCAGTAGCCCTCACTAGACATGAAATCCACTTCCACATGCTCAAGCAGGTAGGATCCCTGCTTGTGTGGCAGCAGGAAGGCTCAGGGCCCTTGTGTAGGATTGTACTGTGCACATTGCAGACATGCTTTGCAAGCTTGTTGAACCAGCACTGCCAGTCTCAGGACCACCATGGATCTCTGTGTCAGGACCTCTACCACTTCCTCACATGAATGGAGGGGCTCTCCTTCCCTTCCTGGCAAATAAGTGGCAGGATGCAGGACTTGAACTGCTTTGATCTGCACCCAGGGATGTTTTCTCAGCATAGCCTGATACTGGGCCACCTGCTCTCTGGTCATCCAATGGCTAGCTTTCCCATTGAGCAATGAAGTGACATGGTGGCGTACCCTGACTGTAATGGTCTCTCCCAGAGTTGCCTTATCTACTTCCTATACCAGAAATGCTATGGATGCCAACACCCAGAGTCAGGGTGGCCAGCTGTCACCACAGGGTCTAGCAACTTGGACAAATAGGCCATCGGCCTATTCCATGGTCCTAGTTGTTCAATCAGCACCCCTAGCCTGACTCTCTTTTTTTCATATACTTATGGGATGAAAGGCCAGGTGTTGTCTGAGAGTGCTAATGTGGGTGCTTCATTTCATCTTCCTTTGAGCTGGTTGAAGGCTCCCTCTTCTTGTGTCCGTTTTGAGGGGTCTTAATTTATATGTGCCTACGGGTGTGTTTTGTGTGTACAGGGAATGGTGGAGAGTCTGGAGACTCTCCCTCAGTCAGATTCCCTCCTGGCTGGTCACCTTGTGGAGACTTAAGGTTCTTATCTGTAGGGCCAAGTATATAAACCCCATGCCTGGCCAGACGGGAAGATTTATGCATGCTAGTAGACTGACACCTGGATCTGTCTGTTTGAAGAATGGGATATTTCCACTGCACAAATCTCTAAGAATCCCATTTACTTAAAGTTGGAGAAAATTAGTAAACATCACCTTAACAAAATTAGTAATACTGACACCATTGTAATTAAGATATATCAATATCAGGTAATTCATGATATTATTATTTATTTATTTGAGATATAGAATAAATAGGTGTATCAGGGCCTCCATCCACTGTAAATGAACTCCAGATGCATGCACCACCTTATACATCTGGCTTCTGTGGGTCCTGGGGAATTGAACCTGGGTCCTTTGGCTTTGCAGGCAAGGCACCTTAACTACTAAGCCATTCCTCCAGCCTGAGGATACCATATTTGTGGTATTCTGGGTAAATAAAAGAGTATAATTTCAGTTTAATTGTGAGAAAAAAATTGATTAAACCCAAATTGGCAAACATTCTAAATTGAACACTGGTATTCAAAGGGTCATAGTTATGATTGAAAAGACTGAGAAACTGTCACAGATTGGAGGAAACCCAGGAGCCACGACAAGTAAATGCAAGTGGGATCAGTGAATACCTCAGGGGCATTTCTAGAAATACTGCTGGCATTTCAGATCTACAGAGCTGGTGATACCATAAGCACTGGAATCAGTTTCCTAGCTGAGTGAATTTTAATAATAGGAAAAACTTAATATAATTCTTTCTGACTTTCTATGTGTGTGTTGCACTGGAACTATAGGTAGATGTCCTTGAAAGGCACCTCTAGTGGTCTGTATCAGCCAATGTGGCCTTATGCTCCAAAGGTTCCACAACATTCAAAATTAGCACCACCACCCAGCAACCACATGTTTAAACACATGAGCCTGTGGGGACAGTTTACATTCAAAACTTGGAAGTACTCAATAACATACACACTCTAGAGCAAGAGTGGGTAATTCCTCTGCTCTTTTCCACTAGCTTTGTGACCTGGGAAAATTTATTTCTTGTTTTAGCACTTAAAGAATAGGAATAAAAGATGATAGTTGCTTTCTCAGTGGGCTTTTGTAAGGGTGGAGTAAGTAACTGAATCTAAATCTCTATCATGATACCTAGTACACGCTAAGTTCTCAGTAAATATTTGCCATAATAAAAATTTGTTATTGTTAATTTACTGTTTTTATTATTAAGGGTTGGGAGTTTAAAGCATAGGAGTTATCTGGGTAGGCAAGACAGATACTCTAAAAATAAAAAAAAAAATTTAAAAAAAAGGGTGAATCCTATTGTGAAATTCTAGGACTATAGCATATAGTATTAATATAACCACTATAACTTTTACTTAATGGTAATATATTAAGCTTGAAAACTAGATCTAACTATGGTTGCTATTGAGTTATGTCCAATGTAATATGAGTAATTTTTAAGCAGTTGTTAAATAAGATTATGTAACAGTCACACAATACAAACCAAGTGGGTTCGGCATCTCCTTACTTCCTTTGTGAAAGTTCAAAGACAGTTGAGACTCAAACCAGAAACACACAGAATAAATATCATTGCTGTCAACAGCACTTAGTGCCAGAAGCCACAACTGAGCAGTCCCAAAGTCCTTTACCTCGAATCAAAATACTATATTAGCTGGTTACTGAAAGTAGTGTTTACAATAAGCTGAGTACATTTTAAGAATTTTGTCAGCGTTCTTGGAAATTAGTGATAACAGAGCCAATTCTTAGAATGTTGTCCAATTACATTAGTCCAAGTTAAAACTGTAGCATCAAAGGAAGAGAAAAAAGATTATTTTCTTTCTGCACAGATTGATAATCTATTCAGAATTAAATTAGTGGAGATATGAGACCTATATATATAAACAATGTCATGATTAAAGAAACAGTGAGCTCACCATGTTGGCATTGTCCCTTGTCATCTATCCCATCAGTATTGTTTAGGCTGAAGCATGACTGAGCAGATGGACCAGTCCTGAAGATCAGAGGGAAACATAACACCTCAGTTAATGGCCAAATTGGTAGAGAAATCCCCAGTGTAAAATCTATTCACACTGAGATGGAAGCCTGTCTCTAACACCCACTGGTGCTTTAAAAAGAGCTGCTGATTTCCCCTAACCAGACCCCACCCACGGAGATTAAGAGTGATGCTCTGAAAATGAACACAGCCTTAGTCCTAATTAACAAGAGACCATCGTACATTTGCCATGATAAATTGCCTTCTTTCATGTTTCTTATACTTAGATTTTTATATACTCTTGAGTAAACTCAATATGGGAGGTATATGTGTGTGTATGTGTGTGTACTTTTGTACTTTTTTAGCTTCAACTGGTGACAGCATGACATGGAAACCCACCTTGGGTTGATTCTAGCTCTGAAGTACTTACTTGATTCTATTAATTCTTCACTACTGTCTTTCGTTTTGTGCTCTGTAATAGTATAATATTCTTCAAATACTAGTTATTTCCTCAAATTAAACCCTGTGATAGAGATATGTTTTATACAACTTGAAATCCATGTTTCTTACATGTATTTTCACAATCATTTCAATCTGCCCCTCCAGTCTCACCTACCCCATTCTCTCTGTGTTCTTATACATCACACACTCACAACTCTGTGCCTCTGACCTCATTCTTTTGCCTCATTCATCTGTGCCCTTTCTTCCATAATTGTCACTTGCTGATATCCTAATATATATTTCCATCTCAGCTCAAATGTGCCTTCTCAGATGTGCTCCACTCCATTGCCACTGAGGGTAAATGAATCACGGCCTTACTGCTTCATTTACACAATTAATACAGAATTATTTGAAGGTAAGTTCCACTAATTATTTATGTTGGTTGTCCCCGTTTTTTTAACACCTAGTAGAAATAATAAATGTTAAGTGTATCTGTAGGTGAAAGAATGAATGAATAGCACAAATATTTCAATCTTGGCCCCTTAGTGTTCTTCAGGGGCATAGGAATGTTTGTTTCTTCCCTCACTAACATGTGACTGAGGCTGCTCTTCATTCTAGAGTTTGTCCCTTACATTGCCTGATGTCATGCATGTATGAGGTGTTTATGTTGTCATGACAATCCAGAAAAACTGCCACATATCCCCAAAGGCTTCCTTGAACTGTGACAGTGGCATTACCCTAGTAGAACACAATTTCCAACAAGCCAAACACTGAGATTCATAAGAAACCCTAATAGACTTGTGGTCTGTGGATTCAGAGGATGGAGTTGAATGACACTGTGTATTGTGTGGCCTTCTTTCAACTTTCTGGCTCCATTTCTTTATTCTTTCTTCACATTCTTACTCTGAACCCTTAATCCTTCTGCTGCCCTTTGTCCAATGAAGGGCATTATCCCACCCCAATCATAACAACTCTTTTTTGTTAGGAAAAATGGTCTAACTTCTATGCTCTACTCCTACTTGGTATCTTATTTGTGAAAATTATTCTGATGTTATTGTTAAAACAAGTATTGTATTTTATGTTAATATTCAAATAACACTTCTAAATTTATTGTGTGCAGTCCCAAACATTATTTATAAGTTCCTGAAAAAATTGTATTTTGTGTAGAGACTTCTAATGCACTGATGTTTATGTTCCTACACATTCTGATAGTGACACCTCCCTCCCTCCCTCCCTCTCTCTCATTCTCTCTCTCCTCTCTTTCTCACATACACACACATGCTCATGTAATAAGGGAATGTCAAGTGAAGGCCTTTAGAGATGAAGGAGAGGCTTTAGGATAATGTCTACTTGCAACTTCATGTTGTGTTTTCCATCCTCAAAAACAGTGCAGAGGTAATTTCATGTCATTCAAGCTTCATAGGAATGTATTTTGTTGGGCTAGGTGGGCTTCATCAAAGTACCAGAGAAATAAATCATGTTGTCTTCCTCAGGTCATGGCTTAAGAGAACAGACCCGTGAACTTCTGAACCCACTTTTCATGAATAGGTGCAATGTTGCAGAACTACTGTGCTATTATAGCAAAGCCTCCGCACCTTCACCTCTCACCCAAGTGCTGCCTGTGGACTCACTCTTCTGCCTGAGTGTCTCTGACAGTCTCTGCTTAGCCCATGCTTACACCCCCCTCCCCCCCCCGGTTCACTTTATATCATGTCTGCACTCGGTTTCAGGCGAGTGTTCTGATGCTGATGTTATCCTACCTCCAAAGGTTGCCCAGAACTTTGGTTTGCCTAACCTGAAATGGAGATGGCAGAAGACCTGTTCTTACAGCATTTTGCCACCTGCCTTCCACTTCTATCCCAGACCATAAATGAGCACTTAATTGAAATTGATGGAAAGTGTCAGGGACTGGGCATAGGTTTCCATGTTCTCTTGGATGCTGATGAGCAGAAGGGTCAGCACACTGAGGAAGGCACCTGGTTCCAGTGAGTGACGCTCACATGGACCATTTGACAGGAAGGCACTTTCAGACACAGATTATATACACACTTTCATCTGCTGACATAGGAAACAACTGCCCATGAATTGAAAAATGGTAAGCTGCAGTCTTTAGTGAGCTGAGAGAATTTGGGGAAGAGGAAGCTCAGGCCCAGGCTATGCTCACTGGGAAGACTGTATGGACCAGAAACTGCAGAAGCTGTTTGCTTAGCAGAGCACTCTTAAGAAAGAAAGGGAAATTGTATCATGGCAGCAGACAGCAGGTGCAGAGGGCTGGTGTTTCAGGTGGTGGGGGGGGAGGAGGGGGGGGGGGTCACAAAATCCCTGTCCATGGTTCTGAAAACAGTGGCATCAACCCCAAGGCTCTTGTCTCAAAAGCAGAAACCCACACTCAGTTCCATGCCAAGGGCACCCTTGAGAAATCCAAAGACTTGCTAATGAGGCCCACAGGTGCACCCACAGTGCTCTGAAGTGAGCACCTGCTGGTACCCATGTTGCTGCTGCCCCCAAGAGGAGTGTAGGCAGGAGGAGTAGCTGGATGGATTTCTGTGATTGTCACATAAATAAGAATCCAATGTGTGGGTGTGTTTTGTACACAGCACTACTAGAGAAGGTGAGACAATTGTCTTTTATCAGCTGGCCAATATCTATAAATAACCTACACGTTTATGTCCTTCTCCTGAAGGGTTACATACAACCCTCTCCACTGTGTCCTAGGTATTTTGATCACAGAACAGAAGAAAGACTCAGCCGTGTTCTGAAATGGAAAACAAACTTCCTTATGTTGTTATCATTGAGTTTTTATAATTCCTATGTCATGCCTTGCTGCCTAGTTACGCCTCTCCCCACTGTCAGAATTCTGTTCAGTCAGCACTGTCACCACAGGTCCTTCCCAGGTGGACTACATCCTGCTTGATGTCACCTGCTTCACCATCTTCTGCACTTGTCTGTAAATATAGCTAGCTTATGTTCCTAACCGTGCTTTTGCTTTTATTTTCCATCTGATGGGTCTCATGTGTGGTGAGGACGCCTAGCTTCCCATGACTGAAAACTGCAAAAACTGGACAACAGCAACAGCATGGTGTGGTGGTCTACTTATGACTCTCCTGTGATACACAGTTTAGAAACAGGTCTTTGTTAACAACTTCATGATAATCCTAGGTTATATGTTTTAAATATTATTTTCTTTGAAAAGCATTGTATTCCTGTGTGCTCCATGTAAAATACTTTTTTAAAACAGCAGAATTGTTTTTATGAAAAAAACTTAACATGCCTCCTTATTTTGCTCATGGTTACCATTGACAACGGAGGGATGTGTTGCCTTCCAGAGTCTCTGTGTAGCTGCGGCTCATAAATGATTTCTCTTTTATTATTAACAATATGCTTCAGAACTGACGCGAAGAAAGACAGCTTGTCCTCGTGTCACAGGCATGGAAATAGAGGCTTGGAGAACTGAGAAAAACTCCATCCTGTCACACAGTAGTTTTCATTACCTGATAGCTTTCTTGAAGACAGGGAGAAGGAATCTGTTCTATCCTGTACCAGTGCTTTCCACTCTGCTTATACATTCCTTGCTCTGGAAATCAGGCCCCCTCAAAGTTCAGTTTTGCCTGACTGTCAAGAGTGTAACTGATCTCTTTAATTTGCAGCCTGCTTTAATATCACTTTACCTTACGTTGGTAGTGCAACCTCACTTGAAAGAACTTAAGCACCTTCTGTTTGCTAACACATGTCCTGAAGTGGTATGCCTGATTCTAGGAGATTTTTCTAATTGCTACTGAATTTGGCAATGTTATAGTCTTCAGACTTGATCTTTGACTTATTGGGGATACCTTTTTATTGTCTTTTTATCATTTACCATGAGGCATTAGCTGTGCTGGGATTTCTCCAAGTGTCTGAGGTTGAGTCTCCTTTCCTCACGCCTCCATTGTGCTTCCATATTCATGCTAGTTCATGGATTGGATTCTGTTCAGGGTCTCTTCAAGCACTTGGATCAAGCCCATATCCTCCCTGCTTTTGTTGTCATGACTTTAGAAGAACATTAAACCAGACCTCAACATAAATGAGGTTAAAATACATTCCATCTGGAGAAAAGCAAATAGTATGGGTGACATTTTGAGGTCATGTAGAACAAAGGGCACTGATGTTTAACAGATTTACTTCTAAGTTCTTTCTTCTTGGGGGCAGGGGTGGGAGACAGAAACTTGATTATGTAGTCAAGGCTGGCCTTGAACTCACCATCTTCCTAATTCAGCTTTCTGACTTCTGGGTTATTGGATTACCCACCACACCCATATTTACCTCTCATTCCTTTAACATTTATGTTATAATTGTAATATTTAGGCTACCAGCACCACTTTCTTTCTATATCCTGAATGTAATGCTTTCTTTCATAGATAGGACTTTATTGTTTCATAAATCTTTGAAAGAAATGAGGCCTTTTCACAGTCCCTCATCACTTCCTGCCAAGTCTTAATAATTTTGCTTTCCTGAATTCTTTTTTTTTTTTTTTTTGTGCTTCTTCCAAATGGTAATATCCTTCTATCTGTCTTTTTTTTTTAATTAATGAGTTTTGTACTCAGTGAATACAGTCAATTTGGTACCATTGGTAGGCTCATCCATGACCTGTCCCCTTCCCAGGCCCCTCCTTGTTGAGGTGTATGAGTCATTCATTGTTGAGTTAGCCCACAGTTATGAGTAGGATAAATGTCTCTGCATATCATGACCCAATATGTGGTTCTGACATTCTTTCCACCCCCACTTCTGCAAAAATTCCCTGAGCCATGTTGGGTTCATTTTTGGTGTGCTTCAGTGACGAGGTGTTGGGAGCCTCTAGGTCTCTGGATCTCTGATTTGGTAGGAGTTGGTTTTTCTCTGTGTTAATCTCCTTCACCCTTGTGCTGGTACCCAGTTCACTAAGAAAACAGCACCCTTGCTTGTTTTGCCAGTTGTTCTTAGTTTCAGCCAGGACCCTTTTGAGGTATTATGGGGTGGCTCTCTCCTTAGGATCTACATCTATCTGAAAAAGAGAAGCAGATTCTCCAATGGAGAGTAAGTTAGCACCAGACAAATGAGATAACCCTTACTTGTTTACAGAGAATTTAATAGGTATAGGCCCTCTGGTAGCCCACGATTGGTAGTAGCTTAATAATGGAGAGCGGACTTATGTTTGGATATGGTTCTGACTTGTTTCCCAGCTCCAGATATGGCTCCTGTACCACTGAGGGGATCAATTAGCCGAATCAAGAGCAGTTAGTTTCCCACAATGGCTGTGTGCCACTATTGTACTTGTGTGAGCATCATGACAGGTCATTTGCTGCTAAGTAGGCTAGATCATGAGTTGCTTGGATAGATATTGGTCATTTTCCCCCAGTCACCCATGTAGCACCTTCTGGCACTAGGCACGCTGACTGTCTGGGGACTGACTCTCTTCTAACTTCCAGCCATGCCATTCCATTTTATGTGTCAACCACATAAGGTGTCTTCAGCAGTAGGGTCTTACCACCAACCTTTGGTGGGTCATCAAGTACTCTGACAGAAATCTGTCCTTCTTTTAGGAAACCTTGTAGGTCTCTCTGATCAAAAGCTCATTGTGGATGATAGCCCCGTGCTGGTACTGGGAGTTACAGATCAGTGCCCACTAAGAAAAGGAAGAAAAAGATAACTAATATAAAAGGGTTAGAGAGAGCCCAGGCTGACCTGGAATTCACTATGGAGTCTCAGGGTGGCCTCGAACTCACAGCCATCCTCCTACCTCTGCCTCCCGAGTGCTGGGATTAAAGGCAGGTGCCACCAAAAAAAAAAGGGGGGGTTAGAGAGAAGACACAGAGAGAGTGGCAGAGAGAGAGAGAGAGAGAGAGAGAGAGAGAGAGAGAGGGAGAAGCTGTAGAAGATTAAGGTCAGTCTTCATCATACCCTCTCCAATATCTTGTGACTCAAGTGTTCCCTCTAAGGGCGTGGTGAAGGTTCATCCATTTGGTCTGCCTTTTAGAATACAGAGTTTTGGGTCTAGATTTGTGTTTCCCACCTCTCCATTGCCCTCCCCTCCCTCCCCACCCATCCTATTGTCTAGTCCATGAGATGCTTGCTGGGTTTGTAAGGCATCTTGGGTAGATTCAGGTTAGGTGCTGTAGATGAGTGAGACTATGTGGAGATTTTGTTTCTGTGATTGGGTAAGTTCACTGTGAATGATCTGTTCCAGGTTCAACCATTTTTTGTCAAATTTCATTGTGTCATTTTTTCTTACTGATGTATAGAACTCCATTGTGTAGCTATACCATACCTTAGTTATCCATTCTTCTAGTGATGGACATCTGGGTTGATTCCAGCTCTTAGCTATTACGAATTGAGCCACTAAAACATGGTTGAGCAAATCTCTGTGGCCTATGGTTTGAAGGTTTTAGGGCAGATGCCTAGTAAGGGAATAATTGGGTCCATTGATATCTCTATAGTCAGCTTTTTCAGGAGTCTCCATATTGCTTTGATGAGTGTTCCTACTTCTCTATATACTCTCCAGCATTTATTTTCATTTGATTTTTTGATGTTTGCTATCCTTACTGAGGTAAGGTAGAATCTCACAGTTGTTTTACTTTGCATTTTCCTGATTAGGGATGATGAACATTTTCTTAAGTATGTGTTTGCCATTTGTATTTCTTCCTCTGTAAACTGCCTGTTCAGCTCTTTGCCCCATTTTGTGAGTGGGGTGTTTGACTTTTCATTGTTTAGATTTTTGAGTTCTTTGTAGAGTCTAGAGATTAGGCCTCTGTCAATTGGATAACAAGCAAATATTTTCTCCCATTCTGTGGGTAATCTATTGGTTTTGCTTATTGTATGCTTCTGTAAAGGAACTCTTCAGCTTCATGTGATCCCATTGGTTGAGTGACTGTTTAAGATCGTGAACTACTGAATTCTTTATCAGCAATACTATAATTTCTTAACTGCCTATAATGGGAAGGTGGACATCATTATTGATCTGTCTTTTTCCATCCATGACTGCAGCCACCTGCACCCTGCTCAGGCATGCATGAAGCACAGTCGTGGTCTCCTGACTCCAGCTGCCTTGTTCTTCATGTATCTCAGCCCTAAGCTATGATAGATTTTCCCCATAACCATTGTTTTCATTGTATTCTTCATAAATTCAAAGCTTACTATGTTGTTTTTTCCTTTTCTTTCAGAGTTAAGCTCAAATGAGTCAGAACTGCTTTTTTTTCCTTTCCTGTAACATGCCTGTGTCACCCTCAGTGTCAGATTTATTAGACAAATGCCATTTCCTCGGATTCATTTATAGTTCAAATTATTATTCTTATGAAAAAAATAAGAGTCTGATTTACAACTTTTGTCTAGCATCTGCAGAGATATGGCTTGGAATATGTGCTCCCCCCAAATCTATTTAATTTTTGCAACAGGGTCTCATATAGCCTAGGTGGCCTCAAGCATGCAATGCCACAAGTGATGGCCCAGAACTGCTGCTTCCACCTACTGATGACTGGAATTAAAGGCAGGTACCACCATGCTGAGCTTAATACAGTGCTGCTGCTGGAGGTTGAACCTAGTGTCTTGGGAATGCTAGAAACTGAGCTATATTCCCAGCCACTATATTATATATTCTTGGTCTCCTTTAGTTCCCAGTAAGAACCTTTTCATTGTTCTGTGAATATACAACACACCTCTCTGTTACAAGCCTTCAGTCAGGCTCTACTCAGCCCCACAGCACTCTCTTTCCTTCTGGAGTAGGTGATCAAGTATTATTTGCTATCCTTGGCTTCAACTAGCACAGTTACATAGATGTAAAAGCACCACTTTCTGAAAACTCATCTATTCTCCCTGCTGAGATACTTGGCTTGATATACTACATAGAATTGGTGTTAACCCTCCTTCACTATCATCCTCAGGTGCCTCTATCATACACACACACACACACACACGATGGTATTTAACAGCAGTATTCAACTTTTCATCTCATCTCAGAGCCACTTTGGTTGACCTGGCTAGTAAATATAATTTATTTTTCTCCATATTCATTTGATCTATTTAAATATAATCCAACATTTATGGATAACTTATTTCCTTCATGAAGACACCATCCTGCAAAGTATCTCTTTGCTGAACAGCCCCAGTACAACACTACTCTAAAACGTTTTGGACTGCCTTCCTTGTCAAACAGTTTTTTAGTGGAATTTATCTTTATGGATTATGAATTTTCCTAGATTGAGAAAATATTTTAGACCATTTTCATTAATTAATTTTTAAAATATTTTATTTATTTGTGAGAGAGTGAGAGGAAGAGGCAGAAATAAAGGGAAATTGGGCATGCTAGGACCTCCAGCCACTGAAAATGTACTCCAGATACATGTGCCACCTTGTGCATCTGACTTACATGGGTCCTGGGGAATCAAACTGAGGTCCTTAGGCTTCCCAAGCAAATGCCTTAACCGCTAAGCCATTTCTCCAGCTCAATCAATTTATTTTTATTTTTAGGTATGGACTATTCTGTATGTAAACATCACATGTTGGTACCATCCTTTCCTTCTTCCTGCCCCTTACTGAAAAGGCCTTCCTCACTGGAGCTACAGGTCAACCCCACGGGGATTGTGGGTCATGCATTGTGGGGAGAGGGAGGCAATATCTCTGTGTAAAATGCCCTAACTTAAGGCTACAATCTTGCCACCTTCTCTTCCAAAAAATTTCCTGAACCATGCTGGGAACATTTTAAGTCTACTTCAGTGAGGGGCACTTAGGAGCGTCTGGATCTCTGGTTTTGTAGGCGATCACTGTCCTCAGTATCTTTCTCCATCACCCTTGTGCTGAGATCAGCTAAACTAAGAAAAAAGCACTTGTGCTCATTTCCCCAGTTCTGTGGTTTCAGCTGGGGCCTGGAGTGGAGTGCCTTAGGTCCTTTATCTCCTCAGGTCCAGTACCCATCTGAAAAACAAAAGCAGGTTCTCCAATGGAGAGTGAAGTGAGCATAGTTTAAATGGGATAAGCATTATTAATTTAGAGAGAATTAAAAGGGTTTAGATACTCTTATAGTCTAAGGTTAATGGGAGATTGACAAAACAAAAAACAGAACCATTATTTGGATATGATTCTGACTTGTTTTCCAGTTCCAGATATGGTTCCCTTTCTACTGAGAAGATCTGTTAGACAATCCAAGAGCAGTTGGTTACCCACCATGGCTTTGTGCCACTATTGCATTTGTGTGAGCATCACATCAAGTTGTTTGCTTCTGAGTTGCTTGGAAGGATGTTGGCCACTTACCCCTGTTAGCTCCTGTAGCACCTTCCAGCATTGTATGAGCTAATTGTCTGGGGACTGGCTCTCCTCCAGGTCTCTCCATGGTGGGTGCTGACAGCATATGGTGTCTTCAACAGAATGGTCTTACCATTAACCGCTGGTGGGTAATAAAATTCTCTGACAGAAGTCTGTTCTTGTTTGTTTTTGGAGATATAGTAGGTCTTTCTGATAAATAGCTCATTGTGGATTTAGACCACATCCTTGTACAGGAAATTATAGACCAGCAAAAATGGAAAAGAAAACAAAAAAGCCAGAGAAGAAAGAGAAACAGGAGAAATTTGAGGTTAGGTTTCATCTCACACTCTCCAGGGCCCTTTGATTTAGGTGCTTCCTCTAAAGTCCTATTGAGGGTTCCACCTTTTATTCTGACTTCCAGTATATAGGATTCTATGGGACCAGTTCAATTTGGGTTCAGTTTTGTGCCCATTCCATGTTTCCCTTCCCCCAAACCATACCCTCTCTATTGTCCAAGCCTCAAAATACTATTCAGTTATGTCATCAACCTGGGATGATCCATGTTAGGAACTGCAGATGAATGAGATCATGTAATGATTGTGTTTCTGTGATTGTGTGAGTTCACTTAAAATTATCTGTTCCAAGATCAACCATTTTTCTACAAATTTCAATGTGTCATTTTTCTTACTGCTTAGTAGAATTCCATCATGTAGATATACCACATCTTGGTTATCTATACCTCCAATGATGGGCACCTTGGTTATTACAGTTTTCACCTATTATGAGTTGAGCAGCTATAAACATGGCTGAGCAAATATTTCTGAAATGAGATCTGGAGCTTTTAGGGTAAATATTCAGTAAGGGAATAACAAGCTGTGTTGGTAACTCTATATTCATCCTTTTCATGAGTCTCTAAATTGATTTCCACAGTGGTTGTAACAGCTTATATTCCCACCAAGAGTGAATGAATGCTCCTATTTCTCCACAGCCTCTCCAATATTTCTTTTCATTTGAGCTTTTAATGTTTGCTTACTGGGGTAAGTAAATCTTTTCTGGGGAAGGTGGAATCTCATAGTTGTTTTAATTTGCATTTCCTTAATGGTTGTTGAACATTTTCTTAAGTGTTAGCCACTTGTAATTCTTCCTCTGAGAAGTCCCTATTTAGTTCTCTGTCCCACAATTGGAGTGGGTTGTTAGATTTTTAATTGGTTAGTTTTTGAGTTCCTTGTAGATTCTAGATATTAGGCCTTTGTCAGTGGCATAGCTGGCAATGATTTTCTCCCATTCAGTGGGTAATCTATTGGCTCTGATTATGGTGTGTTTGTATGTGCAAAAGCTTTTTAGCTTCATGAGATCCCATTGGTTGAGTGTTTGTTTAATTTCCTTTGCTACTGGGTTTTATTTTCAGGAAATATTTTCTCAGTCCCATATCATGGAGAGTGCTTCCTATTTTTTCTTCCACTACTTGAAGTGTTTAAGGTCTTACAGTAAGGTCATTAATCTATTTGGACTTGATTTTTGTGTATGGCAAAATGAGTGGGTCTAATTTCATTTTTCTACATATGGTCATCCAATTTGTCCAGTTCCATTTGTTGAAATGCTGTCTTTTCTCCAGTCTACATTATTGGCACCTTTGTCAAAGGTCAGGAAGCTGTAGTTGCTTTCCCTAAGTTCTGGGTGTTTAATTCTATTCCATTGGTCAAGAGTTGTGTTTTTATTCCAGTACTATGCTGTTTTTGTTGCTATGGCTTTGTAATATAGCTTTAGATTAGATTTGGTGACATTAGAGTTGTTTATTTTGCTTTCTCTGTATATTTATCCTTTACATATAGAAAAGCTACTGATTTTTGTGCATTGATCTATCCTGTCACTTTGCTGAAGAAATTTATCACCTTTAGAAGTTTTGGGATGGAGACTTTAAGGTCACTTATATATGGGATCATATCACCTGAAAATAGGGCTAAATTGACTTCTTCCTTTCCAATTTAAATCCCTTTTATTTCTTTCTCCTGTCTTCTTGCCTGGGCTAATAGTTCTAGTACTTTGTTGACTAGCAGTGGTGAGAGTGGGCACCCCTCTCTTGTTCCTGAGCTCAGTGGAATGCCTGCGTTTTTTCCCCATTAAGTATTACTTGGACTTTAGGAGCTTTATATATAGCCTTTATTGTGTTGAGATATAAGCCCTCCATGCCTGTTCTTCCCAGTATTTTGATTATGATGTCATGTTGTATTTTGTCATTGGCCTTCTCTGCAACAGATGAGATGATTGTGTGGTTCTTATGGTTAATTTATTTCTGTGGTGAATTATGTTGATCAATTTCTATATCTTAAACTGTTCCTGCATCCCTAGAATAAAGCCTACTTAATCAAGGTGGATAATGGGTTTGATATGCAGTTAAATTTGGTTTGCAAGGATTTTGTTCAGGATCTTTGCATCTAAGTTCATTAGGAATATAGAGCTACAACTTTCTTTTCTTATTGCATCTCTGTCTGGTGATAATAGCTTCATAAAAGGAGTCAGGGTGGACTCCCTGGTCTCAGATTTTGAATAGTTTGAGAAAAACTGGTTTCAGTTCTTCTGTAAAGGTTTGATATAATTCACCTGAGAAGCCATCCAGTACTGGACTGTTTATTTTTTGTGTGTGTTTGTGGGGGGGGGGCAGTGTTGATTACCTTTTCAATCTCCATAGATGTGATAAGTTTGTTTAGGAGATTAATCTGCTCTGATTTTAGTTTTGTTAGGTAGTATGTGTCTGGAATTCATCCATTTCTTCCAGATTATTTAATTTTGTGGAGTAGAGGTTTTGGAAGTATGCCCTGATGATTCTTCCAATTTCATGGATGTCTGTAGTGATCTTTACTTTTTGCTTTCTGATTTTGTTAATTTGAGACTTATCTCTCTTTCTTGGTTGATCATTTTGGCCAGGGGTTTGTCAATCTTGTTTATTTTTTAAATATCTAGCTCTTCATTTTATTGATTTTTAAAAATTATATTGTTTTCTTAATCTCCAATTCATTAATTGGCTTTGTGTTCCTATAACCATAGAGTTGACTTTTTTCATGGAAAGTTTTTCTTTAATCATCAATTATGAGGGATAATTTTGCTGGGTAAAGTAGCTTGGGTCGAATGCTATAGTTTTTCAGACTTTGAAGTGTTCTAGTCCTAGCCCTTTTGGCTTTCAGTGTTTCCATTGCATAATCTGATGTTATTCTAATGGGATTGTCTTTTTATGTTATGCATTGATTCTCTCTTGCTACTATTAACATTCTCTCTTTGTTTTTGTTGTTAAGAGTTTTAACTACACTGTGTCTTGGAGAGTTTCTTCTTTGGTCCTGCCTATTTGGGGTTCTGTGTGCTTCTTGTATCTGGATGGACCTCTCTTTTGCAAGATTAGGTAAATTTTCTTCAATAATTTTGTTGAGTATGTTTTCTATACCTCTCTAAACTGACACACCTGCCCACACACTGTCTTCACAAAGAACTCTGAACAGGGAGATGGGAGGAGCCCAGAAATGGGTCTGGCCTACTCATTCCAGACTGTTGTGCCTGCCCACACACTGTTCATTTTTAGTCAGTGATATACTGAAAAGAAAACTAAGCACACTATTATTTTATTATAAACAACTATTATATTGTCATCACCTCTACTAAATATCATTATTTCATGTAACATTAGGAAGAAAAAAACATGTAGTTAGAATTATTTTTGGCTCATTAAGATTTGGGTTAGATAATACTCTAAACACTTGTAAGATAGAATAAATAAATACTTTGGTTAAGGTATTCTTAAAACATTTTCATATATTCTTTTCTGAGTAACTTTTCTAGTTGGTTGTTTAGGGGAAGTTTTCCTTCTCAGCCCTTCAAGAGTAGCAGCCATGTAACTGTTCTGCAGGAGCAAGTGCTCCCCAGTCCTCCAGGATTGCTTTGGAAATTTTATTCAATTGTCTGATGCCCATTTTCCACATTTTGGTACTGCATCTATCTTGGTCTTATGGTAGATAATCAAACTCCATAGTAAAACTATTTTTTTTCTTCCAAAGTCTTTACAAGAATTTTTGAAACCAATGGTTTGTGGTTATTCAGTTTGACTCACAGACTATGAAGACAAAAACAAACAAACAAAAAAAAAACAAAAACATGAGATCTGAGTAGCTAATTGCATTTCTGTCATTACTGACATCCAGGTAATAGCAACAATAAGATGCCACTCTTTTCTAGCTCACCCTTATATTACAAGTGTTAATAAGTGGTAAAGTATATTTTAGTGCTGCTGAAATAAAGAAATATTTATTCAATTAATCTATGTCAGTGGATTAAAAGTGATATTAGCTTGTTTAGTGCATGAATGTATTACATGTGTGTAGGTACATGTGTGTGGACATGTGTGTGCATGTGTGTGTAGGCCAGATGTTGACATCAGATGTCTTCTTTGGTCATTTGTCACCTTATTTACTGAGAATTTATTTCTAACTTTAACCCAAAGCTCACTGATTTGGCTCATCTAGCTCATCAACTTGCCTTGGGAATCCCTTCTGCTGGGATAACCACCACATGCAACCGGCATTTATGTGGGTGCCAGGAATCCAAATTCCGGTCTGCCCACCTTAACTTGAGTCATCACCCCAGTCCTAATTTTTTAAATGAGAAAATGTATGTGTATGAAGCAGCACCATTATATATAATGGTCATTGGAGATATATTAAAAGCATGCTAGTCCAGGTTTTTGCCATGAAACTATTCATTTCATGTCTGCTTCTCAGTTTCAATGTGTGAGGAATGAAGGATCTGACCTAAATTATTTCAGAAGGCTTCTAGTCAAGGCATTCAAAAACAATAAGATTGAAATTTAAAATCATTAGTCCAGATTTGTTCCATGAGAAAATTCCTTGGACTACAACTCTGGCCTAGAGACTTGAATTTGTCTGATGAAATTTGGCACAGATAAAGACTGAACACATGGGGAATGATAATATGCATCCTTATCCATTTGAGAAGAAAGTGTCCATATGCAAACCCTCCCGAGGGTGGGGAAGAGAAAGTAATCACAAAGATTAACCCCAGAGTTCATTTGCATGGAAAGTACTAGACCCTTAGAGATTTCAAATTTTTTTCCTCTTGAATATTGACAAAGAACCAGAGACATTCTGCTGGAAGGAAATTAGATTGCAAAATGGTTAATCCTCCCCAAATGGAAATCTGGTAAAGAATTTATGTGTGGAGCCTGAAATATACACAGCAGAGCCAAATGACTCAGTCAATTTAGAAAAGATCACATTTTAATTAAATGCAATGGCAGAGAGAAAAGAGGAGAAATGTCATCTCACTTTCAAAGATACATAAAGTCACTGTAAGTAAAATAGATAAGTAATGTTATTTGCTTTCTTATTCAGCAATCAAACCATGTAATGCAAGCACATTTATTGTTTTATTATGATGGCCCCCTATTCCCCTTCCTTTGTATCATATATTTTAGTGTATTACGTTTAAAGAAAAGTGGCTTCAAATGAATGCTGCTAAGAAGATTTCATGTTTTGTTATCTATTTTCTTTTATACATTAAACAAACCACTGTAATAGTTGAGTGGCATTGTGCTGTGGAGCAATCATCTTTGTGTTTTCTGAGGCTAAACAGATCAAAGACTTGGTCTGTGATGTGGCTAAAGTATGATCATAGGTGAAAACTTCTAAAAACAGTTTGTCCCTTAGAAGCCTTTCATTAAGCAGTAGCTATTGCAGTCAGCAAAGACATTGGGTGTATAAAGACATAACACATGCATATTGAGGGGTGGAGAAAGAAAACAGACAAATGGGTTTTATGGTTGGGTATGTGAGAAGTAGTCATCATATATGTTTCTAATGCTAAAATGTATTTATGCTAAGATGTATACAAAATGGGCCTAGTTCAATCCAATTAACCAGATGTGAAAAGTCACATATCATGCCATAAAGCTTACATAAATAATTTTTAAAATGTCTGATTGGCATCATGTGATGATTTGACATTGTCATAGTTGGTTTTGATTGTTAATATAGTTGGATCTGGAATCATCTTGGAGACACAGCTCAGAGTGGGTCTGTAAGCTCATTTCCAAGAAGGATTAATTTAGGGAAGACAAGCCTCCCACCCCCCAACAGTAGGCAGTACCTTCTGGCCACCCATGTGCGAAGGGGTAGGAGAGAAAGTCTGCCTCTGCTTCCTGCTGGGGTGTGCCTTCTTGTCTGTGCTGCTGCAACCCATCTTTCTTGGCATCGAAAGGCAGCTTCTTTGGTCTCCTAATATGGACTGAGGACCAGCTTCCCTCTGGCCTTTGGAGGCATCCTGGGATTGCTGAGGCATCTGCCTTCATTGCTGAGCAATGGGTTCTCAACTTCTCCAATGAGCAGATGGCCATTATTGGACTACCCAGACCCTACGGGATAAATCAGTCTAAGAAATCCCTTTTCATAATATTTATTCATTCTATCAGTGCTGCTCTTCTAGGGAACCCTAACTTAAAAAAGAACAAAAATATGCACAAAGAAAACTTGTCAGAAGACCTAAGTATCTCATAGAGGTAGATATGTCTGCCTTCACACTATAACCATTCATTTCATCCACTCTTTCAACTTTGTAAAGAAGTATCACTACTTTTTCCACTATCTGAAATGAATTGGAGCAGAATTTGTAGCCACTAAGCTTATGAACACCACTGCTCATGAATCTGATGGTCAGCTGAGGCCTTAAAGGCCCCCTTCCAAATCCCATGGTTTGAAAGCATGTAGCATTGTACTGCATTGTGGTCCATTGCTTTGTCTTCAAGAAGGCTCTCTGCTATTAAAGGAAAACTGTGCATTTAGCATAGTCCTCTCTCAATTTCATTCTTGTGTGCTTCTTACTTGAAATTTAAATGTCTCTGCTTACAGACAATTGAAGAGTTGGGATGCCATTTATAATATATTTACTAGAAAAGATCTGAAAAACAAGTCATCAGTCAGTGACTTTGGTATGGTTCTCTTACCTAAAGATTTATCGGGACAGTTTAGAAATAGTCAGACTGAAGGCACAAGCAGAGCTCTGTGGAAGACTAATGCTGGAGTGTTTCATGCTATCCTGCCTTTGATTAACTCTTATCAACCAGAACAAAACACCCTTTCCCAATGCATCATTTATATGAACTTTATAAATGAACCATTTTTCTGCTGCCAGCATAATTTACCATTATATAGTCATTTTAAGATTCCCCATGGGGTAAGCAATTAACACAAGAGATTTTCTTGTGTAGCATTTCTGAAATAATTTTAGGTTGAAAAACTTGTGTATGTACTCTTTTGAAATCAGATATTGCTAAGGATTGATATCAAATTATAGGATAATTTATTTATTATTATTAATAATGAGCTTTATAATATGAACATATCATATATTGTTCATACTCCCATCAGGTTATACTCTTATATTCCCTCTCCTCTTCCCCCATTCCACTGAGGGACGTCCTAATTGGGTTTATTGATATTCACTGTGAGTCACGAAAGTACCAGTCTGTCTGTGTGGTGGTTTGATTCAGGTGTCCCCCATAAACTTAGGTGTTCTGAAAGCTAGGTTCTCAGCTGATGGAGATTTGGGAATTAATGCCTCCTGGAGGGAGTGTATTGTTGGGGGCGGGCTTATGGGCTTTATAGCCAGTTTCCCCTTGCCAGTGTTTGGCACACCCTCCTGTTGCTGTGGTCCATCTTATGTTGGCCAGGGGGTGATGTCCACCCTCTGCTCATGCCATCGTTTTCCGCTGCCATCGTGAAGCTTCCCTTCGAGCCTGTAAGCCAAAATAAACCTCTTTTTCCTAGAAGCTACTCTTGGTTGGGTGATTTCTACCAGCAATGCGAACCGGACTGCAACAGTAAAGTGGTACCAAGGAGTGGGATTGCTGCTAGACACCTGACTGTGTGGCTTTGGCCTTTTGGAGCTGATTTTCAAGAGGAACGTGGGAGGATTTGAAACCTTGGCCTAAGAGGTGCCTTGCAGTGCTGTCAGTACAGCTTGATGGTCTATCCTGGTCAGAGCTGAAAGACCTAAAGGCAGTAAAAACTATGGACTGTGAGGTTTGGCTTACGAGGGCGAGAAAAAGCTTTGCTTGGACTGGGCTAGCAGTTTGTGTGAGAAGCTTGCTCTTGTGCCCATGTCCTGAGAAGTTGTGCAGGGTTGCATAGCGTAGAAATGAACTGGTGTGTGCAGAGGGATGTGGCACAGAAAGGAAAATCTTTGGGTGAACTCCTGCCTGTTCAGCTGCAACTGAGAGGTAACAACCTTTGAGACTGGGCTAGCTGACCTGCGCTGGGGCAATAGGAAGAATGTCAGCTTTTTTGAAGGGGTCTGGGTGCTCAAGGAGTGCCCTGTTCTTCAAAGTCTGCTTTATTCCCCCCTGGATTAACAAATTGGCACCCTACCTGGTATCATGGAGTATAAGAAATACTGGAAAGAGGGTCATTGAGTTTGCAACATGGTCTGGTGTTTTGGAAATGGCCATGGGCAGTGTGAAGCAGGTTTGCTGGTTGCCTGCATAGAGATCCCATGGGGCCATGAGAATGAACCGTGGATTGCAGTGGAGACCCAGTGGAGATGCCGGGACCATGAGATGGCTGCCAAGGAGCTGCCGGCCCGGATGAAGTTTTCCAGGACTGTGAGTAGCCTAGCTGGAGGGGCAGAACTGGAATGCCAGAGACTTGTTGCTGGTTAGAATTATTGGGCTTGGAGATTTGTCACTGGCTAGAGTTACTGTACTTGAAGCTACAGAGTTTGATGTTTGCCCTGGTTGTTTTAAATCTTGTATTGGTTGAATGTTTCTTTGCTATGCCTAATGCCATCTATTGCAGTGTGAATATTTATTCTGTGCCACTATGGGTTTTTTGAGGTTATTTTTTGGTATTATGGGTCAGTTAAAAGATCTTGGACTATGGGGATGTATGAACATCATTGGGATTGATTAAAAACTATGGGGACTTTTAAAGTGAGATGAATGCATTGCATTTCACATCATGTATGATTATCAGTTTATGGGGGCCAGGCGCGGAATGTGGTGGTTTGATTCAGGTGTCCCCCATAAACTTAGGTGTTCTGAATGCTAGGTTCCCAGCTGATGGAGATTTGGGAATTAAGGCCTCCTGGAGGGAGTGTATTGTTGGGGGCGGGCTTATGGGCTTTATAGCCAGTTTCCCCATGCCAGTGTTTGGCACACCCTCCTGTTGCTGTGGTCCATCTTATGTTGGCCAGGGGGTGATGTCCACCCTCTGCTCATGCCATCGTTTTCCCCTGCCATCGTGAAGCTTCCCCTCGAGCCTGTAAGCCAAAATAATCCTCTTTTTCCCAGAAGCTACTCTTGGTTGGGTGATTTCTACCAGCAATGCGAACCGAACTGCAACAGTCTGTATAGTCGGGACAATGGCTCAGGGTACTGCTTCTCTTTTTCATCCTCTTTCAGCTTTCCTAAGAACAGGTCAGAGAATCAAACAACTTTTACCACCTTCTTGATGCTCCAGATCAGAATTAATGGAGTTAAAGTTTGAAAACAATCTTTTGCTTAGAGTGCATGAAACAGCCCCATACTATATCCAAAAGCACACCGAGTTCTCCACTATGAATTATACATATTATATTCCCTCAATCTAAGATTTCAAAGATGACAGTAACATATTTCAATCATGACACTCAGAATTAACTTCTAATCTGTCAAGAATTTGTAACTTAAAAGGGTTTTTCTGTGAGTGTGAAAAAATGTTCACTCAAAATGCACAGATCAGTATTGAATCATGTCATTTCTCTTCATTAGCTGGATCTTCTTAACTAAAGTTATTAACATAGACATTCGAAGTTTAAAAAGAAAACATTGGAAAAGGGATTATGAAAACAAAATAAGGCTGGTTTCCAGAAGTGTTTTGACTATCCCTGAGTGAATGGTATTTTCAATCTTTTTGACATTTTTTGTAGCCACAAACTCTTTTCATATGTGCCTGTTAAAAATAATCAAGCATTCTGTTTATTCATGCTCCTTCAGAGCCATTGTTCTTATCTTCCCAGGTTGTGCCTCAGGATGCTGTCTATGGATGCTTTTGTCTCTGTTCCTGGAGGGCACACTAACAGCTGTACTCAGCACTACTCAGTCCATAAGCAGCTAAGCCATGTGTAGCAGAGACACAGTCAATGAAAAGGGCACATGCAATCCAACAGAAGACTTGCATACAATGAGTAGGACTTTCCTAACCCTTTAGTGATCACATGCTGCCCCTTAGGAAGGCCACTTTGTTTTTGAGTCAACTTCACCTATTTATAAAACAGGAAGGGTGACTATATTCATGCTCACCTTTCTAAAATCTGAATTTACATAGTGAGTCAAGTAACTAAAACTAATCACTAAAAAAAGTGAATACTGAGCTGGGCGTGGTGGCACACACCTTTAATCCCAGGCAGAGGTAGGAGGATTGCTGTGAGTTCAAGGCCAACCTGAGACTACATAGTTAATTTCAGGTCAGCCTGGGCCAGATTGAGACCCTACCTCAAACAACAACAGCAGCAACAACAACAAAAAAGTGAATACAATCTGCACTTTTTAAATTTCATAGAATTTTTTTTTTACTATAAATGCCTATATTAATAATTTTTATTAAAAAGATATAGCAAATAAAATAAAATGACACCCTTTATAACATTCAGATGTGAACTTCAAAGAAACACTAAAAGATTTATGAGAAGTGTTTTATGCAAGAAATTCTAATTTAAGTCAATGGATCAAGAAATAAAATAAATAAGACATCGATGCAGGAAGAAGGATTTTAGTGGGAGGGGAAAAGGGAAGAAAGAGAGTAAGTGGAGGGGCTAAATGCATTGTATAGATGTGTGAAATTGTGAAAAAACAAAGAAGAATATTTTATTCTGAATACTCATGGTCACTGACACGTGATTGTGTTAGGCTTGCACATTGCTTTATTGAATGTGAAATACAGGAAAGAGGTAAACCATATTTTTATCCATCTGTTTTCCTCTTCTGGATGTGTCCAAACCCTCCTTGAGAACAGTGGAATTAAATCTCAGTTTTTCTAGTGCTGAAAATATGATTTAAATTGACAGAGGTAATAGTAAGAGCCAAGATCAGCCTCACACCTGACAGAACTGAAAACAAAGCACACAGAAGGATTATAACTCCAGAGATTTGGCTCAATCGTGGAACTAAATTTTATAGAATTCACAATATCAGATAGATACATTCTGGTTTTAGAAATATATCAGCTGCCTTGAGTCTTAGGAGTCTTGCTCTAAGACTCTGCCTTAGACAGCTTAAGTATGCTTAAAAACTAGACCCAAATGGATCAAATTATTTCCAAATGACTTAACTATATCTGTGAACAAAGTTCAACTATACTGCTAGGACTACAAACATTCCTGTGGTGGTTTGATTCAGATGTCCTCCATAAACTTAGGTGTTCTGAATGCTAGGTTCCCAGATGATGGATATTTGGGAATTAATGCCTCCTGGAGGGATTGTATTGTTAGGAGTGGGCTTATGGGTGTTATAGCCAGTTTCCCCATGCCAGTGTTTGGCACACTCTCCTGTTGCTGTGGTCCACCTTATGTTGGCCAGGGGGGGATGTCACCCCTCTACTCATGCTATCATTCTCCCCCTGCCATCATGGAGCTTCCCCTCGAGCCTGTAAGCCAAAATAAATCTCTTTTTCCCAGAAGCTGCTCTTGGTTGGGTGATTTCTACCAGCAATGTGAACCGGACTGCAACAACACCACACTTAAAAAAGTCAAATCTGGGGCTGGAGAGATGGCTTAGCAGTTAAGCGCTTGCCTGTGAAGCCTAAGGACCCCGGTTCGAGGCTCGGTTCCCCAGGTCCCACGTTAGCCAGATGCACAAGGGGGCGCACGCGTCTGGAGTTCGTTTGCAGAGGCTGGAAGCCCTGGCGCGCCCATTCTCTCTCTTTCCCTCTATGTGTCTTTCTCTCTGTGTCTGTCGCTCTCAAATAAATAAATAAAAAATGAACCAAAAAACTTTAAAAAAAAAAAAAGTCAAATCTAGTGTCTTATTTCTAAAAAAAATGTCTACATATGGAGTCTGGGGAGAAAACTCAGTGGACAAGAGTGTTGCGGAGGACCTGAGTGTGATTCCCAGAGCCTACATAAAGGGCTGGGCATGGCTGCCTGTGCCTAGAACTCTAGCACTGAGGGCTCAGAGACAGGAAGATTGCTGGAGCTTCCTTGTAGGTCAGTGTAACTGAAAAATTGGGAGCACCATCATTGAAAGAATGACTCAACAAAATAAGGTAAAAAAGTGATGGAGGAGGATGTTTTCTGCTTGCTTCAGCATTCATGCTCAAGGGGCACATACATGCATATATGATATATGTAAATGCACTCACATATGTGCATGTGTGCGTTTTCTAGATATGCAAAAACAAATAGGAAAATAATTTGGCCTCAGTCTGTTTCCACCAAGGAGAAAAACTGACAAATAATAATTGATCCAAGAATGACATAGATGAAAACCATAAGAAGAAAAGCCCAGAACTGTTCTAACAAGTTGAACAAAGTAGAGAACATACTGAACATGTTAAACAAAGAATTAAAAGCTTGGCTGAGGAGTGTCTCATTTGGCAAAATACTTGCTGTTGCAAGCACGAGGACCTGAGTTCAGATCCCCGGCACTCCAGTCAAAGCCCAATGTGGCAGTGTGAACTGAAATCACGGTGCTTGGGAGGTGGAAATGGAATCTTGGGGTGTGCTAGCTAGTTTGTCTTGTTGAATCTCTGCATAGGTGAGCTCTAGGTTCAGTGAGAAAACTTTTCTCAAGAACTAAGTTGGATGATTGAGGAAGACATGTATGTTGAACTCTGGTCTCCATATGCACACACACATGCATGTGTATGCATATCTGCACCTGCATGTACCCCACATATGAACACACATATAACACACACAAAATTAACAGTTATGAAAAAATTCCCACAGGTTCTTAGAGATACATACTTGTATAGAATACAGAACAAATGATAGCAGCATGTTTCTCATTAGAAATAATTAAAACAAAAAAAAAAGCAATATCTTTAAGTTAATGAAAAATACAAACTATTAACTTAGAATTTTGTACCAAAGGAAATTCTTTCTGCAAAACAAAGGTTTAAAGGAGATACTTAGCTTGTTACAGCACAGTGCACTACTGCAAATGATATAATTGGGACATTATTGCCAATGATGTAAGCACAATTGCTACAGAAAAGGACACAAATGCCCTTGCTAATAAGAATTCACCACTAGGGGTTGAAGTAGTTAAAGGCACTTGCTTGAGAAGCCTGATGGCCTGGGTTTAATTCCCCAGGACCCACATAATGCCAGATGCACAAAGTGGTGCATGTCTGGAGTTCCTTTGCAGTAGCCAGAGGCCCTGGTATGCCCATACTGACTCACACACCCACTCTTTCTCACTCTCTCCTCTCAAAATATAAAAGTATTTTAAAAAAAGAATTCACCATCAGAAGGTCTGGTGATGCAGGATTTTGAGATTCAGGGAGATCACCCCAGCCCTGTGAGCTCCAACTTTTAGTTTCTTATTCATTTTAATAACATTGAGAAAATGGATTCTGAGGAGGGTAAATTATGAATTATAAGGTAGATTTAGAGAGAACTGGTGGTATCCAGTGGAAGGTTAGAAAGACTCAAGCCAGAAGGGAATTCCCCTCCTTGCCTGGATGGAGAGGGAGAAGGGAGAATGGCAAGGTAAAGGGATCAACAGGGGAGAAGCCCATGGACAGGGCACCAATACACACACACACACACACACACACACGAGCATTTCACCTCTCTGCAGAAGAAAGCTAAGAAAGTGAATAGCAAGGGGTCAAGAACTTAGAGGAAAGTCATGCATGTAACAAACGAGAAAGCACCCAAAAACAAGGCAAGAAAGTGCCCCAAACGAGAAGAAATTCTCTTGCACTTTCCCAGCCCTACTAAGAAGAGGGAAAAGCTTACCAATGCAGGAATCAGGAGAATATAATGCCAGGAGAATACAGCCAGGAGAGACAAGAGACTGACCCATAGATGGGGGTCAGACATCCAATGAGGAAGAAGCTTCTTCCCAGACTCAGGTGTGTAAGGGTTTATGGATTTCATCAGCTGACTCAGGAAGGGCCAGCCCACTAAGGTGTGCTAGACTGAGGAAGACGTAGGAAGTGCTGTTGCTGAGGAATTAATTGCTTGTAGCCCTCCTGGATAAGACTGGATCAGCCTTGGGTTCTGGTTCTTTCAGGCCAGATGAAGTGGCATCTCATTGTCCTCCTTGGGTCTTGTTCCTGGCTGACTGCCTATAAGTTATCTTGCTCTTGTTTCTCCATTGCACTACAAGAAAGGTTGAAAGAAATCATTTACTTTAAGGACAATTATGTCAGCAGGAATTCTAGGCCTATACAAAGATAATAAATGTATAAATGACAATCACATGGGGGAAATTATAAAAGATTATTTATCTAGGTATCTTAGATAATTGCTTACAGTAAAATTATATAATCACTGTGAGATTTAGGCCATGCATGCAGACAGAAAATATGTAACAAAAACAGCAAAAGTTCAGGAAGACAGAAGCATTTTCAGGTCCGTTCAGATCATGTGAAGTAATCAATGTACTTGAGCAGTGACTAAGTGGACGATTATACTATAATCCTAAAGCAGCCACTAAAATAACATTTAAAAAAATGTCTGAGTAGCTGAGCCAAGGAAGTAAGACTGAATGATTAATAATATAAATGACCTAAGGAAAGCAAAATAAATAAATAAATAACAGGACACACAGAGAGAAGCAAAAACTGATATAAAGATCATAAAATGAGGACTTCCGGTTAAGATGGCGGCGTAGGTACCACGCCAAAACAGCCTGGGGGGGGGAAGACCCAAAAAAACTCAGCAAAATACACACTTTTACTAAAAAGTGAGGTGTATAGGAAGTTGAGGCGGCAGCGGAGAAGTAGAAGAGTTCCAGAGCATCCAGAGCCTGCACAGGCGGGAACAGCGGCTCCGGGCCGCTCGGCTACCCGCCGCAACCGCGGAGCGGCAGAAAAACCGCCGGTCTCTCGGCTCGAGCCGCAGGACAAGCCAGGTGCGGGATTTTCCCCTCACACCGCGCTCTCCGCAGCTCGGGAAACGTGAGGGGAGAGCGGCAGCGAGCAACGGAGGGAGGAGCAGACCGCGAAGTAAAAGCACACGTGGAGAAACGATACAACCAGAACAGCGCGGCTCCCTCCCCTCCCCTGCCGCCTGAACCCAGCTCCAGCGAACACAGCAGCGGCCCGGGACCCGGCCACGCCAACTTGGGCTGACGGCGGGACCCAAGCAGGAGCAGAATTTGGCAGCAACTTCAGCGGCCCCAGCACCGGTACCAGTGGCCCCAGCAGCAGCGGACCCAGGAGAGCAGAGGCTTCGGGGTGAGCAGCAGCGGTGGACACGACAACGGCAGCTTCAGCAGTGGTGGGGGCTCCGGCGGTGACACCTACAACAGCTGCAGAGGCGGCGGCAGCGACTCAGTTTGCCCCGTAGGAAAAGCAAGTGCCCAGCTCCAGAAATCAGAACAGCAGCCCGACGACCCAGGCAGCAACTTGACTGAGACCACAATCACCCAAGGTAACTGGGATTGCACCAGGGAAGGGTCTCACCTGGTCACAAGCTGACTTGGATACCTCAACAGACCAGAAATCTAAACCTCTTTGTTGATAGAGGATCTGGTCATTATAATAACTACTCTTGCATACATACTCGGGGCTGTTTTTGATGGAATGGGTACAGTGTTTAGCTAAATTTTAGAATCTACCAGTATATTATTCCACTCAGCCTGCTTGAATACTCCTATAGCAGGGAAACTCAACCCCTAAGAACATCTTTGTAGATTCTCTGAGAGTCTTAAGAGCCACACCTAATACCTTAAGGTCCTACCCTGAAAATATTTTACACCAAATCAATTGATACAACTAAGAATACACAGCTAGCTAGAAAATCCAAGCATTAACTTAATCCAAGATGCAAAAATATATACATTATAACACAAGAAACACTAAAAAGCAAGACGATATAAATCCACCTAAAAGTATTAATGCATCAGAAATGTCCTCCAGTGAGAAAGAGTTAGAGGAAATGCCTGAGAAAGAGTTCAAAAGAATAATTATAAATATGTTCAAAGAGGTCAAAGAACACATGAAAACAATCAAAGAAGAAATCAAAGAGGAAATCAAAGAGGAAATCAAAGGAATCAAAGAAGAGGCAGGACACCAATTTAATGAAATAAAGAAGGCAATACAAGACATAAATAGAGAAATAGAAATAATAAAGAAAAACCAGTCAGAATTACTAGCAATGAAGACCACAGTTAATGAAATAAAAAACTCTGTAGAAAATCTCACCAGTAGGATGGATGAGGGAGAGGACAGAATATCTAAGCTAGAAGATCAGGTGGCAGACCTAATGCAGTCTAACAAAGAGAAAGACAAACTTATAGAAAAGTATGAGTGGGAATTTCAAGATATTCGGGACACTATGAAAAGATCCAATATAAGAATTCAGGGCATAGTAGAAGGAGAAGAATTCCACTCCAGAGGCATAGTAGGCATCTTCAACAAAATCATAGAGGAAAATTTTCCCCAAATTGGGAAAGAGGTGCCAATACAGATACAGGAAGCCTTTAGAACCCCAGCCAGACAAAACCCAGAAAGAAACTCTCCTCGCCACATTATACTCAAACTTCCAAACACACAAACCAAAGAAAAAATATTGAAAGCAGTTAGAGAGAAAAATCAAGTTACCTACAAAAGCAAGCCCATCAGGATTACAGCAGATTATTCAACACAAACTTTTAAAGCCAGAAGGGCCTGGAGTGATATATTCCAAGTTCTGAAAGATAACAACTGTCAACCAAGGTTACTTTATCCTGCAAAGTTATCCATCCAAATAGATGGAGAAATAAAGACATTCCATGACAAAAGCAGGTTAAAGGAATATCTGAAGACAAAACCAGCTCTACAGAAAATACTTGATAGAATCCTCCATGCTGAACAAAAGGAAAAGCACACATATAAGGAACCTAGAAAAAACCAGCCATACTCAAATACCAGTTAACAGAAGAGAGCACAGGTAGAACCAGTAACACACACACACACACACAAAAATGGCAAACATAAATACATACCTTTCAATAATATCTCTTAATATCAACGGTCTCAATGCCCCAACGAAAAGACATAGATTTGCAGACTGGGTTAAAAAGCAGGATCCTACAATTTGTTGTCTTCAAGAAACTCACCTTTCTACAAAGGATAGACATTATCTTAGGGTGAAAGGTTGGAAGACGGTGTTTCAAGCAAATGGGCCTAGAAAACAAGCAGGGGTTGCTATCCTAATATCAGACAGGGTGGACTTTAGTCCGAAGTTAGTCAAAAAAGATAAGGAAGGTCACTTTATATTGATTAAGGGCACACTCCAACAGGAGGACATTACAATCCTAAACATATATGCACCTAACATGGGGGCTCCCAAATTCGTCAAACAAACACTATTAGAACTAAGGTCACAGATAACACCAAACACGGTGGTGGTGGGTGACTTTAACACCCCACTCTCATCAATAGACAGGTCATCCAGGGAAAGAATAAACAGAGAGGCATCTGGACTAAATGAGGTCATAGAAGATATGGACCTAACAGATATATACAGGACATTTCATCCAAAGGCTGCAGAATATACATTCTTTTCAGCAGCACATGGAACATTCTCTAAAATAGACCATATATTAGGACACAAAGCAAATCTTAACAAATTCAGGAAAATTGAAATAATTCCTTGCATTCTATCTGACCACAATGGAATTAAACTACAAATCAGTAGCAAGAAAGGCTATAGAGCATACACAAAATCATGGAAGCTAAACAATACACTACTAAATGATGAGTGGGTCAATGAAGAAATCAAAAAGGAAATCAAAAAATTTATAGAGTCAAATGATAATGAGAACACAACATGCCAAAATCTCTGGGACACAATGAAGGCAGTTCTAAGAGGTAAATTTATAGCCTTAAGTGCCTATATTAAGAAATTAGAAAGGTCGCAAGTAAACGACCTAATGCTTCGCCTTAAAGCCTTGGAAAAAGAAGAACAAGGCAAACCAAAAAGTAGTAGACGGGAAGAAATAATAAAGATTAGGGCAGAAATTAATGAAATAGAAACAAAAAGAACAATCCAAAGAATTAATGAAACAAAGAGTTGGTTCTTTGAAAGGATAAACAAGATTGATAAACCCTTAGCAAATCTGACCAAAAGAAAGAGAGAAGAGACACAAATTAATAAAATCAGAGATGAACAAGGTAACATCACAACAGATTCCAGAGAAATTCAAAAAATTATAGGGACATACTATAAAAGCATATACTCCACAAAGTATGAAAATCTGAAAGAAATGGATGATTTCCTTGATCTATATGACCTACCTAAATTAAATCAAAATGAGATTAATCACTTAAATAGACCTATAACAAACATGGAGATCCGAGCAGTTATCAATAATCTCCCAACTAAAAAAAGCCCAGGCCCGGATGGATTCACTGCTGAATTTTACCAGACTTTTAAGGAAGAGCTAACACCATTGCTTCTTAAGCTTTTCCAGGAAATAGAAAAAGAAGGAATCCTACCAAACTCCTTCTATGAGGCCAGCATCACCCTGATACCAAAACCAGGCAAAGATAGAACAAAAAAAGAAAATTACAGACCAATCTCCCTCATGAACATAGATGCAAAAATTCTCAACAAAATATTGGCAAACAGAATACAAGAGTATATCAAAAAGATCATTCACCCTGACCAAGTAGGCTTTATCCCAGAGATGCAGGGATGGTTCAACATACGCAAATCTATAAATGTAATACATTACATAAATGGGTTGAAGGACAAAAATCACATGATCATCTCATTAGATGCAGAGAAAGCATTTGACAAAATCCAACATCCCTTCATGATAAAAGTCCTACAGAGACTGGGAATAGAAGGAACATATCTCAATATAATAAAGGCTATTTATGACAAGCCTACAGCCAACATATTACTAAATGGGGAAAAACTGGAAGCTTTTCCACTAAAATCAGGAACAAGACAAGGGTGTCCACTGTCTCCACTTCTATTTAATATAGTTTTGGAAGTCTTAGCCATAGCAATAAGGCAAGAGACACACATAAAAGGGATACAAATTGGAAAGGAAGAAATCAAGTTATCACTATTTGCAGATGACATGATTCTATACATAAAGGACCCTAAAGACTCTACTAGCAAGCTGTTAGAGCTAATCAAAACCTACAGCAATGTAGCAGGATACAAAATAAATACACAGAAATCAGTAGCCTTCATATATGCTAACAACAAACACACAGAGGATGAAATCAGAGAATCACTCCCATTCACAATTGCATCAAAAAAAATAAAATACCTTGGAATAAACCTAACTAAGGAAGTAAAGAATCTATACAATGAGAACTTTAAGACACTCAAGCGAGAAATTGCAGAAGACACTAGAAAGTGGAGAAACATCCCTTGTTCCTGGCTTGGAAGAATCAATATCGTGAAAATGGCAATCTTACCTAAAGCAATCTACACATTTAATGCAATCCCTATCAAAATTCCAAAGGCTTTCTTCATGGAAATAGAAAAAACAATCCAAAAATTCATTTGGAATCATAAAAAACCTCGAATATCTAAAATAATACTGAGCAACAAACAAGAGGCTGGTGGTATCACCATACCTGATTTTAACCTATACTACAGAGCCATAGTAACAAAAACAGCATGGTACTGGCACAAAAACAGACATGTAGATCAGTGGAACAGAATAGAGGACCCAGATGTAAGCCCAAGTAGCTATAGCCACCTGATATTCGATAAAAATGCCAAAAATACTCATTGGAGAAGAGACAGCCTCTTCAGCAAATGGTGTTTTGAAAACTGGATAAATATCTGCAGAAGGATGAAAATAGATTCTTCTCTCTCGCCATGCACAAGAATTAAGTCCAAATGGATTAAAGACCTTAACATCAGACTGGAAACTTTGAAACTGCTAGAGGAAAAAGTTGGGGAAACCCTCCAACATATTGGTCTTGGCAAAGACTTTCTAAATACAACCCCAATTGCTCAGGCAATAAAACCACAGATTAACCACTGGGACCTAATGAAATTACAAAGATTTTGCACCGCAAAGGACACAGTGAAAAAAGCAAAGAGGCAACCTACAGAATGGGAAAAAATCTTCGCCAGCTATATATCTGATAAAGGATTAATATCTAGGATATACAAAGAACTCAAAAAGATAACTAATAAGGAATCAAACAGGCCAATCAAAAAATGGGCTAAGGAGCTAAATAGAGAGTTCTCAAAGGAAGAAATACGAATGGCATATAAGCACCTAAAAAAATGTTCTACGTCACTAGTCATCAGGGAAATGCAGATTAAAACTACATTGAGATTCCATCTCACTCCTGTCAGATTGGCCACCATCATGAAAACAAATGATCATAAATGTTGGCGGGGATGTGGAAAAAAAGGAACCCTTCTGCACTGCTGGTGGGAATGCAATCTGGTCCAGCCATTGTGGAAAACAGTGTGGAGGTTCCTAAAGCAGCTAGAGATTGATCTACCATATGACCCAGCTATAGCACTCCTAGGCATATATCCAAAGGATTCATCTCATTTCCTTAGAAGTACATGCTCAACCATGTTTATTGCTGCTCAATTTATAATAGCTGGGAAATGGAACCAGCCTAGATGTCCCTCAACAGATGAGTGGATAATGAAGATGTGGTACATTTATACAATGGAGTTCTACTCAGCGGTAAAGAAAAATGAAGTTATGAAATTTGCAGAAAAATGGATGGACCTGGAAAGTATTATACTAAGTCAGGTAACCCAGGCCCAGAACGCCAAGCGCCACATGTTCTCTCTCATATGTGGATCCTAGCTACAGATGACTGGGCTTCTGTGTGAGAATGAAAATACTTAGTAGCAGAGGCCAGTAAGTTGAAAAGGAGACATAAAGGGTGGAGAAAGGAAGGGAGGAGGATACTTAATAGGTTGATATTGTATATATGTAATTACAATGATTGTAATGGGGAGGTAATATGATTGAGAATGGAATTTCAAACGGGAAAGTGTGGGGGTGGGGAGGGAGGGAATTACCATGGGATATATTTTATAATCATGGAAAATGTTAATAAAAATTAAAAAAAAAAAAATGATCATAAAATGAAATCTAAGTAACAATGATTGCATTGAGTGTAAATGGTCTATACTCAAGAGGAGCTAATTTGCTCTGAAAAATGCATGTAGGATTTTAGTAAATATTTTAGACTCTTTGGGCCATTTATATTGGCGGTCTCTGTGTTCTTGTTACCAAACTCTTAGAAGTGTAAAAACCTACTCCTTGTTCACAGGCCATACAAAACATACCCCTGGCCAGATTTCTCCAGTTACCCACATCTTACCAACTCTTAGTCTAAAGGTATCCATAACATATAATTCAGAGGTTTAAGATAGCTGCCAGTTCTGTGATTCTCTAATGAGTCCACTTTACATATAAAAGCAAACAGGTTAAAGGAAAAAGGTTGGAAAAAAGGCATCCTGTATTAATCCGAAAGATGCTGCAGTGGCTATATTAATGTCAGACAGATGACAATGACCACAGTAGTGCAGAAGAACATAATGACAGAGATGGGCACTCATCATCAGAGCTCACAAACTTCTTGATATTTTTGTACTTACTAAAAGTTTTAAAATACATTAAGCTAAAGCTAGTATCAGTGAAAAAGAAGTAATAGATACATACATAATTACAATCAGATTTCAGATTGTATCAGTAAAAAATTTAAGCTACCACCAACAATGTGTTTATATTTATAAGTTTATGCATTATGTATAGATTATAATGTGTGCCCATTATTCTCTTAAATTTTATTTATTTACTTATTTGTCACAGAGACAAAGAAGCAGAGAAAGAGAGAGAGAGGGAGGGAGTGGGAGAGGATGCATGTGCCAGGGCCTCTACAATGAACTCCAGATGCATGTGCAACCTTGTCCTGGAGAATCAACCTGGATCTTTTGGCTTTGCAGGCAAGAGCTTTAATCACTAAGCCATTTCTCCAGCCCTGTAAGGATTAACTTAAACTAAATATTTCATCAATGTTACCAAAACCAATATTTTGAGTGTGTGCCACTCATTATTGAAAAAAGTCTCTTGTTTAATCCAGTGTGAAGATTTGATTTATTTCATACAGAAGTTATATAAGTATTTGAACATCTTTTGGAGCTATGAATGTTACTGCAGGGAAATCTCAGTGCTAACATGAGTGGTATGCTTATTAATCAGGAACTTCCACTCAATGCCCAGGCAGCATGTAGGGCTTGGTTCTTATGGGCTAATCAGATGAGGTGTTGCACTGTTAACTTGTTTAAACAACTGGGTTAGGAACCCTTAGGAACATCATGTGGAAGACTGTTAACAAGTTCTTAAAACTGTGGATGTGCTTTTTGATGTAATGCTCATTATTTTCAGAAAAAGAAACAATGAGGGAATAATTTCAATTATATGTTTTCAAAACTTCCTTCTGTATCTTGTTCTCTTACACATGTAAAACTGTCATTTTTATAATAATATTACCTTTCCTCATTAAGGATTGGTTAAACACAGTTTATATTTTTAAATGTCTGTATTATGCCAACAGCATCTCTGTATCATTCAAAAAAGCAAACAATCGCTCTTTTTCACTCTCTGTCCATCTCCCTGTCTCTGTGATTGCAATGTGTCTTGAAGAATTGTAGGACTTATACTTGCTTCAGTCCATATCAACATGTAAATGTTTCTATGGAGGAAACGGTTTCCATAGTCATTCCACATTCATTACTATTATAAAGATGTCTCTTTATTCTGAGGTCTTACTTAAAAATTAAGCTGAATTTGATGGATGACCAACCACAGCACCTTATATGTCTCGCTTTGGTTGGTCTTGTTCCCAGATGATGGAGGCAATGATTGAGTTGCATATGTGTGGTCATTACTGTCACTTCTGAACCTGGGATACTATATCAAGGTTAATTTATGTAGTATTTCTGTCCTGTAGATTATGGACTCATATAAAACAAGTCACTTACTACTGAGAACATAACTGCTAGGCCATAAATCTATCCTTTTATGACTCATACATTGTAGTTATAGTTTAGTTTTATGGAGCTTTTTTGAGACAGGGTTTCATACATTCAAAATTGGCCTTGAATTCACTATGTTGCTGAGGATGGATTTGAACTTCTGATCCTCCTCCCTCTATTTCCAGAGGACTGGGGTTACAGTTGTGCACCACCATTCTTGATTTGTGCAGTGTTGGGATTGAACCTGGAGCTCTGTTTATGCCAGGTAAGTACTCCCTATAAACAAAACACAGATGCATGTGAGTCTGCTTTACATCTTTACATAAGTACTGGGGAATCAAACCCAGACCACCAGGATTTGCACAAAAGCACTTTTATCCACTTAGCCATCTCCCCAACTCATAAGCAGTAGTTTTAAAGGGAAAAATACATATTTAGATTCTCTATTGAAAGTTTAAAATTAGCAGAATGTGACATAAATAACAACGAATAGAAGAAAATGGCATGGGGAAAGGATCTGATGGGAGAAGAGAAAACAAACAAAATTGACTCTACCTTTTAAAAATCCTGCTTTGAAAGTAGGTTTAATTACAGTCTTGAGAAGGCACTGATATTAGAATGTGACATTTTCATGAGTATCTCCAGGTAGGTATTCATTCACATCTTCCCAGTCCATAAACTTCACTTCAGTGGAGGAAAAAGTTCTGAAGGTTGCCTTGATTTGTGGGATCCATTTTTAATCATATGGACACAAGAAGACCACAGTATGAAGTTCTAATTTTTATATCAAAATATTTCTCTATTTCATAAAGAAATCCTTAGTATGACCTTGAATTAAACTGAAACTACATGATAAATAATTAAGGTAAATAAGACATATCTACATGTTTGGTCCCACAGTTTATGCTCATGCAATATTTTCTATCTGTCCATCATTTTAAAAATTGAATCAAACTTCCAATATACAAATAAGATTCAGCACAAAGGAATCTTGTATTGAAATTCCTGTCTATCAAAAGCATTCCATAGATCTCAACTCTTCTGAAGTTAGAAAATAGGTAGAACATAATATTTCTTCTCTCATTCTACTTTATTATGCTTTACTCTTACTAGACCCTCATTACACCAAGTTTAACAGTGTCTTGGGCAAAGTAAGTTGACATTTTCAATCACCACTCCTTTATAGTTAGTGGTGTACAAATGCCCTTTTAATTAAACTGTTTTCAATACAGATAATCTCTAAAGAGTTCAGTAGGTTTTAAACTGTACTTAAGTTTTGTAAATGGAAAATGTTTCAATTCAATTATCTCAAAGGTAAAAGAGATTAGGTGAAAACCAGATAGCCCCAAGAAATCTTTATCATCCCCACTGTTTACTATCAATGCATATTTTGTGGCTAATCTCACTATTTTCCCAAATTACCAGAGTTCAAGCATCCTCTTGTTTTGAGTACATTAATTCATTCCAAAACTCAGGAACCCTGATGCTTGCTCTGGTTTCATTCACATAATCATATATTACTTGTAAGAGTGCTCACAAGAATGTTGAATATACCACCAATGTAGTACATTAACTGATACTGGCAATATGAAAAGGAAAAGTTAGAATTTTCATTTATACTAGTTTTATTTAGAAACCAAGTAGGCAAAAGGTGTTATAAAACCTGCTAGTTACTTTCATATTATGTAAAAATAAGATGAATGATTACTAAAGAGGAAACAAAGCAATGAGATGTTTTTAGTAAAGCAATATATTTTTTGAAGCAGAGTCTCCCTGGAACCCAGGCTGACCCTGGAACTCATTCTGTTGCCTAGGCTGGCCTGAAAAGCATGATTATCCTCCTATTTCAGCCTCCAGAGTGCTGGAATTATAGTTGTGAACCACCACTCTGGCCAGTTAGAATAGTATTTTAATATCAATTTAATATTTTAAAGGGCACTTATAACATTTGCAACAGTAATAAATCACTATGTAGTATTACTAGTGTAACCATTAATAACCATTCTTGTGGAACTGCTCATAAAAAATGCTAGGTAATCTATTTAAATTAAAGATTTTCTTTTTTCTTAGTTTTTATTTCTATGATTTTATTTATATCATTTACTTCTAGTTATATTTTTCAGGAAATCAGTTTTTCATATTGTCTCATTCAGACTTCTGTTCATATTGTTATTCAATAGACCACCTCGAACATGTCTATTTTAAGATCTTTTCTATTTTTCTCTTATTTCATGATGTGAATTCCCTGGGACATTATAGCTGTGACTATGTTTTCTGGCAGGTTGCACCTTTACTCTTTTGTTAGGTTGACTGTGAATTATTTTGAAGTTTTTTTGAGAAATTCATTTCCATGGAAGCTCTGCCTGCCTTCCTGTGAACAAGTCTCTTTGAGGTAGTGTGATGGTTGCCTCTGCACAAGCTCTAAGAGGTTTGTTAGTACTGAACCAGTTTTGCATCAGCTTCCCAGACTGACATTTCTGTGCATTTCACATAGAATGACTAGGTTTCAGCTTTCTCAGTTCTCTTTTTCCATCTACAATCTAAAGTAGTTGACTTGTATGTCATATCCCTAGAGCTGCGGCCAAATTGCTCCATTTTGTCCTTTCTTGGTTTATGGCTCTATGGAAAAGAAACCCTTCAAATACAGTGTTCTTAATATTTGAGAATGTATCTGTAAGTCCTGGACATAAAGCATGAAATCCTGATGTTAAGTAAGAGAGACTTGGATTTCCTTGCTTCTGACTTTTATGATCTGTCAAAACCATAAATCCCTTGAAGATTCATAATCCTCATTTCTATAAAAGAAAGCAAGTCTAAAAGCTGTAACATCAGAGAGCTTGTGAGCAAACCTCTAGCACATGACAGATAAACTTCTTAGTTGCATAAGATGTTTCAATTCCACAGACCCAGGTGATTTTGAGTCAATGATAGTATTCGTAGTAGAAGCTGGTCTTCGTCTAGAGAAAATGTTTACATATGTCTTTAGTAACCCATCCTGCCTATTGCTTGAAATTCTATGAAGTCTAAGCCCACAAACATTCCAATTCTCATGTTTTCATTGTACACCTGCTTGGGTGGCTCAGTGTTCCTTTTCCATTTTGATACTTAGGTTTACTGACTGATGCTTCTAAGATGGAATCTAAGCAAATACAGCAAACCAAAGTTCAGTCAAAACAGCTACCATTTATTTGTAACTTATCTGCTAAACATTTTGATTTATTCAATATTTTCAACAACCTTATGGATCATTTTTTTCCTACTTTATTGACAAAATTGTGACAATGATTTGGTGTTACATATCTAAAGTCATGCAATACTACATATGTTTGTGTTTAAGATAAATCTCAAACCTACATTTCCATGGTGCCCAAACCATAGAAGCTTCTACCAGCTGCGACTAACTGACCTCCTTTATGGCTGCCTTATTGTGATGATGATTGTGATGCTGAATGCTATTTTGCATCTGCATCCTCATTTTTAAATAGTTGTTAAGTGTTAATTCCTCTATTTTTCCAACCTATGGTGAATATAGGTTAAAAACTTTTCTGCAATAAATAAGGTGGATGCTTTAAGAGAGGAAAACAATGATTTTTGAACACTCATTTTATGTTTTTTGGTGACGGTGAAAGTAGTTTATAAGAGATCAGAGAAGTGTGTTCTTTAGTTTTTCTGTTGATAATTACCATCTCGTTGTAAGTGCTATGATAGAGAAAAGCAGGCTCATAATTGGTGACCAGCTTACTGGCTGTTCTAATAGGTGACTACATATGTTCATGTGTTTTTACAATGGGGTCAGTTTCTTGTCCAAAACAGTAGGTCCATTTTTCTTCATGTCATAATGGAACTGAATGTGCTCATTTAAATTGGCACCAAGTACAGAAAGGTCTGGTGATGTTCTTTGTTTGGAAAGAGTGAGACTGTGCTTACTACCACAAAACAAATTCCCAGATGTATGGCACCTCAACTGCTGCTCAGGGGCTCTGCTTCTGTGTTTCCACAGCCAAATAAGCTCTTAATCTCCTGTTCCCAACTTACTTTGTTTTCCTTAAGGTAATTACACCCTATTTTCACAAGAAATGTACGGCTCTTTTTTCTATATAGAACACAAAGGACAGGAGATGAAATGAACATTATGAAAGAAATATTGTTTCTGAAAGAGTCCTAGGGCCATTTTGGCCAAGAAAGCAGCCAAGTCATAAGAAATGAGGATTAAGATGGGATGTACTATCTGAGACAACCTGTCTAGAAGCAAGTTATAATTTATACTAAAATTTCCTAGCCAGAGCTTGGAATCTAACCTCATCAAAGTGCTTATAATGAGATGGTAATTACATACAAAAACTCAAACGGTATACTTTGCAGATCTATAGTCAACCATATGCAATGGCATGTATGACTAAGACATAGAAAAATGTGTAACCCGTAAAATTTGATTTCTAGTACTGTCTCAGGAGAATTGAGTGTCATTGATTAGTGAAGTACATTCAAAAACTCTGAATGAATGTAATGCCTCAAGTTGGGAAGGTTCAGAATCAAATATAATTGGCTATGGCAAAACCCTTACACTTGTACTCAAATGCATAACCAAAATGATTAAGGTTGGTTATTATTATTATTTGTTGTTGCTATTATTATTATTATTATTATTATTATTATTATGTGAGTGTCCATGTGCATGTGTGTATGTATGGGCACGTGTGTACCACAGTGTGTGTGTGTGTGCAGAAAAGAGGACCACGTCTGGTGTCAGTCCTCTCCTTGTACCTTGTATGAAACAGGCTTTCTTTTTTTTTTTGCCATTATAGAACACCAGACTAGCTAACTTGTGAGCTTTAGGATTCTGCTGACTCTACCTCTCATTGCTGTAGATGGGCTGAAATTACAAACACATGCATTGCTTGTCTCCAGCTTTATATGGATTCTGGGGATCTGAATTCCAGCTGTCAGGCACATGCATCGAGCCCTTCTAACCATAGAGCTATTTCCTTAGGTGAGGTCTATTATTTAATGTAAAAACAACTCTAGATTGAACAAATAAAGATTGGTAAGGCAAACCCTAACAGTAAAAAAAAATCAGACAAATAGAAGTATTTTATTGGTAAATAAAAAATAAACTTGTCTACCTTTCAAAGGTAAACAGGCTAAATGTTGGTTCTGGAATTCACAACATTCTTAAGAAAATGAAAATGGCTACTTAATCCAATTTATTTTTATTTGTAGTTTTGGACATTAATTAGAAATATTGTTTTATTAGTCACTTGAACATCTACTTTTATGCCTTTTAATTCATATGCAAGTATTGGTGTGCTCCTTATTAGCTACAAATGCTAAATAAGTCCAAATATAGATAATATGCCTCCTTTATAGGTTTTCCCCTTAGTCTTGTTTGGATCTCCCTATGTCTCTTCAGTGAATGAATTATTATTTTAATGAAAGTAAAAGTAGGTAATCTAAAAGTAATACTTTGCAAGATTAGTGATATTTAATGTCTACTTTCTCCCATGGTTGTATTTTCTTCAACACCCCTTCCCAAGAAAACAATGAGAAAACAGAAACAAGTAAAAGCCGTTTTGAAACACCATTTCAAAAATGGTTTGTGGATGAAGAGCTTCCTATAGCTGGTCAGAGAAGAGCATACTTATTTATCTAAGGCACAGTGGAAATAATTTTTGTCAGAGTATTCATTGTTTACTACTGGCAACTTTTCTAATTCTACATTTAGAAATACTAGAGTTATACAAATATCTACATCTTAGAAATTCTGAAAAGGGGCTGGAGAGATGGCTTAGCAGTTAAGGCCTTTGCCTGCAAAGCCTAAGGACTCATGTTTGACTCTTTATATCCTATGTAAGCCAGATGTACAAGGTAACACAAGTGCTCAAGGTCACACATGTGTACAAGGTGGCACATTTGTCTAGAGTTTGATTACAGTGGCTGGAGGCCCTGACACAACAATTTTTTCTCTCTCTTTCTCACTCTCTCTCACTCTTGGTCTCTCACATAGAAAAAAAATAAATAATAAGGTCATTCTGTTGGGTTTGCCTCAAAAGAAAAGTTTGTAGCTACCCCAAATGCAGCACAAACATTTGGATCTTGCTGGCAAAGAGGACCCTTCTCAAAGGTGGCTACATGGATCAGTTTCTGCTAAATCTCCTGGGAAATAAAGAGTTAGTTCTCTCTGGAATATGCTCTGTGCTCACCAACGTGGGAGCAATGTGTATAGTGTCCATCTGAGAGGACTGGCCTTGAAGTTAGATTACCTGGTGTGACCTCAGGCAAATTCCACAAGCTTCCAAGATTCAGTTTTTCTCATTTACAGAGAAGAAAAAGCAATAGTTTTTTTCATTGTAGGATTAAAGAAAATATTGCATTTTTTGCATAATAATATCTTAGTTATGATTGTTACTGTTGCTGCTACAGGTAGATGTATGTGGATTAAGAAATCACAATAGTGGGCTAGAGGGATTGTTTAATGGTTAAGGAGCTTGCACACAAAGCCAAAGGACCCAGGTTTGGTTCCCCAGAACTCATGTAAGCCAGATGTACAACGTGGCATATGAATCTGGAGTTCATCTGTAGCAGCTGAAGGCCCTGGCACGCCCATTCTTTCTCTCTTTCCCTCTGTAAAATAAATAAAAATAAAATATATTAAAAAAAAGAAAGCACAATAGCAAACTTTTGGTCATCAGCTTCATTGAAAAGAAACTACCTAATAAGAAACAAGGAACTTCCTATTTTACAGTTAAAATTATCTTTGTTTTTGTTTTAAAGATAGCCTTAATTTATTAGTACAACCACTTCACTATATTGTTATCAAAGAAATACAATAGTAAGCAGTTCTTTAAAAATAAAATCCAGGGCTGGAGAGATGGCTTAGTGGTTAAGCGCTTGCCTGTGAAGCCTAAGGACCCCGGTTCGAGGCTCGATTCCCCAGGACCCACGTTAGCCAGATGCACAAGGGGGCACACGCGTCTGGAGTTCATTTGCAGTGGCTGGAAGCCCTGGCGTGCCCATTCTCCCTCTCTCTCTCTCTCTCTCAGTCTCTCTCTCCTCCTCCTCCTCTCTGTTGCTCTCAAATAAATAAATAAATAAACAAAAAAAATTAAAAAAAATCCAAAGTAATTGCATTTATGGGTCTACAAAAATATTTAGTAGAACTTTACATGAACATATGTACCAAACTCATTTGTACATTTTTCTGATATTCTCATAGAAAAATAAAGGAAGTGGATGACAATAAAGGTTCAAAGAAGATTTCTTTTACAAAAGTAGAAATGTGAATATTTTCTCAAGAGATTTAAATATATTTAATGACTAAAATATATGAATTAGAATGGAATGACTAAGTTATAGAAAACATGGAGTAACTAAATGTGTACAACAGACAATAAAAATTGAAAGTTGACTCATTGAAATTGCAAGGAAATACAAAAGTTGGTCTAAATATTCCAGCTGTTCATGTTTCCCTGGTTCATTTTTAAAATAAAATTTTATTGACAACTTCTATACTCACAGACAACAAACCATGGTATTTCCCTCCCCTCCCCTGCTTTCCCCTTCTTAACTCTGCTCTCCATCATATCTCCTGTCTCTCTCTCTCCATTAGTCTCACCATTTTCTCCTATTATGAGGGTCTTGTGTAGGTATTGCTGGGCACTGCAAGGTCTTGGATATCAAGGCAAATTTCTGTCTGGATGGAATGTAAGGAGTAGTACCCTTCCTTTGGCTCTTACATTCTTTCTGCCACCTCTTCTGCAGTGGACCCTGAGCCTTGGAGGATGTGAGATGTTTCAGTGATGGAAACTCCTTCCTTTCTTCTCAGCACAGTGTTGCCTTTTGGGTCATTCCAGTCATCATCTCCATCTGAAAAGAGAAGCTTCTCTAACCAGAAGTGAGAGTAGCAGTAATATATGATATGAACATTAAGTGTACTGCTTTCAGGGCAATTTGGTGAGAGTAATATATATATATATATATATATATATATATATATATATATATATCCAGATAAGAGCAGGCTTTATACCCAGGCTCATAACCTCCCCTGCCATAGGCTTTGGATTAGGTTTTAGTACTAGGCATGTATCCCCTCCCATAGAATGGCCCTTCGGTCCAATTAGAGACCAGTTGGTTTCCCCCAGAGCAGACATACCACTATTGCACTTGTTTAGTCATTTGGCTTGTCTGGCCAAACTTGAGGCTTCCAGTGTCCACTATTTTTACCACTGATGACATCTGTCTCCCATAGGGCTGCATACAGTGCAGCTTTTACCAGCTTTCAGTTAGCTGGCCTATAGGGAGAAGATTTTCTACTCAGAACAGGCTTGATTTATCAGTGACTTTGCGGCTCAGGCATGTGAAGTCTTCAGCAATAGGGTCTTACCATCTGTTTCTCATGGGAAACCAAAGGCCTTGGCAATAGGCTGTAATGTTTTGGAGGCAACAGGGATCTCCCTGGCCAACAACTCACTGGAAGGTATCCCATCCCTGGCACTGAAAATTTTCTAGTAAAGATCTATGGCTTCTGGACATGCCATTATTTAAGAAAGTAGATTTTCATATGTCTTATTCAGAATATCTTGAATTTTGATTGACCCTCCCCACTTCTTTTATCTTTATGCATTTAAACATTTTTTATAATTTTAGATAGATATTTGAATTAGTGGTGCTTTTTATATCTTCCTTTCTAATATATTAATTTAATAATATAAATTTTCTTTGATGCTGCTTTAGATATATTATAAAAGCTTTGCTGTATTGTACTTTAATATATATTTGATTCAAAATATTTTGGAATTTTTGTGATTTCATCTTTGACTTTTGGATTATGTATAAGTGTTACTTTTTGTACTTAAGTCTGTGTTAATAATTAAAAGAAGATATTTCATTATGATAGATTAATTAATCATGAAACAATTTGAAATATGACTCTCATATTAATCAAACAATTAATATTTTATGTCATGAAGCAAGAATAACAGAATGAAAAAACAGACAGACAAAGCTGAAATCATATTGGAAGATTTTTATACTATCTTTAAAATTTGCTCTGTCTTGTTACAACTGGTTGAAAAAGAGGTAAAACGTAAAGAAATATAAAGAGTAAAAACATGGTCATAATGTCAACTTAATTAATATTATCACATTGTACCTGATAATGGTAGAATATGCATTCTTTCCAGTATATGTATGATATTTACCAAATTTTGTTGTATATTAAACCAATATTCAAGATTCAACATATCTGGTAGGGTACTAACTAGGAGCACATAATCTAGATTTTTTGTGGCCTGTTTAAATTTTTTGTGGCCTGTTTAAATGAGATATGTAGGGCTGCAATGTTCTAAAAGTTGTTTTTGATCCATTGGAATTTAGGAATGGGTTAAAAGGCCAAAAATCCAGAAAGAGATTCAATAATACTGATATAGCACCATAGGCCATGAAGTTAGTTTGGAAAGACACACTGGATGGTAGTAGGGAAAAAGTATTTGACAGCACCTCCACCAAAGGCTGCCAGGAACAGGTTAAAGGACTGTTCTGTACAAATGATTCTACTTTTTATTAGTCTTGCCACAGGGGGAGGGTGTGGTTTAAGAAAAACTAAATACTATAGCACTGAAAATCTTTCCACATTCAAGGTTACTCTGGAAAATGAAGACCCCAGTAAAATTAGAATTTCAGATGAACAAGTAATTTTAGTATACTGTCTTATGCAATATAAGAATGATGCCTTTAATAAAAGTTTCACTGTTTTTCTAATATTCAAATATAACTAGCTGTCCTATGTTTTTATTCACTGAATTTAGCATGCATACCTAAGCGCAACGATATCTTGGGAAAAGCTAGTGAAAGTGATGGACTCATAGCATGACTATTTGACAGGCATTTTTAAAACTAGAGAACATGGCCTGTTCAGAGAAAGGAATTTCTATTTGACTACAGCTTAATTTGAAAAGGACACACAGTAACAAGGAACTGAAGAGAGAAAGAGACAAAATTCAATTGTAATTTCACCTAAGCTAAAGAGTATGGTGCTGTAATTGCTCAAAAAATCACATTGAATAATGATAATTAGAATTAAAAGGAGGCAAGTAGTATTCAAGTGTGAGTAGGAATGACTGAATATGGATTGATTACCTATCAATACAGTCTTTATTCATAAGGTGTGATTTAAAATTATGGATCCATGAGTGTTTAAACAGAAATGTTCCATTGCCATACCAACATAATAATACCTTATTATGTCACCTTTCAGCACATTGTTTATAATATAAGTACACTACTTTAAATCTATGGTTGCCAGGAGATCCAAAATACTTTTTGCATTTAGGTAATTTAGTCCTCACTGAGACAAAACACTAAATTATGATTTAAGAGTCTGTGTAAATGTACATGATATTGTGATAAATACCACAAACACAAATAGGTATTATTGAATTCAATCTCTGAAGTACTTCTGTCTGAAATTCAAAAGGCCATAAATATAATATTCTTCTGTGGATTTGATGGAAAGTTTCTCAACACTACTTCTCTGTGGAACTGCCCTAGCACTCCTTTAGGCTTAGTGACTCCTGATGCCTGGAACTATCCCTGGACACTATTTCATCAAGTTTCACATTATATATGGACAGGTGAAGTTTAGTTATTCTGCAGACACTGTAATATTAAACTCATTGTTCATAGGCAAAATACTTTCCTTCCATGTTAACTAAGAGTATTGTAATGGAAGTGTTACTTAAACATGTTAAGACATGAGCCTATCTCAAGAAAGATATAAATTATAAATTACAAGTCTGAGTAAGCTTCTAAAATGTTTAAAATATTGAAAACTGATAGACTGTACTATTTTGATAAAAAAAATACTGTATCTCTACTTGAAAATGTAGAGATGACTGCTAAGAAGTGGTCATAGAAATGGTACATTGCTATGCTACTCTATATGGCTTGGCTCATAATGAGTCCATAACATGATGCCATTCTTGGGAGGTGATGAAAAGTAAGAGAGGGGGCTTTAGGAAAAAGTAGGTCACTGAGAATATGTCCCTATGGTTATGTGTTCCACTACCTCCTTCTGAATTCATTCATTCTCTGTGTTCCAATCACCATTATGTGGTCTTTTCTGTCCACTATGCACTCCATGCCATGATGGATTGGTATCTCTGAACTTATTGTTTAAATAAAGAATTCCTCCTTTTAAGGTTTTTAAGTAAGGCATTTGGTCACAGTGACAACAAAGCTAGAATATCCAGGTCAAGCAATTTTACATTCAAACCAAACATACTTTAGAGTAAACCCACTATTTTCATATTTTAAATTGCTAAACCCTAATAGCTTTCCATACTATATTTTTGTGGTCCTGAGAATAAAACCCAGGACATCATGTATGCTAGGCAAGTGCTCTACCACTGAGCCCATCTCATTTATTTTTTCTTTTTGGTTTATTTTTATTTATTTATTTGAGAGAGAGAGAGAGAGAGAGAGAGAGAGAGAGAGAGAGAGAGAAAGAGGGAGAGAGAGAGAATAGAGAGAATGGGCACACCAGGGCCTCCAACCACTGCAAACGAACTCCAGACACATGCGCCCCCTTGTGCATCTGGCTAACGGGTGTCCTGGGGAATCAAGCCTCAAACTGGGGTCCTTAGGCTTCACAGGCAAGTGCTTAACCGCTAAGCAATCTCTCCAGCCCCCAATTCATCTATTTTTATTTTTAATTTTGGTTAGGGATATTAAGCAAAATCAAGTGAAGTAGGGATTTAGATCGCTCTAATTTCTTTCCCTTACAATCACAATGAGTCTTTTTTATTTTGTGCTATAGCCATTCTTCTAAAAGACATTATCCATCTTCATTCTCTGAAGCCTATTGTAGCCAGGTTTTTGTACCCCTTATTTTATTTTATTTTAGTTCAGTTTAGTTTAGTTTCATTTAGTTTAGTTTAGTTTTTTGGTTTTTCAAGGTAGGGTCTCACTCTAGCCCAGGCTGACCTGGAATTCACTATGGAGTCTCAGGGTGGCCTTGAACTCACTATGTCTAAAAACTGGGCAAGGGATTATGACTCCTCACTTGAGCAATTGCCTTTAGACTTACAAATATCATCCCTGGATTTCTTTTGATTGTATACATGAGGTGTTATGTATAATATTCCTGTGCGTCTTGCCCTTAGGAACAGTCCTTGGTGGTTTAGGGCCCTTATTGACCTTGTTGTTAGTTGTGATAATTGAACTCCCATTGCTTCTGAATATCTGGTCTCTATTATCACTCTTCCCATCAATCTTGTTGCTATCAGATCACCCAGTACTGGATTATCTTCCTTCTGTTTATGACAGTAACACTGTGCTTTTCCCTCCTCTTATCAATACATACTTCACTACTTGGATTATTAGAGTATATTCATAGAGTAAGTGATAAAAGATTCTGCTGGATTTTTCAATATAGCAGATGCATGTCTCTGATCTTTTTGAGGTATAGTGGTTCTGACAATTCTACATCATTTAGCAATATCCAGAACATTCCCCAAGTTTCTAACATCATCCCCTTAGCACATTCCTCCTGTGACTCTCTAATTCAGCATCACAGGAGTGTTCCCTAAGCAACTTCTGCCACTGTGCTGCACACTGTTGTGCTCATGGGGCCAGCTGATGAGCAGTGTATTATCTGTTCCCAGCTTATAGTGTGTGGTCAAGAATGCCCAAAGTTGGCTTCCAGGTCCAGTACCCTGCCAAGTCAGTACAATTCTATGAGCAACATTTGGCCTCATCTGGATTCTATTCCACATGCTGTTTATGACACATCAGAGTCCAGCTCTTGGTAACACAGATGAGCCAAACATCCCAGTTCCTTTCCTCAGCAGCACAACACTTCTGGACCACGATTCAGTTCTTATTGTCTAATTATTGTCCAGAGAGGAAGATCCTTAAGGAGGGAAGCATGAAGCACTGTTCTATGAGTTGCCTGCTTCCTATGAACCCACTGTCTAGGAAATGGGCTGCTCCTGCTTCAGGGCTGGTACCTTCAGGTAATTTGGCCAATCAATGTTCTCCACTGGGGACTGGAGAGATTGCTCAGTGTTTAAGGCTCTTTCCTGCAAAGCCTAACAACCTAGGTTCACATCCCCAGTACCCATATAAAAGCAGATACCAAGATGGCACATGTGATAGTAAAGGTGTTGTCATCTTGATCTGCTTAGTAATCCACAGAAATCCCTTTCAGGTGGGTCTCAGAAGTTGCTTCTAGGAAGGATCAACTAAAAGAGGAAGTCCTTCCCCCAGAGTGAGCCCTTCCCCCAGAGCGGCGGGCTCAGCTCAGAGGGGGACTTTATATAAGGAAGCTCTGTGTAAAAAGAGCCTCTTCCTTCTTTTTTTCCACTTGGCTGCTGGAGCTGCTTGCTACCTTCCAGTGTGGATTGAAGACAAGTGTGGACTAAAGACCAGCATCAACTGAAGACCCACATGGATCGAAACCCAGTGGCTCCTCAGGAAGCCTCCAGCCTTTCTGGTATCATCTGCAGTGCCAGGTCGGGACTGCTGAGGCATCTGGCCAAGTGGACTGAGCAGATACCAGGTTCAGTGATTCTTGGGCCTACAACTGCTATTGGACTACTGAAAACTAATCCAATAAATTCCCTCTTAAAATAATTCATTCTAGCAGTTCTGTTCCTCTAGAGAGCCCTGACTAATACAGCACATATGTCTGGAGTTCATTTGCAATGTTTGGAGACCCCGGTGTGCCCATTCTCTCTCTCTCTCTCCCCTTACAAATAAATAAAATATGAAAAATATTCTCTATTGTATTCTCATAAGTATCCACATTCTGTGTGTTAGTGCTATATTTTTTCTTTAACAGATCCCTGTCTTTGACATAAGAAACATGCCAGAACTGACATACACCCATCACTAAAGCTTCATTACATTTTAGTGTTATTATCATCACATATGTGTGGTGGTTTGATTCAGGTGTCCCCCGTAAACTTAGGTGTTCTGAATGCTAGGTTCCCAGCTGATGGAGATTTGGGAATTAATGCCTCCTGGAGGGAGTGTATTGTTGGGGGCGGGCTTATGGGTGTTATAGCCAGTTTCCCCATGCCAGTGTTTGGCATACTGTCCTGTTCCTATTGTCCACCTTATGTTGGCCAAGGGGTGAGGTCCACCCTCTGCTTATGCCATCGTTTTCCCCTGCCATTGTGGAGCTTCCCCTCAAGTCTATAAGTCAAAATAAATCCTTTTATTTTCCCCACGAGCTACTCTTGGTCAGGTGACTGTTACCAGCAATGTGAACCTGACTGCAACAATATGACTTGCACAAATGAATGGCATTCACTGTGACATATCCATAATGCATCTAAGGTACCCTGACACTGTGAATTCCCTACTTCCTTCTCTTGCTGAACCTCCACAACCTCTACCTAGTACCCCATCCCCTTCCCAAATAGTCCCTTTGGTATTTTCAGGTGAAGTTTGTTCTACTTCCATATTTCACATAGGAGTAAAACATGCCATATTTGTCCTGTTTCTGGATTATTTTTCTAAGCATGTCAACCTACCTCTAGTTCCACCCATTTACCTATAAATAACATGACATCAACTTTCTCAGTGGCTGTGTAATATACTTCATTATGTATTTGTTCAGATATTTGCCCATTTCTTTTGTTTATCATACTTTATGTTATTTATGTTGTATGGATAAAAGTATGATGCTGTCACACGAATGGTTAGCAAAGATTTTCTCCCATTCTGTAAGTTGTCTTTTCATCATATTGTTTTTTTTTTACATAGTGTTTCTCACATGCATTGTTTGCATATTGTATCTTACAATGTGATGTTATCCCCTCTGTCAATCTGCTTTAAAAAACATTGTTTCTTTATTTGCAAGCAAAGGGACATAGAAGAGAGACACATAGTGATAATAGACATTCCAGGACCTGCAGCCCCTGTAAATAGACTCCAGATGCATGCACCATTTTGTGTGTTTGGCCTTATGTGGGTACCGGGGAATTGAACTCAGGTTGTGAGGCTTTTCAGGCAAGCAACTTAACCACTGAGTTATTTCTCCAGCCCTAAATCTGATTTTATATACTGAACTTTCTGAGACCATGAACCCAAATAAAGCATTTCGCTTTTATCTTAAGTGTTTGTCACAGTGATGAGAATCTGAGTACCACAGCTGTGCTGCATGTGTGCTTTGCTCTGGACCTCTAATCGGTGTCATCATTCTGCACGTAAGTGTCATGGCATTGTCCTTGCTGTGGTCCTGTGGCACAACATGAAATGTAGCATTGTGATGCTTCCATCGTCAGTCTGCTCAGGACTTGTGCTACTTGGGGTCTTTTGTGTCACCACGTGAATTCTATGTTTGGTTTTATATTTCAGTGAAAAATGTGATTGGCATTCTTATGGACATTCCACTTAACTTGAAGATGGCTCTCAGAATTATGGCCTCTTTTAGTAGTATTAATTCTCTCTCACTGAATATTAAAGGTATTTCCATCTTTTAGTGTCTTCTTCATTTACTTTCTTTAGCATTTTATAATTTTCATACCCTTGATTAGTTTGAACTAGATATTTTTTGAAAATATTGAAGATAAAATTCTTTTCCTGGCTTACTTTTCAGCGAGTTCATGATTGGTATATAGAAAATTGCTGATCTTGCATGTTGATTATGTGTTGCTCTGTTGAACTTGTTTCTTGATGCTTAAATTCTGCATTTTCTGTGTAGAAAATTGTCTCATCTTCAAATGTTAACACATTGACTTCTTGTCCCATTGGAATGCCATTTCTTTCCCTTGCTTCTGTGATGGTTATAATTTCAAGCACTATATTGAATAGAGTGGAGTGAGGCCCTTGTCTCATTCCTTACTTTTACAGACATAGTTTCAGTTTTCTCCTAATTGCTATTATCTTGGTTATGGGTTTCTCATATGTAGACTTTACTGTGTGAGGTTGATGATCATTCTTTATGTAATTTAATCAGGGCTCTTATCCTGAAGGTATTGTTGAATTTTAACAAAGTCCTTTTTCTTTGCACATTGAGGTGATGATGTGATTTGTATTATTTATTTGAATTATGTGCTTCATTATATTTATATTTTGCATGTATATATGTGGCGTGTTTGCATTGTATGTGGATGTTCATATGTGCCTGTGCACAATTGTAGATATGTATGTAGAGGCCAAATGTTGATGGCGAGTATCTATTTTTTTTTTTTTTTCTTGAGGTAGGGTCTCTAGCCCAGGCTGACCTGGAATTCACTATGTAGTCTCAGGGTGGCCTCAAACTCATGGCCATACTCCTACCTCTGTCTCCTGAGTGCTGGGATTAAAGGCATGCACCACCACGCCTGGCTCTTCCACTTTACTTTTAACACAGGCTCTCTCAGTGAACAAGAGAGCTCACTGATTTGGCCAGGCAAACTAGCCAACAAGCTCCAGGGATCCCCTCTGTCTACCTTTACAGTGTACCCAGGTCCTCATGATGGACTTTACAGACTGGAATAAAACAAGGTTAATCAAGGAATAGGGTCCTTTTAATGTCTTTTTAAAATTTTTTTTTCATTTCTTTATTTATTTCACAGAGAAAAATGGGAGAGAGAGAGAGAGAGCATGCCAAAGGCCTTTAGCCATTGCAGATGAACTCCAGACATGTGCACCTCCTTGTGCATCTGCCTAACGTGGGTCTTGGGGAATCAAACGTGGATCCTTTGGCTTTGCAGGCAAACACTTTAACCGCTAATCCATCCCTTCAGCCCTAATGTTTTCCTGAATTTACAGTTTTAATTGGAGAGTTTATTTTGTATTGCTTCTCCTCAAGATTATTCATATATCTACCATTTTTCTTTTTATTGTTTTTTGGTTACCAGGCAAGGATCAGTGTATACCAGCTTCATATAAAGGGTTTGGAAAGGTTTTCCTTTCTAATTTGAGGGAACTGAACTCAGGTCCTCTGTACAGCAAGCACTAGTCCCTGATTTATTTATCTGTGGATCTTAAATTGTTCCAGCATCAATGGAATGAAAGAAACGTAATCATGGTGTATTATCCTTTTAATGTATTGCACTGGAATTAGTTCTTCCTTAAAAGTTTGGTAAAATTCCACAGTGAATCCTTGCAGTTTTAGCCTTGTTGGAAGACTTTTTTTTTTTTTTTTAAATTACAGTCACTATCAATATTATGGATATATTATGATTTTTAATATTTACTGGTTCAATTTGTAAGTCATATGTGTCTAGTAATTTGTGCATTTCTTCAAATTTTTCAGTTCATTGAACTGTAAATTTTCAAAATATTTCCTAATGATGCTCTGAACTTTATTAGTATCTATTGTGATAGCTACTCTTTAATATCTAATCTTATTCATTTGCATGTCCTTTTCTTTTGATTGTTTGGCTAAGTGTTTTTCTTTCATTATAAACAGCCAACTATTTAATTGGATGTTTATATATTGGTATTTTGGTCTCTAATTCATTTAGTTCTGATTTTTATAACTTACTTTCCTCTTCTGGTTTTGGGTTTGCTTGGTTTTTGTTTGTCTAAGAGGTTGTCATTCCTAGTTGCTATATTCTTGAGATCTATCCATTTTTTTTAAAAGAAAACATAATAGATAACAGCTTTCTGCTTGGCACTACGTCCTCTGTACCTGACATTTTCTGGCGTAACAGTTTACATTTTCATTTGTTTTTAAATTTATTTCTTGAGTATTCAGTAATATACTCTTTGTCCAAAAGAGTTCTGTTGGGCTGAGGAGATGATTCAGCTATTACAAGTGTTTGCTTGAAAGCCTGCCCACCTGGGTCCATTTCCCCAGGCCCCATGTAAAGCCAGATACACAAAGGGTACATTCATTTGGAGTTCATTTGCAGTGGCAAGAGGCCCTGATACATTCATGTTCTCTCTTTCTCTCTAATAAATAAAGATTAAAAATAAAAGTATTGTTCAGTATTCATGTATTTATATTTTCTGTAGATTCTCTTACTGTACATTTTTTTAGTTTAATTCCTTATGTTCAAACAAAAATGTTAATGTTTGCATATTTGTTAAGATTTGCCTGATGTCATAAAATATGATATCTAGTGGAAAAAGGTCCATGTGTTGATGAAAAGAATGTGTGTTCTACAGCTGTTGGACAGGGTACTTTTTAGATGTCTGCTAAGTCCATTTCATTTAGGCATAATTGAACTCTGGAATTAATTGATTTTTTTCTTTTGGTCTGAATATATAGATATATATTTCTATAGCTGAGATTGGGATTTGGATGTTACCAAACATTTTTTGTGTGTATCTGTCCTGTTCTCCAGTAGTATTTGTTAATTAGTTTTTCCTGAGGTTAGAACTTGTATTTTCAACTGTTAAATTATATTCATGAGTTGTTCCCTAGTGAGTCCTCTCTCCCTACATCCTTTCTTTTCTTCTTTCATCCCTTCATTTCACTCGCCCTCCTTCCCTCCTTTCTTTTCATTTCCATACAAAAAGTTAGGTTTCATTATAGTGTTTTCAAATAAATTTTTAAAATATATTTTATTTATTTATTTATAAGCAGAGATATAGAGACAGAGAGAAAGAGAAAGAGGATGGGCATACCAGGGTCACTTGTCACTGCAAATGAATTTCAGATGCAGGTGGCATCTTGTTAATCTGGCTCTACATGGGTACTGGGGAATCAAACCTCAGTCATTAGGCTTTGGAGGCAAGTGTGTTATCCACTGAGACGTATCTTCAGCCCCCAAACAATTTGTTTTTCACATCCCTCTCTTTCCTTCTCCTCCTTGTGCCCTTTTCCACAGCATTGCCTCCTTTTTTTTTAAAAAAAATTTTTTTGTTGTTGTTCATTTTTTATTTATTTATTTGAGAGTGACAGACATAGAGAGAAAGACAGATAGAGGGAGAGAGAGAGAATGGGCGCGCCAGGGCTTCCAGCCTCTGCAAACAAACTCCAGACACATGCGCCCCCTTGTGCATCTGGCTAAGGTGGGACCTGGGGAACCGAGCCTTGAACCGGGGTCCTTAGGCTTCACAGGCAAGCGCTTAACCGCTAAGCCATCTCTCCAGCCCCATTGCCTCCTTTTTGCTTTTATATGTTTCCTTTTGTTCTTTCACACACTTCTTGTCATCTTTTGTTCCCTTCTCATGTTCTCTTATCTAGAATCACAGCCCAAACTTAGTCTCCCATCCCCTTATTCACATGTATACAAGCATTAAAAGTTAAGGTCCTATATGAGAAAGAACTTGTGACTTTTGTCTTTCTGGGCTTAGGTTACCTCACTTAGTACAATTCTTTCCAATTCTATATATTTTCCTATGATAGTTATAACTTCAGTTTTCTTTGCAGCTGAGTAAGTCTGTACTGCATATGTGTTCAACGTCTTCATTGTGTAGTCATCAGTTGATGGACGCTTGAGTTGACTCCATTTTGTAGTTACCGTGAATTAGGCAGTAATGAATATGCATGTACCAGTATCTGTGTGTTAGGATACAGTGTTTTGTGTATACGCCTAAGGATGGTACAACTGGGTCATATGGTAGTCCTTACCCATCCGGAAAACGTGTCTCACCCCAGTCAGAATGGCTACCATCAAGAAATCTAATGACAGAAATGCTGGTGAGGTTGTAGAGAAAAGGAGCACCTATTCACTGCTTGTGGGAGTGTAAACTAGTACAGAAACTATGAAAACCAGTGTGGAGATTTCTCAAAAGGCTAAAAATTGGACTACCTCAAACACACAGGTGTGAGCCACCATGTCCTGCTATGCTTATATTTTGTATTTTTATTTTATACATAGTAATTTAATTGTACATACTTAGGGACACAGTGCTTTATCTCAATACATGTATCCAATGTCATGATCAGACCAAGGTTCCCCATTCTTAAGGTTTTCCAGTACCATGAGCTGTGACTACTAAACTTTTTATCAAATCTAAATATTAAAAAACTCATATAACTTACCACCTACCTACCTGGGAAGGTGCCATCATTTTTAAACTAAGTTCTACCTCGGTCCTTTTCTCTCAATGACTGACAACATCAGCCACCACCAAATGATCTAGTTAGAATATAAGAATCACCCTTAACTGGAATATCTCCCTCTGTCTAATATCCAAAGAACAATTGATTGTGTCACCAAATTATACTACCACCATTCCATTTTTGCCACACTTAAGACTACATCCTTCAATCAGTCAGATCTTCTAGGCAACAGAAGATGGCTTTCTGTGGGTATTAGCATTTTTCTCCCATTCCTTAGTTCCCTATAAATATTATAACTACAACTTAACTTTCCTATGCTTTGATGAGGAGTTACTATGTAGTTCAGAAGAGCTTTGAACTCAAGATATTCATGCCTCATCTTCCACAGTGTTGGGGCCACAGCTATGCTCTACTAAGGCCAGCTCTTGAGGTTCCTGTAAATTTTCACCTGACACTCTAACTTTTTCCTTTACAGAGATAAATACTGTACTGGATTGGATGTCTTGTCATCTATTTTCCTTAGACTGTTACCACATAGGATTAACAAATATACTATTCTATATCTCTTCAAAAATTGCAATCTCACTTGTATCCATTTAACATTTTGATGTATGCACTGGTGAGGACACTGTTAAACATTTTCCTATTAATGAATTTACTTTTTAATTTTTGCTTACAAACATTGATATTGATGATCATTCTAGTAATCATCTTATGCAAGTATGCAACAATGTCTCTAGTATAAAATCCTAGAAACAGAAATGCTGAGATAATAATCTATGTGCATTTTAACTGCAAGGGGCAAGAAAACACTCTTACAGCCATGCTTCATATTCTCATCCTTGCTTTTTTTTTTTTTTTTTCAATGAAGGGTCTCTGTCAAACCCAGGATGACCTGGAACTCACTCTGTAGCCCAAATGGGACTTGAGCTTGCTTCAGAGCTCCTCCCCTAACCTCCAAAGTGTTGGGATTGCAGGCATGCAGCACTATGCCCAGCTTTATCCTTGTTATTTTTAATCTTTGCATGTCTTGTTTCTCCATTAATTTTTTTTAAAAAAAACTTTCTTGGGTATAGCACTCTTGGCTGGAAGTTGCTAATTTTCCGGACCTGAAATATATCATTTCATGCTTTTCTGGCTTTTAGCGTCTCTGAAGAAAGTCTTAAAGTTATTTTGAAGTACTTAACTTTGTAGGTGAACGCACATTTTTTCCCTTATAGCATTTTGTATGGTTTCTTTACTTTGTGTCTTTGACCTCTTGACTAGGATTTGTCATGAAGTTCCTCTGTGGTCAGGTGTGTTTGGGTTCTCAATGTCTCTTGTGTTTACATGTTGACTTGGAAAGATTTCTTTGAGTAAACCTTCAATTGCTCTACATGTTATCTAAGCTCTTTCTTCTACATGATGAACGATAAGGTTTGGTCTCTTGCATATATATAAGACTTCTTGGAAAATATTGATCATGTTTTTTTTTTTTTAATTTGTGTGTTTGTGTGAGTTATTGTATTGACTCTGTCCTTTGTCTCTGAACTTTGATCTTTCTCATGCTCTTGTCTATGCATAATGCTCACTGCTGAGGTTTTTATTTGAGTGATTTTTTTTTGTATACAATTCTTGTTTCATTCTTTCTCAGTGTTTCAATTTCCTTTCTGTATTTATATTCCGTGTTTTGGACTTTCTCCTCCAATATACTTATAGTTCTACTCACTTGAGTGGCTTCTTTGTCACGATCTTGAATATTTCTTTAGTTCATTCATCTGATTGTTTGAGCCATGTATATGGTCATTAATGTTTTTTTTAAAATTTTTATTAGCATTTTCCATGATTATAAAAAAATCCCGTGTTAATTCCCTCCCTCTCCCCCCACTTTCTCCTTTGAAATTCCATTCTCCATCATATTACCTCCCCATAACTATCATTGTACTTACATATATACAATATCAACCTATTAAGTACTCTCTTCCCTTCCTTCCCATTAATGTTTTTTAGAAGTAGGATTCTGATTTCATTCGCTGATATCTCCCCTTTTCAGTGGTTCTGGTTTATATCATAGGGTCATTGAAAGGCTGGTTGATACTTCATACTCTTTGTGTTTCTTTGTTGCATATTTTTGCAGATGACCCAGATTTGACTTCCTGCCCTTTTCAGGGCTAATTGGTGTTTGCATTTTCTTGTGTGTGACTGTTAGAGGCCTCTTCACTAGTGAGTGTAGTGCTCAGCTCAATTCAATCAATCTGGTTGTGCTTAGGAGTAGAGAACTCTATTCCATTACAATGATGGCCCTGTGTGGAGTTACTGTAGAAGTTGATATCAAGCTGACTGGTGTACTCCAGGATGGTGTGAATGGGTGGGCCAGCTTCCAGGATCTTCTTTCTGCCTGACTGTGCATGTAGGCTGCACTGGATGCACCTACCCTGCTGAAGTCTCCGAGGCTTGTGAACCTGGGTTCATGCTGGCTTCCCAGAGATCTCTCTGGACTGGAGCAGTCAGGCATGGCTGGCTCTGTTGTGACTTCTTTGTCTCTTATGACTTATTTTAGATTAATGTCCATTTTCTTGGATATTATTGTAGATACTCCTGATTATTTTCTGATTCTATTTGTTTGGAATATCATTTCTACCATCTCATCTCCAGTCTTTTTCTGTTTTAAACCAGTGATATGACTTTCTTTCAGGCAACAAATTGCCTTGCTTTTTAAATCCGATCATCCATTCTGTACATTTGGAGAATGAAGAGCATCTACACTTAGGGTTATTATTGAAAGGGATGTAATACAATTCCTATCATTTTCTCTCATAAGTATCTTGAACTATCTGTTTATTTCTTCCTTATTGATCTTAGAATTTTAAGAGTTTACTTTTTTATTTTTTTTTACTTAATCTTACTTGTTTGTGTATTCTTCAAGAGGTATTTGTTCTCATTTCCTTACCATTATGCTTTTGTGGATTCCTCTTCTATGGGTAAGACTTTTTAAGGCAGTGTTTCACTCTAGCCCAGGATGACCTTGAGCTCACTCTGTAATCAAAGCTAGCTTCAAACTCAAAACAATCCTACCTCATCATCCCAAGAGCTGATATTATAGGAATGTACCACCATGTTAAACTGGAGTAGATTTTTAAAAAAATATTAATTTAATTTAATTTATTTATTTGAGAGACAGAAGGAGAGAGGAAGAGAGAATAAGCATGTCAAGGCCTTTAGCCACTGCAAACGAACTCCAGGTACATGTGCCACCTTGTGCAACTGGCTTACATGGACACTGAAGAATTGAATCTGGGTCCATAGGCTTCACAGGCAAGCGCATTAAAGGTCTAGATATATTTCTACATTGAATCTTCTTTCAAATATAGCTCATCCATATCACTGGTGACACCTTTGATCATTGCCCTGTTAAAGCAGACGGGGTCCTCTCAATGATCCATCTATCACTAGCAGAACTGTTCTCACTGCCTGCCATGTTATGGCCAGTGATCCATTTCACATGTCCTATTTTGATTCTGATTGATTAGATGACTCCCAGCACTGACAGTCTCCCTGGAAAAACTTTATAGTTTGTTTGCAGGTTGCTTTTGGTGGTTGCTTCTGAGAGATGCAGAATTGGACAAGGGAATGAATTGACTTCGAAGGTGGTTGAGGAGGTAGCCTCAGGAAATCTGTGGTAGCTCTGGAGGCTTGGCTTGACCTCAAATTGAAAGAGAAGAGGAATAATGGTCTCTATATGTCTTGTCAGTTAATCATAGGCTATGGACCTTCACCTGACTTTGGATAATGATAATTTACAGTGAAGGACCTAGCTATAAACAATGAAGGCCAATATTCTGAGAAGCTGGAATTTAAATGAGCAACCCTAAAAAAGGAAGCTGAAAGTATAACATAGTGCTATGCCTTTCTTCTCCATTAGATCGCAAGCTCTACAAAAACAAGAGTCTTGCATTTTGTTCTTTTATACTCACAGCTCAGAATAGTGTCTGGCAAACCGTCACAAATAGTTTTTAATCTTAAGAAGACATTCTTCTTCCTCTTAGATATCAGTCAAACTTGTATATATTTTGTACTTCATCTGTCTACCATTTGTTGACTGAACTGACACCACATCTGCCTTCATAGAGTCTCCATTCTGGGTGAGTGTTATTATGGGTTAAGAAAATTAAAGCAGCATGAGTTTAGTGACTGGCTGCCTGGTGAAGGAACTCAAAGGCTCATGCTTGGCTGAGCTAATGGAAGTTTGTCAGAGAAAGTTTCTCCATGGATTAACTTGTTATTTGTTGAAATAAGGCTGTATGGCTCATAGCGGAACCATCCTTTCTTAATAGTTTTTCAATATTGACTTTCATCTGTGGACTGCTACAGCATGTACTTAACCCATTTAGAACACAACACAGTATTCTCATGTGACAAAAATGATTACCTTTTCATTTGTCTCAGGGAGGATTATAACAGTGAATGAAGCAGATGTTGTTTAAATTATTCTTGTGCTTAATATTTTCCCCTGGTGTTTTCCTCCAAGAAAGATGCTTGTTGGTGACAACAGATGATCGTTCACCTTTAAACTCATCAGCTCATGCTTACCTACCCTACTGAATTATTTAATGCACAGCCGCAAATTTATCCTTCTGGGATGCAAAATTTGACATTACAGAGGGTCAATCTGAACAGCATATTATGCTGGATAGCTAAATCCAAGGAAAGAAGTAGGGATAATTAGATTCTGGAAGCAAGGTGTAAGGCTGATGGAGGATTAGTTTGTGGCTATATTTTTTAATGAGCTCAAATACTAGAGTCTCACTCTAGCCTAGGCTGGTCTGGAACTCACTCAGTAGTTTCAAGCTGGCCTTCAACTCATAGCGATCCTCCTACCTCTTCCTCCCAAGTGTTGTAATTAAAGGCATGTGCCACCACACCAGGTTCTGAGTTAATAATTTTTTAAAGTTTTTACAAATTTTTATTTTTTATGGTTAATTAGTTTTGTACTCAGTGAATACAGTCAAGTTGGTACCATTGTTAGCCTCCTCCCTGTCCTCTCCCTGTCCCCTCCTTGTTGAGGTATATGGGTCACGCATTGTGGGGTTATCCCTCAGTTATGGGCAGGAGGAAAAGTCTCTATATCACGACCCAACGCTTGGCTCTGACATTCTCTCTGCCCCCTCTACTGCAAATTTCCCTGAGCCATGTCGGGTTCATTTTAGGTCTGCTTCAGTGATGAGGTATTGGGGGCCTCTGTGTCTCTGGATATCTGATTTGGTAGGAGTTGATTGTTCTCTGTGTCAATTTCCTTCACCCTTGTTCTGGTACCAGGGTCACCAAGAAAACAGCACCCTTGCTTGTTTCACCAATTATTCTTAGTTTCAGCTGGGGCCCCTTTGAGGTATGATGGGGTGGTTCTCTCCTTAGGATCTGCATCTATCTGAAAAAGAGAAGCATATTCTCTGATGGCGAGTAAAGTTAGCACCAGATAAATGGGATAACCCTTATTGTTTTAGAGAGAATTTAATAGGTGTAGGCCCTCTTATAGCCCACATTTGGTGGTAGCTTGATAATGGAGAGCGGGCTCATTTTTGGATATGGTTCTGACTTGTTTCCCAGCTCCAGCTATGGGTTCTGTTCCACTGAGCAGACCAGTTAGCCAAATCAAGAGCAGTTAGTTTCCCACCATGGCTGTACATCACTACTGCACTTGTGTGAGCATCACGACAGGTTATTTGTTGGTAAGTAGGTGAGACCATTAGTTGCTTGGACAGATATTGGTCATTTTCCCCCAGTTGCCCATGTAGCACCTTCTGGCACTAGACTCGCTGAGTATCTGGGGACTGACTCTCTTCCAGCTTCCAACCATGTCATTCATTCCGTGTTACCTGTCAATCACATATGGTGTCTTCAGCAGTAGAGTCTTACCACTAAACCTCTGGTGGGTCATCAAGTAGTCGGACAGAAATTTGTCATTCTTTTAAGAAACTTTGTAGGTCTCTCTGATCCAAAGCTCATTGTAGATGATAGCAACCTGCTGTTACTGGGAATTACAGATCAGTGCCCATGAAGAGAAGGAAGAAAAAGATAAGTTATATAAAAGAGTTAGAGAGAAGAGGGAGAGAGAGAGAGAGAGAGAGAGAGAGAAGCAGTAAAAGATTAGGGTCAGTCTTCATCATACCTTCTCCAGGGCTCTGTGACTCAGGTGTTCCCTCTAAGGGCTTGGTGAAGTTTCAACCATGTGGTCTGCCTTTTAGGAGGTAGAATTTTATGCTACCATTGTCATTTGGGTTGAGACTTGTGTCCCCCACCCCTAAGTGTAGAAAATAGGTAATATGACATATTGCATGTGTTGAGAGTGGACAGTGCCCAGAGAGACCAATAGCTGCATAAAATTTTTTCAAGTTTGTAAAACAGATAGCTTTCTTGAGAGGGGGGCTGGATTTTCCTTAAACATTTTTTTTCCTTCCTCCCTCCAACCCTCTCTCCTTTCTTTCTTTTATTTTTTTCAAGGTAGGGTCTTATTCTAGCCCAGGCTGACCTAGAATTCCCTATGTACTCTCAGCAGTCATCCTGCCTCAGCTTCCTGAGTGCTGGGATTAAAGGTGTGCACCACCATGCCTGGCTTTTCCTGAGATTTATAATACATGAAAACTAAAAAGGAAATTTAAATTTTGAAAGAGAGACTTTTAGTCCAAGATCTTCAACTACAGCTTTTTGTGGGGTGGAATCCTGAATGTTACTGGCATATAAATGTGATTCATCTGAGATCAACATCAAGGTAGGGTAAGAGAAGAGTATTTTGATAAAATCATATATAATTGAAGTGACATACAAATTGATAATTAAAGGACATGAAGTGCAGAATGCCATGATTAGAGGTTATAATATTTTTATTTTTGCATATATATTTTTGCTTATTTATTTGCAAGCAGAGAGAAATAGAGAAGAGAGATAGACAGAGAGAATGAGTGCACCAGGGCCTTCAGCCATTGCAAATAAACTCCAGAAGCATGCACCACTGTACATCTGGCTTTATGTGACTACTGGGGAATTGAACTATGGTCATTGGGCTTTGTAGTTAAACACCTTAACCACTGAACCACCTCTCCAGCCCTATAATATTTTTAAAGAAGAAGCAATTAAAAAGGAAGTTATTGAAGCTCAAGTGATAGCTCAGTGGTTAAGTGTGCATCCTGCACAAGCATGAGGGTCTGAGGGGGTCTGGGCCTAGTAGCATTCAAACCTCCAGATCTTGCATAAAACATATGAATGTGGCACATACTCTTGTAAATGTAGTACCACAGGGGAGTAGAGACCCTTGAGTTATTGGAGCCATTTAAGCTCCAGAATCAGTAACAGAAATTTTGACTCAAAAACAAGACCAGACAGAGTATGGGGTATAGCAAGGCACATGCCATGCCCCTCATGCTACATCATAGACATACAATTACACAAACATGCATGCATGTACATACACATTATGTTCTTTTATTTACATGAATGTGCATGCACACACATACATATCATATATACTTGCACACAGGTGCATGCACAAACACATACACAGTACATGCATTTACTTCCACAATGGTGCATGCACACTCATACTCATTACATAGAGTTACACACAGGTGCATGCACACACATACACATCACATACATACACTTACACATAGATGTATGCACACATATCTACACAAGCAAAAACCAAAATTTACAAAAAAAAATTATTGGAATTAAATTTTGAAATGACGTTTGCTTTCTCATTCAGCTTTTCTCAAACAAAGGTACAAATCCTCCATCATTATCACTATACCTACTTGAGTTTATACCCATGAGGTGTCCTGGGAGAAAGGCATGTATGCTTGGATATAGTTTGAGAAAATTTGAGCTTTTTACAGGATCAGGTAGTGGGAACAGAACAATTCCTTTTTATTTTAGTTATATTTTGATATAGAAACTCACTGTAGCCCATGCTTGCCTCAAGCTTGCAGTGTAGCCAGGTTGCCCTTGAATAGTCATCTTTTTTCTGCTTACCTAAACTCTGGTATTGCAGGTGTGTGTAACCATTATGCCAAACCCAGAAAGTTTCTTAGTATGGAAAGGTTAACTAAATGTATGCTTGGTGGACAACACAGATTAGCAGAAGCATAAAGCACCTCTCTCTCCTAATAGAGATCTCAGGAAATCCAACCATTTGCAGAAGAATGGTGAGGTTTTAAAGAATTTGATTGGTCTTTGTCTCTGTTTCATGGAGGAAAACTAACTCCTTGGAATATCCCAAATGACAGGCTCTTTATAATGTATAGTGGGTCATGATCATTAATGCTAATGAATTAACTTTGGATAGGAGCAGTCCATACCAGAAAAACTAGCTCTGAGCCTAGAGAGTTGGAGCTTTGAGCTACTTAGTTCCTGTCAGCTGACCTCCTATTCCCCAGGAGACAAAGCCTGGAGGATTGAGATCAGTTATTTTTCAGTGATTTAATTATGCATACCTCAGTAATGAAACCTTGATTCAAAAAGAAAACCCTCCAAATACAGATCTCAATGAATACTCACTGATGTGTGACAATGATGATAAGCCCTGGCTGACCAGGGAAGAGCTGAACCTTCTGCTTCTTTCTCCCCAAATGCTACCCTGAGTGTTTCATTGATCATAGAGTTAAAGGATCCACATAGCACTTTATGAGTTCTGTGAGTGATTTTAGAACTGTTGATCTCAAAGAAGTTGTGAAACCCCTGAAGTTATAGTCAATTGATAAGAAGTATCAATGGTCTGAGAAGCCTTGAGATGTGGTTGCCATCTGAAGAAAGGAAAGTCTTATGGAAAAGCATTTAGTCGTGAAGCCTAACAGTCCTTTGTGGTTTTCATTGGAATTACACTGCTGTATATCCCATTGTTGGTAAAATGGAACAAGTGGTAAAAAGAACAGAACACCTATCATCTTTCTGCATTATGTGTTGACAGTCTCTGTAGTTGGTCCAGCACCATGCAAATATTCTCAATCACCACTTCAGAGAGCTTTGACAGGTCTCCAACCACTAATATATGCTCTTCTGACAGACTGGATCCAAACTGTGGAAGGCAGCTCTGCCAGAACTGTGATAGCCCCTTGCCCTGCCCTGCCCCTTATGCGGTCAAGTATATATTGAAGGCTGGTTCCTGGGGATTCACAGAGATTTACCTTCAGTGGTCATTGGTTTGGCCATGCACACTCAACTATTGCTTTCCTGACCTGTATCTTTCCTTCTCTTCTTTTCATGTTTCTTTCTTTCTTTTTTCTTCAAAATAACTACATGCCTAGATTTTTGTTGCTGTTGTTATTTATTTGATTTCTCTAGGGCATGGAGAACCAAAACTAGAGAATCTGCTTGACTAATAATGAATGAGATGGCCAAAAATGCAAGGCTCAAGGCCCATACATAGAAAAAAAAAAAAAGATGGCATTGCATTGGAATATAAACATCCTAAGCAGGAAATGAATGAGCATAATCATGAAAAATGTTTTAATATAGAAACCCAGAGAGAATTTTGAAAACTGCCTGAAAGTACCAATAAAAATCAAAACTATGTAATGTGAATTGACAGTTATAAGACAGTACAAGATTAAGAGGATATAAGGAAAATGAAAAGAGAATCTAGTGAAATAAGGATAAATTACACATTTAATAAAACTTCTTTAGCACAAAATTAAATTAGTAATGTGGAGCTCAAACTTTTAAAGATCATCTGAAAGGTAGAAAAAATGATGAGAGAAAAGTAATATGAGACAAAATTTACATATTAATTGTAATGGTTTTCAAACATATCCCCTAGCTTCAGCCTGGCCTGAGATTCAGTGGCATATAAGCATTTTCTTTTGACATTCACATTGAATCTCCAAATTCTGAATTTGTCAGCTTTCCTTCAGCACTGAATATCTAATGTGCTCTCTAAATACTCTATTGAATAACATTTCATTGGAATTGTGTCTTAATTTCCTGCCTCACTTGCTTTTTTATAATGAGAAAAAAGTACATGAACACACACATACACACACATATATGATTTTTATTAATTTTCTTCCCTTCATAATCTATGTCTGGACAGCGTTTTGGTACATCCTTAGAAAATAACTAGAAAGGCTGCTCAAATGAATAGACAGCTTAAGCAAGTTAGCTGTTCTGAAAGAAATTAAAAAAATAAATAAATAAAACCAACAGTCAAACAGTCCTGTGGTAAAGAAAAGCAAACTACTGCATGTTGATATAATAAGATTATATAAAATGCTGTAGGTCATTGCTTTCTATTGCCTGGAAAATGGCTACTGAAGCCTGCAGCTGAGTACAAGAGCAAGTGAACTGGGAACGGCTGGAGTCTGGGGATAGAAACCCACCACCCAGGCTTGGTGAGGGTCCAGTATACATGTTCAATAGCTGCACAATAAAACACCACAGCTGCCTAAACTGCCCTCTGCCATACTACTTGTCTGCAAGAGCCAAGTGACAAAATAAAAACCAAGTATCTTGCTGCAAGTTGGAAAAGGATGTAGAGAGGAATCAGCAGCATTGAGGCATCCATGCAGGCCCATGAGGAGCCTGCAGTCACACTGTTTGGTATAGCATTTGTGTCATGTAGACAGCATTGGGTACTTTTCAGAAAAGGTTCTCTTCTAGGTGAGAGTAACGTAGTAGCGACACATTGACTTGAACCACAAAAAAAGTCAATACTGAACAGAATCTTCCTCACCACAGCACTAAGGAGGGTATTTAGTACTTGGGGGTGCCAGGAATGTCTGTGGGGCAGTAGTTAGCTGGGATGGTTGTAGCATCTTCCCCAGTCATAGCTGCAAGCAATCTGGACAACTGAATCTGGGGATAGATGGGTCAACTGGAGCAGGCTGTGTTGGTTTAGCACTGCAAGCATAAGTATCTTGGTGGCACTGAGTTTAACCAGGGAGCTTTACTATCTTGTGCATATTTACTTCAGGAACCAAGTGCAATGCGTGGCTCTGCCTATCACAGGCAAGAAAACTGGGGAAAGTCTGAAAGTGTTCATGTTTTGCATACATAACAGAAAATGTACAACTCAACAATGGTTGCAGGCTGCATTTCTGTCCTCATATTTATGAGATTGTTCTTTGAGGGTTGAAACTCCTTTTTGCTGTGTATCAACTAGGTTTAAAATATCTGCTCTGACCAATGTAACTTATTACATACATTTACGATAATGAACATACAAAGGTTTGTATCCAAAGTCCTTTCATGGGCTGTAGAGATGGTTTACTCGGTAAAGTGCTTGCCTTGCAAGCATGAAGACCCACATTTGGATTTACAGTACCCATATAAATACCAGGTGGTGTGCCTGTGCCTACAATCTCAGTGCTGGGTAAGGGGAGATAGGAGGTCTTCAGGGATTTCTGGCTACCCAGTTAGTTGAATTGGTGAACTCTGATTCACCAATTTGAGACTTCCTCTCAAAAATTACATGGAAAATTACTGAAGAAGACAGCTGATATTGCCCTTTGGCATCCACATATATGTACACACATATGCACGCACACCTGTACCCACATGATCATGCATGCACACATATAACACACACACATACACACACACACACAAATTTTGTAATGTGATTGACAGTAATGTAATGGGGTACCATGTGTTCTGGAAAGTCCTTGAACCCTAAACCCTAGATCTGTGTCTAGTTTTAATCAAAGAATTGAATAAAATAAGACTGAGAAGGATAATTATTAAATGATTATATTTACTAAGAGAAGTAGAGTTAGGGAAACATAGAACCAAGGCAAGCACCCATGTGGCATGAGAGTCCAAGTGGTGGGCCTGAGAAAATCATGAAAAGGACAGAAGAAAAAGTTCAAAGTTCCTTCCATGTAAGGAACTGGACCATGTAAAAAGCCCATGTGGTAAGAGTAAGGGAAAGGGGGCCTTCCCTTGGCTTGGGCTGGCTGGGCCTGGGCCAAGCAGGGGGGACACTCACCAGCAGCTGGAGGTTTCCAAATGGTTAGACAGCTCAGAGATCTTGTCCTCCCTCACAAAAATATTTATAACCTTATGGTGGTGGGCTTTATTTTTCATGTCAGCTCACCTGATGGATAGGTGATTGGTTTGGGCTAGGGACCGTCTCAGGAGGAGGCGAGCAAATAATGTCAAATTATGGGGACTTAACTTTGACTAGATTTAAATCCTAGGAGAGACCTTGCTCCCAGGAGGGACCCTGGTTGTTTATAGAAAAACAGATAGAGATAAGAGATAAGTCAGATCCTGCTTTGACTTCTAGCACAGTGGAGACTACAAAGACATGTCCAAAGACATTTCAGCTTTTTTTATTTGCAGGGGCCCAGTCACCCTAACTGCCTAAAAGACCTCCCTGACACCATCTCAGTAACATAAATTTTTAAGTGGTACATAAACTTTTGAAGAAAATTCGATTGATGCTAATATATTATTATCTACTGGCAAAAGCAAAAATAATTGATGAAATTACAAAAGTATTTCATGATAAGGTTAGGTCAAGACAACACAAAGCCATATGACACATAAAAGCTATTGAAACTCAATTGCTTGATACCTGCTAGAAAATCACACTACAAAGCTACAAATAGATTAAAATAAAAGGATCCATATCTAAGAAGTCTGGATTAGTTATGACAGTATCACACAAAAACAACATTTCAGAGCAGACTATCATCTTTTTTTAAGAAAAACAAGAATATTTCATAATTAGAGAAACTGGCTCATCAAAAAACACAAAGTAATCATAAATATGTGTAATATAATAATAGGACTTCAAATTATATCTAGAAAAATATTAATGAGACCGAGACAAGAAAAAATGGACAAATCTATGAGCGTGGGTGATATCTTAATAGTCTTTTAAAATAATTGCTAGAATAAGGAGGCAGAAAAGACTTATATATTACTCTTAAGTAACTAGAATAAATCTAGGTAGATATAAATATAGACCACTGTGCCCAAATCATCAAAATATACTTTCATTTCAAGATCCCATGGCATGTAATACTTATCAATACAGGTTGCCTTATGAGTGTATATTATTTGGCGTTAATGCAATACATTTAAAATGATTTAAATAGAGCTGTGACTACCCCTGTAATAGTTATACCACTATTGAACCTGAAGGCATGTCTTTACTGGTAGATCAGTATTGCAGAATGAAGGATTCACCTCTGGGTGGTATTATTGATGACACCCTCTGCCAGCAGCTTCATAGCACCTTCTAGCACTATGAAAATTAGTCAGTATGAAAACAGCATCTGTCTCAGTTCCAACTGAACTTACTATGTCCTGCTACCCATGAGTGTGGTGTCTTATCTTTCAGTTCTGTTGGGAAGCCTCAGACACTTCCCTGACTAGCAACTTGCAAGGATGTATCCCATGTCTGGTACCGATATTATAGTTTGATAGCCTAAACTTACTAGGACAGCATCATCCTTCTGTGTAGGGTACCTCCATTCTATTATGACTTTTTCTATTTATATATTTCTTATGAAGTTCGCCAAGTAGTAGGTGTTATTGTGTTTTAATATCCCCTATGACTTGGTGAGTCCTCCTCTGACTCCATCTTCTGGCCCATCTCCCTGTCCTCAATCCTGCTTAGCCATTTCCAAAGCCAGTATAACCCTCATAAGTGGTAGAACCACTTATGTTCTACTGTGTCTTCCCCTAAAGGATTTACTCTGTCTCCCAGTCCTTTTATACTCACAGGTCTGGAGAATCAAAGCCTGGGTTCACATATGAGAAAGAACATGAAACAATCTTCTTTTTGAGCCTGAGTTACCTCGCTCAATATGATGTTTTACAGTTCCACCCATTTTCTTGAAAATTTTTATTTTACTTTACAGCTGAATAAAATCCCACTTTGCATATGTACCACATTTTCATTATCTAGTCATCCATTGATGGAGATCTAGGTTGATTCCCTTTCCTTGCTATTGTGACTAGAAGAGCAATGAACATTGATGTACAAGAATCTCTGTAGTAAAGGGTACAGTTCTTAGGTATATGTCCAGAACTACTACAGCTGAATCATATGGTAGTTCTAATTTTAACTTTTTGAAGGGCCTTACATTGATACCTATGGCGACTAGGCCAGTTTACACCCACACCTGCAGTGAATAAATCTTCCCTTTTCCCCACATCCTCACCAGCAACTGTTGCCATTCTGACTTGAAGTGATATGAGTATTTTTTAAAAAATATTGTGCTTTTATTTATTTGAAAGAGAGAGAGAGAGAGAGAGGTTGAGAATGAGAATTGGCACACTAGGGCCCCCAACCACTGCAAATGCTCTCCATACACATGTGCCACCTTGTGCATCTGGCTTATGTAGGTCCTGGGGAATAGAATCTGGGTCCTTTGATTTTGCAGGCAAGCATTTTAACCACTAATCCATTTCTTCAGCTTGGTGTGAATATTTTTAATTTGCATTTTACTGATGGCTACAGATGTTGAACATACTTTTAAAATACTTCTTAGCCATTTATATTTCTTCTTTTGAGAACTCTGACTCTATAAAACATTTTTCATTTGTTCTTGTTTTATTATAGTTTCTTATTTCTTTATATATTATAGATACTAATCATCTGTCACATATAACTAGAAGTTATTGGTATATTTTGATCATTTCGAAGGTCATCACTTCACTCAAAGAACAGTTTTTTTCTGTTGCACAGAAATGTTTTAATTTCATAAGATCCTATTTGTCAACTGTTTGCCTTATTCCTTATAATGGTGCTTCTTTTCCTTATAACAGTACCTTATTCCTTATAAGGGTGACTAGAGTTGTATTTATCTCTAGTGTCTGTTCATATGTTTTATTTAAACTTATCACTGATTTTGTTTAACTGATGCACTTCTCCTACCCTGCCTTTAAGCCCTGATATCCTGTCCTCTACATGATCTCTTCTAATGGCGAGGCTTTCTGCAGAGCTTCATATTTGACTTAGTGTGTTTTTCTTTTCCAGTGTTATGTAAGCTTGTTTCTTTCTAGTTACTGAATTTTAGTTTCATATCTCAGCCTGACTTCATTTTATGCAGCTGTTTGTATTCTCCTGGACTTTGCCTATGCCCTCTTTGAGGTCATTCATTTGTTTGTATTCTCTTGGGTTTTCATTCTGGCATGCACTTGTGTCCTCTTTGAGTTCTTTGTTCATATTTTTAATGGTCATTTTGAATTCTTCATCTTGAATTTCCTCTTAGTATCTCTCGGAGGGCCTCAACTATGGGAATGATAATTCTTGGAGGAGACATATTGCCCTACTGTTTGGAGTTACTCATTTTGCCCTCGAGACTTCCCATGTGGAGATAATGCCTTGGCCATTTTTCTGGCACACTCATTTTAAGGGTATATTTTGAATGATGCTTGATGTTCCTTTGTCTTAGCTTGTCTTTGCTTAGTTCTGTGTGAAGTTCAGCTGTGTGGATGGGATAGTAAAGTGACAATAATTTGTCTGGTTCTGTAGGCCAGGGTATATGCATTATATGCCCCATAGGCAATGTTAGCTGGTAGTGGGAGAACAAACATTGCTACTGTTTGGCTGTGTCTACACTCACACATGGGGGCCTGACAGCAGTGGGCACGTGGAGGGGGAAGAGTTCTGGGGGGAGGGCTGCTGCGCTTACCATTATGTGTGGGACTCCAGCAGTGGTGGTGGTGGTGGGAGGGGGAGAAAGAAAGTGGTGTGGTGAGTGAGAGGCTAAGCCACCCACCAGTGGTTGCCAAATATATGTTGTTTCTTTTTGGTGTGTGTAGTATGTGTGATGTGGCATGTGTGGTGAATGTCTCCCATGTGCTTGCCTGTGGCACCTTGCTGGCTGGCCTGCAGCTCCCCAGTACTCACACACACAGGTTGGATGAGAACATATAGGTGTCCTACTCTATTGCTGACCCGTTACTGGTTTCAGAGTCTGTTCCTGGTTTCAGAGCTTGCCTTTCATGAATACTTGTGATAATCTGGTCTTCTCTTCCCCTAAAACTAGGACTAGAGATGTGCATGGTTGCATGGCTATGCCCAGCTGTGTGTGTGTGTGGGGGTTCAGACGGTTTGAACTCAGGCAGTCTTGCCCCCTCATCTCATGCTTATATAGGAACTACACTTGACTATTGAGCCCTATCTACAGCCCTAAAGTTTAATTTTTAATAAAATATATCTTTTCCAAAAGAATGCTGCAAGTCCAGGTTGTTCCACTAACAAATTGTATTGAACAAGAATATGCTAACTCAGTTTTATAAAAATTGTTCTTTAAGGTTGAAGATATATACTTCTAAGAACCCTTGTGTGGGAGGTGGTATAAGAAAAAATGAGATAGGAAAAGCATTTAGATTTGAAAGGCAAAATCAATGTCATTACAATTGTCTATATAATGTAATTGCTATAATTGGTGAATCTGAGGGAAAATGTGAATTTGGTATATTAGTAAGATACATGAGCAGTATACAATCCCAACTATAATTGTATAAGAAATAAGTAAATATAATTTTAAAATAATGCAATTTATAGCAGCACTTAAAATAAGAATGTTTAGGAAAAAAATAATTTAAGAATATATAATATCTGAAGAGAACAACTACAAAACATACAGAAAAAATGTGCAACACTAAACTAGAGTATATACACTTAAGAATCACAGACTTTGGGCAGGAAGATGGTTCAGCAGTTAAAGGTATTTGCTTGCAAAACTTGACAGCTTAGGTTTGAATCCCCAGTATCCATACAAAGCCAGATGCACAAAATGGCTCATACTTCTGGAGTTCTAGTGCAGTGGCAAGAGGCTAAGGCATGACTGTTCTCTCTCATTCTCCCTCCTTCTCTCTATTTCTCTCCTCCTCTATCATTATCTCTCTCCAATAGATAAATAAATAAAAATATAAAAAAGAGGGCTGGAGAGATTGCTTAGTGGTTAAGGTGATGCCCTACAAATCCTAAGGACCCATGTTCAACTCTTCAGATCCTACATCAGCCAGACACACAAGGTGATGCAAGTGCCCAAGGTAGCACACGTGTCTGAAGTTTGATTGCAGTGGCTTGAGGCCCTGGCATGCCAATTCTCTCTCTCTCCTGCTCACTCTCACAATAAAATAGGCTAGTCTGTTGGAATTGCCTCAAAAAATATAAAAAAGAATCACAGACTTAATATGTAATTTCAGTATAGTTCAAATCGAAGTATTATAATCCTTTTATTCTTTGACAAGTAAATTCTGATTTTTATGTAAGCATACAAAAGATTGAGAATAGCTAAAACAAGTTTTAGAAAGCAAATGTTATAGGACTAAGTTGATTTAAAGACTTATTTGGGGGCCGGAGAGATGGTTTAGTGGTTAAGAGCTTGGCTATGAAGCCTAAGCACCCCGGTTCAAGGCTCAATTCCCCAGGATCCACATTAGCCAGATGCACAAAGGGTGGCATGCATATGGAATTTGTTTGCAGTGGCTGGAAGCCCTGGCACACCAATTCTCTCTCTCTCTCTCTCTGTCACACTCAAATAAATAAAAATAAACAAACAAAATTAAAGACTTATTCAGCAAGTAAAACAAAATAATGTACTATTAACATGAAGAATAAATATTACACCAATGGAATAAAAAAAACAGTCCAGAAATAAACCTAGTCATCTACTATCAACTGATAATAGCAATTTGGTAAGAAAACTCAAGAGGAAAATGATATTTCTTACAAATACTGCTCCAAGAACTGGATAGTGACTTGGAGAAAGTAAGGCTTTCCTTTTCTTCATATGATACACAAACATTAAGTTGAACTTACCCATCAGTCTTTTCTAATGTAAGAGTTAAAAATATTTTAAACTGTTAGGATTCAATATTCATGGTGCTTGTTTGGTGCTCATTTCTTCAATTTAAGAAATAAAATAATTATAAAATAAAATAATTATAGAAAAAAGAATGTATTGAATTTCATCAAAAGAACATTTGTTCTCCTAAAGATACTATGACCAATGAAAATATAATTCTTGAGTCACTGGAGAAATGACTTAAATATGTGATAACCATGTTATGTTCTGGAACTTTCATATGTTATTTGTTGTACGTTCAAATGGGAAAATGACTTAATGGAAGAGTTTGAAAGTTTTGTAAAACTGTAAAGATACATCTGTTATGTGTTATAACCGTTATTTTTGATCCAATCATTTAAATTCTAAGGATTCATCTAAGAGAAATGAAAGTAAACATTTATGAGAAGATGTGAATATAGGGGTTATTAACAGCTGTGTTTATGACAGCCCAAAAGTGGAAACACCTAAGAGACCTTCAATATATGAACCCATAAAAAATTGTAAGGTGCTTATAATAAAATATCACTGGGCAATGGAAATGAATAAGTATACATGATACATGCACCAATTTGGATGAATCTCAAAATAATTGGGCTATATGGAAGAATCTGAATAAAAGAGAATACATGTTACATAATGATGTTTATATAAAACTTGAAAAAATCAAATATAAAGTAACAAAGCAGATTAGTAGCCACTCACCAATGGAAGGAGGAAAAGATTATAATGGTTCACTAAAATGGTTTCCTGAGGAATAAGATCAAGTGGTTGATTAAAACGACTATTAGTGTTTTATCTAGTGGGAACAAATTCAGTATTTAAAATATATTTAATATAGTCATTGCTCTGTGTAATGGGTTATACATCTTTGAATGCAACCATTATAGATCCAAAATATTCAGAAAAAATGCTTCCCTAAAAACATGTATAGACTTTCTTGGACCATTATTCTCTGGACAACATAATGTAAAATCTATTGATACAGAATCTTGTGTTAGGTATCACCTGTTAGAGGTGATTAGACATTGAAAACGGTGGATTATATGGAACTACTCTTGACTTGATTATTTGCAGATTTTGTTAGCAGCAGCAGGTCCTGGAATCAATCCCTCATGTTTATCAAGATTCAACTATATTTGGCATTTCATAATCTCATAATAAAAGATTATGACAATTCATATGGCATATGAAGCCCCCAGTGCACTTCATTTCCACAGTGTTATGTGAAAATAGTAATTACTTGTATATATAATGGTACAGACAATTAGCAAATATGCAAGGCAACAGTGAGTGATAAAGTGTTAGCAAGGGAATAAGGAACTCTCCCTCCTCCCTTCTCTAACTGCCTCAACATGAATCAAATCTTGTGCTGGAGGTGGGTTGTCCATAGAGCCCCATTTTACCCCAAACCTCTTCATTTCAAGGACTGAAAACAGAAATCCAGCTTGAAGAAGGGAGATGATAGGATGACTGGGGATAACTTTGAATTGAATTTCAAGCCAAAATACTATGCTATCTCTTAATTATCCAAATGAGATGGTAGAATAAGTGACAATCTACTCATTCAAACTAAGATGTCACTTAGGAAACTGGCTACCTAGGAGTGATGGAGTTCATCATTGGACAGAGACAGTATCAATTACTGGATCAAACGAACGCTTTTCATGTCTATGTCTTGACAAATTGAGATTTTATAGGAACTGAATCATGCAAATTACAATGTTTCAAATTTCATTCAAAATTGCCTTGGATACACACACTAACACATCCTTGCAAAAATTTGAATCATGTGAATCAAAACAAATAGGATATGAGTATCTGGTTTAACTCTGCACATACCTTACAATAGTTATGCACAAAAGAACAAATTTGCACTTGTACTAAACTTCCATATATTATACCTAACAGACTTTATCTTAAATTTTGAGATAATAATTTGAGAATTCAGTTATTTTGTGTATAGCCAGAATGACTATCATAAAGAAACCATAATGTGAAATATTTCCACACATTTATATGGGATCATAAAGTGAATAACCTGTGAATAACTTTAAAATAATTTATTGTTCTTTTTAAAAAGGGGGGACCCGGGAAATGGCTCAGCAGTTAAAGGTACATGCTTATAAAGCCTCATGGCCTGGGTTTGATTCCCCAGTACCCATTTAAGTCAGATGCACAAAGTTTCTCATGCTTCTGGAGATCATGTGCAGTGGCAAGAGGTCCTGAGGTGCCCATTCTTTTTCTCTCTCTCTTCCTTTGCTCACAAAAAATAAAAAAAATTAAAATAATAATTTCTTGAAGAAATTACTCCATCAGACCAAGCCATCTGTTAATCTTTTTGGTTTTCACAATTTTAGAAAACATACAAAATAATGTCTTTGATGACTTTTTCATATATGTATCACATCTATACTTTCTTCAATTAGCCCTCCATCACCCTCCTAACATCATTCCTTCTCTCACTGGTGCTTTACCTACCCATAAGTAATCCTCCATTTGATTTCATGTTACACACACACACATATTCATGAACACATATTTACATCTATATCAAAATGGGATAGAAAACAATTCTTCTTATCACCATTTTCAGTTTTCTTTTCCTCTTGTCCTTAGACCCCTTCCTTCTGCACATTGTCACTCTTATATTTTCTTGTGAATACATACATATATGTTTACATATGTATTTTTAAATCTAGTCTTCATATGAAAGAATACGGGCAATGTTTGTTTTTCTGAGTCAGGCACCTTTGGTTTCACAGGATTGTAGGAGAAGCATAGCCAGGACCTGGGAGGAGGCCCTGAGATTACAGCACATACGGGATTGCTCCTTCCCCTGTGAGCCAAGCTAAACCCTGCCCAAACACCTGGACACCGCTGATGCAGGGAACGAGCCAATGAAAAAGGGACAACACAATGCCAAACAACGGAAGGACCAATGGGAAGTGGGGAAGGGAAAGGACAAATGTGAAGTAGGAAAGGGGTACCTAGAGATGTCTGTTTTCCTCAATAAATGAGTCTGCTTTCAGCTGCTCACCTGACTCCTGGAGTCTGTGTGGTTGACTCTGCGCCTCCTTACCCCCACCCCCAAGGGCTGTCGGGGGGATCCAGCAACAGCTGCGCCCATCCTGGAGCTCCTTTCCTGTGCGGCAGGGTTCTGACGTCTTGGGTTCTGATTTTTACTCCCTTTAGTTGGCTGTACTTGGATTTCTCCCCCTGGAAACCTCCTGGACGCCCTTCCTCTCTAGCACCGCGATGCGGCGCCCCCTACTCGGTGTTTACTCGGTAAGTTGGCCTGGTGTTCTTTGCCCCTCGAAGGTGAGTTAGGCGGCCTCTCTTTTTCTTTCCGTGTTTGTCCATCTGAACGTTAGGGAGGTACATTCTTTATGCTTGGTATGCCCGACATCTCCACATAAGGGGTGACCCCCCAGGAGATGGAACCCCGGAGTGGTCGCCCGACTGGCCTTCCTCTGGCCCTCCCTGACCGGAGACAGCGTGTGGGCACCCGGCAGTGGCCTAACGAACCAGGGAAGTCCCCACTGAGCACAAGACGCTTGGGTCCCACACGCTCTCTTCGGCTTTGCCTATGAGAGGGGCATCCTGCCATCACACCGCAAGGAGCCCCAGGTCAGGGCACTCAAATCCCTTCTTGTAACTCGGGGGCTTAAGGTTAAGTCTGCGGAGTTGGAGGGTTTTTGGAATGAGGCTGCGATACTGGCACCCTGGATCTCTCCGAGAACACGTGAGACCCACACTTATGGAAGAGGGTTCTCTTCCTCACCAGGAAGCGCGAAGTTGGCTCGGGGATTGCTCCCCTGCCTCTTTCGTCCCTATTCTCCTTGTCTTCATAGCGAGTTTGAAGTCTTCTCCTGAAGAAATCATAGCCGCCCATGATGAACATTGTCAGGAGCAGGCTAGTGTCAACCTTTCCAGCATCACACCACCACCCTCTACCGGACGCAGTAGATGCCCCTCGTCCTCTGATGACAAGGGGGCCAATACATCTAACTCAGTGCCTCCTGCCAAGCCTCCACACCATCCAAGCCTGATCCTCTGGCTACTGCGTCTGGTCTCACTCCCTAGTATATCCTTGGCGGGAACTCTGCGCTGTTGCCTCTTCCACGGTGGAGCCACTCACATCTCTCCTGCCCAATGCCCCACCGCAACAGCCTACACCTGCCCTCGTGCCTCCCCACCGTACATACTGGCGGCCAACTGAGGCCTACCCGGTTAAACTGGGCCCCAGTGCGGCCAACTAGCCATGGATACCTACCCCCCTACTGATATCTCCCTCATTCACAAGGCAGCCAAGCAGTCCGGCCTTGACTCTCCTTATTTTTTTTTTACAGATCACATTTAATAATAAAACATCTAGTTGCTTAATACATGTTTTTGAGATTACAATTTAATTTTCAAAACCAAAAAGTAAGTATTAAATATATCACTTTATAGCAAAGGACATTTAAGTGGACTGCACAAGCAGCAGGCAGACTTGTGTTATAAGAGGAGAAAGAAGACAATTATAATTAAGCCCAGAACTTAAAAGACAGTATTCAGACAGTTCTGCTTAACTGAGGTCTAATTTTATAAAGAGCTGGGTCACTAAGTACTAGATTTTTATAAAAATAGAATTACCTGTATCAGCTGGTAACCCCTGCTTTGATAATTTGTGATCGATATCTAGTAATTTCCCAAACCATTAATGTAGCTTTCAGATGCTGTGTGTGTTACATTTTCTTATAAATAAACTGAGGCCTAACACTCAAACATGTCAAGGTAAAACTTGGTCCTAGAGCTTTATCCATGAATGTAGCGAGTAGTTAGTGAGAACCTGCCTTCCCCTTGCCTCCAGAGCGCACTACTGAAAATGCAACTGCTCAAGCCCCGGCTCTGAGTCATAAGCCTTTAATTCATCCCTCAAGACAGCAGAGATTAAGATTTTCTCTGTACGGACAAATCTTTCTTCAGACCTTCATCAAGGGTATTTCTGAAGTGTTTACATTCATATAATATAGCCTCCTGTCTGTCATCTGGTACTTAAGTCTATGTCATGTATTTTGTCTTCCCTTTCGCTTTTCTACAACCTATTCTTTTAGGTTTGTCCAGCCCGTGGACTTTTCCTGCAGCTCGGTGCTGTTCCTTGTCACTGCAGTCCTTTGCTTTCTTGTCCCAGTCGGGCCATCTGGGCTTTCCCATCTTCCCTCCCCAGGCTTCTTATCCACAAGATGACTAGCAGTGACACTGCCTTAAAGGCCAGGTCTTCAGCGAGTTCTGCTCATCAGCCCTCCAGTCAGTGCTGCTTTGCTCAATGCCACGCATACACTTCAGGTCTCCTCTGCAACAACGTTCTTTCTGAACACTGTTCAAAAATATCCTCAAAAAATGGATTCTTGAGGATTTCTGTCATGTAAGTTGGTATTAAAAGAATACATAACTCAACAAAAGATGTTTCTACTTTTCTCAATTCAATTATAAACACTGAATTTTGCAAGATCACAGTTAAATATTTATAGATACAATGGATAGATCTAAAAATTCACCTTTTGGTTTCATGATGAGAAATTAAAATTTATAGGATATATTAAGGTTGAAACTTAAAAAGCTAAGATTTTTCACTGAAATGTCTATTAACGTCATCAGACTATAAAGTAATCAACTATGAGTTTGCAAGTAAGATAATATCAAGTCAATTGTCATCCATGACCCATAATCCTATTATATTTTAACTCAAATACAAGTATAACAGTGAGCTTTAACTTTCAAAATGTTCTGGCTAAGAATTATTAGCCAAGTCAGATAATCGATTTGCCACAAGTGAACGCTCACTTGTGATGAGGTAGCAGTCGTCAACGGTACCATCTTCTCTGGAGGTCGTGCCCTCCATTCATGAGGCTTCCCATTTCAAATGAAAAGTATGAACAACAAGGGACAGAAGAGCCACTGTTCAGTGTTTCTTTGATTCTTGTTATTTTCATGGTATCTTAAATACCCGATTTCAATTTTACAGCAACAACAAACATCAATATTCATTTTGGTCGGTAACTGTGCTCCAAGTTGCATGTATTAATGACTTCCAACACGATCTCTAGGAATAATTCGTAGTTCTGAACCGTGCTTTAGAAAAACATTTCCAGCAGTCTGAGCAGGATTCATTCCTATTCCATCATTGGTAATAATTGCACTTGTTGCTGCAGGAACTTTAAATTCTTCTGCTGCAAACTTTAAGACTGCTGTAAAAGGTGTGCTTTCAGGAACACTGAGTACTTTGTAGGGCAGCCGCGGGTCCGACCTGAGCATGATCTTCAAGGACACCTTCAACATGGTGGAGCCGCACCAACGCCCTGCAGCCCGGTCTGCAAGACTCTCCTTATTTTTGAACAAGTCCTCTGACAATGGGCCATGCAGCTTTAAACACATTATGGTGGGTACCGCCTTCTTAAGGCTGTGCTGGAGCCCTCAGTTTTCCTCAGCTGGCGCTCTGCTTATGATGACCAAGCAGAGGCCCAAGCCCGCCTAAATATTCAATATGGTCTCTATCAGACCCAGGTTGAAGTACTGTTGTTTGATCTGGAATAATTTTAAAAGACTATTTAACTCCTCCTGGATCATTACATATGCTGTTATGGGCAGAGTTACTTTGTTTCTGATTGTCCTCCTTAAGTGTCTCCTACAGCACGCGTCACTCCAGTGCACCATCCATAAGTCTACACTACTCATGGCTCTTGAACATCCTAATCGTGGTCCACCTCATGACGTAGTTTGGGCCTGGCTCAAGGAAATCCATGAAGCCTCTATATAAATTGCCCTCCCAAACACCCCAGCATGTCTTCCAGGGGTTCATCCTTTCAGGACCGGTAATCAAAGACCAGTAACGTCCTCTTGGGCTGGGTCAACCTAAGACAGGACATGAATTAAATACTCATGTGCCAATGATAGGTAAGGCTTAACTTTGCAGAAGACAACTGAAGACAGACACAGTCTATTATGCTGGGCGCCCTCTGAGGCGGGAGTAATAAAACCAGAGCATTGGGCTTAAGCTCTCGCTGCAATATCAAAAGAAATAAAAAAAGGGTGGATATGTAGGAGAAGCATAGCCAGGGGGTCCCTGAGATTTGGCCCTGAGATTACAGCACATGCGTGACTACTACTTCTCCCGTGAGCCAACCTAAATCCTGCCTAAACACCCAGACACCACCAATAGAGGAAATGAGCCAATGGAAAAGGGACAACACAATGACAAACAACAAAAGGACCAATGGGAAGTGGGGAAGGGGTATATAGAGATGTCTGTTTTCCTCAATAAACAAGTTGCTTTCAGCTTCTCACCTGATTCCTGTAGTGTGTGTCCTTGACCCTGTGCCTTCTTACCCCCACCCCCAAGGTCTGTTTGGGGAGATCCAGCAACACAGGATGATCTTCAGTTGCACCTATTTTCCTGCAAATGACAAAATTTCATTTTTTTAACCCCCTAAATGAAACTTAATTGTGTTTATATACCACCTTTCTTTATACATGCATTGGTTGAAGGGCATCAGTGCTGTTTCCATATCTTGGCTGCTGTGAATGATGATGCAATAAACATGGATGTGCAAAGATCTCTGTGTGTGATGGTTAATAATCTTTGTAAACAAGAATTTAGGATCCCCATGAAGGGCTGGAGGGATTGCTTAATGGTTAAGGCACTTGCCTGTAAAGCCAAAAGACTCAGGTTCAATTACCCAGAACCCAGATAAGCAAGATGCACATGATGGAGCATTCGTCTGGAGTTCATCTTCAGTGGCTGGGGATCTTGGCATGCCTATTCCATTTGTGCCTCTCTTTCTCTCTCAAATAAATAGAAATAAAAAAATTAAATTGATTAAAAAATAGAATTCCCATGGAAACATACCTCTGGATGTGTGTATGTAGGAGGTTGGTTCCAGAAAAGCTGAATTGAATAGGGAGGACTATGGAAGTGGATTCCTCATAAGAGCTATGTTTTACTTCAAACCTCTTCATTCAAGTATTACTACCTGTTGCTGATCAGGAAATGTGTGACAGGGTGGAACTTTCTGTTAGGGATACAGGCAAAGCTACCATGTGAAGTAGGGAAGGTAAAATCCAACTTGCAAAGAAGATTCCAGGATTGGAGCTGTCAGGGCCATGACTTGGTGGCACCAATCCATAAACCAGAGCCTAAACTTCATGAAAAGGAGAGGGCAGAGAGAGTCCCTATTTCCTGTCCACACATTGTGACCATCTGCCTCACATTCTTGCTGCCATACCTTCCCCACCATGATGGATTATGTACTCAAACTGTAAGACAAAATAAACCCTTCCTCCCTTAAGCTTCTTGTTGGGTATTAAGTAACAGAAAAAAAAAAAAACACTAATAGATAAAATTGGTAGTGAAGACTGATTGACAGCTGTGATAAACTTGAACATGTGGTTCTTAAGCCTTTGGAACATTTTTGTCAATGGAAAGTGGAAGAGTTTAGACCTTTTAGGTAGATTACCCAAAAGTTTTGTAAGCATAGATGACAAATGGAATATTCCAGGGATAGTTTAGAAGACCAGAATGGTGAGAAAAATGCAAATAGTGAAGGCCTAAATCATTATTTTTAGAAGGAAATAAACACTATCTAAAACAGGGCAAGAGGTCACTTGGGTTGCCTTCTGGCATGCTTTTTCCTGCGTTTTTTCAATGATTTGAAAACTTAGATGAGGCTGAATACAAAAGTCATAGACTGCTTTGTTTAATGGCATACCTGTAGCTTTCCTTGGCATAAGCTCCATGATCTTAGCATCTCCAAATTCTGGGAATCTTCATTGCAATTTAGGTATCACCTGACATCAAGCACCTTGGAGAACCTTCTAGCCAGAAACCCAATTCTGTCCATATTGTCTTGTCTCAGCAGCATTCTTGAACCTTGGTGAAAGCTGTCATAATCCTTTCACTCTTTCACTTTTTATGAACTAACATCACATGGAAGATGCCATTAAAACATAGCCTCATTATGCCCTCCCACTTTCATCAGAGTTGTAGAGTCCTCTGTGTTTTGAAGGATGTAAATGAAAGCATTTTTTCAAGCAGTATTGCAGTTACCATCTTCTTGCTGGGACAAATACCCAATCAGAAGTAGCTTATGGGAGGAAAGAGTTTATTTCAGGTGGTGTGGGACTTCTCACAGCTTTTGGAACCCGAATGATTCCATCATGAACCCAAGGTGACAGACACAGTGCCTCCGAATTTGCTGTCTGCTGTCCTAGGTTTTAGACTTGCTTTGGCCCAGTATTTTTTTCTGATGCTCCATTTCTCTCTTTGGTAATGGCAATGTCAATTCTAAGTCATTGCATATTAGAAGTATGTAACCTGGGTTTTAATTTCACTGGGGATCCCAGTTAAGAGATTGCTTTGAGTTTCTTAAGAGACTTTGGACTTTTGGAAAGTGTTGGGATTATTAAATACTATGAAGACTTTTAGAAATGGACTAAAAGTATTTTGCATTATGAAATTAAAACAAGAGATTTTTGGGTCACAGGTAGAGTGTCATGATTTAAAATGATGTGTTTTAGTGTCAAGTTGACAATAAATGGAGTTGTCATGGTTTATCTTCCTTGTTAGCTTGACTAGATTTAAAATTATCACAGAAGCAGTCTTCTGGGTGTGTCTATGAGGATGGTTCCATAAAGGTTTAATTGAGACGGAAAGTTCCATCCTAGGTAGGAGTAATCCTATTACATGGCCCGGGACCCCAAACTGAAATAAAAGGAGAGGACAAGAGAAGTTACAGTACTCCTCTCTCTCTCTCTGTGTCTGTGTGTATTTCCTGACTTTGGACATGATGTGACTATCCACCTCATGCTGTAGCAACCATACTCTCACCACTATGATGGACTAACTCTCATTATATGCCAAAATAAGCTCCTAAATTGATTCTTATATGTTTGGTGACAGAAATGAGAACATTAGCTAATACACCGTGTTATGTAGATTTACATCTCTTCAGGTATAAACCATGGGATTATATACCTGAATTCTATGGTAGTTTGAGGAATCTCCATATTGATTCCCACAGCGCTTATATCAATCTACATTTCTACCACTAATATTAGGTATTCTTTCCTCTTATTGTTACCAGCACATTTTCGTCATGTTTTACTGATGGTAGTCATTATCCCAGAGTTGAAGTGGAATCTCAATGCCATTATAATTTGCATCTTCTGGATAAGTGAAGATAATAAACACTTTATATATATACATGTGTGTGTGTACATATATATATATATATATATATATATATATATATATATATATATATATATGATTACCATTTGCCCATTTATTGATTTGGTAGTTTGGGTGGTATTTACTTTTGTAAGTTTGTTGTAAATTCTAGATATGCAGCTTCTGTCAAAAGTGTAGTTGACTGTTTTCCTCCCATTCTATAGGCTGTCTCTTCATCCTATGAATTTCTCATCTCACGTGTCAATTGTCAATTCTGAAAATATTTCCTGAGCTTTTTGAGTCCTTTTCAGAAAATCTTTGCTTATGCCTGCATCTCAAAGACATCAAAATAAAGAGACACTTATTGAGATGGGGAGGGGATATGATGGAGAATGGAATTTCAAAGGGGAAAAGGGGGAAGGGAGGGAATTACCATGGTATATTTTTTTATAATCATGGAACATGTTTAAAAAATTGAGAAAAAATTAAATTAAATTAAAAAAAGAAAAATAAATGTAATGGAACTTTAAAAAAGTGTTTTACCAAATATTTTCCTCTGATAGTTTTAAAGTTTTATGTTTTATATTAAGTTCTTTCATCAGTTTTGAGTTGGATTTTGTACAGGGTGAGAGACTGAGATATAGTTGCATACTTCTATGTTGATGTTCATTTTTCTTGGCACAAATTGTTGAACTGGCTATCTTTTCTTCAATGTGTGATTTTGAAACCTTTGTTTTCTTTAATTAGATCACCATAGCTGCATCAGTTCATTTATGGGTCATGTATTATATTTCATTGGTGTATGTGACTATTCTTGTGCTAATCACTTGCTGCTTCCCTACTGTGGCTCTGTAGAGCACAGGTATTATACTTTGCTTTGCTTGCTTAGGATTGCTTTGGATGTTTGCAATCTTCTGTATTTCCATATGAGGGACAACCCGCCCCCAACACACACACACACACACACACACACACACACACACACACACACACATAGTGTTCATATTCTTTGAAATTTGAAAAGAAAAAATTTCACTGAATCTGTGTATTATTCACTGAGAGAGTCACTTTCACAATATTACGTCTTCCAATCCCTGTTTATGAGAGGTCTTTCTGTTTTGTAGTGTATTCCGTTTATTTCTTCATTCTTTGAACGTTTTCACTGTGGAGCTCTTTACCTTCCTCAAGTTTATTCCTAGTTTTTTTTTCCTGTTGTTGTTATTAATCTATTATGAATGAGGTTTTTTTATTTCTTTCAAAGCATGTTTTATATTGGTATATAGAAAAACCTCAGGCTTTTGTATATTGATTTTGCATCATGTTATTTTGATGAAAGATTTAAGATTTTTTTGATTTTTTATTTTTATTAATAATTTTAATAACATAAAAATATTGCAAATTTGTCATATGTCCATGAAGTTATGCTCTTATGTCCCTCTCCCCATCACCATTTCATTGAGTGTACTCCTCAGTGGGGTTTTCAGCAATCACTGTGGGGTCATGTTCCTGTGGAGGGGCTGGGGAACAATGCCTCAGAATATGTCTCCCCATCTTGTAGCTCCATATTCTTTCTGCACCCTCTACTGCTAAGTTCCTTTAGCCTTGCTGAGTATGTCTGGTGGAAATTTAAATGTCTTTTACGTATAAGTCCATATCATGTACAAGTAGTTATTAGACATTTTCTTTCATATTTGTATCAATTTTATTATTTTCTCTTGCTTTATTTTCATACGAAGTCTTCAAACAATATGTTTAATAAGATGGCCATCCCTACAATGCACAGCCCGTATTCCCCAATGAGGAGGGTCCCTGTGGAAGGGCGAAGACAGGGAGGAGGCTAACAATGGTACCCACTTGACTGTATACACTGAGTACAAAACTAATTAAAAAAAAAATGGGGAAAGTTGGCACCCTGACTCATTCATGGTTGTCTCCTAATTTTAGAGTAAATGCTTTTAGGTTTTCTCTGTTTAGTATAAGTTTGGCTATAGATTTGTTATATATAGCCTATATTATGTTAAGGCATCTATCTTCAATTTCTACCTTCTTCAGAGCTTTTTTCATGAAAGGTGTCAAACTTTGTCAATGACCTTGTCTATATCAATTGAGGTTAACCCTTGATTTCAGCCCTTGTATCTCTTTATGTGCTGTACTACACTTATGGATTTAGGTATGTTGAGCCATCATCCTTACATATATGGGATGGAATTAAGTTGCTATAGATGTATCATATTTTTAAATATGTTGTTTAGTTGAATTGTCAAATTTTTTTGTATTTATTTGCAAGGAGAGAGAGAGAGAAGAGAGAGACAGACAGAATGGGTATGCCAGGGTATCTAGCCATTGGAAACAAACTCCAGACATATGCACTGTTTTGTGCATCTGGCTTTATATGGGTACTGAAGAACTGAACCTGAGTTGTTAGGCTTTGCAGGAAAGCACCTTAATCATTGACCAATCTCTCCAGCACCATGAATTTTTAAATATTTTATTGAGAATTTTCTGCCTGCATTTATCAGAGAAATTGGTCTACAATATTCTATTCTTGTTCTTCCCTTACCTGGTTTTGGTATTAAGGTTATACTGGCTTCAGAGAATGAGTTTGGTAGTCTTCCTTCCCTTCCTATTGTATCAGAAAGTATGAGAAACACAGGTAGTTTTTCTTTAATGGCCTGGTTTAATTTAGCAGTGATCCAGGCATGTGGCTCATGCCCATAATGCCAGTGCTCAGGAGGCAGAGACAAGAGGATTGTGCAGCTTCAAGTTTAACATGGTCTACATAGAATTTGGCAGTGAATTCATTTGGTCTTGGGTGTTACTTTGCTATGAGATTAATACTACTCCAATACTGTTTATCATTATAGATAAGTTTAAGTTGTTTATGTTTCTTTGATATAATTTTTATTGGCCATATATGTCTAGAAGTTTCCTTTAAAATTTCTCATCCCTTTTTCTGACTTTCTCACATGTTGCTTATTTTCTCATCATTGCTTTTGACATCCCCTATGTATGTCATTTATCTGCATGTTTGTATCCTATGGAATTTTTGATCATTTTTACAAATGTGTTTTTGGAGTCCTTGTTTGCTATTTACCTAATTCAGTATTGTTGTATTCAGTAGTTAAGGAGTTCAGATCTTGTGGAGGAGTTATGTTACTTTGATTTTTCATGTTTACTGTGCTTCTGTGGTGAGATTAACACATCTGTTGGGATGTGTATCTCTTCTGGTTTCATTTGTAACAACTTTTTTCGTAAGCAGCTTTCACTTTAGGGACCAATGCACAGTATTACTTAGAGAGGAAAAAAGTCAAACCCTGTAGCAGCACTGAACTAAACCAGATATAAAATTTTAAATTTAAATTGATAAAGGCCAAGTACTGTACCACCAGTGACAATAGAAGAAATTAGCAAAATCCAGCCATCCAACCAAAATCTACATGGTAAAGAGGAAACCACAAACCTGCCCTTTGTCTTCTGACTTGGGACCATCAATTCCTGTAGTCATCTTGCTTGTTGCCCATTAACAGTTGCAGGGTGAATAACTGGCCATCAAGTTCAAGCTTGGTGCAGTCAGTCTCCATGGAAGTCCACCCACAAAGTACAGCTTTTCATTGCTCAAAGTCTTCCATGCCTTATGCTCTCACCACTAAGCTCTTTAGCATTTCTTTCTCCAGCCCTCTGGACATTTATTAGTGTCTTGTATAGTGTTTTCTCACTCAGGACTTATGACCGTGTGTTCCCAGACTACCTGACTTGATGGCTCCTTGTTTTCAGGCCTCCTATAGTTAACCCATTTGAAAAAGTAACACATTAATCTTTATTTTTTTTCTTCTTTTTTAATTTTTTTAATTGATTAGTTTTGTATTCAGCAAATACAGTCAGTTTGGTACCATTATTAGGCTCATTCGTGACATACCCCTCCCCATTGGCCCCCCCGTTGAGATATATGGGTCATGCGTTGTGGAGTTAGCCCACAGTTATGGATGGGTAGTATAAATGTCTCTGTATATCATGACCCAACATGTTGCTCTGACATTCTTTCCGCCCCCTCTTCCACAAAATTTCCCTGAGCCATGTTGGGTTCATTTTTGGTCTGCTTCAGTGATGAGGTGTTCGGGGCCTCTGGGTCTCTGGCTCTCTGATTTGGTAGGAATTGACTTTTCTCTGTGTTGGTCTCCTTCCCCCTTGTGCTGGTATCCAGTTCACCAGGAAAACAGCACACTTGCTTGTTCTGCCAATTATTCTTAGTTTTAGCCAGGGCCATTTTGAGGTACAATGGGGTGGCTCTCTCCTTAGGATCTACAACTATGTGAACAAAAGAAGCAGATTCTCCAACAGAGAGTAAGTTAGCACCAGGACAAATGAGGTAACCCATATTTTTTTTTATAGAGAGTTTAATAAGTATAGGCCTTCTTGTAGCCCATGGTTGATGGCAGCTTGATATTGGAGAGTGGGCTAATGTTTGAATATGGTTCTGATTTGTTTCCCAGCTCCAGCTATGGGTCCCATACCACTGAGGGGATCAGTTAGCCAAATCAAGAGCAGTTGGTTCCCCACCATGGCTGTGTGCCACTATTGCACTTGTGTGGGCATCACAACAGGTTATTTGCTGGTAAGTAGGTTAGACTATGAGTTGCTTGGACAGATGTTGGTCATTTTCCCCCAGTTGCCTATGTAGCACCTTCTGGCACTAGACACGCTGACTGTCTGGGGACTGACTCTCTTCCAGCTTCTAGCCATGCCATTCTATTTTATGTGTCAACCACAAAAGGTGTCTTCAGCAGTAGGGTCTTACCACTAACCTTTGGTGGGTCATCAAGTACTCTGACAGAAATATGTCTTTCTCTTAAGAAACTTTATAGGTCTCTCTGATCAAAAGCTCATTGTGGATGATAGCCCCATGCTGGTACTGGGAGTTACAGGTCAGTTCTCACTAAGAAAATAAGGAAAAAGATAACTAATATACAAGAGTTAGAGAGAAGAGAAAGAGATAGAGAGAGAGGGAGAGGGAGGGAGGGAAGATGTAGAAGATTAAGGCTAGCCTTGATCCTACCCTCTCCAGTGTCTTGTGGTTCAGGTGTTCCCTGCAAATGGCAATGGTATCATAAAATTTTACTTCCTAAAAGGCAGACCATATAGCTGAACCTACACATTAACCTTCATTTATTGAGAATTTCAATAATGAACAGATTATAATTTGATCATATCCCCTCTTATTATCCTCTTTTTCTCTCCCCCTTCACTATTATTTCACTGAACCTCCTCTTTCCAAGTAGTCCTTCCTCTGTTTTGATGTCACATTCTCTTCTGTCCCCCTCTCGCCTCTATATCAATATATTAATGGGCTCAATATTGCCCAGGTTTTGTGGATTTAAAGACATTCAATGTGCTTTCATGAATGCACATCAGTGCCCAAAGTGACTCCTTCCCACCCAGTGATTGTTATACTCTTTCCACCCCTCTTCTGCCATATTCCTTGTGCCATGCTGGGTATGATAGAGATGTTTCACTTAGTGTTGAGCTCTCAATGGCCTCTTATTTTTGGCACTTGGATGAATTTTGAGTCTCTTCAGTATCTATTTCCATTTCCTTAGTGAAGCTCCTTTGGCTGACCGTGAGAACAGCACCAGTATTGTTTCTACCATCTCCTCTGCAATGCTCCTTGTGTCTGGACAATGTGATAGGGATGCCTCATCCTGCTTAGAACTGTACTGCCTCTTCTCATCACCTTGGTGAGTCTTGGGTCTCCATAATATTCACTGACATATACAACAGGAAACTTCTCTAACTAAACTTGAAAACAGTTCTAATTAATGGGTATAAACATAACCATTTAGGGGGCAGTTTTATGGGCACAATGTACCTATTTATCCAGATGACAATGGTAGCTTTCTTATATAACCTATGACCTAACAAGCTATAGGTTTTTGATTTGTTTATCACTGCCAAGGAAGGCTCCCTTCCCACCACTGAGAGGGCTTCAAATCCAATTAGGGAGCAGTTGGTTATTCCCATAACTTACCTGCCACTATTGTTCTGATGGATACATCTTACCTGGCTAGTTCATTGTGGAGATTATGAGATCCACTGTTGGTTAAGGCTATTAATGACTTTCCTCCCTCAGCAGCCTGCATGGTACATTCCAGCACGATGTCAGCTAGACAGCAGGAAAGATGCTTCTAGCTCACCTCTAGCTTGATTGATTTCTCAGTATCCTGTGACTGAAACATTCATACTTTCTGTAATAGGGTCTTACCACATAGTTCTGGTAAGCAACCAAGAACATTATCAACAGCCTAACTGTTGTTTTGTGGGAGAGTGGAGGGAAGCATTTGGGTAACCATGATAAAAAACTCACTGTGTGGAAGGAGGTGGTGACTCACCTCCTTGTACTGGGATTTACCTACAAAAATCTATGACTTCAGATCACAACATTCTCTAACTTAGCAGTATACTTCTTACTAATATTTTTCTTAAAAATTATATTTTTAATTAGATAATGAAGAAGTAGGTTATTATATGACTTATCCATCATATTTTTAATTTTGTGTAGCTATTGTGAGTAGAGCAACAACAAACATGGATAAGTATTTCTTTAGTACATAATATAGAGTCCTTAGGGTATGCATTAAACGTAAAACCTCCAGCACATGTCAAAAAGGAAATGCTGATGAGTAAGAAAGTAATTGAATGCAAGGTTAAATTATCAATAACTATAACATATTTAAATATATTTAATTTAAAAATATTTTAAAACAATTATACATTTGTGCATTACATTCAACCCAAACCAATATTTCTTAAATCACATAAGCTCATATCATGTGATCATGAGATGCTTTGTGAAGAAGTCCTGAGTAGTTGCATAATATTTAGAGGTGATGTTTGTATATGTTATCCAAACTTGGATATTCATCCCACAGTTTTAAGACTTTAGGATGCTTGCATCAAAGCACAAGTGTGTGTGTGTGTGGGGGGGTGGGCATGCATGCTGTGTGTGAATGTGTAGAGCACTTTCTACACATATTTGACCTTAGAAGACATTTTTGAAAAACATTTGTTATAATATTAGGAAATTCTGTCTGAAATAAAACATTTTTGACAGAGAGCAGAATGCTTATGTTAAGAAAGAATAAACTGACCTTAATCATTTTATTTTTGAGCAATTGAGTTATTTAATTCTTCATGATGGTAGTTAAGATAAATGTACAACAAGGCAAGTATTTATATACCTTGCTTCAATATGGGAAAACAGATGCCTTAGCTACTAGGTACTGTACAAGCTCTATTAAGAATTTTGTTATCTCTCCTTTCAGGTTTCCTTAGTCCCAATTTGTCTAAGAGTTTACCTCTCTGACTCATACCACCCAATGGAGTGGAGAGTTAGTCTGTTTCCAATTACAAAATACGGGGAGCTATCATCTATGAATCCCATTGTTATCATTACAGATGTCCATGTTGTGCACATTTTTACAGGTAACACTTTTGTGCACTGGCTCTGTTTCATACTTGCTTATTTATATACTTTCACACCAATACTAAGGAGTTTCCATTTCATGCTTCATTGCTTCCAGAATTCAAGTCACTGTTACTGGAAGATGAAACCATGCAGGTTACACTTCACTGAACACCATATCTGAAGAATAGCCTCACTATTTTATTATAGGTAGTTATGGCCACCCTGAGGCAAGTTGATTATTTTGGATATTTTGAACTATAGGAGACTTCTAATCACCCAGAAGCTCTTGGTCTTCTTGAGCAAATGGGTGGCTCATACTCGGACAAATCTTGAGCATATAACCTAGTCAAGTCTGAGGGTCTCTATGACATGTTTTTCACCTGTGAGCTTTACCACATGAGTCCTCCAGAATTGGGTCACATTACTTTATTGAAGTTTCAGAATTCTGTCAGACTGCACTCAACAGTGTGTTAAATGACGTGGCAATTCTTTTTAGCATGTAGTTGTTGGGATATCAGCAAATAAATCAGGAAGTGTTACCCTCATGAGTAAATATCATGTCAGTGGGGAGAAAGCCTTGTTAAAGAACAAAACCAACACAAGAATCCCTGAGGCTGGGGCGCTAGCTCAGTCAGAAAAGTGCTTACTTCACAAGCATAAGAAGTTACATTTATCTCCAGTACTCATGTCAATGCACGGTATGGTGGCATGTACCTGTCATCCCAGCGCAGGTGAGGGGAAACCAGATGGATCCCTGTGGATCATTGGTCAGCCAGTCTAGCCTAATTGATGAGATCTAGGTCAATGACTGACACTGTTGCAGTCCGGTTCATATTGCTGTTAGAAATCACCCAACAAGAGTAGCTTCTGGGAAAAAGAGATTTATTTTGGCTTACAGGCTCAAGGGGAAGCTTCACGATGGCAGGGGAAAACGATGGCATGAGCAGAAGGGGGACATCACCCTCTGGCCAGCATAAGATGGACCACAGCAACAGGAGGGTGTGCCAAACACTGGCATGGGGAAACTGGCTATAAAGCCCATAAGCCCGCCCCCAACAATACACTCCCTCCAGGAGGCATTAATTCCCAAATCTCCATCAGCTGGGAACCTAGCATTCAGAACACCTAAGTTTATGGGGGACACCTGAATCAAACCACCACAGACACTGTCTCAAAAAAAAAAGCTAGATGATATACATATCTTAGGAACAACATCTGAGGTTGGCCTCTGGTTTCCACATGCACACAGACACACACACACACACACACACACATGTGCAACCATGCAGTACAACTACATGCATACATACACACATGCCAAAAAGAAATATCAAGGCTTTTAATTGAAGCCACTAGGCATATGCATTTCTTGTGATGTTTCTGAAGTAAATTATCTACCTGAAAGTTTGATTTAATTAAACTTTGATTCCTAAATGTGTCAACTCATTTTTCCTTTCATGAGTTTTTAATAATTATATACAATCATATGAAGAATGAGTTATAGATTATGAAATAAAATTTATTTGGTCTGTTTTAGACACACAATTCAGAGACATGTTCCAAAGGGCATGAGGGGGCTATTGCAAATTTCTATTTGTAGTGTTAAGTAACTCTAGGTACTTTTGAAATGGCCTCAGAGCTCTCCTGATATGTATGGCAGGGGACAGTGCTGGAGGTAAGGTAGAGCCTAAGGGATTGCCTGCTGCCTCCCAAGAGCTCGTGTGTTTGCAAGGCAGCTGAGCACAGTCTCTGAGCAAATTACAGAGCAGTGTTCCTGTGAAGAACAGGAATCAGCCTCCCTCCCACCACCTAATTCCAGGCTACAGCGCCCACCGTGTTCCCCTTCATTTGTCTTCAATGACAACCTGACTCTCAAAAGTGTCACTAATAAGCCAGTTCCCAATTAGCAGGGGAGGTTGTTCAGGGCTCTTGGCAATGTTCCCATAGCTCTGGAGGCTGCTCCTGCCTACAGACACAGGATCATTTCTGCTTTGCATGATTCAAAGGCAGGAGCTGCTGAGAAGGCTGCACTGTGGTTTCATTATTCCTTGCTAGCAGGAGAACAGAACACATTGCTTTTAATGCTCAAATATTTCATTTGAGGGAAAAAAATAATTCTTACTGCATGAACTAGCTCTGCATTCCTCTTTTGTGAGTGCGTGCACATATCCAGAAGCCCACGATGTTCTCACAGATGAGTACCCAGAAAATCCTACATAGCAATTTAGAGACTACAGGGTGTAATAAAGTTGAGTTTGGAATGAGACTGCAGAAAAGGCAGCAACAGTGTCTTCTATTTAGCTGCCATTGAAGCAGAGACTGTAGGACCACATTTGAGGTGTCTTTGCATTTGACCTGAGCTCTAAGAAGAAAGGACAGCTCCATTGGGGCATTGCCCAGGCTCAATACCAGGTGGCCCTTTGTCCTACCCCATGAACAACATTACTGATAGATAGTCACTGGTTTGTGTCTCTGTTTAAAAAGTCCTTCTCAGGAATCTGTGCATGGTATATTGGGCTTCTATGGAGTCTTGTTTTCTGAGAACAGTTCCTTGCGTGTAACCTCAAGGACTACTGCCTTCTCTGCTTAACTTCACAGAAGCTGTGTGCAGTAAATACTGTGAGCTCTATGTCATGGTTTAGGTACATGTCACCCAATCACTGACAAATCCAATTCACATCAAAATTCTATGGATGGCATACCAACATGGGAAAAGTGGAAGGTCTTTTATAATATTCAGTTGCCTAACTGTACTGAAATGAGTTTTGGACTCTAGAAGAAGGGATCCCTAATTCCTCACCACAGAGCTATTTATATATACCTTGTCCTATTCAACATTTAGTATGAGCTAAGCATCTTGCTAAAGGCCTTGCATGTGTTCCCCTGGGAAGTGTTCAACAAATATGGCCTCAGTGCTGCTGTTTCTGACCAGGGTTGATCATATGTGAGTATAAATGACTGATTGCAAAAAACTGCTGAAATGACACTGTGAATTCATTATTTGATTATTGCATATCAAGTATAGTCACAATACTAACATTGCAGTGGACATTGGTTAGCAATCCTCCTTAGAGCTGATGGATTCCAAAGGGACCACTGTCTCTCTTGACAGCAATGAGCTGAGGGAAAGAGATCAATAATATCAGGATGGCAGAGGATCTTCCCAGGGCCTCCTTGCTGATTTTCTGATGCTTTAATCATTTCATTGTGGGAATAGAGGACAGAATTCAATCTCAATTTTCAAATGTAGTTTTGCCTTTCTCTTATACCTTCTATGGGAATGGAAATAATCACTGATCTAGAAAATATGGAAATGGTGCTTATTTATTTATTTTTACTTTCTTGCAATCTTACGTATTGCATCTTGATTTTCCCTTCATAAAGCACCACCTCAAATTTACTCATTTTCTTCCTGAAAAGCAGTATGTTCGAGAGAATAAATTAACCAGTGTGGAAAAATGGTAAGTAGACTTTTGGCCCTCGGGTGTGCCCTGATTTAATCTTTACCACTGAATCATTGCATTTTGTTTTGTCATTTGCAGAATTGAGAAAAGTACTATGGAACAAGGCCATTCATTTAGTCACTCAACATAGATGAAGCATATTTTCTAGACAAAGAACCATGGCCCGCAGGGTTTACTATATAATAGAGAGTGATGGGTAGATATATACATACTCATAATGTCAGCTGGAATATAAAAATATCTAGGTTTCCAAATATGATGAGGAGGAAGATTAAAGTTGATGATGATGATGAAAGAAGGGGATTGAGAGAGAGAAAAAAAGAGAAGGAAAGAAAGGAGGAAAGAAAGAAAGGAAGGAAAAAAAAGGGAGAAAAAGAAGCAACAAAAGTAGATGTGATGCATGTGATGCAGAGAGTGTCTATCTGTAGAGATCAAGATGTATGTGATGGAAAAAACTGACCAAGCAAATGAAAAGACAAACAAACAGGCAACATTAGAGCTGGCTTTGGAAGATTAGTAGCACTTTTACAGTAGTTCTGTTGCCGGAGAGGATTATGTCATAGGGAAGAAAAATAATCTGTTGATTCTGAGAAATTCAAAGAAAGAGATGCAATTAACTAGTCAGAGACCATTTTTGATTTTTTAAAAATATTTATTTGAGAGACAGGGAGAAAGAATGAGTGAGCCACAGAGAGAAACAGGCAGAGAGAGTTAGGATGGGCATACCAGAGCCTCCTGCCAAAGCCAATGAACTCCGGGCACTATTTATCCATGTCACTATTTATGACGGTACTGGGGAATTGAACCTGGTCCATCAGGCTTTGCAAATAAGTACCTTTAACTACTAAACCATATCTGTAGCCTTGAAATGGATGTAATTAAAGGTTATGAATCAAGCCAATAAATGTGAGGCAATACAATCAATCTACACATGAAGTTTCAGGTGGGGTCTTTTGGATGCCTGCAAAGGAATGGTTGATGATGCAAATCAGTATGACACACATGATTGGTGTGGTGAGTCCTGGAGGAGGTAGAGACAGGACATTACATGGCCAGGAACCAGATTTTCCCTTGAATACACCTGTTAGGGACATAAATGTGTATGAAATACCATGAGCCTATATGACAAGGGTTTTTAAGGATTAGGGTGTTTTACTGCATGTTAATGTAGGTGTGTAAAGGGCAGAGAGCAGGAAGGTAACTCAGGCTAAGTAGAAGCAGAAGCTTGTCTCCTCCTCTTGATTATGAGGTGTCAGTGGCTTCTAGGTTACTCTGGCTGCTCCGTTTCCTGTGTGTGGAATAGGAATGGAGGGGACAGGGATAGCCTGTCTATTGTCACTGCAGTTTTTGGGTTCAGGAAAGATGATCTGTGCTGGACACCCAAAGGTAAAGAGCATACCTGGTGTAAATTGACTCTTGACAACACACACACATAACCTCCCACCCACCCATACGCCATTGTTCAAACAAAAACTGAGTACACATAAAAACAGAAGAAACATGGCCACAGAGGAACAGTATTCATTTGTGAATGAAATTTCTTTATTCATCCTTTTATATTCAGCCCCTCATTTCAGCAATATGAACTAGTTAATTATATCTCTTCACAATTACAAAGGCCCATATTATACATTGATTGCCTACTGATTGTTTTCCACCCCTCAGTTTTTCATAATGAAACTATGTCAGGTATATAATTACATTCACCTGAGCTCTTTCATGCAAGCAACTTTAAAATGGATCATAATTTTTATTTAGAAGGCAGGTGATATGCTGGAAGATCATAATATTTCTATATGTGTTTACAAGGATGTCAATATTTCACTATATGTAAGGAAAATTTCCATGTTCATGCAATTCCTTTCTCTAAGGAAAATATATTCTGGACTTTATGAATCCTAATGTCTTCCCATAAGGATTGTGGAGGCAAAGAATTTCTATGGTTACAGATGGGGCAGTTGATGCACTGCATGATTAAAGGTGAGATTTTTACAAAAACAAAATAATTTTCTCAGTGTAATCGGAGATGCATATTGTAGTTCTCACTTCTGTCAGTACTTTGCCTTAGGAACAGGAACAGGTGTGAAGACTGTTCACATGTAATTGCTGGCACAAAATACCAGAGGAGGTGGATTTTCAGCTTCCAAAAGACTTGCTATGTAGAGTGGGAAGCTGGTGTAGAATGTCTTTGAGCTCCCTTCACTCACTCTGCTCTCTGCCACCTGGACCAACTATGATGCCTCTCTCTCTCTCTCTCTTTCTTTCTGTCTCTCCTGCTGGTATCCCATCTGTAAATCATCAACACAAGGCAAACAGAGAAATTTTCATTTGCTAAATTATTTTTTTTAATTGAAACTCCATCTCAAAACACTTAAAGGTGATTAATTACTTCAGCAAAGTAGCATGATACAAAATCAATGGACAAAAATCAGTAGCCTTTCTATATGCTAAAGATAAAGATAGGGCTGGAGAGATGGCTTAGCGGTTAAGCTCTTGCCTGTGAAGCCTAAGGACCCCGGTTCGAGGCTCGGTTCCCCAGGTCTCACGTTAGCCAGATGCACAAGGGGGCGCACGCGTCTGGAGTTCGTTTGCAGAGGCTGGAAGCCCTGGCACACCCATTCTCTCTCCTTCTCCCTCTATCTGTCTTTCTCTCAGTGCCTGTCACTCTCAAATAAATAAATAAATAATAAAAAAAGATAAAGATAAAGAAAAAGAAAGTAGTGGCATTGTCCCATTTTCAATAGCAATAAAAATAAAATAAAATACCTTGGAATAACATTAACCAAGGATGTGAAAGACCTATATAATGAAAATATAAAAATACTCAAGAAAGAAATTGAGGAGGACTTTAGAAAATGGAGGGACATCCCATGCTCCTGGATAGGCAGAATTAACATTGTGATAATGGCAAACTTACCAAAAGCAATATACAGTTTTACTGCAATGCCAATAAAAATCCCCAAAATTTTCTTCACAGGGATAAAAAAAAAAAGATCTTAAAATTCACATGGGATGGCAGAATGCCTCAGCTATCCAAGCACATACTCAGCAAAAAGAAAAAAAAAATACCTCTGGAGGCATCACCATACCTGATCTAAACCTATATTACAAAGTTATAGTAACAAAAAGAACATGGTACTGGCATGGAAACAAGATTATAGACCAATGGAACAGAATAGAGGACCCAGACTTTGGGTCAAGTCTCTACAGATAATTGATATTCCACAAAGTCCCTAACAATGCACAGTGGACAGTTGATAGCATCTTCAACAAATGGTGCTGGAAAAACTGGATAGCCATATGCAAGAAAATGAAACTAAATCCACACATTCAGCCATGCACAAAAATCAAGCTCAAATAGATCAAAGACCAGGATATAAGACTGGAAACTCTGCTAGTACTGGAAGAAAATATAGGAGGAACTTTCCACAATATAGAAGTGGAAAAAGACTTCCTGAGCAAAACCCCATAGCACAGGATCTTAAACAATCATTCAACCATTGGAATCTCATGAAGATGAAAATTTTTTATCTTCTGGACAAACATACAATAAGCAGAGCCAATAGATTACCCACATAATGGGAGAAAATTTTTGCCAGCTATACATCTGACAGAGGCCTAATTTCTAGAATCTACAAAGTACTCAAAACTCTAAACAATAAAAAGTCAAACAACCCATTCACAAAATGGGGCAGAGAATTGAACAGAGAGTTCTCAGAGGAAGAAATACAAATAGCAAACACACACTTAAGAAGGTGTTCAATATCCCTAACCATCAGTAAAGATAACAAACATTAAAAACTCAAATGAAAAAATTTCTGTCAAGGATGTGGAGAAATAGGAACACTCATTCACTGTTGGTGGGAATGTAAGATGGTACAACCACTATGGGAAGCAATATGGAGACTCCTAAAAAGGTTGCCTATAGAGTTACCAACAGAGCCAGTCATTCCCTTACTGGGCATTTACCCTAAAAGCTTCATACCTCAATTCAGAGAGATTTGCTCAACCATGTTTATACTGCTGAATTCACAATAGCTAAGAACTGGAATCAACCCAGATGTCCATCATTACATGAATGGATAACCAAGATGTGGCATATCTACATTATGGAATTCTACACAACAGTAAGGAAAAATGACACAATGAAATTTGAAGAAAATTATTGAATTTGGAACAGATCATTCTCAGCAAACTCACCCAATCACAGAAAGGCAACCGTTGCATGGTCTCAGTCATCTGTGGCTCCTAATCTGAATTTACCTGAGATGCTGACATACCTAATAGTCATCTCAAGGACTGGACAGTAGGGAGGGTGGGGCAGGAGGGGAGGGTAAGGGTGTGAGGTGGCACAAAACTGGACCCAAGTGGAACTGATACCATAAAATCCTATATCCTGAAAGACAGACTAAAAGGTTAAACCTTCATCAGGTCCTAAGTGGAAACACCTGAATCAAAGGGTCCTGGAGAGGCTATGATGCAGACTAACCTTAATGTTCTCCTGTTATTCCCCCCTCCTCTCTGTCTGTATCCCTCTCTCTTCTCTCTTTCTCTTTTTATTACCTATCTTTTTCTTCCTTCTCTTCCCTTGGCAGTGGCCTGTAACTCCCAGTACCAGGACATGGTTAACATTCACAATGAGCTATTGATCAGAGAGACCCACAGTTTCCCAAAAGAAGACAGATTTCTGTCAGAGCACTTGATTATACACCAAAGGTTAGTGGCAAGACTCTGTTGCAGAAGACACCATATTCTGTTGGTACAGAACATGGAGAGACATGGCTGGAATCTGGAAGAGAGTTAGTCCCCAGACAGTTAGCTTCCCTGGTGCCAGAAGGTGCTACATTAGCAATTGAGGAGAAATGGCCAGCATCTGTCCAAGTAACTCAGGGTCTAAGCTACTCAGCAGCAAACAACCTAATGGGCAGCTCACCAAGTGCAATAGTGGCACACAGTCATGGTGGGTAACCAAATGCTCTTGAATTGGCTAATGGATCTGCTCAGTGGAACAGAACCCATATCAGAACCATATCCAAAAACAGGAGTTCACTCTCCAATGTCAAGCCCCCACCAATCTTGGGCTACAAGAGGGCTTACACCTATTAAATTCTCTCTAAAATAATAATTATTATCCAATTTATCTGGTGCTGACTTCATTCTCCATAGGAGAATCTGCTTCTCTTTTTCAGATGGACACAGAACCTAAGGAGAGAATCAGCCCATTGCACCTCACCAGGGCCCCAGCTGAAACCAGAGTAATTGGGAAGATAAGCAAAAGTTCTGCTTTCTTGTTGAACCTGGTATCAGAACAAGGGTGAAGGAGGTAAACACAGAGAACACTCACCTCCTACCAAACCAGATCTCCAGAGACACAGAGGCTCCCAAGACCTCATCACTGAAGTAGAGCTAAAATGAACCCAACATGGCTCAGGGAAATTTGCAGAAGAGGGGGCAGAAAGATTGTTAGAGCGACATGTTGGGAATTTTTGCACAGAAACATTGCCTCCTCCCCATAACTGATGGCTACCCCCACAATGCATGACCCACATTCCCCAATGAGGAGGGTCCCTTTGTGGGGGGGGACAGAGAGGAGGATAACAATGGTACCAACATGGCTGTTTACATACTGAATATGTACACAAGTAATAAAGAAAAGTAAGTAAATAAATAAAATTTTAAAAATTACTTATTTGTGTGTGTGTGTGTGTGTGTGTGTGTGTGTGTGTGTGTGTGTGTGTGTGTAGGCTTGCAGGGTCTCTTGCCACTGAAATGAACACTCAGCTGGCTTTATGTGAGTGGCTAAGGAATTGATCCTTGGCCTGTATGCTTTGTAAACATATACCTTTAACCACTAAGCAATCTCCCCAATCCCTCGTTTGTTAAATTTTACCAGTTTTTTACTCTTCATCTGCCTAATTAACTGTTTCTTTTAAAGGAAAAATTCTAAGCAGTGATAAGTTGATACCTAAACCCCTACAACCCAAATATCATGAAAGTTTTTATCCTAGACTCCTAGTGAGTTACAAAATTTCCCTATGAAGATTTATTAAGTTATTGCCTTAGAAGGGGCAATGTTCTGTTTGTGCATTTAAGAAGGTTGAATTAGGGGGCTGGATAGATTGCTCAGTGGTTAAGACACTTGCCTGCAAAGTCTAATGATCTGGGTTTGGTTCAGTTTCCTGGTCACCATGTAAAGCCAGATTCACAAAGTGGCAGATGCATCTGGTATTCATTTGCAGCAGCTGGAGGCCCTGGCATGCTCATTCTTTCTGTTTCACTTCTATTTATTTCTGCTTGCAAATAAATGAATAAAAAATCTTATTTTTTAAAAGAAGGTTGGGTCACTGCTGCTGGGACACCTCAAGCACTCAGAACATCCATGTCTCTTGCCATTCATTTTATAGCCTGCCAGCCAAATTCCAAGCCAACTCATCTAAGTTGATGTAGTCTTGCCATTTCATTAGCATTTCATCTGCTCTCCGTATTCAGAATGTGTCTTATAGTTATCTCCACCTACCTTAAAACAATTGAGTTCATCACAAATCTTTATTCCTAAATTCCAGAAACTACTACTTACATTTACAATATAGTAAGTGTGATAGCTGTATTTTTATTCTTTATATTGAGTCTGCTTTATTTGAGCTGTGGATTGATTTTAGTTGTATATATTATTCTTGAAATTTTATTTCATTTATATTTTATAAAGTTTAAAAGAACTTATTTGTTGTCATGATAATTATTGCTAAAATTTTATATATTTAAAGCATTCAGCATGTTGCCGCGTGTGTGATATGTGCATATGGAGATATGCATACATGTGTGTGCACAGAGGTTGTGTACAGAGATATGCATACATGTGTGTGCCAGAGGTTAACATCAGGTGTCTATCTCAATCAATATCCACCTTGATTTTGAAACAGGATTTCACATTGAACTTGGAGGTCACTACTTATCTATACTAGTACTACCCAGCAATCCCTAGGGATCCTCCTGTCTCTATCTCCCTGCACTGGAATTACAGGTGTGAGCCACCACACCCAGCTTTTCACAGGGGTACTGGGGTTCTGAACTCAAGTCTTCATGCTTGTGCAGCAAGCACTTTATTGACTGAGCCATCTTCCCTGCCCCAACATATGTGATTCACACAGTTAAATACACCATCCATAATGACCTGTCTGTGTGTGTGTGTGTGTGTGTGTGTGTGTGTGTGTGTGTGTGTGTGTTGAGTGGTAAGAATGTCTAGTATCTAGGGCTGGAGAGATTGCTTAGTGGTTAAGCACTTGCCTGTGAAGCCTAAGGACACCAGTTCAATTAATTCCCCAGGACCCACATTAGCCAGATGCACAAAGGGGCGCACATGTCTGGAGTTTGTTTCCAGTAGCTGGAGGCCCAGGTGTGCCCATTCTCTCTGTGTCACTCTAAAATAAATAAATAAAAACTTAAAAATAAAAGGAATGTCTAATGTCTACTTCAACAAATTTCCAGTATGCAGTACAATTTTCAACATTATTAATTATAATTCTCATGACATACAATAGGCCTGTAGACTCATTCATACAATATAACTTCTGGTGAGTACCCTCTGTCTTACTTCTCTCCATGACTCCTCCCAACACCATCTGGCTAGCATCATTATACTCTATATGTTCAAATTTGTCTTAAAATCATGTAGTTTTTTTTTTTTAATTTTGGTTTTGTGCTTGACATTTCTTTTAGTGTAATATCTTCTTGGTTCTACTATGTTGTCATAAGTATCAGTATTTACATCTATTTAAGGCATTATTATTACATGGTAAATATACATTACCATTTCCTGAAATATTTATTAAGGAACACATAACTTTTTTCTTTTTTGTATCTTGGTTATCATGTATAGAGCTGTAATGAACTTGGGAAGGAAGAGATCTCTTTCACAATACTAATTTCACTTTCTTTAGATACATACCAAGCAGAGGGATGGTTTGGTCAAATTGTAGTCCTATTGTAATTTTTAGAGATATGAAAATTAGCTATGTACTTCACCTTATGTTTTCCATAATGAACAAATCCACATTTCTACCAACAGATTAAGTGTTTTCCCCCTCTCATCCCATCTCCTGTCAAATATATAAACTACTACTTTATTTCACTTTTCCATAAATGTGTAATAATATCAAATATTAGAGAAACAATTTTCAGTGATATTGTTTGGAAAGTGTAGATATCACCTCGTTCTTTTCTTTTTTTTTTAATATTTTTTTGTTCATTTTTTATTTATTTATTTGAGAGTGACAGACACAGGGAGAAAGACAGATAGAGGGAGAGAGAGAGAATGGGCGCACCAGGGCTTCCAGCCTCTGCAAACGAACTCCAGACACGTGCGCCCCCTGTGCATCTGGCTAACGTGGGACCTGGGGAACCGAGCCTCGAACCGGGGTCCTTAGGCTTCACAGGCAAGCGCTTAACCGCTAAGCCATCTCTCCAGCCCGGCCTCGTTCTTTTCTATTTGCATCACAGTTCTTTATTAGTGAAAAGTTTAAAGAGGTTTTAGCGACTCCTTCAGTTGCTCTTCATTGTAACTGCAGTCATCAATCCTCCTTCCCCATGGAGTTTGTTATTCCATACCTTCTCATCCTGTTCTGCATACCCTGATACACACTGACACAATCTTTGCTCTCAACCCTCTTCACCGTTAAACAGATGAGATGGCTACTGAAGGCGTAATGCCATTCATATTTTCCTACTGCAGAATTAGCTGAATGAGATCAGTTTTAAATATATTTACTTACTAATTTGAGATCATGTTTTTCAAATTCAGTCTGATATCATTTGTATGACATCAAAGTTGTGAATTACATTAGTGTATCTACTAACTGAGATGTCTAATTTACCATGATTTCTTTTTTGTTGTTGTTGCTTATTCTTATTGATTTATTTGACAGTTACAGAGAGAGAAAGAGGCAGAGAGTGAGAGAGAGAGAGAGAGAGAGAGAGAGAGAGGGAGAGAGAGAGAGAGAGAGAGAGAGAGAGAGAGAGAGAGAGAGAGAGAGAGAATGGGCATGACAGGGCTTCCAGCCACTGCAAATGAACTCCAGACATGTGTGCCCCCTTGTGTATCTGTCTAATGTGGGTCCTGGGGAACCAAGCCTTGAACTGGGGTCCTTAGGTTTCACAGGCAAGCGCTTAACCGCTAAGCCATCTCTCCAGCCCTACCATGATTTCTTAATGATTCATTTTTTTTTCCAAGAAATAAATGAAGCCAGCCATGATGGTGCACACCTTTAATCCTAGCACTGGGGAGGCAGAGGTAGGAGGAATAGTATGAGTTCAAGGTCACCCTGAGACTACATAGTGAATTCCAGGATAGTCGGGGGTAGAGGGAAACCCTACCTCGAAAAGTGGTTTAATTCATTGTCTACAACGTTGATACCTACAAAAAAAAGTAGGACTTGGGATCACATGTAGAGTTACATCAGGTCCTAGGTACACTCAAAAGTTGCTTCCTTCCTATTTCCCGTTCAGCCTTTTATAGGAAAATACATGTAGACACAATATCTCCTCATAAAATTGGGAAAAATCACTCATCCTTCCTTTGTACTTTCATATTCAAGCTCTCTATAGGTAAGCACAGAAATCATTCATGTTGTGGGTTTTGTCCAGGTTCTTTGGTTCTTTGTAGTACAAGCTAACACAGTCAGGACTGCGAGGATTTGCAGAAACCATAGGACTCTGAGAATTCAATCTTAGCAACAGGCACATCTCAAGTTCCCCTAAAAACTGAACTGCATGGTAGGAACATAACTATTCCGTGCAAAGCAGCCTGTCCTCAGAAAGGGCTAGGTAAACTGGTCTGTCTGCCAGAGTCACATTCTGTGAAAGGATCTCTCCCATTAGTGTCCGACTAAATTGTAAGAAGACATGATTGTGCACTGACAGGGATGTTACTAGGAAGGGAAAATTGATTCTAAGATGTCAAAAACCAACAGCATTGGATGAAGTAAGTTGAAAAAGAATCTCATTTAGAATTTTGTAATCTCTGTAGTCTCGCATACCAACTTTAAGATATTTGAATTGTGGTCTCATGTTTCAGGATGCTTTTGACTCTAAAGAGCAATACTGTGGATGGGCACTGGAGAGCTCAGATGGAAGCAGAAGGCCCAAGCATCTTTTGACAATTCTCGATAAGGAGTGCCATGAGCCCTGGGAGGGCAGAGACAGGGTTGGTGGTGCTCACTCAGCATGCCTTAGCTTCTGCCAGGAGCCACCCTCAGGCAATGTGGCACCATGTGAAAAGTATCCGGAAAGGACTAATGAATGCACAATAGAGAGAAACTGATTGCAGAAGTCAATTGCACACTTTATAGTATAAGTTAGTTGGAAGGAGGAAATTTAAAAAACAGCATCCTATGATGCAAAAGTTATTCTGAAGGAGCTAGATTTCTGAACAATTATATGACAATTAAAAAGTTACCTTTTTTTCAAAAAGAAGTTACAGTAATTCAAACTTTTGCTTCCTAGACTGAGTTTTTCTCCTATGTAACCTGGAGTAAGCAATTCATTCAACAAATATTTACTAAACAACTCCTATGTTAATTCTACCACTAATCAATCAGTTAAATTAGCTTCTAGTAAGATAATCTATGCAGCAAGGACAGCAACAAAAACTCAAAAAAAAAAAAAAAAAACAGCCATCTTCTCGCATGTCTAATCAGCATGTTTAATGGGAAAATGCTGATTAGAAACAAGATCTTAACAGTTTGGGCTGGTCGTACGATTGGATTTTTAGTCCTACCATTTTGTTTACATCCCTATTTTGTGATTCAGTGATTAAAATTTCTTGTTTTGATTATTGAAGATTTGCTTCATTGGCCACCATTTATAATCTCCTTTTTGCAATTTCCTAATAGATTTATATAGCTAATTTTGGAATAGGTATGATTTTGTGACTATGATAACATTAATAACACAACCATAACTTATTCCATGAGTTTTCTTAGAACCCGTGAATCCTGCTTTGCAGACCCATGATCTCCCAGCTCTGTTTCTTTCAGCCCCTTCCTTCCCTCCCACCTGGATAGCTGAACCATTATTTTCACGTTGCCAGGAGAAAACACTCACATTCTATAAGTTACATTGAAGTTTTCTCATCAGTTTTTGTAGCTTATGTCTGAAAATTTATTTAATGAAGTGTTTGCATGAACTATTTTGAAGAACAGATACCATAATATAAAAATATAGTAAGGACAGATAATTTTATTTGCTTTATGTAGTATTTAACTTTTTCTTTTATCTGATACAGTGTTTGACTATACCGGCATCTCTACGTTTTTAGTTCTGTCTTTCATCAATGTGGTCTACTGATTCATCTGTTCTCTCCTTTTGCCTTTTGATGTACCTCTCTCTCTTTTCTAGTCTAAAATGGCTTCTGCTTGGATTGTGCCAACAGGTTTTGAATTCTAAGTCTTTTAAGGTGATACATTCCATTTTTTTTCCTTCATACACCCTCAAGTAACTTCTGATGAAAGTGTGTATGAGGTGGAGTATTTGAGAATATTTGAGTCTGCTCATGTTTGACACAGCCCTTAATCTGCCTTCCCACCTGAAAACAAACAGGTAGGGCAAGCAAATGTAAGGCCTTTTAGTAGCAGTGATGAGGGATGATCTTGCTTAATGCAGATGATGTCACAGGACACATCAGACAAGATGCAATGTTCTGGTACCATAGTAAATCAAATTAAAACAAAATCACTCCAAAATTATCTCTGAACACAGGCAACAGAAAGAACCCTGTGTACACCACAAAAATAGTTAAAACCTGTTCTTTTAGTCCCCATTACTGGTTCTTGCTTCTATGCCATAAACCTCTGTGTCCCACTTTCTCTGATTGTTCAGTAAAAGCTTATAAACATCACAGAATTGATCCCACCTCATGACAGCACTAAAACCTTCATTTACTTCAGTTCTCCAAAATCACTTGACACAAGCTTTAATTCTGTAACATAAATTATTCCATTTTTGTTTTGTTTTCTGAAGTAGGGTCTTACTCTAGCCCAGGCCCAGGCTGACCTGGAATTCATCATGTAGTTTCAGGGTAGCCTCAAACTCTCAGTGATCCTCTTATCTCTGCCTCCAGAGTGCTGGGATTAAAGGTGTGCACCACCAAACCTGACCCCAATATCCTTTTTAAAAAATATTTTGTTTGTTTATTTATTTATTTATGAGAGGGTGGGGGAGAGGCAAAGAGAGAGCGAATAGGCACACCAGAGCCTCCAGCCAATGCAAATGAACTCCAGACACATGCGCCCCTTGTGCATCTGGTTTCGTGAGTCCTAGGGAATCAACCAGGATCCTTAGGCTTTGCAGATAAACTACTTTAACTATAAAGCCATTTCCTCAGCCCCCAATATTCTTTTATAGACTTTCCCATGGATCTCCATGGAGTATCATCTTATGAATTATAGCAAGAATCAATTACCCAATCTGTTCAACTACAAGTGTGCCCCTGGTTAGACTTTGTTTGGTGGGCATTCACATAGTTTACTTGTGATTTGGACAGACATAGAATTCTAGCTTTAAAATTTCCCTGTCTCAGAACTTCAGGAATTTTGCTCTGCTTTCTGCTAGCCTCAGACTTCCTTCCTTCCTTCCTTTCCTTTTTTTTTTTTTTTTTTGAGGTCAGTCTCAGTCTAGCCCAGGCTAACCTGGAATTCATTATGTTGTCTCAGAGTGGCCTTGTTTTCACAGTGATCCACCTACCTCAGCATCCCCAGTGCTGGGATTAAAGGCGTGTGCCACCATGCCCGGCATGCCTCAGACTTTCTGATGAACAGTCTGGTGTCAGTCTGGGTTTGTTCAAAGATTTGTGTTCCATTTCCTTAAAGCTTGAAAGGAGAAGGATAACATTAGGTAATGTTTATTAAGGACTCATCATGTTCCAGGCATTAAATAACGCATTCTTCATGCCTTAGCATATTTAATCCTCACAGAAGCTAGATGAGAGCATACTACCCAAGCTTCACAGAAATGAAGTAACTGTCTCAAGGTCATATAGCTTGTCAGTGGCAGAGCTGGACTCTGGCCCAGACCTGTAATCCCAAGAGTTTCACCATTATGCTAATGATACTCTGGGGTTGTCTCATGAGCATTCTGGCATAACAATTTACTTAGTGAAAAAAGTTCAAACTAATGATTAAAATCAGAATTTGAGATTACATATGGCTTTCATTGGCAGGCAGTTCCCAACTTAAAATTTCTTCATGTTCAGCTGAATGTAATTCAACCTTGGGAAAAGAAAGCCAGCAGCAAGTCCAGGGAGAATAAAATATGATGAGCTTCTCTCCACAAAAGAAAGCTGGAATCATATCATAAACACTGACTTGGAAAACACTGACTAGCATGCTGGACCACAAGAGAAATTTGCATCATAAAAACCTCAACATTTCACTTAGAATTAGCCAAGATCCTTTGTATTTATTTTGCATTTTAAATTTAAATAGTTATAACAAAAGAGTTTGAAAAGCGATTAAATAAATGAAAGTTGATATCTTACAATGAAAATAGAAGAGATCCATGTGAGCAGAAGTGGGATTGGAAAATGGTTTGTGAAAATTTGATCCTGGACAGTGAAATCTCTGTATCTGAAGCCCTTATGATCTCCTGCCATAATCACATCACAGACAAAGCTGCAACTAGAGTTCAGTGTGTTAGCGTACTTTCCCATTATGCACAAGGCCTTGGATTCACCTTCCAGCACTGCAAAAGAAAATTTAAAAACTGAAAACCAACAGGTCATACAAGGCCTTAAAAATTGCTTATTTGGGCTGGAGAGACGGCTTAGCGGTTAAGCGCTTGCCTGTGAAGCCTAAGGACCCTGGTTCGAGGATCGGTTCCCCAGGTCCCACGTTAGCCAGATGCACAAGGGGGCACATGCGTCTGGAGTTCGTTTGCAGTGGCTGGAGGCCCTGGCGCTCCCATTCTCTCTCTCTATGTGCCTCTTTCTCTCTCTCTGTCGCTCTCAAATAAATACAAATAAAAATTTTAAAAAAATTGCTTATTTTTCTCTCAGAGTCTAAGTAACCTTAATGTATCTCTTTTCTCATTCAAAATTCCTGTAGGTATTCTGTAGTTTTCTGTGCACTTGTGACAAGGAGAAACATGAGACCAGATTGGCTTTAGTGAAATAAAGTTACTGCAGTTTTGAATCAGAGGAAGTTTCCCATAACTCCAGGCTTTGCAGGTAGAAGGACCTTTCAGGAGAGTTAACCAGTGTTATATTTGGCTTTACTCTGGCCATGAAGAAAGGACCTACGGTTTGGAATATAAGTCCTTGAACAAATAACATGCAAACACCTATTGACTCATTGGCTTAGAGTATAATTCATCTTTTAGAAAATGACTTCCTCAGAACCTGAAGAACAATTAGTACCTTCTCACTACTTCCAGTCCTCTAGAGAGTTCTTCTCAATGATTGGTTATCATACCTCTTGTTGGTCTCCAGAGTGGGGTGCTGATACAGAAAACATATGTATTCATATTTGTGGAGTACTATATATTGTGTTTATGTATAGGAGAGAGAGGGAGAGGGGAATAAAACACTTCAGAACACCCATTTCTACTTCACAGTTGTCTGCTGTTTAATTTCCCTTTTGTTATTTTGATCCAAGTGCCTCATGGAAACAACTTAAGGAAAGAAACACTTCCTTTGGCTCAAGGTTTCAGGTGATTCAGTTCATGGTTGCCTGGTGTAATGCACTAGAACAGAATACCACTCTGGTGAGAAATGTGGTAGAGGAGCTTTCTCACCATATTGACAGACAGTGTAGGCAAGGGCCAGGGACAAGACACCCGAGTATCTATCCCTAGTGATCCACTTCCTCCAGTGAGGTCTACTGCTTAAGATTCACGGTTCCTCCACCATCTGGATACCTAGGCCTCACTTAACAGTGAGTCTGTGGGTGCATCTTACATTCCAGTCATAACTACCTGCAGCAATCATGACTATTTTGAATGAGTGGAGTGGGCAGTGGGAGCAAGGATCAAGACATATGTGTGGGGCTGGAGAAATGGCTTAGCAGTTAAGGCACTTGCCTGCAAAGCCAAAGGATCCAGTTTCAACTCCCCAGGACCCACGTTAGCCAGATGCATAAGGGGGCACACACATCTGGATTTCCTTTACAGTGGCTAAAGGCCCCAGTACACCCATTCTCTCTCTCTTTCCTCTCTCTCTCTCTGCTTATTTCTGCATCTCTCTCTCTTTCTCTCAAATGCATTGTGGGAGGAGGGGAGTTCTCTTCAATTTCTCCTGACAAAAGTTGTGATATGCCAGAGAGGACAAAAAGTATCTCACGCAGAGCTGTGCTTCCTACAATTGATGAAGCTTTGGACTTCTGCCAATTTTAACTGCCATTATCAACATGAATTTTCTCATTCAAAACCAAGATGAAAAAGCCAACAAACACAAAGAATAAAATGGCAAATGCACCATTTTCTGAAATATTATTTTTATTGGTATGTTCATATAAGTTAGCACATCCCCTGGATGCTAATTACTTCTACTGTTATCATGTTGAAGAATTGTTGTTCCAACTTCTGCCAAACATCACTGTATTGAAAGGTGGTGCACTTTGGCTGTGTAGCTGGCTTTCTTTCTCTCTCTCTCCCTTTCTTTCTTTCCTTTTTTCTTTCTATCAGCAATCCTTTTCTCTGTCTCTCTATTTCTGTCTCTGTTTCTCTCTTTCCTCTAGGGATGAAGTGAATGACCTCATTCTTGCTTGCTAACTAGTCAAGCATTCTACTCCCGGTGTAGTTTGAATGTGATAGTTTGAATGTTTGGCCTCATAGACTCAAATATTTTAAAATTTATTTTAATTAATTAATTAATTTGAGTCACAGAGAGAGAGAGAGAGAGAGAGAGAGAGAGAGCGAGAGCGTGCATCAGGGCTTCCAGCCACTGAAAAGGAACTCCAGACACATGTGCCCTCTGCAGGCAGATTCCTGTTTTGGGGAGGCATGCCACTGGGGGATGGATCTGAGTACAGCCCTATTAAATATATTGAGAGCAGTTTGAGCTCTAGCAGTTCATGCTTGCTGATGGTGCTCTCTGTTGGTGATTTCTCTCTGTTTAGATCTATGAGAGGGAGCCAGATTCTTCCACCATTGATGGTGTTCCCCTGGAATCTATGAGCCTGAAATAAACCTGTTTCTCCCATAAACTATGTCTGGTTGGATGTTTGTTCCAGCAACACAGAACTGACTGCAACAACCCCTGAGTTGCACCTCCAGCTTCGGTCATTTTTTGATTGAAAAATTTTATCATCTTATTCATAAATTCATGGAAATGTTTCTCTAGACTTCTCTAAATCCAATGGATTTTATTTTCCAGGACAAGATATCACAATATTATCTTTATTATCTTTATTCTATTTCCCATTTTCATGTAGGTTATTTGAACAATAATAAATCTGGAGTAGAGTAACAAGGTATCTGATATCAAGTGTAAGACAATCTGCTACTCACACATCATTATCAGCTTCAAGTTTAGCTGATGATGGACTATATACTTAGCCATGGATTTACTATTTATATCAACAATAGAGGAATATCAATAATATGGAACTCATACAGGTATTGTGAGAACTTTCTGAAGTTATGAGCCATGGCTAAATTGTGTCTGATCTACACTTAAGTGCTCCAAAAGTGGTCCATTTATTTCTGAGATTTATACACAATGTAGGTTAAACTTCAGGTTCCTTAACCTCCTTTGCCCCAAAAGATATATATTCTGAACAAAAGAATCTTAATTTATTAGGAATATTTAAGTTTTATAAAACTCTCATCATATTTAAAATGTATTTGACTTTCTTTCTGTGACTAAAATAATTAATCAAAATGTTTGAACACGGGCAAACAGATACTTCTGTGATCTCACTGTCAGATTTGGAAATCCCTAACAGTAGTTCTAGGTGATGAAAGCTGAGTTTTCAGTGGACACTGCCTTGTTTTCATGACTATAAATAACCTTTTTAATTTTCTTTTCAATATCAAACTGATTTAACAAAAAGGATGCAGGCTTCCAAGATTTAATAAAATAGATGTGCCAAGGTCCTCTTATGACTAGATAGGAGCTTTTGGAAGTTTGACACACAATAAGAACCCATCATTTTTACTGAGTCCAAACAGACTTATGACCCTTTAGTGCCTCCCTACAAGAACATATTTGTATTTTCAACCTTGCATGTCATAGCATCCTGTTGAAATCCCTCTTTCTCACTACCATTGACTCATTTGCTATAAAATACCACCCACATTGCCCGCACCTCCCTGGCAGAATGCTTTCACAAAACCCAGAGATATGATATGATGGATATGTGAAACTACTTGTAATAAGATTCTCTACAAATCATGAGATGTCCAAGGTCTTGCCTCAGTGGTTAGACTTTACTGGATTTACACAAGATAGAAGTGCATTTGCAAATAACTAAAAACCTAAACATCACTGAAGAGTGACTTTTCTCTTTTATACACTGTTAAAACCTGAGCATTGCCATCTGTGTGACTTCTTGCTACCGAGTGAAACCTGTAAGAGAAAATTGGATTTCATTGAAGGATGAGGTGTTCCAAACACTTATTGCTTCAGTCTCACTTGAAAAACAGCTCCCTCACTGCTCAGAGATGTATTAATATCCCTCCCTGTCAGCTCTTTGGGTTGCAGCTAAGCCAAGAATGAAATTCACTGCAAGTTGTAAGTAACAGAGGATCTTTGTCATAAATGCCAGAAAATTATTATGGAAAAAAGTTACATTTCATCAGCATTTTTCAAAGGTTGTTTCTTTTCATATTTTCCTCTAAAATGAAGATAATTTTATTTCTAGTCTTCAGTAAATTCTATACCTGTTGGGCCTAGACTGAAACATGAAGCCAAGTCAAGAAGTTTGCAAAAGCCTTGAAGCTTCATTCCTGGGAAGGGAACATCCAAATAATCCAGGTTAGGAATGTTATATAATCACAAATGATGACTTTTGGCTTTGGGAATTCACATTATTTTGTCAATTTTAAGTAGTGACAGTATTGGAAGTAGGTGCTTAATCTTGAAGTGTCCATTTTTGTGAACAAATGTTTGCCAGGTATAAAGTCTGCTCCCCTTTTCAAAAACCTCACTCATCCCTGACATTTGTGTAGTATGTTCTTGCTTTCTTTATTTGTAACCTCATTACCTGTATTTGATTAGTACTGAGTCAAGAGGGAGAAAGAGGTAGAGGAAAATGATTGCAGGCCTATGTCCTTCTGAACAGATTTGAGATTATGGATTTAAATATGTAAAATTACCAATGTCCCCATTGTAATCCTGACCCTTTGCCTTAGGTAATTTTAAACTAAGGCAGTCCAACTAATAGTAACTTGACTTTTTAGAGATTATGGAAATGAATGACTATTATTTAGGTTAAACTTAATATTTACTGAATCTCAGGATACCTGAAAAGTATTGAGAAGGTGAGTCATTTAAGAAGCTTTGTATTCACAGGTGTAAATATATGTGCATGTGTACAGGAACATATTCACATGGCAAATTGTCTAGAATACTTGTTCAGTCAATCTTTTCTCCTTCACTTTGTAAGGATGGGACTGAATCACCTGATAAAAGACTGCGTATTTTCCATTTTATTTCCATATTTATCACAGCCTGGGGATCAAACTAATGTCATCATACATGCTAGGTAAGTACTCTACCATCTAATCATACCTCTATCCTGGGTTTGATTTTAATGATCATCAGCATCTCAATTTATTTTTATTTAAAAAATATTTTTATATAGATACTTAGGAGAGAGAGAGAGAGAGAGAGAGAACGATCACACCAGGGCCTCGTTCCACTATAGAGGAACTCCCAACACATGTGCTACTTTGTGAATGTGGCTTTATATGACTCTAGGGAATCAAAGCTAGGCCATCAGACTTTGAAGCAAGCACCTTTAACTACTGAGCTATTTCTCCAATCCAGCAACCCCATTTAAATACTCCAAATTGTATGAGGCTCACTACATGTTATATTCTAGGAAAAGATTTCTAACATGTACATAGTAACAGAAATGGTTTATTAGTACCTATTTATTTTTGATGTCCACTATTAATACTGGCTAAAATAGAAAGGTTCTTCAGCTACCAATTTGCCATTTTATTTTTCTTTTCAGTATTAGGTGAAACAATTCTCACAAAATCACAGAACATTTAGTAATAAAACACAGTATAAGTACACTTAATAAAGTAAAAGGAGTTGGTAGAGACTAGGGAGATGGCTCAGTTTGTAAAGCATTCACTGGACAACATGGGAACTTGAGTTCAGATTATGTGTGCCAATATAAAGGCTCGAAAGGCACAGTGGCTGGTTTATAAGCCCAGTGCTTGGAAGGTGAGGTTATCCCCTGGGCATATGGCTAGTTAGATCAATTGGTGGGCTCCATGCTCAAGTGAGAGGCCCTCTCTCAATAAATAGTTGGAGAGGAATTGAAGAAGACTCTCAAGGCCAACCTCAACATGCACATGCATGAGTATGTGCTCATGCACCCACACCTATGCTTGCCCAAATGCAGGCAAGCATGTAAAATGTCACATACACACAAACACACACATGTGTGTGTGTGTGTGCACAAAAATACCTCCCCCCAAAGAAAAACTAAAGTAAAACCAAACCACAAAAGGGTAATGAGTGAAATTCCTCTCTAGCAAAAGCTTATATTGTATGCATGTGGGAGAGAAATTGGCATAAGGACTGAATGTTTATTTGAAGAGTGGACACAATGATGTAGACAATTAGTACACAGAGCAAAAGTTGAGCATTTGTTTTCCTTTTAGATGCTACATGTTCCCCAATGATCCATGGGCTGAAAAGAAAGTCCCATATGCGGTCCTTATTGGGAGGTGATAGAACCTTTACAAAGTGGTGGGTAAGGAAGCATCTAGGTCAAAAGACTAAATACCCTGGCTCTTTCCTTCCCTTCATTTGCTTCCTGGCCATGAGATGAGCTATTCTGCTCCACCAGATGTTCCCACTACCATTGCCTCTCCACAAACCCACAGAATGGGGCTAGCCTATCATGGAATGAAGCCTAGAAAACTGTAAGCCAAAATGTTATTTTCTTTTTATAACTTGAGTTTCTGAGGTATTTCAATATAGCAATGAAAAGCTTACTAATACAATGGTACATCAGTTTGCTACAGCTGCCTTAAGAAACAGACTGGTTTAAAGAAAATCCATTGAAATGATCATTTGGTTTTTATGTTTAACCTAGTTTATGTGGTGTATTTCATTGACAGATTTCCATATGTTGAACCACCCCTGCGTTCCTGGGATGAAGCCCACTTGATCAAGGTGGATAATGCTTTTGATGTGTTGTTGGATTTTGTTTACAAGGATTTTGTTCAGGATCTTTACATCTAAACTCATCAGGGAAATAGGCCTACAGTTTTCTTTCTTTTTTTAAAAATTTTTATTAATATTTTCCATGATTATAAAAAAATCCCAAGGTAATTCCTTCCCTCCCCCACCACACTTTACCCTTTGAAATTCCATTTTCCATCATATTACCTCCCCATCTCAAGCATTGTATTTACATATATACAATACCAACCTATTAAGTACCCTCCTCCCTTCCTTTCTCTTTATATCTCCTTTTTTTTAAAATTTATTTATTTATTTATTTGAGAGCGACGGACACAGAGAGAAAGACAGATAGAGGAAGAGAGAGAGAATGGGCGCGCCAGGGCTTCCAGCCTCTGCAAACGAACTCCAGACGCATGCGCCCCCTTGTGCATCTGGCTAACGTGGGACCTGGGGAACTGAGCCTCGAACCGGGGTCCTTAGGCTTCACAGGCAAGCGCTTAACCGCTAAGCCATCTCTCCAGCCCTATATCTCCTTTTTAATGTACTGGCCTCTGCTACTAAGTATTTTCCTTCACACGCACAAGCCCAATCATCTATAGCTAGGATCCACATATGAGAGAAAACATGTGGTGCTTGGCTTTCTGGGCCTGGGTTACCTCACTTAGTATAATCCTTTCCAGGTCCATCCATTTTTCTGCAAATTTCATAACTTCAGTTTTCTTTACCGCTGAGTAGAACTCCATTGTATAAATGTGGCACATCTTCTTTATCCACTCATCAGTTGAGGGACATCTAGGCTGGTTCCATTTCCCAGCTATTATAAATTGAGCAGCAATAAACATGGTTGAGCACGTACTTCTAAGGAAATGAGATGAGTCCTTCGGATATATGCCTAGGAGTGCTATAGCTGGGTCATATGGTATATCAGTCTTTAGCTATTTTAGGAACCTCAACACTGATTTCCACAATGGCTGGACCAGATTGAATTCCCACCAGCAGTGTAGAAGGGTTCCTCTTTTTCCACATCCTCACCAACATTTATGATCATTTGTTTTCATGATGGAATCTCAGTGTAGTTTTAATCTGCATTTCCCTGATGACTAGAGATGTAGAACATTTTTTTAGATGCTTATATGCCATTCATATTTCTTCCTTTGAGAATACTCTATTTAGCTCCATAGCCCATTTTTTGATTGGCTTGTTTGATTCCTTATTATTTAACATTTTGAGTTCTTTGTATATCCTAGATATTAATCCTCTATCAGATATATAGCTGGTGATAATTTTTTCCCATTCTGTAGGTTGCCTCTTTGCGTTTTTCACTGTGTCCTTTGGGTGGCTTTGGATGAAATGTCCTGTGTATATCTGTGAGGTCCATTCCTTCTATGACCTCATTTACTCCACATGCCTCTCTGTTCATTTTTTCCCGGGATGACCTGTCAATTGATGAGAGTGGAGTGTTAAAGTCACCCACCACCACTGTGTTTGGTGATATCTGTGACCTTAGTTCTAATAGTGTTTGTTTGATGAATTTGGGAGCCAACATGTTAGGTACATATATGTTTAGGATTGTAATGTCCTCCTGTTGGAGTGTGCCCTTAATCAATATAAAGTGACCTTCCTTATCTTTCTTGACTAATGTTGGACTAAAGTCTGCCTTGTCAGATATTAGGATAGCAACCCCTGCTTGTTTTCTAGGCCCATTTGCTTGAAACAATGTCTTCCAACTTTTCAACCTAAGATAATGTCTATCCTTTGTAGAAAGGTGAGTTTCTTGGAGACAACAAATTGTAGGATCCTGCTTTTTAACCCAGTCTGAAAACCTATGCCTTTTTGGGGGGGATTGAGGCCATTGATTTTAAGAGATATTATTGAAACATGAGTATTTATGTCTGCCATTATTATTATTTTTTTTTTCTTTTTGTGGTTCCGGTTCCACCTGTGCTCTCTTCTGTTAATTAGTATTTGAGTATTGCTTGTTTTTTTCTAGGATCCTTATATGTGTGCTTTTCCTTTTCTTCAGCATGGAAGATTCTACCAAGTATTTTCTGTAGAGCTGGTTTTGTCTTCAAATACTCCTTTAACCTGCTTTTATCATGGAATGTCCTTATTTCTCTGTCTATTTGAATGGATAGCTTTTCAGGATAAAGTAACCTTGGTTGACAGTTGTTATCTTTCAGAACTTGGAATATATCACTCCAAGCCCTTCTGACTTTTAAGGTTTGTGTTGAATAATCTGCTCTAATCCTGATGGACTTGCTTTTGTAAGTAACTTGATTTTTCTCTCTAACTGCTTTCAAAATTTTTTCTTTGGTTTGTGTGTTTGGAAGTTTGATTATGATATGGCAAGGAGAGGTTCTTTCCAGGTTTTGTCTGGCTGGGGTTCTAAAGGCTTCCTGTATCTGCATTGGCACCTCTTTCCCAATTGGGGGGAAATTTTCTTCTATGATTTTGTTGAAGATGCCTGCTATGCCTTTGGAGTGAAATTCTTTTCCTTCTACTATGCCCTGTATTCTTATATTTGTTCTTTTCATATTGTCCCGAACATCTTGAAATTCCCACTCATACTATTCGATAAGTTTGTCTTTCTCTTTGTTGGACTGTATTACATCTGCCACCTGTTCTTCTAGCTTAGATATTCTGTCTTCTCCTTCATCCATTCTACTGGTGAGTTTTCTACAGAGTTTTTTATTTCATTAACTGTGTTCTCCATTGCTGGTAATTCTGAATGAATTTTCTTTATTATTTCTTTTTCCTTATTTATGTCTTGTATTGCCTTCTTTATTTCATGAAATTGGTGTCCTGCGTCTTCTTTGATTCCTTTGATTTCTTCTTTGACTCCTTTGATTTGTTCTCTGAATTCTTTGAACATATTTGCAATCATTCTTTTGAAATCTTTCTCAGGCATTTCCTCTAACTCGTTCTCACTGGAGGTCATTTCTGATGCATTAATACTTTTAGGTGGATTTATATTGTCTTGCTTTTTAGTGTTTCTTGTGTTATAATGTATATATTTTTGCATCTTGGATTAAGTTAATGCTTGGATTTTCTAGCAATCTGGGTATTCTTAGCTGTATCAATTGATTTGATGTTATATGTTTTCAGGGTAGGAGCTTAAGGTGTTATGTGTGGCTCTTAAGACTTTCAGAGTATCTACAAAGGTGCTCCTAGGGGATGAGTTTCCCTTTTATGGGAGTATTCAAGTAGGCTGAGTGGAATAAAATACAGGTAGATTCTAAAAGTTAACTAAACACTGTACACCTTCAATCAAAAACAGCCCCAAGTAGGTATGCAAGAGTAGTTATTATAACAACCAGATCCTCTATCAACAAAGAGGTTAAGATTTCTGGTCTGTTGAGGAATCCAAGTCAGCTTGTGACCAAGTGAGATCCTTCCCTGGTGCAATCCCAGTTACCTTGGATGATTTTGGTCTCAGTCAAGTTGCTGCCTGGGTCATTGGGCTTCTGTTCTCATTTCTGGAGCTGGGCACTGGCTTTACCTGTGGGGCAAACTGAGCCTGTCAACTGTGGCCCTGCAGATCAGCACTGCCGCTGCTGGAACTGTTGCTGCTAAAGCTGCCACCGTGGGGTCTGTCACTGCTGCTGCTGGGTCTACCACTGCTGCTGCCTCTGCTGTTGCTGCTGTAGCTGCCTCTGCTAGAGCCACCGGTGCTCCTGAAGCTGCTGCTGGGTTCACTGCTGCTGCTGTCACTGAAGCTGTTGCTGCTGGGTCTGCTGCTCCTGCTGGTACTGGATCTGCTGCTGCTGGGACCACTGTTACCGGTGCCGGAGCTGCTGATGTTGCTTCTGGACTCTGCTCCTGCTTGGGTCCCGCTGTTGGCTCAAGTTGGCATGGCCGGGTCCTGAGACTGCTGCTCTGTTCACTGGAGCAGGGGACAGGCAGTGGGGGAAGGGGGTGGGAACTGCAGCTGCTCTAGTTCTCTCCATGTTCCACGTGTTCTTCTACTTCATGGTCTGCTCCTCCGTTGCTCACTGCCACTCTTCCTTCATGTTTCTTGAGTTTGTGGAGAGCTCCAGTGTGAGTGGAAGCTCCCTGCACCTGGCTTTTCCTGTGGCTGGAGCCGAGCCTGGTGGCTTTCTGGTGCGCCGCCACCGCCGCCATGGTTGGTGGAGCTGCCAGGGCCTCTCTTGCCGGCCTGTGTGGGCTTTGGATGCTCTGGATCTCTCCTACTTCTCTGCTGCTGCTTCAATTTCCTATACACCTCACTTTTTAGTAAAAGTGTGTATTTTGTTGAGATTTTTTGGTCTTTTTCCCTCCTAGCCTGCTTTGGCGTGGTACCTACACTGCCATCCTTACCAGAAGTCCTAGTTGTTTTTTTCTTTTGGCATCACTGCCTGTTTTTGGTATTAAGTTGACACTAGCTTCATAGAAGGAGTTGGGGAGCATTCTCTGTTCTCTGATTGTGTGGCACAGTTTGAGAAAGACTGGTTTCAGTTTTTCCATGAAGGTTTGATAGAATTCAGCTGAGAAGCCACATGGTCCTGGACTCTTCTTTTGGGGGAGGTTTTTTATTACCTTTTCAATCTCAATGGGTGTCATAGGTTTGTTTAGGAGATTGATCTGCTCTGTGTTTAGTTTTGGTAGATGGTATGTGTCCAAGAATTTGTCCATTTTCTCCATATTATCCAGTTTTGTTGAGTAGAAACTTTTGAAATAAGTCCTGATGATTCTCCCAATTTTACTTGTGTCTATTTTGATCTCTCCATTTTAATTTCTAATTTTGTTAATTTTAAGTGTCCCTCTCTCTCTCTCTCTCTCTCTCTCTCTTTTGCTTGATCAAATTTGCCAGGGATTTGTCAATCTTTTTTTATTTTTTCAAAGCACTAGCCCTGTGTTTCATCAATTTTCTTAATTGTTTTCGTCATTTCCAATTCATTAATTTCTGCTCTGATCTTAATTATTTCTCTCTGTCTGGATCTTTTCAGTTGGATTCTTCTTGATTTTCCAATGCCTTTAGGTGGATGATTAGGTTATTGATTTGGGATCTCTCTGTCTTTGTTATGAAGGCATTTAGTGCTATGAATTTCCCCTGAGGACTGCCTTCATTGTGTCCCATAAGTTTTGGTATGATGTGTTCTCATTGTCATTCATTTCTAAAAATTTCACAATTTATACTTTCACAATTCTGGAAGGCAAAAATATGGCTTGTAGGTCTTGGAAAGCTTGGTTCTTTCTAATAATCTGAGGAAAAGGAGATCTTTTATAGTTCTCTCTCCTTGTCTTATAGAAGAATATTTCTTTTCTGCATCTCTTTATTTCCTCTTCTCTTTGTGTGTGCCTGTCTCTATGTCTAAATTTCTCTGTTTCATAAGGAAACCAGGAATCTTGGACTGTTTGCCTCCACAATGACCTCATTTTAATTTGATTTCCTTTGCAGAGACTCTCTTGCCAAATAAAGCCATATTATATGGTAATGTAGGGAGGATTAGGATTTAAACATACCTTTTTATATAAATGTGTATGAATGCGTATGTGTATGTTTGTGTATGTGCAAGTGCACATGTATGTGCAGGTTTGCTTACAGTAACCAGAGGACAGCCTTTGATATCATCTTTAGGCACTCCATTTACCTTCTCTGAGACATTTGCCTGTAGATCAATAATTAGGCTAGACTAGTTGGCCAACAAACTCCAGGGATCCTCTTACCTGTACTTTTCCAGTTTTGGGGTTATAGGTTTAGGCTGCCATACACAGTATTTCACATTCATACTGGGAATGAAACTCAGGTCCTCATGCTTTTGAGGTGTTCACATTACTAACTGAGTGTTTTAGTTGCCATCTCATTGCTGGCACACAGTACCTAACCAAAAGCAGCTGATGAGAGGAAAGTTTATTTTGGTTTACAGTCTCAAAAGGAAGCTTCATGACAGCAGGGGAAAGCAGAGCATGAGCAAACTTTGGAAATAACTTCTGCCACAGTAGGTAAAAATAGCAGCAGGAGAGCAAACTCAGTTCTGGTGTTGTAATCTGGTATGTATTGTTTGAAGAAATCACCCAACCATCATCAGCTTGTGGGGAAAAAAGAGGTTTATTTTGGCTTACAAACTCGAGGGAGAAGCTCTATGGTGGCAGTGGGAAATGATGGCATTCTTAGAGGGTGAACATCAACCTCCTGGCCAAAAATGATGGACCATAGCAATAGAAGAGTATGTCAAACACTACATGGAAAACCATCTATAATATCCATAAGCCCGCCCCCCAAAATATGCTGCCTCCAGGACGCATTAGTTCCCAAATTCCTATCACCTGAACCTATCATTCAGAACACCTAAGTTTATGGGGTGACAGCTGAATGAAACCACAACATCTAGCAAGAGGGAGATGGCTATAACACTGTTAAGCCCATTCCACAAACACACCTCCCCAGCAATGCTCCACCTTGCAAATTTCCAACTGGAGACAGAGCATTCAGAATATATGAGTTGAATCAAACCACCACACTGAGCTATCTTCATACACTTCCATATGTGTTTTTCTTGGTTTTATTATTAGATATGGACATATTTCTATGTGAACATCACATGTTGTACCATCCTTTCCCTCCTCCCTGTCCCTTTTCTGAAAAGGTCTTCCTCATTAGGATTGCAGGTCAACCACTTGGGGATTGTGAGTCATGCATTATGAGGACAACAGTCAGTTATGGGGGACTGGTAATGTCTCTGTGCATAATGGTCCAACTTGTGGCTCTAACAATCTTTTTGCCCCCTCTTCCACAAAATTCTCTGAGCCATGCTGGGAGCATTTTAAGTCTACTTCAGTGATGGGCACTTAGGAATATCTAGATCTCTGGTTTGGTAGGTGTTGAGTGTCCTCAGTGTCTTTCTCCATCACTCTTATGCTGATATCAGCTTAACTAAGAAAGCAGCATTCTTGTTCATTTCCCCAATTCCTCTGTGGTTTCAGCTGGGGCCGGGGTGGAGTGCACTGAGTCCTTTATCTTGTAGAGTCCAGTTCCCATCTGACAAAAGAGAAGTAAATTCTCCAATGGAGAGTGAAGTCAACACCAGTTACATGGGATAACCATTATTAACTTAGGAAGAATTTAAAGGGTTTAGAGACTTTTATAGTCTAAGGTTAGTGGGAGCTTGACAGTGGAAAGCAGAATCATTATCTGGATATGTTTCTGACTTGTTTCCCAGTTCCAGGTATGTTTTCCTTTCCATTGACCAGATTTGTTAGCCAATCCAAGGGCAGTTGGTTACCCACCATGGCTGTGTGCCGCTACTGCACTTTTGTGAGCTTCACATCAGTTTGTTAGCTTCTGAGTTACTTCGACTTTGAGTTTCTTGGACAGATGTTGGCCACTTTCTCTGGGTAGCTCATGAAGTGCCTTCCAGCACTAGATGGGCTAATTATCTGGGGACTGACTCTCCTCTGCATTCCAACCAGGTCACTCTGTGGTCCATGCCAACAGCGTATGGTGTCTTCAGCAGAGGGTCTTAGAATTAACCTCTGGTGAGTAATCAAGGGCTGACAAAAGCGTGTCTTGTTTGTTTTTAGATATCTAATAGTTCACTCTGATCAAGGTGGATGTAGACCACATTCTGGTACAGGGAATTACAGGCCAGCACCAAAGGAAAAGAAAAAAGAAAAAGAAGAAAGAGAAACAGGAGAAATGTGAGGTTAGGTTTCATCTCAATCTCTCCAGGACCCTTAGATTCAGGTGTTCCTTCTGTTTGCTTGAGGGTTGCACCTTTTTGTCTTTTTTTCAAGATATAGGATTCTATGGTACCAGTTCAATTTGGGTTCAGATTTTGTTTCCCTTTTCTACCTTTCCCTTCCCCTAAGCCTGACCTCCTTATTGTCCAAGTCGTAAGATGCTATTCAGTTATGGCAGCAATTTAGGAAGATCCAGGTTAGGAACTGCAGATGAGTGAGATCATGTGACAGTTGTCTTTCTGTGATTGTGTGAGTTCACTTAGAATGATCTGTTCCAAGTTCAACCATTTTTCTACAAATTCCAATCTGTCATTTTTTCTTACTGCTGAGTAGAATTCCATTGTGTAGAAATACCATATCTTGGATATCCATTCTTCCAATGATGGGCACCTAGGTTGATTCCAATTTTTATCTATTATGAATTGAGTAGCTATAAACATGGTTAAGCAAATATTTCTGGACTGAGATGGGAAGCTCTTAGGGTAAATGCCCAATAAGTCAATAACAGGGTCTGCTGGTAACTTTATATTCATCCTTTTTAGGAGTCTCAAAATTGATTACCACAGCTGCTTGTACCAGCTTACATTCCCTTCAACAGTGAATGAGGGATCCTATTTCCCCACAGCATCATAAACATTTGTTTTTGTTTGAATTTTTAATGTTTTCTATCCTTACTGGGGTAAGATGGAATCTCATAGTTGTTTGACTTTGCATGTCTCTAGTGGTTAGGGATGTTGAACATTTTCTTAAGTGTGTGTTAGCCATTGAAGAGCAGTGGTAAGAGTGGACACCCCTGTCTTGTTCTTTTTTTTTTTTTATTTTTTTTTTATTTTTTATTTATTTGAGAGCGACAGACACAGAGAGAAAGACAGATAGAGGGAGAGAGAGAGAATGGGTGCGCCAGGGCCTCCAGCCTCTGCAAACGAACTCCAGACGCGTGTGCCCCCTTGTGCATCTGGCTAACGTGGGACCTGGAGAACCGAGCCTCGAACCGGGGTCCTTAGGCTTCACAGGCAAGTGCTTAACTGCTAAGCCATCTCTCCAGCTCCCCTGTCTTGTTCTTGATCTCTGTGGGAACTTCTTGAGTTTTTCCCCATTAAATATAATTTGAGATCTCTCTGTCTTTGTAATGAAGGCACTTAAGGCTATGAATTTTCCCCTTATGACTGCCTTCATTGAGTTCCATAGTTTTGGTAGGTTGTATTTTCATTATCATTCAAATCTAGGAATTTTACAATTTCGTTTTTGATCCCTTACATGACCCATTCATTGTTTAAAAATGTGTTTTTTAGTCTCCAGGAGTTGGTGGAGTTCTTGGTGTGTCACTTGTCAATTTCTAGCTTTAAAGCACTGTGATATGACATGATGCATTCAGTTACTTCAATTTTACTCACTTTATGAAGGCATGCTTTATGGTTAATATATGGTCAATTTTGGAGAAGGTTCCTTGTGGTACTGAGAAAAATGTGTATTCTGTTGAGTTGTGGTGGAAAGTTCTGCTGATATCCATTAGTTCGAGTTGATCGATGATATTGTTAAGCTCCATTATTTCCCTATTGATTTTCTGCTTGGATAATCTGTCTATTGATGATAGTGGAGTATTGAAGTCTCCAACTATGATAGTGTTGGTGTTTATTTTTGTTTTATTGTTGCGTAGATTTTGTTTTATAAACTGTTGTGCCCTTGTATTTGGTACATATATATTTATGATTGTTATGTGCTCTTGTTGGATCATTCCCTTGATGAGTAAGAAGTGGCCTTCTTTCTTCTTTTTGATTACTTTTGGTTTGAAGTCTATTAATTAGATATTAATATAGCAACCCTCACTTGTTTCTTATTTCCATTTGCTTGGGATATCATTTTCCAACCTTTCAACCTGAGGAGGTGTCTATCTTTAGTGGTGAGTTGGGTTTCTTGAAACAACAGATAGAAGGGTCCAGTTTTTTTAATCCATCTTGATAGCCTGTGTCTTTTGATGAGTGAATTAAGACCATTAATATTTAACATTATTACTGTGAAGTTTGAATTAATCCCTGCCATGATGAGGTGCTTTATTTGGTTGGGTGCTTACTTTTATTATGCACTGTTTTGAGCCTAGTTTATTTTGGTTATTGTGATCTTCTTGTTGGCTCTTGAGACTATTTTTTTGACTGTTCTGTGTGGAATATACCCTCAATATTCTCTGTAAGTTTGGCTTTTTGTTTATATGATCATAGAGTTGACTTTTTTTCATGGAAAGCTTTTGTTTCACCATCTATTATGAGGGATATTTTTGCTGGGTTAAGTAGCTTGAGTTGTAAACCATGGTTTTTCAGACCTTGAAGTGTTCTGTTCTACGCCCTTCTGGCTTTCAGGGTTTCCAATGAGAAATCTGATGTTATTACGGGATTGCCTTTGTATGTTGTGAATTGCTTCTCTCTTTTTGCTTTTAACACTCTCTCTTTTCAGTGTTAAGTGTTTTAACTATGATGTCTCTTGGAGAGTTTCTTTTTTGGTCCTGCCTGTTTGGTGTTCTGTGGGCTACTTATACCTGGACAGGCCTCTCTTTTGCAAGATTCAGAATTTTTTTCCAATAATTTTGTTGAGTATGTTTTCTGTGTCTCTCGTCTGGACTTCCTCTCCTTTGGTATGTCCATGATCTGGCCTGTTTCATGCTGTGCCCTTCATAGACTATTGCAGACAACCTAGACTGGGGATGTGGGAGGAGCCCAGATACAGTGGTATGGCCTCCTCACTCCAGAAGGCCATGCCAACCCATGCACTTACAGTGCAAAGAACTCAGACCAGGGCAGTGGGAGGAGTCCAGATATGGGTCTGGCTTACACACTCCAGACAGCTGCATCTGCCCTTGAACTGACCACACAAGCAACTCAGACCTGAGAGGAGGTGGTAAGATCCCAGAAATGGATCTGGCCTACTCACTCCAGACTGCCATGCTCACCCATACACTGACCTCACAAAGTACTCAGACTGGTTGGTAGTAGGAGCCCAGATATGGGTATGGCCTACTCATTCCAGACTGCCATACCAGCCCACACAGTAACCTCACAGGAAACTCAGACCAATTAACATAATATTTTTGAAAAATTAAACTTCAATCCATGACTGGAAAGTGCCTATGTCTAGAGAACCTAATAAAAATTGGTATAATTGTTTCAATTTTAAATGACATCAGAGATTATGAGTAGAACTTGTGTACATCATCAATTATTATTCATCAATAACAGAAGCCATTTAATGAGAGCTATACTTAATTAGAGCACAGTCAATAACAAGTTGTATATAAGGCATGTTAATATAATCACAATTATATGTGATATAACATAAGAAGTTGTGGATATTAATGCTAGAGCTTCCTAACTTTATAATAGTAACTTCTTTCAATTTTAGTCTCATGTGGAATAGGAATAATAGTACTTGCCACCAAGATATTCTATATATATTTACATATATAATAAAAACAATTGATTTTACCTAAAAAATGATAGGTGCTTAACCCTCCTGTTGGGCTCAACAGAAGTTTCCAGAAACACTTTACTCAAGAAGGTCTGGTGTGAATCTATTCTTTCTCCAAGAAGAGGGTGAACATTTGGAAGAAAAGAGGTTTTCTTGCTTCTTGTATTGCCTGTCTAACACAGAGCAATGAGGCAATTATTAGGTCCTGCAGCTTGTAATTTTGGCAATGAGCATATAATCTAGGCTTTTTCATCCTCATATGATTACCATCAACATTTCCATTTGACAACTGATAAACTGAAGCCCAGGGAGGTTAATTGACTTGCTGTAGTCTGCTGCAAGGGTTGCTTCAAATGCTAATGACCCATTTGAGAGATACACTTTGGCTTTTGCTATACTGAAGGTTCAAAATGTCATATCCACTTGCCTCTGTGGATCAGAGAAAAAGTGTGGTTCTCAGTTGTAGAACATTCAAGGAAAATATCCTATTAAACTTTTCATCTCTATTAAAAAGTAATGAGGGCTAGAGAGATGGCTTAGCGGTTAAGCACTTGCCTGTGAAGCCTAAGGACCCTGGTTCGAGGCTCGGTTCCTCAGGTCCCACATTAGCCAGATGCACAAGGGGGCGCACACGTCTGGAGTTCGTTTGCAGAGGCTGGAAGCCCTGGCCCATTCTCTCTCTCCCTCTATCTGTCTTTCTCCCTGTGTCTGTCGCTCTCAAATAAATAAATTAAAAAAAATGAACAAAAAATATTAAAAAAAAAAGTAGTGAAGCAGACTAGCTTTGTAAAGAAAAGAGGCTTATTTGGGCCAGGGCTCTATAGATTCAAAGGCATGATGCTGGCATCAACTGAGCTTTCTATAAGCTTCATTGTAGACCACATTTGTAGGAGTGTCTACAGGAAGAAGTTATCAAAACACTAAACATTATGAAGTGATTCAGAGGTCAGGCTCTTACTTTTATTATAATTTTCTCTCAAAAGACCTCAGTCTAGGGAACCAAATTTCCTCACAGTGACTCTAATACCTTTACTTCTTAAAGGTGCCACTTATGCCAAAACCACGGCACTAGGCACAAAGTTTCCAACATGCAAAATTTTAGGAAACATACCATATCCAGTCCAGAATAGGATTAAAAACATATTATAAGTTTCCTGTACTGATAAGTTACCCATAGGAGACTATCCTTTTGCCTTCTACTCCTGATTCCCAGTATAATATCACATAATCAATAATCAAGTATCCCACTTCATTCACAGGTTTTGTCCACATTCAAGGTAAAGGAATGATTATGTTATTTTTTTCCTGCCAGAAGGTGGAAATAGTGAGATGGGTAAGCATTTTAGAAGTCTGCATATAACACAAGCCTATGAAAATATACATTGAACTGTTACTTATGGGATAAATAAACAAAATAACATGAGGCATTATTTTCAAAACACTTTGCAAAACCCAGAAATATGGCTTTGTATATAAACACAAAATCACCGGAGGCTATAGTATGTTGAAAGTGAAGACTGAGAGATTTGTGTGTGTGTGTGTGGAGGGGCGGAAACAGAGGATAAATGAAGAACTGTAGTGATTATCATCATAATTAAAATTTCTGTTTTAGTCATGACAACATACATTTTTATATTTTATGTATGGTTTAAGGTCTGGAACCAAATTTTTGTGGTAAAACAATTTCTGTAAAAGTTTCATTTTCATCAAAGAAACTTGGGTGAAATGAGATAAGAGGTCCCATTAGTAGACACCTTTTTCTCAGGAGTGTAGTCATATTTATAGAACATACTTTGGACCTATGTTTCACTGTGTGCTCAGGGCCAAGTTTATATTGTCTTTCTATGTAATGACCACAGCAGTCTCTTAAGAATCTGGAACAAGGACTTCCAGTTAAGATGGCAGTGTAGGTACCATGCCAAAGCAGCCTAGGGGGTTAAAAGACCAAAAAAACTCAGCAAAATACACAATTTACTAACAAGTGAGGTGTATAGGAAATTGAAGCAGCAGCAAAGAAGTAAAAGAGATCCAGAGCATCCAGAGCCTGCACAGGCTGGCAAAAGTGGCCCCGGCAGCTCCGCCAACTGCGGCAGCGCACCAGAAAGCCGTCAGGCTTGGCTCCAGCCAGAGGAAAAGCCAGGTGTGGGGATTTTCCACTCACACCAGAGCTCTCTACAACTGAAGAAACGTGAAGGGAGAGCGGCAGTGAGCAACTGAGGAGCAGAACATGAGGTAGAAGAACACGTGGAAAAGTGAGAGAACTGGAGCAGCTGCAGCTCCCTCCCCTCCCCACAGCCTGACTCCACCTCCAGCGAACAGATTAGCAGTCTGGGACCCAGCCATGCCAACTTGAGCTGACAGTGGGACCCAAGCAGTAGCAGAGTCTGGCAGCAACATCATAGTCTCCGGCACCGGTAACAGCGGCCCCAGCAGCAGCAGATCAGTAGCAGCAGCAGCAGCAGACCCAGCAGCAGCAGACCCAGTAGCAGCAGCAGCAGCAGACCCAGCAAGAGCAGCTTCAGTGGCAGCAGCAGCGGTGGACCCAGCAGCAGCAGCTTCCGCGGCAGCAGCGGTGGTGGACCCAGCAGCAGCAGTGGCAACAGACCTTGCAGCGGCAGCTTTAGCAGCAGCATTTCCAGCAGCAGCAGTGCTGATCTGCAGGGCCACAGTTGACAGGCTCGGTTTGCCCCACAGGAAAAGCCAGTGCCCAGCTCCAAAAATCAGAACAGCAGCCCGACGACCCAGGCAGCAACTTGACTGAGACCAAAATCATCCAAGGTAACTGGGATTGCACCAGGGAAGGATCTCACTTGGTCACAAGCTGACTTGGATTCCTCAACAGACCAGAAATCTAAACCTCTTTGTTGATAGAGGATCTGGTTGCTATAATAACTACTCTTGCATACCTACTTGGGGCTGTTTTTGATTGAATAGGTACAGTGTTTAGTTAACTTTTAGAATCTACCTGTATTTTATACCACTCAGCCTACTTAAATACTCCCACAAAAGGGAAACTCATCCCCTGAGAGCACCTTTGTAGATACTCTGAAAGTCTTAAGAGCCACACATAACACCTTAAGCTCCTACCCTGAAAACATATAACATCAAATCAATTGATACAGCTAAGAATACCCAGATTGCTAGAAAATCCAAGCATTAACTTAATCCAAGATGCAAAAATATATACATTATAACACAAGAAACACTAAAAAGCAAGACAATATAAATCCACCTAAAAGTATTAATGCATCAGAAATGACCTCCAGTGAGAACGAGTTAGAGGAAATGCCTGAGAAAGATTTCAAAAGAATGATTGCAAATATGTTCAAAGAATTCAGAGAACAAATCAAAGGAGTCAAAGAAGAAATCAAAGGAATCAAAGAAGACGCAGGACACCAATTTCATGAAATAAAGAAGGCAATACAAGACATAAATAAGGAAATAGAAATAATAAAGAAAATCCATTCAGAATTACTAGCAATGGAGAACACAGTTAATGAAATAAAAAACTCTGTAGAAAATCTCACCAGTAGAATGGATGAAGGAGAAGACAGAATATCTAAGCTAGAAGAACAGGTGGCAGATGTAATACAGTCCAACAAAGAGAAAGACAAACTTATCGAATAGTATGAGTGGGAATTTGAAGATATTCAGGACCCTATGAAAAGATCAAATATAAGAATTCAGGGCATAGTAGAAGGAGAAGACTTCCAATCCAAAGGCATAGTAGGCATCTTCAACAGAATCATAGAAGAAAATTTCCCCCAAATTGGGAAAGAGGTGCTAATGCAGATACAGGAAGCCTTTAGAACCCCAGCCAGACAAAACCTGGAAAGAACCTCTCCTTGCCATATTATAATCAAACTTCCAAACACACAAACCAAAGAAAAAACTTTGAAAGCAGTTAGAGAGAAAAATCAAGTTACCTACAAAAGCAAGCCCATCAGGATTAGAGCAGATTATTCAACACAAACCTTAAAAGTCAGAAGGGCTTGGAGTGATATATTCCAAGTTCTGAAAGATAACAACTGTCAACCAAGGTTACTTTATCCTGAAAAGCTATCCATTCAAATAGACAGAGAAATAAGGACATTCCATGATAAAAGCCGGTTAAAGGAGTATTTGAAGAGACAACCAGCTCTACAGAAAATACTTGGTAGAATCCTCCATGCTGAAGAAAAGGAAAAGCACACATATAAGGATCCTAGAAGAAAATAAGCAATACTCAAATACTAATTAACAGAAGAGAGCACAGGTGGAACCAGAACCACAAAAATGAAATTGGCAAACATAAATACACACCCTTCAGTAATATCTCTCAATATCAATGGCCTCAATGCCCCAATGAAAAGACATAGGTTTGACAGACTGGGTTAAAAAGGAGAATCCTACAATTTGTTGTCTCCAAGAAACTCACCTTTCTACAAAGAATAGACATTATCTTAGGGTGAAAGGTTGGAAGATGGTGTTTCAAGCAAATGGGCCTAGAAAACAAGCAGCGGTTGCTATCCTAATATCTGACAAGGTAGACTTCAGTCCAATGTTGGTCAGGAAAGATAAGGAAGGCCACTTTATATTGATTAAGGGCACACTCCAACAGGAGGACATTACAATCCTAAACATATATGCACCTAACATGTTGGCTCCCAAACTCATCAAACAAACACTATTAGAACTAAGGTCACAGATATCACCAAACACAGTGGTGGTGGGTGACTTTAACACCCCACTCTCATCAATTGATAGGTCATCCAGGAAAAAAATGAACAGAGAGGCATGTGGAGTAAATGAGGTCATAGAAGGAATGGACCTCACAGATATATACAGGATATTTCATCCAAAGGCTGCAGAATATATATTCTTTTCAGCAGCACATGGGACATTCTCTAAAATAGACCATATATTAGGACACAAAGAAAATCTTAACAAATTTAAGAAAATTGAAATAATTCCTTGCATTATATCTGACCACAATGGAATTAAACTACAAATCAATAGCAAAAAAGGCTATAGAGCATACACAAAATCATGGAAACTAAACAATACACTACTAAATGATGAATGGGTCAATGAGGAAATCAAGAAGAAAATAAAAAAAAATTATAGATTCAAACGACAATGAGAACACAACATATCAAAATCTCTGGGACACAATTAAGGCAGTTTTAAGGGGTAAATTTATAGCCTTGAGTGCCTATATTAAGAAATTAGAAAGGTTGCAAGTAAATGACTTAATGCTTCACCTTAAAGCCTTGGAAAAAGAAGAACAAGGCAAGCCAATAATCCGTAGATGGGAAGAAATAATAAAGATTAGGGCAGAAATTAATGAAATAGAAACAACAACAAAAAAGTCTGAAGAATTAATGAAACAAAGAGTTAGTTCTTTGAAAGGATAAACAAGATTGATAAACCCTTAGCAAATCTGATCAAAAGTGAGACACAAAGTAATAAAATTAGAGATGAAAAAGGGAACATCACAACAGATTCCAGAGAAATTCAAAAAATCATAGGGACATATTATAAAAGCATATACTTCACAAAGTATGAAAATCTGAATGAAATGGATGATTTCCTTGATTTATATGACCTACCTAAATTAAATCAAAATGAGATTAATTACTTAAATAGACCTGTAACAAACATGGAGATCCAAACAGATATCAATAATCTTCCAACTAAAAAAAGCCCAGGCCCAGAAGAATTCACTGCTGAATTTTACCAGACATTTAAGGAAGAACTAACACCATTGCTTCTTAAGCTTTTCCAGGAAATAGAAAAAGAAGGAATCCTACCAAACTCCTTGTATGAGGCCAACATCACCCTGATACCAAAACCAGGAAAAGATAGAACAAAAAAAAGAAAATTATAGACCAATCTCCCTCATGAACATAGATGCAAAAATTCTCAACAACATATTGGCAAACAGAATACAAGGATATATCAGAAAGATCATTCACCCTGACCAGGTAGGCTTTATCCCAGAGATGCAGTGATGGTTCAATATATGCAAATCTATAAATGTAATACCTTATATAAACGGGTTGAAGGACAAAAATCACATGATCATCTCATTGGACGCAGAGAAAGCATATGACAAAATCCAACATCCCTTCATGATAAAAGTCCTACAGAGACTGGGAATAGAAGAAACATATCTCAATGTAATAAAAGTTATTTATGACAACCCTACAGCCAACATATTAATAAATGGGGAAAAACTGGAAGCTTTTCAACTAAAATCAGGAAGAAGACAAGGGTTTCCACTGTCCCCACTTTTGTTTAATATAGTTTTGTAAGTCTTAGCCATAGCAATAAGGCAAGAGACACACATAAAAAGAATACAAATTGGAAAGGAAGAGATCAAGTTGTCATTATTTGCAGATGACATGATTCTATACATAAAGGTCCCTAAAGACTCTACTAGCAAAATGTTAGAGCTGATAAACACCTACAATCATGTAGCAGGAGACAAAATAAATACACAGATATGCTAACAACAAACACACAGAGAATGAATTCAGAGAATCACTTCAATATACAATTGCATCAAAAAAAAAAAAAAAAGTACCTTGGAATAAACCTAACCATGGAAGTAAAGAATCTATGCAATGAAACTTTGAAACACTCAAGCGAGAAATTGCAGAAGACACTAGAAAGTGGAGAAACATCCCTCGTTCCTGGATTGGAAGAATCAATAGTGTAAAAATGGCAATCTTACCAAAAGCAATCTACACATTTAATGCAATCCCTATCAAAATTCCAAAGGCATTCTTCATGGAAATAGAAAAAACAATCCAAAAATTCATTTGGAATCACAAAAAAGCCTTGAATATCTAAGATAATACTGAGCAACAAAAATAAGGACGGTGGTATCACTATACCTGATTTTAACCTGTACTACAGAGCCATAGTAACAAAATCAGCATGATACTGGCACAAAAACAGACATGTAGATCAGTGGAACAGAATAGAGGACCCAGATGGAAGCCCCAGTAGCTATAGCCACCTGATATTCAATAAAAATGCCAAAAATACTCATTGGAGAAAAGACAGCCTCTTCAGCAAATGGTGTTGGGAAAATTGGATACATATCTGCAGAAGGGTGAAAATAGATTCTCTCTCGCCATGCACAAGAATTAAGTTCAAATGGATTAAAGACCTTAACACCAGACCTGAAACTCTTAAACTGCTAGAGGAAAAAGTAGGGGAAACCCTTCAACATATTGGTCTTGGCAAGACTTTCTGAATACAACCCCAATTGCTCAGGCAATAAAACCACAGATTAATCACTGGGACCTCATGAAATTACAAAGATTTTGCACTGCAAAGGACACAGTGAAAAAAGCAAAGAGGCAACCTACAGAATGGGAAAAAAATCATCGCCAGCTATATATCTGATAGAGGATTAATATGTAGGATATACAAAGAACTCAAAAAGTTAAATAATAAGGAATCAAACAAGCCAATCAAAAAATGGGCTATGGAGCTAAATAGAGCATTCTCAAAGGAAGAAATACGAATGGCATATAAGCATCTAAAAAAATGTTCTACGTCACTAGTCATCAGGGAAATGCAGATTAAAACTACGTTGAGATTCCATCTCACTCCTGTCAGATTGGCCACCATCATGGAAACAAATGATCATAAATGTTGGCAGAGGTGTTGAAAAAGAGGAACCCTTCTACACTGCTGGTGGGAATTCAATCTGGTCCAGCCATTGTGGAAATCAGTGTGGAGGTTCCTCAAACAGCTAAAGATTGATCTACCATATGACCCAGCTATAGCACTCCTAGGCATATATCCGAAGGACTCATCTCATTTCCTTAGAAGTACATGCTCAACCATGTTTATTGCTGCTCAATTTATAATAGCTGGGAAATGGAACCAGCCTAGGTGTCCCTAAACTGATGAGTGGATAATGAAGATGTGGCACATTTATACAATGGAGTTCTAGTCAGTGGTAAAGAAAACTGAAGTTATGAAATTTGCAGAAAAATGGATGGACCTGGAAAGGATTATACTAAGTGAGGTAACCCAGGCCCAGAAAGCCAAGTGCCACATGTTCTCTCTCATATGTGGATCCTAGCTAGAGATGATTGGGCTTCTGGGTGAGAAGGAAAATTCTTAGTAGCAGAGGCCAGTAAGTTAAAAAGGAGACATAAAGTGAAGAGAAAGGAAGGGAGGAGGGTACTTAATAGGTTGATATTGTATATATGTAAGTACAATGATTGAGATGGGGAGGTAATATGATGGAGAATGGAATTTCAAAGGGGAAAGTGTGGGGGGGGAGAGAGGGATTTACCATGGTATATTTTTTTTATAATCATGGAAAATAATAATAAAAATTAAAAAAAAAAAAGAATAAAAAAAGAATCTGGAACAAGCCGGGCGTGGTGGCTCATTCCTTTAATCCCAGCATTTGAGAGGTGGAGGTAGGAGAATTGCTGTGGGTTTGAGGCTAGCCTGAGACTACAGAGTCAATTCCAGGTCAGCCTGGTCTAGAGTGAGACCCTACCTAGAAAAACCAAAAAAAAAAAAAAAAAAAAAAAAAAAAAAAAAGAAAAGAATCTGGAACAAGGAAAGTTCTCCTTAAGAGATGTTTTAGCTGTGGGTTGCTCTCCAGGTGACAGGTACATGACTGTTTTCTGAGGAATTGTCATCACATACTTGGTGACACCCTGGTGACTATTTAGACAACAACATGGTTTAGGTCATACTGCTTCTGTGAGACATACCCTGGACACAGATGGAGTGACTCTAACCAGCTTGAAGTGGGTAGAATGATTCCTTGTTATTTTCTTTTCCCAGAATGTCAAGTTACTGAACTTTTTATTCCATGGGCATCACTTGGTGGTACTTTCAATGTGCAGGGAACTCTCCTATCCTCAGAAACTGGCTGCAAACCATCTGTGCTTAATATTGGTTGTCAATTTTATACAATTTAGAACCACCTGGGGGATTATGACGGTTTGAATGTAAAATATCCTCTGCAGACTCATGTGTTTGAATACTTAATCCTCACTATTCAGGAATGTAGTGGAATCTTTAGGAGGTGCTGGCTTATTGGAAGAAGTGCATCAGTGGGGGTAGGCCATGAGGTGGTACAAGCCCAGTCTCTCTCTTCTTTGTGCTTCTTCCTTCCTCATGTGATTATGTGAACTGGCTGTCTGCTCCTGCCATGCTTTTTCACCATGATGAAACTTTCCCTATAAACTGTAAGCCAAAATAAACCTTTTCCTTCCTTAAGGTGCTTCTGGTGGCACATTTTATTCATGAAATGAGAAAGTAACTGATATAGAGACAGATCTTCTGGCATGTTTGTGAAAGAATGTCTAAATTAGGTTAACTGAAGTAGGAAGGCCCACTGTAACTGTAGGCTGGGAGTACTGGACTACAGAGAAAGGAGAAAGCAAGCTGAGCACTAGGATTCATTCTTTTCTGTTGCTGACTGGATTGAATGTGATCTACTTCCCCACATTCCTGTTACCATGACTTCTCCACTATGATGAACTGGATTTCCCCCAACCTATAAACCAGGATAAACCCTTCTTTCTTTAAGTTGCTTCTTGTCAGGTATTTTTCTCACAGCGGTTAGAAAAAAATGATTAATATATGCCCTCATCTCTGTTCTGTTATTTTAATATTAGTGTTACAACTAACCATTGGCCTTTCTGTTTTATATTCCTATGCCTTTTTATTTTTCTATAACTCTTCTCAATTTTGGATTTTACCCAATGCAGTACAATGGGAGAACTGATATTGACTGAAACACCTACTGCAATACTCTATGATTCTAGGTTCTCTCTCTCTCTCTCTCTCTCATTCTCTCTCTGTGTGTGTGTGTGTGTGTGTGTGTATGTGTACCAGTTCATTTGAGTTTTGTAAAAGGCATTACTCTCAACATTACATATATGGAAACCAAATCTGAGAGATGTTAATACGCCTGGCCATTACCCCATATCTAGTATGCAAGGCAGAGGGATGAAAAATTGAAGTCCTACTGACTCCAGGGGTTCTGCTGTTCCCAGGAACCCATGCTGAGTGAGAAGGTCACAGAATTGTGCTAGTCTCTTTTGTATATTGATGAACATGATTATTTTTATTCATGAGACATTGTCATCTGCAAATCTGAGCAGTTTTTTTCTCCTTAAAAGTTATCTTTGCATGAGTTTTAAAATGATGTTAAATCTCCATTTGCCATTTTATTTTATGTGTGAAAAAGTACAGCCTTGTGCATTAACATACCCTTTTCCTTCACTGCACTTAATGTTCAATTAGAGCAATTAACTCATCAGGAAGTGACATCGACTATAATGTTGGCAATGTCTTCACTATGCATGTCATCGGTATGCTCAGCCTTCTCACAAGAGCTCTGAAGTTGGCTCAGGTATTTTTAGCCCATCTTGGGATATACTTTTTAAACCATGTACTATGGTAAGGTGGGAAGACAGACTTCCAGTTCAGCTTTGAGGAGCAGAACAAAAATAACAAGCCTGATGCTCTCCTTTGCATGTACGAAGGCCTATGGGTCATGCCTCATCTGAGGAGTAGAGAAAACCATTTTGCCCTCGGCACACCTGTGTTCTTTTTCTTGGCTTCAGATTTATGATGGCATGAACAGAAACTCTGAGCCAGTGAGAGTTCTGCTTCCCAACTTTGAAGCTAGACAAATGAATTAGATGCACCATATTGACCACAATGTAGGCCAATGAAGACAATTGAGACAAAACAGAGGCAACTGGTAGCTCTGAAGGGACCTGAGTCTGGCAGAGGTAGACAGGGCTCATGGCTCCTAAGTGGACCAGATGGAGGTCAGAGATGACTCATGAACAGACCATCACTCACAGGCTACACTTGTTTGGTTTATCATGTAAAAGACAATTGCAGCCAGTCTAATTGATTTTGTGTGTGTGTGTGTAAATTTACATATATTCATGTGTGTGCAGGTGCATGTATGTGGATAAGCATGAATGCAAACATATGTGCAAGCATGTGTGGAGGCACATAATTGTCACTGATCACCTTTTTTTGAGACAGGGTCTCTCATTGGCTTTGAGTTCTGTAAGCAGACTAGGCTGGCTGGCCAGCAGGTCCTAGGGATCCTTCTGTCCCTACCATCCATTACTGTCTGCTGCTGTGAGCTTACAAGGATCTTAAAACAGCTGTTATGGTTTTAGATGGAGTGTGAAGTGAAGTGCCCAACATACCTTGTTTTATTCAGCTATTTCCAAGTCACTTGATGTTGCTGATTTCTAGGAATATCGGCGATAGAGATTCTTTCAGTGCTGAGACTAAATGTTTGAAAACATTTTGTTATCTGTTATGAACCATGTGTGTGTTTATTGTTGCTATCATAAGTGTTGTATGTCTGCTGGAATGTAGTTCCTTTTAGCTGAATAGAGTAAGATTTTCCCTAATTGTTTAGCTCTGGAAGAAGGCCTTGTGAGCCTCCTGAGCCCCTATAAGCATATTTTTGAAGAATAACCTAATGTTATGTGAACCTCAAGCTTGCTTCTCAAGGAAAGGTGTGAAAGCTACATGGCAGGTTTGTAAATTATTTCCAACCTCATTAGAGGATCCAAACACACAAGTCACTAGTTCAGTACCCCATGGAGAGAGAAGTAAAACTGACAATAGATTTTGGAAAATCAATGATAGGCTCTTGAGGCAAAATTGTTTTCCTAATAAATTGCCCTTGTCTGAAAGCATCTCATAACAGCTGTGAGGAAGTCCCAAGACTCATCAGAGTTCTGACTCATGCTCTTGCTTTTTAAAACAGCCCATTTCCAAGGACTGCCAATTTCATGCTCATCCCCTTATCAGGTTTACTACTCTCACAGTTTAGTAGATAACTAAAACCATATATAGTTTAATAAATGAAAGAAGGGGGAAGCCATGTACACACATATGGCATATATATATATAATGAGGAAAGGAGGGGCTTGTTTCCTAGACTATCTGGTCACCAATTACTGGCTGTATGTCCTTTGGTACATTATGTGACTTCTTTTAAGTGAATTATTTCTGGCTAGATAAGCTAATATAGCAAATACATGCCAAGGAAATTACACAGGAGGGTTTTATTTATCTTATAAAGACTCTGGATGGTTATTCCTTTTCTACTGGTGACTTTACCTTTGGAGGAGATGAAAAGGCCTAATTTTTATCATCTTGAAGCTCCACTATCTAAAACATGGAAGAAGAAAGAGCTTGAGGCCAACACTTTATGGATATTGGTGGGTAAAGCCTAAAAGTACCAAAGTCTTTTCCTTGCATATTTTACTCCACTGAGTTTCTGGCTGCACTTTGGACCCAGATAACTTTCCATTTCATCTGTACCTAGTTCTCAGGAGAAGAGGAAATAGGTTTGGTGATTAGGTGAAAGATGAAGATAAAAATAGAAAGAGTTATGAGCACACGTTGTCAATGTGTGGGAAAGTGGAATACTGTTGCTGCTCAAATGCCCGTAAATATTAGTTTTACAAGGATGGTTTCAACTAAGTCTTTCCTAAGCAATTTACAACACTGGGGGTATAGATTAAAACCTTTCATAGTTTTCATGTTACCTCAATGAGTATCAACACCCACACTCAATTTTATTATGCATGCCCTGTACTAGATACTGTGCTAATGTTTACATGGATATATCATGTAATCCTCACAAAAACACTGTGTTAGGTATAATGTCAAGTTTATCAGAAGGGGAAGGCAAGGAAGTTTAAGGACCTTTTCCAGGGCCATCCAGCTGGGAAGCACAAAGTTGCTGCCAACCCTTCTATTGCTGAATTCTACTTTCTTGCCTTCCTAGATGCTTGGAGGTAAGGAATTATGTGCTCTACTTGTTGAAGAATCACAAAACTATAGATGTCAAACACAATTATCCAGAAATGTTTCTAACATTTATCTGGATGCAATATATAGAAAGCAGGCACAGGCCTTTCTTGTAGGAATCTGCACAGCACCATAACATGAACTGAAGTAAACTATTAAGAACATACCTCAAACATTTACATTATATATATAAGGAGGGAGAAGTGTTTTGATTTGATAAAATCTTTAATTCTTACCTTCCTCACCTGACCCTGGGAATGACCTCTCTCTCTCTCTCTCTCTTTTTTTTTTTTTTTTTTTTCCTTATTCAAGTGGAGAAGCCTTTCTGTTAATTAATTTATTTTTTCAACTAAGGTTGAGGCAAGGTAAAAACTAGAAAGTGACTTCCAGTATCTCAAACTGTCATTTTCAAAATACTTAAACCCCACAGGACCTATCAAGAATCAAGTGAATGTTCAGAAGAAAGAAGCTAGTCTCTTCCATCTACCAAAAAAAAATTCTGTGGGTTGAAAGTGAAGACTACGGAAGCAAGGTATGTGATGACAGCAGACAAGAAGACTGTTTCCAGGGAGAAAACCCTGGGTTCTTTTCTGAGACAGATTCCCAGGGAGGCAGTGAGACAGGGCTCGAGAGGCCCATGCAGATGAGATCATGGAGAGCTTCACAAAGATGTCTTTTGTCTCAAGCTTGGTATAGAAATAACATATTGGAGCACTTCTCTATTTCCAACATGCTTACTAATCACTGGGGGATCTGATTAAAATGCAAATGCTGACTCAAGAGGTCTGGGATGGAGCCAAAGATGCAGCATTGCTTCTGGGCTCCCAGGTGGTTACAACACTGCAGACTGAACAGCATTGGCAGGGAATCTCGTGGTCACGTGGGCAGAGATGAGCCTCTTGGGCTGTGTGTGTGAGATGACTAATTCTCTGCAGACTGTGTGAGCAGATGTCATCCTCTGTCCCCTTGGAGGCCAGCATAATTTACCTTCACCTTTATTCACTCTTCCTTTGTAACATCCAAGAGCTTAACCAGAGACACCAAATAAATATTAAGACTCTGAGAATCATGAGTCTGCTCCATCACCATGTGTCTCATCCTAGAGTGACACCAGTGACACCAATGATTCTGACAAACCCAAGCAAAGAGGCATAGAACTCTGAACTCCCAGCAAAGTGGCAGGGATGTGTAAGTCCCCCCCCCCACCCACATACTTGTGAATGAGTCCCCTGACTATGAATTCATAGTGAACAATAATAAAACATTGACTCTGGAGTTTAGCACACCAGAATTTGCATCTTGGCTTTGCCAGCTTGCCAGCTAAATACTTATATAAATATTTCCCATTTCTTCTTTCATGAAATGGGGCTTTTTGTGAATAGAATAGAGAAAAGTGAATGTATTAAAGTTTTCTAAATGGGATTAGTGACAGTTAAATTAGGTAAATCAGAGAGGGAATAAGTTCAATAAGCTCTTTTTAAAAACAGTTTAAAAGACACTGCTTACAAACCCCAGTGATTACTCTCAGGAGTTGGCTTGGACAGTTTAGTTTCCAGAAAGTAGAGCTTTCCTCATGATAATTTGGACATTTGGTACAGAGACCTCCAAGAGGGTCAAACACAAGTTGACTTTCTCCAACAATGATCTGTTAGTCTCTGGTCTACTCTACTTCTGCTTTTAGGCCACTTATATGTTTAAAAGAAGGTGTTGGGGAAGGCTGGGAAAAATGACTCAGCAGTTAAAGGCTTTTGCTCACAAGTCCTGCCCTCCAGAGTTCAATTCCCCAACCACCCACACAAACCAGATGCAAAACGTGGTATTCATTTGCAATGAAACTCTGGTGCCCCTTTCCCCACATTTCCCATGTGAACTAAATAAAACTTTAAAAACTTTACTTTCATTTCTATCCTGTATTTCATTATTAATTAATTAATTTTATTTTTTATTTTTATTTATTTGACAGCAACAGACAGAGAGAGAAAGAGGGAAGGAGAGAGAGAGAGAAAGAGCGAGAGAGGGAGAGAATGGGCACACCAGGGCTTCCAGCCACTGCAAAGAAACTCCAGACATGTGTGCTTCCTTGTGTATCTGGCTAATGTGGATCCTAGGGAATTGAGCCTCGATCCTGGGTCCTTAGGCTTCACAGGCTAGTGCTTAACTGCTATGCCATCTCTCCAGCCCAAATTAATTTTTTTTTATGAATTAGTTTTGTACTCAGCAAATACAGCCAGTTTGGTACCATTATTAGGCTCATCCATGACATACCCACTCCCCGTGGCCCCTCCTTGTTGAGGTATATGGGTCATGCATATACCTCTGCATATCATGAACCAACATGTGGCTCTGACATTCTTTCCATCCCCTCTTCTGCAAAATTTCCCTGAGACATGTTGGGTTCATTTTTGGTCTGCTTCAGTGATGAGGTGTTGGGGGCCTCTGGGTCTCTGGATCTCTGATTTGGTGGGAGTTGATTTTTCTTTGTGTTGATCTCCTTCACCCTTGTGCTGGTACCTAGTTCACCAAGAAAACAGCACCCTTGCTTGTTTTGCCAATTATTCTTAGTTTCAGCCAGGGCCCTTTTGAGGAATGATGGGGTGGCTCTCTCCTTAGGATGTACATCTATATGAAAAAGAGAAGCAGATTCTCCAATGGAGAGTAAGTTAGCACCAGACAAATGAGATAACCCTTATTTTTTATATAGAATTTAATAGGTGTAGACCCTCTTGTAGCCCATGATTGATGGTAACTTGATAATGGAGAGCAGGCTTATGTTTGGATATGGTTCTGACTTGTTTCTCAGATCCAGCCATGGGTCCCATACCACTGAGGGGATTCGTTAGCCATTCGAGAGCAGTTGGTTCCCCACCATGGCTGTGTGCCACTATTGTACTTGTGTGAGCATCACAACAGGTTATTTGCTGCTAAGTAGGTTAGACTATGAGTTGCTTGGACAGATATTTGTCATTTTCCCCAGGTGCCTATGTAGCACTTTCTGGCACTAGACACACTGACTGTCTGGGGACTGACTCTCTTCTAGCTTCCAGCCATGCCATTCTGGTTTACGTGTCAACCACAAAAGGTGTCTTCAGCAGTAGGGTCTTACCACTAACCTTTGGTGGGTCATCAAGTACTCTGACAGAAATATGTCTTTCTTTTAGGAAACTTTGTAGGACTCTCTGATCAAAAGCTCATTGTGGGGCTGGAGAGATGGCTTAGCGGTTAAGCGCTTGCCTGTGAAGCCTAAGGACCCCGGTTCGAGGCTCGGTTCCCCAGGTCCCACGTTAGCCAGATGCACAAGGGGGCGCACACGTCTGGAGTTCGTTTGCAGAGGCTGGAAGCCCTGGCGCGCCCATTCTCTCTCTCTCTCCCTCTATCTGTCGTTCTCTCTGTGTCTGTTGCTCTCAAATAAATAAATAAATAAAATTTAAAAAAAAAAAAAAGCTCATTGTGGATGATAGCTCCATGCTGGTACTGGGAGTTACAGATCAGTGCCCACTAAGAAAAGGAAGAAAAAGATAACTAATATAAAAGAGTTAGAGAGAAAAGAGAGAGAGAGGGAGGAAGGGAGGGAGAAAAGCTGTAGAAGTCTAAGGTCAGTGTTTATCATATCCTCTCCAGTGTCTTCTAGCTCAGGTGTTACCTCTAAGTGCCTGGAGAAGGTTCAGCCATTTGGTCTGCCTTTTAGGATGTAGAATTTTATGGTACCATTGACATTTGGATCTAGATTTGTGTTTCCTAGCCCCTCTGTTACTCTCCCTTCCCTCTCCCCCCTCCTATTGAGTAGTCCACAAGATGCTTGCTGGGTATGTAATGTATCTTGGGTAGATTCAGGTTAGGTGCTATAAATGAGTGAGACTATGTGGCGATTTTTTTTTTTTTCTGTGATTGGGGAAGATCACTGAGAATGATCTGTTCCAGGTTCAACCATTTTTCCTCAAATTTCATTGTGTCATTTTTTCTTACTGCTGTATAGAATTCTTTTGTGTAGATATACCACATCTTAGTTATCCATTCTTTTAGTGATGACATCTGGGTTGATTCCAGCTCTTAGCTATTACAAATTGAGCCACTATAAACATGGTTGAGGAAATCTCTGGCCTGTGGTTTGAAGGTTTTAGGGTATATACCCAGTAGGGGAATAACTGGGTCTGTTGGTATCTCTATAGTGAGCTTTTTCAGAAGTCTCCATATTGCTTTCCACAGTGTTGTACCATCTTACATTCCCACCAGCAGTGGATGAGTGTTCCTACTTCTCCACATCCTTGCCAGAATTTATTTTCATTTGATTTTTTGATGTTTTCTATCCTTATTGGGGTAAGGTGGAATCTCATAGTTGTTTTAATTTGCATTTCTCTGATGATTAAGGATGATGAACATTTTCTTAAGTGTGTGTTTGCCATTTGTATTTCTTCCTCTATGAACTGCCTGTCCAGCTATTTGCCCCATTTTGTGAGTGGGTTGTTTGATGTTATATTGTCTACATTTTTTAGTTCTTTGTAGATTCTAGAGATTAGGCCTCTGTTGGGTGGATAACCAGCAAATATTTTCTCCCATTCTGTGGGTAATCTATTGGCTTTGCTTATTGTATGCTTGTTTGTGAAGAAATTCTTCATCTTCATGTGATTGCATTGGTTGAGTAACTAAGATCGTGAGCTACTGAGATTTTGTTCAGGAAGTCTTTTTCCATTCCTATGTCATGGAAAGTACTTCCTATATTTTCTTCCAGTAGTAGTTGAGTTTCTGGTCTTATATTGAGGTCTTTGATCCATTTGGTCTTGAGTGTAGTGCATGGCGAAATGTGTGGATCAAGTTTCAATTTCCTGCATTTGGTTATTGAGATTTCCAGGGCCGTTTGTTATACCAAGTAGCTATAGTTGCTTGACCCAAAGTCAGGGTCCTCAAGTCTATTCCATTGGTCTGTACTCCTGTTTTTATGTCAGTACCATGCTGTTTTTATTTTTATTTTTTTCAATTTATTTGCAAGCAAGGGGTGAGGGAGGGAAGATGATTCCACCAGGGCCTCTAGCTGTTGCAAATGATGGAGATGCATGCTCCACTTTCTACATCTGGGTTTACATTGGTACTGAGGAATTGAACACAGATCATTTGGCTTTGTATGCAAGTGCCTTGACTGCTGAGCCATCTCTTCTTCAGCCTGATATTTTATTTGTAATAGTTATTTCACAGACGGAACCTCTGTGTACTCATCAATTTTGAATGAGTATGCTGAGGATGATCATGAAACATCACCAAGTTCAAAGTCCTGTGGGAGCACAGAGGTGGAGTGACTTTCAGAGGGCCCCTGGCTTTGTAATTTAGCTTTAGATCAGGTATGGTGATGCCTCCAGAGGTATTTCTTTTGATGAGGATATGTTTGGATATGTGAGGCCTTCTGCCTTTCCATATAAATTTGAGATCATTTTTTCTATCTCTGTGAAGAGCACTGTAGGGATTTTAATTGGAATTGCATTGAATCTGTATGTTGCCTTTGGTAGGATTGCCATCTTCACAATGTTAATTCTGCCTATCCAGGAGCATGGGAGGTCTTTCCATTTTCTTAAGTCCTCCTCAATTTCTTTTTTGAGTATTTTTATGTTTTTGTTGTATAGATCTTTCACTTCCTTGGTTAGCATTATTCCAAGGTATTTTATTTTATTTTATTTTTTGTTGTTATTGAAAATGGGACCATGATCCTTATTTATATCTCTGTATCTTTGTCATTTACATATAGAAAGGCTCCTGATTTTTGTGAATTCATTTTGTATCCTGATACTTTGCTATAGGAGTTAATCACCTTCAGGAGTTTTGGGATGAAGTCTCTTGGGTCTCTTAAATATACAATCATGTCATCAGTAGGTAGAGCTAACTTACCTTCTTCCTTTCCAAATTGTATCCCTTTTATTTCCTTCTCCTGTCTTATTGCTTGAGCTAGGACTTACAGTACTATATTGAAAAGCAGAGGTAAGATTGGCCAACCCTGTCTTGTTCCTGATATTAATGGGAATTCCTCCAGTCTCTCTCCATTATGTATTATTTGGGCCTTTGGAGCTTTGTATATTGCCTTTATTATGTTAAGATATGAACCAAACATACCAATTCTCTCCAACGTTTTGATCATGAAGTGATGTTGGATCTTGTCAAAAGCCTTTTCTGTATCTATCAAAATGATCATGTGGATTTTGTATTTAACCTTGTTTATGTGGTATATTACATTGACAGATTTCCATATGTTGAACCACCCCTGTGTTCCTGGGATGAATCCTACTTGGTCAAGGTGGATACTGCTTTTGATGTGTTGTTGGATTTGGATTGCGAGGATTTTGTTCAGGATGTTTGCATCTAAGTTCATCAGGGAAATAGGCTGGTAGTTTTCTTGTGGCATCTCTGACTGGTTTTAGAAATAGGGTGATACTAGCTTCATAAAAGGAGTTGGTTAGCTTTCCCTGTTCTCCAATTGTGGCACAGTTTGAGGAAGATTGGTTTGAGTTCTTCCATGAAGGTTGGATAGACTTCAGCTGAGAAGCCATCTTGTCCTGGACTCTTCTTTTTGGGGAGGTTTTCTATTATTTTTCAATTTCCATGAGTGTGATAGGTTCATTGAGGAGATTAATCTGCTCTAGTTTAGCTTTGATAGATGGTATGCATCCGGGAATTTATCCATGTCCTCCAAATTATCCAGTTTTGTGGAGTAGAGGTTTTTGAAATAAGTCCTGATGATTCTCCCAATTTCACTTATGTCTGTTATGATCTCTCCTTTTTCATTCTGAATTTTGTTAATTTGAAGCATCTCTTTATTTATTTATTTATTTGCTTGATCAAGTTGGCCAGGTATTTGTCAATCTTGTTTATTTTTTCAAAGAACCAGCTCTTTGTTTTGTCAATTGTCTAAATTGTTTTCTTAGGTTCCAAATCATTAGTTTCTGCTCTGATTTTAATTATTTCTTTCCTTCTTGACCTCTTTGGGTTGGATTTTTCTTGCTTTTCCAGTGCCAGTGAATGGTTAGGTTATTGAGTTGGGATCTCTCTGTCTTTTATTTTTCTTTTTCTTTATTTATTTGAGAGAGAGAGAGATATACAGAAATAGTCAGGTAGACAGAGAGAATGGGCATGCCAGGGTTTCCAGCCACTGAAAACGAACTCCAGATGTATGTGCCCCCTTGTGCACCTGGCTAACGTGGGTCCTGGAGAATCGAGTCTCAAAATGAGGTCCTTAGGCTTCACAGGCAAGCGCCCAACTGATAAGCCATCTCTCCAGCCTTCTCTGTCTTTTTTATGAAGGCATTGAGTGCTATGAATTTTCCACTGAGGATTGCCTTCATTGGGTCCATAAGTTTTGGGGGATTCTCATTGATGATGTGTTCTCATTGTCATTCAATTCTAGAAATTTTGCAATTTCATTTTTTATTTCATTCCATATCCATTTATTGTTTAAAAGTGTGCTGTTCAATTTCCAGTTGCCATTGGGATTTTTGGTGGGCCTTTTGTTGTTGATTTCTAGCAATATAGCATTGTGATCTGATATCATGCAGGGAATTATGTCAATCTTCCTAAATATGTGGAGGCAATCTTTGTGACACAGTATATGGTCTATTTTAGAGAATGTTCTATGGGCTGCTGAGAAGAATGTGTAGTCTTTGGATTTGGGATGGAAAGTTCTGTTGATGTCCATTAGGTCTAAATGTTCTATGGTTTTGTTGAACTCTCTTACTTCCCTGTTGAGTTTCTCTTTGGATGATCTGTCTATTACTGATAAAGGAGTATTGATGTCCTCAGCTATGATGGTGTTGGTGGTTACTTCTGTTTTATTATCAAGTAGGTTTTGGTTTATGAACTGTGGTGCCCCTGTGTTTGGTGCATACAGATTTATGATTGTAATATCCTCTTGATGGATCATTCCCTAGATAAGTAGGAAATGGCCTTCTTTGTCTTTTTTGATTATTTTTGGTTTGAAGCCTATTTTATCTGATATCAATATAGCTACACCTGATTGTTTCTTATTCCTGTTTGCTTGCAATATTGTTTTCCACCCCTTCACACTGAGGAGGTGTCTGTCTTTAGTAGTGAGGTGGGTTTCTTGAAGACAAAAGATTGAGTGATCTAGTTTTTTGATCCATCCTGTTAGCTTGTGTCTCTTGATGGGTGAATAAAAGCCATTAATATTTAGGGTAATGACTGTGAGATCTCATTTGATCTCTGCCATATTGTGATGGTAAATGTGGGTTGGTGTTTTCATGGACTTTGAAGTTTTTTGTACCTACTCTGAGTTTGGTTATTGTGATATGCTTCTTGTAGGCATTTGAGTTTGATTATTTGTTTCTTCTCTGTGGAGAATTTCCTAATATACTCTCTGTAGGTTTGGTTTTGTGTTCATATAGTTGTAAAGCTGCGTTTTGTCATGGAAAATTTTTCTTTCACCATTTATTATGAGGGATACTTTTGCTGGGTAGAGTATTTGGGTTGGAAGCCATAGGTTCTTAGACTTTGCAGTGTTTCATTCCAGGCCCTTCTAGATTTTATGGTTTAAATTGAGAAGTCTGGAGTAATTCTGATGGGGTTACCTTTAAAAGTGGTATGCTGTTTTTCCCTAGCTGCTTTTAGGATTTTCTCTTTGGTATCAATGTTTACAGTCTTAATGACAATATGTCTTGGAGAGTTTCTCCTTTGGTCCAGTCTGTTTGGAGTTCTGTTGGCTTCTTGTATCATGATGGGCCTTTCTTTTAAGAGACTGGGGAAGTTTTCTTCAATTATTTTGTTAAATAAGTTCTCCATGCCTTTGGTCTGAATTTCATCTCCTTCTGGTATTCTAATGATCCTGATATTAGGACGTTTACATTTATCCCACAGTTCCCTCATGCTCTGTTCTCAGAAATGTTTGAACTTACTGAAATTTTTGAACTCTCAAACTGTTTTTTCCATCTTGTTTTCCAGATCAGAGTTTCTGTTCTCCTAATGGCTGACTCTATTCTTGAGAGCTTCTAGAGAGTTTAGGACTTGTTCAATTAGGTTTGCATTTTCTACGTATAATTTCCATCCCTCTGTCAAGCTCCCTTTTCACATCATTTTCTGATTTTCTTGATGCTTCTTGGAATTCATCCTTGCATTTCTTCATTTAGCACCGACAGCTGATATTTAGGTCTTCCTTTTTTTTTTTTTTTTCAGTCTCCTCAAATCTCTTAACTGTTTTTTAACTCCTTCCATTTTCTTATCTATTAGGTCTAGACTAGTGATGGCAGCATGCACCCGATTATCAGTCCTTTGTTGCTTTTCTACAAGTTCTACCAGTAGCTTGGTCAGGGTTGCATTTCTCATAGCTTCATTTTGGTGTTCTGATCCTAATGACTCTTCTATGTTTTGATTAGAGATGTTCATTGTAGGACTGGGTGATCTAACTGGATTTTCTTGCACTTGATTTTTCATGTTATTTCTTTTGCGCTGTGGTCTGCCCATCACAGTGTATGGGGATGTAGTCGGGTGCATCAGCCTGGGCTCAAGCACAATGGGAATCTGAAGCAGCCTGAGGCAGTTTCCAAGCAGCCTGGGCTTTGCTTCTCACTTGCCAAAGCTGCCTGGGCTCCTGCCTGGCTGGGGTGCCAAAGTTGCCTGAGCTCTCATGCTGTAATGTGCCAAAGCTGCCTGCGCTAACACTAGGAGGGACACTGAGGCACCAAGCATTGAAGCAGCCCAAATTCTGGTGGGGGAACACTTGGACACAGCAGCAGTCTGTGTTTCCCCACAACAGAACAATGGTGGACAGCCAGTGTGGCAGACAGGGAGAAAATGACACCTGAACTGGCACAAGGATCAGTCACAGTCTGGACTTGCGTGGCAGTGTGTCTGGGCTCATGTGAATGTGCTGTGGCCCCAGCAGTAAGTGAGCAAGTGGGAGGATCTGTCTTAGCTTCCACACACAGGGATGATTGGCGCAGTGGCACCATTTGGAGTGGAAATTCATCAAAGGAGCCTGAGCTCCAATGGGCTAGCAGGTGTAGCCTGGCCTAGGTCACTTTGAGCAGGGGTAGCAGGGCAATGGCCCCTATGCAGTGAGGCAAGTGGAACTATGTTGGACTGGGACCCTTTTCCTATAGTAAGTGAGGTAGTTTCCTGAAGCTGGGACTGTGTGTATGGCGGCTACTTCGAGGGAGAGGTGGGCTACCTGCCTGCAAGGGAATCAGTGATTCCCTGTTTTTCCCCCTCTGTGCCCTCCCACTGGCAATCTATTAGAGATTTCTGTTCCCTAAAAGACCCAGTGAACCCTTAATGTCTTGTCTTTCTTTCCCGGGGATCTATGGCACAGTTAGGCAGTCACCATCTTGGCCAGAAGTACCCTAATTAATTTATTTTTAAAACACTTTATTTATTGGATAAAAGATGGAGAAAGGAAGAGAGAGAGTCAGAGAGAACATGGGTGTATAAGAACCTCCTGCCACTACAAATGAACTCTAGATACATGCACCACTTTGTGTATTTGGCACTGGGGAACCAAACTCCAGCCATCAGGCTTTGTAAGTAAGCACATTTACCCTCTGAGTCATCTTTTCATCCCTCGGTCCTGTATTTCAACGTCAAGGGTATTTCTCTTAGTTGATACTGGCTTAAAAGAAAGTGACTATTAATTTTCAACTCTTTCTTATTCCTTAGATGTAAACAAATCAGGAATTGACAAAAATGTCAATCAATAGTCCTTGGGAATCTTTGAACACAGTCCCTAGATCATGTTCACCTTCTCTTCCTCTATATCCAACACTGGGAATAAGAGATTTGTGGAAGACTTGTTTTGTCAAGGATGCCAAATTGCTGATATTTTAAAGAAAATATTCAAAATTTTCTCATTACATGAGTAAATTAAAAACATTAGTATGGCTATGGGGATGGGAGCAGCAACACAGATGGCTTCAGGAGGAGATCAGCTACATCTGGTGAATTAAAAAGTTTACTTTCTTAGGGGAGCATAAGAAACCTGTAAAAGCAAAAATCCAAGACTAGGCAACTGAGCTTGCTCACTCCATGTTGTAGAAAGAGTTTGTATATTTTCATTTATAACAGCAGAAGCAGCTATACCTATAGTAACTATTTATAAATGGTTGACCATAGTTCAAGCACTATGCTAAACCTTATAAAATGCATTATCAAGCTCAATTCTCTCAAAGTTCTCATGGAGACAGCTCTGCAACCATATTCCATTTTCTCCATAAAACATTTGTTAATTCTTCCAGTTACAATAACATTTTAGTCTAAAATTTTTGTTAGTACCTAAGATCCATTTGCTAAACACACAATATGAGAAGCACATTACTACCATATTACCTCATTATTCTTCCTGCAATCCTTAAACCCAAACCACAAATTAGATAGTTGTATCTTTTCTTTTCACTGCTTCATCATTTTCATTGATGACATCTTGAGCACTGATGTAGATGTTTAATAAGGATTTATGAACAAACAAATGAACATTATGATGTCATTCTTATTTATAATCAACAAAATAAAATATCAGACAAGTTTAGGAATTAGTCTAAAGTCACACAGCATGTAAAGAGCAAAGATAAGAACCAAGACTGGCTCCCATTCTGGCTTTTAAGCTGCTATCCCATATTTCTAGTTGGATGATTGTTATAATATGTGCATAATTAACATGATATTTAAGATACTGTATATCCACAAATGTTTATATGGTACTTGAATGACAGACTAGAACAAAATCTGTGAGATATGTCTATAATTTCTTTGATTAGATCTGAGTTTAGGGCGTGTTGAAGGGAAAAGATGCATAGTTTTGTGAAAATGGAATAAAAATATTTTTGAAGGGCTGGAGAGATGGCTTAGTGGTTAAGTGCTTACCTGTGAAGCCTAAGGACCCTGGTTAAAGGCTCAATTCCCCAGGACCATTTTAGCCAGATTCACCAGGGGGTGCACGCATCTGGAGTTTATTTGCAGTGGCAGAAGGCCTTGTTGTGCCCATTCTCTCACCCTCTCTCTCTACCTGCCTATTTCTGTATCTCTCTCTCTCTCAAATACACAAAAGTTAAAAATTTAAAAAAAATTAAAAATAAATTGAAAAAGTAACAAAATGATTATGTCTGAGATGTTATAGAAAGCAGCTTGAGAGTCTTTTCTAGGATTGCATATTGGATGAGAAATTAGACTTCCCAGCATTAGCATCATATTAATACTTTGCCATCTGTACCAGACAGCTTCAGGTCACTGAGATGAACTTCTAAACCAGGCACAGTTATGGGAGGAAGAAATTTTGAAGCTGATAGATGCAGGGGAAGTTTCATGTTGGCAGAAGAAGCTGGCCTGCTTTTACAGGTCCATGCAGAAAGAGAGACCAACACCAGCACCAGCACCAGCAAGCACCCTCCAGGAGCTTTTGGCAGAATTCAAGCACATTTCATATCTTTAGACTGGAATTGCAAATCCACCCCCACACCTTAGGGTTGGACCCTAAAATCTACCCCGTGACACAGTCTCCATACACGTGGCTGCAGATCTAAACTACAAACTGTAATAAAATCTTGACTCTATTGGGGACCATCCATTCAAACTACCATTCCATCTAAGGTGTGATGGGGAGAGTATATTCCTAAGTGAGGGTTCAATGCATAGCATAAGAGCAGCTTGACCAGCTGTGGGTCATATAACTTATTTGCACCATGGGCACAATCTGGCTTGGTTATAGATGTGGTTAGGATAGCAGTGTTTGTATAGTCTACTTCAATGACCACAACCAATTCTATAGAGGCTACAGTACTTTGTCTTACATATATTACATATAATTTTACCCACCTGGACTCAAAATGCCACTTTTTCTTATAGTCTCTGAGATCCTATTTCTGTCATTTTACGATAGTGTGCTTCTAAATGGTAGCAGAATGACACAGATTGCCTGGGTTCATCATCCTATATAGCCTTGGACTTACATATTGCCCACACATGGCTCTTACAATTGTGCAAACTTTTGAGAGCATTAAAAAACGGTGATGTTTCCATGACAGCCTAAGGGCACATAGCATGAGAGGGCCCCTTGAAATATAAGTAGGAAGGGAGGATGCAGAAAAGTGACATACTGCCAACCATGAGGTCATATCAAGAGCATTTATTAAAGAAAATTCCAGTAAGCAAAGGGGCATGAAGACAGGTAAAATTAGAGAATAGAAGGTGTTGTGGTTTTGGATGAAGGGTGACATTAGTGATAAATGGTGGCTTGTGGCTTCTCAAGCAAATTCAGTTAAGTAGCAGAGGATAAAGCTAGTGGCCAGAAGCCAATAAAAATCACAATTTATCTCACCATGCTTTAAATTTCCAACTGTCTGGTCTTGTCTTATTTGAAGTGATGGACAACAGGGAGCTGCTGGTGACTGGATAAATCTGGAGGGTAAAAGGATCGACGGACTGAGTAGAGGTAAAGATACCAGTATAAGTACAAGGTTAACTCAAAAAGAAAAACTGCTTTAGGCAAGTCAAGGGACATCAAGGCAAGCCAAGATGTTCTCTTAGGACAAGATGCCAGTGTAATTTAAAGAAGTGTGAATTTGTGCTCCTCCTTCCCCACTTCCTTGCATATTTGTTGTAATTTGATTTTTTTTTTTTTTTTTTTGAGATAGGGTCTCCTGTTATCCCAGGCTGATCTGGAATTCACAATGTAGTCTCAGGGTGGTCTTGAACTCACAGCGATCCTCCTACCTCTGCATCCCGAGAGCTGGGATTAAAGTTGTGCACCACCACACCCGGCTGTTATTTGATTTTTTAACAATTGCCATCTTACTAGAGTAAGGTAGAATCTCATAGTTGTTTTAATTGGCATTTCCCTGAAGGTTATGGATGTTGAACATTTTCTTAAGTGTATGCTACCCATTTGTATTTCTTCCTCTAAGAATTCCCTATTTAGTTCTCTGCCCCATTTCTTGAATGGGTTGTTTGATTGTTTTTTTTTTTTTTTTTTTTTTTTAGTTTTTTTAGTTTTTTAGATTCTAGATATTAGGCCTCTGTCAGTGGTATGTTGTTGAAAATTTTCTCCCATTCTGTGGGTAATCTATTGTCATTATTTATGGTAGATTTTCTGTTGAAAAGCTCTTTCTTCATGACATCCCATTGGTTGAAAGATTGTTTAATTCCTGGGCTATTGTGGAATTGGTCAGGAAGTCCTTCCCCACCCTGATATCTTGGAGAGGGCCTCCTATTTTTTTCTTCCAGTAGTTGAAGAGTTTCAGGTCTTATATTGAGGTCTTTAATCCAATTTGAGTTGTCCCTCATTCACTGTTGGTGGGAATGCAAACTTGTACAACCCCTATGGAAATCAAACGGAGACTCCAGAAACATATTAATAGAGAACTACCAATAGACCCAATTATTCCCTTGCTGAACATTTACCCTAAATGTTCCATGCTTCAATACAGAGATATTTGCTCAACCATGTTCATAGCTGCTCAATTCATAATACCTAAGAATTGAAATCAACCCAGATGCCCATTCATGGAGGAATGAATAACAAAGTTGTGGTACATGTACGGAATGGAATTGTACTCAGCAGTAGAAAAAAGATGACACACTGAAAGTTTTTGGAAAATGGATGCACTTAGAACAGAGCATACTCAGTGAACACACAATCATAGAAAGACAAATGCCATATGTTTTCACTCATCTGTGGTTCCTAACCTGAATCAGATTGAGCTGTTGGCATACCACATAGGCACCTTGAGGCCCAGACAATAGAAATGGAAGAGCTTGTGGGGAGGGGAAGGAGATGTTGGGGGAAATAAACATAAAGCTTAATCCAAAATGAACTGCTACCTAGAAACCTTTCTTCTTGAAGATAGACTAAAAGATTTAACTCTCAATGGGATTATATGGGAAGCATCTGAAAAGAAGGGCCATGGAGAGAGTGGGATCAAGCCTAATTCTAAAAAATATTGGTTGTGACCTATAACTCCCAGTACCAGAAACTTGTGCTACTCACATTGAGCTATTGATAATAGAAAACTCCAAGGTCCCTGAAACAAGACAGGCTTCTGTCAAAGCACTTGATTACCCACCTGAGGTAAATGTAAGACACCCCCCCCCCCCCAATGCTGAAGACACCATATGCTGCTGGCACAGAACATGGAGAGACCTGGATGGAATCTGGAAGAGAGCCAATCCCTAGATTGTAAGCCCATCTAGTGTTGGAAAGCATTACATGATCTACTGGGGGAAAGTGGTCAATCCTGGTGTGAGCAAGCAGGGGTTTAAGCTACTCAGAAGTAACTGTTCTGACAAGAAGTACTCATCAGTGCCATGGTGGCACACAGCCTTGGTGGCTAAACAGTGGCTTTCTAATTGTTTAAGAGATCTACTCAGTGGAAAGGAAATCATATATGGAGCTGTGAATAGGATCTAAATCCTGTGGAGACAAAGATTATGTCCTCCAATGTCAAACTCCCACTAGTATTTGGGTAAAAGAAGGGCTACATCCATCAAAATCTCCCTAAGTTAATAACACATCCAATTTAACCTCTACTGACTCCACTCTCCTTTGGAGAAACTGCTTTTCTTTGTCAGAAGGTAGCAAGACCCAAGGAGATTATTTCAGCCAAGGCCCAGGTGAAATCACAGAGGAATTGGGCAAAAGAGCCAGAGTTCTGCTTCCATGGTGAGCATGGTAATCACCACCAGGGTGAATGAGACAGATGCCTAGTATATTCAACACTTACCAAAGCAGAAATCCAGAGGCTTCTAGGAGTTCATCACTGTAGTAGATTTAAAACACACACAACCAAGGCTCAAGGAATTGGTGAGTAACCAATGGCTTTCAGATTGGCTAAGACAACCACTCAGTGGAAAGGAAGAAGGTGTGGAAAGATTGTCAGAGCCACAGGTTAGGACCTCATGGCCCGAGGCATTGAGGCCCCCCAGTAATTGACTGCAGCTCCCACAATTCATAACCCATATTCCCATAGGGAATACCAACAACCACACTGAGGAGGGCTCCCAGCAGAATGGGAGCAGGGAGGAGGGAAAAGATGGTACCAATATACTAAATATGGTCTTAATAAAATAAAGTGTGAGTTTGTTGTGATATGTGTCCTGTGGGGAGAGTCTTGCGTGCTGATTGCCTCATCTCTCTTGTCAAACCAGCAGAAGAGCTCCTAGATCTCATTCCAAGGGTATAAGTGAAAAAACAAAACAAAACAAAAAAACTAATGGCTTTCCTGTTTTTTAAAATTTATTTATTTATTTATTTATTTATTTATTTATTTATTTATTTATTTGACAGAGAAAAAGGAGAACAAGAAAGGGAATGCACCAGGGCCTCCAGACACTGCAAACAAACTCCAGATGTGTGCACCCTCTTGTGCCTCTGGCTAACATGGGTCCTGGGGAATTGGACCTGGGTCCTTTGGCTTTGCAGGCAAATGCCTTAACCATTAAGCAATCCCTCCAGCCCAGTTTTCCTGTTTTTCAGATGCATTTCAGCTCCCATTTAAGGTGAAAATTCCTGGTGTCCAGGCCAGTTTCAGCTGTCCTCAGTCTCTTGTGCTACCTCCCAGGTGACTGCATGAGACTAAGCTCCTTATTTTAACCACTGCTTTTGTTATCCAAAGAACAAAGTGAAATTACATTTCATAACATCAAGATATATCTTTAAAGAGACTCAGCAGCCTTGGAAATGCTGGCTTGGTGCATGGAAACCTTGGGCTGAAAGGAGTATAATTATTTTGTACCAAGTCAGTTAGAAGAGAGTATACAATGTAATCAAAATTCTTTCAGAGTACCCTGTTTAGACATTCAACTTCCTAATACTCTGAATTCTTAAATGTTATAGACTCTTTATTATATCAGGAACAAGACAATATTATGGGGAGTCAAATTATGGCTTTCTTGGACAACAAACACATGATTTGTCCAAGAAGAAAAGGGGAACACAGGAGACCTTTCATTCAGAGATGATTTTAGATGATAGCAGCTTAATTTGTGGTTCTAGTAGACTCTTATATTTGAAACACAATCAACACATATTGAGTACCTGCAGTGTGCTCAGTCCCATGACTGGTGCTTTCACATATATAGAGTAATTGTTCTCTCCATGGCCCTGTAGGGGCGGACATCATGAGTTTTGTTTTCATTTAAAAACTCTTGTTTAAAGGCATTTTCCCCAAATTACAGAATTAGTGAATGACACTGTAGGGGTAATTTCAGTTACAGCTCTATCATTTATTATCTGATATACAGTTGAGCTAGTATCAAAATCCTTATATTTTGACAGAATTTTCACATAATCTATTAAATAATCTCAATATACCACATTTCTAAGACTTTACTAGTTTCTCTAGTTGAATACACTTCTGATAAACTTTTGGTAAGGGACAAAATGTTCAATATTATTTAATGACATTTGCCTAATCATACATAATCTAACCCTGATTTAGCGATGCCAGTTAATTAAAGAAAACACTTTCTAAATTCAAGTATCTAATATCTGCTTGAATACAACCAATGTAGATAATTTCATTCAATGACTGTTACAAAATCCCTTTTGATCAATTAACTAGTATGTTCATACCCATCTTCCTCAATATATTTTATAGGCAGCTGCAAGAGCAATTTTTAGATAGACTGAGCACCAGCAGTTTATACCATTGCTAAAAAGTTCTATCAAACAATATTTCTGTACTATGCTTTCTGAATATCTTGAATTGATTTCTACCTATGGAAGAAATAATTCATCTCTGCTATTTAGCTTTGTTTTCATCAGGCCCCAGCAAGGAATTTTAAACTGAGATCTACCTGGGATGGTTGAAAATTCCATCATGGTTTTCAATGAACTCTAATTGAAAAAAAGTGTTTTCAGTAATAGGCACAGGTAGCAACAACCCACAGTAACATATCCTGGCTTTGTATTTGTATATGTATTTAGACATCATATTTTAGGTTGGCAACTATAGCTATAACTATAGTTTTCAATTATAGCATCTATTTATTTATTTATTTTTAAACAGAACATTCCTTTTTTAAATTATTTTTTAAAAAGTATTTATTTATTTGAGAGCGAGAGACACAGAGAGAAAGACAGATAGAGGGGGAAAGAGGGAATAGGCGCGCCAGGGCTTCCAGCCTCTGCAAACGAACTCCAGATGCGTGCGCCCCCTTGTGCATCTGGCTGACGTGGGTCCTGGGGAACCGAGCCTCGAACCGGGGTCCTTAGGCTTCACAGGCAAGCGCTTAACCACTAAGCCATCTCTCCAGCCCTATTTATTTGTTTTTGAGAGAGAGACAGAGAGAGAATGAGCATGCCAGGGCCCTTTAGCTGCTGTGAACAAACTCCAGATGTGTATGTGCCCTTGCATATATGTGCAACATTGCATGCTTGCATCATTTTGCATTGGTCTACATTGGACCTGGAGATTCGAACATGCATTCTTGGGCTTCACAAGCAAATGCCTTAACTGCTTAACCACTAAGCCATCTCTCTAGCATTGTTAATCCTATCACTAGATATCATTATCAAATACAACATAAAACATATTATTATAACATTTTGTTTTTCAGTATTTTGATAGATACATTTTAATGTACTGTGTTTCCTTTTAGTTTTAAATACTGTTCTGAAGCAAGGTATAGAGACTTCAGAAGACTGCTAAAATGTTCAGTGACATATAGAGTAGACGAAATCTCCTCTAACCTGAAGGTTATGACGACAATGATTGTGTGAGGTCTGGGTTGAGTGTGTACGATAGTAATGTGTTATGGAAGTAGAGGAAGGACGCACATGGGGTATGGCTGAGAAACTCAGATGACTGACTGAGGTGATTTTGGAAGCAAAGATTGGAGGGAGGCTTTCCTTTGCAGGACTAAGGCCTGTAGTACAACTGTGGTGGGAAAAAGAAGTCCTGGAGTGAGGCTTTCCTTGCCAATCAAATTCTCACAGGAAGAACACACTCCTGGGTGAGTAAGACCTGCTCAGAAACATGTAACCTGGCAGGGAGAGGAGGCTAACACTGTGTACTCTCCTCCACACCAAGTACAAAGAACAGCTTCTGATGAAGTGAGCACTGTAAAAAGCAAGGCTTTTGAAGCCCAGCAATCAGCTGTTTGAATTTCAGATGTGTCTCCTTGTGGGAGGGGCTTGCTATCAGCTGGCTTTAGGCAACTTGCTTTTCACTTGAAGGGTATTGCAAAGAATGCACCTAGTTTGGGGTTGAACATATAGGTTGCATTGAATTAAAAAATATTTTGTTATTAATGCTGGGCGTGGTGGCGCACACCTTTAATCCCAGCACTCGGGAGGCAGAGGTAGGAAGATTGCCATGAGTTCAAGGCCACCCTGAGACTACAGAGTTAATTCCAGGTCAGCCTGGACCAGAGTGAGACCCTACCTCGAAAAACAAAAAACAAAAAACAAACAAAAAAAAATTCTGTTATTAAGATGCTCTGTACTGAGATTTCAGATAGCAGATATAAGAATGTTATTTCCAGCACAATTTTCTGGTTTGGTAAAATTCCTTCAACTTTGCTAGACTAGAATGTCATTTTTGAGCAGACTACTGCTGGCTGGCTGGCTGAGTGCTATGTGTAGTTGGGAATGAGAATATTTAGACATTTAAAAGAGCATGGTGGTTTTTTTTTAAGTTTTAATTATACTTGGGGAAAGATTAATTTCTTATTTATAGGTAGGTTTACCTATTCAGAAAATGTGCTAATTTATGCACATTAACTGGAGCCTATCAAATTCCTCTTCATACAGTTAAAATAATGGGCTTTCCTGTGGCAGCCACTGCCTGGATTCAGTGTTCAGTGAAAATTTGACAGCCCAGTTTGAGTGTAAGTGTTATATAATGATTTTCCATCTGTTCACTTGGAATTATACACATCGATTTCCTTTTATTTTTCCTGTATCCTAGACACTAATTATAAATAAATAAATTTGAATTAAGTTCTGTAATTGTTTCCTGTACTCTTTGAAGCTTACTTTCCTTTTTATGGCATTCTTTTCATTTGATGGAGTTATTTATTAAACTAAAGTTACTATTCTTTCTTAAAAGCATCTCTATATGATATTTACTTGCTTTGGCATATACATGTTCTTCTGTCTATATATTACTATGCCAGCATTCACTCTGTATATATTAACCAAACTGAATAATTGTACTTGAGGATAGCTCCAATTTAAACAGAATCTTACACAGTTCACAGGGTCACAGAGAAATAGACTCAGGAGAAGTAGAAGTAGAAGAACTTCACTTAGGCATTGGCCCCATGAATGTGCCATTTCATGACGATGCTGGCAAACCAGATGACTTGGTACTCATCATCCCACTTCCAGTAGCTGCTTCCAAACTAAAGTCTCAGCAGTGACCTTGGATTAATGTATGTGTGTAGGCGCATATGGCGTGTGGATGCACATTCATGTGTTCATGTGTGCTTGTCAAGACCAGATTGTAACATTGGGTGTCTTTCCCAAACATTCTTTATGCTAGATTTTGAGATAAAGTCTCTCACTAAAACCAGAACTCACCAGAATAGCCAGCCAACAAGTCCCAGGGGTTCTCACATCTCTGCTTCCCCAGTGCTAGGGTTACTGGCACATTCTGCCACACTCAGCTAAGTGGGTGCTGAGAATCATACACAGGTCTTCATGCTTGCAAAGCAATCACTTTTACCAGCTGACTCATTTCCCTAGCCTCCAAACCCTTAGTTACTTACTGCTTGTATTTTGCTTGTTCATGTTTATGAGGGCAGATGTGCAAGTGGCATGGTGCATGTGTGGAGGTCAGAAGACAAGTTTCAGGTTGATCTTTGCTTTCCAAGTGATTTGTAACAGTGTCTTTTCTTATTGGTCATTCTTCCCCTTGAGCTTCCAAGAAATTCTCCAGGTCTCTTCTCCTTTCTTGCTATAGCTGCAATGGGATTACAAAAGTCTGTCAAAGTTTCTGGATTTTAAAATTCTTTTTTTTTCTTTCCTCAATTTTTATTAACATCTTCCATGATTATAAAAAATATTCCATGGTAACACCCTCCCTCCCCCCACTTTCCCCTTTGAAATTCCATTCTCCATCATATCCCTTCCCCATCTCAATCAGTCTCTTTTTTTTTTATATTTACTTATTTGAGAGCGACAGACAGAGAAAGAGGCAGAGAGAGAGAGAGAGAGAGAGAGAGGGGGGGGGGGCACGCCAGGGCCTCCAGCCACTGCAGATGAATTCCAGATGTGTGTGCCCCCTTGTGCATCTGGCTAATGTGGGACCTGGGGAATGGAGCCTCGAACCGGGGTCCTTAGGCTTCACAGGCAAGCACTTAACTGCTAAGCCATCTCAATCAGTCTCTCTTTATTTTGATGTCATGATCTTTCCCTCCTCTTATGATGGTCTTGTGTAGGTAGTGTCAGGCACTGTGAGGTCATGGATATCCAGGCCATTTTGTATCTGGGGGGAGCACTTTATAAGGAGTCCTACCCTTCATTTGGCTCTTACATTCTTTCTGCCACCTCTTCCACAATGGACCCTGAGCCTTGGAAGGTGTGATCGACATATTACTCAGTACTCCTGTCACTTCTTTCAGCACCATGATACCTGAGTCATCCCAAGGTCACTGCCATCTGAAAAGAGAAGAGTCTCTACCAAAAGTGAAAGTAGCATTAATATAAGAGTATGACTATTAAGAGAAGTGCTTACTAGGCAGTTTGACAAGCATAGTATATACATTTATCCAGACATCAGCAGATGTTACCCCCCAAGGGCTCATGATTACCCCTGTTTTAAGTTTTCAGTATCAGGGATGTATTCCCTCCCATGGAGCAGACCTTCAGTCCAATTAGAGAGCAGTTGGCTAATACCATGATAGATGTGCCATTACTGCACCTGTTGGCTCATTTGGCCTGGCTGGCCAAATATAAGGCTTGCAGTATCCACTTTTGAGTATCTTCATTGGTGATTTCTCTTTCTACCATTGAACTGCATGTAGAATGGCTTCTTCCAGCTTTCTGTCAGTTGGTCTACATGGAGGAGGTTATCAGCTCAGTTCCAGCAGGAATTCTCAACAGCCTTGCAGCCCAAGTATGTGAAGCCCAAGTCTTCAGCAATAGGGTCTTACCATCTATTCCTGGTGGGAAACCAATGGCCTCAGCAATGGCCTATAATGTAATGTTTTGGAGGCATCAGGAACTTCCCTGGCCAACCACTCACTGGAAGGTATCCCATCCCTGGCACTGAAAATTTTCTAGCAACAATCTAGGGCTCCCGAGTGATCCATTGTCCAAATATGGAGGATTCCATATGATTTATTTATATCCTCTTAGAGTTTGATTAGCCCTCCCTCCACCTTTCCTTTATGAAATCTCTTCACCTGACCTCACTTTGGACATTTTCACCCCTGTTAATCTATTCTTCTATTTTTATACATACAATATCATCCTATTAAGTACACTTCTCCCTTTCTTTCTCTTCCCTTTATATCTCTTTTTTAGCTTACTGGCTTCTGCTCCTGAGATTTTTCCTTCTCACACAGAAGCCCAATCATCTGTAGCTAGGATCCACATATGAGTGAGAACATGCAGCACTTGGCTTTCTGGGCCTGGGTTACCTCACCTAGTATAACCCTTTCCAGATTCATCCATTTTCCTGCAAATTTCATAACTTCATTTTTCTTTTCTGCTGAGTAGAACTCCATTGTATAAATGTGCCATATTTTCATTATCTACTCATCAGTCAAGGGGCATATAGGCTGGTTCCATTTCCCAGCTATTGTGAATTGAGTGGCAATAAACATGGTTGAGCATGTGCTTCTAAGGAAATGAAATGGGTCCTTAGGATATATGCCTAGGAGTGCTATAGCTGGGTCATATGGTAGATCAATTTTTAGCTGTCTTAGGAACCTCCACACTGATTTCCACAATGGCAAGACCAGATCGCACTCTCACCAACAGTGTAGAAGGGTTCCTCTTTTTCCACATCCTCTCCGGCATTTATGATCATTTGTTTTCATGATGGTGGCCAATCTGACAGGAATGAGATGGAATCTCAATGTAGTTTTAATCTGCATTTCCTAGATGACTAGGGATGTAGAACATTTTTTTTATATGCTTATATGCCATCCGTATTTCTTCCTTTAAGAACTCTCTATTTAGTTCCATAGCCCATTTCTTAATTGGCTTGTTTGATTTCTTATTATTTAACTTTTTGAGTTCTTTGTATATCCTAGATATTAATCCTCTATCAGATATATAGCTGGCAAAGATTTTTTCCCATTCTGTAGGTTGCCTCTTTGCTTTATTCACAGTGTCCGTTTTAGTACAAAATCTTTGTAATTTCATGAGGTCCCAGTGGCTGATCTGTGGTTTTATTGCCTGAGCAATTGGGGTTATATTCAGAAAGTCTTTGCCAAGACCATTATGTTGAAGGGTTTTCCCTACTTTTTTCTCTAGCAGTTTCAGAGTTTCAGGCCTGATGTTAAGGTCTTTAATCCTTTTGGACTTAATTCTTGTACATGGAGAGAGAGAGAAGAACCTATTTTCATCCTTCTACAGATACATATCCAGTTTTCCCAGCACCATTTGCTGAAGAGGCTGTCTTTTCTCCAATGAGTATTTTTGGCATTTTTATCGAATATCAGGTGGCTATAGCTACCTGGACTTACATCTGGGTCCTCTATTCTGTTCCATTGATCTACATGTCTGCTTATGTGCCAGTACCGTGCTGTTTTTGTTACTATGGCTCTGCAGTATAGGTTAAAATCAGGTATAGTGATACCACCAGCCTTATTTTTGTTGCTCAATATTATTTTAGATATTCGAGGATTTTTGTGATTCCAAATAAATTTTTTGATTGTTTTTTTCTATTTTTGAAGAATGCCTTTGGAATTTTGATGGGGATTGTGTTAAGTGTGTAGATTGCTTTTGTTAAGATTACAATTTTCACAATATTGATTCTTCCATCCAGGAACAAAGGGTGTTTTTTCCATTTCCTACTGTCTTCTGTAATATCTTGCTTGAGTGTTTTATACTTTTCATTGTAGAGATCCTTTACTTCCTTGGTTAGGTTTATTCCAAGGTATTTTATTTTCTTTGATGCAATTGTGAATAGGAGTGATTCTGTGATTTCATGCTCCTTGGGCTTTTTGTTAGCATATAGTAAGGCTACTGATTTCTGTGTATTTATTTTGTATCCTGCTACATGATTGTAGGTGTTTATCAGCTCTAACAGTTTGCTGGTAGAATCTTTAGGGTCCTTTATATATAGAATCATGTCATCTGCAAATAATGATAACTTGATCTCTTCCTTTCTAATTTGTATCCCTTTTATGTGTGTCTCTTGTCTTATTGCTATGGCTATGACTTCCAGTACTATATTAAATAAAAGTGGGACAGTGGACACCCTTGTCTTGTTCCTGATTTTAGTGGGAAAGCTTCCAGCTTTTCCCCATTTAGTAATATGTTGGCTGTAGGCTGGTCATAGCCTTTATTATATTGAGATATGTTCCTTCTTTTCAAAGTCTCTGTAGGACTTTTATCATGAAGGGATGTTGGATCTTGTCAAATGCTTTCACTGCATCTAATGAGATGATCAAGTGATTTTTGTCCTTCAGTCCATGCATATAATGCATTAGATTGATCAATTTGCATATGTTGAACCATTCCTGCATCTCTGGGATAAAGCCTACTTGGTCAGGGTGAATGATCTTTCTGATATATTCTTGTGTTCTGTTTGCCAATATTTTGTTGAGAATTTTTGCATCTAAGTTCATGAGGGACATTGGTCTGTAATTTTCTTTTTTTGTTCTATCTTTGCCCAGTTTTGGTATCAGGGTGATGCTGGCTTCATAGAAGGAGTTTGGTAGGATTCCTTCTTTATCTATTTTATGGAAAAGCTTAAGAAGCAATGGTGTTAGTTCTTCCCTGAAAGTCTGGTAAAATTCAGCAGTGAATCCATCTGGGCCTGGACTTTTTTTAGTTGGGAGAGTTTTGATAACTGCTTGGATCTCCATGTTTGTTTTAAGTGATTAATCTCATCTTGATTTAATCCAAGTAGGTCATATAAGTCAAGGAAGTCATCCATTTATTTTATATTTTCATACTTAGTGGAGTATATGCTTTTATAGATTGTCCCTATGATTTTTTGAATTTCTCTGTATCTGTTGTGATGTTACCTTTTTACATCTCTAATTTTATTTATTTGTGTCTCTTCTCTTTCTTTTGGTCACATTTGCTTAAGGGTTTATCAATCTTGTTTATCCTTTCAAAGAACTAACTCTTTGTTTCATTGATTGTTTGATAGATTTTTTTTTTTTTGATTTCTATTTCACTAATTTCTACCCCAATCTTTATTATTTCTTCCCATCTACTGATTGTTGGTTTGCCTCGTTCTTCTTTTTACAAGGCTTTAAGGTGAAGCATTAGGTCGTTTACTTGCGACCTTTCTAAGTTCTTAATATACCTCACAGGACTGCCTTCATTGTGTCCCAGACTTTGTGCTATGTTGTGTTCCCATTATTGTTTGACTCTATAAATTTTTTAATTTCCTTCCTTATTTCGTCATTAACCCATTCATCATTTAGTAGTGTGTTGTTTAGTTTCCATGATTTTGTGTATGCTTTTCATGCTATTGTTTTGTAGTTTGATTCCATTGTGGTCAGATTGAATGCAAAGAATTATTTCAATTTTCCTGTATTTGTCAAGATTTTCTTTGTGTCCTAATATGTTGTCTGTTTTAGTGAATGTTCCTTGTGTTGCTGAAAAGAATGTATAATCTGCTCATTTGGATGAAATGTCATGTATATATGTGTTAGGTCCTTTCCTTCTATGAGCTCATTTAGTCCAGATTCCTCTATGTTTATTTTTTTCCTGAATGACCTGTCAATTGATGAGAGTGGGGTGTTGAAGTCACCCACTACCACTGTGTTTGGTGTTATCTGTGACCTTAGTTCTAATAGTGTTTGTTTGATGAATTTAGGAACACCCATGTTAGGTGCATATATGTTTAGGATGGTAATGTACTCCTGTTGGAGTGTGCCTATAATCAATATAAAGTGACCTTCCTTATCTTTCTTGACTAACGTTGGACTGAAGTCTACCTTGTCAGATATTAGGATAGGAAACCCTGACTGTTTCCTAGGTCCATTTGCTTGAAATACCATTTTCCAACCTTTCACCCTAAGGTAGTGTCCATCCTTTGTAGAAAGGTGGGTTTCTTGGAGGCAACAAAGTGAAGGATCCTGCTCTTTAACCCAGTCTGCAAACCTATGTCTTTTGGTTGGGGCATTGAGGCTGTTGATATTAAGAGATATTATTGAAAGGTGTTTATTTATATTTGCCATTTTTTGTAGTTCTTCTGGTTTTACCTTTGTTCTCTTGAGTTAACTAATATTTAATGTTGTTTGTTTTTTCCAGGTTCCTTATATGTGTGCTTTTCTTTCTCTTCAGCATGGAGCATTCTTTCAAGTATTTTCTTTAGAGCTGGTTTTGTCTTCAAATACTCCTTTAGCCTGCTTTTGCTATGGAATATCCTTATTTCTCTGTCTATTTGAATGGAGAGCTTTGCAGGATAAAGTAACCTTGGCTGACAGTTGTTATCTTTCAGAACTTTGAATGCATCACTCCATGCCCTTCTAGCTTTTAAAGTTTGTGTTGAGTAATCTGCTGTAATCCTAATGGGCTTGCCTTTGTAGGTAACTTGATTTTTCTCTTTAACTGCTTTCAATACTTTTTCTTTGGTTTGTATGTTTGGTAGTTTAATTATAATATGGCAAGGAGAGGTTCTTTCCAGATTCTGTCTGGCTGGTATTCTAAAGGATTCCTGTATCTGCATTAGCACCTCTTTCCCAATTTTGGGGAAATTTTCTCTGTTTTGTTGAAGATGCCTACTATGCCTTTGAAGTGAAATTCTTCTCCTTCTCCTATGCCCTATGTTCCTTGCCCTATGTTTGATCTTTTCATAGTGTACTGAATGTCTTGAAATTCCCATTCATACTTTTCTAGTAGTTTGTCTTTCTCTTTGTTGGACTTTATTAGATCTGCCAGCTGGTCTTCTAGCTTACATATTCTGTCCTCTCCTTCATCCATTCTACTGGTGAGATTTTCTACAGTGTTTTTTATTTCATTAACTGTGTTCTTTATTGTTAGCAATTCAATTGGTTTTTCTTTATTATTTCTATTTCCTTATTTACATCTAGTATTGACCTCTTTATTTCATTAAATTGGCATCCTGTGTCTTCTTTGATTCCTTTGATTTCTTCTTTGACTTCTTTGAATATATTTATAATCATTCTTTTGAAATCATTCTCAGGCATTTCCTCTAACTGGTTTTTGCTGGAGCTCATTTCTGATTCCTTAATATTTTTTCGTGGATTTATTTTGTCTTGATTTTTGGTGTATCTTGTGTTATAATGTATATATATTTGCATCTTGGCTTATTTAATGATTTGATTTTCTTGTTAGCTGGGTATTATTGTATGTATCAATCAATCTGGTATTATATATTTTCAGGGTAGTAGCTTAAGGCACTAGGTGTGGCTATGAAGACTCTCAAAGTATCTACAAAAGTGACCCTAGGTGTTGGGTTTGCTTGCTATGAGAGTATTCAAGTAGGCTGAGTAGAACAAAATACAGATAGTTTCTAAAATTTAACTATACTATGTATACTTTCAATGAAAAATATCACAAAGTATTTGTCCAAGAATAGGTATTATGACAACCAGATTGTCTGTCCCTCAGGGTGTGTGGTGCCCTTCCCGCACCCTTAATCCTGACAAAAAGGAGGTTAAAATTTCTGGTCTGTTGAGGGTTCCAAGTCAGCTTGTGACCAGGTGAGACCCTTCCCAAAATAATGTCAAAAGAGTAAACAAAGCCACTATAAATCAAGAATCAACAAATAGCAAGCCCAAAATATAGCTTATTTAAGAATGGCAAACCAGACCATCCATCAGATTTAACACAGCATTTTTCCTGATATGGAAGGTGCAATTAGCACTTCTGGTTCAGGTCTATATACCAGATTTATTAGGTGGGTACTGACCTGGTGTAATTCCAGTTACTTTTGGGATGATTTTGGATACAGTTATGCTGTGCTCCTGTTTGGGTCCCTCTTCGGTGCACTGTGGGTTCAAGCATTCTGGCCGGGTTGCTCAATGGCTGCTCTGTTCCCTGGAGCTGGGCACTGGTGGTGGATGAGGGGAGGCTCCCACTGCTGGCTCTAGTTCTCTCACTCATTCATGTGTTCTTCTACCTTATGATCTGCTCCTCCATTGTTAACTGCCGTTCTCCCTTCATGTTTCTTGAGTTTGTGAAGAGCTCCAGTGTGAGTGGAAAATCCCCTCACCTAGCTTTTCCTGTGGGCCAAGCCGAGCCTGGCAGCTGTGGTCCCACCTGCTGAGGTCCCATGGACCTGGTGCCCATGGCTGGAGCCGCTTCTGCTGGCCTATGTGGGCTCTGGATCTCCCCAACTTCTCAGCTGCCATTTCAATTTCCTATACACCTCACTTTTTAGTAAAAGTGTGTGTTTTGCTGTTTTTTTGGGCTCCCCCCACAGGCTGCTTTGGTGTGGTTCCTACACTGCCATCTTAACCGGATGTCTTAAAATTCTTAACATGGTCTCAAACTCAAGTACTCAGAGCAGTGTTGCACAGCATGTTCTATCTTCTTGACCCCTGCCCAACTCCTATTTATGTGTTTTAATTTTCATTTTGTGGCTCATAAAAGTGATTCTTATATGTAGTCTAGTGCAAAAGTTACCTGCTCCTCTTTAATCCATTAGCCTTCATCGAGCTTCCTCATCTAGGCAAGGCACCACCCAATCTTAAAAATCATCCTTCTCTCCCTTCTCACTCCACTCTCTCAATCACAAAGTATTACCCAAAAGTTGAACTCTTCTTCAAATGTATCCAAGGCTTCTGGACACTCCAGCCCAAGGAAACACTATTTCCTGCTTGCACTACTCTAGGGATTTTTTTCCCTTTATTTCCCTGGTTTTACCTCAGGTTTTTGTTAAAATTATGAATTGTGAAAGGCAAAAAAAAAAAAATGTAATGGGGTTAACATGATCACAGTATATTTTTGAAGGTAAGAATATATCACAAAGAAAACTATTTTGTACAATTAATGCATACTAATGAAAGGGTTTAAAACAATTTTTTTCCTATGGAAGTGATAGAAGCAAAAGAGCCTTTCACAGTAAAAGGAACTTGAATGTTAAACATGCAAAAGACAAAATGTTGCAACCAGTCTGTATTTATAGTGGTGTGGTAACACTTTGCCAATGCAGAAAACATGTCTGTTGCGTATTGTGTCTTATATGATAAGATAGAAAGGGAAAAAAATTTAATTCTCAAAAAAAAAATCATCCTTCCATAAAGAAGACACTCAAGGTTTTTTAAAATTATATATTGACGTGCTAATCCATATTTTTCTGTATAGCACTTATAATAGTTGTTTTGGTCTATACTTATAATTTGATGATTATTTTAATGTTAAAAATATCCATGTTTCTCTAAACTCTAATATTGAAAGTAGAGACTGTGGTTTTCATCAAATTGCTAGATGCTAGGCAGAGAATACATGGATTGGGTTCACATACCCTGAGTTTGGAAGATTACATCAGTCCTGCAGATATGCTTCTCCACAGAACAGAGGATCCTCAGAAATTTTTGTCTAGTGCTTTGCCTTTTAGGGTAACATCATTTTAAAGTATCAACATCTATCTTTAATAAACCAACAAAAAAAAGAAGGAAAAAAGAAAGAAAATGGAAAAAGAAAGACATTTATTTCTGATGGACCAAGACATAGCCTTTGCTCATGACTGGGACTCTATTAGTCCCTAACCCAGAGTTAACTACACTGGGAGTTTGATCCTGTTTTGCCATTAGTAGATTGAATATTTACTAGTAGACAAGTAGGCAAGGTGTTCCAAACTAGGAACTCAAAGATTTTGACAAAGCATATTTAACAACTTGTCGATAGTATTATATAATATATAACTTATTTCTAATGGAGAGTAAATTAGAGACTTGATAATAGAATGATTAATTTAACTAAAAGAATGGTGACAAGTCTCAACATGAGTGACAATTTGTTCAGGGAGAATGCTAAAGCAAAATATTTCAAGGTGTTCGTGGCAATGGCTCTGTGGGTAAAGTAGTTGCCTTGTGAGCATAAAGGCCTGAGTTTGATCTCTAGAACCTATGTGAAAGTGCTGGATGTGGTGGCATGGACTTTGAATACCAGGGCTGGGGAGGCAGAGACAAGCGGATGCCTGGGGCCTGCTGGACAGACAATTTAGTCTAATTGGTGAGCTCAAACCAATGAGAGACCCTATCTCACAGGAGGTAAATGGGATTCCCAAACATGACACCCAAAATGTCTTCTCACCTTCCCATAAACATGTGCATGCACAGAAACATAGACATACACATACACATACATGCATGTACATGAACATGCATAGTCAAGTGTATTAAAAATTAAAAATTAAACATAAGAAAGAAAGGCATTACAGTTAATGATATTAGGAGAAATAAAAGTATGAATAAATTTTGAGGGTTGGAGAAATGGCTTCATGGTTAAGGGGCTTGCCTGTAAAGCCTAAGGACCCATATTTGAGTCTCCACCCAACATAAGCCAGAAGCACAAGGTTATGCAAGTGTGCAAGGTTGCACATGTACACAAGGTGGCACCCACATCTGGAGTTTCATTACAGTGGCTGAAGGTCCTGGTGTGCCAGTTCCCTCTCTCTCTCTCTCTCTCTCTCTCTCTCTCTCTCTCTCTCTCTGTGTGTGTGTGTGTGTGTGTGTGTGTGTGTGTGTGAGTCTAATGAAAAAAAAAAGCCAATTGAGCTTGCCTCAAAAAAAGTATGAATTTTGAAACTGACAGGGATAGTTCTGTCAATGACTATCAATTGACAACAAAGATAAAGCCAGATCTTCCTCATAGTAGCTGGGGACAAACCTACCTATTCATCATTGAAGTGCTATTCTATCTACAGACAATGGCTCTTGTATTTTAGGTCAATTTTCTATTAGCACTGCTAGTTTTCTGTCTCTATCCCTTCTTACTGCTCTCACTTCCTTTATGACATTAAAGATATGGTAATATGTGTGGTCAATGAGAAGAGAAGATGCCACCTGAGCTCACTGAAAAATATTTGTTTCCTTCTCAGTGAAGCTCCTTGTCCCCTTTTCTTTCCTTGCCACACACAAACACACATTGTAAGTCATGTTCTTATCATGGGTAGCACATTAACAAGTAGCGTTTGTATTTTTTTCTTTTCCTCAAAGCAACCACTAGCATTTATCAATAGGAGAGACACTGAATGTAAACCCAAGTAGAAATCCTGGCTTGGCTACGTATGACTTTAGGAATGCTCTCTCTTTGTTCTTAGATGAGCTCAACTGGAAAAGAAGAATAGGAATGTGTCCATATAGACTCAGCACATGAACACACAAAGCTGCTGGTTGGAGGATGTAGGACACTGGAGGGTATGTCCTTGGGGCTGATTTCAATCTAGCCCTTCCTGTATTCTTTCTCCCCCATTCCTTGCCCCATGATATTTTGCTCAAACACATGGGACCATGGGCTCTTCAACTGAGACATCTGAGCTAAAGTATATGTTCTGCCCCATTTAACTTATTGATGTTATCTATTTTGCCACTGTGGCGTAAAGTCTTACTAATAGTGCCTTAATGGTAGAGAGAGTAATAGGACCCAACTAGCACAGTATCAGATTTACCTCACCACTGAAATCCCAGACTTGTAGAGAGAGTGCCGCTATAGCCACAGGTTTCAAAAATATCTGATTTTTCAATCAACTGTGCAAACTGTAAGGGTAGTGAAGAAACAACCTTGTATTTTTCCTATAGGCCAAAACTATGTTGTTGTTTTTTTCTTTTTTTGTAAAAGAGATGTTTCATACTTGTCAATGAATGAAGTACATGGGAGCATCTCTATGTCCTTTCCTAGACTCCTGCTGTAATATACCAACTCTTCCCAAATGAATGAGATATAAGAAAAGAAACAGGGCTAGAGAGATTGCTCAATGCTTGCTTGCAAAGCCTCATAACCCAAATTTGATTACCTGGTAAAAGCCAGATACACCATGTGGCATTTGCAGCTGGAATTTTTTTTTTTTTTTTTTTAGCAGCAGCTGGAGCCCCTGAAACACACACGCACACACACACACACACACACACTCTGTCTCTCACTTTCTTCCCCCCCTCCTTATAAACAAATAAAATATTTATAAAAGGAAAAGTTATGCTTGACTTCATGGATAAACTCATGGTAGCTAATCACTTTCTGTCCCCTCTCTGTACTCTCATTCTCCCTTATTCTCTCCTTTAGCAGAACTCTGCTTATTCCTTCTGAATTTATTATACTGACTGCTAGGCACCTGCACCCTGCTGCTCCTTTTGTGTAGAGCGCATTAAGCTTTTCTTCCATTTGCTTAAGATGCTGTAAGACTCATGTCAGTAGGATGTGATTAAAAAAGACAAGAACAGCAGGGAAAATGCTAGACAATTACTGAGAGACACAGGGTAAAAACAAGGTTGAGGCAAACTAGTTTATCTGAAAAGAAATTCTGATTACCACCATAGTTATTATTGGTACTTAACATTTATTGAGCACCAATAGGAGTCATACAGGGTAAAGAACGAAGAATTAGACCATTTTCTAGCTGGGCAGCAATACTTTAAAAACTGTGAGATTCCTCCAAAGTTGCTAGTCCCAGGCACTTTTCTTATGAGGAAGTTTGGAGATTTCTGATTCTGTGTACATCTTGAATTTTTATGGGAAAATGAATAATCAGCCATGAGAAAAATATCTCTAGTGAGATTCCAATATAAATTAGCTACACAGAAGGTACAATGATCTTGGAAATTCATAATAGCATTACATGCCCAAATGAAGTTGCTGGCCTGCTTAAGACTGTTTTCCATGTGAAAATTTATCATAGCTCTTTAGATTGTATCTCATTGATGGCTACTTGGAAACTCTGTTTTTGTTCTTCTAGAGAAGATGCTGAGGCATTTTTCAAAGTACTCAAATCATATTATTGAATATTTAATCCTGGGTAGGTTAAACAATATCAGAAATTCTTTGTAGTCAACATTTTATCTCTTTTTTAATCTATGCAGATCTTACTGAAAGAGTAACTGCTGAGTAATAAATGCCGAAAGAATACTTTAAAGAATAAATGAAGGAAAACAATGAAAAATATATTTAAAAGCAAGTTAAAATTTGGTTTTCATAGAGAGAACTTTTAAAGGAGAAACCAGTGTTAGTTACCCATGCCAAGATGTGGCAAAGCATACTATACAATGTAACCAACACCTTTGTGGGTCAGTGATATGAGTCACGAGAGCCCAAAACTCATCAGTCCATTATTACCTATTTACTATTCTAGTCCTTCCTGAGCACCATAAACTCAATTTACTTTTAGGCATGAACAGATTCTCATAAGTGCCTCTTGGGAGAAAGTTACTCTTTTTAAATATGGATGTGTTTCTTTCAAAGTATGAGCACACTTCTTTTCTTTCCAAAGCAGAGTGCATTCTGATCTTCACATTCTTGGGGTCATGTGAGGTTTGCAGCCCAGGGCACAGATCCTGAGCCTATTGCTTGCCCTTCATGCAATGGAGGCTTCTGCGAATTCAAAATCCCAATGTGGTTCTTCAGGTAGATATGAAAGATATTTCTTACTTAATACTTTTTACTTAAAAACTTGGTATATAGGGGCTGGAGAGATGGCTTAGCAGTTAAGCGCTTGCCTGTGAAGCCTAAGGACCCCGGTTCGAGGCTCGGTTCCCCAGGACCTACGTTAGCCAGATGCACAAGGGGGCGCACGCGTCTGGAGTTTGTTTGCAGTGGCTGGAAGCCCTGGGGTGCCCATTCTCTCTCTATCTCTGAATCTCTATCTGCCTCTTTCTCTGCCGCTCTCAAATAAATAAATAAAAATAAACAAAAAAATTTAAAAAACTTGATATATATAGTCAAAATAATTTGGCATTTGTGTTCTTGTTCTAGTATCAGCAAATTCAGAAAGCTATACTGAGGTTCTTAACTCTGACATGCTCACAGTGACAGAGGAGATAGAAGTATTAATATGTCTTCACAGCAGTCCAAGAAACCACAGCTTCTAATAATTCAAAAGTGACTGTTATAAAATGGAGGTATATGTAGCCCTGCCATCTTTATCTAGAAACACATCCATATTTAAAAAGAGTAACTTTCTCCCAAGAGGCACTTGTGAGAATCTGTTCATGCCTATCCTGCCATCTTTATCTTTAACTTGTGGAATCCCAGAATATTATTTATGTAATTGTGCAGAATATGTTGTATGGGCCATGACTGCATGTCCTATGGAACATCGTCATTGGGAAACATACCTTAGAGGTCACGTGGTGGCATAGCATTTAAATCATGAGTCTTCTTAGTTTTGCTAGCTTGTTTGATTTCTCTTCTTTTTCTTCATGTAACAATAGGATGAAGTGCTTTGTTTTTCTTTCTCTGTTTATACATAAAACTAATGAGGTTGCTCTAATTTTCCTTCTAATCAGGAGACAGAATTGAACACTTCCACATGTTCTTGTAATATGATTTCCCTTGAACATTGCCCCTTCTGTTTTCTTCTTACACTCACTGGCAGTCATTTGTACACATTGTCTTAATCCTAGTAGACTTTTTGTATTTATCTGTTTCTATTCTTTGAACTATCCCTCAGACTAAAGCTCAGGACAAGTGAGCCGCGATTCCATTCAACAGCTTCTCCAAAAATGTCATTCTTGCTTCTTGTGGGAGCCTGACTTCTCATGATTTTTTTCTGAGACTGGATCATAGCCGGACCTTTTATTTCTTTCTTTCTTTACATGTTCAGAATTTAAAAAGCTGAGTGCTGCTCCTATGTTACTTCCTTTACTTTGCAATATCATCCTGTGACTATGATTTCTAAGTGTTATAATATGAAGAACATTTATTGCTTGGAATACAGTTTTATAGAGATTAAATATTTTAAAGTGAGATAAAATAAGCATTTAGGGAACTGAAAGAAATTTTCACAGAAAATGAAAATGTGTGAAAATTATTTTTAAGGCATTAGTTTCCACTGCTGCAGTGTTTTGAAATTTTTCCAACTGTGTGAATAATTAATGTGATATAAATGCCAAATATATTGATTCATTGTGTTTGAAAAATAAATGTATAGTGTGTGACTTATTCCTCTTACATGCTTACATAATGTAAATATAGCCCACTTGACTAAAATATTGGTATGTGATCTACCACAGGTAACCCTGGACCAATCTAATCATAGAATGTGCATATTTTTCAATCCATAGCTAGTTAATAGCTATGACAGGCTTAGTTGGTCATCTACCTTATCCTTTGATAAAAGGAGGTACGGGGCTAGAGAGATGGCTTAGTGGTTAAGGCACGTGCCTGCAAAGCCTAAGGACCTAGGTTTGATTCTCTAGGTCCCATGTAAGCCAGATGCACATGGTGGCACATGCATCTGGAGTTTGTTTGCAATGGCTGGAGGCCCTGGCATGCCATTCTTTCTCTCTCTCTCTCTCTCTCTCTCTGTGTGTGTGTGTGTCTCTAATAAATAAAAATAAAATCTTAAAACAAGGAGGTATGGCATGCATCAGGTTTTTCTACCCCTATTCTTTGAACAATTTAGTAGTAGTATTATCAAAGCCCACAGCTATGATTATTGTAATGATCATTTTGAAATAAATCTCAAAGATTGTGCTGACTCACACATTTGCATTGTATACACATGTGAATGCCTTGGGTTCAGTCTTCCTTCAGCTGAATTCCCAGGCTGAGCACATCTGTGGGTTTTGAAAGGTATATTCACCATTGTTGATTCTCAACAGATGCTATTCAACACAGTCAAACAAACCTGGAAAATCCTGTGGTGTGAGATTGTTGAAGTTACCTTCTCTTTACTTGCATAAACACCCAACCAAAAGCAGATGAGAGGAGAGCTTTTATTTATTATTTCTTTTCTTTTCTCTTCAGGCTTACCGTCTCCAGGAGAAGCTTCATGATGGCAGCAGACAGCATGGAATGCACAGAGGTAGGACCTCACCTCCTTGCCACACAGAGCAGGTGGAAAGCAGCAGCAGGAAAATGAGCTGAGGAGCCCTGGCAAACACGGGGGAGGGACTGGAAACCTCAAGATCTATCCCCAGTGACACACTTCCTCCAGCAAGGCTCCACCCGCCCACCCCAAATTTCCACTAGCTGGGGACCAAGCATTCAGAACACATGAGTTCAGGGGGATCATCTAATTCAAGCCACTACAGGGATCCATTATGAGCCTTTGGGTTCAGCCATGAAAATGAGCTTTGAGAAGGAATAATTTTGGAGCGTTGGCCATATAAATCTTGCCTGAGGGAGGTGACAGAAGGTAAGTTTGGCTTTCTATTCCTCATTAATTTTTACCAAGATAATTTTATGGTTGCAGATTAAATTTTTGAAAACAAAGCAAACCTGGTCTGAGGATGGAGTCTAAAAGATGAAAAGGGTGATTATAATACACTCTGATTTAGAAATAGACGTTAGGTTTAAATGTCATCGCACTTATATTGGATATAAAAGTGCAGGAATCTGTACTTGCCTCCAGGTTCTGCCAATTGCTTGCAGTCAAGTACTTAGCTTAAATATCTTTTCACTTTGCAGGGAGGGGTCCCAGGAAAATGTATACAATAATACAAACTAGACAGGGTAACTATTGGAAGTAAGTAAGCTGAGCTCCCAAATTTAGAATAGAGTAGATACTCATCAAGTGAATATTATTTTTTCCATTAAATGATAATGCTTGGAAAATAAACCACTATTAAAATTGATATAAATCTGCTTTCCCTAAGTCTAAGAGGGCTGTTCAAATGGATGTAAAATAAAGAATATCTACAATATCTCTGATGAAAACATCATATTTCAAAGCTTATCCCATTATAGATAGCCTCATGGGAGGGTAATCCACTCAAGAACTGAGTTTAGCCCAAAGTCATTTCTGTGGGTAGTTTAATCTTTTAAGTTGTTAATCATCTCTGTAGATAGGAAGCTTGCTTGATATTTGTTATCTTAATGTGTATATATTGTTTAGTCTGTCATTTGGGAGTAGTTTTATTGAAATATGAGATTTTAGAAATCATAATGATAATGAAATGTACCTGGAAAAAAAAGCACCAAACCTTGTGAAAGAAGAAATGACAGGGCCTCTGGTTTTATTTGTTTTGTGACTCAACTAAAAACATTTTCTGTGCATCTCACAAGAGTAGGTGTACTGCGTGAACATGATGTTCATTGTCTTTACCTTTGATACTGTATTCTTTACTTATCTGTTGTTATCCCAGTCTTTATATGTCTTCCATCTCTTTTCTTCTTCAGTGTTGCATATTCATGAAAGTCTGTATTTTTCTTTCTCATTTTTAGCTCCATCAAATTTTCTTTCCCCATATACCTCTGAGATATCATGGCTTTGTGTTGTCAGCAAACATTCTGATTTTAGGATATGAGAATTATTAATCTGTGGTAATATCTCAGGTTTATTCCAACAATCACTTATTCTGAAATATAGAAGGATAAATATTGGCTAACATTTGTATCTAAATGCCTCACAGTACTATTTACCCTCCTATCTCAGTGCTTGGTAAATATATACAGAGATCAATGATATAATCAATGGCATCTCAAGGAATTGGTGACTGAAAGGAGGGTGTAGAAAAATGTTAGTGTTACTTTAGTGAATCACAAAGTAAATACTTTCATTTTCCTACATGTTTGTAAATATTTTAGGAAAGGCAAAATTCTAGGATATCATAGCAGTATAGCATACACAGGCTTTCCTTTTCCTTTAAAAATGCCCATCTTCTCTTAGATTCTGGTTCATTGTTGGAATTATTAGCACCGTAGTGCTAAATTTCTTCCCCATTATCACATCATACAAGGCCGAATATATTAAGATACAATTGAAAACTTGATGCTTAGCTGCCTGAACTAATGACTAAGCATATGGCCTGTTAGCTAGACAAAAGATTTCTCTGCTGAGTCTAAGTAAACCATATATTTATCAGGCAGAAAAGGTGCAGCACGATTCTCGCCTTTTGCAGTCAGTAACTGCAGAATTTAAGACTACAATCTTGGAAAAGATTCAGAGTGACATGAGGTTTAGAGCTCTGGATGGTTGAAGACAAAAAATGCTATAGTTTCAAGTTCATGAAGCAGAATGATCTGACATTCTACCACTGCATCTCCTACAGGAAACAAGATCACTTGGACATACAAATAATTTAAAAATATGTTTGCTATTATGATTGATTTTATAATTCTAAAGCCTATTTCCCCTTTAGTTCATCTTTGTAGGGAAAATAACATGTGACAGCAAGGCTATGAGTAGGTACTGATTAGTTGGTACCATAGCCATAATACCTCAGTTAAAATCCGGGGGCTTGTGTTGGAACAGAGAACACCCTTAGCTTTGCTTTGAGCTATTAATTAACGAACCAGTCATTAACTGATGCTAACAATTGATTTAGAGGGAATTGTTGCATAAATAGCAGGAGGCATTTAAGAGGAAAATAAATTAAAACAAAGAACTGCTAGATCTTGAGAAAAAAGTAGGGGTTCTTAAAATACAGAGAATAGCTTCAGAAGCTATGTAATTACCAAGTGATAAACAGTCATTGAGAAGCACATTCCTTTATTTATATTTTATTTTCAAGAAATAATGACAGTAAATCTTATAACCAATGACCCTATGGTCTTCACTAATTGAATGATCAAAACATTATTAACAGCATAACCGAAGTAGCAAATAGTCATTTTAGTAAATTATAGAACATTTGCATGGATCACATGGATTCTAGGGAAATTTAGTTTACACAATTATTTAAATAAAACAACAAATATGTTATCAACAAGCTGAATTGCACAGCACATCTGCATCAAATGTATGACTTCAAAATTTCTGGCATGGTCTATATTAAAAACAATAGCCTCTTCTGAATATTCTCCTTATCCTGTTACCTTGACAACAGGGTTTTCAGGAGTTGCTACATTCTGTGAAAAGCAGGAATGAAGAGGGGCTGGGGAGATGACTCAGCAGGGAAAAGTCATTCTGTGGAATCATGAGGACCTGGGTTTGATCCTCAGCACCCATCAACTGTGGCCACATACATCTATCTATAAGCCCTGTCTTGTGGCAAAAGGAAAATCTCTGAGGCTCACTGGTTAGTCAGTTTTAATGGGAATAAAATGACAATGCTGGGTTCATTGAGAGGCTCTCTCAAGAAACAATACAGAAGAGCGATAAATAAGGATACCCAGTAATCTCTTTTGGTGTCTGCAAGCTTATACACAACTAATGTGCATCTGCACACACACATGCATACACATGCCATGGCACATACTACATACACGTGCATACACACACCACAGCACATGCTACACATGCGTGCATGCACACAGCACAGCACACACTACACACACGTGCATGTGCACACCACGGCACGTGCTACACACACATGCACACACACCACGGCACATGCTACACACACATGCCAAAAAATGTAGCAATGGATAAATTAAAATAACAAAGGAATTAAAAAATATATAGTATTTTTGAGTAAAGTATTTACCTTCTTTCTAGTCATTTTAAGAATTATACTAGGTGATGTCAGTGTGTTGGTGGCCTGTGCACTCTGAGTGAGTGAAGTGCCAGTGTGCTTGGGGCTTGTGTGCTTAGGGAGGGTGAGGTGTAGGCAAGTTTTGGGCATGTGTGCTGGGACTGGTGGAGGTGCAGGTATGTTTGGGGTCTGCGACTCAGACCTGGTGAGGTGTCAGAGTGCTTGGGGCCTGTGCACTCAGGCAGGTGAGGTGCAGGTACGATTGGAGCTTCTGAACTCTGTCGGGGTAGGACTGCCATTGCATGTTTGGGGCTTGGCCTGGGATGGGTTGGGAAGTGCTGATTACAGGCATGTTTGGGACCCAGTACAGGAGGTTCCAACAACTTCTTCAAGCTTGGAGACAACACATTAGTGTGGAATACCCAAACCACCAAGCCTGTGGCTGAAGCCCTAGTGCCCACACTTGAGAGTGATTAGACCACAAGAGTCTGCTGTGGAATGAACCAGGAAGTCATCATAAGGTGAGCATGCTTCCCTGTGGTGACCAGGAGTAGCTGCTAACAGAAAGCATCTATGCCATCATAGTTCAGAGCAACCTGCCTATCAAGCCTGGGGCATCAGCCCCATGCCCCACAGAGCCCCAGTATGGATCACACTCCAAAGTCATCAGGCAGAAAATAACACTGGGAGAACTGAGCACTGCCTGGACAGCAAGCAAGCCAAGTCATACCTGGACCCACCCTGAGGTGCCACACACAAGGAGGACCCCACTTAGACCCTAGGTTACCTAGCCCAGCAAGTGAGCAGACAATCTGATCACACTCCTACCTTAACCAAAGCTGATCTAGTGATACCCATCTGGTCCCACCCATTTCACCCTGCGCTGCTGCTCCAACAGATCCTTCTGGCTTTGGCCACCTCCTCTGATGAAGCCAAGCTTTGCCAGTAGCTGCTTCTGCACACCAACACCCCCATAGGAGCCACATAGCTTGTCTGGTCTGTGGAGCCCTCCTCCTTCCTCTTCTTCCCCCTCCTAACTCCAGCATGCACTTGCTGGTGCCCACCTTGGGCATGACTCCTGCCCCAGGCTGGGAGTACAGGCATATCTGTGGTTGGATATTCCTACCTGGGGGTACTAGTGAATGCTCCACACACTACTCAGTGAGGGTACAGCAGAGGAACGAAGCAAGGCACAGCTGAGATTGGGGGCTGAAGACATACTGGACTTCCAACAGCAGCTTTCATATCAACCACCAGCCCAGACTGCTGTACAGCTGTGGATACAATGGCATTCCATTCCAAGCTGGTTCAAACCCACAATAAAATACTTACTAAAGATCCTACAAGGAGCTGGGTGTGGTGGAGCATGCCTTTAATACCAGCACATGGGAGGCAAAGGTAGGAGGATCACCATGAGTTCAAGGCCACCCTGAGACTCTATAGTGAATTCCAGGTCAGCCTGGACCAGAGTGAGACTATCTCAAAAACAAAAAAAAAAAAAAAAAAGATCCTACAAGGGAAAAAATTTGATTTCTACTTAATAAAACAAGACTTGCCCTGAGATGGCTAGACCAAAATGTCAAAAATAAATAAATAAATAAAAACTACCAACCAAACCAAACAAAACAAAAACCCCCACAAAATAATCAACTGAGATATCTATACTCAATTGCCTACTCCCATAATAGAGGTCTCTAATGAAAACATAGAGGAGACAGCAGAAATAGAATCTTAAAATGAAAAATGAATTGCTGATGCAAAATAATCATCAAAAAAACAATAGCATAAATGAAATGAATCATTGCTTACAGTATACAGCTTTCATAACTAGGCTCAACTTAAGAGTTGAAATCCAGAGACCTCAAAAAATAGATAATGGGCTAGAGAGATTGCTTAGTGGTTACAGTACTTCCATGCAAAGCCAAAGGACCCATATTTGATTCTCCAGATCCTACATAAACCAGATGCACAAGATGGTACATGCATCTAGAGTTCATTTGCAGTGGCTGGAGGCCCTGGTGCATCCATTCTCCTCCCCCATATGTCTTTTTCTCTCAAGTAAATAAAAGTTAAAAGGAGAGATAAGTGAATCTCTCTTTTGAGTAAGTCAACAAATATAAGATCTCAATAACCAGGTGATTAAACTTAATGAAGACATGATTAAATGTAAGAATGAATTCCAAGAATCATTAAGGAAATCAAACCATGACCCAAAACTGGAACTTGACAAAGGGATGGATACAATACAGAAAAATACAACCAAAACCAAAACTAGGCCCCCACCACCTCATCCCTGAAGCAGACCAAAAATGAACCCAACATGCCTCAGGGAAATTTTTTGGAAGAGGTGTCAGAAAGAATGTTAGAGCCACATGTTGGGTCATGATATGCACAGACATTTCTCCTACCCATAACTGTGGGCTAACTCCACAATGCATGACTCATATACCTCAACAAGAAGGGGCCGGAAGGAGGGGGTAGTACATAGATGAGCCTAACACTGGCACCAACTTGACTCTATTCACTGAGTATAAAACTAATTAGTAAAAAATAATAAATAATAAATTAAATTTAAAAAAGAAGCCCACTCCCACAAAAAAAGAAAAGCAGTACACCACAAAACTAAAATAGAGCTTGTAAAAGCCTCTTTAGTAAGCCCTATGAACAGAACTAATCATGTGGCATACAGAACCTCTTATATGAAAGACAAGACAGAAGAAAGTGTTTGGGATTCTAAAACTTTGATAAGTTCAAAAACTGAAGTGAAGAGTATATAAGGCACTTATGGGATACTCTAAAGTGATAGATCTTAGGTATATCAGAAGGAGAAGAAATTCAGGCCAAAGGTATGGAGAACATATTCAACAAAATTGTTGACAAAAACTTATCCACCCTCTCTAAAGGGAAGCCAATCAAGATACAAGAAGATCACAGAACAACAAATAGACTAGACCAAAAAAAGAAACTCCAAGGCATAACATAGATAAAACTCTAAACAAAGAAAATGTCGAAAGCATGCTAAAAGCAGCAAGAGAGAAACAACTCATTGCATACAAAGGCAATCCCACAAAACTTACCTCAGATTTTTTAATGAAAACCCTAGAAGCCATAAGGGCTTGAAATAGAATACTTCAAAAGCTAAAAAAAGCTATGGCTTTCAACCAACACTACTGTACCCAGTGATGGTATCCCTCATAATAGATGGTGAAAGAAAAATGATAAAAGCCAGCTCTATGACTATATGAACAGTAATCTGAACCTAGAGAGAATATTTCAATGAATGCTTCACACAGTAGATCAAAAAACCAACCTCAGGAGCCTACAAGAGGAAAAACACAATAGCCAAAACCAGAGCAGGCATGAAAACATGCAAAGCCCAAGAGATCACCAAACCCCATAAAGCCTCCTACGAACCTCACAGTTATAACCTTAAATATTTATGTTCTCAACTCGCCCATAAAAAGACATACAATAACATGGTGGGTCAGAAAAATGGATCCTGCTATCTGAGGTCTTCAAGAAACCCACCTTCACTACTAAGGATAGACACCTCCCCAAGGTAAAAGGATGAAAAATGATTTTCCAAGCAAATGGAAATAATAAATAAGAAGGTATGGCTGACAAAAAAAGCCACAAGTGATCAAAAAGGAAAAAGAAAGCCCCTTTTTACTCATCAAGGGAATGATTCAACAAGAGGACTTCACAATCATCAATCTATATGAACCTAACATCACATTTTATAAAACAAAACCTACTTGACAACAAACCAGAAACAAATCCCAATACCATCATCATAGGGAACTTCAATTACCTATTATCAATAGTCAGGTCATACAAGCAGAAAATCAACAGGGAAATAATAGATCTTAAAACACCATAGATCAATTACACCCACCAGATATCTATAGAACATTTGACCACAATTCTACAGAATACATATTCTTTTTATCACCCCATGGAACCCTCTCCATAATAAATCATATGTGGGGCATAAGGCATACCTCCATAAATTCAGGATAAATTATATAATTTCATGCATTGTATCAGAACACAATGCTTTAAAGCTAGAAATTAACAACAAGAGAAACAACAAAATTTACAACAGCTACTGGAGACTGAGAAACTTTTAAGCAAAGAAATGTTTCTGTAATAAATCAAAAAAGAAATTGTAAACTTTCTAGAACTGAATGATAAAAAAGCACAAAATAGCCAGGTGTGGTGGCACATGCCTTTAATCCCAGCACTTGGGAGGCAGAGGTAGGAGGATTGCCATGAGTTCAAGGCCACCCTGAGACTACAGAGTTAATTCCAGGTCAGCCTGGACCAGAGTGAGACCTTACCTTGAAAAACAAAAACAAAAACAAAAACAAAACAACAACAACAACAACAACAAAACCACAAAATATCAAAACTTATAAGACACAATGAAGGCAGTCTGATGATGAAAATTCAAAGCACTAGTGCCTCCATAGCAAAGATAAAAAGATGTCAAATTATAACCTAACCATCCATCTAACAGTTTTGGAAAAAACAAGAACAATCCAATTCTAAGAAGGAGTTCCAGACTGAAAGAAATAATTAAGATCAGAGCAGAAATTAATGAATTGAAAACTAACAAAATAATCAAGAAATGATTCTTTGAAAAAAAATAAATAAGGTTGATAAACTCATGGCCAATTTGATCAAGTGAAATGAATAAATGTCTCAAATTAACAAAATTAGAGATGAAAAGGCTGAGGTCACAACAGACATCACTGAAATTGGAATTATCATTAGGACATAAGTCCAAAAATATCTACTCCACAAAATTGGATAAGCTGGAAAAAATGGATGAATTCCTAGACACATGCCACTTACCAAAACTAAATTCAGAGCAAATAAATCTCCTAAACAAACCTATTACACCCATCAAGATTGAAAATGTAATTTAAAACTCTCTCCAAAAAGAAAATTCAGGATCTAATGAATTCTCAGCCACATTCTACCAAACCTTCATTGAAGAACTAAAATCCCTTTTCTCAAGCCTTTTTACATAATTTGATAACAAGGAATGCTCCACAACTCCTCCTATGATGTTAGCAATACTCTAATTCCAAAACCAGACAGATACAACAAGAAAATTGTAGACCTTTATGAACTTAGGTGCAAAACTCCTGAACAAAGTCCTCCCAAACTGAATTCAACATCTCATCAAAACCATTATCCACCTCAGTTTAAACAGGCTGCATCCCAGGCATTCAGGGATAGTTCAACACATGGAATTCAATTAATATAATATGCCATATAAATATACATAAACTCAAGAACCATATAATCATTTCAATAGATGCAGAGAAGGCTTTCAATAGCATACATCACTTCATAATGAAAAAAAAAAAACATGGGAGAGAATAGGCATGGAGGGTTTATAATCTCATAATAAAAGCTAGCTACAAAACACCTAAGCTCAAATCATACTTAATAGAGACTCAAGGAGTTCTCAGGAAGTCCTGCAACAATACAGGGGTGCTTACTCTTACCACTGCTCTTCAACATAGTACTAGAAGTCTTAGCCCAAGCAATAATACAGGAGAAGGATATAAAAGTTCCACAAACTGGAAAGGAAGAAGTCAAACTAGCCCTATTTGCTAATGACATACATGGCCCCAAACACTACCATAATACTTCTAAAGGAGATAAATTCCTTCAGCAAAGGGGCAGGGTACAGAAATCAACACACACAAATCAGTTGCCTTCCTACACACAAAAGACAAATATATGGAGCAATAAGTCCAAGTGGTTGTCCTGTTTTTAATAGATTAAACAAACACCGTGGCATAACATTGACCAAGGATGCAAAAGACCTGTATAACAAAACAAAACACTGAAGAAAGAAATTGTTGAGAACTTGTGTTACAGGCAGGTTTGCATTGCTGGTAGAAAACACCCTTGTGGGGAAGAATGGGTTTATTTTAGTTTACAGGCTTGAGGGGAAGGTCCATGATGGCAAAGGAAAATGATGACATAAGCAGTGGGTGAATATCACCTCCTGAACAACATCACGGGCAATAGCAACAGGAGAGTATGCCAAACACTGGCAAGAGGAAGCTGGCTATAACACCCATAAGCCCACCCCCAACAATACACTGCCTCCAGGAGATGTGAACATGAGAAGATGGAATGACATTTCATGCTCCTTGATAGGTAGAATTAATATTATGAAAATGGCAATTTTATGAAAAGCAACATATAGATTCAATACAACACCAATAAAAATCCTAGCATTATTCTTTACAGAGATAGAAAAAGTAATCTCAAAAAGCTCATATGGAAGGGAAGAAGACCTCAGCTATCCCAAAACATCCTCAGCAAAATAACACCTATGGAGGTATTACCATACCTGATCTAAACCTATACTATAGCCATAGAAACAAAAAATAGCATGGTACTGACCAATGGGAAAAAACTGAAAACCTAGCACTTAATTCAAATAACTATAACTACTTGATCTTTGACAAAGTATCTAACAACATACACTGAAGAAATCAAGTGGTGCTAGACAAATTGGACAACAACATGTAGAAAAATGAAACTGGACCCATTCCTCTTACCATGCACAAAAACAACTCCAAATGGATTAAAGATGTCAATATAATTTCTGAAATTCTTAAAAGAGTGGAAGAAAAAATAGGGGGATCCCTCCATGATATAAGATGAAGAAAGATGTCTGGAAAAATACGTCAGTAGCCCAGGAATTAAACAACCATCCAACCTGTGGAATCCCATGAATCTAAAAGGCTTTTGTATAGGCAAACATACCATAAAACAGAGCCAATAGACTAACCACAGAATGGGAGAAGATCTTGGCCTGCTGTACCACTGACAGAAGCCTAATATCTAGAATCTACAAAGAACTCAAAAAAAAAAAAAAAAAAAAACCCTAAGCAACAAATAATCAAACAATCCACTCAAAAAAAAAAAAAAAGTCTCAGAGAACTGAATAGGGAATTCTCTAAGGAGGAAATCAAATGGCTAATACTCACACACATCTGGAGTTCATTTGCAGAGGCTGGAAGCCCTGGCGCACCCATTCTCTCTCTCTCCCTCTACCTGTCTTTCTCTCTGTGTCTGTCGCTCTCAAATAAATAAATAAATAATTAAAAAAAAAAAGATGTTCAACAATCTAAGCCACCAGGGAAATGCAAATTAAAACCACTATGAGATTCTACCTTACTCCAAAGAGGATGGCAAATATTAAAAAAATCAAACAACAATAAACGTTGGAGAGAATGTAAGAAAAGAGGAACCCTCATTCACTCTGGTGGGAGTGCAAACTTGCACAGTCACTATGGAAATTAATATGAAGACTTCTGAAAAGGATGAAAATAGAGCAGGGGACACTGCTATACTAAATCAAGCAGCCTGACAGGAAGTACACACCTGTGCAATAGTGACACCCAGGCTCGGTGGGTAGCGTGGCTTTCTGGTTGGCTAAGAGATCTGCTTAATGCAATGGAGCCCACAGGTGGAACTGGAATCCAAGTCAGAGTCCTGTGGAGAACAAGATTGTGGACACCAATGAGAAGCTTCCCTAGTTTCTGGCCAAATGAAAGGCTACACCCATCAAAATCTCTCTAAATTCTCAATGCTTATCTCCTTAAATCTGTGATAATCTCACTTCCAGTTGGAGAATTTTTTTTTCTTTCAGAATCCAGCAAGAACTGAGGACAATGAAAATTTAATAACAAGACAAGAAAAGATAGCTGACTCCCTGGCAGGAGATGAACCACACCTCACACATCAGCTAGGGCCCAGGTGAAACCACAGAGGAGATGAGCAAGAGTGCTGCTTCCATAGTGAGTTTGACAGCCTGGGCCAGGGTTATGGAGACAGACCCTGAGGATACTCAAATCGCACCAGAGCAGAAACCACAAGCTGCCTGAGAATGCAACACTAAAGGAGACTTAAAACACACCCACCAAGGCTCAGGGAATGTTACGGAAGAGGGGATAGAAAGATTGTAAGAGCCACAAGGGGGGAGGGAATATCCAGAGGCTGTCCCATCCCCCACAATGATGGGCTGCTGCTTTCACAACTCATTACACACAGCCCCATGGTGAATACCAGCAATCCCACTAAGGAGGAACCTCAGTGGAATGGGGGCAGGGAGGAGGTATAAACACATGATGTATCCATACAAAGTTTATACTCAATAGAAAAAGAGGCTCCAGGGGCTGTTGTGATGGCTCAGTGGGTAAAGTGACAAGTTTAATTACCTGGGTTCAGACCCCTAGAAGCCACATAAAGCTGGATTCTATAGTATGAGCATCCGTAATCTCAGAATGTAGAGGGTGAGGAGTGGCAGAGAGTCACCCTGAAGCTTGTGGACAGCTAGCTTGTGGTTCACCGTGATGAACAATGACATACTGTACCTCTAGCAAGGTGGAAGGTGAAGGTCAACACACAACATTGCCCTGGGAACTCCACATGCATGCCAGGGACACACACCTCCGAATTCAGACATATGAATGAGCATACACACATCATCCATGCACACGTACACCAGTACCAGTAATGAAGCTTCATGCGATGCCAGACCCTTTTCCCTTCCATCCTGCTATCACATTAGCATTCAGCATTCTTTCTCACAAGTGCTTTTCCCTTCCATCCTTCTACCACACAACACGCATTCATTTTCACACGCTCCATCTTGAAATGAGTAAGTCCCTTATCAGACACCTGAACCTTTGTCTTAGACTCTTAGCCTTCAAAGTGTGGGAAGTAAATTTCTGCTAATTTTTAATTGGAAAGAAAGAATTATACTAATAATTCCAACAATGATTTTCTTTAAGACGTTTACCTAACCTACATTTCAACTTTACCAGCATCTTCTACATAGATGAAAGAAAATAAGGATATTCTCACTGTGAATCGATGAAAACTTTTTTGAGCAAATCAGGCTTCCTCAACTTTAAGATGCTTGCTTTGTCAATTCCCCAGGAAAAAAAACCAGGGTTCCTGAGATGTAGTCTCCAAGTCTACAATGAACTCTTAAAGTTACAAGAGGTGACTTTTGTGGAAGGCATCCTTCCTTAGAAGGATTTGAGTATGCTGGATCATTTCTGTTTGTTGGACTATAGGGATGTTGTATTAACATTTAATACACAGGGATCTAGGGAAATATATACATATACATGCACAGATGTAAGTATGCACCTACCTACAGACACACACATGTGCATGTGCACACACATATATATCATATTGTAGATTGACAGTTGCCACCCTCCATCACTATGAATAGTCTCTTCATCATAAATCTCTATAGTTCTTGGAGAACCCTGGGTATACACATATACATATATATGCACATATGCATATATGAGCCTATATATTAGATATAATTTGATATCAACACACACACACACATATATATAATTTTCAATATTTTAGTTCATACTAAGCTTTTGAGGAATGAGAAAACACAAAACAACAATGACAAATTGTTCTTCCTCCTGTTTGGAAATTTATGAAGAATGATTTACCATTTTAGAAATCCAACACTGGGAGCAATGCAGTCAGTGTGTCAGTTCACACAATACCACCTATAGTGAGGACCACCTATAATGAAAGACTTGAGATTTCCTTAAGCAAATGATTTAAAACTAAATATTGTAATTGAGTTTAATGACATGATAAAGGCACATCACTAAATCTCATTAATAAAGCCCAGTTAAAAATATTTTTCTCCACCATATACACATATATGAAGTATATGGCATCCACAGTTAGGAAGACTAATTTTCTGTGCCATTTTGGAAAGTGTTTGGGAATGAGATTAACATCTAGATTTCTGAGCTCTGGGTAAGCATTTTGCTTCCCTTGAAGTGAAGCTCATTTCATCTGATGCAGCCTAAATGGAACAAAAGGATCATGTACCCCAACCTCCAAGCAAGAGAAAAATCTCTAGCTACATGAGAGTGAGACTTTCACTTGCACCTCCGGGTCTCCAGGCTCCTCGCTCACACTGATGATTGACACTTGCCAACCTCCATCACCATGAGCCATGTACTCATCATGAATCTCTTTACAGCTCCTATGGCTTCTGTTTCCCCAGACAACTCTGGCAAATACAGTACTCTTAAATAATGTGATAGAATTGACTACTTTTGGAAATTTATTTTTGGGTGCACAGAGGTATGAACTTTAGTACATGTATAGATTACATGTGACCACTACCCGTAAGGGACAGAACAGTTCCATTGATACAAAGATGTCACCCAAGTTGACACTCATGGGAATCATATCCCTTGACAATGAGTACCTGTTCTATATCAAGGTCAACATTGTTTTTGCCATTTTTAAAAGTGCTATGCAAAGTGGGTCATACAGTATGTAGTGTGGCAGACATGAGCCACAGAAAAGGGCAGAGAGGGAGCCCAGTGTGAAAGCACACTGAACACAACTGCAAGCCATGTTGTATGGGTGGGGCTGGCAGTGGCCTGAATTCCCCCAGTGGGATGCCCTGCTTAACTCACTGGTCACCTTGCGTGAATTCTCACTGTCTTTGAAGCTTTTATGACTTTTGAAATGGGCATATAAAACCCAAATTACAGATTTGTTTTGTAAAAAAAAAACCCAAAACAATGCTTTATCTTCAAAGATGTTAGGTTTGGGCTAATAGAGCACCTCCATGCCACACTTACATGGATACTTTGAACCTAAACTTAGGTCCTTATGCTTTCTTAGCTAGTACTTTGTCCACGGAGCTGCCTTCCCAGCTTGAAATCCTAGTTCTGTCCCAACATAGATAAAGCCAAATATTTCAAACATAGACATGAATTTGTTTACTAATTTTTCTTTTCCTCTAATACAATTGTCTTTTTCCTGACACTGAGCAAGAACTTTTAAAATGCATTTATCTTACTATATTATTTTTATGGAGTACTTATTTCAAAATGAATATTTCATTATGCTTGCATTTAAAAGGGGATGAGGGCATGGAATACATGCTGTACATACAGTCTTGTGAAAGCATTGATAATGACCATTATCTGGTGTGTGTGTGTGTGTGTGTGTGTGTGTGTGTGTGTGTGTGCATTTTATGTAGAGATCAAATATTTAAATATTTCATAATAATTGGACTAGTTATAGTTCAAATGTTGTCCAGATAAGTGTCATCATAATGTGCAAACACAGATTTTTTTAAACAGTGAATAGTAAGTAGGATTTTCCAGACTGCTGCAAGTTGAAGTAACAGTTAATTTATGAGCAAAAGATCCAATATGTCCACCAACAATTTCCTTCATATGCTTTCTCAGGTGAGGAGCAGTTCAACTAAAGGTCAACTAATCCTAACTGCATCCTAGTTTAATTATGTCCTATCTGAGCTTATATGATTGTCTTCTTTAATATTTTATTTATTTATTGGGGAGAGAGAGAAAAAGAAAGAGGCAGATATAATGGGCATGCCAGGGCTTCCAGCCACTGCAAGTGAACTCCAGACACATACTTCACTTTGTGCATCAGTCTTATGGGGGTCCTAGGGAATCAAACCAGTGTCCTTAGGCTTCATAAGGAAATGCCATAACTGCTAAGCCATTTCTGCAGCCCTGATGGTCTTATTAACAAGCTTTTTTTATTTTTCTCGAGGTAGGGTCTTGCTCTAGGGTGAGGCTGACCTGGAATTCATTGTATAGCTTCAAGATGGCCTCAAACTCATGGCAATTCTCCTACCTCTGCCTCCTGAGTGCTGGAAATAAATGCATGTGCCAACATGCTCAGCTTTATTAACAATCTTTGGAACTGGTACGGTGGTTTGGCATACTTTCCTATAGCCCATGAGAGCCCTCAGAGCATATAGTGGCCTAGAACTTGGCTGCTTGGGTGTCATTGACCATGAATATGCACTGGGAAAGTTGCATTCTGTGTTTCTCATGCAGGGTCATGCTTATTTTAGCTGTGGCATGAAACAAATATCTGGAAGCATCAGTTGCCTGACTGAAGGTAAATGAAGGGATGATTTACCTATAGACATTTATGTACAATGATGACCAAAGCAAAGGTGGCATCAATTTCTAAAATGTTGAAAACGGCTTCTAGAAGTGGGTTGCATTTGGAATGCCTAGGTTCAAATTTCAATTCTCTCTGCCATTTTGGAAATAACTATAACCAGACTTAGTCAGACTTCTGTGGCTTGATTTCTAATTTGGATCTTTGCTGGCTATGTAGCCATTTGCTCATTACTGAACCTTCTTGTGTCTCACTTTGTTCCCCTGTAGAGTGTGGCTCATCCTAGCACCTCCTCCTAGGCTTTTTAGGAGAGATATAATACTTAATAATTGGATAGTGCTAAGAACTCATTTGCCCATACTATGTGCTACAAACATGTAAGCTACTTAAATTACACTGGGATTATAGCAATACATTTTGAAATTTCATTGTTTTTATCATGGAGAAGGCTGGCTCTGAAAATAGCTGGGTGTGTCCTGAGGCATTATTTCTGATATTCCTTTTTTACTTCCATTTTTCCCTTCATTTGGTGAATTTATCTGTGACTTTATTTATACTGCCACCCTCACTATGCATTTGAGCCTACCTCTTCATTTCAAATCCTTTCTTCTGCCCTTTGTCACATGCACTCCACATAATAGAAATGTGTCTTAGAGTATGTTTCTCAAACCTTTATGTGTATATAGAGCATGTGGAGACGTTGTGAAAATATAGATTTAGAGCCAGTGAACCTGGAATAACTCCAAGGTTCTGCATTTCCAGTGGGCTCCAGACTGAACTTTGAGTACAAATCCCCAAGGGTATTTACTGACATATGTATATGTGTGTACATTTCCTTTATATATTTGCATGTATGCATATACACACACATGTGTGTGTGTGTATGTTTGTGTTGTGTCACCAATTTAACTATATGCTTATTCAGTTTTCAGACCTGTGTCATCATAAGTACCATGACTGAGGAAATACTTTTCTGTTTTTAATACCTCATATTCTGAGAAAGCTAGCCAGGATATAATGACAACATTTTAAATGCCCACCTATGTGCTCCTTTTCAGATACATTCTATGGCCAGGTAAGCCGAGAGTTTCAAAACCCTCATCCCCAAATTCATATGCTCCATGAGCACTTGACTGTGGAGTCTTCAGTGAATTTGCTCCATGGTTGTAGGCAGAGAACCTTTCCTGGAGCCAACAACATATGGAGGCCCTGTGGGGGATGCTCTACGCGGGTGTGAAAAGTGTGATTCTTTCACAACCACACGCATTTAGGACTGGATTTGTCAACATGAGGCAAGACCCCAGCAGGAGAAGGGGTGGAGTTTGGAGGTGAGCTTCAGCAGAAAACCCCTTTCCTGGATAGTGCCAGATCTCAGGTGCCCACGCTAAATTATTAGCAAGAGATTTTCCCTGTGAGCGACTCCCAGCAGTACCCTTACCCTCCTCTCCACCCCTCCCTGAGTTCTGTGAGAACACATCTACACTGCTATAAGGTTAATGGACCCATAAAATCATCATTACTCTTTCAATTTTTAAAATCTCATGAAATAATTGTCTTTCCATGTGTTTATCAAGGGAATAGCAGCTACCAACTTCTTCTAGGAAAAAATTTCTTCATCCTCATAATGCAATGAAATGAAATCTTATCTTTAAACTAATAGTTTACTTCAAATACTTACAATTTGAACACATCAAAAGAAAAAGGTTGTTTTTTTTTTTGTAGGAAAAGGAGAGATATAAAATAAGATTCAGATTCAGAAAGCATGTACCAGGGGATTGCATACCTTCTGTGCATTCATGGACAGGCTCTCCCATATGCACAGATGCCCCAGGCTCTCAGGCTGCTGTGTCCAGCAGGTGCCATCTGCTGCCCTGGCAGTGGCCAAAACTGCAAGTTGAAGTCTTTCTGCAACATGTTGGTTCCCAGGATTTTACCAGCAGGGTGCTGGCAGAGGAAGCCTGCCACAGCTTGCTTTCTTATACCCTGGACTCAGAATTAGTCCTAGAAATAAATTGATTCATAACTCACCCTCTTATCTAGGTGTTCTGATTATTACTGTGTTTTAAAACATTGGGGATTGCTATGTAAAGTGCAAGAGGCCACCACAAGAAGGTCAGGGCAATTTTCAACCTAAATCTCTTCTGTAGGGATATGAAATCAAAACAGTGGTTGGTCTTTCTCCTTCTTGGATCCTTTCTTAGAACCATTTTTCCTCTTCTCTATGTCTTTTCACTGTTCCTTTCTACCAGCTCAGTCCCCTCTCCCATGGTCCAGAGTCCCAGAGAATGATCAGTCAGTGGCTTCTTACTCTGCCTTTCAGGTTTGTGTGCTTAGTGCATGCATAATGGAAATAAGGACCCAGAGATGATATCAGTGAAATAGCTTTGAAAATGATTAAATACACTACTAATAATTTTTGCTGCTATTATTTGATGAGAAAAAAAGTATGTAGAAAAGCTCTTAGAAAACTCTGATGATGGTGGAAATTTCCAAGAAAAAAAAAATCTCTAAAGGTGGTATAGCTACCTGGGACCTTTAACTGGATGAATATTCTGGAATAACTGCCCTAACATTTTGCTTTTCTTCTAAGTTTCCTTCATTTTCTGTCATATTTCTTCTCCCTCTTCTTTCCCTAGTTTTCCTAAACCATTTCTTATACCAATTTTATTTCTTTATCATCTGACTAGGCACAAAGAGGGTTTTGCTTGGTTTGGAGCAAGATTTCTCAGTGGTTGTATGGACTGAGCATAAGAAGAGGTTGTGTAAAACAATCACAGCTTATGCCTGGGCTAGGGCAGCTTTCAGTGAGTCTTGCCAACTATTTCTGGCACTCTACACATTAGGATGGTGGGATTACACTTCCTGAGCCATGTGTGGTCGGCCATATGACAAGCACCATTGTGGGCAGAGGAGATGCAGGAGACTTCTGGGCACAAACACCTAATCTATAACTATATGTTCCTGACACAGGAATAGAAAACATTTTTAAATTATTTATTTATTTATTTGAGAGTGACAGGGAAAGAGGCAGAGAGAGAGAGATTGAGAGAGAGAGAGACAGAGAGAGAAAGAGAGAGATTGGGCACGCCAAGGCCTCCAGCTACTGCAAACGAACTCCAGATGCATGTGCCACCTTGTGCATCTGGCTTACATGAGTCCTGGGGAATCAAGCCTCGAACTGGGGTTCTTACTCTTCACAGGCAAGCACTTAACCACTAAGCCATCTCCCCAGTCCCAGGAATGGGAAATTTTTGTAATGATCTATCATCCTGAGACTATGATTAATTACAAGAAGAAGAACTGCTTATAAGAAATAGATCATGAATAAGATATAATATTTGGTTTCTTTAGGATCAATATTTTGAAGTGATTTTACCATGGTATCCTGACTGATGCATCTACTAAACTGTGAACTCAGAAGAGAATAAAAAAACATGTCCCTGTAAGGAATTTTCATAATAGAATATTAATTATCCTTGCCAGTTTAGATAATCCATACTAATACTGAATAACAATGTACTTGTAGTAGTATTTGGCTTTGCATTTCCAAATATAGTGTTCTTTACAGAGAGGTAACTGAGATATGGAACAACACTTCCAACTAGATCTAGAGCAGTAGGCACGCTAAGCTCTCATGGTGAAGATGGAAATTACAACAGAGAACTTGAAGTAAATGCTCACTGTTCAAATATTTATGAAGAACCTGCTTGCTCAGGTATTATGTTAGCAGGAGACAGCAAAACAGTAACCAAATTAGAGAAGATCCTTTCTATATTTAGAGCATTTTTCCATAGACTGTATAGTTATATTTCATACTAATAAGATATCCCACCTGATTTAAAGGTGGGGAATCCTAATATATGCTAGTAATAAAATAACTTAGTCGAGTTCATGTAAAAAGTGGGCCTCAAGCCTTATTTTCATACTAAAAATATCACTCATAAGAAAAGATCACTGGGGCATGGATGGAAATGAGAATTGGATTATAAAGTGATTTGAATGATGAAAGAAAGAAAATTTAAATGTGAGTATGTGGATGACAATTTGAGAGTCCCTAAAATGATAGATAACCTGAAAACATTCTGAAGGAGTCAATGATTTGAACATACAAGAAATGCAGAGGTGGAAAGGGTCTAGGGGGAACATGGAAAAGGGAGGGAGGGAAGGGGGAAATTCACAGAATCAAAGATGGCATAAATTAGTACTATAGAAACCTTCTTCTTCTTCTTCTCTTGGGGGAGGTGGTATTGAGTTTGGTAAAAATACTTTGCTGAGGTGGAGAAAGCTTTGCCTTATAACCCTAGGATGTTGCAGGTATTTCCTCACTTCTACAATTGGGTCACCTCCTCCCCCAATAGTAGCCATTCCCAAAGCACCTGATAATCCACCAGAACTAGAAAGTAAGACCCTATTGCTGAAGACACCCTGAAGACTATGGTCATAGGACATTGAGAAATCAAGATGGAACTGAGATGGAGGTCAGCTCCCTGCTAGCTAGCTGTCATAGTGCAGGAAATTACTATGCAAAAAGGCGCAAAAGTCACCAATAGTGTGAAAAAACAGTAGATATTGCAAGGGACAAAATCAACCAGGCAAGATGCACTCACCAGTACAGTAGTGGCAAATAAGTTATGGGGGCAATTAACTGCTCTCTGATTGGATATGAAGCCCATGAAGATGGAAGAACTTCATACCTGGGACTAAGAACCAAGTCAAAAGCCTATGGCTTGTCATATAACCATCAAGAAAGTGTGTGTGTGGGGGGGTATAGTCCAGACAGAAGGTGGAAGAAGCTTAACCTTGAAGCCATGTCCTTGGGCCAATAAAACTCACACCCAGAATTGGGCTGCCTCCCACATTGAGCTGTTGGCCAGGAAGACCCATGAAGTCTCCAAAACAATGTAGAGCATTGCCAAAACACTTGGTTATCTGACAGAGCTAAAAGGTAGGTCTTTATTTCTGAAGACACTAGAGGTGGCAATCACAGGACATCAGAATAACATGCAGGAATCTAAAGGGAAGCTAGCTCTTCCTGGCTAACCCTCATAATGCTAGCCCTAAGGGAGCCACTGGAGGATAATGGTCACTAACAGCCTGAATAAGTAAGGAACACTGCAGACTTCAAAATCAGCCAGCCATGCAAGAAGTACACACTTGTACAATAGTGACACACAGCTTTTATGGGTAACCAACTGTTCTCTGATTGGCCATGAGTCCTGCTCAATGGGAGCGAATTTATATTTAGTACTGGAAACCAAGTCAGAATTCCATGATTAGGAAACTCACAGACTTCAGACAGAAGCCTCCACTGCTCTCTGGAGAAGACCAGTGGGCATATGCCCTTTAACCCAAGCTGCTCTCACTCTTGGTTAGAAAATCTATTTTGTTTTTACAGAAGGCAGAGAAAGCGAAGAGAGCCAAGATCCCTTGATAAGACAAAGATATCCCATTGCCCACCATGAGATGTGCTAGCTCTACCCCATCTTCCCAGGGTCTAGGAGAAATTTCAGAGGAAGTGTTCTTACTACTAGCACAGATGTTTTAGATAGCATCTACAAAGTGACAACTCCTTTCAGAGTTTTGAACACATCAAGAATGATGTACATAGCAACCCCACTATTGGGAGGTTCTTCTCATCCCTCTCTGTGCAGGCAGTGATGAGGAAATAGAGACACCAGAGTTTAGAGTGCACCCAAGCTCTGGAAGAAGACCACACAGGCAGAGCTGTAGATGTGTAAGGAGGGAAACAGCTGTTCCAGAGAGGGAAGAGGTAGGAGGAACAGCCTGGTCTTACTCTTTTACAGTCTTTCATAGCCATCATCACCAAACCCAACCCAACGTAAGAAGTTTGGGTGATGCAATCCTCAGGGCCAACCTCTCAGGGCAATACCAGGGAAGAGAAAGATGGAGAAAGAGACCAAGAGGTAAGGAGGAGGAACCAGCTGATCTTCACTGCTGCTGCTGTTATACAAGTTTGTATCATCAACACCATTTCAATTGTACTTCAGATATGTTCCAATGACATGTTTTCACACTTGCTTTTGGCCTTGCACTTATTGAAAAGCACATCGATAATAGGTAAGTATGCAGCAGTAGTGTTGTTATGATTCTTTTCATTTCTCATTGGCTCCATCTCCACATTTAGTCCCCACTGGAATCTAGCTCACAGATAAAACAGCCTTTGTATTTTCTCTAATTCAAATCAAATTTGCACATAAAGTTTGCACTCTAATCTGATTCACACACTTTGGTGTCCCTTTCATAAGCCAATAGTATTGGAACTGATGTGATGATGTAGAAAGAGGGAAAGCTACAGCTGAGGTTTTGGTCATTTGCCACTCAGAGCTGGTCACATAGATACCTACTTAATTGTACTTTGTTCATAGTGAAGACAACATTTATCAAAATTATTCTGTAAAAACAACATGCTATATAAAATTATGACCATTCTAGGAGGAGAATTGAAAGATATCTTTGAAATTTAGATAGCTGAGACAACAGCAGTAATGAGTGCCCATTTACCACTTTTAGTGTCAGTGAAATCCCATGTAAATCAGGTTGAAACTGTATCAGATCCTGGATAATGCATGAGGTACATGCCAGGCAATCATATGCATAGACATGATATGGCAGGCAGAATGCCCCTGTCAAAAGTCCCTGCAGGTAGCAGTTCTGGTTTCAACAGACAGAGGGTTTGCAGAGAATTGTATTGATCTCCTCCTTGGATTCAACTATTTGCAAAGGTGCCTACAGAACACAGTGTCTCCGTTACAAGTCAGGAAAGACTCTCCTGTGAAGGGTACCATGAAAATAATTTAGCTTGGAGCATGAGTTAAAACAAAGACAAAATGGAAACATAACTGTCAGAAGACTGGACAGCAAATACCAGGTATCCCAGAGCCACCATTCATATCAATCTTTTATGTGTAGTGGCTTCATTCAGGCCAACACAATATGAAGAAGTCATTTCCATAACATAAAGACTAATACAGAGAAAATGTTATCTGTCCCTGGATAAGCACCAGGAAGGTATGCATAGTGGGAATTACTTCTTTACAACATGCCTTTGAGGAAATAGAGAGACTATTACTGGATTGTGGAGATAGATGTTACATTTGTAGTCTCAGAGGGCAAAGGATGGTTCTCTACTTTGAATATAATATAAGGCTTTTAGAAATTTGCAGTTGAGTCTACCTCTGATTTCCCCTAGGGTCAAGCTCACTCTACAGAAGTCTCAAGATAAGACTTACAATTCAACAATTCAGCTCAGTCTTGAGGTTTCAAATTCTCAGCACTGCTGATGTTTCTGTTTTCCATAGTTAGTATGCTAGGCACACTTGATCCAGTATTATCTAAGATGGACACTGTCCTTTGGGTGCAGAGACAGAAAAAAAAAATAAAGAATTGCTGTTGCTTGCATTTTTAATAATGTCTGGAGTTTTGAAAAATTCTGTTTCAAAATGAAGACAAAATTGTTTAGTGTTTTGTTTTATCTGCTTACCTATTACAATGATTATCAATAGCACACTTCATACAAGTGGTCTGTTCATTCAAAGAATTTGGGAAAAATATGGACATCTATAGATTTATGTGAGAATCCTCTAGTTCCAACAGTGAGATGAGAAAGCAGGCAGTCTCGACACAGAGCTTACTCCTCTCCAAAGAGTACAAACTTACTGTAAATGTCTCTCTGTTCTCTCTCTCTCTGTTCCAGCTCATGCCCTCCCTCTCCTCGCCTATGTTTTCTTCACCCCTGCATCCCTACTCTGTTTATGATCCACCCTTTGCCTGGAATGGATTTTTCCAGTTTTTTGCTTCTCTAATTCTTAGTCATTTGAAGACATAGGCCAAGCCCCTTCACTTTCATGAAACTTCTGTCCACTGAAAACAATTGAATCTCTGAGTTCTATTTAATCCTTAGTAGTAGCAAACTATCTAATATTTACTATCTAATATGAGGTATATGCCAAGCAATACCTTAGTAGTAGTAAACTATCTAATATTTCCCTTATTAGATAGGTTGTTGCACTAAACCTAAGTATGTAACATACACACACACATTATTTATTTTTATTTCTTATAATCCATTCTCTTTAGAATTCTCACATGATTCCAAATTATTTCTTGAAAAATATCATCTTATTTTTACTTTTTTTCTTTAAATGTTGCCACTTCTATTTAGCTGAATTGTCTGTGCAAGTATAATAGAATGACTGGAGTACCAAACACAGAAATTTTTTTTCTAGCTACTCTTTGTGGATGCCACTGCTTCCTACCCCACACACGTGTGTGTGTGTGTGTGTGTGTGTGTGTGTGTGTGTGTGTATGCCTTTGTATTTGGACAGGGTGTAAAAGGAAAGTAATCACAGAGATTGTGTGATCATGTGATTTTTTTGAATGACAAAAAAGAGTTAAAATTTGAAATCCATCCATTAGTACACAGAACAATCAATATAACAAAACTACTTTCTTCTTTTACTATCAAAGAAGACTAAGTTTGTGGTAATAACATGATGTCAATTTATTAAATGTGATATTTTCAGTTGTGGAGCAGAATGTAGTAAATTAAACAGGGTGGAAGAAAAAAATGAATAATAAAAGGTGCATTCTTCATACTCTTTTTTAAAAATTTTTTATTAACATTTTCCATGATTATAAAAAAATCCCATGGTAACTCCCCCCCCCCACACTTTCCGCTTTGAAATTCCATTCTCTATCATATTACCTTCCCATCTCAATCATTGTACTTATATATATACAATATCAAACTATTAAGTACCCTCCATTTTATTACTATAGAAGCTGTATGAACTCCTTGGGGTCAAGGAGGGATAGTTTGGACATTTTTATGATTAGATTATTTGTATCTATGTGGTAAAATACAGTTTGCCCTTTGGAATTAATGAATACAGAATACTAATCATAAATACCTGATGAAAAGAGTTTTGTTAATTTTGGAACCTAAAGGATGACTATTGTTGGGATGACAAAATCTGAATGTTGGATCTTACTGGTAAACTGTGTATCTTTAAGGAGGTCATGGCATCCACAGCAGTGATCTTTCCTCCAATCCATGGATAGTTCCATCCTAGATGATGATGTCTCCTCTTGGACCATTGCTGTGAAGACCAGCTGCTTCAGTCGCATATGAAGAGCCATATGAAAAGCATATTTTTCTGCCTTGGAACAGGTTCTCTAGAAAAGTGTATTGGATGTTTATGTTAATGTGTATGTGTTGTAGTCACCTTCTCATTGCTGGCAAAAAGCACCTGACCCAAAGCAGCTAATGGGAAGAAACTTGCTTATATTGACTTATACTTTAGAGGAGAAGCTTCATAATGGCAGGGGAAAGATGGTGGATCAGAGGCTGGACATCATCTCCTTACCACAGCAGATGGCAAACAAGAGAGTGAGCCTGAGTGTAGTAAGGGGAAGCTGGCTATAATACCCATAATCATGCACCAACAACACTCCTCCAACAATGCTCCACTTCCCAAATTGCCATTAGCTGGGAACCAAGCATTCAAAACACATGAGTTTGTGGGGAACATCTAATTTGAAGCACCCCACAGTGTGTATTTAGTTGTGTATGTTAAATTATATAATATTCCATTGCTGTTTTGAAACCATATTACTCATTGTTTATAACTGGATGTCTAGGTGTTAGAGATAGTTTCCCTTTTGGTGATGGCTAATCTTACAGATCCAAAGAGAATACTTGAGTGTAAGCTTATTGTAATTATGATTTTATTATTGTTATCTTGTGACAAGATCTTGCTATTTAGCCCAGGCTGACATCAAATGTGTAATCCTCTGGCCTTAGCCTTCCAAGTGCTGCAGTATAGGCATGTGCCAACATGACTAGCTTCAGATGCATTTATTTTAATTAGATGAAAAGGGCTATCCTTAGTTTCTGTGATGCCACTAGGTGAGTAAAGGCCCTTGTCTGTCTAGGGTCAGTCCTGCTAGCCATGATTGGAGTCCCAGGTGTGAGTAAATATATGTCAGCTCTTACTCACTCTCACAGCCTGGGATGATTGTACAATCGGCACACGACAATGGCATTTAAGAACACTGAATAGTGAGATGTTGATGTTCAACAGCTAATGGCCATGGCATAAGTCTACAGGATGCTTGCTGACATTTCAACTCAAAAGTTCAATATTCATCAACACTTAGTAATCAGTCCTAGATATGTAAACCACCCTAGAGTAGGTGGGTGGGGCAAGTGAAGGTGCTCTTAACTTTTTCAGCAACAAAGATGTTTCTCTGTTATGTTTCACTGGTAGGGTTTGAGTTTTAAGATAATTAGCCTAACAAATTTAATTTAATTATTTAAAAATGGTTGCATATTCTAGTCTCATAGTTAACTAGATATACGTGCCAACAGAACCTCTGATTTTAGAAATGGGATGTAGCTAAGTGGCCAAGTGCTTGTCTTGTAGATTTAAAGCCTGCTTTTAATGGTCATCAATGTAGACCTTCCAACAGCATATATAAATGCTGTCATAATGGGTTACTGCCATATTTACATGGAGTAGGATTGGCCTTTTAGTTAGTTCATGGGATTATAAGCCTAGTTAATGCATGGGTTTTATATGGCTTTTTAATTTTGATATTTATTTATATACCCTGAGGGTGTGAAATCTTAAATTAGAAATTACTATTCTATGATATAATATATATTATAAAATATAATATAATGTGTTGTGAATTATCTCTTCCACTTAAACTGATTTAATCCCACTACTGATAACCTTGAGATACAATGTGTGGAAAGTCAAAAGAGATAGTAAGTAATGATCACTGTAATTCTTTGATTTTCTTTTTCTTTTTCTTTTTCTTTCTTTCTCTCTTTCTTTCTTTCTTTCTTTCTTTCTTTCTTTCTTCCTTCCTTCCTTCCTTCCTTTTTTTTTTTTTTCTTTGAGGTAGGGTCTTACTCTGATCCAGGCTGACCTGAAATTAACTATGTAGTCTCAGTGTGGCTTTGAACACATGGTGATCCTCCTACTTTTGCCTCCCTAGTGCTAGGATTAAAGGTGTAAGCCACCATGCCTGGTTTGATTTTCTTTTTCTACAGTTAATTAATATATTTGACAAAGAGAGGGAGAGAAAGAGAATGGGTGCACCAGGGCCTCCATCCACTGCAAATGAACTCTCAGACACATTGTGTATCTGGCTCATGTGGATCCTAGGGAATCAAACTGGGTTCTCTGGCTTTGCAGGCAAGTACCTTAAATTCTAAGCCATCTTTCCAACCTAAATCTTTGATTTTCTAACATGCAATACATTGACCCAATTCTGTCCAGACTTCTCATATTTGAGCAAAGAAAGCAATTTAACAACTTGCTGAAAAAGTGCCAGCCTTGCCTTATCCAGGAAAACTATCATCTAAGTTTTTATTTTTATTTTTATTTTTTGTAACTTAGAAGGTGTGACAGAGTTCCAGTAGGTCTGGTAAAATCATCAGGATACTGATTTGATCGAATTTAAAGAGAAATCAACCCTAGGGGACTTTGCTAGACTATAAAATATGAGTGTGAGAGTTATCGTTTACTAAAATATTTTTGGAGAACAATCAAGAACTTACTAACCATATAGCTATGATTACTTATGGCCATACAGCAAGAAGATGATAAATGACAGAACTGCAGTAAGGGTCAATATGTATATAATTCTAGGATACATGTGTGTTATAGAGATATGTGTATGCTTCTGAAAAACTGAAATGAAATGTAATAACATATGGAAGGTGATGAGTCTTTGTCCTGAAAATAATGCAAAGACCTGTCTTGATGACAGGTTTTAGTGGATGATCATATTTTATGTCCCTTGTATTTATGAGAGGAAATGTGACAGTACCTGAGGCAGGACCTGCCACCATTCCCTCAGTCTTCTGCTTCTGTTCCCTTTCCCTGGCTCTCCTCCTTCTCCCTAGAGCCAAACACCTACAGTTCCTTATGGGGAAACTGCCTTTGGAGTCCTGGTGCCTTGTGCCTTTGTGTCCTGCCATCCAGAGTCCCTGAGGGGTTTCCCACCCTCAAGAATCCCCCTTAACATGGACAGAAAGGCACTGGTGATGAAATCTCAGCAAGCTTGCTCCAAGAGAAGACAGAACCTAAGTCATATTCATACAACAGCCTCTCAGCAAAAATAAAGAGCTAAGGTTGTTTATTGGTGTAGTATTCATAATAGCTAAGAAATGGAATCAGCTGAGAAGTCCATAAACAAATGAATGGACTCAGAAAATGTGGTACATATACACAATGAAACTTTATTCAAACTTAAATAAAACTGAGAACATGATATTTGCAGAAAAATGTATGGAACTGGAAATTATGTTAAGCAAAACAAGCCACACTCAGAAAGACAAATACTATACATATGTTTATTCTCATATGTTGACCCTGGATTTTAATCTTTTAAAATATTTTACTTGTTTCTTTGAGAGAAAGAGAGAGTGAATGCTCATGGACACGCTACAGTCTCTTGCCACTGCAAATGAACTCCAGATGCATGTACTACTTTGTGCATCTGGCTTTACATGGGTAGTGGGGGACCAAATCTGAGCTGGCAGGCTTTGTAAGCAAGTATCTTTAACCACTAAGACAGGTCCCCAGCCTATAACATTTAATTTGTGTGTATGTGTGTGTGAAGTAAAAAGAGGACCCTGAGAGAGGAAGAAGAAATACTAAGTGAAGGGAGAAACAAAACAATATATAATAATAATTAATGATAGTAATAATAACAATGTAGTAGAACACTTGTGACATGAAAGCAAAAGGGAGCTATCGGGTGGAAGAAGGGGAACTGCAGAGGGTTTGGGGACGAAGAAGAGAAGCGGGAAAGATATATGTGAACACGGTATTTCTGAAAGTGCCATAATAAAACCCATTACTTGTTACACTATTTTCAAAACTAAAAAAAAAATAAAATGAACAGCTGGGTGTGGTGGTGCACGCCTTTAATCCCAGCACTTGGGAGGCAGAGGTAGGAGGACTGTCGTGAGTTCAAGGCCACCCTGAGATGACATAGTAAATTCCAGGTCAGCCTGAGCTACAAAGAGACCCTACCTCAAAACAAACAAACAAATAAATAAATAAAATGAATATTATTTACAAAAAAAAATGAACGATTACCACACCTACAAGTTCTCATGTTTTCAATTCCTAAATTCAGTCTTTGAGCTCTTCCATCTTCAATTCTTCTTCAAAGAGGAATTTAATGTAATCTAAATTTAATGGGTAATAAAATCTCACCTTTATTGATTATCCTGAAAATTAATTTTACAGCAATGTTAGATGCTCTTAAGATATCATAACAAGAAGAGCCTGGGTTCACAAAGTGGCCTATGGATCTGCTGTTCATTTACATTGGCAAGATACCCTGGCATGCCCATTCCTTCTCTCTCATTTTAATTTTTTCACTCTCTCTCCACCCCTCTTTCTGCTTGCAATAAATAAATAAAGTATCAAAAAAATATTGGTGTGGTGCTGCACACCATTAATCCCAACACTAGGGCGGCAGAGGTAGGAGGAGCACTGTAAACTCAAGGCCAGCCTGGGACAACAGTGACTTCTGGGTGAACCTGAGCTAGAGTGAGACCTTACCTTGAAACCCTCCCACACCACAAGAAGTGTTCATAGCAAGAGAAGAGATTCAAATCTTATAAGCAATGTTGTGAAGGAAAAATTGGAGATTTGAGCAAGTATAAGAAGTTAAAACGCACATTGTTATTTTTCTCCAAAGTCATTTGTGGAGTTTGCAACTAGGTAGATTACAATATATGATAAACTATGTCAAAGAAGAAGTAGCATTAGAAGGAAAATTAGACAGCTATAGACTGGACTTTCCCAGCAATCAGCTCTTACAGGATCATCCAGTTGAGCAACTGTTCATGCCCAAAAGTACCTTCACAAGACCTAAAGAAATCAAGTCGGAGCCCATAGCTGCAAACTTTAGCATGGTCATAAAAATAAGTGCATTGAAGAAGAAATAAGTCAGCTTTTTTAAACCACTTCCCCCACTCACTCCAAGCACTATAGTCAGTACAGAGATACTGCCCACTTGAAATGCTTATCAGCTCACCATAGTGAAACCCAGTACTAGGAAGACCTCCCTTCTCCTACTCTCAGGCCAGTGCCTATAGACAGAGATTCTGACCAACTATGACCCTAGTGGCAAAGGGACTGTTTCCCCTCTACTCTCCCACCTTCAAGCAGCATGGAGAAAGACTATCTGCTGGTAACTAGGTCATGGAAGGAAGCACAGGACTTTGAAATTATTCCAGGCCAGTAAAAGTTAAAAGGGAGCAGCAATCTTATGGAGAGACTCTGGGAAAGCACGCTCGTGCCCAGCTTCACTCAGACTGATTTTTATTTATTTATTTTTTGGCCTGTATCCCTTTCATCAGGTTTCAGCAATCTCATGTCTCAAATATATCAGGTCATCCCAGCAGGTGCCAGGGCACAGCCATGTGGGCCTTGGTTCTGCCTTTGTGGTGCATTGGTGTTGGGAATTGTGGGATCTAGGCAAGACACAGAATTATGGCATCGATTGCTACAGAACCATCCAGAAGTTTCAGTATGACTGAAGTTTTTTATCATCCTGGGAGAAGAAAAAGGATATAGTTTTTAGGTTGTTACATTAGATCCCAGGGACATTTCCTTCAAGCTGAAGCCAAGTGTCAGGCAGATCCATGCAATACCTCATCACAAGCCACTGACTATAGAAATGACCTTTTCAGGCCCCAGGTCAAGGAGAGTGGAAACTGACTACCATATAGAGACATTTTTGTTGTACATCCCCATCATTCTTCAAGTGCAGAATTGGGACAACTGTGGACATAGGACATCCTGTAGGGTCAACACACCCATCACCAAATCATGGTAAACTCAGAATATCAACTGATGCTGAGGTAGTAGAAGGCTCACAGATTCAGAGAAAATAAGCAACCTACTTAGAATTTATGGGATGTAGCCACTAACAGAGATAAATTATGAAGGCAGAAATGAACCCTTAAGTCTTCAGTATGCCGACAGATATTGCCCTACACCACAATCAAAGTGACAATTTAATTTTCTCCTTCCCATTTTGGAGTCCCTTTTTCTCCCCTTCCATCTTGCCTTCTTGTCCTGGTAAGCATTCTGGAACTATATTAAATTAATAAAGTGGTGAAAGTGGGCATTTTTTCTTCCTCCACATCTTAAATTGTCACTTTTCACAGATGGCATGATTATATATAGGAAACCCCAAAGATTCCACCAATACTCTTAGAACTAATAAATAAGTTCAGTTAAATAGTTAAGTTATATAACATGTGTTGCAGTCAAGTTCACATTACTGGTAGAATTAACTCAACCAAGAGTAGTTTGTGGGGAAAAAAGAGGTTTATTTTGGCTTACAGGCTTGAGGGGATATTCAATGATGGTAAGGAAAATGATGGCATGAGCAGAGGGTGTATACCATCACCTAGCCGACATCAGGTAGACAACAGGAACAGGAGAATGTGCATGGAGAATCTGGCTATAGCACTCATAAGTCTACCCCTGACAATGCACTGCCTCCAAGAGGCATTAATTCCCAAATTCCCATAAACTGGGAACCTAGCATTAAGAACACTTAAGTTTGTGAGTGACACCTTAATCAAACCACCATATTCTGTCCCTGGTCCCCATAAACTGATAACCATCCATGATGTAAAATGCAATGCATTCAGTCCAACTTTTTTGTTTGTTTTGTTTTCCAAGGTAGGGTCTCACTGTGGTCCAGGCTGACCTGGAATTAACTGTGTAGTTATGGAGTCTCTGGGTGGCCTTTGAGGTCATGGTGATCCTCCTACCTCTGCCTCCCAAGTGCTGGGATTAAAGGTGTGTTCCACCATGCCTGGTAAGTTAAACTTTTAAAAAAATCAATCCCAATGATGTTCAAAATTTCCCATAGTTCAAGATCTTTTAACAGAGCTATAATACCAAAAAATACCCCCAAAACCCATAATGGCACAGAATAAACTTTTATACTACAAAAGATGGAATTGGACATAGCAAAGAAATATTCAACCAATACAAGATTTAATACAACCAGGACAAACATCAAACTCTGTAGCTTCAAGTTCAACAACTCTAGTCAGTGTCAAATCTCCAAGTTCAATGATTCTAATCAGCAACAAATCTCTGGAGTTCTAATTCCACCCCTCCAGCTAGGCTACATGCAGTCCAGGAAAACTGCATCGGGGGCTGGCAACTTTTCTTAGCAGCTATTTCATGGTTTCCTCATCTCCTCTGGGTCTCTACTGCAAACCATGGTCCATCCTCTCAGCTCCATAAGGTCTCCATGTAGGCATCCAGCAAGTCTGCTCACAGTGCCTATGGCCCTTTCCAAAACACAAGACTGCATTGCAAACTCAATGACCCTTTCTTTCCTGAATTTGTTATACTCCACAGTACCAGGTGGGCTGCCAGTTTGTTAATCCAGGGGGGAATAAAGCAGACTTTGAATAACATGACACTTCTTGACCATTCAGGTCCCTTCAAAAGATTGCATTCTTTCTGTTGTCACAATGCAGATCAGCTGGCCCAATCTCAATAGCTGTAATTTCTCATATAATTGCAGCTGAACAGGTAAAAGTTTCAGCCCAAAGATTTCTCTGTACCATATCTCTCTGCACACATCAGCCTTTTCTATGCACTGTAACACTGCAGAAGTTCTCAGGATGCAGGAATAATAGCAAACCTCTCACATAAACTGCTTCTAGCCCAGTCCAAGCAAAGCTCTCTCTCACCCTCATAAGCTAAACCTCACAGTCCATAGTTCTTACTACATTTGGGTCTTTTAACTCTGAACAGAACAGTCCATCAAGCTGTACTTACAGCACTGCAAGTCATCTCTTAGGCCAAGGTTTCAAATCCTTCCACATTCCTCTTGAAAATCAGCTCCAAAAGGTCAAAGCCACACTGTCAGGTGTCTAGCAGCAATCCCTCTTCTCAGTACCGCTTTACTGCTGCAGTCAGGTTTGCATTGCTGGTAGAAAACACCCAACCAAGAGTAGCTTATGGGAAAAAAGAGGTTTATTTTGGCTTACAGGCTCGAGGAGATGCTCCACAATGGCAAGGGAAATGATGGCATGAGCAGAGGGTGGACATCACCCCTGCCCAACATCAGGGGCACAATAGGAACAGGAGAGTATGCCATGGGGAAACTAGCTATAATACCCATAACACCACCCACAAGCCTGCCCCCATCAATACACCTCCTCCAAGAGGCATTAATTCCCAAATCTCTATCAGCTGAGAACCTAGCATTCAGATCTCCTAAGTTTATGGGGGACACCTGAATCAAACTACCTTGATATGGAAATAGATAGAATTTTTCTATACTTGTAGTGAATGTCTGAAAGAAATCAAGAAACTAATTCTACTTAAATTAGTTATAGTCTTTTAGTTATAGTCTATAGTCTATAGTCAGCAATGTGGGGGAAAATATTGGCAAGCTTTATAACAAGGGGTTAATATCTATACTAAATAAAGAATTGTAGAAATTTAATAATAAAAAAATTCAATTTACAAGTTGGTGGTATACCTAAACACATCTTATGCAAAAGCACACACAGGGCTAATCTAGAATGCTGATTAGTGCTATGATAACTACTGAAGGCAATGGCTACCAACATCATGGGCAATGAAAGCTATAACAAAAAGATTTATGAAAAAAATTGAAGAGGATAGAAAAGGTGCAAAGAGTCCTATATTCATGGACCAGAAGTAGCAGTACTCTTACAATGTCTGAAAAACCAGTAATCAATAGACTCAATACAATCCATAGCAAAACTATGGTATTGTTCATAAAACTAGAAAATAAACCTAAAAATCATATAGAACTACACATCCATACAAAATCTTGGGCAAAAATTATAAACCAGGAGATGCGCATTATCTGATTTCAAAAGAAGCCTGAAAGATAAAGTTAACATAAACAGCAATATGTGGCATAAAATAAACACATAGATTAAAGGGGTTGGAAATTAAATCAGTTTACCAAACTATCTTTGACAAAGTACTAAGGAATGTGCACTGGGGAAATTATCATCTCTTCTATAACTGGTTCTGGGGAAACTATAAATCCTTGTACTAAAGCATAGAATAAAGTCATTCATTCTTCTTACACGAACAATCAAATATGTGTTGATGACTGAAATATAATATTGAAACTCAGAACTTTGCAAAGAAAACATGCAGAAAATGCTTGCACTGGGTTGGGAACGAGATTTGTGGATAAGACTCCAACAGCACAGGGGGATAAAAAGCAAAAAGAATATATATATGTATACACACACACACACACACACACACACACACACACATGCGGTATGATGACATCATGCTAGAATCATCTACAGAGCACAGGAAACAACCAGAATTGAAGAGACCACCAGCAAAGTGGGAAAAAATATTGGCAAGCTTTATAACAAGCAGTTAATACCCACACTATATAAAGAATCATAGAAATTCAATAATAAAAAACAATTCAATTTACAGGTTAGTGGTAGATCTAAATACACCTTATGCAAAAGCACACAGAGGATTAATCTAGAGTACTGAGCAGTGCTATGAAAGCTACTGAAGGCAATGGCTACCAGCATCGTGAACAAGCCTGAGGGGATCCTGTAAGCTATAAAATCAACCAGACAACAAGATCCATATATCTATGCAATAGTGGCACTCAGCCTATGTGGGAAATCAACAGCTCTCTGATTGGATATGAGGCCTGCTCAATGGGAGAGAATTTATACCTGGTACTAAGAACCAAGTTAGAATCCTATGGATAGAAAGTTGTAGACTACAGAGAGAACTTCTCACTGGTCTTTGGCTAAAAAGAGTGACTATACCCATCAACATGTTTCTTAAATAATTATTCTTATCCCCCCCTTATCCTCTTTAATCCATGCTGCTCTCGCTCTTGGTTGGAGAATATATTATTTTCTTTTACACATAGCAGTGAAAACCAGGAAGAACCAAGATCCATCAATACAAGAAAATTATAGCAAACTGCTTAGCATGAGACCTGTGGTGGTTTGATTCAGGTGTCCCCCATAAACTTAGGTGTTCTGAATGCTAGGTTCCCAGCTGATGGAGATTTGGGAATTAATGCCTCCTGGAGGGAGTGTATTGTTGGGGGCCGGCTTATGGGTATTAAAGCCAGTTTCCCCTTGCCAGTGTTTGGCACACCCTCCTGTTGCTGTGGTCCACCTTCTGTTGGCCAGGGGGTGATGTCCACCCTTTGCTCATGCCATCGTTTTTCCCTGCCACCATGGAGCTTCCCCTCGAGCCTGTAAGCCAAAATAAATCTCTTTTTCCCTGAAGCTGCTCTTGGTTGGGTGATTTCTACCAGCAATGCGAACTGGACTGCAACAAGACCATTTTTCAGGGCCCAGGAGAACTTATAGAAGAAGAGATGATTTAAACATTAGTGTCACCTCGCTGCTAGCCTGAGAGCCAGCTCCAGGGAGATGGCAATAGACACAGAACACTGAAACTCATCAAAGAAGAAATCTGGATATTGCAGAGAGCTCAACTCTAAATCATACCTATACTATACCAGTCCTGTCTCAGGAACATTGCAGAAGAGAGAGTGGAAAGATTATAAGAGCCAAAGGATAGGACTATATTCCTCATAGACTCTATTCCTCATAGAATCTGACTGCTTCATTCATGACCTCATAGTAAGCACCAACAACCCCACTGAGGTGGTGGGTAAGTGGAACCAGGATGGGGGAGAATGGATACAAGAGTAGAACCTGATGGTAACGTAAACAACACATGATTTGTTCATAAGTTCATGATTCAATATAAATGCTTAACATTGGAAATCATCATGGTAATTCAAAGTAAAACCACAATGATATATCACTTCAATCCAGTTAGGATGGTTGTTTTTAAAATGTCAAAAGATAGTAAGTTTTGACAAGATCTAGAAAAAAAGAATCCTTGTACACTATCTTTGAGAAGGAAATTTAGTACAAGTATGTAGGTTCCTAAAATAATTGAAAATAGAATGATTATATGATCTGGCCAACTTGATACTTATTATATATCTAGAGGACATAGACACAGAATGGGAGTGACCTAAATGTTCATCAACTGATAAATGGATCAAGAATGTAAAAAAAAAATGTTCAAAGAAATACCATTTACCCACAAATGGGATGAAATTCTGTCAGTTGAAGCAACAGTAACATAACTGAAAATTTTAATGGTGAGTGTGAAAGAAAATGCTGATCTCCTAGAAACTGAGAAAGAAAGTAGTGCTAACCAGAGGCTGGAGTGAGTGGTGGGGAGGTAGGCATTGGAGAAGGTTGATCAGCAAGTGCTGCGTTATAGTCAGACAGGAGAACTAAATTCTGGTCTTCTGCAGAATGAGGTATGCACAGATAACCATATTGAGCTGTATATTTGAAGAAGGTAGAAGGTATTTTGAATGATACCACCACAGAATAAATGATAAATGTTCAAGGACATAAACACCCTTACTCTGATTTGAACATCACATGACTTACACATGTATGAAAACATCATATGATGTTCCTAAATATGTTTCAATTAAGAAAAGGAATAATATTTTAAAGTGATAAAAAGAAATAATCAATAATAAATTGTAAAGCATATTCCACTGCTCTGTCTCCAAAACTCCAGAGGAAATTAACCTTGTTTTCCACATGAAAACATGTAGTAAATACATTATTCTATGAGTTATGCTGGAGATGTATGAAACCAAGCTCAGCTACTCATAATGCCACAAGAAACAGTGTTTTCTGTTCATTGGTGCCTCCCAAAGCTGCCTGAAGAGAGAGCTACTTTCTGCCTAGAATATAAGCAATGAATTGGGGGTGGAGAGTATGGAACACTTTCCAACCCACTGGTAAAATATATGGAAACAAGTGCTTAGGGAGAGAGTTATTTAATAAATACATGACAGTATTTCTTTTTACTTTTCTTTCTTCCTTCCTTCCATTCTTTCTTTTTTTATGTTTTTTTTTTTTTGAGGTAGGGTATCACTGTAGCCCAGGCTGACCTAGAATTCACTATGTAGTCGCAGGCTGGCCTCAAACTCTTGGTGATACTCCCACATCTGCTTCCAGATTGCTGGGATTAAAGGTATGAGCCATCATGTCTGGCTATGACAGTATTTCTTGCTGTTGACTCTAGAGTGTTTAAATAAGATTTCAACTCAGATTTTTAAAATTCTAGCAAACTTAAAGACAAAAGGTTTTTCTATTGATTGACTATATTCTTGATTTAATTTTACATGGTATATCTTCCTGAGAACAGAAGCGTTATAAACATGTACAGAAGAAGCCAACATTCGAATAATTGTAGAATAAGCCAAACTTTGAGTTTAAGGTCTGACAAATCAGAAATATATTTAAGAGTTAAAAACAAAGGTTACAAATACCTTACATGAACAGAAATCCCAAGGATTAGTGGAACCAAAATGCTATGGGTCAAAATGACAAACTAAGGTTCAAGATTGTAACAGATCCCAAAGAGATGGTAGGGTTAAAGGGCACCCCTCTTGGATACTTTGGTAGAGAGGCATGATTACTAATAAGAGCAAAGTATAACTAAATTTATAGAGAAATAGAATTGTGGATTGTCATAAATGAGAGCACAAGATGTCAAACATTAAAAAAGGCAGCAAATGGTTTTTGAGTGAAAGTCTTTCTGCCTGTTGGTGTCTCCCCTCTGAGTCACTCTTTTTTGTTGTTGTTGTTTGTTTTGTTTTTGGCTTGTATACATATGTATAATATATGTGTATTTTTACGTATATTTCCACATGTGTGTGCATGTGTGTGGAAACCAGTGTGAACATTAGGTGGCTTCTTTAGTCATTCTCCACCTTATTTATTGGGGCAGGTTCTGTCACTGAACCCAAAGCTCATAAGTTCAGCCAGGTTAGCTAGCTAGTTTGTCCTGGAGACCAACCTATGTCCACCTCCTAAGAGGTGGAATTATAAGCACATGAGGCTATACCTGGTGTTTTATGAGAGTGCTGAAGACTTGGATTTAGGCCCTCAAATTTGTTCAGTAAAGCCCCATGAATTAATATATTTTTTTATTCCACCTATTCACACCACAGTAACAGAGCTCCCATGTCTATACATCACCACATATTTTACTACATTTGGTTATAAGTTGCCTTTTGTTTGATTCTTCCAATTCCTTAATCCCCAAGTTCAGCAGAGATTCTTTGGATATTAGAGTCTAACTATGAATTCTGGGTTTGGAAACATGTTATTTTTTCTTGACTATTGTCCATTGGATTTTGTTTTTAGCAGCTCAATATTTTTCATAAAGGGGTGCACCTGTACTCTACTCTTGACAATCCCCCTCCTGTTTCTCACCTAAAGCTAGAGTCTACCTTTCCCAGAGCATGCTTCAAAACCAATGTGGATAGTTACCTAGGCTTTGAGGACATGGGACAAGCCCCCACTATTGTTTAATCTGATGTTGACAAATACTTATGATGGTAATGGTGGTGATGATGATAACTGTGATGATGCTGACAGCCATATCTCAGAATTTAGACACTGTGCTAAGAGCTTTTCATGAAGTCCCAAATTCCTTCCTTACAAAGGCCCAGAGAGGTAAGTATGACATGCCAATGTCACAGATATGGAAAATATTTGCCCCAAATCACATAAGTAATAATCCCGATTACAATCCAGGCATCTGTGTATGGCACCCACAATTTTTAACTAGGGTACAGGATCCCAGCAGAAGTAGAAGAAAACTTAACTTGCTGTTCACTCACTAAGTGACCTAGATTTCTAAAATTAACCCAGAGTTAATAAAATTGGTCCCAGAACCTAGGTACTAAAACTTCAAGAAACAACTAGATATGTTAGCCCTAGATTTATCTCACTTGATTCACCAATTTCTGTTGACTAGAAACAATGGAAAGGCTATTGGTTAATTTACCAGAAGCTTTGTGGCATATATCAGTGATGTGGAAAAATACTAACCATCTCACAGAAGATAGTGTGTGAGAGGCTTGCTAGAAGTGAACAGCCCTGCTTCCTGAACAGCCACAACACTGTTTCAGCATGCTGGGAACTAGGAACATGAGTGAAAGTGATATTTGTGACTCATTTGAATTGTGCCTCAACCTGAGTGATGTAGACTTGCTCTCTCTGCCTGTCAAGCATTTCTCCTGGTTATGTGGCTGCAAGAGCAAAACCCCAAAAGGACTGGAGGACATGATGCGAGGAAGTTGTTCCAAGGTCAGAGTTTCTCAGACAACAGCCCAATTTACATAGAGCTGTGACAAGAGTAAAAAAGTAAATATAAACTATATAAATCTAAATACATAAATATATATAATATAAATATATAAAATATAAATGTCTTTCTTTTTATGTGGATGATGTTTGAATACATATGTGTATGATTCATGTTAATAAGTGCTGGTGGGCATGGGTGGAGGTCAGAGCACAACTTTCATATCTGCATGAATGTAAAGTCTCCCTGTCATATCTGCTTTCATCAAGCTTGCTGGCTCATGAGCATCATGGAGATTCTCATATCTCTCAGCAGGCACACTGGGCTTAAGAACCCACTGCAGTTGTCAGCTTTAATGTGGTGTCTAGGGATCCAAACTGAGGTATTCAATCTTGTTGAGTGAGCACTTTATTCATTAGCTATCTCCCCATTTCCCTTTTCCTCCCTCCCTATCTACCTTCCTTCCTTTCTCTCCTTCCTTTTCCCTCTCTCTCCCTTCCTTCCTTCCTTTCTTTTTTCTTTCTTTCATTTTGCCTTTTCTTCTTTCTGTGTGAGGTAAAAAGACTAATTTACTCACTAAAGCTCACTAAAGTAGCCAATGTAATTTACCCTAACTAATACAGATAGAATATCAAGGGGTTCATTAGTGCAAACACATAGGACCATTCCTTGAATAAACCTGTATTTTTCTGTTTGGGTCATTTTCTGCTTCAGTCTTGAGTATCCAGTTTCTTAAAGATTAAAAATAAAAAGTAATAATTAAAATCACCAAGTTTGGAACATATGATCCACCAAAGCAATGGTGGTGTCTGACCCCAGATCACAGCTCCCTGCCTAACATATCACTCCTACTGCTTATTATTTTTTTTTTAATTTTTTATTTATTTATTTGAGAGCGACAGACACAGAGAGAAAGTCAGATAGAGGGAGAGAGAGAGAATGGGCTCGCCAGGGCTTCCAGCCTCTGCAAACGAACTCCAGACTCGCGCGCCCCTTGTGCATCTGGCTAACGTGGGACCTGGGGAACCGAGCCTCGAACCGGGGTCCTTAGGCTTCACAGGCAAGTGCTTAACCGCTAAGCCATCTCTCCAGCCCCTGCTTATTATTTTTACAGATGAAGTTTGAAGACCCAATTGATCTAGGACAGCCTATGATTGAACAACTGAATAAGGACATAGGTGGGCAACTTGCTCATACCTAAGGTATTATGTGCATTAATGATAAAAATCACAGGGAAAAGTGGCTGCATCACCACACTCTATGGATTGACACACAAACCCAGGAGCCAGGGATGAAAAGATAAGAATAAAGTTTGATCTTGTATCCATAGAAGTTCTCTTGCAAATTGCATACTAAAGAAAGTTCAGAAATCAGACAGGATGAACATAGAACTTTTAAGAATGAAAGAGGAACACCTCTATTAAGTCTGATGAAGCAAATGCATCCTGAGATTCTTACGATTTAACAATTGTCACACCTAGATTTTTCCCTTATGAAAGTCAAGAGTTCTAATGGTAAAGGAAGAAATGGAAAGAGAGATAGACAGAGAATGATAGAGAATGAGTATGGAGTGGCAGACACAGAGAGCAACAAAGACTATCCTACCATTTACAATTGTTTTAGTCACTATTCTTTGCTATATTTTTAAGATGATTTAGTCACAATGGGAAAGAAAAGCTATTTACTTGCTTTTAGCCACAAAGAATAATGTCTCTTTCTAAATTTAGAAATGAATGCAAGCAAGTCAGTTGTATGATGTAAGTCATTTCCCAGGCAAATAAATATCTATGAGTAGAATAAAGCCTTTTATATTTCTTGATGAGTGCATTTCCTTACTCCAATATTAGAATCAATGATTGAGCCACCAAAGACTTACAGGGTAATACTTAAGTGAGCAAAAGACACATTATCTATGTTTAGTTGTACTATGAAAGGGGACATTTGGACGCATAAGGGGCATAATTGCAACTTCAAAAAACAAGAGAGCTAAAGTTTCAAGAAAATAATGACAAATTTAAGCTATAATTGGCAATCATGCCTCACACTAGTGCATTTATAACAGAGACCCAAAAGTGTTGACCTGACATTTGCTTTATAATTTGTGACAGGTGTACAGGGGTCGATGAAAGAGCATATTAAATATCATAAGGGCAGGAGCAATCAGCAAATTTGAAGGTTTCATTGACTTACTATCAATATCTTGTTATTTGCTTATCTCAGTCCCAGCTGCCAAAAGAAGATGTGCTTATTCTTCCTAACATTTACCATTTACTTGGCCGGTTGGGCATATAAAATTCCCTGTCATATCATCCTATGAGTAAACAGCAATGCCCCTTACTAATGATGGTGTTCATATTGTTTTAAGACAATTTCATTGCATAATGGGCAATTTATACATGTTGGACTATATATGTGTACAAACAGTGTGATGTTTGGCTGGAAGTGTTTACATTTGTAACTGTTTTCTGATCTGGCTCCCCCAGATTGTTTCTTCAGATACTCACCATCACTTCAGCAGTCCCACTTGAGAGCTTTTTTTTTTTTTTCAGTAGTATCACATAATTCCATTTCTTTGATGCCTGTAGAGCTTAAGTTGATAATCTTTATATACATTATTGTATATTCAGATTTTCTTTCTATGATGAGCCTATTTATGTCCTCTGCCTTTTTTAATTATTAAATTATTATATTTATTGAGGGAAGTCCAGAGCCAATGACACCCATGTGGCTAGAGATCTTATGTGGAGGACATGAAAAAAAAAGCATAGAAAGAGAAAATGAAATTCAAGGGGCTCCTGCCATGTGGGAGGAGCCTTTGTGGAGACTAAGGCCTAGGGGGCCCTCCCAGCTGGGCTCAGGTCCAGCTAAGGGAAATACTCACCCACAGCTAGAAGTTCCCAAGTGATCAGAGAGCCTGTGTTCCCCTTGCAAAGATATTTATGACCTTATAGTGGTGGGCTGTCTTCCAGTTCAGGTGAATCAGAGTGCCAGCTGGATGGTTAGGGCTAGGGGCTGTCTCAGGAAAAGGTTAGCTCTGACACCAAGTTCTGGGGCCTGAGCTTGACCAACCACAACATTTAAATCCTCTGCAAGATCTCCCTGTCAGGTGTGGTCCTTATTGTGAAGAAAAATCAAATCAAAACAAAACAAAAAAACAGGTCTGGGGAACTAGGCAAGAGAGATAAGAAATCAGATCTTCTTTGATTTCTAGCAGGTGCAAACTTTCCTGCCCTTTTTACCTTCAGTGGTCCAGTCACCCTAACCCTACTCCCTCATCTCCCCCTCTCATGGCAAAACAGTCTAACTGCTGTTAGAGGACAAGGGGTGATTAAATCAGAACATGAACTCTTTCCTGCTGAATGCAGCACAAAGTTGTGGCAGTTAGAGAGTCTCTCCCAGAGCTGGGAACTATTCTATAGGATACCAGAAGTATATTGATGGAGTTCAGGAAGATAGTCTTGGAATAAAATGTTAGGGAGAAAGAATAAAAGTAAGGAGTGAATGAGAATGAGCACACAGCAAACTGCTGACCTTCAGTGTTATCTATCCTTCTTGTGCATTTATGGGCCTTGGGGAACATTCAAGGAATCCCAGGTAGATGGAGTTGGATTGTCCCAAGACAATCTGAGAATGAGCTGGCTGAGATTTTTTTCCAGAACTGTTCATTGAATGACATAGTAGTATATGGCATGGCCTGAGTCTGTTTCTGTATGGCATGTAAAACAGATGAGATATTAGCAGAGTTATTAGGAACACATATACAACATTTAATTTTGATAATAGCCTTCCAGAGTATAGCTTTCTAGATTTGTTCTGGGGGTAGCCAGGGCCAAATGTTGGTTCTATAGAGCCACTGGTTGGCATTAAAGGCTGTACAAATATATTTTTGGTTTCAGGACTTATTTAAGGATGCCCTGGCACAAGTTAGAAGAGATTTACCATTGCTACCAGTATAAGAAAATCTTTTGAATTAAGTGACCTTTGGTCAGACATATACATACTCTCTCTGTCTCTCTCTCTCTCATATATGCATATATATATTCTAAATTTGAAAATAACCCTTTTTACATTTTTTACATCAATGGTTGATTTTCCTTATTATAGAATTAGTAGTATTAGAAATGGGAACAGCATGTATTAAGGTCTTATTTGTTTTCCCTCTTGAAAAGCTCTCATTGCATTACCTAATAGACCATTCATATATTTGATATATCCCTTAATCTTTGGTTATACATTTCTTTCTGAGTGTTTAAGACCAAGCAAATAGCCAAAATTTAATCAAGGATTAATTTTGAAGGTCACAAGTATTATAAAAATAAAATTAGTTATTCCCTTACTGGGCATTTATCCTAAAAACTCCTCATCTCAGTTCAGAGATATTTGCTCAATCATGTTTATAGCTGCTTAATTCATAATAGATAAGAACTGGAATCAACCCAGATGCCCATCATTGGACAAATGGATAACCAATATGTGGTATATCTACATGATGGAATTCTACTCAGCAGTAAGAAAAAATGATATAATGACATTTGTAGAGAAATGGTATAACTCAGAACAGATCATTCTAAGCTAACTCACACAAAAACAGAAAGACAATTGTTGCATGGTCTCACTTATCTGTGGTTCCAACCTCAATCAGCCCGAGTTGCTGATGGTAATACCTGAATGGCATCTAAAGGCTTGGGAAATAGGGAGGGTACAGCTTGGGGAAAGGGGAAGGGAGGGGGAGGAACACAAAACTGAACCAAAATTGAACTGGTACCATAGAATTCTATATCATAGAACCCTCAAGAGAATGTTAGGGGAGCACCTGAATTGAAGGACCCTGGAGAGGGTGAGATGAAGCCTAACCTTAAATTTCTCCTGTTTCTCTTTCTTCTCTTTTTCTTTTCCCTTGGCACTAGTCTGTAACTCCCTGTACCAAGATGTGGTTTACATTCATAATGAGCTGTTGATTAGAGAGACCTACTAAATCTCCAAAAACAAACATGACAGACTTCTGTCAAAGCACTTGATTACTCACCAGTAGGGGTAATACCCTACTGTAAAAATACCATACACTGTTGGCATAGACCATGGAGAAACCTGGTTGGAATCCGGAGGAGAACCAGTCCGAGACAATTAGCCTATCTAGTGCTGGAAGGCTCTACATGAGCTACCAGTGGAAAGTGACCAACATCTGTCCAACCAACTCAAAGTCTAAGTAACTCAGAAGCAATCAACCTGATGTGATGCTCACACAAGTGCAATAGTCATACACAGCCATGGTGGGTTACCAAATGCTCTTGGATTGGCTAAGGGATCCACTCATTGGAAAAGAAACCATATCTGGAACAGGGAAACAAGTTAGAATCATATCCAGATAATTCTGCTTTCCATTGTCAAGATCCCACTAACCTTGGGTAGAAGAAGGTCTACACCCTTTAAATTCACTCTAAATTAATAATGGTTATCCCATTTAACTGTCACTGACTTTATTCTCCATTGGAGAATCTGCTTCTCTTTTTCTATGGGAGCTGGAACTGAGGAGATAAAATTTCCCAGTGCACTCCACCCCAGCCCCAGCTGAAACCACAGAGGAAGTGGGGAAAGGAGCAAGAGTGCTGCTTTGTTGGTGAACCTGTTATCAACACAAGGGTGAAAGAAATAGACACTGAGGACACTCAACACCTACTGAACCAGAGATCCAGAGGCTCCTAAGAGCCCTTCACTGAAGTAGACTTAAAGTGCACCCAACATGGCTAAGGTAATTTTGCAAAAGAGGAGGCAGAAAGATTGTTACAGCCACAAGTTGGGACATTTTTTCACAGAGACATTGACTGTCCCCCACAACTGCCTGCTGCACCCATAATACATGAACCACAATCCCCATGGGGTTGATCTGCATCCCCAATTAGGAGGGCCTCTTCAGAAAAAGGGCAGGGAAGAGGGAAAATATGTACCAACATGTGTTGTTTGCATACTAAAAATGTCTATATCTAATAAAAATAAGTTATAAAAAAGTAAAATGAGTTAGGCTTGATGGCATAGGCCTATTATCCTAGCTACTTGGGGAGTCGAGACAAGAGGATTTCCAATGTAAGGTTCCAATGTGTAGCCTGACCCCACATTTCATGTGAAATTTAAATAATTTGATAAAAATAAGTGCATAGTTTTAATTAGAACCATGCCTGTGATTTTATCTCTTGTTTAGGCTTTAAATAAATAAGATGTGTATAAACTTTTGTTTTGTTTTGTTTTGTTTTGTTTTTTGAGGTAGGGTTTCACTCTAGTTCAGGATAACCTGAAATTCACTATGTAGTCTCAGGGTGGGCTTGACCTCATGGTGATCCTCCTACCCCTGCCTCCATGCCTCCAGAGTGCTGGGATTAAAGGCGTGCACCACCATGCCCAGCTTTGGCTTCTTTATTAATCCAAATAATCTAATAGGTCTCTCCTAAAGCTTATTGATGACATTTGATTTATTTTAAGGTTTTTTGTAGTTTTTGTCTTTAAAAGTCAGATTTAACTAAAGCCTATGGTAAACTTAAATTTTATATAAACAAAGCCATACTTTGTTACATGATAGCATAAATATAATTACTGAATTTATGTTTTAGGTCAACTTCAATTTACACAGAGGATTATTGAAAATCACAAAATTTCCTCTGAGGTGGTGGCTCATAATTTTCCAGGTATTTTAAAAGATTATAATGCCCTGTTACTTAAAGAGAGGTAACTGGCCTGAGTTATAGGCCCATCTGCCTGAAGACAAAAACAAAATTTCTTAATAAAAGCATTTACAAGTGTGTTAGATGTACTGATAAAGATTATCCCCAGAAAGGATGTCATGTTTTGTCTGTATTCATAGACTTGTAACTTCAAAGTGTATTTCATGGAGTTTATTAATAGGAGATATCTCAAATCAGTGAGTTATATGAAATCTATAGGTATATACACTGGTATTATAAAACAAGCCTGGTTGTCAGGAAGAGATTTTTCATGACATAAATACTAAGGATGTTGTAAGTTTTTCTGCTGAGGCTGTTTCTCTACAAACTTCTAACAATGAGGTGGCTAACTCTTTGAAGCTAGACTCGTTGCTTCTTTGTCAGTGGGTATAGGATTAATAAATTTGGTATAGTTTCTTTTAATAATCTTTTAAGAAAGATGGTTAATTATGGGTTGATAATGAAATGATTGAAGGAACTGGGAAGAAATTTTTCAATGTTGGACATAGAAGGCTTGTTAAAAATGTTTTTTTTTAAAAAAGTGGAACTTAGACTAGAATGTTAAAGTGTGTGTGTAAAAAGGATATAAGAGATCTAAAAAGAATAAATTTTGCCTAAAATTAATTTTCTTTTATATGGAATAAAAAAACTAATTTTCATGCTAAATATAGATAAATACCATCCCTAAAATTAAATCTTCTTTCAACTGTTTATAAGCTCTTAAGTATGCTCTAAAAGTTTCCTGTAGGGACATAGACGTAATCAAAATTCAGCTTACATTAGACACGGGTGATGTCCTATGGCAGGTGGGTCACAAAGTCATAAGGACAGATGTTATTCACATTCTTTGGCAGTTTAACCAGGTTAGACATAGGAAAGACCCCATCACTTTGTATACTGCAAATGAGGAAAAAATAAATTTCCTAGGTGAAAGCAAACATTTTCAGAGTAAGATAAGGAATGTCCGGATGCTTAGCTCTCTACTCTGACATTTCATTTTGTTCTTGCTTACTGTTAAATGCTATTTAAAGGCATGGAAATCTGACCTGCGGAAAAAGGGATGGTGCCCTTTTTATCTCAGACCCCATGCAAGTATAAGCCATATGTCCCCCACACCCTGAAACAAAATGGCCAATTCTCTCTGACAAAGAAAAGGGAAAGACAAACAGTATATAATACTGGTTCTCTTTATAGTTCTTCTCTTTTGCACACCTAAAGTTCTATGTTTTAGATGAAAGCTCTCACTAGACAAAAAGGTCAAATAGGTAAACTGAGGCAAAGTATTTGATTAGGTTAAAAACTTCTTACGTAAGAAGCATCAGTGTATATCAATGTAACAACATATATTAGGAAAAATGGTTGAACCTGGAACAGATCATTCTCAGCGAACTTACCCAATCACAGAAAAAAAAAAAAAAAATCAACACATAGTCTCACTCATCTACAACACCTAACCTGAATCTACCCTAGATACCTTATATACCCAGCAAGCACCTCATGGACTAGACAATAGGATGGATGGGGAGGGCAGGGAGGGCATCGAAGGGTGGAAAACAGTAATCTAGACCCAAACGGCAATGGTAACATAAAATTCTACTTCCTAAAAGACAGACCAAATGGCTGAACCTTCACTAGACCCTTACAGGAAACACCTGAACCACAAGACACTGGAGAGGGTAGGATCAAGACTAACCTAAATCTTCTACATCTTCCCTCCCTCCCTCTCCCCCTCTCCCCTCTATCTCTCTCCTCTCTAACTCTTGTATATTAGTTATCTTTTTCCTCAATTTCTTAGTGGACACTGACCTGTAACCCCCACTTCCAGCTTGGGGCTACCACCCACAATGATCTTTTGATCAGAGAAACCTACAAGGTTTCCCAAAACAATCACGGACTTCTGTCAGAGTACTTGATGACCCACCAAAGGCCAGTGGTTAGACCCTATTGCTGAAGACTCCATACGCAGCTGACACATAAAATAGAATGACATGGCTGGAAGCCAGGAGAGAGTCAAATAAATAATCTCATCTATTTCTCTAATATCAACAAAGGGCAGGATCCCTATATTTAAGGTAATTACCTTTAAAACAATACAACAACCTTTTAGTCCCAAACATTTATTGACCAGTGGGGGGGACCCATATCCCAGGCTCCCACAGAGTTGAGAAGGGAAAGCAGTCCCAGGGAACTCCCCCCATTAGGACATCTAAGCCACCAAGATGGGAATAGACAAAATCTGCCCTTGGGCTGGACAGATGACTTAGCAGTTAAGGCTTTTGCCTGCAAAGCGAAAGGACCCAGGTTCTACTCCCCAGGACTCACATAAGCCAGATGCACAAGGTGGTGCATGTGTCTTGAGTTTGTTTACAGTGGTTGGAGGCCCTGGTGCACCCATTCTCTCTCTTTGCCACTTTCTCTCTCTTTCTCAATTAAATAAATAAAAATGTTGTGGTTAAAGGGTTATAAAAACTGTTTTCATGACTCTCAGTAAAGTAAGTTAGGTTCCTCTGTTCACCAAAGTTTTAATTATTGGAGAAACTGAGTCTTAAGATAAAGGTTCACAGATGAAAGTTTAATTTCCAAGGATGAAGTACTCATGCCTAAAGAAATTGTGACTTTAAAGATAGCTTCTGTTTTATTTATGCTAATTCTATTGAATGGTCATCACTAGGTTTAATCACTTTTGGGTTTTTTTTTTTTGTTGTTTTTGTTGTTTTTTGTTTTTTGTTTTTCAAGGTAGGGTCTCACTCTGGTCCAGGCTGACCTGGAATTCACTATGTAGTCTCATGGTGGCCTTGAACTCACAGTGATCCTCCTATCTCTGCCTCTTGAGTGCTGGGATTAAAGGTATGTGCTACCATGCCCGGTTTAATCACTTAGTTTTAAGTGATTTAATTTCAGTCTTTAAAAGCCTTATGCTCCTGTTAGGTAAAATATGTTGGAATAGCTTGCCTAAGATCTATAAGTTTTAAGTTTGGGTAAGACATAAATTATTTTATGTTAATAAAATTTCTATGATACAAAAATCAATTGCTATCAAAATTAAGATAAAAACATTGGTTGTCAAATGGTATTTTCTTTTTCAAAATAGATTTGTCAAGGGCTGTATTAGAGTTTAGCTCTTTTGGCTCAGTAATGACAAAATTCTGGGGACTGGAGGGATAGCTTAGCAATTAAGACATTTGCCCACAAAGCCAAAGGACCCAGGCTTGATTCTCCAGGAGCCATGTTAGCCAGATGCACAAAGGGACACATGCATCTCGGTGTTCGTTTGCAGTGGCTGGAGGCCCTGGCATGCTCTTTTTCTCTTTCTCTTTCTCTGTCAAATAAATGAATAAATATAAAATAAAATAATGACCAGATTCTGCTCTATTATATGTAAAGTAACTGTCTCATTTTTGGCATCTCAAGTCTAATGCTTATAAGAAAATTAACTCTTTTTGTTTATTTTTATTTATATGAAAAAGACAGAGGGAGATAGAGAGAGAGAGAGCAAGAGAGAGAGAGAGAGAAAATGGATGCACCAGGGCCCTTCAGCCACTGCAAATGACTTCCAGATGCATGTGCCCCCTTATGTATCTGGCTAATGTGGCTCCTGGGAAATCGAGCTTTGAACCAGGGTCCTTAGGCTTCACAGGCAAGTGCTTAACCACTAAGCAATCTCTCCAGCCCACAAAATTAACTCTTAAGACATTCCCTACTTTAGGGTACAGCCTAATGCACAAACAATGGTCCTCACCTGAGAGAAATAATTTCAAGCTCTGTGGTTCTGTTTCCAATGTTCCCTGGGTAATTGGTACCCACACAGGTACCTGGACTAATCAAAGATATTTTCAAACACAGGTGCTAAAACTTTATACTGTCTTATTTGTCTTTTTGTTGATAATTTCTAGGTTAAGTTAATTGGTTTAGATTTGTATTGTTTTCAAGACTGGCAACAGGTTCTGTCTATATTTATAACTATTAGATATTTATTATAGGGTAAGTTGTGTCTGCTTTCCATGCCTCAGATATGGTTGCCACAAGATAACCAAATTTTAAAAGGTTTGACAAAATAAGTTTAAGCTCTTGTGCTGTTCTTAAACTAAATTTATTTAAGCAATCAAACATGCTCCATGTGTGCATACATCTAGGTTGGTGTAACTTCCTTTCTAAGTGTATTAATAACCTATGTAGAAGCCAAAGCCAATTTTTGGAATCATCAAGCTAAAAAGGCCAATAATTTGGTTTCTGCTCCCAGGTCATGAGGCTACCAGAGATGATGGGATACTTCTACATGGCCCCCTTGTAAGTCACCTGTCTTCCTGATCTGGGAGGATACCCAGAAACAACAACAAAAAATTTGGTTTACAGTCTGAAACAGGAGAGTCACAACTGAGGAAAAACCAGTCCTTCTGGCTTCCCAAAGAAGGGAAAACTACCTGGCCAGCATGGCCCTGACTCATTCTAACAGGCAGGAAACACTATGGGCTATTTCTGGGTCCCTAATGTCCTCTGACATTTTTATTTACAAGCAGATTGTTTTTACTCTATCAAAAATTTATAAGTTCCCTCCACCCACCATGGATTGAACCCTGACTATTTCTGACTACTCTCTCTTCTATAATGATGTCTTATTTTTTTTTTAAATTTTCTCTATCATCCATGAAAACCTGTTGATGGACCCAATACTGTGCAGGTCTTATGCAGATAACAACAACAGCTATGATATATTGACCACTTTATGTCTGGGAAATAGTGTTCCAAAGCACTCCTCCCAATCCCTTGTGTCTTACATTCTTTCCATCACCTTTTCTGCTATAGACCCTGAAATCTATAACAGAGATGTCTCATTACATGCTGAACACTCAATTCTCACTTCTTCTCAGCTCTCTGATGAGTTTTGAGTCTCCTGAGGTATCACCACCATCTTTTGATAAGAGAGACTTTTCTAACCAAATATAATATATGTGCATAAACATATATTATAAACATAAATATAAGAGACATTTAGAGGGTAATTTAGTGGGTATATTATTCCAATGTAGTGAAACAAAAGTAGTAAGTTCCTCTCTTAATATTTGTGACCCTCTCAATTTTAGGTTTTTAAGTAGGTTTTCAGTTAGGCATGAATTCACTCCCAATGGAGCAGGATGCAAATTCAATTAGCATACAGTTTGTTACCCCCATAACAGACATGCCACTATTGAACTGGTGGGCACAACTTCTCTGGGTGGTCAGTTATGTAGCTTGCAGACTCCTCTGTTGCTTAAGGCTACTGATGACTTTTCTCCTCCAGCAGGCTACACAGCACTTTTCAGTACTACAATACAATACAGTACAATAGCTACTCAGCAAGGAAGAGAATTCCAAGCCAGTTCCAGCTTGATTTCTCACTGTCCTGCAATTGATGTATGTGGTATCATCAGCAATAGTATTTTACTGTCTGGTTCTGGTCGGAAACCAAAATCCATGGCAATAGCTTGCACTGTTCTAAGTATCTCGGTAGGGGGGAGGGAGTATTTCTACCAACAGCTAATTGGGAGACATCTTAACCCTGACACTGAAATTGTTCTGTGACAACCTATATGAAACCTATGGCTTCTGTGATAGCATTTATACCCCTACAGAATACTTCTACCCAAACTTTCTTTTGTTTTTTTTCTGGCAGATTATTTATTAGCAGGGAATTTTCTTTTTAATAATAATTCATAGGATTTGGAGAAATTCAAGCCATTTGTTAATTATATACATTGAAAATATCTTTTCTTAGTTGTGTCTTTTACTTTAATTTAAAAAAGCCTCTGTTCTTGGTTGTTTATTCTATAATATAGTTAACTTTGTTAATTCTTAATTCTTGGATCTATACTTTTGTGCTTGATTATGAAATTCTTCAAATGAATTCATAAGGCTAACTAGAATTAATTTATCTATTGTAAATAATCTATTTATCTTTATTTTCATATTTATATCTAGTTGTCCAGGAACCATTTGTTAATTATCCTATCAATTTCTTATTTAATTATTTCTGTTACATTTTTGATTTTCAAAATACATTTTTATTTACATGTTTTTTTCCTCTTTAAATAGGTTTGTTTCTAGGTTTTTTGTTTCATCTGTTTTCTTTGTGTACAATTATGCCAAAACTGTACTGTCTTAAATACCATAGTATTGAGAACATGTAAGGAAAGTATCGCTTTCTTTTTCTAACTTATCTAGGTTATTTTTCCACATCTTCTGTAATATACTACCTAGAAAATGCTCAATAAGAGTTATGAAATTCCTTGTGGGATTTTAACTAGACTTTCACTTTAAAGATTCAATTATAAATTTATTGAGTCTTTGAAATATTCAACATAATATTTCATGTTGGTTGTTTCAGCCTTAAGTATTTTTATAAAAAAATTTTATTGGTCCAGTTTCAAAAACATTGACATTGGTTCTGAAGGATACTGCTTTGATCATTTGGATATATGATAAACTGCTATTGAGCTTGTGATTGAATACTATTTAGGCATGGGACAGATTTATTTTTACACACACAAAGGTATGGCCATGTGTGCATATGCAATATATATAACTATAGCATAATAAACTTTCATTTAATTGTATTATATTTTCTAAGTCTTTATTATTAGCACATACTGTTAGCATAATACTACAAACATGTTCTCATGCTGAAGCTGTGATTTTAAAATAAATAGTCTAAAGAAATACCTGCCCCTTCTCTTTTGCTATCATACTGTTATATTTTCTTATTTGCAAAATGAGTGTTTAATAGGCATACAGGAGTCCAGGTTTGAAGATGATCTACAAATAAAATATCTAAAATGTTTCCATTGTGTCAAAAGAATGGATCTAGAGGTAAAGAACTCTATCTGATCCATACAGGTAGGAATCTTATATCCCACAAAATTCAGACTCTTTTTGTCTTTATAAAAATAAGGTAATCTTTAAGATTCCATTTCCTTCCACCTGATCTTCAGTAAAAATAGAGAACAAAGACCAAGATGTCAACCTAGTGCCCAGATCCCTTTCCTACAGGAAAGAACCAGTTAACCTTTCTCAGAGCTAAAAGAACATATATTCTAGCTTTTGTTTCATGGTATATTATTTGTAAACTGGCTATAGATACCATGTGGAAGAACTTATATGTTCCCCTTCTCTCCTTTATTTGGCTAAAGTATTAGCAAATCTACTTACCTTACTAATTTATTTTTCCTGATTTTTATTTGCAATACAAAGAAATTGAGGCAATAGGCTTATAGATCAAAATGTGTAGTGACATTACTGAGTTTTGTGTAATATTCATTTTTCTAGAAAATTGAATGTACACTCATTTTTGCTTTAAGATTATTTCTGCAGATTTTCAATTATTTTATAGGCAAATATTCTGCATGTATTCTGTGCACAATGTAATGGCACTCATGAGAACATTGTCATACATATATATTATGGAAACTTTTTCATCTTTGCCCATTCATTTCCTTCTTTTACTCCCTCCCCTACTGGTCCCTTCCCTTCTTCCCACCCCTCTGCTTTTCTGGCATAAATATGTAAGTATGCATACTTAATGATAATATAAATTATATACACATATAGTTTTCTAAACCTGGGGTAAGCATATGAAAGAAAACATGATTTTTTTCACTTCTGTTCCATCCACCATCTTGAAAATAACATAATTTCATACTTGTTTGTGTCTGAATAAAACACCATTGTGTGATTGTATGTAAGTATGTAGATAACACATTCTTTATCCATTTATGTGGGGATTAGCATCTAAGCTGATTTCATATTTTTACTATTGCAAATACTACCACAGTAAGCATGTATGTGCAAATATCAGAGTTTTATGCTGCTCTAGATCCTTTTAGGTATATACCAAGTGCTGGAAAATAGTTTACTTTTAGGTTTTGTAGGAACCACACACTCACTTCCAGAGTACCAGTTTACATTCCAATCAGGACTGTACCACTCTATCATAACCTGCACCTTTTGTCTTTTGTTTTCTTGATGATATCCTTCCTGATTGGGATACAATGGAATCTCAGTGTCATTCTAATTTGTATTTTCCTGATAGATAAGGATGTTAAAATTATTAAAATATTTACATAACTCATATTTCATTTGAAATATTTATTTGCCTATTTATTGATTCGATGATTCGATGATTTTGGTATTTAATTTTCTGAATTTTTTTTTTATATTATAGGTGTTATTAAGCCCCTGTCAGATGTGTAGTTGGCAGAGACTTTTTTCTCCCATTCTGCATGCTGTCCCATCATTCTGTTAAGGGTTTCTTCAGCTGTGCAGAAAATTTTTATTTTATAAATCCTATTTGTCAATTCTTGATGTTATTTCCTGAGTCGTTGGAGTCTTTTCCAGAAAGCCCTTCCCTGTGACAATATCTTGGAATGTTTGCACTATGCTTTCTTTAGCAATTTCAGTTCCAAATTTTACATTAGGTGCTTTTATACATTTTCAATTGATTTTGGTACAAGTTGAGAGCTAGAGTGTCTACTTTCATTCTTCTATGTGTAAATACCCAACTTTACCAGTACCATTTGTTGAAGAAGCTTTCTTTTCTCTAATAAGTTGTTGTTACCTTTGCTGAATAAGAGTTGGCTGTAACTGTGTGGGTTTACTTCAGTGTCCTCTATCCTGCTCCATTAGACTTTTTTTTAACATGAGACTTTTTGACAAGTTTTATGCTAATACCATGTTTTATTATTGTGTTTCTGAGGTATAATTTGAAATTAGGCATTATGGTATTTGCAACATTGTTTTTTTTGGGGGGGGGCTTACTTTGACTACTAATCATTTATCCTTCAGTACAAAATTTAGCATTGTATTGTTTAGTTCTTGGGTGAATATTGTTAGAATTTTCATGAGAATTTCACTGAATTTCCTCTAAAGATCATCTTTTTTGATATTGTGTGAATGTTTGGATTATTTACTTTACTTTTCCTTGCAAAATAGTATTCCAAATTTGTTGCTATAAACAAGTTATGCCCTCTTATCCACTACCATGTAATATTTCTCCATTAATTTAAAATTTTCTTTTTAAAGATTTTTATAATTTTCTTCATTAAGGTCTCATACACCTTTCTGCTAGATTGATAAGTATTTTGTCTGGAGAAGTAGTAAGATTACTACTGTATTTTTAGTTTCGAATTCTACTTTTCATTGCTAGTATATGGGAAGATGATTGACTTTTTTTTTTTTTTTTTTTTGAGGTAGACTCTCACTCTAGCCCAGGCTGACCTGGAATTCACTGTGGAGTCTCAGGGTGGCCTCGAACTCATGGTGATCCACCTACCTCTGCCTCCTGAGTGCTGGGATTAAAGGCATGCGCCACCATGCCCAGCTATGTGATTGACTTTTTAAAAATATTTTTTATTTTTATTTTTATTTATTTATTTGAGAGTGACAGAGAGAGAAAGAGGCAGAGAGAGAGAGAGAGAGAGAGAGAGAGAGAGAGAGAAAGAGAGAGAGAGAGAGAATGGTTGCGCCAGGGCCTCCAACTGCAAACGAACTCCAGATGTGTGTGCCCCCTTGTGCATCTGGCTAACGTGCGTCCTGGGGAACTGAGCCTCAAACCAGGGTCCTTAGGCATCACAGGCAAGCCCTTATCCACTAAGTCATCTCTCCAGCCCATGTGATTGACTTTTATATACTGGCTTTTAAAAACAAATTTTCTGCAATTGCTTATTAATTTCATGAGTTTTTTTTTTTTAAAGATTCTTTGGATTTTTAACAGAAAAAAAATCCTATAATCTAAAACCAAGGATAGCCTTATTTTTTTCATTTTCAATTTATATATAACATTCCCTATTACATGGAGTTATGTCTTCCATGATTTCAGTTACCTGCAGTCAATCATGGTCTGAAAATATTAAATGGAAAGTTACAGAAGTTAATAGCTCACACTAATAGCTCACACTTTAAAAAATTTTCACTATTCTTCGTATGTGGATGAAATTTTATGTTATCTTGCCCCTGTACCATATGATGTGAGTCATCACAGCTTTCTATTTCTTTTCTTTATATATACCATTTTCTTGTTAGTCACATAGTAGCTATGTTGGTCAGAAGGTTGAATGTAATGATACCATAGTGCTTGTGTTCATGCAGTGCGCATTTTACTTAATAGTAAGTCAGGAGAACAAGAATAATCATGAAAGTTTATGTACAACACAGAGAAGTCAGGGCTTCCTTTAGATGAGTAGGAAAAGACAATTAAAATCAAGAAACAGAGACATTATTTATAAAATTTTATCAGTGCATTGTCTTAATTATTCTATTTATTATCAATTGATGTTTACCTCTTACCAGGCTTACTTTATAGATTATAGTTTATCACAGGTACATATTTCTAGAAAAACCAAAATACTTGAATGTGCCATGGTTCTTAGCATCAATAAAGCAGGAATACTGTTGGCTGGGGAGATGGTTCTGTGGTTAAAAGCACTTTCTACTTCCCGTACAAGCATGATTGCCTGAGGAGTTCTGAGAGACCAGTTGAGTTTGATATCCCCTAGGACCAATTTAAACATATAGGCATGGCCACATACGTCTGTAATCCTGATCCTGTGTGTGTGGGGGCAGAGACAAGAGACTCACTGAGACTCAATAACAAATATATACACATGCATACACCACATACACCACCACCACCACACATACACCTATCCTCCCACATAACACATATACATACCATACACACACATGCACTACAAACCCATAATCACAAAAAAAGGGGGGCTACTGGACCCTCTTTTGGCATTTTTTAAGTCTTGGTGCATTTCTAGAAAAATTCTGAAAGTGAGCAGGATCATTTTGTAACTTTTTTCCTGGGCTCAGCAAGGAAGGTTTTAATTTCTCACCACTGATATGTATTAGCTTTTAATTTTTTGGATAAATTCTTATCAAATTCAGAGTCCCCTACCATTCCTATTTTGATAAGTTTTTGTTATTCCTTCTGCTTAAATCTTCTCAGATATTATGGTATTATTTCTTCTTTTAATGTTTCATGTAATTCACCAGTGAAATACCATTTAGGTCTGGTTCTTCCTGTTTTGAAAGGTTAAGTATTGATTCAATTCCTTTGCTAGATTGGATAATTCAGGTTTTGTATTTCTTCATGTGTGATTTTTGGTCTCTCTATCTGGGTTATCAAACTTGTGGGCATAGAGTTAGTAATACTATCTCTTTATTGAATTGTCCTTATTCATGTAATATTTTGTAAAGTTTTAATTGAATTTAAATTCTTAAAATTATATATTAAATGCTATAAATTCTGTTCTAAGTGTTCATTCCATGGTATGTCCCATATTTGTATTTCTAATTAGTTCCAAATATTGCATAATTTACTTAGAGACTTTGTTCTTTGAGCTATGTTATTTAGAATGCATTTTTAATCTCCAAGTATATAGAGCTACTATCTCAAAGAGTTTTGGTTATTTCACTATAGTGTGAGAGCAGAGAGTGTATGATTTCTCTTATTTTAACTTTATCATGGTATAATTTATGGCTTGAAATGTAGTTTATCTTTTTTTTTTTTTTTTTTTTTTTTTTTGGTTTTTCAAGGTAGGGTCTCACTCTAGCCCAAGCTGACCTGGAATTCACTAAGCAGTCTCAGGGTGGCCTGGAACTGAAGGCGATCCTCCTACTTCTGCCTCCTGAGTGCTGGGATTAAAGGCGTTCACCACCATGCCCAGCATTTGAATTGCGGTTTATCTTGATGAATATTACATGACATGTTGAGATGATATGTATTCAGTGACTGTTATATAAAGTAATTAATAAATGCCCAGTACAGTCAGTCTGTTGATGGCATTATTGAGTTATCTTTGTTCTTACTGATTTACTATCTGTAGAATCTGACCACATTTGATAGAGAGATGTTGCAGTCTCCCACAGTGGGTTCATCTCTTTCTCCAAGAAGGTCTATGAGCCTCAAGGATGTTGACAATCTGTTGATAGGCACCATACACACTAAGTATTATAATGCTTATTTTAAGAATTTATCCCTTTCTCATAATATAGTATATAGTTTTCATCTTTCTCTATGTTAACATTTCTAGTTCTGAAGTCAGCTGTGTCTGATACTATGCAACTAATCCCTGTTTCAGCACTGCTAGTCTATGAGCTTCATGTGGACTTTGTAGGCCTGATTTCTTCTTCCTGCCCAAGGTTAGATAAGACAGCAAGAGTGCACTGGAGTTGAGTATTTGCCTTTTTCCACCTGGAAGGCCACAGGGGGCTGGCTTGGGAAATTTTCTTTACTCAAAATCAATTACTATCTGATAAAGCCCCAGTAGTTTAGATTCTAGTTTAATTGTTTCTCCTGAGGGCAAAACTTGTTGAGAATACTAGATTGCTCTGTCATATTTTAGCATGTTTTTTCTTCCCCCCTTTCCTAACAGAAGGAGGAAAATATTATCTGGTCCTCACTGCATGTCAAACACACAGACACTTATGATGCACTCTACCCAAAGGTCTCACCTCAGACTGCTCTGCATTGATCCTCCAGCAATTTATCAATTACACTCATAATATCCTTGCCCTGTCTCTAGTTCCCATGGAAGTTTCTGCACATGAGCTTCTGATTGTGTAATCTGCCTGCTTCTCCAGTTTGGGGAGCAATGATTTGTTTTATGACCTCGATTTTCATATAGCTTATTAGAACAGACGTTTGTTTTTAGTTTGTTCTGTGTCTTAGTTGTTAATATAGAATAGTAACCTTTAAACTGTCAGTTTGAAATTTAGTGTCCCTGATTTTATTTTCTAAAAATTAGACATTCTTTATATAGTTAATAAAATAATAGAATACTATTTTTCTCTTTGGTGTGTGTGTGTGGTACAAGTGATGTGTCTGTGTGAATGTGCAGATGTGCATGCCTCATCTTCACATCTTCACACTTGCAGAAGCCAGAGGAAGATATCAGGTATTCTCTTCTGTCAATCTTCTACATTGTTTACCTGAGACACAGACTCTCACTGAACCGGAAGATTATTGTGAACCCCAGAGTTGCTCCAGTGTCTGTCAACCTCAATGTTGGGATTACAGGCATGTGCAGTATGACAGGATTTGTAACATTTCTCAACAAATTTAATACATGCATGTAATGCAATTTGATCATAATTCCTTCCCATCACCTTATTTTGACCCTCTGCCCCTTCTCCTGCACTCTTTCCTTCTTTCCCATTGGTCACTATTCTATTTTGATTTCTTATTTTCTCCTCCTCTATAGTTCATGATGAAATGTTGATTGACACACTATTTCATGGCCCTTGGGCAGGTAGAGGCAGCTGCTGTGAGGTCATGGTCTCATCATGTCAGGAAGACAGTGTTTTTCAAAGCATTCCCCTCTATCATCTAGCCCTTAAATTCCTGTTTCTTCCTCTTCCACAATGCTTTCTGGGCCTTGGAGAAGCTGTCTCATTTACCAGTACTCAACAGTCACCTATTCTCAGCAGTTAAATTAGTTTCATGTCTCCCCTGCCATTTGTACAAGGAAGCTTTTCTGGTCAAATGTGAGAGCACCATTAATCTATGGGCATGAACATAAATATTTATCTTGCTGGGGATGAAACTCAGGCCCTCATGCTTATGAAGCAAGTGCTCTATACTTGCTGTGCCATCTTCCTAGACTCAATAAAATAATTTTTACACATTTTCTCTGGTTTATCTTTATGGATAAGAGTTGAAGATACTAATCTAGCTGGGCATGGTGGCACAAACCTTTAATCCCAGTTCTCTGGAGGTTGAGTCAGGAGTACCACTATGAGATCTAGGCCTCCCTGGACAAAAATGAGACCTGGATTCTAACAAACAAAATAATGACAAAAAACCTTACTAACCTATTTTTCAACTTCTATGGGTATCATTCTTATGCTACATGAATTTCCTTTGGATTGAACTTGCAATTTTGCTTAAGTACATCCTTTAATTAACTTTTTATGAATGACCATGAATGATAAAGTTTTTTGATTGAATTAAACATTAACAACTTTCTGTATTTTTTTCATAGCTCTTGGAGTAACTCAGTATATAGATGACCAAACTGCCTTGTAATTTCCATTAATTTTTATCAATTCAGCTACCCATATGAGACATTCATCAGACATTGTCATGATGTTTAAATGATAACTATATCTGGGGATTGAATTTCTGGAAATTCAAGGATATTGTTCAGTTCATCTGGCTAATTAGTTACTAGATGGTATGTGTGATATTTCAAGTCTGCTGATGATGCTGGACCAAATCAAGCAGCCCATCTAGGTCTGACCCGGATCTGTTTCATATGAAAGATATAGGCCAGTAGCTTTCACCATCCTTTCCTTTTTCCCTTGTTTACTTCTTGTCCTTATATTGCATCAATTCCTCTTATGTACATATTGATGATTCAGGTTTATTTGGTATCCTCTTTTGTATTATTTCCATATCATTGAAGCAGATGTTTGCCTCAGTTGGCCAACCTAGCAGTAGCAGATATTGTTACATTTTAAGTAAGTATATGGCCATGTTATATATCTCAACTTAAAATATTTTTTTAGATTTCTTTGAAAATTATACTAATAACTTTTAAGAAGACATATAAGCTCCTACAAGAACATATTCTTGTAGCAACATCTTATACTGGCCTTTTGAGTAACTTATGATTTCCAAAATATATATTATGTCAAGAACATCAGCATTGGCTCATTATAACATTTCTACCTAGAATCATCTTAATTTGCTTTTCTTGCTATCTTCTGCTTTATTTTGTCTACCTTCCTGAAGCTCCCTAATTACTGATGCTGAGTACTTCCTGCTTAAGAACGTCACTGCTGCATTAGTAGTTATAAACATGCCAATCTTTATATTAGAATCTATATAATCCAATGGTATTTTGCTTGATGTTAGCAATATTCTGTGTTTTCCCTGTTGAATATGGGAGTCTCTACCCACAAGTGACAGTTGAGCACTTGAAATAGGTTTAGTGTGACCAAGGGATTAATGTTAATGATATTAATTCAATTAATTTAATGAAATAGTAACACATAGCTAATAGAACCTTATTGAAAGCACAAATCAAGATTTTGAATTGTTTTAATAGTAGAGCAGTTGTTAATTCATACCCTTATATGCCCAGTGGCTAGTCCCACTAGATGTTCACTATTAAAAAATTTTTAACTAAATGCACCAATATTCAAGATTCAGTTTTTCAGCAGAAAGTTTGAATAACATAAGAGAGACTTTTGCTACTGATAGAGGAAAAAATAAGTTATTATTCTTTTTAGTTTGATCTAAATTATATCACTGGTTCAGTTTCTCTAGGTTCCTCAGATTCAAAACAAAGATAAGGGATCAAGAATTGGGGTCTGGAGAGATGCCTTAGTGGTTAAGCACATGCCTGTGAAGACTTAAGGACCCTGCTTCGAGGCTCAATTCTCCAGGACCCACATTAGCCAGATGCACAAGGGGGCGCACGCGACTGGAGTTTGTCTGCAGTGGCTGGAGGCCCTGGTGTGCCCATTCCCTCTCTATCTGTCTCTTTCTCTCCCTCTCTCTCTGTCTCTCTCAAATAAAGAAATAAAAGTAAACAAAAAATATTTAAAAAAAAGAATTGGGGGACTTCCGGTTAAGATGGCAGTGTAGGTACCACACCAAAACAGCCTAGGGGGGAAAAAAGACCAAAAAAACTCAGCAAAATATACACTTTTACTAAAAAGTGAGGTATATAGGAAATTGAAGCAGTAGCAGAGAAGTAGAAGAGTTCCAGAGCATCCAGACCCTGCACAGGTGGGAAAAGCGGCACCGGCAGCTCGGCCAACCACCGCACCTGCGGCACACCAGAAAGCCGCCAGGCTCAGCTCCAGCCGCAGGAAAAGCCAGGTGCGGGAGCTTCCCCTCACACCGGTGCTCTCCGCAACTCAGGAAACGTGAGGGGAGAGCGGCAGCGAGCAACGGAGGAGCAGACCGCGAGGTAGAAGAACGCTTGGAGCAGCGAGAGAACCAGAGCAGCTGCGGCTCCCTCCCCACCCCCACCGCCTGAGCCCAGCTCCGGCAAACAGAGCAGCAGCCCAGGACCCGGCCACGCCAACTTGGGGTGACAACGGGACCCAAGCCGGAGCAGAGTTCGGCAGCAATATCAGCGGCTCCAGCACCGGTAACAGCGGCCCCAGCAGCAGCAGACCCAGGAGCAGCAGGAGCGGCAGACTCGGCAGCAGCAGCTTCAGGGGGAGCAGCGGCAGTGGACACAGCAGCAGCAGCTTCAGCAGCAGTGGTGGCTCTAGCAGTGGCACCTACAGCAGCAGCAGAGGCAGCAGCAGCGGTGGGTCCAGCAGCAGCACCTTCAGCAGCAGTGGCTACAGACCCACCACGGGCAGCTTTAGCAGCAGGAGTTCCAGCAGCAGGGGTGCTGATCTGCAGGGCCACACTTGCCAGGCTCGGTTTGCCCCGCAGGAAAAGCAAGTGCCCAGCTCCAGAAATCAGAAGAGCAGCCCGACAACCCAGGCAGCAACTTGACTGAGACCAAAATCATCCAAGGTAACTGGAATTGCATCAGGGAAGGGTCTCACTTGGTCACAAGCTGACTTGGATCCCTCAACAGACCAGAAATCTTAACCTCTTTATTGATAGAGGATCTGGTCGTTATAATAACTACTCTTGCATACATACTCAGGGCTGTTTTTGATTGAATGTGTACAGTGTTTAGTTAAATTTTAGAATCTACTTGTATTTTATTCCACTCAGCCTGCTTGAATACTCCTATAGCAGGGAAACTCAACCCCTAAGAACATCTTTGTAGATACTCTGAGAGTCTAAGAGCCACACCTAATACCTTAAGGTCCTACCCTGAAAATATATTACATCAAATCAATTGATACAGCTAAGAATACACAGCTAGCTAGAAAATCCAAGCATTAACTTAATCCAAGATGCAAAAATATATACATTATAACACAAGAAACACTAAAAAGCAAGACGATATAAATCCACCTAAAAGTATTAATGCATCAGAAATGTCCTCCAGTGAGAAAGATTTAGAGGAAATGCCTGAGAAAGAGTTCAAAAGACTGATTATAAATATGTTCAAAGAGGTCAAAGAACACATCAAAACAATCAAAGAGGAAATCAAAGGAATCAAACAAGATGCAGGACACCAATTTAATGAAATAAAGAAGGCAATACAAGACATAAATAAGGAAATAGAAATAATAAAGAAAAACCAGTCAGAATTACTAGCAATGAAGAACACAGGTAATGAAATAAAAAACTCTGTAGAAAATCTCACCGGTAGGATGGATGAGGTAGAGGACAGAATATCTAAGCTAGAAGACCAGGTGGCAGACCTAATGCAGTCCAACAAAGAGAAAGACAAACTTATAGAAAAGTATGAGTGGGAATTTCAAGATATTCGGGACACTATGAAAAGATCCAATATAAGAATTCAGGGCATAGTAGAAGGAGAAGAACTCCACTCCAGAGGCAAAGTAGGTGTCTTCAACAAAATCATAGAAGAAAATTTCCCCCAAGTTGGGAAAGAGGTGCCAATGCAGATACAGGAAGCCTTTAGAACCCCAGCCAGACAAAACCCAGAAAGAACCTCTTCTCGCCATATTATAATCAAACTTCCAAACACACACACCAAAGAAAAAATATTGAAAGCAGTTAGAGAGAAAAATCAAGTTACCTACAAAAGCAAGCCCATCGGGATTACAGCAGATTATTCAACACAAACTTTTAAAGCCAGAAGGGCTTGGAGTGATATATTCCAAGTTCTGAAAGATAACAACTGTCAACCAAGGTTACTTTATCCTGCAAAGTTATCCATTCAAATAGATGGAGAAATAAAGACATTCCATGACAAAAGCAGGTTAAAGGAGTATTTGAAGACAAAACCAGCTCTACAGAAAATACTTGATATAATCCTCCATACTGAAGAAAAGGAAAAGCACACATATAAGGAACCTAGAAAAAACAAGCAATACTCAAATACTAGTTAACAGAAGAGAGCACAGGTAGAACCAGAAACACACACACACACAAAAAAAATGGCAAACATAAATACAAACCTTTCAATAATATCTCTTAATATCAACGGCCTCAATGCCCCAAAGAAAAGACATAGATTTGCAGACTGGGTTAAAAAGCAGGATCCTACAATTTGTTGTCTCCAAGAAACTCACCTTTCTACAAAGGATAGACATTATCTTAGGGTGAAAGGTTGGAAGACGGTGTTTCAAGGAAATGGGCCTAGAAAACAAGCAGGGGTTGCTATCCTAATATCAGACAGGGTAGACTTTAGTCCGATGTTAGTCAAGAAAGATAAGGAAGGTCCCTTTATATTGATTAAGGGCACACTCCAACAGGAGGACATTGCAATCCTAAACATATATGCACCTAACAAGGGGGCTCTCAATTTCGTCAAACAAACACTATTAGAACTAAGGTCACAGATAACACCAAACACAGTGGTGGTGGGTGACTTTAACACCCCACTCTCATCAATTGACGGGTCATCCCGGGAAAGAATAAACAGAGAGGCATCTGGACTAAATGAGGTCATAGAAGGAATGGACTTAACAGATATATACAGGACATTTCATCCAAAGGCTGCAGAATATACATTCTTTTCAGCAGCACATGGAACATTCTCTAAAATAGACCATATATTAGGACACAAAGCAAATCTTAACAAATTCAGGAAAATTGAAATAATTCCTTGCATTCTATCTGACCACAATGGAATTAAACTACAAATCAGTAGCAAGAAAGGCTATAGAGCATACACAAAATCATTGAAACTAAACAATACACTACTAAATGATGAATGGGTCAATGAAGAAATCAAAAAGGAAATCAAAAAATTTATAGAGTCAAATGATAATGAGAACACAACATACCAAAATCTGTGGGACACAATGAAGGCAGTTCTAAGAGGTAAATTTATAGCCTTGAGTGCCTATATTAAGAAATTAGAAAGGTCGCAAGTAAACGACCTAATGCTTCACCTTAAAGCCTTGGAAAAAGAAGAACAAGGCAAACCAAAAATTAGTAGATGGGAAGAAATAATAAAGATTAGGGCAGAAATTAATGAAATAGAAACAAGAAGAACCATCCAAAGAATTAATGAAACAAAGAGTTGGTTCTTTGAAAGGATAAACAAGATTTATAAACCCTTAGCAAATCTGACCAAAAGAAAGAGAGAAGAGACACAAATTAATAAAATCAGAGATGAACAAGGTAACATCACAACAGATTCCAGAGAAATTCAAAAAATCATAGGGACATACTATAAAAGCATATAATCCACAAAGTATGAAAATCTGAAAGAAATAGATGATTTCCTTGATCTATATGACCTACCTAAATTAAATCAAAATGAGATTAATCACTTAAATAGACCTATAACAAACATGGAGATCCGAACAGTTTCAATAATCTCCCAACTAAAAAAAGCCCAGGCCCGGACGGATTCACTGCTGAATTTTACCAGACTTTTAATGAAGAGCTAACACCATTGCTTCTTAAGCTTTTCCAGGAAATAGAAAAAGAAGGAATTCTACCAAACTCATTCTATGAGGCCAGCATCACCCTGATACCAAAACCAGGCAAAGATAGAACAAAAAAAAAAAAAAAATTACAGACCAATCTCCCTCATGAACATAGATGCAAAAATTCTCAACAAAATATTGGCAAACAGAATACAAGAGTATATCAAAAAGATCATTCACCCTGACCAAGTAGGCTTTATCCCAGAGATGTAGGGATGGTTCAACATACGCAAATCTATAAATGTAATACATTACATAAACGGGTTGAAGGACAAAAATCACATGATCATCTCATTAGATGCAGAGAAAGCATTTGACAAAATCCAACATCCCTTCATGATAAAAGTCCTACAGAGACTGGGAATAGAAGGAACATATCTCAATATAATAAAGGTTATTTATGACAAGCCTACAGCCAACATATTACTAAATGGAGAAAAACTGGAAGCTTTTCCACTAAAATCAGGAACAAGACAAGGGTGTCTGCTGTCTCCACTTTTATTTAATATAGTTTTGGAAGTCTTAGCCATAACAATAATGCAAGAGACACACATAAAATGGATACAAATTGGAAAGGAAGAAATCAAGTTATCATTATTTGCAGATGACATGATTCTATACATAAAGGACCCTAAAGACTCTACTAGCAAGCTGTTAGAGCTGATCAAAACCTACAGCAATGTAGCAGGATACAAAAGAAATACACAGAATTCAGTAGCCTTCATATATGCTAACAACAAACACACAGAGGATGAAATCAGAGAATCACTCCCATTCACAATTGCATCAAAAAAAAAAAAAAAAGTACCTTGGAATAAACCTAACCAAGGACGTAAAAATCTCTACAATGAGAACTTTAAAACACTCAAGCGAGAAATTGCAGAAGACACTAGAAAGTGGAGAAACATCCCTTGTTCCTGGATTGGAAGAATCAATATTGTGAAAATGGCAATCTTACCTAAAGCAATCTACACATTTAATGCAATCCCTATCAAAATTCCAAAGGCTTTCTTCATGGAAATAGAAAAAACAATCCAAAAATTCATTTGGAATCACAAAATACCTCGAATATCTAAAATAATACTGAGCAACAAAAAAGAGGCTGGTGGTATCACCATACCTGATTTTAACCTATACTACAGAGTCATAGTAACCAAAACAGCATGGTACTGGCACAAAAACAGACATGTAGATCAGTGGAACAGAATAGAGAACCCAGATGTAAGCCCAAGTAGCTATATCCACCTGATATTCGATAAAAATGCCAAAAATACTCATTGGAGAAGAGACAGCCTCTTCAGCAAATGGTGTTTTGAAAACTGGATATATATCTGCAGAAGGATGAAAATAGATTCTTCTCTCTCACCATGCACAAGAATTAAGTCCAAATTGATTAAAGACCTTACTTAACATCAGACCAGAAACTCTGAAACTGCTAGAGGAAAGAGTATGGGAAACCCTTCAACATATTGGTCTTGGCAAAGACTTTCTGAATACAACCCCAATTGCTTAGGAAATAAAACCACAAATTAATCACTGGGACCTCATGAAATTACAAATATTTTGCACTTCAAAGGACACAGTGAAAAAAGCAAAGAGGCAACTTACAGAATGGGAAAAAATCTTCGCCAGCTACATATCTGATAAAGGATTAATATCTAGGATATACAAAGAACTCAAAAAGTTAAATAATAAGGAATCAAACAAGCTAATCAAAAATTGGGCTATGGAGATAAATAGGGAGTTCTCAAAGGAAGAAATATGAATGGCATATAAGCATCTAAAAAAATGTTCTACGTCACTAGTCATCAGGGAAATGCAAATTAAAACTACACTGAGATTCCATCTCACTCCTGTCAGATTGGCCACCATCATGAAAACAATGGATCATAAATGTTGGCGGGGATGTGGAAAAAAAGGAACCCTTCTGCACTGCTGGTGGGAATGCAATCTTGTCCAGCCATTGTGGAAAACAGTGTGGAAGTTCCTAAAACAGCTAGAGATTGATCTACCATATGACCCAGCTATAGCACTCCTAGGCATATATCCAAAGGACTCATCTCATTTCCTTAGAAATACGTGCTCAACCATGTTTATTGCTGCTCAATTTATAATAACTGGGAAATGGAACCAGCCTAGATGTCCCTCAACAGATGAGTGGATAATGAAGACGTGGCACATTTATACAATGGAGTTCTACTCAGCGGTAAAGAAAAATGAAGTTATGAAATTTGCAGAAAAATGGATGGACCTGGAAAGTATTATACTAAGTCAGGTAACCCAGGCCCAGAAAGCCAAGCGCCACATGTTCTCTCTCATATGTGGATCCTAGCTACAGATGACTGGGCTTCTGCGTGAGAATGAAAATACTTAGTAGCAGAGGCCAGTAAGTTACAAAGGCGACATAAAAGGTAGAGAAAGGAAGGGAGGAGGATACTTAATAAGTTGATATTGTATATATGTAATTCAATGATTGTAATGGGGAGGTAATATGATGGAGAATGGAATGGGAAATGGGAAAGTGTGGGGGTGGGGAGGGAGGGAATTACCATGGGATATATTTTATAATCATGGAAAATGTTAATAGAAATTAAAAAAAAAAGAATTGGGGTAGAATGGAAAACACATATAAATATGGTTCTGGAATGAGATTTTTTTTTCTTATTGTAATTTAGAAAAAAATTAGCACCAAATATAAATGGAGACATGTGATGCTTTCATTATTGAGAAAAGTGATTCTCAGTCACAACTGATTTATATCTTTACACATGACATCAATTCTTTTTCTCAATAATTGAAGATACTAATTCATTCAATAGAAAAATTGGAACTTACATATGAAACTGGATCACAAAGTTTTAAAACTTATGAAATTAGTATTTTCAGACAGAAAGTAATTGAAGAGAGGTAATTTTTCAAGAAAAATAACAAAACTAGGGGTGCAGTGGTCTGGAGTGAGTAGGCTGGACCCATTTCTGGTCCTCTCCTACATCCCAGGTCTGAATGCCTTGTGCCTTCCTTTGTAGCAGGAGCAGCGGTCTGGAGTGAATAGGCCAGCCACATATCTGGGCTCTACCACCTCCTCCCAGGTTTGATTTCCTTGCATGTTCAGTGTATGGGTGGGCTGAATGGTCTGGAGTGAGTAGGCAGGATGCATTTCTGCCCCTCCCACTGCCCAGGTCTGAGTACCCTGCACCTTCAGTGTGTGGGTGGGCATTGCAGACTGGAGTGAGTAGGACAGATACATTTCTGGTTCCCCCTCGCTGCCTGGGTCTGAGTTCCTTGCACATCAGTGTGTGGGAGGCAAGGGCCCACTGGAGTGAGTAGACCAGAGCCCTATGATTGGGTTCCACCCATCTTCCCAGTGTTGCCTACACTGGTCCATGTCCTGTAAGGCTCAGCACTAAGTAGGTCAGATCCCTTTTTCCTTACTCCTCCTAGTCCCCTGGTCCTGGTAGGTCCCATTGTGCCTTGGTTGGGGAGGCCTGGCCCCTGTGTGAGCTGTGGAATCAGTCCTTTTGCTCTGGTATCTTGACTGGACACTAAGTACTAACATACCTGTTCACCTGAGTCAGAAGATACATGGGCCAAGGTACACAAACTTGGTTCTTCCTCAATAAAATAAAGAGTCTTCCTAACATGTGAAGACAACAACACAAAAAAAGCCAACAAAAGTCAGAAAACTGAGGGATATCCACCAAGGATGCCTAGTCTTACTACAGAAGCCTCTGATAAAATCATAGAGAAATCAACAAAAATTTATTCCCAAAACACAACAACAAATGAGACCCCTATTTAAAAAAAAAATCAGTGAACTTGAAGCAAACTATCAAAGAACCAACAATCATCAATAAAATTGAACAGAATCATCCCCTAGAGAATTTAACTTTTGACAGTAGGCTTAACTTCATGGAAGAAAATGTTAGAACCCTACATAGAGATATGAATAAATTGAAGGTAAGTCAAGAAATGGAAGACCTCAACAACTGATTGATTAAGCTTAATGAAGACTTGATCAAATGCAAGAATGAACTATAAGAAGCATCAAGAAAATCAGAATTCAAATTGAAATCATACCTCAAAAAAGAGATGGACATTATACAAAACAACATAAATCTAATCAAAAATCAAATAAAATTCATGAAAACCTCTCTAGAACCACTCACAAACAGAGTTACTCATGTGGAAGACAAAACCTTTGACCTGGAAGATAGGAAGGAATAAATTGACTTGGGAGGCCAAAAACTGCTAAGTTAAAAAAAAAAAAAAGTGAATAGGACACAAGGGAACTGTGGGACACTATAAAATGACCAAACATCCAGATCATGGGAATACCAGAAGGAAAGGAAATCCAGACTGGAGGCATAGAAAACATACTCAACAAAATTATTGAAGAAAATTTTCTGAATCTTGCAAAACAGAGGTGCATCCAGATAAAAGAAGCCCACCGAACACCAAACAGGCAGAACCAGAGAAGAAAGTCTCCAAAACACATGATAGTTACAACCCTTAACAATGAAAACCAAGAGTGTTAAAAGCAGCAAGAGGGAAGCAATTCACAACATACAAAGGCAATTCCATTAGAATAACATCAGATTTCTCAATGGAAACCTTGAAATTCAGAAGGGCCAGAGATAACTCTCCAAAGTCTGAAAAACCATGGCTTCCAACCCAAGTTACATTACCCAGCAAAAGTATCCCTCATAGCAGATGGTGAAAGAAATACTTTCCATGAAAAATGTCAGCTCTATAATTATATGTTCACAAAGCCAAACCTACAGAGAATACTTGAGGGAATACTCCACACAGAACAGCCAAACAACCAATTCCTGGAGCCAACAAGAAGATCACAATAACCAAAATAGACCAGGCTCAAAAAAATACAAAATAATAACAATCGGCCCAAGTGAGGTCAGGGGAAGAGATTGAATAAAGGAAAGGTGGAGGGAGGAATAATCAAAACCTAAAAGGATATAAATAAATCATATGGAAACCTACTGTTTCGGACAATGAAACACTCAGGAGCCATAGATTTTTGCTAGAAAATTTTCAGTGCCAGGGTGGGATACCTTCCAGTTAGTTGTTGGCCAGAGAGGTTTCTGATGCCCCCAAAACATTATAGGCCAGTGCTGAGGCCCTTGGTTTTCCCCCAGGAATAGATGGTAGATGGTAAAATGCTATTGCTAAAGACTCCACATACTTGGGCTGCAAGGCTACTGAGAAATCCTGCTGGAACTAAGCTGATAACCTCCTCCATGTAGACCAGCTGACAGAAAGCTGGAAGAAGCCATTCTTCATGAAGTTCAATGGGAGAGAGAGGAATCACCAGTGAAGATACTCAACAGTAGACACTGCAAGCCTTATATTTGGCCAGCCAGGCCAAATGAGCCAACGGGTGGAATAGTGGCACATCTATCATAGTGGAAACAAACTGCCCTCTAATTGAACTAGAGGTCTGCTCCATGGGAGGGAATACATCCCTGATACTGAAAACTTAAAACAGGGGTAATCATGAACCCTAGGGGTATAACATCTGCTGCTGCCTGGATAAATGTATATACTATGCTCATCAACCTGCCCAGTTAGCACTTCTTTTAATGTTCATATCCTTATATTAATGCTACTCTCACTTTTGGTAGAGAATCTTCTCTTTTCACATGGCAGTGCCATTGGGATGATTCAGAAAGAATAACGGTGCTGGAAAGAAGTGACAGGAGTGCTCAGCACTGCAATATCTCTATTACACCTTCCAATGCTCAGGGTCTATTGAAGAAGAGGTGGCAGAAAGAATGTAAGAGCCAAAGGAAGAGTAGGACTCCTTACAACGTGCTCCCTCTAGACACAAAATGGCCTGGATATTCATGACCTCACAGTGCCTGACACTACCTACACAAGACCATTGTAAGAGGAGGAAAAAATGATGACATCAAAATAAAAGAGAGACTAATTGAGATGGGGAAGGGATATGAAGGAGAATGGAGTTTAAAAGGGGAAAGTGGGCAGAGGGAGGGCATTACCATGGGATATTGTTTACAATCATGGAAGTTGTTAATTAAAAAAATTGAAAAGAAAAACATTATATAACATAAATAAGCACCAAACCTCATAAAACACCTCATTATGGCAGGGATTAATACAAACATCACATTAATAACCTTAAATATTAATGGTCTTAACCTTCAAAAGACACAGGCTATCAGGATGGATCAAAAACCTGAACCCTTCTATATGCTGTCGTCAGGAAACACACCTCACCACTAAAGATAGATACCTCCTTAGGGTGAAAGATTGTAAAATGATATTCCAAGCAAATGGAAATAAAATCAAGTGGGTGTTACAATATTAATATTTGATAAGATGGACTTCAAACCAAAAGTAATCAAAAAAGACAAAGAAGGCCACTTCTTACTCATCAAGGGAATGATCCAACATCCAACATGAGCACCTCAAAATCATTGATATATATGGCCCAAACACAGGGGCACCACAGTTTATAAAACAAAATGTACTCAACAATAAAACAGAATTAAACACCAATGCCATTATAGTTGGAGACTTCAATATGCCACTATCATCAATAGAGAGATCATCCAAGCAGAAAATCAACAGGTAGGGTCTCACTCTGGCCCAGGATGACCTGGAATTAACTCTGTAGTCTCAGGGTGGCCTTGAACTCAAGGCGATCCTCCTACCTCTGCCTCCCAAGTGCTGGGATTAAAGGCATGTGCCACCACGCCCGGCTAAAATTTCTTAATACAATTCTTGTTCCCTCTTGGTCTCCTGTGGGGTGCTCTTCATAGTTTCTAACTGTCCCAGAAAGCTCTCTGGCTCCACATTGGCTAATGCTTTTGGGCTCACTAAAAAGAGGGGAATGTTGCAAACTGAAAAATGGTCCTTAAATCTTCTGCAGGAAGTGACATAGTTCACAACTTCTACATTTGTTTAGACAAATATGCATGCTTTGGCAATGGCAAAGTATAAAAAAAGGAAAAACGAACAAATACATAATAGGTCTGGTAAAAGAGAAACAATATCTAGGGGTGACTTAGTGGTGATTTGATTGTATGCCAGAATACTGCACTGTAGTTGGACCTTGAAAGATAATCAGAGAGGAAAGGATCCCATGATCAATAAATTGAGAAGATTTGTCTACATGAAGTGGTGTATATTTCTTTACTGTAGGAGTGTTAGAATTTAATATACTTATGTAAATTATAAGCATCTGAAAAGGGTTCATAATGTAAGGAGTTTTCCAGATATTCAACTTTAGGAAACTATAGGAATTTTCCCTCCTTCCTTTCTTCCTTCTTTCCTTCCTTATTTTCTCTCTCTCTTTCTCTTTCTTTCTTCCTTCCTTCCTTCCTTCCTTCCTTCCTTCCTTCCTTCCTTCCTTTCTCTCTCTCTCTCTCTCTCTCTCTCTCTCTCTCTCTCTCTCTCTCTCTCTGTGTGTGTGTCTTTCTTTCTTTCTTCTTTCTTTCTCTTCCTCAGAGCTCATTGGTTATGCAGTTGTGTTTCTAGGATGTGCTCAATAATGGACTGGGCCCTTCCCTGATTATCTAGTCTATTCACTTAGGAATTTTTTAATCTATTATTTATTAAGAAAATAACAAACAGCTATTTGATATAGAGATAATAAAAACCAACTTTTCAAAATAAGGATCAAGGATGTCAAAATAACTTTTTTATTCCAGAGAAGACATGCTAGAGTTCTATTGATGAATATTAAAGTAGAAGGTGGTTAACAAATTCTACTTGCAATTTTTTTGAAACCATGAGGTAGTTTTCAAGGCTTTGACCAAAATACTCAAATACTATGTCAGTAAATTAAATGTTTAGAACTAATTTAGTTTTAGGAGCCTGGCAGACAAAAAGGTATAATCCATCTATGGGTGCAAGTAGTTACAGATTATTGTAAAGTGTTCTATGGACTTACTGTTTGATTAAATCCCATTAACTCCTGCATAAAATAGTACATTTGGTCAATTTATATACAATGTTTTTAGTAATTGTTACATGGTATGTTGAAACTAGGACCAGAAGATTCATTGATAACATCTTCATACATTTTAATGGCACAAATGCTTCTTATTAAAGTTGATTTATTTCAAGCAAGAATTATCATATATAAAATGATAATAAAACTAAGGGATGGGTGAAGTCATTAAAATGAGTAATTTACATGGGAATCAATGTGAATAATGAGAAGTAGTAATCAGAAGTTATTAGAATGAAAGTATTATAATTGGAAGTTATTAATGAGTCACCAAGATAAGGTGTTACATGGTAATTTCACCTGTTAGGAACATAGTTGTGCATCATGATACAAGTTAGAATAACTACACGAGTAAATAAAATTAGAGTAAAGAGCATTCACACAGGTGACTGAATCATCTCCTGAGTAAAACACTCTGAGAGGATAACACTGTGAGACCATTCTGCCTTGGGCCACTTAGACTTGTAAACAGGCCTCTGATGATGACTCTCTTTAATTATGAAGACATGTCACATTTTCTGTTCAGGAGCTGAGGAGTCGGAGACTTCTGTAGTATCTCAAGGAATGCTTTCAACCTTATACCACTGAAAACAAAATTTTAAAAGTGCATGAAAGCATGGATCCCAAGTAGTTGTCAAAATCAATGATCCAGAATGATTAAATCTGATTTTTTTTTATTTAAAAAAGCTTCACATTTATTTAGCTTTCTGACTCTGTGCGTGTACCTTCAATATCTTCACAACAATGTTATGCTCCTCGATGACAGCTGGCTTGATCCTGTCATGGATACATTTAGCACACATGGAACCACCTTAGGACTGGCTGACATGTTTTGTTGTTTTGGACATTCTCAGAAGGACTTTAGGTATCACAGCGCAAACCCCTCAAAGTCGGTCTGGGCACACATCACATGTTGACTTCGGTGTTTTTCACACTTTCTTGGTGTACAGTTAAGCAATTCTATTATCACGGGTTCAGGATAGCTTAGTTTTGTTAGAGGTTGTATTGTAGGAAAGCCTATGACTGTATGCCAAACGCTGGACCATTATGAGTGCCTCTAAATACTGGCCCTACCAGAGGTGAAATGTTTTATTTTATTTTTTAGTTTTTACTTCTATTAAAGTAAAAGAGCCCCTCACATCATTTTGACCTATAGGTGGCAATATTGGTATTTGTTAAAGACAAGCCCCAAAACATGGGGTTGATGAGGGAGCATAAGTCAATGGACCGAATAAAGAATTGTCGCTCAAATCTATCTTTTATGAACATAACATAACTTGGAAAGGGAGCCGATTTTCTTGACTCTATAGAATTGAGGCGATCCTTGCAAAATATTCCCATTGAATTACATATTTGAATTTTGGAAAAATCCTTTCAATTATATATTCTGAATGAATATCAGTCAGTGTTAATCTCCTTGAATATAGTTTGTTTGTTCATACTGTTTTAGAAATTGTTAATAAAACTAGTTTTCTCACATTTGTTTCCACTTACGAATGTTAGACTGAAGTTCAAATTATTTTGTGTACTATAGGCTACAAAAAATTGTATCATTAATGTGGGCTAGGCCTTGGTGACCATTTCTAGACCCAGGGAGGTTCAGTCTCCAGAGCACAGGAAACTTTCCTTGCTTTTGAGATAATGACTACAATCAGTGATACATGTGATAATGGGACACTACATCCCTTAAGTATGATGCATTTTAACTCTTAACAAACTAAGTGAATATTTCCTGAAGTTCGTAAACCAATGTGCATATTGGTTCCACAGAAAATTCTTGTGGTCTCTCTTATATCCCATCATGAATTATAATATCCCTGTTGGTAGACAAGCAAAGATTTCCATTGAGAACTATTTATAACTCCAAGTCTTTGAATAGTTTATATGTACCATTTTATTATCATTTTATAACATTGATTACACAGTCATTTTCTTCTTTACTCTTAAAACTGATATTCTCAATCTCTAAAGATCATCACTGCAGTGTAGATGGCACTCAGTTACCTTTAGAAGTATTTTATCTCAGCAAAAATCAAAGCAAAGAGACATGTGAATGCATATGTGAGAGAGAGGAAGAGAGAGAGAAGGTATTGAGGAAGCAAAAGCAAAATGTTGAGAAATGGCAAAATCTCAAGTATCACATAAACACCCTGCATTTCTATAGCCTGTAGACCTGATAGACCCAGTATAATAACCATGATCCATGTGTGGTAACTTAGATTAAGTCAAATTAAAAATTCTGTTCTGCAATCACATAAAATATGCCAAGTGCTGAAATCCCCATGTGGGAAGTGTACTGAGCAGTGCAGGTGTGGAACATTTCCATCATCACAGACTCCCTACAGAACAGTACTGCTTAGCCCTGGCATTTCTTTGAACTGTGATCTCCTTGGTTCCCTCAGTATCCACATGTGATCCTGAATCTAAATGGCATTCAGAATGCATCAGCTGATTAAATTATGGAAGGGGATTCCTAGAAAAAACTGTAAAATCTTCAGAAACTAACTTCATTGTTTGGTTTCCTACTACAGAAAATATGTAACAGTACATGTGATGTGTGTAAGATCCAGATAGGTAATGTTTGCTTTTAGTCGTGTTTCTAGCCTTAACTCTGGCTTCTTATTCTCTGCAAGGTCATAATGGCAAAGACCTTTGTCCAGAGCAATATGCTGCAAAGGGAACAGCTTTGTCAGCAACAATGGCTTCCCAAGCACACTCAAAAGACTGACCTGCATCTGTTTCATGCTGTACTCTTTAATTAACATTAATTAATTCACTCGTTTTGGGGGGGTTTTCAATTTGCCTAGATGATCTATTATAAATTAGAAAATGTAACATGTTCAGGTTATAATTTAAAGTGCTTTCAGTTGATAGTTAATTATCTTGATTCAGGAAAGATAAACCAGAAGAATGAATTTTTAATGCTAATTTAAAGGACATTTGTTGCTCTGGGCAGAATGATTAAAATGCCACTGTTTGAAGCAGAAAAATTAGAATGTAGCACCAGTGGCACTCATAGATGATTGGTAGGTTATGTATTTGTGCAAGTATTATATAAGCTACATTATCACTGGGTTGTAGACTAGCCCAGTAAGTTCTGGAGAGTTTTTTTTTATCAGACCAAGATGCAAGGTAAACCTTAATGTTCTTATCTTTTAACATGATCCTACTTGTTCCTCCTCACCAACACAATGAAACAGTCATATTTTATAAAGGCTTTATAACTAATATACTCATGTCAGGCAAGGAAAGCATACTGACTCATCGTTCCATACCTTCCAAACATCCCTTACATTGCTCTAAAGTGTTGATCGCTTTCCTACTAATCTAAAATACTAACTCAGTTAATCCTCATATCAATGTGTAAGTTTTCTTCTGTGACCTTCTCCATTTCTCAGACTTAAAAGAGAGTCACAGGGCTTTTAAGTAATATACAGACATAAATCCAGGCAATCTATCTTCAATCTGTACCATTAACTACATAATAATTCTCACCCAGAAGATTGTGAAAAGTTAAAGATGGACTTTTAGTTAACATTCAAGGCACAGATACCATCCTCCAATGATTATATTAAAGATGTCATCATTGCTGAGGACTGCATGAACATAGTGTTTATCCAAAGAGGTGGACTACTACTTACTCTATGTTGATGTTATCACTAGAAACGAGAAAGATGTCTCTAATGCTGTCAAATGATTAGCAGAAAAGCAAAGGAATGACATTTAAAGCAAGCATGTTTCCTTTTATCCCATCACTCAAACATCCTTAAAACTTTTATAATAAGCTCTGGGTATTGAACAAGTACTGGGTATTGAAAAGACGAAAGAGGGGCTGGAGGGATGGCTTAGCAGTTAAGGCACTTGCTTGCAAAGCCAAAGGACCTCAGTTCAATTCCCCAGGACCCACTTAAACCAGAGGCACAAGGGGACACATGTATCTGGAATTCATTTGCAGCAGCCGAAAGCCCTGGCATGTCCATTCTCTCGCTCTGCCTCTTTCCCTCTCTCAAATTAAAAAAAAAAAAAAAAAAAAAAAAAAAAAAAAAAAAGACAAAAGAGGTTTCTTCTCCATTCATTAGGAGTTGGTGGTCTAGGGAGGGAAAAGCCATGGATAAAGGCAAATTTGTTGTACTATGGATGCCTGAAAAATAGTGAATCAAATGGTAACAGGATGAGCTGTCCAGCTCCAGCACAGAGGAATACTTTAGGAAAGCCTTCAGACTCGAGTGGGGTGGCGTTTGAGCTAAGATATGAAGAGTGAGGACTAGGTAGATGGCAATGTCTCAAACCTTGGCATACTTGACATTTTAAATTGTATCATTCAAGAGCTATGAAGAAGTGGCCTTAACATTTTCCCCCAGGTTATGGAAATAAAAAGTATCTTGAAATGTATTAAGTGTATATTGAAGAATAAAATTTTCCCAACTCAAGAGGTACTAAGCTAGACATGAAGGTGGGGGCTGTCTGATGAGAATAGAACTTATCAGAAAGAGGCCATCCTGGAAGCAAGAGTTTGGAAGTAAAAGAGCTAAGTGAGTATAACGCTGCTGGGGCATGATTGTGAGGCACACTGTGACAATTAGTGGTTTTGATGATGATGGAGAAAGAAGAGTAAGTGGGGACTTGGAGAGGATCCATAGGAACTTCAAATAGGCAGGAGACAAAACTGAAAGATTCTCTGAATCATAAGCTCAAGTTGCAGCTGCCTGTGGAGAGTATCTGTAACTTGTTCTGAGCAAAGTAGCCATTCCCATGGAAGGAAAATTACAGGCTTTATGCACTCAGACTGTGTTTTAGAACAATGTGAGATATTATCCAGCATGAACAAAAAAAGGATTCTGGAGCTCACCTGATTCATCATGCCACACCTGTGGAGACCATGAGATTATGTGGTGAGCCTTCAAACCTAACAGTCCTGTGCATTCTATAAGGCTTCAATGAGAACTGAACATCTCTACTTAATGAGAGGTCCCATTGAAGATTTTCCAAAGTAGTTGATGAACCTTCTATTAATGATTCAGTCTAACACTTACCTTATTATAGTCTTTTCATCATATTGTTAGAATAGTTGAAACCTGAATGGGCTTTCTCCCTGTGTCTGTCGCACTCAAATAAATAAATAAAAAATGAACAAAAAATATTTTTAAAATGTGGCTGGTAATATTTTTCCTTTTTTTTTAAACAAAATAACCCAGCTAGCTAGATTCATGTCTCAAAGTAGCCAATAAGTTCTAATGATATCATAAGCACTTATGTAATGTGTAAGAAATACCAGGTAGTGTTCTATGATTTAAGATGCCTGGGTTTCAGTTCATAGTTTTCTCAGTTATATTCAGAATTTTCTCCTTTGACTTTCATGCCTATGTTGCAAACAATTAAGATGCTAAATTTTGACCAAATAAGATTTTACACATGCATGACATCATAACCCTTTTAGTAATTGCTAAACTTACAAAGTATATTATTTTTAGTCATTCAGAACTCTTCTAAACAAAGTAGCAAAAAACAAAATGAGATTTTTCAAGATGGTAAATGTATTTTGCCTAAGTCTTATACACACATCCCTTCATCTTTTGACCTCTTGAGAGCAGGAAACCACTTGGGGTCCCTTCTCAAATGTCTAAAGGACACATACTTACATACATGACATCTGAGTGCACAAGGGTCAATGAACCCAGAAATTTGAAGAAAAAGACAAGTACTCCAGGACGGATGTGTTCCAAAGGCCAGGAGCAAACTGTTTGTTGGGCTGCCAGCTCTTCCTATGACACATCACAACTCCTGGGAGGAAATGAAGAGCGGAAACTGGGCAGCCATGTAGATGACTCACAAGGAAGGGGCCAGCAAGCATTATGAAGCCAACAGCTGCAGAACAATGGAAACCATGAGAGGCTATTTTTGTTTGGTTTCAACAATTAATTGAACCTAGAGGGACTGACAGTGTATATCTCCTTCTCTTCAATCTTCTCTAACTAAAAGTGGAAAGTGTTCATGCCAAAAATTACTTATCTCTTTCCTGCTCAAGAATGATTAAAATGCCACTCCATTCTTTAATCTTCATGTGTTTATCTCAGAATGAGCTTATTACAAATACAGCAATATTCAAACATGTAAAATGGCAAGACTGTTAAGTGAGTTTCCTTTGCTACTGTTTAAAACTAAACCTGAAAGTAGAATGTCTTCTGGACCTCCCTTGGCAGTAGGTATGGAAGAGAATAGCCAGAGGCCTTCAGTAGCAGATGGCTTATATAGCTGCCTTTATGTTTTTGATTTGCTTTTGTTTTCTGATTTCCAGATGGTACTACTGCAAAACTCCCCAAAATTCCCCAGTATTAGTCCAACTGCCCCAAAGTGGAAGTATATGAAAACTTTATCAATTACAAAATTGTGTGCATAATTGTGAAAATTGTGTGAAAGCTGGCATAGATTTACTGGACTTTAGACACTATCTGAATTTGTTAGTGCCTTCCCAATCAACAGTAGTCTTAAGAGATATGTTTCTCATACCTTAAAGAGAGTGAATGTATTTTCATAAGATTAGAATATCCCTTTGAACTAGAAGTCTTAAGGTTCCAAGAAAACTTTGCCCTAAATAGGCAAAGATATCAAAGTGGTGTCACGGTGATAATTTTTATAGGTGATTACTAATAATTAGTGCCAGTAGGAAGACTGGCATCTTTGGGCATATTATACATACCATAATGGGTATATCTCTGAATTCCAGAAAGGTAGCAATAACTGAAAAAAAGTATGCCTTTGAGCAGAAGTGGGGATGTATCCATGGGAGAAATATAAAAACCACCAAGAGTGAGCATGCATACAAAGTAATCACATGAGGTAGAATTTTGGGGGAAAGAAAATCCAGAGGTTAAAATGAGTAAAAGACATTCCCATGAACAGTTTCATCTTAAGTGACTTTACTAAGTAAACTCTAGCTTATTACCTCCAAAATTTGAATAAATTGTCCTGGTAGCTTTCCCCAAATAAAGTAATGTAAGTACAAAAGTACTACTGACCATTTTATGATTTGGGACTTTATTTTTATTGTACTTTTTACTAATTAATTTTTTGTGAGTGTGCGTGCACATGTGTGTACATGGGTGGAGGCCAGAAGATAAATTTGGTTATTGTTCCTTACATGGTATCTACCTTAATTATAGACAAGGTCTATAATTGGCCAGAAATTCACCAAATTAGGCTACTCAAGCTGAGCAGCAAGTCCCAGGAATCCACCAGTCTACACCTCCCAGTTTACACTTCTACTTCTGGCCTTTTTGTTTGTTTATTTAATTGCAATCCTCATGCTTACAAGTCAAGCACTTTATTAACCAAGCTAGCTCCTTAGACCAGAATTTTATTTCTTGTGGTATTCTTCTGCTGAATACAGTCTGATGTTATGGCACGTAATTTATGATGTCTTTTGGAGATTTACTTTTGCACAGAGCATCCAAAATATTTTAAAGGGAGGATTTGGGGGTATAGTTATGTTGATACAGTGCTTGTATAGCATGCATGAAGCCCTGGATTCACTCCTAGTGCCACATAAAACTGGATGAGATGGCACATGCCTGTAATCCCAGTACCCAACACTCAGGGGCAGTGGCAAGAGGATCAGAAGGTGAAGGGTATCTTCAGCTACATAGCCAGTTAGAGGCCAGGCTATTTTACATGAGACACTATCTCCAAACAAAGAAAGAAAACAAGTTTGGAATTAGAGCTCAATCCTCATGAAGGGTGTACATGAAAAGGCTGGTTGATCAGTTCCTGTTACTGACACACTCTAGAGCATTTGGCTTTCTACAGACTGGTACTTTGATTGGCCTACTCTTCAACACACACCTTTTCTATTGGCCATTTTCCATCTCTATGATCATTTACAAGATTTTATTATCTTCTTATAAACCATTTATATAGCCAAAGACCTATCTTATTCTGATCTCAACCTGCTGTATGTAATGGTTCTTTTCAGTGATTTGAATAAAAGTGACTATATATGCTGTGCACATGCGTGTGTGTGTATCATGTGTGAGATGAAGATAGTAACAGTGAGTATATGAGAAAAATACATGTCAGGATACAATTATTTCAGGTAAAGTTTAAGTATATTAAATTAGTTATTACCTGTATTATTTCTCATATGCACTTTTCCATATTTATTGCTTTTTCAATGGTAAGCATTACACATCTACAAGCAGTCATCTAAGTCACATCTGCCAGTCATCACATCCTCCCGCAAAATCAGTGTTACCTACAGAGCTTAACTATGTTGAGTAGCAAAGTCAGATACTTAAGATTCATTTAATTGCCAGTTTTAAATGGCACAAATTTTAGCTCTTCCAAGAAAGCCACCGATGAGCTTACACTGTATAGCACTTTCTTCCGTCTACCAATACCTACATTTTCCCATTTTATACTATTTATACACTTTTAGATTGTTACATTTTCTTTCCTTTTTATTATTTTTACCTGTCTTTGCTGTATCTTAAAGAGTATGTCAAAGTATTACCGCCTATTTCTTACTTGTCATTTTCAATCATATTTTATTTAATTGGCATCATCTTTTGAAAGTCTCCCTAAAAGATGCTGGTATGAATGCTTGGCAATTCTCACTGCTGCGTTTGAAAATAATGATAATTATCTACGGTGTTTCTCTATGTACATATATTGGTTCAAACATAGCATGTTCCCCATAACCTCAAGTAATTGTAATGAAGTCCCTCTACTTCAGAAGGTGGTTTGTTACTGGGGTGGGCCTTGGGACTTTATAATCCAGGCCATTTTCCAGAGCCATCAGGTTCACTCTGCTGCCTCCCAGCTGATATGATAAGATGAGATGCCCAGCCTCTGCTCTTTCATGCTGTTCATGACATTATGAATTTTCTCCTTGCAACCGTAAGCCAAAATAGACCCTTTGCTCCCATCAGCTGCTTCTAGTCAGGTGTATTCCAGAAAAGCAAAGGTAATAGCTACAACAGGGTAGTCTGATTAGTCCTGAAATCCCTGGCCTCACATTTACTTAAGTGGAGTTCTCTTCCTCTGTAAGTGTTTTTTTTTTTTTTCATTGTCTTTGGTATAAACTTTGGCTGTGGCTTGGTTTTCTTGATTTGGTTTCAGCTGAAACCATCATGGCCTGACTGTCGTTTCCCAAAGATCAGTTGTCTTTAGAATTAGATGTCGTCAATAATGTCTTAATAGGAACAGATCTGCTTTATAACACATAATTTCCATGGATTTTGGTTTCATTTTTCATAAACAAATTCAAGTCTCATACATAGATTTTTTAAATGCACAATTAGTTTTTGCTCATTGTTTTGTTTTCTGTTGGGTTATGTGAATATGTATATTCCATGTTTTACATGCATCACATTATTTTTTGTACTTTTTCAAGACTTGAGACAATACGTCTAGCTCAGTCTGGCCTAAAGTTCCTTGTACATCCCAGGATGGCCTTCAATTATTCATCCACTTGTCTCTACCTCCTGAATGCTATGGGTTCAATACTTTTAAAATTCTTGTTTTATTTCTGTTTTTTTTCATATATATCCCTTAGTGTGCTTTTATTTTTGTGGTGATAGAGATAAAAGCCAGGATTTTAAATGACTCTTCTACCAACTAAGATGCACTTTCAAGCTTTTTATTCTTATCCAAATCACTTCTGACCTTGTAGTTTGGTCATCATTTCTTAAATAATTGTCCTTTTCTATTATTTCCTAAATTCTACCATTTTCCACTTCACTGCTAAATGTCTAGATTATTATTTCTTTAGTTCAGTGTTATTATACTAGGTCCTTTTAATTGTAATTTTTAACATCTTAGGGCAAGATTGTTTGGGGGACAGTTTACTCTGAAAGTAAGTTTTCTCATTATTTTCTGTTTTTATGGGACTGTATTGTCTCGTTTTCCCAGTGCTGCTATTAAAAAGTGCCACAAAATGGATAATTTAAAACTACAGACTTTTAATTTTTCATAGTTGTATAAAAACATCAAATTTTCATCAGGGCTTTGTAACACATGAAACCTCCTAAGGAGAACCTCTCCCTTCCTTGCCTGCTCTTAGCTCCTGAAGGCTTTCCAACATTAGCATTTTTCACTTGTAGCTATATTGTTTAGGTCTCCATCTTCACTGCCGTGGGCATTCTCCTCTTCCCTGTGGCTCCTCTGTTGTACTGGAAACAATGCACCCTACTTCTAGTTGACTACATCTTCATCAGTACTTGCAATTATCTTATTTCCAAAGTAAGTGGAATTTTTAAGTATTATGGATGAAAGCATCTTTATACATTTTGGGTGGATAAAATTAACCTCTACTAAGATGACTTAGTATTCTTGCTTCTCCAATTTGAGTAATTCAAAATAATTTAGTAAAAGGAAGCTTTTCTGGGTCTGAATAGTCTGCCAGGATGCGGGAGGCTAAGAGGTCGACTGATGGAAGAAACAGCTATATAGATCTAACATGAGGGCCTTCTTTTTCACCAAACACAGCTCCCAGCACAATTTCCTCCCCTGGCTTTTGGAAAATGGTACTTTCCCAGATCTGCCACTGGTAGCCTCTCAGGGGCTTTCAGTACTTCCTGTCACAGTCAGTCATGGAGATTGTCCACCATTAGAACTCAGCTTGCCATTGCAGTTCATATACAGAGTGCATGCCCAGTAGAATAAAAGAGGACTACTTAGCCACAATCCTATTGTATATTGCTAAGAGAGAAAATTATCCATGTCCCTTATCAATTGAAATTAAGTATTCTGTATCTTGATAGTGCCTAAGTGTTACTATTTCATGTTTTCCTTCACTCTGCTCCAGAAAGATCTATGGTGACTTTACTGGTTTGACAGTTACCTTCTTATTGCTGAGTCACAATACTCCACCAGAAGCAGGTATGAAAGAAAAAGAAACAGCTTAAATCAGCTCACGGTTCCAGAGGGTAGAGACCACAGTAGCAGGGAGAGCAGGGCAGGATTAGAACCCTGTGTCAAGGTGTCATACCAGCAGAGAGGAAGGAGAGGGAAAAGCAAGTCAGGTGAGACTGTAAAAGCCATGGCCCACCTTGAGTGACACACTTTCTGCACAAAGTTCCCCCTTTTAGACATTCCATAGTTTTCCGGAACAGAGTCATTTTGTGGGGGATCAAGTGTCCAAGCACACAGCCCATGTGGGGCGTTTTACATTCAGACCACCATAGCTTGATTTTGCCTACTCATGCAATTTGTAATTTTCTAATTTCCTATTTCCTGGTGTTACAAAATATATAGCTTATAGGCTACCCTTGGTCTTCTCTGTTCCCTCTTTGTTGCTGTCCTTGATTTTCTGAAGGAGTAGATGTGGCCTTAAGCTGTCACTGTTTCCTCATTACATAACCAAGCTCTTGAACTGTTTGCTGGCAAGATTATGGCTGTCTGATATCATGATACCTTGATTTCTCCCCTCTTCCCAATTCTTCTTCTTCCTCTTCCAGTCATTGTTTTCTAATATTTTATTTATTTACTTGTTTAGGAGAGAAAGAGAAAGAAAGATGGAGAGGGAGAGGGAGAGAGACAGAGAGAGAGAGAGAGGGAGGAGAGAGGGAGACAATGGGGGGTGTACCAGGGCCTCCAGGTCCTGTAAAGAACTCCAGATGCATGTGCCACCTTGTGCATCTGGCTTATGTGGCTACTGGGGAATCAAACCTGGGTCCTTAGGCTTTGCAGGCACGTCCCTGGACTGCTCATCTATTTCTCTCCATCCCACCATTCTTTTCTAAATCCTGAGATGCCGAACTTGAGCCAGAGTTTAATTTCTGCACTAAAAGAAGTTTCCTTTGTGTCATCTGTGTTAGCCATTGTCCAATGTGACTCTTGAAGTGGGGATAATGTGCTTGAAAATTGAATTCTCAATTTTATTTAATTAATTTAAACTAAAGTAGTCAAGTGTGGTTTCCATTAAACAATGCAGTATTAGAAGATGGTGGGCAGTCAGAACAAATAAGAGCTAAGTAAAAAGGGAGCATAACAGATAGTATGAGTAAATAAAAAAGGTGTTTTAGATGTAATTGTATTGGATTTTTCTATAATTATAAAATCTCCATGTATGTCCTCTTTTTAATTTAAAGTAAAATTTATGTATTTTACTTTTGAAGAACATTTCCTTCTGGGAAATGAAAAGCAAAACTGACTTATACTATGAAGTTGCTATGAGACTATGCATTTGTTTCTCCTCATATTGCCTGATTGTCATTATTCATATCTATTGTTTCCTTGGAAACAGAGTGTTTGTGAGAGGAAAAACAAGGCTTATTCACCTAATTGAAGTTTCTAGGGTTTGAACCAAATAAATGTGTTTATTGAACAACCTAAGGACCTTCTTACTTTTGAATATGATAATTGCACCTCACAAAAGAAACAATGACTAAAACACTGAATATGACAACCATCTCCTAGAACAAGGAAGTTCAAGGTATAAGATCTTTTCAATGTCAAATGTACAAACAGGTATTTTCATCATTGTGACTCAGGCACTTACAGAACTACTATGTCATAGATCTTCATGTTAAAGTAATGATATAATAGTCTTTATTGCCTTTCAGATAAATGGGGATTGATCTCATGTTAATTAATAATGACTGCACAGGGCTGGAGAGATGGCTTAGCGGTTAAGCGCTTGCCTGTGAAGCCTAAGGACCCCAGTTCGAGGCTTGGTTCCCCAGGTCCCACGTTAGCCAGATGCACAAGGGGGCGCACGCGTCTGGAGTTCGTTTGCAGAGGCTGGAGGCCCTGGCGCGCCCATTCTCTCTCTCTCCCTCTATCTGTCTTTCTCTCTGTCTGTCACTCTCAAATAAATAATAAAAAAATTAAAAAAAATAATAACTGCACAAAATCTTAAAATTAGTCAGAAACATATATGTACAGATACAAATGTAAAATTAAATACCTACCAAATAGAACATGTTATGACCACTGGTTCATTACACCATGATACATTTTATTAGCTGTTCAATTTATATGCCAGCCATATAAGTCCTTCTTATTCTTGCACATGCAGGTGTTCATTTATGGGAATGCTGTCAGTACCACAAGCAGTTATTACGTTGATCAAATGACCTCAATGCAGAATGTACCATACACAGTCAAGTCAGCTTTGCCCTCTCTTACTCTAGAATGCCATTTTGTTTTGCAACAACTCACATTTGCAAATAAAATTCCACACATCAAAATAATACTATTATAACACAAGCATAATTCAGTTGTCTTTCACTTTAAATTTTACAGCATATACATACACAGTTAAAATATATTTTATGAAATTTGTGGAATTTCCATTAGTAGTTGCACAATTTAGACTGTTTTTTAACCCTGATTTACGGGCTGGGTATGGTGGTGCACACCTTTAATCCCAGCACTAGGGAGACAGAGGGAGGAGGATCGCCATGAGTTTGAGGCCACCCTGAGACTACATAGTGAATTCCAGGTCAGCCTGAGCTAGAGTGAAATGCTACCTTGAAAAACAAACAGAAAGAAAAACCCCCAAACCCTGATTTACTTATAGCCCTGTTTTGATTCTATGGTAATGCCTTCAAGGATGATAGTCTCAAGCTTTCTCTAAAGATTTCTCTGTTTATATCAGAGATATGCAGGAGAAAAATAACTGTAGCCTGTTTATTGACTCTGTTAATAGTTTTCTTTGCAGTACAATAGCTTAGTTTCATGAAAACCCAGTGTTGGTCTAATTTCTTGGGCTACTGAGTCTTTTTGAGAAAGTCGAGAAAGTCTTTTCTTATGTCTATATCTTGGAATGTTCTCCCTACATTTGCTTGTAGTTGTTAATGGAGTTCCAGGCTTTAGATGGAGACCCTTGATATAATTGGAGTTGATTTTTGTTCAGGGTAAGAGAAAGGGCTCTAGACCCATTCCTATACATGTGGTTACTCAGTTTCTCTGGCATGCAGCATGCGCCTTCAGTACTGTCACTGGGGAGGCTGAGGTATGAGGATCAACATGAGTAAAGGCCAGCCTGGGACCTAAATGTGAATTCCAGGTCATCCTGGGCTAGAGTGAGACTCTAACTCAAAAAAAAATCCTACCCCACAAAAGTTTTTCCAGAACTATTTACCGAAAATTCTGAGTCTTTTCCAGAGTGCCCTTTAGACCTCCTTGTCAGAGAACGTGTTGCTTCAGTTACTAGACTTTGTACCTGGATCTTCCGTTCTACTCCACTGATCTATGTGCCCTTTTGCGACAACACCATGCTGGGTTTTTTACTCTGATTTTGTAGGATATTTTGAAATCAGGTATGGTGATACCATAGTAGTATTCTTCTTGCTGAGGATAGTCTTTGGTTATCTTAGGCCTTTTGTGCTTCCATATGAATTTTGAGACTATTTTTCCTATTTCTGTGAAGAATAATGCAAGTATTGTATATTGGAATTGAATTGACTCTGAAATATTGCTTTTGGTAGGTAGGAAGGCCATTTCCACAATATTAACTCTTCTGATCCCTGAGCAGGGGCGATCTTTCCATCTCCTCACATATTCTTCCATTTCTTTCTTCACTGTAGTGATCTTTCATTTCCTTGCTTAGGGATATTCCAAGATATTTAATTTTTTTATATGTTGTAAATGTGACTGCTTCCTTTATTTCCTTCATCATATGCTTGTCATTGGTATATTCAAAAGCTACTGGTTTTTGTGTGTTGGTTTTATATACTCCCACTTTGCTGAGTTTATTAGCAACAGGTGCTTTTTGGTGGTCTTTAGGGTTACTTATATATGAAATCATATCATCTACAAAACAGGTTTGTTTGAATTCTTCCTTTCCAATTTTAATCCCTTTTATTTCTTTATCTTGTCTTATTACTTGAGCTAAGACTTCAGATGCTGTGTAAAATAGCAGTGGGGAGAGAGGATACCATTGTCATGTTTCAGACCTTAATGGGAATGGTTCAAGTGTTTCCCAATTTAATATGCTATAGGCCTTAAGTTTGTTTTGTATAGCCTTTATTGTGTAGATATATGCCATTATGCTTTCAATGGAGATTTCCCCTATGGAACTATGCATTCTTGGTGGGGATACCTTGCCTTGGTTTCTTGTGTTATTTGTTTTGTGTTTGGGTTTATACACTTTGAGATAGTTCTTTTGTATTGCTGAGAATGTCGCAATAGTAGAATTTGTGGAGCCTCTCTTGGGTAGGCTGGTTAGCCTTGATTCACGTGAGCATAGAATGGAAGTCTCTCCACATGTTTAGGCTGGGTATACTGGAAGCTGGGCAGAATTTTCCTTGTTTGTGCAGTCTCCACCAGAGTGGGGTTTGGACCCTATGAGACCTCACCTTTTCAGTCCCCCAGGGCTGTGGAGCACAATTAGCTTGGGAGTTCCAGGGATGTAAAAGCATGAAAACTGGTGAGTGAGATCAGTGCCAAATGGAGCTGATCCCAATTCTTGCTAACGGAGGCTGGGTTTGTACCCATGAGCAGGGGTGCTCACCTGGACCTAGGCCATCTCACCGTGTTTAGTATCTGTGGCTTAGGAGTACAACCAGCTGGGAAGTTCCTACTCTAGTGGTGGAGGCTCATGCTGGCAGATCAGGGAGTGAGGTCATTACCAAATAGGGTTAATTCCCATTCCCAGTGAGTGGAGGACAGTGTGTAGCTGCAATGAAGAGGAACATTCACCTGGACCTGGAGTGGCCTACCTTTCTATGTGCCCTGAGCTGGGAAGTGCAATCAACTAAAGAGTCTCTATTAATAGTGGAGGTGCAGGCAAGGTGGGGAATGAGGCCAGCACCAAATACAATTGATCTTTGATCTGGGGTTTTACCCATGGGGCAGGGGTTCTGCTGCATGTCTGGGACACCTGACAGGGCCCTGAAGTGCAATAATGATGGCTTGAAAATTGGGCATCTCCTGAAGATCTGCAATACAATAGTTATTAGCCACTAAGAAAGCATTGATGGATATACATTTAATATAAGCATCCATTTATTATCTACTCATAAACAAAACTCATATGATGTCAACTCTACCTTGTCATATTTTCTTATTAATAATCCTAATTAAATGTCTCCTAGTTTTTATTATTATTCTAATTTTCCAAATGGGAAAAGATGTCATTTGTCATTTATAAAGCAAGCAAATGTAGGCTACAGAGTCTACTGTAAAATATAGCCCTTTTTTTCGTGGATCTTTTTTCATTGAGTTTTGCTGCACTTCTGTGCGTGTAGGCAGACATCACAATAAGGAAGGCCACAAGGGCCATCTCTGTAGTAGAAGAATGAACCGTGAAGCTAGGATGTATGGTCAGCATCCTAGAGGTCTTTCGGGAAGTTCTTGTCTAAGAAAGTTTCTGGTAAGGGGACCAAAAGGCAATCTCTCTTCCTTGATAACGGACCAAACAGAATGTGGAATCCCGGCAGCCAGGATGCCAACTGCTGAGAGGCAGCTTCAGCTAACTCACTACTTGGGAGACCAACAGCCCAAGACTTCCTCTTGCTGCCTCCCAAGTACTCAGGCTCCACCGATAAGAAAGCCAGAAGAGGGTTCCCAGTTTGGACCTAGGGAAATTGGATCCAATCTCACTCCAGATATTTCTGGACATTTTCTCACAAGGCCATACAAGGGCTACAGGACAGCCCAGGGCATGATACCACAAGCCAGGTAACCACTTGATTCCTACTGTAACGGCTCATGTATATCTATATCCTTGCTTCTGTGATTGTGAACATCTAGGAAAACTCGGAATTACAATGGTTTTGTTAGCAGCTTGTAACCATTTTCTTGCCTCAAGCTTCCTACATTGTCTCTTCTAAGGATGAAAATGAGTGTGTTCCCAACTTCAATGAGACCTGCACAGTGACTCAAAGGGATGTAGTTCTCAGAGGGCAGCCCAAGAAAGGATCACACAGGCAAGATAACCTCTCTGGTGTCCCCAGGGCTGCCCCAGAAACCTCAGAGGGTATCCCTGTATGAATGGGAATAATGAAGAGAATTTTCTGTGTTGTTTCACAGCACGGCCAGAAGTCACAGAGGAAGTTTGCTGTCATTTCCCTAACTGAACCTTCCCCTCTGCTTCCTCTTTTGTGCAAAAATGAAACTGTCCAGACCCTCAAGGACACAACTGTGACATGAGAGGACAAGAAAGGGCACCTGAGGGTAGGAACAAAGAAGCAAGGTCATCCCAGAGATCTTCCATGTTTTTCTTTGTATGTTTGTGAGTGTGAATATCTAGGAAGTTTCAGAAAGACAATGAGTCAATCAGAGGTCAAGTCACCATTTTCTTAAGTGAACTTTCTTCCAGTATTTCCCCTCAGCATCCCAATGAGTCTGCCCCAGCCCAGGATGATTCCTGCAGAATCACAAAAGGGGCTCAAAGTTTACAACGTACAACACAGGGGAGGATCACACTGGCCAGGTACACACTCTAATTCCCCTGAGTTGACCCTGACTCACAGCAAGGTGGGAGTGAATCAGCGGGTTGCTCCATTTCTCTTTTTGAACTTTCCCTTTTAGCCTGTCCCCAGGGTAAGGAAGAGTGTGCACCAATAGTAGATGAGCCCTGTTCAGTGTCATACATTACCCCAAGCATGCTGCAAAAGCTGGCGAACTGCTTGCTGCCTTCTAGGAAGAAGGAGGACCAGTTTTTGTGCCTTTCTGTACCTCTACCAAACCTTTGTACCACCCAGCAGCTCCTCAACCTCCTATTCATGAGATGAGTGCCCACCTCAAGCTCAGAGATCTCAGCTCTACCTGGGGGCTTTCAGGAGTATTTTGCCTCTCTGTAAGCTGGGGGCTGAGTACTGCCATTTCTGGCCACTGTCCCAGAATCATCACTTGCAAACTTCTCTGCCCAAGATGTGTCATAAGTCCTTTTTAATTTTCAAAACTACTCTTTGTGAATATATCCCTTTTAATTTTAAGTCTATCTTTTTTTTTTTTTTTTCTTTTTGAGGTAGGGGTTTCTCTGTAGCCCATGCTGACCTGGAATTCACTATGTAGTCTCTCAGAGTGGCCTTGAACTAATGGCAATCCTTCTACCTCTGCCTCCTGAATGTTGAGATTAGAGGTGTACACCACTACACCTGACCCAAATCTGTGATTTAATGTTTATAATTTCACTTTACATGTTGCCATTAATAAAAATTTTAGCCTTTATTGTACACTGCTCAGTGTCATGAATCTCCTCACCATGTTGTACAGTGCCTGAAAATGTCTTTCTGCCTTAGGTGTTGCACGCAGGTCTTGTGAGGAGGATAAGTACATCCCACCATCAGGAAGCGAGAGGAAAGCCCCTGGTTTGAGTGAGAACTAGTGAGTGCTGAGAAAGGAACATGCAATCTCGACGCTACATGCAGGGCCAGTGTTCCTAATGGTTAGGAACACATAGGCTATGGCTCACGAGAACCAGTGAGTCCTGGAAAAGGTTTCGCACTGTGGCCTCAGGCTCCTCACCACTCAGTCACATCTGCAGTCCCCTCCATGGTAAGGTTGAATACGTCTAAAACGCAGTAGCACGTGATGCTCTTTGCCAGTCTTAAGTATGAGGCTTGGTTCACGCCCACGACTGCCAACATGCAATGTAGAATTTGAACAGAGGGATGGTTGGTGTTCAGAGTGTTAGACCATAATGTTTTCTTAAAGAATCACTAAGCTTTCACACAAGGGCAGGGGCTAGATTGTAGACCAAGAGGCTACAGTTGTGATAATTGAATACATTTTTTTCTTTATTGTTATTTTTTATTTTAATAATTTGCCGGGGTCCAGCCCTGGCTTGAAGGAGGGTCCCCGAAGAGAGGTGTGAAAGGGAGCGGCGAAATAACGACTCGAAGTCAAGTTCTGGTGCAAGCTGACAGGCTAATGCTGAAGGCAGCTGAGTTTTTCCGTCTTTCTCTTTTTTCTTTCTTTCTTTGTCTCTCTCTCTCCCTTTTTTCTCTGCCACAGCTCTTAGCCTCAGTCTTTTATTTTCTGATCACATCATGCAAGAACAAACTTCAAGAAAGGTACAATTTCACAGAATTCATAGAAACTTTTTGTTATTCCTTATCATCAAACAATCCCATAATTATTCACCTCAAGTAAAGTCGTCAGGCCCCTGTAATGATTAACTGTTTTCACATTTTCCCCATGTATGTGTGGTCAAGCACTTGTGATTTCCTGGACTTCTACTTTCAATTACTTTATTAAAGGTGAGAGGCAAAACAACCACAAATGGGGCTTCCCATCATTAATCACTGATCCAGCAGATCCATTTATCCTTTAATTATTTATTTTGAAGTTTCCTTTTTACATCCCTCCAATACTTAAACTTTGGTCCCCCCAATTGAACTATTTCTGACTTCGGTTGTTTTTCTGTAAGGGTTCTTGGTAAAGAGTCAATTGCAATTGCCACCATTTAGAAAAATTAGTCATATAACAATGTTTACGTTGTTCCAGGAGGTTCATTGTTTCCTCCTAAGTTTACTGTACTCCATGCCTGACTTTCTTTAAGGCCTTTAAGGAAAACAATTATCTCTGACCCATTTTCTTGTTTTTCCAATTCTGTGCCAGAGCCTCTTTCAGATACATTGACCAACACTTTACCGACACCAATTTTTACTGGAAAAGTAAACTTAGAGATTGGGACACCAAGTAAAAGACAGAGAAAGACAAACCTTATATAGAAAACCACATATTTCTGTAGCACAGAGAGCCAAGGATTTTTCTATAGAGGGGCCACATTGGACTTCAAAGAAGAGACAGCTGGGCTGGAACTATGTCAAGCAGCTCTTCAGCGCTCGATTCCTCATGATCCTGAAATGGCATGCTTGCCGTCTCTGGCAATAATTAATAACTTCCATGATTGTAAACAATATTCCATGTTAATTCCCTCGCTCCCCCACTTTCCCCTTTGAAACTCCACTCTCTGTCATATCCCCTCCCCCTCTCGATCAGTTTCTCTTTTATTTTGTTGTCATTATTTTTCCTCCTATTATGATGGTCTTGTGTAGGGAGTTTCAGGCACTGTGAGGTCATGGATATCCAGGCCATTTAATGTCGGTAGGAGCATGTTGTAAGGAGTCCTACCTTTCCCTTGGCTCTTACATTCCTTCCACCACCTCTTCTGCCATGGACCCTGAGCCTTGGAAGGTGTGATAGAGATATTGCAGTTCTGAGCACTCCTGTGTCACTTCTTCTCAGCACGGTCATGCCTTCTGAGTCATCCCAAGGTCACTGTCATCTGAAAAGCAAAAGTTCTCTAACAAAAAAGTGAGAGTATCATCAATATATGGGTATGAAAATTAAGAGACGTGCTTACTGGGCAATTTGATAAGCATAGTATATACATTTAGCAAGAGAGCAGAAGATGTCACAGCCCTAGGGCTCATCAAGACTACCCTTGTTGCAGGTTTTCAGTATCAGGGATGTATTCCCTTCCATGGAGTGAGCATCCACTCAAATTGGAGGGCAGTTGGTTTCCCCCATAACAGACCTTCCACTATTGCACACATTGGCTCATTGGCCTGGTTGGCCAAATATAAGGCTTTCAGTGTCCACTCTTGAGTATCTCCGCTGGTGATTTCTCTCTCTCCCATTGAACTGCATGCAGCATGGCTTTATCTAGCTTTCTGTCAGTTGGTCTACAAGGAGGAGGTTTTCAGGTCAATTCCAGCAGGACTTCTCAGTGATCTTGCAGTACATATATGGAGACTTCAGCAATAGGGTCTTGCTATCTACTCCTGGTGGAAAACCAAGGGGTTTGGCAATGGCCTGTAATGTTTTGGGAACATCAAGGACCTCCCTGGCCAACAACTCACTGAGCAATAACCTGGAAGCAAACCCACCACAGTTACCATTGAAACATTACTCTCCTCAGGCCACTGTCATCTGTTGCCATCTCCAAGTCATGCCTGTCACTCTTGATCCTGGCCAGAGAAGGTTCTGTGTCTCCAGTGTGTGGTAGGCAGTCTTTGCAGAAACATACATGTAATTTTAGTAATTGAATATAACCTTGTAGAAAAGCAACACAATGCCCTATAGCATGTTTCCTTTTGCCTTAAATAAAAATTTATCTCAAAATCCTATAACAGCATGTTCACACTCATAAAACCTATATAGAAGTCACATATCAATGATTTGCTCTATGCATTTATCACCACAAGCAGAGGTTAAAGTATTTCCATCAATCTCTAAAATTCTATGCTGCCAGTTAATGGGGGAACATTCTAAGAAACTGTCAACCTGTTTTTAATGTGACCACCGAGTTATATTTCTTATTAGCATTGTATGAGGGTGAGTTCACCATATCCTTTACAGTACTTTATTTTTTAATTTTATTTTACATTTTTTATTAGTTATGGACACACTTAATATGGAAACATCACATGTTGGTGCCATCCTTTCCCTCATCCCTGCCCTTTTTCTGAACAGTCACTTCTCATTGGGGTCACAGTTTATCCCCATGGGGTTGTGGTTTATGTGTAGTAGGAACAGCAGTCACTTAATTAGGGAGACACAATGCTTCTGGGCTTGATGTCCCACCTTGTGGCTCTAACAATCTTTTGCTTCCTCTTTGGCAAAAGTCCCTGAGCCATGCTGGGTAATTTTTAAGAGTGATGGACTCTTAGGGACCTCTGGATCTCTGCTTTGTTAGGTGTTGAATGTCCTCAGAGTCTGTCTCCTTCACCCTGGCACTGACCATCAGGTTCAGCACAGAAGCATCCCTTTTGCTCATCTCTCCAATTCCTCTGTGGCTTCATCTGGTGCTTGGCTGAAGCACAATGGGTAGTTTATCTTCCTGAGTAATGCTTCCATTGGAAAAAGAGAAGCAGATTCCCCAACAGAGAATAAAGTCAGGAGAGGTTAAATGGGATAAATGTCACAGTACTACTTGACAGCATGCTTGTGGGCATGCTTGTAGATAGGAGATTGAATCTTACAATGAACAGAGGTACTCTGTGTGGAAGGATAATGCTGCTTACAGAAGCTACAGCTATTTTATTAAGTGAAAATAATAGGGCCAGCTCTAATACATCTCTGCAGGACTTAATCTCAGAGGTCCCCTCAAACGATGCAGATGACCACTATTGCTCTTGGTTGCCTGCCAGAACTAAAGAGTAAGACTCTACTGCTGGATAGTCCACATCCTTTGGTTGCAGGATATAGAGAAATCAAGCTAGAACTGAGCTAGAAATCTCCTGTTGGATAGTTTTCATATTGCTGGAGGGTGATCTGTAGAGTGCTAGGCATGAAGAGTTCTCAATGGACTCTTGCAGTTATATGTGCTCCTATACTGATCTTCTAGGAAAGAGGTGCCCACATTGCTATGGGGTAACCAACACCATTCTGCTTGGATGCAAGACCCACGATACCAGATGAAATTCATGCCTGATACTGTAAACCATGTCCAAAGCCCATGACTGGCCAGGCTATATTCCCTAAAGGGAAGCCTACTCATTGTTTTTTTCTAGACAAATGTGTTCTCAAACTTCCTTCTAAACATGGTTGTTATGCCCACAGATTAGTACTCTCAGCCTTGGCCGGTAGAGTTGACTGTTTTCAGTGGGCTGTAATGAATACAGACTCTCTTAACTGGTCAAAGTGCTGACAATTAGTGATTGACTTGTCAGAACTGTATGAAGAATGTATATTATTCCTTACCAGAGCTCAGGAGCATCATGTGATTAGGGATAGAAATAATGTAAGATCTGGAGTATGGAGAAGGATGCTATGGAACTGTCTCACTTGGATATGGCATGGCTATTGTGCTCATGAGCTCACAGAGGCTATGGGTACATACAAAAGACCAGCCCAACATAGGTCCTGTCAACATTCCATCATAGATGGGGACAGAGGCTTAAGAGGCCCTCTACCACCCAGAGTACCTATTGTCTTGCTAAGCATACAGCAACAGCAGCTCTTGCAGAATCTGTGTTGAGTGGACTGGTCAGCACTGATCCAGGTAGGCATGGTATTGAGGTCTATCTGCAGCTTTGGGCTGGGTACACTGAGAGCTGAACAGGCTCATTTGTGTTTGCATTCTTCTTAGATGGGAATGAGTTGGACCCTGGGCAGTCTGGCCTACTCAGTGTCCAGGGATTGGGTGCATGACCAGCTGGGAAGCCCCTATTCTTGCATTGCACCAGTAGGCAGGTAGGGAGTGAGGTCAGCTCTAATTGGGACTAATCCCCAATCCCAGCGAGTTGAGGGTCAGAATTTTTATGGGCAAGGGAGACGTTGCAGACAGCAAGGGAGTTTACATGGGCCCTGGGTGGCCTGGCCTAATAGGTGTCCGGGCCTAGACTGTACAATCAGCTGGGTAGTTCTTACTCTAGTGGCACACAGGCAGGCAGGCAGGAGTCCATAATAACATTTTAAAGTCAAGAAAATGATGGTTCTGTAGGTTATGTAACAATTTCAAGGTCAAATGAGGTCAGCACATGGAACATAAATATCTCAGCCCCATATTTACTTCACATTACCTTAGTCCACAATGCTATCTCTTCTGTCCCAGCCTCTTGTCTACATCTCAGCTGAACCTGGCATCTGTTTCATTTAGACTTGTAGAAATGATAAGAAAAAGCTGGGTGTGCTGGCACACGCCTTTGATCCCAACGCTTGGGAGGCAGAGGTAGGAGGATCACCCTGAGTTTAAGGCCTCTCTGAGACTACATGGTGAACTCCAGGTCAGCCTGAGCAAGAGTGAGACCCTACCTTGAAAAATAAAACAAAGAAACAAACAAAAGAAATGAGAAGAAAAACAATGCAATGACCTCCCACTCCCCCTCATGCGGCTCACAGAAAAAATACCACCAAGTAAAATCAAAGTCCAACTTTCTTAGAACAGTACTTACTACCTTCTCTTAGATACTCTCTGCATTTCTCCATTCCCTTTTTGAGCACATGTCTAGCAGGAGGTATTTTTGTTGGCAGATGCCTCTTTTCTCTCCATCACAACGTTGGTTTGCTCTCTTTAAAAACACGAGGAAAAGCTCAGTGGCTTCCAAGGACATGAATTATTTAATATTTTACATTTGTTCATCTCATTTACTGGAGTGTCCTTGGGACATATTGCTTTACACAGGAAAGATGTCAGGGGAAACATTTTCAAAACTATAATAATAATGGCTAAGTAGAAATCTGAAATCACTGTAAACAATGCTGTGTTCAGAGAGTGCATTAAAGTGCATGGAATATTTACAAAATTTTCATGAGGCTTTTAACTCAGCTGAGTTTATTCGAAATGTCCAGATTACTTATTTTCATCCTGCCCTTAATAAACTGAGTAGATTCAATTACCTGAAACCTTGCTTTGAACCATTGTAATCCAAGTCCCTCATTAATATGCCCCTTCTGTTGTTTATCTCACTCTTCAAGAACAAAGTTACAAAATCAAGCCATGAGATGCATAACTTGACTTTCCTCATATGTGCACTAACAGGGACTTAGGGAAATTTGCTTGAAGCAGACTGGAGAACTTTGGGAGCTTCCACGTGCCTCTCATTTATCCTCCATCCTTGTTCCTGGTCTCTGCGCTGACCCAGCAGTGTGTGCTCATTCTCAGCTACACCGGGAAAGTTAATTTCCCACGTGTGCCCTTCTCATCACCACTTCAGGAGCAGGCATTGAAACAAGAGTCAGTGTGATGTCTGGGCAGATGATTTTCAAACCATCTGTTATCTCAGAAAACAATGTACCCTGACAGACTTTCCAGTCCAGTCATAACTCTGTTATTGTAGTTGGAGTCAACACCAAGTTTAATAACCTGCCATGGACAGCTGACAACCTTTGTGCTGAACAAAAATAGATGCTCCAGGTTGCACTAACAGGCAAACAAGACATTCCAAATGATAAGGTGAAAACTCTGGTGTTAACTCTGCATTAGGATAGAAAATGCCTGGAGAAATTATTAACAATGCTAATTATTAACATTACCCTAACCATGGGGTGTTGTTACCCTTTATCTCTGACCCTAGAGTATCTTGTCAGGCATTAATGAAGTCAATTGTTAGCTTCTATATGTGGACTGAATATATATTTGCCTGAGAGAGGTAGTAGTTGCTAGTGGTATACTGTAAGAAATGTTTTCAAAAACTGTTTTTTCCTTATTTTAAGAATATTTTATTTATTTATTTGAGAGTGACAGACAGAGAGAGAAAGAGGCAGATAGAGAGAGAGAATGGGCGCTCCAGGGCCTCCAGCCACTGCAAATGAACTCCAGACGCATGCACCCCCTTGTGCATCTGGCTAACATGGGTCCTGGGGAATCGAGCCGTGAACCAGGGTCCTTAGGCTTCATAGGCAAGTGCTTAACCACTAAGCCATCTCTCCAGCCCTGTTTTTTCCTTTTTTAATTTTTTAAAAATTGTTTTAGAGAGAAAGAAAGAGAGAGAGAATTGGAGGGCCAGGGCCTCAGCCACTTGTAATTGAACTCCAGACACATGTTCCATCTAATGTGCATGTACGACCTTGAACTTACATCACCTGTGTGTGTCTGGGTTACATGGGATCTAGAGAGAGATCAAACATGGGTCCTTAGACTCAACAGGCAAGAGCCTTAATTGCTAAGCCATCTCTCCAGCCCTGCTTTTTCCTTTTTAATTAAATGGAATGGAGAATAAGCGCCATGACTTCTTATGATAGAGAACTATACTATTTCCAGGCACCAATATATTTTTTTTTTTCTGCAGGGCTGGGGATCAATTTTTAGCCTCATACATGTTAGGCAAAAGCTCTACCTCTAGCTCCACTTCAGAGCCCTATCACATGCTAATTCAATTTTAAGCTTTCTCTTCCTTCAGGGACTCTTGACTTAGTTTTAAAATATCCAGCACTGAAACATCTCTATCACACCCTCCAAGGCTCAAGGCCCATTGAGGAAGAGGTGTCAGAAGGAATGTAAGAGCCAAAGGAAGGGCACGACTCTTTATAATGCAACTGTCCTGACAGAAATTGGATTTGATATCCATGACCTCACAGTGCCTAGCAATACCTTCACAAGGCCCTCATAGTATGAGGAAAAGATGATGACATCAAAATAAAAGAGAGACTAATGGAGAGAGGGAGGGGATATGATGGAGAGTGGAGTTGTGAAGGGGAAAGTGGGGGAGGGGAGGAATTATCATGGTTTATTGTCTGTAGTTATAGAAATTATCAATAAAAAATAAACATTAAACAAAAACTTATTTAATTTGTGTGTGTAAACATACACACACACACACACACACACACCAGGGCCTCTTGCCATTGCAAATATATGCAAGGCACATGTGCCAATCACTTTTTGCATGTCTTATGTAGGTGGCTTGGGAATTAAACCCTGGTTGACAGGCTTTATGAGCAAGCACCTCTAACCACTGAGATTTCCTCACATACTTTTTGATCTATTGAACAGCTTCTTCATGTCTATCTTCCTCTTTTTGCCTCCCCTTCCTCCACTTCTCCTTTCATATCCTAAGACCCATGGTTTCTTCTTTTAGGAAACAAATCTATCCTGACATATTATCTTTTACAACTGTTGCTTGAATTTCTATTCCCAGAAGTAAGCTCAAAATCTGTCACCATGTTATAAGAAATGAGTGTAAATAGCATAAATTTGAGGCAAACTTACTTTCCATCCTTTTGTCTTGATGTCCACTCATGAAGGAGCCTAGTGGCACAACCTGGCCAGACCCTTCCCTGCTCTTGTTCATCTGTGCTTGCTGTCTGTTATCCCTCCTGCCAGCACATTTACAGATGCTTTCTACTCAGCACACACTGAATAATACTTGAGAACTCATTATATAGATGTCTTTGTGACATCCTTGTTATTACTGATTTTTACAGGATCTCCTTTTTCTGAACACCATAGCATTTTCTTCATAACTCTGTAATGGTACTTTGCTATTTTTTTAAAATTTTTTTAATTTATTTATTTGAGAGCGACAGACACAGAGAGAAAGACAGATAGAGGGAGAGAGAGAGAATGGGCGCGCCAGGGCTTCCAGCCTCTGCAAACGAACTCCAGACGCGTGCGCCCCCTTGTGCATCTGGCTAACGTGGGACCTGGGGAACTGAGCCTTGAACCGGGGTCCTTAGGCTTCACAGGCAAGTGCTTAACCGCTAAGCCATCTCTCCAGCCCAACTTTGCTATTTTTTAATCATGGTAATAATCATATGAACTCCAATCTCTTCTTTTTTAAAAAATATTTTTGTTCATTATTTATTTATTTATTTGAGAGCGACAAACACAGAGAGAAAGACAGATAGAAGTAGAGAGAGAGAATGGCCTTGCCAGGGCCTCCAGCCACTGCAAACGAACTCCAGATGCATGAGCCCCCTTGTGCATCTGGTTAACTTGGGACCTGGGGAACCGAACCTCAAACCCTTAGGCTTCACAGGCAAGCGCTTAACCGCTAAGCCATCTCTCCAGCCTTTTTCTTTAATTAAAACAGATTTAGACAGAATCTCATTAGCCCAGGCTGGCCTCATGCTCACTACGTAGTTGAGGATGATCTTGAATTTCTGATCCTCGTGTCTCCCCCCCTTGAGTGCTGGGGATATGGATGTGCACCAGCGTGTCCAGGTGATGTGGTGCTGAGGAGCAAACCCAGGGCCTCGTGCCGGCTAGTCATGCATGTCTTGATGAGTTTTTAAGCTTATAATTTACCACTGCTTATTGTAGGTACAACATACACAATAGATTCACAGAGCTTCTTCACCCTAATTTCCAGAAACTTGATGCTTGTGATCAATTACTGCCCATTACCCATCCCTCCAGCTCCTGGTAATTACCATTACATTCTTTGATTATATAAATTTCAGTATTTCATATACTTCACATAAGTGGAATCATGTAGCATTTTTCTGGTATGGAGATTCAAAAGTTAAAAATATAACTGTATCATATGATTCAGGGATCCAACTTTTGGGTACTTATGTAAAAATAATTGAACTGTGATCTTGAAGTGCTATTGCCATAAAATATATATATATATTGTTAGCTGGCCTTGGTGGTGCATACCTTTAATCCCAGTACCTGGAAGGCAAAGGTAGGAAAATAGCCATTAGTTCAAGACTACCCTGAGACTACATAGTGGACTCCAGGTCAGCCTGTGCTAAAGAAAGACCCTACCTTGAAAAAAAAAAAAAATCCTAGTGGAATCTACTAGCTGATCATTCCAGGAGAGTAACTGATGAGAACCTTCATTCTTCCACTTAAAAACACTCACTGAATTATTCTCTTTCTCTCTCTAGCTCTCTGTCTCTCTCTCTGATACAATGAGATACATAATGGTAACAAATGATCAGCATAAATGTATCAAATAAAATTCAAATAACAGGAGAAGATGACATGCTGTCATTGAAAAAGAGTTGAGGTTGTTACATAATTACAACTTCCTATTAACTAATGGTGTTCTTCAAAATATATTACTTGAAAAGCTAACAAATAAGATAAAATTTGATAACTGTTTAGTTTGAAGTAAATGTTACAAAAGACTTTTTCTTGTCCTATATATTCAAAGGCTTCTGAGATATCCCTGGAAAAATCCTAATGTATCCATTTCCAGACTTTGAACCCATCCTGACCAACCTAAGATGGAAATGGATCAAGTAACTTGAAAGTAACAGAGTTGGGAAGAAAATAACATTGCTGGACCATTGAGTTCTTGCATACATACTCATTTTTACATATTCTCCTATTTGTGTCCATGGAATTTTTACCATTTTACTCTGCTTCATTCTTATAGTGTTCAGTAGTTTCTGAGGTTCTTACAAGATACATAAATTACATTATAAATAAGTCACCCCTGAAAACCACTCCATAAGTGAGCTCTGTGAGCCAAATTTTAATCCTATAAAGCCTATTATAAAAAGCAGATGAATTATTTGCTAGAAATAAGATGTTGATTTCAAAACCTTTATGTAACTTTGGAGAGCAGGGATGGGAGGAGATTGTCAATATTTTTCATAAGAGCTAAAATGTATTATTACTGTGGGAATCTAGACATCCAAGGCGAAGCATACAGATGGAGGACAGTGAGGAAGTAAGAGGTATTAGCATTTTAAGAAATGATCAGAAAGAAAAATATATTAGAACATACTGAATTCAAATACCAGCTTTTCCTAAAAATCTGTAAACTTTCTGATTACATATATTTTATTGATAGAAGATGATGTTTTGATTATAACTACTCAAGTCCAAGTTTAAACATCACTGAAATGGCAGGCCTGATGTCAACATTACTGATATCCCATGAAGAACTGAATAAATATAAAATAATATTTTTCTTGAAACCAAATAGAAGATTCAATTCAATTGAATTCATCAATTTCTAGAACATGCTTAATATTAGTAGCTAAGCTACTCAAGGATCTTAACTGATGTGTTAAAGTCATAGATGCTATCATGGCATCATTTATTTATTTATTTTGCATGTATATGTGTGTTTGTGTAATGCAGTATGTGTATGGTGTGGCCTGACAGTTGTTCCTCCCCCTTCTCTTTATTTTAGGTAGAGCCTCTTTACTGATTCTGGAGCTTGTAGGGCTCCACTGTTCTCAGATCTCTGCTCCATTGGTGAGGTTGTAGGCATGTGTGGCTATGCCCATCTGTTTTTGTAGGATCTGAAAATTCAAACTGCAGAGGTCTTGCATCTCAGAGGTAAACCCATGTTTATCACTGAAAGAAAGAAAGGTAACTGAAAGAGGGAATTAGCCAACATAGAAAACAGTGCAGCAAAGAAATGGAAAGTGATTATGCTTGAAAGGAAACTTCAGCTGAATATAAATGAAGAAAATTTTAAATGATCGATGACCATGACAGTGTTGACACTTGTCTCAGAGGTTCCAGAGCTACATCCATGGGAAATTAGTGGTCAATCATCAATATATGTGAGAAAAGTAGTTGTTTATGAAATGATGAATGTATCCCTGAGGAAGCAATTTCAGTTAAAAATCACCATGTTATAGGAAATCTCACAGATACTTGACATCACTGAATGTCTTAAATGTAAGGAAATAAAATTTTGAAGGTTTGTCCAACTTTAGGAATGTGACAATATAGCATCTCTTCAAAAACAAACAAATACACAAAATGAAACACCACCTCTCTTGAGCTATACAACGAGAATACATAGAATATATAAGCCTTGTTCAAATCCCTGTGGATAAGTAGTTTGGTAAGTGATATGAAAATTTTATTCTAAATGTTTCTGAGGCTTTATGTTACAGCACACTAACAATATTTATTTTTTAATTTTTATTTCCCTTTCTAGTGACTTTGAATACTGGCAAATAAAGCACCAGACATATTTTTCCCTTGCTATATATTTATACCATGAGCTAAAACAAATGATTCCTGAGAAAGTATTTTTTATAGAGTTCTCAAACTAGGGCTGGAGGGAAGTCTTACTGGTTAAGATACTTGCCTGCAAAGCCAAAGGAACCAGGTTCTCTCCCCCAGGACCCACATAAGCCAGATACACAAGGTGATGCATACATCTGGAGTTCATTTGCAGCAGCTGGAGGCCCTGGTGTGCCCATTCTCTCACTCTCTCCCCCTCTTTCTCTTTCTCTCTCAAATAAATAAATAAATTATAAATTTTTATTTAAAAAGTACAGTTCTCAAGCTATAATTCAATAGCATTCACAAAGCTATTGAAAATAAAGCTAGGCAATAGCTGCCCAAACTGTAAATAGGTGATCAAATGTTGATAGAGGGACTCACTTCCTCCTCTCAAGGCATAAACTTGCAGAAAAAGAATCTGAATTGTCATACTTGTGGATAAAACCACCAATCTACAAGAAAGACAGGACACAGGATACATGCTAAGCTTGATTCAAAGGTTAAATCTGGAAAATGTAAACTGTGGGAATCTCTTTAGGAAAGGTGGTCCAATTTCTTCAAAAAGCTGGAGAGAAGGAAGGATGAGTTATAAGTAACTCAAGGAAAAACTGAGAATGAAAAGACCTATTATGTATTATATATATATTATTTTACCTGTTATATCACATGCATATGTGTGTATATATATGGATAATTCAACAAAGCATAGACGTATAAGGGAACTATTTGGGAAGAGTATATGAAGAAGGTTGGAAAAGTGAGTGCAATAGGAGGTGAATATGAGAAAAATACACTATATGTATGTATTCAGCTGTCACCATAAACCCTATTAACTTGTATGATAAATATGGACTAATACATTTCTTTTGAGACAATAAAAAAAGTGCAAGACATTTTGTTTTTCAATAGAATACTAGAAATGCTTTGTATAGTTTTAGCTTGCTAAGCCATTTGTAAGGGAATTTATCCTATTGCAAAGTGTGACTGGCTGCCCATAAAAGGGAAAATGCTGAAAACTTCTGTGCCATAAGCAAGAATATAACACACGTGATAGGCACTTGTCTTCATGCTTTCATGGTACATTTATAAATACTTAGGGCCTCAAAAATAGAGATACTACCAGACATGGCGGTGCATGCCTTTAATCCCAGCACTTGGAAGGCAGAGTTAGGTGGACTGCTATGAGTTCAAGGCCACTCTGAGAAAACATAATGAGTTCCAGGTCAGCCTGGACTAGAGTGAAAGCCTACCTTGAAAAACCAAAAAGAGAAAAAAAAAAAAAAAGAAAAAGAAAAAAAATAGCGATACTAAAGGTAAAATTTCATAAGCAAAGACTAAAACACGAACCAATGGGAAGTATGGAATATCCTTTTTAGCTACTTTGGGCTAAAAAAAAAACAAAAACAAAAAGAAGAACCACAGGAAACAGTGAAAGCCCTGCTCAAAGAGCAGCTAGTAACCCTGAGTTTCTTTATAACATCAAGGCAAGAAAATATAAATAAATTAGTTGACCATTATTTACAACAATTAAAATGAAATAATAAAAGCAGAGAAAAGAATTTATGAGTGTGAAATGAATTTAAGTGAATTAGGAAAATTTTCACATGAAAGAACCAATGCATAAATAAACTCATTTATTAAATAGTAACAGCAACAACTTCTTCACAATGGCTAAAGTATAGAATAAGAAATATTAATAACATTAAAGAAATTAAAAATATGTGTTATTTTAAAAATAATTCTATGCACATATTCTGTGATTTGGATGGAAGGAATAATTTTCTAAGAAAATATAATTTGCAAAATGGATTCATAAGATGAACAGATAAATCATTTCCACAAGTAGATATAGTAATTAATGAGTCCATCTTCCAAAGCCTTCATGTCCAGTTTCTTTATGAACTCCTAATAACTTTCATTTTAACACTGGTGATTAAACCAGAGCTCTTTGGAAGCTGGTCCAAATTTAAGAATATGAAAAAGGAACATACATTGGGAAGGAAATGGCTCTCTATTAGCTATACAATGAGTGGATAACATCATTAAAATTCCTCCTCATTTTGGGGCTGGAGAGATTGCTCAGTGATTAAGGCACTTGCCTGCAAAACATAATGATCTCGGTTCATTTCTCCAGTACCCATGTAAAGCCAGATGCACAAAGTGGCACATGTAACTGGAGTTCCTTTGTAGTAGCTAGAGACCCTGATATGCCCATTCTCTCTCTCTCTCCCTCTCTTTCTTTGCTTCAAACTACTAAATAAAAATATTTTAACATTTAAAAAGTTCTCTTCCTTATTAGATTTTTTACTATGTGATAAGATAGGTTAATTCTCAGAAAATCTATATACCATAAGTAATATGTATGCTAGTCATGTGCTCTTACCTGAACTACATCCCAATCTAAATTCTACCATTATTTTTTCTTTTTTAAAAAATCATTTTAATTTACTTATTTGAGAATGACAGACAGAGAGAGAAAGAGAGAGAGAATTAATGGGCACTCCAGGGCCTCCAGCCACTGCAAATGAACTCCAGACACATGCGCCCCCTTGTGCATCTGGCTAACATGGGTCCTGGGGAATCGAGCCTTGAACCAGGGTCCTTAGGCCTCACAGGCAAGCGCTTAACTGCTAAGCCATCTCTCCAGCCCTATTTTTTCTTTTTAAATCAAAAAATTAACACTATCTTATTTTCTTCCAATTTTCTGATTGTTTCCATGGACACAATTGTCTTTTTTAGCTTTTTGTATACTACATGTTAAAATCCATTAAGTGTTTTTTAAATTTAAATAAATTTTTATTGAATTTAAATAAATTTAGCTTCTATTTCTAAAATTACCGCCCATTAAATTAGCCTGGTTAATTTTGGTACTCTATGTTTGTGATCCCATGTTTTGCTTAATAAATGTTTAATATATTGCCATTTTTAATCTGATAAATTGCTACTCTGATTTTCATGGGGTGGTCTATATTTGCTTTCCCTTGATGACTAGCACTAAATATGGATTCTTTAGACTCATGCCATTCTTTACCTTTATTAAATGAGTCATTAATGAAAAATTCATTGAATCTTTTTACAGCATGTAAACCACACACAAAAAATATTTTCTAATATTTTGAACAAACTTAATGTAATGTGACAACAAAGCTGGACAAAGCCTGTCATGAAAACTGCTGATGGGACTTCTCCTATGTATCAACACAAAGTCATAACAAATCAGGTATGGTGGCTCACACCTGTAGCCTCAGTACTTGGGAGGCTGAGAAAGGACTGTGAATTTTAGCCTGGTTTATGTAGAAAATCCATGACTCAGATAACTAAATTGAATGACTAAGTAAATTCAAAATAATTCAGTAGACACACACAAAAAAAATATGACTTGTTGGGCTGGAGAGATGGCTTAGCAGTTAAGCACTTGCCTGTGAAGCCTAAGGACCTGGGTTCAAGGCTCAATTCCCCAGGACCCAAGTTAGCCAGATGCACAAGGGGGCGCACGCGTCTGGAGTTCATTTGTAGTGGCTGGAAGCCCTGGTGCACCCATTCTCTCTCTCTCTTTCTCTCTCTACGTCTGCCTCCTTCTCTGTGTCTGTCACTTTCAAATAAATAAATAAAAATAAACAAAAAAGAAGAAAGATTCATTCTTGAAAAAGAAAAACAATTGAGTTTAAAAAAAACTACTAATATCATATTCTGGGACAGAAAAGCTCTTCATCTGTATATGCTGAAACTATTTGAAAAATTGGAGTCCATTTTTGATAAGCAGGGATTTTATGTGCAGTCATCTTCAAAGCCAGCATATACTTAATACAGGAATTTTTGTTGATGGTAGAGAAAAATACAAGGATGCTAGCTGCCACTACTAGTACTTAGGATTGTATTAGAGTTATAAGCCAGTGAAACTAGATGAGAAATAAATTGCAATTGTAAGTTGTAAAGAAGGTAAAATGCTAATGATTTTATGAAAAATAGTCCATAAATGGAAATTTGAGGTAACTAAAACTCAACTAGATGCAAAAGATAAGGGTGTGGATATTAAATTGATATTAATAAATAAATAATAAATAACAAATCATTAATAAACCTATATTATTACAGAGCAGCAATAAAATAGTTGCTAATAAGAAATATGCAAAAGCGGGTTGGGGAAATGGCTTAGCAGTTAAGCTGTTTGCTCACAAAGCCTAAGGACTGCAGTTCGATTCCTCAGGACCCACACAAGCCAGATGCATGGTGGGGATGGTGGTGGCATATGTCTGGAGTGCATTTGCAGTGGCTGGAGGTCCTAGTGTGCCCATTCTCTTTCTCTCTATCTGCCTCTTGCTTGCTCTCTAAATAAATAAATAAAATTTTTAAAGTATACAAAAATACACAAATAAAAACCCTGATATGTATATAGGTATTATATTACTCAAAGAAAATAAATATATTTTGGTTAGGATTCAAAATTTATAATTTTGGTAATTATTTATATGAGCTTAATTTTTTTCTAAGTAGATTGGGGTACATAGTGTAATAACAATAGGGTACACATTGTAATCACAATATAGTGCCAACTTCTTCAAATAGATAAGGTTACTATAAAGTTCAAATACAAAATAAACCTAGGTTTGCTGTGGCTGGAGGTCCTGGGCAAACTGGGCAAACTGTTTAAATATTTTTTTAAACCTCCCTGTATAGGAAAAATCATTAAGGAAGTAAAAGCCATGCTTGCCTATTTTCTGTATACATGTAATAAAATTGTACATGAAGTGTAGTGCATTGAAACAGTTGAACAAAAGTAGGTTCTTTTACTATACAAGGGGGGTGGTACAGAAACGTGTGTGTGTGTGTGTGTGTGTGTGTGTGTGTGTGTGCTGGGAATGTAGCATTTTATACTTTCAAGTGTATCAAAAAAGAGAACAAAGGAAACCTTTATTTCATTAAATGATTTTTTATTCTGGTAGTTGTCTATAAACAAAAGACTAAAAGATCCTTTTTGTCTTTCTTTTCTATTTTTTAAATATTGGAATGAGTCTAAAGAAAAGAAAGTGCCTTCTTTTCTTTTATGGTCACTTAGTGAAGTGTCTTGTAAGATCAGCTCCTACCTCAGAATAAAAGTTAACGCATGCTCCTCAATTGCCCAGTATGTGAAAGACAATACCCTGGGAGACAGATGAGTTGATGGTTTGAATTAACTGATTTGTGCCACATTACTTGGATACAAAATTGCCAAATCTGATATTATAAAAATTTGATAACTTTTCTAATGTCTGACTAGTAAGAATCACTCTTTTACAAATCATCATTGAGTTCTTTTGGTTATTTCAATCTCCAAGGTTAGTCCAAAGGATTCTGAGATAAAAAGTTATGTGGGATCTGTATACCAGTTTAAGGACAAAATAAGAGCTTTATTTTATTTAGGAAATATAAACACCTAAGAGTTTTTTTCTTATTAATTGGAGATAATAGTATATTTAGCAAACATTTTCACAAAAATTAACCTTTGTTTGTTTGTTTGTTTTTTTCCAATCTGGAATATGATGGTGTTACGTGATCCACACTGAATCATTCTTCAGACCACACCAGACACATTTTGTATTCCATCTCTGCTGGCTTTAGTAATGGCCATTAAACACTTATCTTTCTTGTCTCCTTTATAACTTTAAGAAAATGTGGAAAACTAGCATCACTGTACATATAAATGCTGAACTACACTTCAGTTGAAGCTCCCAGCTTCTTGCTTTGAACAATTTGAACAGTTTCACAGTTAAAATGGTTTTTGTGCATGGTAGCTAAACACTTAAGGGAATAAACCATTAACTGCTTGGTACCAGATGTGGCAAATCTCAAGTGACAGTTCACTGTAAGCCCGTCAACTCATATTCTCTCTGCACCTTTTCATTTCACCTCCACCATCTTGTCTCACTTGGAACCTTTTCAGTTTACTTACTATGCAGTAGACAGTCCTCTATTCAGCCAGCTTTGGTTTAGTGCCCTGCTCTGTCCTCCTGTCTACATGCAATTCTTTGGGCTTATCCACAGAGTGTGCTCTGCCATCTTGATCTTGATTTTGATTCTGGTTGAGTAGGGGAATAAATCTGTGATAGTCAAACACTCAATGTGATCACAAAAACAATTGCAGTATTTGATCCTGTTTCATCTCTGTTGTGTTGTACCTGGACATTTCAGATGTTTATCAAAAGACCTTTAAGGGGAAGAAAGTACCTATAAAAAGCAATAAATGTATGACATTTATGGGTAATGTTGGCTCTGAACTAACTTTTTAAAACTTAGCTGACAACACTTTGGACCAACTGAACAAAAAAGGCATGATTTTTGAAATCTCTGAATGCCTTGGTTCTCAGTATTATCTGTATTGATTTTTTTTTTCATTAGTTTTGTACTCAGTGAATACAGTCAAGTTGGCACCATTGTTAGCCTCATCCCTGTCCTCCCCCCTCCACATAGACCCTCCTTGTTTGGGTATATGGGTCATGCATTGTGGGGTTAGCCATCAGTTATGTGTAGGAGGAAATGCCTCTATGTATCATGACCCAATGTGTGGCTCTGACATTCTTTCTGCCCCCTCTTCCGCAAGTTTCCCTGAATCATGTTGGGCTCATTTTAGGACTGCTTCAGTGATGAGGTCTTGGGAGCCTCTGTGTCTCTGGATATCTGATTTGGTAGGAGATGATTATCCTCTGTGTCTATCTCCTTAACACTTGTGCTGATACCAGTTTCACCAAGAAAACAGCACTCTTGCTTGTTTCACCAATTATTCTTAGTTTCAGCTGGGGCCCTTTTGAGGTATGATGGGGAGGTTCTCTCCTTAGGACCTGTGTCTATCTGAAAAAAGAGAATCATATTCTCCAATGGAGAGTAAAGTTAGCACTAGATAAATGGGATAGTCATTGTTTTTTTTTTTTAGAGAGAGAATTTAATAGCTGTATGCCCTCTTGTAGCCCATGATTGGTGGTAGCTTGATAATGGAGAGCAGGCTCATTTTTGGCTATGGTTCTGACTTGTTTCCCAGCTCCAGCTGTAGGTCCTGTTCCACTGTGGGGATCAGTTAGCCAAATCAAGAGCAGTTGGTTTCCCACCATGGCTGTGCACCACTATTGTACTTGTGTGAGCATCATAACAGGTTATTTGCTGCTAAGTAGATTAGAGCATGAGTTTCTTGGATAGATATTGGTCATTTTCCCCCAGTTGCCAATGTAGCACCTTCTGGACCTAGACACACTGACTGTCTGGGGACTGATTCTCTTCCAGTTTCGAGACGTGTCACTCCATGTTACGTGCCAACAACATATGGTGTCTTCAGCAGTAGGGTCTTACCCCTGACCTTTGGTGGGTCATCAAGTACTCTGACAGAAATATGTCATTCTTTTAGGAAACCTTGTAGGTTTCTATGATCAAAAGCTCATTGTGAATGATAGCCACTTGCTGGCACTGGGAGTTACAGGTCAGCACCCACAAAAAGAAGGAAAAAAAAAAGTAAGTAATATAAAAGTGTTAGAGGAAGCAGGAGAGAGAGAGAGAGAGAGAGAGAGAGAGAGAGAGAGAGAGAGAGAGAGAGAGAGAGAAGCAGGAGAAGGTAAAGGTCAGTCTTCATTGTACCCTATCCAGGGCCTTGTGATTCAGGTGTTCACTCCATATTGAATTTATTTTGTTATTAAAGTATGTAGCTTTCAAGACATTTTTCCTGACAGTATTATGTAATTTTTAAATATGGGTAGATGGGAGTGTCACTTTTATGTTACCATGTAGCTGTTGTTTATGTTTTGTCTGTTCTTTCTATATTTTATTTATTTATTGAGGTAGGGTTTCACTCTAGTCCATGCTGATCTGGAATTCACTATGTAGTCTCAAGGTGGCCTTGAACTCATAGTGATCTTCCTATCTCTGCCTCCTGTATGCTGGGATTAAAGGTGTGTGCCACCATGCCTGGCTCTTGTCTGTTATTTATTTTGGGTAGTTCCATACTATGTATGCACCATAACTAACCTGCATGGTACCAGATGTGACAAATCTCAAATGACAGTGCACTGTTAGCCCCTCCACGCACTGCTCTCTGTGCCTTTCCACTTTACCTCTATCATCTTATCTCACTTGGAATATGTAAGAAATGTATTTGCAGCCATTATTACAAGTTTGTAGTATTTTCTCTATCTTGTTTCATGTTTATATTATATAACATCCAGTAAAATTTTTGTCTTGACTGAGAAAAGGGTACAAAATGCAGTCTGCAATTTTTGATAACAGAAAGTTGCCAGTTGTTTTGCAATGCTTATTTTATTGGGTGTCTTTCGGTGGGGGGCTTTAAGTAGGCTAATTAATAATTTAGACACTTCTGGGTTTCAGTTGGGATTTTATATAGCTTGCATTTTAATTCTTTGGGTTTTTTTTTTTTTTGCTTTGTCTATTAACATATAGCATTACTTCAAATGTTATAACACCAACCTACAAAAAAGTGGGGCAGAAAATCTGCAAAATCATGTTTTTACTTTAGGACAGGGAAGGCCAATTAAACTATGTCTAAAGATCTAAGATTTATTTTAAAAATTAGTAAGTAGATATGCTCTTTATAAAATATCTTTAAAGATATAAGTATGTGAAAAAATAGACAAGTAAAAACATTCTCAGTATATACAGATATGTTTTTTTTTAACTTTTATTTATTTATTTGAGAGTGACAGACACAGAGAGAAAGACTGATAGAGGGAGAGAGAGAGAATGGGCACACCAGGGCTTCCAGCCTCTGCAAACGAACTCCAGACGCGTGCGCCCCCTTGTGCATCTGGCTAACGTGGGACCTGGGGAACTGAGCCTCGAACCGGGGTCCTTAGGCTTCACAGGCAAGCACTTAACCGCTAAGCCATCTCTCCAGCCCATGTTTTTGTTTTTTAAAAATATTTTATTTCTTTGAGAGAGAGAGAAAGAGGCAGAGAGAGAGAGAGAGAGAGAGAGAGAGAAAATGGGTATACCAGGGCCTCTAGCCACTGCAAATGAACTCCAGACACATGCACAACCTTCTGCATCTGGTACTACATGGGTACTGAGGAATTGAACCTGGGTCCTTACGCTTTTCAGTTAAGCACCTTAACTGCTGAGTCATGTCTCAAGTCCCAAGACCTCTTGTTAATTCTTATGCTTTTTATTTGATTATTGCAATGTTCTAATTCAGGTTGTCTTTCAGATATACTTAATCTCTGGTCCATGGGCTGCAAGTGGTTGACTATAGTTAATGAATGCAACCCAACATGGGCCTATAAACTTACATAAAACATTATGAGTTATTTGGGTGTGATTCATTTATTTCCTTCTCTCTTTTTTGTTCCTTTATCCCTTCCTTCCATCCTTCCTTTTCTCACTGTTTCTTTTTTTCTTATAACTTGATTTTACATTTCTCACACATTCACTTTATAGATGACAATATGATGTCACAATAGCCAAAGGTGTGCATGCCTTCGTGTTTTCTAATTCACTTGTGTTTTGCTTTTTCGTCTTCAGCATATATTCATTATATAAATAGTTGCCTTCATTATGGCACTTTCATACCTTATGTACTAATTTAAGCAAAAATTTGTAATATTGTCCAAGAAAACTGAGCTAATGAAATGAACATTCTATTTGTCAAAAAAGAAATGAAAGTTAACCTCACTATATAAGAAAATGCTAATTTAATAACAGAAATTAAAATAAAAACTTATAATGGCAGTTTGCAGTTTTCAAATTGGTAAAGTATTAAAGATGTTTTCTTTAAACTCTTTCCTCACTTTCTTACTCACCTAGTATTGAGGAAATTTTAATGCTAGCTTCATATATTTGCTTTGTTACTTATTTGTAATATTCTATTTTTATTTATTTATTAAAGAGAGAGAGTGAGAGAGAATAGGAGCACCAGGCCCTCCAGCCACTGCAATCAAACTCCAGATGTGTGATCTACCTTGTGCATCTGGATTTATGTGGTTACTGAGGAATAAAACCTGAGTCCTTTGGCATTGCAAGCAAGTACCCTAACTGCTAAGCCATCTCTCCATCCATCTTTGCTACTTTATTTAAATGTAATATATACTCTCATTCTCTTGCCACTTCCATTAAAGAAAATATATAATATAATATATAATAATACTGCACCTTGGATGTTCTCATTTGAAAAAAAAAATCAATGAGATCTTTCCTGTCTACAGATAATTTCCTCATTCTTTTTTTTTTACAGCTACATCAAGCTTTAATCAGCTTATCTTATTATCTTCTTAGATTCTTTCTATATAGTGAGATCCATACTAAGAGGCCAATATTATTAATAACAGGCATTAAAGTGAAAGTTTCTTGGTGATAATTCTCATCTTCAAGTTGGTAAAATACCAAAGAATGTAATCTACTTTGTTGGTAAGGCTGTAAGCCAATAGACACTCAAATTGTTGGTGGAGTTACAAACCACCACACAGAACAATTTGACAACAGCTCCAAGATCACATTGATAATCAAACTTTTTATTCATTTGTGGGGAATTATCTAAAAAATTTACTCAGTAAATGAAAGACTACTTATTTAACATTGTTTGAAACACTAAAAGATTAACTTCAGGGTCAGCCATATTTCCAGAAAGTATTTATACTAATGCAACCCAAAGAATGCATCTGTTTGAATCATTTTTTAAAAAGGAACTTGTCCTTTGACTGAACCAATGCAATCAATTGACAGCCTCCCAATGGCACTACCTTGAGGATCCATCTCAGCATTCAAGCTAATGCCACCATCTTGCCATGTACTCTTTAGCTCTATTTACCAGGCAGTTAAGCTCAGCTATTTCTGAACAGTGTGGGATTCCTCAAATTTCCTTATTTCATTGGCTTTTCTCACATAACCTCTCGGGGTTACCCTCCAATAATCTCTCATCCTTAGCCCACATTGCAGTTAGCTTTATGAAGGACCCAGCAGATTGTCAACTTACACCAGCCCAGCTGGGGGTTTCTAAGACACTTCTTGAAAACACAGTGCCCAGCCTGATGAAGCCATGTTTAATCATTCTAAGCAGACTGAGTTAGAAAAAGGAAAGATACACTTATATTTCAGCAAGCTTAGATTAGTTAAAGCTAGAGATGTCTTAGTACAGATTGAACACCCCTAATCTGAAAGTTCCAAATCCAAAACCTAAAACCTTTACTGAAATGAATGCTACATGTAGAAAACCTGATCGCATGTGTTAGTACATAGTCAAAACACAAGCACGTTAAAAGCACTGGTTAAAACTACCTTTGGGTAAAGTGTGCAGAATGTTTATGAAACATAAATGGAAATAGTGTTTAGACATTAATCCTAAACCCAAGATATCTTGTTATATATGTACAAATATATCAATGCTTCAAGCTTTCCCATGGTATCGAGCATTATAGATAGGGATAGCCAACCTGTCTGAAGTGTATAATGATGTTTTAATTGAAACAAACAAACACACACCTAGAGAACCCTAAAGAAGCACAATAATATTGAATTCCTGAGTATAGAGGTAAATCTCAATATGTCCATCGATACATTTATATATAATAGAAAATATATGAGGCACAAAACAATATACATTTATATTGAAAACCCTAAATCATTATGGAAATTTCAATTAACTGGTTGGCTTTTTATGACTACAAAAAGCATAAAGCGTATTTTGATAATTTCTTTCTTTCTAAAATGTTTAAGATGTTAAAAGCCATCATTATTTAAGAAGATATTTCACAGCTGGGTGTGGTGGCACATGCCTTTAATCTCAGCACTTGGGAGAAAGAGATAGGAGGATTGCTGTGAGTTCAAGGCCACCCTGAGACTACATGATGAAATTCAGGCCAGCCTGGCTACAGTGAGACCTTACTCTGAAAAAGAAAAACAAAAAGAAGAAGAAGAAAGAAGAAAAGGAAGAAGAAGAAGGAAAAGAAATTTCACTATTAGAATATGTAAAATGTTATTTAACCACATCTTAAAATGAATATTACATAGTTTATAAGAGATAATGGTTTGAAAGTATAATAACATCAAAATTGTGGATGGAAAAATACTTAGTTCCCTACATGAAACAAAATCTATAATAAAAAGAATGTTATTTTATTTCAGAAGGAACCTTTTCAGTGATAAGTGAAAGGAAGTGTGGGTGAAAAGAACTGAGTTTGTTTCCCTGGTATTTGAGCAAGCTATGGAGCCAAGAGACACAAACTAGGGCATTAAGTATTAGGTTTTTATTGCAGCACTATTTAGTAGGCCATTAAGCTTGCTTATAGCATACTTCCTTATTGCTGGCTCCAGAAAGTGAAAGAAATTAAGCAATTAAGTTTCTTGAGACTGGAAGGTTTACTTTAGTGAATATTCAGTGATTAAATAATAGAATTTATATACTTTAAAATACTTTGGTGGAAATTGCTTACATAAAACTTCTACTTTAACAAAAGTTCTAAAATGAGCACCTATGTATACAATGTGTGATTAAGAAGAGAGGAGAGGAGAAAAGAAGAAGAGTGGAGCGTAAGGAAAGAAGTAAGAATTCAGTGATCTATGTTTAAGATTTGGCTTCATTTCATGTACCTTAAATTACATAGAAGCAGCTGAAAACTAAAAGTTTTCATTCATATCAATAAATAATTTCTATCATTAAAGTTCTTTGGCAGAAACTTGGGTTATAGAGGTGATTGAAACACTATCCTTGAACAGAAGCAATAAGTGCTGTGGGAAAAGATATCAATAATTATCAAATATGATTTAATATACCAACAATTATTTAAATATGGTTAAAATGTGTACAAAGAACATGTCAAAATTTAAGAGTGATTTTCTTTGTTGAATTGATGGGGATAAGTGTGTGATTGAACTGGCATGAGAAAGAATGAAAACAAGAGTGGTATTAGGGGTAGGTATTTCATCACAATATTCCAAATGAACAAAGCTAGAACGCATTCTAGTCTGGCACCCTCAAAACATAAGAAAAGAGACAACACATCTTGTTTGGAGATCTGCACATGTCTACTTAGCTTAGCAGTAACTTGGGAAGGAGCTGGGGGAAGCACATCATGAGGAGAAGCAGATGTCATGCTAAGAGATAAATGTGAAGAGATCAGCTAAAAACATCATTTTAATTATACAGACACCTTTTACTTCTACTATTTAATATGATTAATATTATCTGATTGCATTATTAATTTTTTGATAATTTTGTAGATAAAATGTGTTAGTTTATATTCTTCTAGTTAGATATATCCTTAAATGGGCTGGAGAGATGGCTTAACAGTTAAGGCGTTTGCCTGCAAAGCCAAAGGACCTTGGTTCAATATTCCAAGAACCCACATAAGCCAGTTACACAAGGTGGTGCCTGCTTCTGGAGTGCGTTTGCAGTGGCTGGAAGCCCTGGCACTCCCATTCTCTCTCTCTCTCTTTCTCTCTCTCTCTGTTTCTCTCTCTCTCTCTCCCAAATAATTTTTTAAAAGTTTAAAAAAGAAATATTCTTAAACTTTCTTTTGTAAAGAAAAAATTGTTAGTTGTAATGAAGTTTCTACTTTGAATATCGCTATATTAGGTAATATATTGGGTGATCATTTCTTTTTAGTGCTTTATTTATTATTTCTAGAAGTATTCTATATGTTAACAATTTAGGACTCTCTGAAAATTCATTTTCATCTTAATTTTGCCTTAGAAATATTGAAAGGTGTGTGATAATTGTCTGTTATTCCTCATTTTTCCCACTGTTCAAAAAGTGTCATTCAACCCCAAACACAATATTCCCTTGAAATTTCTTCTCCTGTAGTATTTGATGCACATAAGGGACATCCTCAAGCTTTTGTTTTAAACAGGCAGCAATGCTGGGTCTGTGTCTACACCTGTTCTCATGCTCCCAACTTTCTCCCATTCACCTCAGACATTGGTACTGACTAAGTGGTCAACTCATTTTACCTCCATTCAAGTTCATTATCATCTCATCTCATCCAACACCTTACCTTGTTATCATCCCATCCTTTTTGCAAACCAGTTGACAACATTCAACTTCTTTATTCTTTATATTCTCTTCTGATCTTCCCGCAGGTCATCAGTGGAACTTGAATTTGATGTCTCCCACACATATGTGCATGTGTGTGTATGTGTGTGTGTATGTGCTGGTGAATGACTGAAGTATAATTTGTTTGACTGGGTCATAAAATGCCAGTGTTTTCTGACATTAGCTATGTATTTAATACACCCTTGGAGAAATCACCACTAGACACCAACTTCTATTATTTTTAAGACATTTGGACTTCCTGAATATACTTCTGGGTAGGCAGTTAAGAAACACGTGTTTATTGAGTGCACACAGAGTGTGATGCACTATGTGTTTGTTAGATGCCTTTTGTTATACTTGAGGTCTCTGGAAACAGAGAAATCTCCAGGATTGGCAAAGATTGACCAAAACAACAATAGTTAAAATTATGCATCAGTACAATTAAAAACAACGTCTAAAAACTAAATATACAGCATGAGGAAAGCTTGCCTAACATCTAAGGCATAGCATCCTTGTCAACTAAGCATGGCTTCTGTTCCTGCCTCAACCATAGTTGTCCAAGTTTATCATTTCAACTTAAAATGAGAGACTCACAGAGGATGCAGCACAAATAAACTTACTTTAATTCACCTTCCCTTTTATACCAATAAACACCATTACTCTATCATCTATCTATCTATCTATCTATCTATCTATCTATCTATCTATCTATCTATCTATCTATCTATCTTCCCCCTGTTACTTTTGTGATAGACTAAGTCCCAAGCATCTTCCTTCTTCCTGAAATTTGGAAAAGTGGAAGACAGAGAGAGGATGAAGATAGTGAGCTTTTGTGATAGCCTATTTCTTCCAGTATGTGCTGTTGGATCAAAGTGATTTCTCACCACAACAATATCCAAGTCCTTCTCTCAGTGCTGAAGAGACAACAGTTAGTCAAGTCAATAGCAACCTTTGGTAGAATAGAGCTTGCAATGCTCTATGGAATTAACATCTAAGCATGACCATAAGTAATTATGATTTAATGGTGTATACTAGCTGTGTTTAATTCAAGAAATTTTAATTGTTTTTTTTTTCATAATGTTCTTTCACCGATCCTGACTAGGACCACCCTGACCCATTCCTATCTGCCTGACTTGTTTCTTTAGGAAACTAGAGGTGGGTTCTTTCTTTCTGTAGGTTCATCAATTCTAAAGAAGTCCAGTTACCAGTTTCTAAGTTTAGGTTTGATAGTCAAAGGTGAGTAGTAGTGCCCCCTAAATCTATTACATTCTCACACCCAATCAGCTCCAAAATGACCTTTACTCTATAATTACAATAAAAAGATTGAGATTTCTCAAATGGCTCTGCTCTGAACAGATGTGCTCTAATACTTCCTATGAACTCACTTTGGGGCAAAGGAGATAGTCTTTGATACTTCTTCTGATATCATTTTATCTATAATATAACAGGTTCCCTGTCTCATTCATCTTCTCTTCTACCTAAGTAAGAGCTATAGCCTAAATGGTTTGTGTCACTCAGAAATCCATATGTTGAAAATTATTACTGTGATGGGTATGAGTTGGGCTTGTTAGGTAGTACTGAGTCACAAAGTGGAGCTCTTATGAATGGTAACAATGTCCTTACAAAAGAGGCCAAGACAGCAGTGAGGACACAATGAGAAGGAACTTCCTAGGAACTGGAATATAGAAATTCATCAGATAACAATCCAGAAAACTAAAGCATTCCTAAGCAACCATGTTGGTGTTCAGGGGGGACTCATTAGTTCCAGTCTGCATACCTCCTTCAAGGAAAAATGCTCCGTTCTTAAACTCATGATGTGTGGACTAGATTAAAGAGTGCCTTCAGAAAAAGGGGGAATGGCATTATGACTATCTCCTTAATTTTATACATAGCACTAGTAAGTGAACATTCAAAATATACTACAAATTATTCAAAATATCTCAAAAACCACTTAGCAGAGTGCTCTAGATCACTAAAGGGGTTCAAAGAAATGCCTCTTAAGTACCAACTAAGTGCCTTTTCATTCCCTTGCTTTAGACTTTGACATCTTTGAGTAATTATTCTTAAAAAAAAAACTTTCTTCTTGTATTTAAAAACCACTTTTATTTTCTATTTATCTTTTTTGTTATTGTTTAAATTAAGCATTTTGTCTAAAAGTCCATCCATCTTTTCATAACCATGTCTTGTTACTTATTTCTAGATTTAAATGAATGCACAAACTTTATATTTCCTAATCCATACAGGAAGCCTTTTTGTTTGTCTGCTCTTACTAACTCTCTTACTAACTTTTTCACAACTCATTTTATCTACATTTAATTCTCCTTACTACAGCTCATTGAGTTTCTGCACTGCTTATAAAAATAAGCAGTGCAGATAATAACTACTCTGACTCCACTTACATAATTTATTTAACAGCATCTTCAAAGGGTCACTTTCCATTTAACAGTTTATAGTTACTTCTAATTTTCCTGAGATATCAAAACACAAAATGAAGTAAAGAAGGATTAAACTCCTTTAACAATTCCCTTTCCTGATCTAACCTGTCTACACAACATTGACACAGGCTGAGGATGAGGTTCTTCTAACTTTGTCAGATATGAATGTACACTCAGATTGTCCCTCCCCAACCTACTAAGGCTTCAATAAATGTTCTAGAAAAATAGAAAATAATCATGAAATACTAACTTTCAAACTATATTTTGCCAGTAATAACTCTTTGTTTAAATTTTTTTTGTACATTTATTTATTTATTTGAGAGTGACAGAGACAGAAAGAGTCAGACAGAGAGAGGAGAGTGGGTGCACCAGGGCTTCCAGCCACTGTAAACGAACTCCAGATGGGTGCACCCCCTTGTGCATCTGGCTAACGTGGGTCCTAGAGAAATGAGCCTTGAACAGGGGTCCTTAGGCTACACAGGCAAGCACTTAACCGCTAAGCCATCTCTCCAGCCTAAGTAATAACTCTTGAATACAGTTTATGCCCCTGAAATTTCTTATAAGATCCCTCCTCAACTAGGAATAGAGTGAAATAACTCTACCTTTCCTGGACCTACCTCTATCCAGCAATAAGTTGTTTATCCCTATTATCAGAAATGTGCTCAAGTGACTCCAACATTCGGTGTCCAGCTTTGAGAATTCTAGACAAAGAGAAGGGGGATCCTTCTATTTATCCTCCTGTGATGGTTTGATTCAGGTGGCCCCCATAAAGTTATGCGTTCTGAATGCTAGGCTCTCAGCTGGTGTCAACTTGGGAATTGAAGCCTCCTGAAGGTAATGTATTGTTGGGGGCAGGCTTATAGTATTATAACCACTTTTCCCTTGCCAGTGTTTGGCACACTCTCCTGTTGCTGTTGCCCATCTGATATTGGCTAGCAAAGATGTCTACCCTCTGCTAGTGCCATAATTTTCCACATACATCATGGAGCTTCCATTCAAGTCTGTAAGGCAAAATAAACCCCTTTCTCCAACAAACTGCTCTCAGTGCGGTGTTTTCTGTAGCAAAGAGAATCTGACTGTAATGCCTCATCTTGAATTGGGTTTTAATTTCTTACTTTTTCTTCTAGACTCAGTGATTCTTGGCTATGTATTCTCTTCACAACTAGGCATATTGTGAGAAACACACACACACACACACACACACACACACACACACACACACACAGAGCTATCTACATTTCAACAGTATTGTGATGAAAGGCCAAGTCATATTCCGTAGGTGGATAGCAAGGAACTTTTCGTTCCTGTTGTTACTCATTTTGAGACTAAACAGAGGAAAAGAGGAGGAGGAGAAGGCAGAAGAGTAGATTTGTGGCAGAAGTCCTTGCAGGGATGGAAAAAGCATTCTTTGCCCTGAAGCCTTAGGTTGTTGCAGGGAAACCCCAGTGCCAGGAATGGTTCTTTTTCCCAGAGAGGTGTTGGTCAGGAGGACCACGAGACCCTGTCCCCAACAATGCAGAGTATTGCCAATGCCCTTAATTACCATAAAGTAAATGGTAAGTCCCCACTGCTGAAGATAGCACATGCTGAAGCTGCAGGACAGGCAAAAGTCAACTTGGAACTGAGGTTGAAGCCTCCTTCCTGCTAGCTAGTTGCCATAGTGCTAGGAAGTGTTTTGTAGACTGCTATGAGAGAAAAACGTTATCAACAGTCATAAACACATAGTGGATCCTGCAAGCTAGACAATCAACCAGCCAGGCAAGATGTACTCATAAGAGCAATAGTGGCATATAAGTTATGGGGGTAACTTACTGCTCTCTAATTGGATTTGAGTCCTACTCAGGGGGAAGGAACACATGCCAGGTACTGAAAACCCAGTCAAAAGCCTATGACTTGGAAAAGCATATACCCAAGAGAAAAACTGCTACTTTTCTTTGGATAATTGGATATGTTAAGCCCATCAAAATGTCTATGCTTATGTACATTGCTTAATGCTATTCTCACTTGTGGTTATAGAAGTTTCTCTCTAGAGTTGGTAGTAAATACTGGTGAGACCCAAGCCCCAGCAAAGAAAAGAAGAGAAAGCCTAGTGCTTAACCATGGGCTGAATCATCTCTATGATGCCTGCTGGGGCTCAGAAACATTGCCTAGCAGGTGGTGGAAAAATGTTTAGTGCTACTCTCTACTAGCTAGAGAAGCTTCACTAAGGACATGACAGAGACACTAAGGAGATTCAAAACTCAATAAAAGCTGAAACTAAGAGTTTGTTGAAAGAACAACACTGAATATGACATCTAGGTCAGCCCCTCACAGGCTCAGGGAACATTGCTGAAGAGGTGGCACAAAGAATGTGATAGCCACAAGGTGGGAAGGAATACTTTGGGGTGCTACCATGTATGTGGACATGAACTAATTGGTGCAAGCATGACATCACAGTAGTTGCCATTACCCCCAGAAGACCTTCACAACTTTGAGCCTATCAATATTCTAACAGAGAGGACAGAGGAGGACAGAACAATGAGAGAGCAAAGCAAAAGCACTACTTGGAAATCAGAGAACACTCAATGGAGCATGGGGGAGAAAGCAGGACAAACGAGGATCATAGCATGGGAATATGACCAAAGTACAGTATGTCCATGTATTAAACCTATTTGGGGGGATGAGGTAGCATCTCACTGTATCACAGGCTGACATGGACTTCACTATGCAGTCTTAGGGTGGCCTCGATCTTATGGCGATCCTCCTACCTCTGCCTCCCAAGTGCTGGGATTAAAGGTATGTGCCACCATACCCAGCGTAGTAAAACCTACACCTATCAAACTGTCTATCATAAAAGTAAGTGTTATCTCAATTTTCCAGGTGCTAACTTACTCTCCGTTGGAGAATCTGCTTCTCTTTTCCAGATAGATGCAGATCCTAAGAAGAGAGCTGCCCCAACATACCTCAAAAGGGGCCCAACTGAAACTAAGGACAACTGGCGAAATAAGCAAGGGTGATGTTTTCCTGTGAACTGGATACCAGCACAAAGGGGAAGGAGATCAACTCAGAGAAAAATCAACTCCTACCAAATCAGAGAGCCAAAGCCTGAGAGGCCCCCAACACCTCAGCACTGAAGCAGACCAAAAATGAACCCAACATGGCTCAGGGAAATCTTGCAGAAGAGGGGGCAGAAAGAATGTCAGAGTTACATATTGGGTCATGATTTGCAGAGACATTTATCATACTAATAACTGGGGGCTAACTCCACAATGCACGACCCATTTTCATTAAGAAGGAGGGTCTAATGGGAGGGGGTAGATCACAGATGAGCCTAAATAATGGTACCAAACTGCCTGTATTCACTGAAAAGAAAACTAATAAATTAAATTAAAAAAAAACTTTTAATAGAAGTATTGTTAAAAGGAATAATTAGGGCTGGAGAGATGGCTTAGCGGTTAAGCGCTTGCCTGTGAAGCCTAAGGACCCCAGTTCTAGGCTCGGTTCCCCAGGTCCCACGTTAGCCAGATGCACAAGGGGGCACATGTGTCTGGAGTTCGTTTGCAGAGGCTGGAAGCCCTGGCACACCCATTCTCTCTCTCTCCCTCTATCTGTCTTTCTCTCTGTGTCTGTAGCTCTCAAATAAATAAATAAATAAATAAAAACTTTAAAAAAAAGGAATAATTAGGGCTGGAAAGGTGGCTCAGTGGTTCCAAGCATTTGTTTGCAAAGCCTGATGGCTTGGGTTCAACTTCCCAGTATCCACAAAAGCCAGATGCACAAGGTTGTGCATGTGTTTGGAGTAATTGTAGTGGCAAGAGGCCCTGGTCTGCCCATTCTTATTGTCAGTCTCTCTCTCTCTCTTAAATGCACATATATTTTTAAAAGAAATAATTATTATGAACAAATGAAGTTTTCTCAAGCAATACTGTATGATCACTTTAATACTTGAAAATAGTATAATTTACCACATTAAAGAGTAAAAAGAAATAATCATATGTAATTATCGTAGATGAAGATAAGGTGTTTGTAGTTTACACTCTGCTTTCTGGAGAAAGACAGAGTATATTTTTTCCTTTGCCAGTCAGACAAGAGCCAGGTATGTCTCGACTCTTCTACTCAACACTGTGCTATAGGTCTTAGTTATTGCTGAGTAAGAAGAAAGAGTTTAAACTAAAATAATGTAAACAAAGAATTGAATATATCTTTAGAAAGGTAACATAATTGTATCCCTAGAATACAAAATAGTAGTGGAACTAACTAATGAAATAAGTAATATTTCAAGATACCTGGATAAGAAAGAAAAATTGGTTACAGTTTAACAACCTATCACCAATGAAATAAGAAGCCCAGAAGTTAACATTCAAATAGAAACCCACCCAAATCTTTAGGTGTAAACATAACAAGAGATGGCCAGACCTCTACACATACCCTTGCTGCTTCACCCCAGGTGATGTGACAAGGTGCATCACCAAACTTCCTGCTCTTGCCATGCTCCTCTGCTATGCTGAAACTTCCCCTCAGAACTGTAAGCTGAAGTAAACCCTTCCTTTCTGTAAGTTGCATCTACATGAGTGTTTTGTCCCAGCGATGAGAAGGGAACTGCTACAGAAGCAAAGACAAGAGAGCTCCCAGAAGCCTGGAGGTCAGCTAGTTTGGTGTCTCCAGCATCCAAGAACTGAAAAACCCTGTCTCAAACAAAGTGGAAGACAAGAACTATCACTTGAGGTTGGCCTCTAATCTCCATAAGCATGTGTTACACACATGAGGAAGAGGTAGGAGGATCACCATGGGTTTGAGGCCACCTTGACACTACATATTGAATTCCAGGTCAGCCTGGGGTAGAGCAAGACCCTATATCAAAAAAAAAAAAAAGATAATGTTCTAAGTACTGATGGTGCTGAGAAGTGACAGGGGAGTGCTCAGGACTATCATATCTCTATCATACCTTCCAAGGCTCAGGGTCCATTGTGGAAGAGGTGGCAGAAAGAATGTAAGAGCCAAAGGAAGGGTAGGAATCCTGACAACGTGCTCCCCGCAGACACAAAATGGCCTGGATATCCATGACCTCACAGCATTGACACTACCTACACAAGACCATCATAATAGGAGGAAAAGATGATGACAACAAAATAAAAGAGAGGCTGATTGAAAGGGGGAAGGGATATGATGGAGAGTGGAGTTTCAAAGGGGAAAGTGGGGGGAGGGAGGGAATTACCATGGGATATGTTTATAATCATGGAAGTTGTTAATTATAAAAAATTAAAAATTAAAAAAATGAACATTCTACCCAAGATTCTACCCTCATGGATGGCAGTGCCTAGTATACACTTGGGGGGATGAAATTCAGTGCTCACGAACTTGACTCCTAAGCTATACTGCTTCATAACCTATAGAAAATTACACATAGTCCTGCTCAGACAGAATGTAGTCTCCTCCTTTGTGACTGGTTTTGTTTATAACTAAGTATGCTGCTATCCAGTACAAATATAATTGGAGCAGCAAATAGGAGCTGTATATAACTTAAGAGTTTCTAGTAGCCATACTGGACACAGTAGAAAATAAAACACTAATATTAATAATGTGTGTTCTTTAACTCAGTATAGCTAAAATATTATTTCAACACGTAATCCAATTTGTTATAAATTATTGACAAGTTATTTTACTTACATTATCTTCTAAAGTAAGGTTTCAAAAGTCCATATATGCTTCACATTTGGACACAACTCAATTCAGTCTTATACTTCAAGCACTTAAAAGCCACCTATGGCCTGTGGCCACTGTATGGGGCAAAGCAGGATTAGTATGACTGCTGAGCAGTAAGCACACATCAATGAATCAGAATCCTTGTTGAACAAGGTCCAATCTGGGCACAGTGATATAATAAAAGAAATGCAGTCCTGAAAATTCAAGTGAGCTCAACATGACTTCAACACTTTATTAGCATGTCATGGTAGCCCTGAAGGGGATCTAAATACATCTGCTAGGACACAGCTGGTTGATGGTCTCTTTTATGGCCAATCCACTTCGTCATCCATGCAGGGGCTCCCATCTTCTTGTACAGACAATAGCTCCACTGAAGTGAAGTTGGATTTAGAGGAAGTTGAGAGGTAACTTTTCCACAAGGAAGGAACATTCACCTCCTTCATTCCTGAGAGGTGATAAGAACAGTCAGTCATTGGACTGAAAGAGGAACTGCAGCCCTGACCACAGACAAATGAGACTCTGTTGTTTTGCCCCTAGCAGAACATGTTTGTGTTTTCCCTGTGATGTCATCTCAAGTGAGAAAGGAGGCTTGCAGGGCTCCTCCCCAGCCGGCAGGTAGTGCTGAGGAGGAACCAGGCCCGCTCGTTCCTCCCAAGGGGATGAGGAGAAGGGGATAAGGAGAAGGGGATGAGCATCAGATGACTCGGAACCTCTCCTAATCACCAGAGAAAAACCACACTGAGTCGGGAGTCTTGTGGAAGCAGGAACTCACAGGAACTCGCTTTATTGTTACAATCAGTTGCCTATATAATGTTGAGGATGAAGGTGGGGATTTTAAGATGGGGAAGAGGTAAGGGCAAATAGTAAACTGTGACTATTGAAATGATAATTCCAACTTCTGCACGGAAGTAGCAGGTCAGAAGCCATTAGGCGTCTTGTTGAGTCCTAGCTGGCCAGAGACAGGTCACCAAACTTTAGCGAGGCCCAGGAAGTTCCACTAGGCCTCACGCCTTGGCCTTTCAAGGCCCAACAGAGGCTAACACTTTGTAGCTTGTAGAAAGACTCAGATTACAGTCATTTTCTCCTCTTTCTCCTCTAAATAACAGTATTTATTTCTTCATGGCCCTTGAAGGTAAATAAAATAGGGTTGGAGAGATGGTTCAGTGGCTAAAGTGCTTGGCAGCAATGTCTAAGAATTGGAGTTTGGTTCTCCAATACCCACATAAAGCCAGATACATAAAGTGATGCATGCATCTGGAGTTCACTTGCTGTGGCTAGAGGCCCTGGAAAATCCACTCTCTCTCTCTCTCTCTCTCTCTCTCTCTCTCTCTCATTGCAAATAATTGAATATAATATAGAATAAAAATATTTTAAAATAAGTAAAGTAACAATAAAATACCATGACTATACCAAGGAATCATACTTAAGTCCTGAAGACAGATAGATGCTTGTTAGGTAAGAACACATGTGGTTTTTACATTGTTGTTCAATGACCATTTACTTGGCACCTTACATGCTGTGGTTCCTACAGTGCAAAAACTTCCTGTTTCCCCTGTCACCTTTTTCTTTTTCTGTTTCTCGGAAAAAAATTATTCATTTTTTATCTCATTCAATGCTACTTCTAAATGAGGATTTTGGATTGCCAAACACCAAGCCAGTGTGGGCACAGCTTTGTCCCTGGGTGCAGGCGTACATGGTGACTGCTGGCACTCTCAGAGGACATGCTGTGCAGTGGTCTGCCCTCCTGCCCAGTGTACAACTGTGTAGCTGACTCTCATGAACGTTTCCTGACAGAGCAGAGGCTACTCTTTCAAGCCCCGGATGCCCTGTCTCAAACTATGCAGGTGTTAAGCTGAATCAGTGCTACTTAATGAAATAATTCATGCCCTCCAGATCCTTCTAGATCTTAGTCCACAGTAGTAAGGATATGGACACAAGTGAATCACAATTTTTAGGTTGTAATCATTAGTAAAAATATTAATAAGTTTGAAAATCTGGCTTCTTGAACATTTTCACGAAAGAGAGAGAGAGAGAAAAGAAACTTTTAAAAAAGCCTTTATTGTTCATAAAAGAAGGTAATTAGAGAGAAAAGGCAATGTTTTCTCTATCTATATATCTATATATCTTCTAAACCTGGTGGTGATTTACAACTTCATTCCAGAATAATTAATTTACATGTATACTTTATGTCTTAAGGAAGAACCTCTGCAGACTATGGTGGATATAATAGAGGTTATCAAAAAATGAGCAATTATTGAAAGACAAAATGATGTCATCCTATTGACATTTACAGGAATTCTCTTTAGAAAATTGTGGAAACATTATTCATGTCAAAGTCCAAAAAGATAAAATAAAAATCAAATAAACAACAAATCTGTGAATTACTTTTGGTAGTATTTCCCCAAGAATGATTCTGCCAATACAAGAGCGTGTAAGAGCTTTTCATTGCTAGTATCCTACCTGGTTTCTTTTTTTAGTGTCTTAAAATTTTCATAATAAAGGCCTGCCACATGTTTTGGCTAGGCTTATTCCTAGTTTTTATTTATTTATTTATTATTTTTTGCCGCTATTGTGAATATGATTTTTTTCTTGACTTCTTTCTCAGTGAGCTTATAATACTATATGTATTTACATAATGCACGGTAGAAATGGGTCAAACTCACAAAGGTAGTATGGTAACCAAACGTTAGTATAAAGAGATGGCTAGGAAGAAGGGTGGGGCAGGGTGAAAAGCCAAGCACAGCATGTAAACTTGTAAACTGAGGGAGAGGGTATTTAGGGGGAAGAGACTTGGGCATTGGAGAGGTGGAGAATCAGCAACAACAAATTGTAATTTTAAATGGAAGACTGAATGAAACCTAAATATCTGTATTCCATCTACAAAAATAATAAAAATAAAAAGCCACTGAGAAGAAACCAATATCTGGTTTGCCATTCAGTGGTAGCAACAGTTCTTTCAAATAAATGGGCAAGTTGATACATGTTTGTTAATTAACTTTTATGGATGCTACTACAACTATATTGTATTCAGGTGTGTTCTTAAGAAATAAAACAACTTTTCAGATAATGTTGAACTTAGAACAATTAAATTATAAATCTACCTCAAAAATACTTAACCTAAAGAGATTATAATTAAGCCATATGGAAACCTGCTTTGTTAGCTAATTTAAAAGTTTGTAAGTAAAAAAAAAAAAAAAGAGATAACAAGGGATTTTGGACAGGAGTACCCTGTGGGGTATAAATACTGTGCCTAAAACCCATAGGTTGTCACATACACACACAATTCAGTGCCATTGTTGAGATACCATCTAGTGAGTTGTTGGTTCCCAAAACAGTACAAGCTATTGTCAAGGTTCTTGCTTTCTCACCAGAACTAGATAGTAAGACCCTATTGCTGAAGACATGCTGTATTTTGGCTGTGGGAGCTTGCAGAACTAAGCTGGAAGCCTCCTACCTGCTGACTAACTGTCATAGTACTAGAAATTGTTATGCAGGCTGCTGGGGACAAAAAGTCACCAACAGTCTTAACCATCAGCGGACCCTGCAAGCTACACAAGTGGCCACCAAGTAAGGTGCATCCACTAGTGCAATAGTGACATGTCTGTTATGGGGTAACAACTGTTTGCTCATACAATCCGAGGACCGCTCCATGGGAGGGAATTCCTGCCTGATACTAAAAACCTAGTTAAAAGCCTATGATTAGTAGGTCACAAACCCTATGGGCAAAGTTTTATATATATATATATATATAGTGCCTGCCAAATTGCTAACTATACACATTCATGCATATATATATATATACACACACACACATTGGTGCTGCTCTCAAATTTTGTCAGAGAAGTCTCTCTTTTTAGGTGGCAGCAGCTGCTCATCAATGTGGGAGAAGTGCCAGTTGAATGGTCAGCACTGTAGCACACCCTCCAGTGTCTTGGAGTCTATAGTGGAAGAGGTACTAGAAAGAACATAAAACCAAAGGATGGGGAGGAGTGCTTCAGCACATTGTCTCCTACACATACAGTGGTCATATCCATGACCTCCTAGCAGCTGTCATTATCTGCACAAGACCAGCATAACACTGAGCCCACAAAGAGGTTGTTGTGTATGATGGAGGAAAAATTGAACACTTACATAGAAGAGGGAAGACTGGGAAAGAAGTGGAGGTTTAGTGGAAGGAGATGGGTGAGAGGGGCAAAGGAAGGTAGTGGGAGGGGATCGTGTATATTTTCTAAATTATTTTACTATTTATTTATTTATTTATTTATTTATTTATTTATTTGAGGGAGAGAGAGAGAAAGAGTCAAAGAAAGAGAGATTGGGCACACCAGGGCCTGTTAAGTACTACAGATGAACTCCACATGCATGCACCACCTGGTGTCTCTGACTTATGAGGGTACTGGATCCTCAGACTTTCCAGGCAAGTTCCTTAACCACTAACCAATCTCTCCATCCCTCATGTACATTTTAATAAGGGTTTTAATTTTGTTTAAAAAATAGAGGTTATAATAAAGAAAAAAAGAACAAAAGGAGGAAAGAAAGAAAGAAAAAGAAAGGGAGAAAGACCAAATAAGCATATTCCAATGAGCTCTCTCCTGAAGCTGGAGTGAGGTATCTTGAAGCAAGTATCACTTTCGAGATCTCATGGTCATCTTCGGCATAAATTAATTTTGGTTTTGGAAGTTAATCAAGATTGAGATTAATATCAGAGTTTATGTCTACTTTTCTATATCAGCAATGTTTCCCGAAAGACACAGGTAGAACTTTATGTGACGCTCCCTGGGGGTTGTACAGTGACCCAGTGGAGCACCTGACATAGCCCATGTGCAGTTCTAACAGTCATTTCCTCCCTGCTCTAACAGACTGTCCCTCCTGATTAGGTTACTGTATCAAGCAGTCTTCCTCATGTATAATTTTTGTGGCTTTCAAAAGTGGATTGCTGACAGTATGCCTTGGATATATCAGGAAAGCGTGAATCTGTAGAGTAGCTGATTTGTTTACATGCTGTATATTTTCTCAGAGAAATCACTTAATTTGTATAAGGTGGCTCAGGATTCCATTTCACAGCAGGTCTTGTAGCAGAGATTTTTCCTTGTTAAATTTATTTCAGCCTCTCGGTATGTCTAGATATGGATATAGGTATTGAGCAATGGGTGGACAAATGTGATTGATATGAAATGAGATTGGGCCTTATCAGAAATAATAGGAGACCATGGACCAATGTAGCAAGACAGACCGTGTGAGCTGAGTCTCATCGAATATCCTGGTTGCAACACAAAGATGAATGGTGTGGCAATCAATTCTGAACAGAGCCCATGAGTCATTGAGGGTAAATTACTCCTGGGTTTTAGGCAGTTAGAAAAATACAACTGTGTCCCAGATGCCAGTAGCCCTTAAAGTCCATGTAGTAGTATTCTAAGTTTTCAGTTCACAGCTTGTAAACTATGCAGGGAAGATTTTTTTTTTTTCCCCCCAGTGTTTATTTCTCTGTGCTTCTGTGTCTTGAAGTGGTTCAGTTTTAAGTACTATTTTCAGTAGCACCCCAGCTATCCTGCCGAACACAGTCAGCCTTGACAAGAGCAAAATGTTATCTCAGTTTCCTTAAAGCAGCTTCCCGAGCTTGTGTGTGTAAAAGAGGCCTTACTGAAGGCTGAGGCGGAGACTTCACGCAAGAGAAAGTGAAAACCTGTTGTTCAGCATTGCCCACTAGCCCCCCTCCTTGCTTCATGGCCTCTTCCTCGCCTTCACTTTCTCACCATCTTGCTTTTCTCTTCTAGCCATTTCTGCACTCACAATCTCCCTGTGTACAGCTAACAACACGGCACAGGGTGGGAAGGGGGCAACAAGTGAAGGGGCTGGTCATTGATGTTTGATTTGAATGGATGATGACGGTGTTACAGACATCAGCTTCCTCTCTGAGTATGTAGATTTGTAAAAGGCAGAGTAGTCGAGTAGCTACTTGACCTGCATGTATTTATTCAGAATCCAGTCCCAAATGTACAAGTTTATCTTTGTTTCTTTTACAACTTGGCAATAGTTATAGCTCAGAAAACAGGTTAAATCCAGCAGTTAAGGCACTTGCATGCATAGCCTGGGCACCCAGGGTTGATTCCCCAATACCCACATAAAGCCAGATTCACAAGGTGGCATATACACCTGGAGTTCATTTGCAGTGGCCAGAGGCCATGATGTGTTCATTCTCTCTATATATCTTTCTCTGTGCCTCTTTCTCTCTCTCATAAATAAATAGAATATTTAAAAAATATTTTTGGTTAAGGGTGATTTTGAAGCTATTAATGTAACTATAAAATTTTGAACAAAGTTATTGTTAATCTCATTAATTGTATGGGTATGATACCACCAGATTAACATAACCCTTTTGGAGAAGGAATTTGAAAATTACAACTTACAACAGTATGTATCAGTCAGTAAAATTTGACTTTGTTAGTGGGATTGAGTATGCACCCATTCTGATTTGCCTAGGATGAGCACAGGTTTTAGCACTTATGGGTCAGAAAATGCTGTAATCATGAACGAGTTCAAATAGTCCTTCTGGTTGTGACAACAATTCCACCTACAATGCACTGGAGTCACATTTGTATTTTTTCCTGAAATTTAGAGATGTTATTTCTCATATTTCTTATTGAATACACCTGGTAGAAACCTGATGAAACCTTGAGGTGATGAAGAATGAGCCACAGAATCTTTTCTACCTAAAATGTGTTAAATATTATTCACCCAGAAGGAAAGAGATGAAGCAGAATGTTCTAGATGGACTCTCACATTTTCATGAAGTAGTTTCAGGTTTTTGTGGTGGACAATACCACTGACAAAACCTGTGAGTGTGGCTTGGGTGGGCTACACAGTTGTGGTGCTCAGGTTAGTTCAAATGAGTTAGAAGTCAGGGGATATAAACAAGTGAAAAGGAATCTGTTTAGCCTCCCCTATGTTAAGACAGAGGATCTCAAGAGATTTTAACTTAAAAATACAAAGGCAGGTAGCTCACAAAAATTCCTCAATGCCACCTCCACTGAGCTACATGCACATTGACCTCCAAACAAAGCAATGAATGTCAACTCTGCCCTAACAACTCCCAAGCTGCTCCTCTCCTCTGGTGAGTTTCAAACACATCCTGGGACTGAAAATGATAGGCCAATGCAGGTTGAACTGGTTTTAGGTGCATGGGCAATAAGGTAAATTATGTCCTCCCAATAAACTTTTAGGGAAAAGCCCTTATTTACCATCCTTCATTTGTGCATGGTTGGACATGTATGATTGGGCATGCAATATGAGGCAGATTTCCCACTCTCATGGGAAAGAGCATGTGTAATGAATAAAGGATTTCACAACTCCATAAACAGAACTCCAGGACACAGAGGCAGATGGAAAACCACCCATATCTGACCTCTAGCAATCAACTCCTCTGCTTCCTGGATGCTCAAAAGTAAACATTGAGATGTTGTTTGATTCTTGCTCCAACTTGCTTTAAGCCCACTACTCCTTTATAGTGTGTCTAATTCCACTTTGTTTTAAATAAAACTCCTTTATGCTTTGTTATTTATGTGCACATTTATAGTTCTTTGAATAAGACCCAAAGAATCTGGAAACACTTGATCTATCAGTAATAAAATGGTTTGAGCCTTAACGATTTTTTACTCATAGAAAAATACTACCACATGTGGATCCCCATAGATGATGCTTCCCTCCTCCCCTGCTGGAGGGAATGATGGCAGCCATCTCTGCCCCCACCCCCAGGTCCGCTTTAACTGAGAAGTGGTTGGCAAAATGGACACCACCTTGCCCAGATCATTCTCCATATTCACCCCAGCTGAAGAGAATTACAGAAAGACAACCCAGTCTACTGCTTTCTGCATTGTACTCTGTAATTCTGTGCTCTGCTAGAATTGTAGTTATGCTTAATTTAATTTGTGGTACAGTGTTATAATTTGTGCTGCAGAGCTTCAAATAGGGACAGGATGAAGCTCCTTCCCGTCTGAGATTATCTCAGGGCTTAGTTACTCTCCCCCACAAAACCACTCCAAGAACGGAGTTCCATCCTTTGGTCAAGCTCCAACAGGCTGAACAATATCTAGAAAACCAGAGAGGAGGGTTTTATGACAGGACTTGTTGTTGGAACTTGTTTTCTGAAAATAATTTGAAGCAATACATCAGGGCACTATATATTTGGGATTCTGACCTCTACGCCCACTTGTTGCTATGGAAATGATCATAAAACTAGAAAAAATATAAGACAAAGATTTATATAAAAGGATATACATCTATGAATTTAAGCATACAAAAAGTGAAACAACTTAAGGTCCAAAATTAGAGAAATAACAAATAAATTCTTATTACTCCTATGAAATGGAAGATTAGTTGTTAAAAACCATGTTTTTTTTGGGGGGGGCAATATTGTTAAAAATAGTCATTATGAAGAAAAATCTTTCAGTATATACTTAAAATTCATATACTGAAGGCTGAAAAGATGGCTTAGTAGTTAAGACACTAGCCTACAAAGCTAAAGGACCCAAGTTTGATTCCCCACAACCCACCTATGCCAGATACACAAGGTGACACATGTGTCTGGAGTTCATTTGCAGTGTCTGGAGGCCCTGGTGGACCCATTCACTCTTTTTCTGCCTCTGATCTCTCTGTCACTCTGACTCTAAATAAATAAATAAATAAAATTCATAAGTTGTATCATCCAGTAATTTTACTCATTTGAATATAACAAATCAACAATGGTATATGTATGAAAATATAAACTGGAGATAACAGAGATAATATTTCTTCTATAGAAGAAATAAAATACTGTGCTTCTGAAATAATGTATCAAATTCATATATTAACACAAATTCTCATGAGCGAAAACTGAGTGATCACTCCAATATGTTGCAATTATATTAAAAAAAGACAAAACTAACTAACACAGTACCAACTTAACTAAAAATACTGGCACTAAAAACATGATAAACTTTGATTTAATGATTTTTAAAAGATCCTACTTTGAATTATAGGTCCTTGTCTTAAGATAAGAACACTGCCTGCTGGGGAGATGTATAAAGAAGGAAAAGGTGAGTTAAGAAACTGAGACAGAGGGAAGTCTTACCACTTGTAGGTCATAAATAACTTCAGTTTTGAGTAAAAGTTTGGAATACCAGAAAAAATTCCTCTGGTTCTTTGCATTCTTTTGTACAATGATACCACAAAATCACTTTGAAAGCATTTCAAATACAGCTCCTATAGTCAGAACAAATCAAAAGTGGAAACATTTGTGAATAGGGATCACAAATAATTAATGTATGCCTATGTGGCTTATTATATTAAACCTGTTAGTGTGCTTTTTGCTTGAATATATTGTCACTTTCTGATACAATTGATTAATACATGCCAAACTTTAAACTCTATACAATGTATAAAGATTAATACAGGGCTGGAGAGATGGTTTATCCATTAAAGAATTTGCCTAAAAAGCCAAAGGAACCCAGTTTGATTCTCCAGGACCCACATAAGCCAGATGTACAGCGGGGCACATGCATCTGGAGTTTGTTTGCAGTGCCTAGAGGCCCTGGCATGCCCATTCTTTCTCAAGTAAATAAATAAACCAATGAAAACAGTATTAAAGATACATAGATTTCTAAGGATGTATGCCAAATATGGAAGGTAAAATTAATTGGTCAAGATTGAACTTTTATTGACCAATGATTGTCTTAAATGATGGAATATGAATAAATTTGTGTATTTATAGTAAAAGATAAACAAAAATGTTTTAATTCAAGGGAAAACTTTTACTGTATTGGTATGGAAATGTAACTGTGAATAAAAAGATATTATAAGGTGATATTGAAAATAATGCTTTCTGGATGGAAATTCTGAAAACTTAGGCAGTATGATTTATGATATTCCAAAAAATGAAATGTCTCATTTTATTAAAAATTGCTGTCTTTGACTCTTGAAGAATTCTATGTAAGTTTAGCATTGTGTGTAAAGTTGCACTAGTTTATGAACGTGAGTAGGTGTAATATTTTCTAGGTTGGAAGAAAATAAGCCAGGATCTTATCTTGTTAAAAATCTACACTGTGCAGCTAGCTGAGCAGAGGATGGAAGAGTAGCAAAGGCTCCAAGCTCTTTACTACCCCTCTGGGTAATTCAGACCAATGCAGGGTGAATAGAAGCAATAGCATGAGATTGCACCTGAAACTTTAGACCTAAATTGCAGAACAAAGTTGACAAGCTTTTTGAATTCTGGACCTCTTGAGCAGCACCACTGAATGGCATTATGAACATAATGAAATCATAAATTTCAGACTATTGTTTGAGGCCTAGAGGTTCTAAGGCCTCAGATCATGTCTCTGCATTCTTCTTGCTACATGCCACTGACTTCTAATTGCTCAGAGGTCAGGAGCATCTGTTTGTTAGCACTTGTTAGAGGAAATGGGGTAAACTACATAAAAGCTAGCACACTCTGAAGGACTATTCAAATGCACCTTGTCATTTTCAATGGTATGAATTAACTTAGTAATATATAAAATGATAGAGAACAGTTAGTCAGACAGATGATCAAATTCTATTTCTGGTCATGTCACTACCTGATATGTGCATCAGCAAGTCAATGACTACTTGTAAACATCAACATCAAGAACAACAAATTGATACTGCAACTGTATATGTATCTTGACTGAGAATGTAGCATATTATTCATGTCTTTTTAGTTCTGTTTACTGAATGTGAGGTGTGGGAATCTGTGTTCTCTGGATTTCCTTGAGTTGCCATGTAGTCTCCTTAATTTGCTGATCTTCCATAAAACAACTTCACTTTTCTTATCAGGGAACTCACAGATTTCCATTTCTGGAGTTTGTTAATGGAAAATCATCTTGTTCCCCTGGTGCTGTCATGTTTCCTTGATGTTCATGTTCCTCAAAGTCTTGCATTATGTTTGGATTTTTTTTTCCAAGGTAGGGTTTTACTCTAGTCCAGGCTGACCTGGAATTCACTATGAAGTCTCAGGGTGGCCTCGAACTCACGGTGATCTTCCTACCTCTGCCTCTCAAGTGCTGGGATTAAAGGCATGTGCCCCCACGCCTGGCTATCTTTGGATTTTAACAGGCAGAGTGTCTTGATGGCAGACTACAAGCTGCCCAGATGTGCTGCCTCTCCACTGAAGAGGAGTCAGGATCAGAAAACAAGATCTATCCAAAAGAGAAAAAGAGAAGTACTTCAGAAATTCACAGAGGCGTGGAGGAAAAGACATGAAATGCACCAAAGAAGCCAGGCAAGCTTCATTTGCAAGCTCTCCAGCAGGGGGAGGGAGAGCAGAAGCTTCATCCCAAGAGTTAAGTCGAGTAGCTTTGGTGAAAATGGACTGGCAGTCCAACCCGAGGAGGAGCCCACAACGTTCCATACCTGCACTCCAGAGATTGGGAGGCATCTCCTAGCTAGGACATGAGCCACGCCTGGGAAGTCTTGTGAGGGTGGGAGAAACTGCAGCATCCACAGAACAAAGAACTGAGGTGGTGCAACTTTACACACAATGCTAAACTTTCTCCCACTCTCAGTAAAACCCTTCTCTATTATTTCTAACTAATTCTTTCACATCCTTTAAATTTTTTTGTATTTTATTTTTATTTATTTATTTGAGAGAGGCAGAGAGGCAGATGAACTCCAGATACATGTGGCACTTTGTGCATCTGTCTTACCTGGGCCCTAGGGAATTGAACCTGGGTCCTTTGGATTTGCAGGCAAGCACCTTACCCACTAAGCCATCTCTCTAGCACTCATTCCTATTTTTGTGACTTACTGAGTAAAATTCAGGTTTCTTACATGAGCATGATTATTTACTAGAGTATTGAAAACATCAGTGGCTACTCCACTGAAGAACATCACTCCCATGGCCCAACAACCATTAACTGCTAATAGCTACTCTGGGAGGAATCCATGCCTGGCACTGTAAACTTTGCCAAAAGCCTGTGGCCCAAGAGGTCACAGACCCTAGGGGAGTACCTATTATTGCTGCTATGCTAAATGGACAGTTTCAGAAATTGGTTTTGAATTTTTTGATCTTTGAATAATAATTTATTGTCCTTATTATCCTTATTTTATTTTATAAATTTCTTTCTTTTTTATCTCCTCCAGAACACTGTTCCCCGCTTCATTTTATTTTATTTATTTTTTTAATATTTTTTGTTCATTTTTTTTTATTTATTTGAGAGCGACAGACACAGAAAGAAAGACAGATAGAGGGAGAGAGAGAGAATGGGCGCGCCAGGGCTTCCAGCCTCTGCAAACGAACTCCAGACGCATGCGCCCCCTTGTGCATCTGGCTAACGTGGGACCTGGGGAACCGAGCCTCGAACCGGGATCCTTAGGCTTCACAGGCAAGTGCTTAACCACTAAGCCATCTGTCCAGCCCATTTTATTTTATTTTTTAAACCTTTGCTCTCCTGCTTATTTTTCTTTTTCCTGCCTAGTTAAGTTTTTCATTTTCCATTTTCCCTAAAAGACTTTTACTTCATAACACACTCTACATTAGCTTTACCATTCCATCTATGCTCATGGATGGTACATTATTAAAGTTTAACAAAATTTAACCATATTTCTATGTCTTTTGCAATTTGATACTGTAATTCCAGCAATTTATTTTCCCATTTTTCTTATTTTTAGTGGCTCTGGAGACTGAATCATACAGAGTAGGCTGCTCAGTAAGAACATCATCAAATAAAACTACAAGACATCCCAAAACCAACAGTGTCCAAATGCCACACAAAAACACAGAAAAACCAGACTCCTACAAAAGATTATCATCTCTCAACTATTGAGTTTAAATATACTGGAATTGGTAAAGGGCTTAATAAAGATTTCAAAAGTCTACAATTAAAATGATCAATGGCCTCACAAGGAAACCAGCAATGAGATGGACTCACTTTAGAATTTGAAGGGGAACCAGTATCAGAGTGGGAAAAGTCAGAATAATAGATTATTAAGTCAGCAACATGTAAGAAGATTTCAGAAATTTAGGATTTTGAAGTAAAAACCAAACAGAAATACTGGAAATAAGAATCTTAATGAGTCAAATAAAAACACATTGGAAAGTACCATCCACAGACTCCACCAAGCAGAAGAAAGAGTGCCAGGGATGGAGGTCAAGGAAAATGGACAAAGATATGGAGACATACAGGATCTCATGAAGGACGCATGCACAGGCACACACACAGGCACACACACAGACACAGACACACACACACACACACACACACACACACACTTGACTGGCCAGAAGGAGACAAGAGAGAGGACAGAAAAAAAAAATTTTGAAATAATAGCAAAATATTCCCAAGTATGATCATAAACTTTATTCATTCAAGAAGCTTCATGATTTTCAAGTACCATAAACTCAGAAATCCCTAATCTGACACATTATAGTAGAAGTGTTCAAAGTCAAAAATATAAAAAATTAGAAAGTTTTAAGGAAAAATATAGCTCATCACATACCTTAATCAGGACTGAAAGTAAAAAGTGTCAACTAAGACTTACTTAGAAAAACTCTTTCAAGCATAAGAGATACTTAACTATTTACAAAACTGATAGAATTCATTGTTAGCAGATCTACTTTTTAAAATATTTTAAGAAAATTTTTAGAAAGAATAGTAGTGACATGAGACAATAATTTAAATAATGTAAGGATCAAAAGAGAAGTGGTAAAGGATATTGTGTAGAAAAACAGAAATGACAGTGTAATTGTATATTTCTCCTCCTTTGAGAATTCATCATGTGGAGAACTGAGTTCCTAATATAAACAACTAAAAACTATTTCACAGCACTTGTGAAACATGAATTTTCAGATTTGTTTAAAGGGTTTCCCAGACTGGTCCCCACAGATAAGTTCTGTGACTGCATGTACTGTCTTCTAGTAAGCAGCTATAGCCCAAGGAACATTGGAAAGAATGCAATAGCCTCACAGAACTGAAAAGGCAGTAAGAGTCAGGGTTTGGGAAAACAAAGATAGATAGGAGTTGTACTGGAAAACAGTAAAGAGAAAATTACTCCTGCAGTCAGTTCCAGCATCTTCATTGGGTTCTTTTTGCCTCTTCATGTTTACTATATGATAAAGCATAACTCTCCAGGCCTTCATGTGTTAGTTAATTTTTCATGATTGTGATCAAGTACCTGACAAAAGCAACTTGAAAGAAGAAAGTATTATTTTTTTCATGCTTTGAGGTACCCATTAGACAGTGGTAGGTGAAGGTCAAGCATAAGACTGCTTGCTTGCATCTCAAAAGACCAACAAGTAGAGGGAGGGGAATTCTGTTGTTCCAATGTATTGCTCCATTTTCCCTTTTTATTCAGTCTGGGACTCTAACCCATGACATGGTTCCACCCACACTTAAGTTGGACCTTCCTTCCTCATTTAAACCTCTGTAACAGACAATTTCCTCACAGGCACACCCAGAGGTGTATCTCCTATGTGATTGTCAATATGTCACATATATGATGAAGATTAAGTATCATAGTATGCTCTTTGTCAATTCGATGCAAATACACATCACTTAAGTCCATCCCTGACCCCTTTACCTCATGCCTATTTTCATAATGCAAAATACAATTTAGTGCATGTCTAAGAGCCTTAAAAGTTCTCATATTACTCAAAACCCTAAAGTCTTCTCTGAGTGAGCCTCTATCAATCAAAAAAATGTGTTACTCTCTTCTGATACACAATTATATAAACATTCCCATTCCAAAAGGGAAGAACGAGAATATACAAAGATAGGTCAGATCAACATTAAACTAAAGCAGCAAAGTCAAAACCAAACCTTCAGCTCTACGTCCAACAATTAGAGTTTGTGGTAGCATCACCTGGATTATAGTAGAGTTAATAGCACACATCCTTGATGACTATAGCACATGCAACCTACCTCTTTGGCCAGCACCATGTAGTATCTATTGCTTTCTTGGAATCTACAATATATTGGGGTCTGGTCTCTAGCAACTTAATCTTGACTTTATAGGCTCACACATGACCTCACAAGGCCCACATATTGCACATCCTCAGTGGCTTACTGGAACCTGGTACAGCCTACATGAGCAACACTACCCTACCCTCTTGTATGCTGCATGCCTATAAAACAATAACTATGGATTGTTATTGACAAATTCTTTTCTAAGCTTGCAATAGTTCCAGATCCCTCTACCACATCTATAAGGGCTTTGTTTCCTGGCTGAATCTGGAAAAAGTTTTACTCAGTGATTATTTATGAGCAGAATGTAACATGAATGGACTTACTTCATTTTCCAGCTAAGTCCTTCCTCCCCTCTGAAACCTCATGAACATGATCTTCTCTTTTGACATTTCTCTTGCCATTCTGTCTTCCACACTTGCATCAGAATGACCCATTAAGTACTGCTTACAGAATTCTAGGGCTTCTTTATAAAACAGTTCCAAATTCCTTCTTACTTTTTCAGCACACCAGAGGTATAGGGCTCATGTGTTCTGGTTTATTAAAGCAATGGCTTCACTCTTCATACCAATTTTCTATACTAGAAAGTCACTTTTCTCACTTATGTAGTCAAACCTCTGACAAAACCCTTTTAAGGGAGGAAGGACTTACTTTATGGCTGTCTTGGACAGACCTCATTCACCAGGGAGGTAAAGGCACAGTAGAAGGCAGCTCCAAGAACGAGGGAATGATCTCAGAATATTGGTGTGTTCTTCTGGCTTTCTCCTTTGCCCTTGACAATCAGTCCAAGACTAACCTGTGGGAAAGTGTTCACATTATGGGTGGGGATGACACCCTCTCAGACCCACCCAGAGGTATGTGTCCTAAGTGATTCCTACTCCAGGTTACTAAACAATGAAATTTAACTATCACACTTCAGAAAAAAAAAGCAGAAGGTATACTAATTTTCTGGATTTATTGGAAACAATGTGTGACTTCACAAGAAAAAGTAGAAAGAGCTCATAGTATGCAAGTGATCTTCAAAAGTAATACATTAACAATGAATCTAGAGTGTGATCAGTAAAAGGTTTTAAATAATATCAGTGATTCTCAAGTTCTTATTCAAAGAAAATCTACTATTCCACTACTCATTAGAGTGGGGATAGGGATCCCTGACAAACCCAACAATACTCAGCATTGTAAATTCACAATGTCTTATGTTAACACTAAAACTGCTAGGCATGCAAATAATCAGTAAAGTATGAAAGTACAATCAGAAGAAAAAAAATCAGCCTATAGGATACAAACAAATGGTATAATTTATAAGTAGCAGGCAAGGCTATTAGAAGAACTGATTTAAAAAGCAAAGAAACCCATTGAACAGTATCAAGGAAAATATAGATATACTAAGTAAGGAAGTACAAACAAAATGACCTAAAATAGAATTTCAGAGATTAAAACATGTTGTCTGAAATTAAAATTATTCTAAATAATATTTAAACATGTTTGTCTAGTTATACAAAACAACAGTAAACTTGAAGACATACAAATATAAAATATCCACAATAAATCACAGATTAAGTATTTACTACAAACTGATCATTGAGCCTCAAAGATCTATTGTAGCTGAAATAGAGTAGACATAAAAGACCACACATGATGGGGTTCTAGTGAAGTGTAGCCACGAATAAATCAGGACCACAGAAAGCAAATCACCATGGATTCACCTCTGTGGAGACAGACAAAGAGCTGCACAGCTCACCAGAGAATGATGTGGGTGATCAGCACGTTCTAAAACTATTTCAGTGGGCTTGATAAAAGCATGTCAAAAATGATTCACTAACAATGAGGATTTTATTAGAACTAAATTTTGCTTCTTTACAAACTTATTTAAGTCACGGAATATATTTACTAGGGTTCCAAGTTGTGAAGCAAAAGTAACAACAGGTTACATCCTGGCAAATATCAATAATTTGAGAAGAAAAAGTTGTAAATATTTTTTATATAGAATCCCGTGACCTTCTAAACTTAAGACAACTATCTACAGCTTAAAAATAGCAGTTAAAGATGATGAGTTCTTAATTGATTTGCTTGGTTTTTTTTTTAACGTTTAAAATAATGTGTTAAGTAAAGGAGATCTGGCTTACAATTTCATTCATAGGACTTAGATATCTTTATGTTTTCTTCTGAGAAGGGGATCCCATCATGAGTTAGCAACTTCATATATCTTTCCAAGATGTGATTTTTAATACCAACTGGGAACTACATTCATGGCCTGAATCCATCTTGTTTCAGCCTGTCTTAGATATCAAAGTTGATGCTGACAAACAGGGATAGTAAAAGCCTTGGCCAGGCTTCGGTTACACACATGCTCCATCAATAGTCCCCAATTATCCTAGACTAAAGCTAAAATTTCCCAACACAAACACACACACATACACACAGTGTGGATGAGTTAAATTCCTCTTGCCCATCAGGCCTCTGTTTTTTTACCTTTCCTTTCATTGTACTCTGATCTAGTCACACCATCATGCTTTCTTTGCACTATTGCTTAGAGCTTCTTTTCCATATCTTTGCAAACATAATCCTTGTTCATAGTTAGGATACTAGTTTAATGTGAATTTATTCATGGTTATCTTCCTGAATTTCTAAATCAGTTATATTTTCCTATGTATTTCTAATGTAACACCCTATATAATTTTATTAAGCTTGATTATACTTTTTTTATTCACTATAGTTTTTATTTAATTACCAAATTTGGAATTAATGAAACATTGTTCCAAGAGGAAGAGAGCCATCCCACTAACGAGAGCTGTGGGTGGGGTTCTAACTCAGCCCAGTAGGCCCACAGCCAGGACTTCTTGCACTGCACTACCTGCCTCTGTCTCTACTCTTTGGTCATCTCTGCATGACAACTCAACTGGAAACTTGTGCATCTCGTGTTTCCACTTTTCATCAGCTCTGTGCCTGTGTACCACTGATTCTGAGAGAAACAGGCACTGACCTGGGAATTATAAAGGCGTTTCACTCAGTAGGTGAATTCAGAAGAACAAAATGTGAATGAGCATCCACTGCACATGAAACTGTTTGTTGAATACTTCTTTATTGTGCTAGACCATCACTTCATTCATATGTCTGGTCAATCATATCAGGTCTCTAGCAATAACAAACTGGGGAGAAAATGAATAGAAACATTAATTCCTTAGAAGTCTTACTAGAATGAGAATATGCAGGGCCTGAAAGCAGATCTTCTCTAGTTCTGTTAGTATCAAGCGGGTGAATTTAACCTGCTTAAATATCTGTTGATGTTTGAGCTATTGCCCAACTTTCACACACTGTGGTAATTCTTGCTCTCTCATAATAATGCCAGGATCCAAATTAGGAAAACTTATCTTTGCTGATATTTTCTTTAGAAACTAAGTCTTCTTGCTATTATGCCTGACATAGCCCTTCCCCCCCCGTGATTCATCATCCAGCTTCCTACCCAGAGTAAAGTTCTTATTGCTTAAAACCAGAAGCTGACTCAGATTAACTTAAGCAGAAAAAGTGTTTTAGGAGCTATAAATTTACAAACATTATGAGAAGGATAGAGAAGGAAGCTCACATCATAACCCAGAACTCAAGCAGAAGAGAAGTTAATTTTGCAGGGACTCTGCTTAGAGTATTTTGGCCTGTGGCCTGGCTCTGTACCACAAACCACTCCTGGCATAGATGCTCTTAGAGTCTCTTCCCTCCATCACAGTGGACTAAGAGGCTTCATTCTTGGATTCACATGTTCAGACTGACAACTAAAGCCAAATGACCCTACAAAGAAATATAAAGGGCCCACAGTCCTGGGAAAGAGAAACAAGTGTCAAATACACCAGCCAGCTGTGAAATCTCTCTGTTATGTGTATATTTCCCAAAATAATGCATACTGAAATATATTCACTTGTGTGATTAGAAGGTTGGGCTGTTGATTAGTCCAGGATAGTGAACAGCCTTTATCAAACAGGAGCCAGGGGGCTATTTTGCACCTTCCTTGTGGGAACACAGTGGAAAGGCACTACCCTTGAACTATCAAGGACTCACCAGACTTCTCATCTGCTGATAGCCTCCAGAACTATAAAATATGAATTTTTGCTGTTTATTAGAAATTCATTCTAAGATTTTTTTTTTAGAAAGCAGCATGAACTTAGACACTGAGGAATTTTAATAATGGATATTTAAGGATAATTATTTTCTAGCTGTAGAGTATGATGAGTTTGTAAATGGCCTCCTTCTGTGGGCTGTCTATTCTCTCCCCTTGCAAGACTAGGAAGCTTGTGATTCTAGCTTTGAGAAAATTAGCTTGGAGTTTTGGTTCTTTGAGACTTGTAAGAAATGCTTTTATCTGAGACCTGATCCTGATTTAGCTTAACATTAAATAATTGGTAAGTAAGGTCTTTTCTTTGTTGTTGTTTAACTTTTGGCTGTTTATCATTCCTATCCTTGATCCAGGAAGAAAATAAAGTATGGACTTCACAATTTTGCCATCAAATGGGGCTGGAGGGAATGTTTTAGGCTCTCTGCAAGCACAGATTCTCGATGGCCATTGGGTGAAGGATGGACAGACACCATAAAGAACACTCGACAAAACGTAGCATTTCCCAAGAGTCACTGGGGCACACTGGCCACGCAGACATTCTGGGACTAGTTTCTCTAGTTCTTTCATTTGTTGGATTCTGTGCAGAGATGTGCACATAGCTAGCCCTCCACTATTCTGTGGAAGACAAGGAAACAAAGAATGGGTCCACACAGACTAGGATTTGATTTGTGGGGGCAGCCAACAAAGTGATGAACTTCCTACCTTTTGTCCTTGCATTTTACATTTCCAACTTGCTTGTTCATTTGCAAGACAAAATGTTTCATTTTACTCCATCCCCTAAGCTGAGAGAAAATTTTCAGAAAACAACAGCTTCTAGATGTCTTTTCTGAGGAGGAAGTTTTTCTGAGTGGTTAACCTATTTGGCTTTCCATACAGTGTCTTTCTGAGTCCTTTTTGTCTTTTTTTATTTTTTTAAATTCTGTAGATGCTTGGCTACTGGGTACTGTTGGAATCTTAAATTGCTCATGTGGGAGTTGAACAATTTCTGCTTTAACCTTATGTTACTGTAGAATTTTGCATAATATATATAATTTTTAGTGAAAGCTTTTCATAAAACTGAACACTCTACAGGTATTCCGCCTACATGGGCATCTAATTTCATACCCCTGATGGATTTCCCTAGAATGTTGCTAGGAGACCAAGACACTGCCTAACAAAGGATTCCAATACCTGCTTTCCTAAATTCACTTGCTCATGGAAATTGCAGCTACTTAAATGTGCTGTTTATGGCACTGCAAGTCACTGTGGACACATAGCTCAGCACATTGAGGTGGAGCAGCATGGCCACTTCTCTTTTGTCAGTGTTCTGTCACACAGTGGTGGAACAGGATGCCTCTCCCCCATTTTAGAGCCACAGATAAGAGAGAAAGGATCAGGGTACAGCCAAGGACTGTTGAAAACAGATTTCTCTTAAAACATTCTGATATTCGTCTTTGATTTTCTTCACATCAGTAACAGTTAAAACATTATTTGCAGAAATGGAGGGAGAGAGGAGAGAGAGAGAGAGAGGGAGAGAGAACCGAGAATGTGTGCACATACCAGGTCCTCTTGCCTCTGACACATATACCACTTTGGGCATCTGGCTTACATCGATACTGGAGAATCAGACACCAGTCTGTCAGGCTTTGCAAACAAGTGCCTTTGACTGCTCAGCCATTTCTCCAGCCCCAGTACCACTTTATGAGCACTTTACACCAGCCATGGTATGGTCAGATTCTCTAGTGGTGTAATTTATATTTCTAAGTGGCAATCTAATTAGCAAAATGCTATTACTGATTTTCACACTTTCAAGATTACAGAAATTATCATAGTATTCTTGTTTACTATCAAATGAAACACCGAGGAAGGTTAGTCAGTCATCAGATAAAAATAACAGCTACCTCAGGGATTATTGACGTGGACTGAATTTTCTTAAAATCCTTGATCCCATAACATATGTTGAACCTTATGAGTGCAATGGTTTTAGAGATGGGGATTTTGTGAGAGGGTTAGATTTAGAGTAAAGTACACAGATACAGCCCTGATGTTAGTATCAGTATCTTTATTAGAGGAGACTAGAGATTTCTTGTTCTCCTCCCAAACATATATCATATGAGGACACAGCAGGAAGCCAAAAAAAGAGCCCTCACCAAGACCACCTCAGGTGACATTTTAATTTTGTATTGCCAGCCTCTCAAACCATGAGGAGTGCATCTTTGCTCCCTCCTCCCCGAGTCTGTTGTTTTGGTAAAGCAACCTGAGTGAAGACAACCTGGAACCTGGAACCTGTACAACTGAGAGACAGGAAGCCCCTGCTCCAGGTTCTTGATCGAGAAAAGGTAGCGAGCTGATTAACCAGGCAAAATATCTCCCAGTCCTTCATGTCTGCAGAAACTGCCATTTTCATCTATGCCCTCCATTGTTTATTCCTGTTTCTCTTCCAAGCTTGACACATATCTTTTGAGTACATTTCCACTCTACTTCTGCAGTCCCCATGTAACTTTCAGTGGGTCTTTCAGCGGTAAGCCAACTTATCCCTTTGCTCTGGACATTCACGTTCAATGTTATTGAGATTTCTTGCATGTTATTTTCCGAATCACCATCCCTCTATTTCTATCTTATTTTTCATATGCCCATTTCTATTTTCTACCTATCATTTTGGTAACTTTGAATATTTTAGGGTCTTTTCATATTTCATATTACTCAACCTTGAAATAATCACGTACTTCCATGCTTACCTAGTCCTGGCAACTTCTAAATCTAGATACTCAATATTCATGTTCCATTCAAGCCCCAGGCCTTTTTTATGCTGTCTTTAGACACAATCACTTCAGGTTCACCTATCATTTCAACTGCTACTTGGATAAAATACATAAAAGGGCAAAGCAAGACTGTGTGGCTTTGGGGAAAGCATCTGCCCTCTCTTTAACTTTCAATATTACTTAAATAATTGCATATTTTATATATACATATAAAGAACACTGCTTAGTTTTCAGTGCTTGAGATTTCCACTGATGATTATCTGAGGATATAATTATTAGAACAAATCATCTGCCTAATCTTTCACATTTCCATCTTATTTTATTTTTATTTTTAAAAAAAATTTATGTCATGAATGATAGAGAGCAAGAGAGAGAGTTGATGGGACAGGGCCTCCAGCCACTTCAGTCGGACTCCTGATGTATGTGTCACCTTGTGTGCATGCACACATGTATCACCTTGTGCATCTGGCTTATGTGGGCTCTGGGGAGTAGAACTTAGGTCCTTAGACTTTGCAGGCAAGCAACTTAACCACAAAACAAATCTCTCCAGCCTTCCATCTCATTTTTGAAAGTAAGGTCCTCATTTGTTAAAAAATAAGCGGTTTAATGTCTTGCAGTCATTTTTCTACTACACAAGTCAGCCAAACTAGTGGTCAAATCGTCTTCCTTCAAAACATGCCTCTCATTCCATGTGTTTAATTTTCAGTATTGTTCTCATTTTTAGAATCCACACATTTGGCTCTGTTTCATTTAATTAGCCTTCTAGCCTGTTGCTTTGGTCCAGGTCTGTCTCACTGTGCCCATCACCCTGCTCAATTTCCTTAGATTGATTTTACTAATTCACTCCTTCTGGAAAGCATAATTTCTCTTCTGGGAAGAAACTAGATTTGGTGGTTTGAATGTGAATGTATGTCCCTCATATCCTAAAGTATTTTTTTTTATTTAATTTTGTTTGTTTTTATTTATTTATTTGAGAGTGACAGACAGAGAGAGAAAGAGGCAAATAAATAGATAGAGAACGGGCACGCCAGGGCCTCTAGCCACTGCAAAGGAACTTCAGACACATGTGCCCCTTGTGCATCTGGCTAGCCTGGGTCCTGGGGAATCAAGCCTCAAACCAGGGTCCTTTGGCTTCATAGGCAAGCGCTTAACCGCCAAGCCATCTCTCCAGCCCCTAAAATATTTTTGATTAAGCTCGAAACTCAAGTCTCCAGCAGGTAATGCCACACTGGATGTCACTGGGGCAGATCTTGTAATCCAGCCCTAAGGTGTATTCAGAGCAGTTTGAACTCAGGGTGTTCATGTTTGCTGGTGGTTTGGTGGTTTCTCTAATATGATCTGTGAAAGTGATCCAACTTCTTCTGCCATTGATGGTGTTTCCCTTGGATTCTGTAAGCCTGAAATAAACTCTTTTCTGCAACAAGCTGCTTCTGGTCAGATATTTGTTTAGCAATGTGAAGAAAACTTTAACACTACTCCAGGTTTCTCTTTTGTCTGAAGCTCTTGTGACCATGTAAACTTTCTTCCTCAGGGGCCTCATGAACCAGTTATGCAGTCAGTTATTTTTATTTATTTTATCTGCATACTTGATCTATTTGATAGCCTCAGGTATCTGCTATTCCTTTTGCCAAGAAAAGCTTCTCAGTGTTTCTTGGTCAAATGGTCATCTATGTAGCATATCCACATTTCTGTGGCTTTCTCCATCTACCATGCCTTACTATCTAACACTCAATTGTTTTCCCATCTTAACCCAAGGATTAATTCGACTGTAGTTGTTTTGTGTGTGATTTTATTCTAAGTTCCTTAAACATAGGAACTGTCCTTTTTAATGTCATTTTTTCATTGGCATATGTAGCAGTTGTCTTCTCATTGCTAGGACAAAATATTCAACTAGAAGCAGCTTATGGAAAGAAAGATCTTATTTCATCTTACAGTTTCCAGGGCATGTTTCCTCACAGAAGAGAAATCATGACAGAGCAGATACCCATCTTGTCACATCAGCTGGAAAGAAGTATCCAGAGTGAGATCACCAACACTAGCAAAGTATAAATTCCCAAGGTGAGCCCCCAGTGATATACCCACCTCTTCCAGTAAGGCTCCCCTGGATAGGGGTCAAGTAGGAAGCTTAATCACAAACACAGGAGGCTATAGGGGCAATTTACTTTCAGATTACCATGGCATATATCTATTGTCTATATTGATGCACTTTATAAAGACATTGTCACACATGAATAATATGTATTTTTATTAAATTCATATCTACATTCCCTGTCTTATCTTCCTCCCTTCTCCTACTAACTATTGTCCATAATTTTCTAAATATTCATTTCCTATAAACATATTATTACCTTATTAAATATTTTTATGCATCAATATTAGTCTAGGGACCACATACAAGAGAAAACATACAATATTTGTATTTCTGAATCTGGCTTATTTCACTTAATATGTTAAGTTGCTTCCATTCTTCTGTTTTTTGGTTTTCTCCTTTTCCCTGGGCCTGAAACCACTCTGTATTGAAAAGCACCCCAGAAAAACTAAAAGCTGTTAGGTTGACCATCACAGAACTTTCAATATTTGTCCAATTTTACCTGTAATAATTTAATACAGTTCAACCTCATACATAGCATTTTAATGTTAATTGAAATTAAGGTTAATTAATGTTTTAATTTCAGAAACCAGGAATAAGTTACATGAGGAAGGACATCTTCCATTGTTACTTTATATGGTAGTTGAAGTTTATTTCCTAAATGATATGGTGGATACAATTATGCAGTAGTTAAAATACTTTAGATCTATGCTTATTTTTATTTGTTAGTTTAACTATTTGTTTACTTATTTTTAATTGTTTTGAGTCTGGGTACTACTTTGTACTTCTAGCTGGCCTAGAGCTTGCCATGTGACCAGATTGGTCTCTAATTCATGATATTTCTCCTGTCTCTACCTCAAGAGTTCTGAGATTACAAATGTGTACCACCATGCCCTGCTGCTATAGTTATTTTTGAAGGATGTTTTTTTTTTTGTTGTTGTTGTAGCATATATATTAACATGAATGCTTTAATCAGTCAGGTAAGGTTTTAATCAGTTTGTTGTAGCATATATATTAACATGATTTTTTTTTTTTTTTTCGAGGTAGGGTCTCGCTCTAGCTCAGGCTGACCTGGAATTCACTGTGTAGTCTCAGGGTGGCCTTGAACTCACAATGATCCTCCTACCTCTGCCTTTGAGTACTGGTATTAAAGGCGTGTGCCACCACGCCCAGCTTAACATGAATGTTTTAATCAGTCAGGTAAGCTTGGCCACTATGTTGAACAACTTAAAGCAATGTATGTTTGTATTTGATTCCTGATTTGTAAGAAGAGATTGACCACAATTATCCTTGTCTCTTGCTATCAGGGGTAAGATTAAGTTAATAAATATTAATAAAGTCCTTGGAATACTGTTGACATTTAAATAGTAATAAATGAATGTTAATTGGTTTTGTTACCTCACATTTTATTAATGATTCTTTGACCTTCTATAAATAGAGCCACATATTACTAAACATATTATTCTTACTGTTATGGAGCAATATTATCTGAGTTATTTTGTTCCTGAAATGTATTTTGGTGATATTTGAGGTTTGTTGAAACCAGAACAAAAGTCTTCTAACAGATTAAATAATTGTAATTTCATATTGTGCCTATTAGTTTTCTTGTGTGCATATAAATTCAAAGAATTGGTGTTAACTGAGATGTATGTCACTTCTTTTAAGAAATATGCTGAAATTTCTGAAATATATCATTTCTTCTTCAAATCTCTTGTACTAGAAAAACAAAAGTTATAGCATTAAAAAAAAATAATCCTGGCAAAGCCTGATTCATCTCAGAATTCTTTTAAAACAAAGAGTAGGTTTGAAACAGTAATGTTGAGTAATATTATAGACCATCATAAATTAGAAATGTGTACAGTTGTAAAGATTAACAATTTAAATTGCCTTTTTATAATAACAGTATGCTTATGTATGGCTTATTTCTGAAAGACTGAATGTATTTAAAGATTGACCAAGTTCTTGTTTCTAGCCATTTTTAAATTTAAATTTTAAGTTGATATCAGCTCTGTGGACTCATGGATTTATTATGTCAACAAATATTTATGGAAGAATTACTAGTTGGAAAGTGCATGTGAATCTACATCATATTCCAAACTAGGGTTCCCTCTCCTCTTTGGAAAGGACTATTTTGATTCCTTTATATTGGGCTGATTCTAAAACCGCACAGTATTCAAGGACAGATACTAGACCCAAGGACTCTTGATCTTTTTATATCCTATCTATTATGGTGTCACTGTATCCATTATTTGTGCCTGCCCCACTTTTGAAGGTGATGGACTTCAATTGTAGGATTATCAAGGTCCCCAGGACTGGTTCTATAACAGGAGAAAGACAATGGGGTTGCCCTTTCAATGATTAAATCTTTGTGAGCCCAGCCAAACCCCTGTGTCCAGGGATAGTCCAGACCTCCTGTACTGTATCCTCTCTGCAGAAACCCATGTTTCTAGGTGTTCAAACCTGTATTCTTCATCTTGTTTTGGATTATCTCAGCTCACAAATAATTTCTCAGAAAGGGGTCTTAAAGCACAGGCTTTGTTTATAATATATGTTATATAACCACTTTCCTTGTTTTTTGATCTATTACATAGAAAAGATCCAGAAATCTTGCATGAGAATGACAGCTAACAGTCCTTTTGTGTTGCTTCTCCCTGAGCAAAAGGAAAAATGTTGCATGGTGGTGTCAGTTTTTCTGAGGCCCTGTGAGTGATACTGTCAAGATCTAAGTCATCTGCATCTGAGAAATGGAGCAAAGAACAAGACAAATGTGCACTCTGCTTTCTAGGAATTTAGAATCTGAGGAAAACAGGCTTTGAATAAGCACACAGAAGGGAGGAAAAAGCATCACTGAACAGGGTGGAAAACCATCAGGAGAAACTATGGGCAGAAAGAGTATGGTGGTTGCAGAGAGAGTGACAGGAGAAAAGAGTAGGTCATGCAGCTGGGTGAGCTGTGAGAGATGGCTGGACTTTACTAAAGGCCAGCACGAGGAAGAGTTCTTCACTGAGGTTCTATTTACCCCTGCCAATTTGCTAACTTTTCCTTTGGTTGAGATTAAGCTTGAAAATTTGAGTGGTTGATTTCTTAGGCATCAACTTTTAAGACTTTCTTTTAATGTCCTCCCCTCTATCCCTCTAATAAACTTTTCTATGAGTTTCCTTCTCTGTTCTTCAGTTCTACTTATCTTTCAAGAGCCTTGGGGAAGAGCATTTATTGCAGAAATCTATTTTTTTATTTTATGTGTCATAAATTATCTTGTGCTATTTGCTATTTTGTATTATTGTAACAATGTATCATGGTGGATTTTTATGCACTCATTATAGATGAGAAGTATGGCAAATCACTGCAGTGTTCTTTAAAGCCACTCAAAACTGGGTTCTAATTTCTGTATAATGTCTAGTGGATTTTCAGCATATTCTTCCAACTTAATGGAATAAAAATATATCCCTCTATGATTAAGATAATTAAATGATACAACATGTGTTAGGAACATAGCATAGGGCTGAAGATTTGGCTCAGTAGTGGTTGCAGGCCTAGGAAGCTCAAGGCTTTGGATTCAATACCTAGCACTGAAAATGTACAAATACAGGTACCAAAATGATCAAAACTAAAGCAAACCTAGTACCAAGTGTGAAGTTCAATTGTTTCATGTTGTATGAGTGTGGTGTATGCATGTGTATGAGCATATGTGTTCACTAGTCTGTGGATACCAGAGGAGAATGGTAGGTGTCCTGTCTCTGTTACTCAGTTACTCATTCAAGTATTTCTTTGATGTGGATCTCTTTCAGAAGTGAAGCTACAGTTTTTCTGAGCCCCAGAAAATATTTATTCTCCACATAACTGGGGTTACACACCCAGCTATTGATGTAGGTCCTGAGGAATTGAACTTAGGCAATATCAGGCTGACTCAGGTCATCATGCTTGTGATAACCCACTAAGCTATCTCATTACTACTGGAATGGTTTCTTAACAAAGGTAATTTTTTTCTCTCTTCCTCTGCCCTTTCATTTATTTATTTATTTATTGGGTGTGTTTATGTGCATGTAAAAAGCCGAAGTATAGCAACAGGGACATAATACCTCTCTCCACCTTTGCAGTAGAGCTCACATAGTCATATCTAGCTATTTTTTTTTTCACATGTGTCCTGAGAATCAAATTCAGGTCTTCATGTTTGCAAGGTAAGCACTTTACCAACTGAGCTATGTCCCCAGCTCTCCTTTTTAATATTAGTTGAAGTGCTTTTCCTCAGATCTGCATTAGTTTCAAAGTTTTGCTTATAGAAGCAAATAAATAATTGATGAACTAAATGTAATGTCACATTCACACTAAGTGAGGTGAATTACTTTATCTAGTAGAAGACTGCAGCAACCTGGAATTAATAATGTTCCCTTATCCCACAGGGCTAGGTATGGCTTTGTCCACTTAAATAGGTCTCAAAAAAAAAAAAATGTTTAGTGGGTCTGAGTGAGTACTGGTAATTGTGAGCATGGAATTGTAACTTGCTGCATAATCATTGTCTCAGGCTTCAGACAGTGAGCCTGTTTTCAGTCTCTGTATATTTTCCAAGAGCTCCAGGCAGGGCAGAGATGAAGGTCAGAATCGATACCCTTCTGTGCACCTCCCCCAACATGGTTACCCGCTCCTGTTTCATACCTCTAAGAATAAATATAATTGAACCAAAAAAAAGTGTAAGTAAACCCAAGCTAAACAATGACAATGCTTATACTTACTGTAAATTACCCGGCTTTTAAAGTGTGAGCTAGGTGAAAGTGTACATGTAACATTACAATCATTAAATAACATTTAAATCACACTTCTTTTAAAGACACTTGAATATCAATATAACCATCTAAATAATTTACATTTAAGTTTTAAATGTAACCTAATTTTAAGAACATATATAACTTACTGAAATGAAATAAAAAATTCACACTTGTACAAAATTCTTTAATGATCATAATAAATAAAATCTCTGGTTTATGAGTTGGTTTAGAACAGTGGCATTCAAGCAATAAAGAACTATTTTTTTCTACAAAGTTTAAATTAATATGACTTTCCTCAAATTCTGTGAAGAACATTTTGACAACATTTTATGGTTTTAAAAAGACCCACAAATTTTCTAAGAAAAATTTCTATCATTTAGTCATGCAAGGAAAGGAATTAAGAAAAAGAACAGAGGGATGGAAAGATGGCTTACTGGTAAGGGCAATTGCCTGCAAGCTAAAGGACCCAGGCTTCTCATGTAAGCCAGATGCATAAGGTGGGGCATACCTCTGGAGTTGGTTTGCAGTGGCTAGATGCCCTGGCACACCCATTCTCTCCCTCCCTCCATTTCTCTATCTCTCTCTACCTCTTTTTCTCTCAAATAAATAAAAATAAAGTATTTTTTAAAAGAATAGAAAGTCAAAATGTTTCTTACCTACTTTCTCTGCTGAGGTTTTAAAATTTTTACCAAATATTTTTGAGAGTTATAGAAATTTATAGTAATGTATGCCAATTTACATGGATTTTGATTTAATACTAAGTAGAATAATTTCTTCAAAGTCTGGTAGAAGGTTCTACTTCTTTGGAACTAATGTTTTCATTTAATAAATGATAAAGAAGCTAGAGATGGTGGTGCATACCTACAACCCCTGCATTCAGAAGGGACTGGTGGGAGAATCAGTATAAGTTCAAGGCCAGTCTGCTCTATAGAATGAGTTCAAAGCCAGCCTGTGGCATAGAAAGAGCCCTGTGTCAAAAACAAGGATGAAGGAATTGAATATTTAAAAATTAGCATGGCTGATCATTTTTATGGAAGCCATTATCCTTGAAAGTAGCTGTTGAAGTTTGTATGAATCTTCAGTTATATCTGAGTGTTAGCATCTGCTTAACTATGTTCCTTAGTCCATAAATAAGAGCAGGAGTTTTCATGATAAAAAATATGCAGTGAGTTTATCTACTTTTCATTTATTTTAATTCTTAGGAAAAAAATGCAAAGGCATTATGAGAATACATCACTTTTATTCTCTTTTTAATAAAGACAAAAGTGAAGAATGGAGATTTTTCTTCTAAAGTTTAAATTTTCCATAAATTCATAAAATGATGCTTTAATTATTGTGCCCAGAAATTATTTTTACATTATATAACACAAATCAAGTTGCAAGGGCTCGGCACAAGATGTGCATGCCAGTTCATTCTGGGTCTTTAGAATCAGCTATTGAAACCAAGAATATAGAAGTAATAAAACAGTTTTATTGGTAGGAGATCTCATGGAGAACATAAAGTGAATTTTAAAAGTGATATTCAGAAGGGGATAGTGTTAAACTGAACTCTAAAATTAAGACGTCCTGTTTATCACCAGACAACAGTAAGAGAGTAGAAATCCCAGGAAGGGTGTGGAGTGGGGGATTCAGCCAACCTAAATGCACAAGGCAACAATTATTTGTATCATACCTTCTCTTCACCAAAAAGAATAATCAAAAGGCTTGTAAACAAACAGAATAGTAATTTGCCTCATTATTCATCAGGAAGACACAAATTAAACCACAAAGCACCACTACAATACCTTATATAGAACAGCAAAATAAAGTAGTCAGAAAGTGCCCAGTCTTGGAAAGGATGCAAGGTACCCACATATCACTGTGATGTAAACATTGATAAAACTTTGAATTGTTTTTGGTGTTATTTACTAAAGTATACATGTACCTGTGGCCTAAACAGCCTACTTCTTTGTATATAACAAACAGAATAAACCAATATACTTATCTAAGACAAGGATATGACTCCTCATTGAAGTGCTATGCTTTTTTAAAAATATACTTTTATTTATTTACAAGCAGAGAGATAGAATATGACCGAGAAAGGCAAAGAGACAGACACACACAGAGAGAGAATATGAATGGGCATACTAGGGCCTCTGTTGCTGCCAATGAACTCCAGGTGCACATGCCACCTTTTGCATCTGGATTCACTAGGGAATTGAACCTGGGTCAGTCGTTAGGCTTTGCAGTCAAGTGCATTAACTGTTTAGCCATTTCTCTGGCCCCAGAAGTGCTACTCTTTTTAATTTTTAAAATTTTAATTAATTTACTTATTTGAGAATCAGAGAGAGAAAGAATTAGCACAGCAGGGCCTTCAGCCGCCCACTGCAAACAAAATCCAGATGCATGTGCCACCTTATGCAACTGGCTTATGTGGGTCCTAGGGAATTGAACCTGGGTCCTTTGGCTTTGCAGGCAAGTGCTTTAAAAAGCCCAGAAGTGCTATTCTTTTTTTTCTTTTTGAGGTAGGGTCTCACTCTATCTCAGGCTGACCTGGAATTTACTATATGGTCTCAAGGTAGTCCCAAACTCATGACAATCTTCCCAACTCTGCCTCCCGAGTGCTGGGATTAAAGGTGTGTGTGCCACCGTGCCTGGCTAGAAGTGCTATTCTTAACAGCCCTACTGGTAACAAACAAAATAACCATTAACAGCAGATTGATAGCATGAAATATCTACTGAGAGTGCATTAACTAAAGCAATATGTTGTAATATGAATGGACTCCACAAACAGTGATGAATAAAAATCATCATATGCAAGAAAGTATACATTATTGTGGCAGTGACATGTGGACAAAGATAACCTTTGGTGTTATTTTTCAAGATAGTAGTGATCTATGTGTACTTATGTCTAGGGTTGGGAAACAGACTATTTTGTAGTACTGTTAAGGATCTATTTCTAGTCAATGGTAGTCGTATTTATGATGTGCACATATTTATTTCTATGCTATGAATAAAAATCTACAAAAACCATTATTAACAGTTAATAAAACAAGGCCTAGTGTGTCTACGGGGCTGTTCATAGATAATGCATGTCCAAATTTAGTTGTCATGCCCTAAACTAGAGGAAAAAACAAAAAAAAACTAGGTGGGTGTAAGCTGTTTTTAAACTCACATGAAAAAATTGTCAAGTAATTAAAAACTAATGTTCCCATGATGATTCTATGTGAACTTTGCAATTATGCTCAGAAGAAAATAAGTTTAATAATGAATTTTGAATTGGAAAGAAATTGTGTTTGTCTGCTTAGAGTTCTGAGACCAACTTAAAATGTTGGAATTTAATAATTTTAAAATTTGTTTTTTGGCAAAGACTTTGGGGGTACCTAGTCTAAAAATATTTGGGCAAACATACATCTATAAAATTTTCCTTTATTCCCTTAACACAGTTCCCTTTATCCTGGGTCCTCCTCAGTAAGGTTATGGTATTTATATTTACTGTGGAGTCATGAACGCTTCAGTTAGTCCCTATGGAGTAACAGGGGGACTGTGTCTCAGAGTATTCCTACCCACTCTGTGGCTCTTACAGTCTTTCCTTCTACTTTTCTGCAATATTCCCTGAGCCATGGAAGGCCTTTGGAAAGTCTGATTTAGTGTTGAATGCTTTGTAGCCCCCAGATTTCTGCTTTCACAGGTTTTGATTATCATCATGTCTATTACCATCCCCCTGGGGTGGGTTGTCAGGTTAGCAGTAAGAACAGTATTCATCATAGTCCAGGTCTGAGTTCCTTGTGCAGTCAGTATGCGGTCAGGTGTGATGGTCTGGATTGAGTAGGCCGGATCAATTTCTGCCCCCTCCCACCGCACAGGTCTGAGTTCCCTGTGCAGTCAGTGTGTGGGTGAGCACTGCAGGTTGGAGTGAGTAGGCTAGACACATTTCTGGTCTGCTTCCACAGTCTGGGTCTTATTCCTTGCACATCAGTGTGTGGAAGGCCACGAAACTCTGGAGTGAGTAGACCAGACCCCTGTACCTGGGCTCCTCCCACCTCCCCAGGCTAGGTTGCCTGCACATGTCCATGTCCTGGAGGGCTCAGCAGCAAGTATGCCAGATTCCTGTTCTCTTACTCCTCCTAGTCCCCTGGTCCTGGCAGGTCCCATCGTACCTTGCTTGGGGAGGACTACCCATGTGTGAGCTGTGGAATCAGGGTTTTTTGCTCTGGTATCTTGACTGGACATTAAGTACCAACATTCCTGTTAACCTGAGTCAGAGGGTGAACAGGCCAAACGACACAAACTTGCTTCCTCCTCAATTAAATAGGCTACCTAAAATGGGTAGACAACACAAAAAGGCAATGAAAGTCATAAAACTGAGAGATCTCCATCAAGGATGCCTAATCCTATTATAGAAGTCTCCAATGAAATCATAGAGAAATCAACAGAAATTCATTCTTAAAATAAAAACACAACAACAATGTAACTCTGATTAAAAAAAATTGCTGAACTTGAAACAAAGTATCAAAGAACTAACAATAAGTATCAATGAAATTGAACAGAATCGTCTCCTAGAGAATTCAGCTTTTGACAGTAGGCTTAGCTTGATGGAAGAAAACTTTAGAACCCTCCATAGAGATATGAATAAATAGAAGGTAAGTCAAGAAATGTAAAACCTCAACAATGAGTTGATTAAGATTAATGAAGACTTGATCAAATGCAAAAATGAACTATAAGAAGCATCAAGAAGATCAGAATTTGAATTGATATCATGCCTCAAAAAAATAGATGGACATTATGCAAAGCAACACAACAGAAAACAAAAATCAAATAGAATTTATGAAAACCTCTCTAGAACCACTCAGCAACAGAGTTACTCATGTGGAAGACAGGACTTTTGACCTGTAGATAGGAGAGAAGAAATTGATCAGGAGGCCAAAATCTTTGCTAACTTCAAAAAAAAAAAAAAAAAAAAAATCAAGTGAACAGAATGTGATGGAACTGTGGGACACCTAAAATGACCAAGCATATGGATCATGGAAATACAAGAAGGAGAAGAAATCCATACCAGAGGCATAGAAAACATATTCAACAAAATTATTGAAGAAAAATTTCCAAATTTTGCAAAACAGAGGCCCATCCAGATAAAAGAAGCCCACAGAACACCAAACAGGCAAGACCAAATAACTATTACACATCATAGTTAAAGCCTTAACAATGAAAAGAGAGAGTGTTAAAAGCATCAAGAGAGAAGCGACTCACAACATACAAAGGCAATCCCATTAGAATAACATCAGATTTCTCAGTGGAAACTCTGAAAGCCAGAAGGGTCTTGAATGGAACCCTTCAACTCTGAAAAACTAAGGCAAAGATCAGGAACAAGAGAGGGGTGCCCACTCTCACCACTGCTCTTCAACATAGTGCTAGCCCAAGTAATAAGACAGGAAAAAGAAATTAAAGCTATTCAAATTGGAAAGGAAGAAGTCAAGTTAGACCTATTTGTAGATGATAAGATCCTATATATAAGTGAAAAGAAAGTCTCCATCCCAATACTTCTAACAGTGATAAATTCATTCAGCAAAGTGGCAGGATGCAAAATCAATCCACAAAAGTCAGTAGTTTTCTACATGCAAAGGGCAAATACACAGAGGAAGAAATCAGTGAGACATTCTCATTTTCAATAACAACAAAAAAATGAAATACCTTGAAATAACACTAACAAAGGATGTGAAAGAACTATATAAGGAAAACATGAAAATACTCAAGAGATAGAGGAGGACTTAAGAAGATGGAAGGACCTCCCATGTTCCTGCAGAGGTAGAATTAATATTGTGAAAATGGCAATTCTACAACAAACAATATACAGATTTAACACAATATCAATAACAATACCAGCACCATTCTTCACTGAGACTGAAAAACTTGTCTCAAAATTCATATGAAATGGCAGAAGACCTCAGATATCCAAACATATCCAGCATGGTGACACCACCATACAGGTTCAAAGCTATATTACAAAGTCATAATGACAAAAACAGCATGGTACTGGAATAAGAACCCAAACATAGACCAATGGAACAGAATTGAAGACCCAGTCAGACTTTAGGGCAAGCAACTACAGCTGTTTGGTCTTCAGTAAAGGTGCCAATAATGTAGACTGGAGAAAACACAGCATCTTCAACAAATGGTAATTGACAAATTTAATGACCATATGTAGAAAATGAAATTAGACCCACTTGTTCCACCATACACAAAAATCAAGTTCAAATGGATTAAAGGCCTTACTATAAGACCTGTAACACTTCAACTACTGGAAGAAAAAAAAAACAATAGGAATCACTCTCCATGATATAGGACTGGGAAAAGGCTTCGTGAACAAAACCCCAGTAGTCAAGGAAATTAAACAGGTACACAAACCAATGGGATCTCATAAAGCTAAAAAGCTTTTGCACAGACAAATATGCCATAAGCAGAGCCAATAGATTACCCACCAAATGGGAGAAAATCTTTGCCAACTATAACACTGACAGAAGTCAAGGATCTAGAATCCAGAATGACTAAAAACCTAAGCAATAAAAAAAAAAAAAAATCAAACAACTCACTCATAAGTGGGGCTGAGAACTAAATAGGGAGTTCTCAGAGGAAGAATTACAAATGGCGTACACACACTTAAGAAAATGTTCAACATCCCTAACCATTAGGGAAATGCAAATTAAAACAACTATGAGATTCCACCTTACCCCAATAAGGATAGAAAACATTTAAAAATCAAATGAAAACAAATGTTGGTGAGGCTGTGGATAAATAAGAACCCTCATTCACTTTTGATGGACATGTACACTGTTACAGCCTCTGAAGAAATCAATTTGGAGACTCTGGAACAAGATGAATATAGAGTTACCAGAAGATCCTGTTATTCCCTTACTGGGCATTTACCCTAAAAGCTCCACATCTCACTTCAAAAATATTTGCACATCCATGTTACTAGCTGTTCAATTAATAATAGCTAAGAACTGGAATCAACCTAGGTGCCCATCATTGAATGAATGGATAACCAAGATGTGGTATATCTCCACAATGGAATTCTACTCAGCAGTTAGAAAAAAAAAAAATGACATATTTAAATTTGTAGAAAAATGGTCAAACTTGGAATAGATCATTTTAAGTGAACTCACACAGTCACAGAAACACAATTGTCACATGGTCTCACTCATCTGCAGTTCCTAATCTAGATCATCCCAAGTTGCTGAATAGCTTCTAGAGACTTGAACAACAGGGGGGGGAATTAGGGGGAAGAAAAGGGTTGGGGGGACACAAATTCTGAATCCAAATTGAACTGACACCCTAGAATTCTGTATCTTGGAAATCAGACTAAAAGGTGGAATCCTCATGTGGACCATCAAGGGAACACCTGAGTCGAAAGGCCCTGGAGAGAGTGAGATGAAACCTAACCTCAAATTTCTCCTGTTTCTCTTCTTCTTTGGCATTTTCATTTTTCTTCTCCCTTGGTACAAGCTTGTAATTTTCTGTACCAGGATGAAGTCTGCATCCAATATGAGCTTTTGATCAGATATCTACTAGATCACCCAAAACAAATAAGACAGACTTCTGTCAGAGCAGTTAATTACCCACCAGAGGTTAATGGTAAGGCCCTACTGCTGAAGACACCAGTCACTGTCAGCAAAGACTATGGAGAGATCTGATTAGAATCCAGAGGAGAGCCAGTCCTCAGATAATTCACCTATCTAGTGCTGGAAGGCACTACATGAGCTACCAGGGGAAAGTGGCCAACATCGGTGCAGCAGCTCAAAGTCTAAGTGACTTCAAAGCAGATAACTTCATGTGATGCTCACACAAGTGCAATAGTGGCACACAGCCATGGTGGGTAACCAACTTCTCTTGGATTGGCTAGAAGATCCACTCAGTGGAAAGGAAACCATATCTGGAACTGGGAAACAAGTCAGAATCATATCAAGATAATGATTCTGCTTGCCATTGTCAAGCTCCAACAAACCTTAGACTATAAAAGTGTCTAAACACTTTTAATTCTCTCTAAATTAATAATGGTTATCCTACTTAACTGGTGCTGATTTCATTCTATGTTGGAGAACCTGCATCTCTTTGTCACATGGGAGCTGGACTTGAGGAGATAAATGACCCAGCACACTTCACTCTGTCCCCATCTGAAACCACAGAGGAAGTGGGAAAATGAGCAAGAATTCTGCTCTCTTAGTTAAGCTGATATCAGAATAAGGGTGATAGAGAGAGATACATAGATAGATAGAGAGTGAGGATACACAACATATACTAAACCAGACATCTAGATACTCCTAAGTGTCCATCACTGCAGTAGACTTAAAATGCTCTCAGAATGGCTCAGAGAACTTTGCAAAAGAGGGATCGCAAAGATTGTTGGAGCCACAGGTTGGGACATTTTGCACAGAGGACATTGCCTCTGTGCATAACTGACTGCTGCCCACATAACTGACTGCTGCTCCCATAGTGCATAACCCACAATCCCCATGGGGTTGACCTGCATCTCCAATTGAGGAAGGCCTCTTCAGAAAGGGGGCAGGAAGGAGGGAAAGGATAGTATCAACATATGATGTTTATATACAAAATATGTCTATATTAATTGGCAAAACAAGCAAGGGTGATGTTTTCCTGATGAACCGGATACCAGCACAAAGGGGAAGGAGACCAACACAGAAAAAAATCAACTCCTACCAAATAAGAGAGCCAGAGCCTCAGAGGCCCCCCAACACATCAGCACTGAAGCAGACCAAAAATGAACCCAACATGGCTCAGGGAAATTTTGCGGAAGAGGGAGTGGAAAGAATGTCAGAGTCACATGTTGGGTCATGATATGCAGAGACATTTATCGTACCAATAACTGTGGGCTAACTCCACAATGCACGACCCATTTACATCAACAGGGAGGGTCCATTGGGAGCGGGTAGATCATGGATGAGCCTAAACAATGGTACCAAACTGCCTGTATTTGCTGAAAAGAAAACTAATAAATTAAATAAAAAATAATGAAAAAAAGAACATCATTCATGTCACTGTTTGCAATTTCTCCTGAGCACTGGAAGATGTTACAGAGATCATAAGTCTCATGATGGGCAGTCCACTATCTTATTGTTTCATTGATGGGCCTAGGTTCTCCATTTTCTCTGCCATTTGTACAATAAAACAGAGTTTCCAACCAAGTGGGAGAGTACCTTGGGTTGAAGGGGGTGTGCAAAACTGTTTGAGAAATTTTTGGTGTGCAAGCCAACTCTTCTTTTCCAGAGAGCAGTTGGAGATTCTCTTTCTGAACTCTGGGTTTCCTGACCATGGGATTCTTACTTGGTTTCCAGTACTAGGTATGAGTTCTCTCCCACTGAGTTGTCCTTGTGTTCAATCAGAAAATAGTTGGTTACCTGCAGAGGCTACATGTCACAATTACACAGTGTGTACTTCTTGCCCAGCTAGTTTATTTCATACTTTGCAGGGTTTCTGGTTATTCATGTATTGGTGAACATTGTCCTCAATTGGCTCCAATAGGACTCTCTAACCCTATGAGGTCTAGCCAGGAGGGAGCTAGTGTCTCTTTTGGTTCCAGCATGGTATTCCAATGTCCTATGACTGAAGCTTATGGTATTTTCAGCAATAGGGTCTTACGTTTTAACTCTGGAAGTTAATCAAGTGTTTTGACTGTGGACTCACTGTTTTGGAGAGCGCATGAGTCTCTCTGGCCAACAGCTCACTGTGGGGGGTAACCCAATTCTGGGTCTGGGATTTACGAGCCAGAATATTTTGGCAAATTTTAAGTGTTACGAAAGATATAGAAAAAAAAGTTGTGGCAAAGGGTAGTTTTCTTTCCTTCACTTAATAAAATGTAAAAGGAATGGAATTGATCATTTAAACATCACAGCTTACCCTAGATGAAATTAATCATCTCTAAATGATGCAGCACTTCAAAAGAGTAACTCTGCACCAAGTTTAATGCAATTATCTTATGCATTGGTTGTTATTTTATAGCCATAATATTATTCTTGTCCTATGTAAGGTAATGAAAACTTCTAAAATTATTCCATTCGATCTTCCCTATATAATGCTGTCTTAAAATCAGTTTGCTTTTTCCTTTAAAGACAGCATCATTTTAAAGCCTGGTTCTTTTTTTAATTTTTAATTTTTTTAAAATTTGTATTTTTGAGAGAGAAGTGGCACACCAGGGCTTCACCCACTGAAATTGAACCCCAGATGCTTGTACCACCTAGTGGGCATGTGTTACCTTTTGCTTGCCTCACTTTTATGCAGCTGGCTTACATGGGATCTGGAGAGAGGTCAAACCTGGGTCCTTAGGTTTTGCAGGCTAACACCTTAATACCATAATAAATAATTATCAAATGGAATATTACTGAGGTCCTACTTTGGAGTCACTAAAAAGAATTGGGGAAAACTGTCTAGAACTAACATACTACTTGTCACACATAGAAAAAATTGTTTGAAAGGAGAAACAGAAACAGATTTATATTATGAAGTTCAACTTTCCTCAAACCTGCTTCATGTGGTGGTTAATGTTATTTCACTATAGCTTAGCACAAATTGCCCTTCTCTTCAGTCTTTGCAGTCATAGAAACTCTTTTAATACAAGAATCCTTCAAACATCTTTAGGGAACTATATACTCTTTTCAAAGCTATATCTTACTTAGTTTCTTCATTGCTCATTTTATGTCATGATTCCAAACCATTTCTGGTTTTGCATCTCTACTTCCAAACCAAATCTAGGTCAGTGTCTGTCTTAAAATATCCTGCCCAAAATGAAATATAATGCCTATATGTGGTCTCTCTTACACAGAATTCAGAGGTTGATTCTGTCCTGTAACCTGGATTCTAAATGTTTCTAGTGCAGCTCAAGTTGTGGTTACCTCCAGCAGTGTGCTTTGCTCTTGGCTATGGTGACTGACAGTGGCTGTCCTCTTTATTTTTTATTTTTTATGGAGTCCACTGAGTAAGCCACTCCTTTTACATCACCTTCATCAGGGAAATATTTCTATCTTGTGTAATACCTGCCAGGTGTTCTTCCTTCTCTCTTGACTTTGCTTCATCTGCCAATCAATAACCTTCAGAAGGTAATTGCCTTGACTCCCTGAGATTCTTTGTCAATGCAGTTTATTCTCACTCTGCTTCAAGTATTGCTTTGTATTGTTAAACATGAGCAACAACCCCAATGTGCAAACTAAAACATTCATCATTTTAACCCTAGGTTATCCTCTCACTCACAGCAGCATTAGGGCCAGTATTTAGGTGTTATTGTAAATACGGAGACTGTTCAGCCCCATAGATATTTCTCAATTATCTTATTAGTGAATTTTACCCTTTCCATACTATATATGAATGAGACTCTATATATCTACTTGGACAAATCTTTTAGAATTAGGCAACTATTTTGTAAAGACTACAGATGTCAATATGGTTTGAAAATAGATAAGGGGCAGATTCATGAGTACCAGTAAGAAATATTGTATAGTGCAATGATGAATCAGAATACGAAATCTTCGCACATACTTACAAAACCTACTACTTGGAGGAAAAGAGTTATGCCAGAAAGGTTCCTGGCTTATTTGATTTTCAAGCATTTCATACTGTACATACTTAAATATAAGATGAATCTTATACCTGTCTTAGAAATTTTTACTTTATAGTTAAGCTTTAATACTTATGTCTACATAACTTTCTAATTATACATACTGAATCTCTCTGGTATAGAGTTAAAATTAATTAAAATTGTTTACTTTATTGTAACTTTATTTTGAGAGGTCATTTTAGTAATATTATATAAAAGTGATAATATTAGCTAGTATTAATCACTTAGATCATTGTATTGGGCCTCATTTTTATTGGACACCACAGAACACTTAAGTGTCATCATTGTGCAGAGGAAGACTCAAGTATTGTTCCTGAAAGTTAAAGAGCTCACAAGGGTCAAGTACTAGTCCATGATACAGCTTGACTTTAAACTTGGTAATTTCCTATAACATAGATAGCCTGAACCTTCAAGTGCCCTTACTCTGCAGTCTGTACTAAGATCTGCTGTACAGGTTCCTCATCATTGCATTCAATCTCCTCTTTTATTTTTTTTTCCTTTCATTGTTTAAATTATTAAACTAAACTCACATACTTTAAGTTATGTATGGAAACATAAAACTCATAAATATACAAGGAATACTGTGTGATATTTTAATATATATGTACATTGTCAAGTTATGCCTCAGGTTCTTAGCAGTCTGTGATTGTCAAAACTATCAAAATCCTTTCTTGTAGCTATTTCAGGGGTGTTGCATTATTATTATCTAGTGTCAGCCTTCATTAACACAACACATGTTAGTGATACTATTCAAGTATGTCTTAAGTCTTAATACTCATCTTTCTCCTGTGCTTCCTCCTTGCATTCTCTTAATCTCAAGTAGCCACCATCCCACTCTCCATCTGCAGACATCAAATTATCTATCCTTTACTGTGGGTCCTCAGAGCCACCATTCTCCTAAGACATCCAGGCAAACATGGAGAGCAGGGTCTTGAGTGGCCAGGAATGTGACAGGATGTATTAACCCAGGAGATGACTTCAGAGAGTTCTGTTTATTCAGTAGAGAAGTGGGTTTATAATAAGTTGAAAGAGAGTGGGAAGAGGGTCTTAAGGTGATTGGTGGGTTCAAAGATTGCTAGCCAATGCCTAGGGTTGTTCATTCCAACACTTAGAGTAGGTGATCTACATATTGACAGGAAGAGGGACTCAGGGGGATGAGTTGAGTGAAGGCTGCAGGTTGACACCATATAAAGAGTTAGCTAGGCAACTGGCCAAAGGTCACAGAGCTATGGGCAAAGCCTAAGTCTTTTGTGAATGTCCAGGTATCCTGGGCTTGGAGAAGGACAGGCCCTAATTCCTGCTGATCTCAGAGTCTGAGATTTTGTCCAGTGGTCCAGGCTGACTGCAACCCCAAGAATGGAAGAAGGAGCCTGGCTCACTGTGACCCCTGAAAATGAGGGGAGGGCTCCCCTGCTAGTCTGGTCCCAGAGATATGACTGGCAGTTCAGGCTGCTGTGACCTCTCCAAAGCCTGGGGCCTTCGTGTCAGATAGCTTAGGCTTGCTTTAACCAGGGAACCTATCTGTGTCTGACAATTTATATATAAGGATGATCATGTGATGCTTATAGTCCTATGCTTCAATTTTTCCAGTTTAAACAATTACCTCAACTTCAATCCATGTTGTTGAAAAATATATCTACCTAGTAATGGGTTCAATTTAAAAATTTTTAAGGAGCCCCCTTATTGAATTCCACAATGACTGAACTGCCCACATTTTTACCAATGTCTTTTTTAAAGCAACTTCAGTTAGCATACATGTTTTTTTTTTTAAAAAACAGCATTCACAAATGGACATAATAGTCTAGGTATACCATGTGAACAGAATTGTATAAAACTTAATTTCTCTGAAATAAGCCTGCTATGTAGCTATGGTAAGAAGGAAGCAAAAAAAAAAAAAAACCCTTGAATATCTAAACAAATTTTGAACAACAAAAATAAGGCTGGTGCTATCATCAAACCTGATTTTAACTTATACTACAGAGCCACAATAACAAAAACAGCATGGTACTGGCACAAAAACAGATATGTAGATCAATGGAAGAGATTATAGGACCCAATGTAAGTCCAGGTAGCTATAGTCACCTGATATTCGAAAAAGTGCCAAAAATGCTCATTGGAGAAAAGACACCTCTTCAGCAAATGGTGCTGGGAAAACTAGATATGTATGTGTAGAATGATGAAAACAGATCCTTATCTCTCTCCATGCACAAGAATTAAGTCCAAATGGATCAAAGACCTAAATATCAGACCTGAAACTCTGAAACTGCTAGAGGAAAAACTAAGGGAAACCCTTCTACATATTGGTCTTGGCAAAGAGTTTCTGAATATAATCCCAATTGCTCAGGCAATAAAACCACAGATTAACTGCTGGGACCTCATGAAATTACAAAGCTTTTGTATGGCAAAAGACTGTGAATAGAGCAAAGTGGCAACCTACAAAATTGGAGAAAATCTTTGCCAGCTTTACTTTTGATAGAGGACTCATATCAAGGATATACAAAGAACTCAAAAATTAAATAATAAGAAATCAACCAACCCAATTAAAAAAAATGGACTATGGAACTAAATAGAGAGTTCTCAAAAGAAGAAATACAGATGGCATATAAACATATAAAAAAAATGTTCTGTATCCCTAGTCATCAAGGAAATGAAGTTTAAAACTAGATTGATATTCCATGTCAATCCAGTCAGATTGGCTACCATAATGAAAACAAATGACCATAAATGCTGGCAGGGATGTGGAAAAAGAGGAATCCTTCTACAATGTGGGTGGGACTGCAATCTGGCCCAGCCATTGTGGAAATCAGTGTGGAGGTTCCTGAGACAGCTAAAAATTGATCTAGCAAATGACCCAGCTATACCATTCCTAGGCATATATCCTAAGGGCTCATCTCAATGCCATAGAGGTACTTGCTTAACCATGTTTATCATTGCACTATTCACAACAGCTAGGAAATGGAACCAGCCTAGATGTCCCTCAACTGATGAGTGGATAATGAAGATGTGGCACATTTACAAAATGGAGTTCTATTCAGTGGTAAAGAAAAATGAAGTTATGAAATTTGCAGGAAAATAGATGGATCTGGAAAGGATTATACTAGTGAGGCAACCCAGGCCCAGAAAGCCAAACATCACATGTTCTCTCTCATATGTAGATCCTAGCTAGAAATGATTGTACTTCTGTGTGAGTAGGAATAAAAGTCTGTAGCAGAGGCCAGTAAGATAGAAGGAGATATCAAGGGAATTGAAATGGGGGGGGGGGTGGTTAACAGGGTGGTATTGAATATATGTGAGTAGAAGAACAGATTAATAGGGGTGAAAAAGCCTAAATGTGATCAGCAGAAGAGGTTGAGTAAAGGTAAGGTGGAAAGAGAGATAATAAAATCTAAGAGGATATAAATAAGTCATATGGAAACCTACTTTTTTAAACAATGGGACACACAGGAGCCAAAGATTGTTACCAGAACATTTTCAGTGCCAGGGATGAGATACATTCCAGTCAGTTGTTGGCCAGGGGTATCCATGATGCTCCCAAAACACTGCAGGCCATTGCCAAGGCCCTTGGTTTCCAACCAGGAATGAATGGTAAGACCCTATTGCTGAAGACTCCACACACTTGGGCTGCAATGTCACTGAGAAATTCTGGTGGAACTCAGCTGAAAACCTCCTCCATGTGGACCAGCTGACAGAAAGCTGGAAGAAGCCATACTGCATGCAGTTTAATGGGAGAGAGAAATCACCAGTGAAGATACTCAATAGTGGACACTGCAAGCCTTATATTTGGCCATCTAGGCCAAATGAGCCAAAGGGTGAAATAGCAGCACATCTGTTGTGAGGGAAACCAACTGCCCTCTAATCTGACTGGTGGGTTGCTCCATGGAAGGAAATACATCCCTGATACTGACAACCTAAAACAGGGGTAGTCATGAGCCCTAGGGATATATCTGCTGCTCTCTGGCTAAATGTATATACTGTGCTCATCAAACTGCCCAGTAAGCACTTCTCTTAATGTTCATACCCACATATTAATGATACTCTCACTTGTGGTTAGAGAAACTTCTCCTTTCAGATGGCAGTGTCCTTGGGATGACTCAGAAGGCACCATGGTGATGAGAAGAAGTGTCAGAGGAATGTTAAGCACTGAAATATCTATATCAAAACTTCTAAGACTCAAGGTCCATTGTGGAAGAGGTGGTGGACAGAATTTAAGATACCAAGGAAGGGTAGGACTCCTTAGAATGTGCTCCTACAGACACAAAATGGCCTGGTTATCCATGACCTCACAGTGCTTTATGCTATCTACACAAGACCACCATATTAGGCAAAGATCATGATACCAAAATGAAAGAAAGACTGATTGAGAGGGGGAGGCCATATGATGGAGGGTGGCATTTCAAAGGGGAAAGTGGGGACAGGGAGGGAATTACCATGGGATATTGTTTATCATCATGGAAGTTGTCAATCAAAAAATAAACAAATGAAAAGATAAGTTTCTTATATTTTGTCCATTGCTCACATTACAAATTTATTCTGACTAAATAGAATTTATACCTTTCTTCTATCCAATTCTCTAACATTTTTTATACAAAATGTACCTTTAACATATTTTTTGGTAAATTTTACAGTTGGTTTCACATAAATTAAAAATTTATATTTATTTATATTGAATGTCATATTCTGATTTTACCTATTTTTTTTCTTTTTATTTATTTATATTACTATTATTACTATTTTATTGACAACCCCCTGGCTGTAAACAATATCCCATAGTAATTCCCTCCCTCATCCCACTTTCCCCTTTGAAACTCCACTGTCCTTCATAGCCCCTCCCCCTCTCAATGAGTCTCTCTTTTATTTTGATGTCATCATCTTTTCATCCTATTATGATGGTCTTCTTTAGGTAGTATCAGGCACTGTGAGGTCATGGGTATCCAGGCCATTTTGTGTCTGGAGGAGTATGTTGTAAGGAGCCCTACCCTTCCTTTGGCTCTTATGTTCTTTCTGCCACCTCTTCTGCAATGGACCCTAAGCCTTGGAAGGGGAGATAGAGATATTGCAGCACTGAGCACTCCTCTGTCACTTCCTTTCAGCACCATGGTGCCTTCTGAGTCATCCCAAGGTCATTGCCATCTGAAAAGAGAAGCTTCTCTAACCAAAAGAGAGAGTAGCATTAATATATGTGGGTATGAACATTAAGAGAAGTGCTTACTGGGCAGATCTATGAGCATAGTATATACATTTAGCCAGACAGCAGCAGATGTTATACCCCTAGGGATCATGACTAGCCCTTTTTTGGGTTTTCAGTATCAGGGACATATTCCCTCCCATGAAACGAGCCTCCACTCAAATTAGAGGGCAGTTGGTTTCCCCCATAACAGACATGCCACTATTGTACTCTTTGGTTCATTTTGGCTGGCTGGCCAAATTAAAGCTTGCAGTGTCCACTGTTGAGTATCTTCACTGGTGATTTCTCTCTCTACCATTGAACTGCATGCAGAATGGCTTCTTCCAGCTTTCTGTCAGCTGGTCTACATGCAGGAGGTTTTCAGCTGAGTTCCATCAGGATTTCTCAGAGACCTTGCAGCTGAAGTTGTGGAGTCTTCAGTAATAGGGTCTTACCATCTATTCTTGGTGGGAAACCAAGGGCTTTAGCAATGGCCTGCAATGGTTTTGGGGCATCAGGGATATCCCTGGCCAAAAACTCACTGGAAGGTATCCCATCCTTGGCACTGGATATTTTCTAGTAAAAATCTATGTCTCCTGAGTGTCCCATTGTTCAAAAAAACAGGTTTCCATATGACTTATTTATCCTCTTAGACTTTGATTAGCCCTACTTCCACCTTCCTTTATTCAGTCTCTTCCCCTGACCTCACTTAGGCCTTTTCACCCCCATTAATCTGTTCTTCTACTTACATATATTCAATGCCATCATATTAAGTCCTCCCTTCATTTCTATTCCCTTTATATCTGCTTCTACCTTACTGGCCTCTGCTACTGACTTTTATTCCTACTCACACAAATCCAATCATTTCTAGCTAGGATCCACATATGAGAGAGAATATGTGATGTTTGGCTTTCTGGGCCTAGGTTACCTCACTAAGTATAATCCTTTCCACTTTTCCATTTCACCAAGATCTTTCAAAATTATATCTACCTGCTATCATATTAATTCTACTTTAAAAATAATCTGTGTAAATCATAAAATTTCATAGGCCTGTCCTCTATATCCTTAGCCTAATAATATTATGTTTTTACCCAGGATTACAAATCATTTTCAGAGCTGTAATAGGTCAGCACTATGTAGACGTATTTGTTCAATATTTCTTCATGTTTGATAAGGACATTGTGCATAAAAAGGGTACCTACTTCATAAAATTTATTTAACTCATATAGACCATGCCTACATCCTACATTATCTATTAATTCACCAATGTTGAAATTATTTCAATTTAGATTAATAATAATGATCACATGGACTATTTAATTTAGAAAATAAATTACAAAAAATACTTTAGATAGAGACATTTTCCACTATGAATATTAACAAAAAATGTTCCAGAATAAAAAATTTTTAGACTTCCTCTAATATATACATAATAATTATGAATTAATAGTACACAAAAGTTGTAAATTAAATATATTTATTTCATAAATCATTAAAATGATTTTATGGTTTTATTTACATTTCAATTTGCTTCAAATTGCATTTCCATACATGACACATAACAAAAAGAAAATTCTTAATCAAGTCTTCAATTTTCAGAAATTAAGGATAAGTGGAAGGGATTTTAATAGAAATATAAAGGACAATTCGGACAAGTCAAAAGAGGGGTATTCTTAATACCCATACTGCTCTCTTCCTTATTTCTTCGAGAGAAAATTACTCATTTCTATCATATGTCTACATTCACACATAAATTCACAAATGCTTTTGGATACATATTTGTGTAATCTGCTTGTGTGATAATTTTATGTTAGTGGAACTGTATAGTAACACACTATAGTTTTATAGCAAAAGAACCCCTGGACAACTTGAATTCACCTAAAAAGCCGAAGTTAGACTCTGATGATTCTTCAGAAGGACATGACCTCTAGATAAGACTATCAAGACTTCCTTATTTTTATCAAATCTGCCAAGAGAAATCAATTGCTTCCCTCAAAAACAAATTAAACAACAAACCTTTCCCAAGGAAATTACTCACTTTTTTCTTATATGAGTTGAAGTTGATTTTGTGTTCCAAAATACTTTCTTAGGAATGCGTTGTAAGAAACAAATACAAAGAATACAATTTTGGTGTTTTTAGAGAGATAGAAATTTTATGCATAAGTGACAGATTAAATATTTGTAAGGAGGCACACCCCAAACACCACATTTGTATGCTTCTTAATTTATTTCCAAACCCCACATTTTTGAATTGCTTATACTATGGGAATTCACTCTATTACAAAATTTTAGATAATTACATATTCAAAACAGTATTTTTTCCATGGCAGTTGGTCTTTCACTGAATTCATAAATTTTATTAATCTAACTATATATCTATACAGTTACTCTCAATTAATACAATGTGCTCTCCATATGACATCCTTAAGTTATTTCAAGTCATTGGTCCAAATTCTATGCACAAAAGGTATTGATCTCTGTGTAAATACTTGGCTCAGCAGAAAAAAAAATACAAACAGTATTACTATAACTATGCAATTAATGTATACATATAAATGTATTATAATTATTTTATTGGCTAAGCCATATATTTTAATATAAAATGTTGCACATAGAATAGTTTTCAAATAAAGTGAAGTCAGTTGCCTTGAAGCTAAAAGTTTGCAAGTTGCTGTATCAAAGTTTAGCATTGAGAAATTGATTGACAACCTTAATTTGTAAGTTTGCTTGAAAGAGACTTCATGTCATTCTAGACATCCCATTCCATATTTGAATGCTTCTGTGGCAACAATGGTAAGCAAAGTTGTTCTTGTTCTGAAACTCAACCCATTTATTTGTTTATCCAGAAGTACCAAACAGAAGAATTTGGACTACCACTGCTGTAGAGGAAAAAAAAAAAAAGAAAAAAAAAAGCAAGAGTTCTGGGTGTGTTGTAAGAAGGGCACAGAAAACTTGCAATAAAACCATTTTCATGAAACAATAGTAAGAATGTATCACTCTAATACATGCTGAGACACGTTTGTTTGTGACATTATGAAAGTTCATTGTGGAGTGATAGTGTAAGAGTATCACATCAGCTGCAGATTGACCTTGGTGTGCTTATAGTCTTATTGTTTAACTTCTAAGCCTTTGTTTTGCATTTACTAAACTGGACAAGGAACATTCTTATGCCTATGATGTAATCCAGACTACAATGATGGTGATAAGGAATACCTGTGTGCTTTTCTGTCTCATAAGGATCCCAACAGGATTGTTTCAAATGCATTTTCAAACGTGCTGTAAAATCTCAAATGCATTTTATCACTTGATTTAAGCTACAAGAAAATGCACAAGCTGTATGAAATATGTCAGTTGCAAATTTTTTAATGAAAAGAGCTCCTCTTGCATAAATATTTGAAAATATTAATTAACCTTCAGAGTTTACAAGGGGCACTGATGAAGAAAACATGTACGGCCCTAGAGGGGCATGAAGACTTCTACCTTCATTACTATCAAGCAATGCTGATTTCTGTTTAAGCAGCTGAACAGAACGCTCCTAGGTCATGTGAAGTCTAAGTTTCTCACATGATTGCTGCTTAGCTTTTCTTCTACAGGTTGAGTTGATTGGAAAAGGACAGCAGTAACTCCACACTGAGCATGAATTTAGCATTCCACTGGACTTCGAGAGCTCTGTGCTGCTGTATGTCAAGCAGCTCAAGCTGTATCTTAGGTAGATTAGAGAAGTCATTGTTAGCAACCACTTGGTGTGTTGACCTAAGGAAATGAGCCTTTAGCTACTGGAAACCCATTGTGCCAAGTACAACATTCTTAATTAACATGGAAGAAGAAGTCATTGTTTTGGTCTCCTAGCTATCCGGAAGAGTTGCTGAGTCCTGGCATTCCAGTAGCCTGAGGATGGAGAAGTGAGAAGAGATTTGGGACCCCACTTAAAAGAATTTTTCCCTGATTAATTAGGCAATAAAATTTTTTTCCAGGAAACTGTACTTCTTTAGAGGGAGATGGATCTTAATATTGCTGACCTAACATATTGTAAAAATAGCTGTGTAGGGTTTTATTTTCAAAAAAATATATCCAGACAATCTTACCATCTTCCACATGTTAGCCTTGACCCCAGCTTGTCCTACTCCTGTGCCACTCTTTATACTCAGTCATTTGATGGATTATTTTATAATATAAATCAGATTACCATAATTTTTCCATAGAACCCCTGTGTGGGTCTCTAACTCTAAGGAAAGAAAAAACAAAGTAAAACTAAGGGTCTGACTGAACACAGGACATAGAAAGAGATAAATGCTGCTGCTCAGCCTGCATCATTTCTGTAGCCCATTCTCATTTGGTCTCTACTTACCCAACTCCCACCACCCTGCTTTTCTTGCTTCCTTTGGACATAGTCCCAGATACCATAAAATACCTTCAACTTTATGTGTCCTTTATGAGAATGCCTTCAGGGTGCTCAGTACACAGATATCAACACACTCCACTCTTCTCCTTACCTCCTTTTGGTCTTTATTACAATGATACTTTCTCAGCAATAATTTCTTTGACCACCCCTTAGAAAATGCTAAACATCCAACTCCAGCTGCCCATTGCGCTTGCCTATAATTGATTTTCTCTAGTATTACAAGTAGATATTTTAATGTAGTTTACTCTGTGCATGCTATCCCCCATCATTACAATGCAAGCTTTATGAAGATACATATTTGTGTTTAGAACACTGAGTCCAGAGAAGATATTCAATAAACATTTGATGAATAAATGTAATGAATAACTTGTGTTATACATTAAGCCTTTCTAATATCAAGGGATACAAGAGTGACCCTGAACTTCTGTGATTGGTAATCTTCATTTCCACTTTTCCTACATTTTGTTTTGGCTCACCACAGAAACATACATGTGAGTGTGTCTATGAGGGCATTTTCAGAGAGCTTTCAGGCTGGAAGGGAAGACACAACCTGAATGTGGGTGGCACCATACCATTATCTGGGGATCCAAGCTGAATTAAAATGCAAGCAGAGCAGCAGCATTCATCTCCTGCTTCCTCACATGGACACAGTATAATCAGCTGTACAATGCTCTGGTCACCACAGCTAAAGATGATCTCACCACCATGTCTTACCTGAAATGATGAATTGTACCCTCAAACTGTGAGCCAAAATGAACTCTCTCTCCCTTAAACTGCTGTTGGTAGGTATTTTGTCAAAGCATTGAGAAAGAGGACCAATGCACAGTCATACTAATAATCTTGACCTTGAAATCTTATCAGAATGTTTGAACTGACTTTTCCCTTCCAACCAATGAGAAACGAGTAAAACAACCATCTTGGTGTTGCATATTAGTCCTTTGTTCCCTGTTACTAATTTATTCTGTTAAAATCTATACTGCTAGGGATATGGCTCAGTGTATAATTTCCTTCCCAGTCAAATGTGAGTAGATGAATTTTTATCCCCAGGACCCACACTATATTAGTGTTAGTGTCTGTAACTCCAACACACCTAGGAAGGGAAGTTAGGTAAACAAAGGAGAGTTTCTCAGAAGCTCATGGGCCAGCTATCCTGATGAATGCAATGCTAGACAACAAAACTAAAGACCTTGGCTCCAGTAAGCTATAAATCAGGGATTGAAAACCCAAACTATTCTCTGACCTCCACATGTGGCTCATGATGCATGTGCCTGCATTCACACATATGAATACAAGTATACACATGCACAAAACCTTCAATGCCATTGGGTTGACTTTAAGAAGCATTTTGATGAGGGAGCCTGACACAAAACCATGAAAAATAAATCTCAGTTACTTTCACAGAAGACCTTGTACAGCAAAAGTGTGGTAGCAGAAAAGATCTCATTATTTCATATATCTTACCAGGTTTTCCAGTGTGCCTATGTTCAAATATCCCAATATCCTCACAATGACTACAGGACAAACACAAAAGAAAGACAGAAACATGCATGGATATAAAATGGAGACAATGTGAGCTGTTGGAAGGCAGATGAAAATAAATAAATTCTCTTCTAATGCTAAGTATAGGGAACATCTTCAACAGCAAATGAATTAGAGTAATTGATTTACCATTTTGTTTTTGATACAGTAGGCAAATTTAATAACCATACAAACCAAATTGAGAAAAATAGAGTGAATTCCCATTTAAGATATACATAGTACTTACTACCTGTTGTGAGACAATGAAGATCTGATGTTTCTTCATTATGGATTATTTCATTCTGTCTGTCAATGTTAAGATGTCTTATGTACTATTATAAAAACAACCTGTATATAATTTAATCACACTTTCATTTTCCCAATGAAATGTCATATTTATACATAGACTATGGAGAATAAAAAAAGCATTGTCTTCAGGTAAGAAGTCACAATACAAAGTATGTGCAAGGGCTTTTATTTGAAACACAGGGATGTCAAGTAATAGAATGCAATACATTTTGTATGCAAGTAGCAGAGGACTTTATTTTAGTTAATTTTTATTTAGTTAATGACAATCATTTATAATGAAAAGTTGTACTCTGTGTGTCATTTAGTCATTTCTTTCACTACACTTCTGACTTGTTCCAGTGTGATTTCTGGCATTAGACATGGTAAAGAACATCAATTCCAACTCACTGGTGCTCTGAGAGCTGATGGGCCCAATGATTAGTACTTTAAACATTTATCACCCAAATACAAAATAGATATTTACATCCCCTCCTCTCATTTCATACCTACAAAGCCTGAGTTCGGGAAGTAGTGAATGTAGTAAACAGGTAGTAAAGCTGAGATTTAAAAGAAAAGTCTATGGTAAATCTTACAATTGTCCCATTTGTACCATGGTAACTACCTTAAACTATATATTTTTGGCTGAAACTTATCCCACATATTCATGTCATAAAATATTTAATGTATGTAAGTTTGTGTTTAATGTTTTTACAAGTTTAAAATCACCTTGAACAAAATCACTGAGATGAGGGAGCTAACCAATTCTAGAAGAAAAAAACAGAGCCTAAAAGAGGTTAAGTATGCTCAGCTATTAGAGCTATTAAATTAGGATTTCCACTCAGATCTACTGATTTCCAATAGCATTCTTTTAATACAACACTAACCCTCTAGGAAGCATTAAATAGCAAGTCTGTGTAAGAGATATATGTACACCATTCTCATTGAATTATATCTCCAAGTGTATCTTTAGTCTGGCACAAGGCAAAATGATAAAGTTGAAAATTTAATTAAAATCATAATTTTACAATTACTTTTCTCCTACCTTTCCTACAAACTATAATTCAGTCTATTGATTATGTAGAAATGGGGACTCCCCTAGCTTATTGACATTTCTTTTTTAAATTTAATTTATTTTTAAATTAAAAACATACTTTGTATTGATACATCATGTGTTGGTACCATGCTTTATGCTCCTCCCTATCTCCATTCCACTGGGGGGCCTTCTCAGTGTGGTTGCTAGTATTCCTCGTGGGGTTGTGGAAGCAGCAGTCAGTTATTGAGGGGAGGTGATGTCTTTGGGTATGTCCCAACCTGTGTCTTTTACAATCTTTCTGGATGCTCTGAGCCATGGTGAGAGTGTTTTAAATCTACTTCAGTGAAAGCTCTCAGGAGCCTCTAGATTTCTGGATTTTTATGTGTGGAGCTTCCTCAGCATCTGTCTCCTTCACTCTGGTGCTGACTTTCAGGCTCACCATGGAAGCAGCAGCATGCTCCTCTCCCCACTTCCTCTGTGTGGCACCTGGGCCTTGGCTGAAGTGCAAAGGGTGGTTTATCTCTTTGGATCTCACTATCTTACGAAAAGGAAAAGTGGATTCTCCAAAGAAAGTGAAGTCATCATAGGTTAAATAGGATGTGTTATTAACTAAGGAAGATTTTGATGGATGTAGCCCCTATTTTAGTAAAAGATTAATGGGAGCTTGACATTGGGGAGCATAATCTTTGTTTCCATAAGATTCTGACCTGGTTCTCAGTTCCAGATATAGGTTTCTTTCCACTGAGTGGATCTCTTATCCAATCAGAAAATCATCTGTTACCCACCAAGGCTGTGTGCCACCATTGCACTGGTGTGTGCTTCTTGTCAGGATGGTTGCTTCTGAGTAGCTGAGACCCTTTCTTGCTGATACCATTGTTAGCTGCTTCCCCCCAGTAGCTCATATAGAGCTTGCCCACACTAGATGGGCTAACTGTCTCAGGACTGCCTCTCTTCCAGCATCCAATCAGGTCTTTCAGTGTTCTGTGCTGGCAGCATGTGGTGTCTTCAGAAAGAGGGTCTTACATTTTCCTAGGTGGGTAATCAACTGTTTTGACAGAATCCTGTCTTATTTTGGGGACCTCATAGGTTACTCTGATCAACAGTTCAATGTGGATAGCACTTATTCCTGGTACTGGGCCAGAGCCTTTTTTTTTTTTTTTTAAGATTAAGCGTCATCCCACCCTCTCCAGAATCTTTCTTTTCAGAAGTTCCCTCTATACTTCTGTTGGAGATTAAGGTTTTCAGTCTACCTTCAAGGGGAAAGGTTTCCATGGTATCAGCTCATTTTGGATTTAGTTTTGTGTTTATTTTCCCCAAACTTCCCCTTCCCCCAACCCTTCCATCCCTATTGTCTGGGCCTCAAATTGCCTATCAGGTATGCCAGCAACTCAAACTGATCCATGTTGGGAACCTCAGATGAATGAGAACATGAGGCGTTTGTCTTTCTGTGATGATGTGTGTTCACTGAGTCTGGTCTGTTCCAAGTTTGACCATTTGTCAAACTTGTGATGGTCACCTGAGTAGTCTCCAGTTGCTTGCTATTATGTATTGAGCAGCTATAAATATGGTTGAGCAAATATCTTTGTAGTGAAGCATGGAGCATTCAGGGGAAATTCCCAGTGAGGAAATAACTGGGACTGTTGGTAGTTCTATATTCATCTTTTTCAGGAATCTCCCTGTTGATTTCCACAGTGGTTGTACAAGTTTGCATTCCCATGAACAGTGAATGAGGGTTTCTCTTTCACCACATATTTGCTAGCATTTGTTGTTGTTTGATTTATTAATGATTGCCATTCCTACTGGAATTAAGGCAATATCTCATATTTGTTTTAATTTGCATTTCCCTGATGGTTAAGGATGTTGAACATTTTCTCAAGTTTGTATTAGCCATTTGTATTTCTTCCTCTGAGAACTTCCTATTCAGTTCTCTGCCCCAATTTTGAGTGGGTTGTTTGAATTTTTTATTGTTTAGTTGTTTGTTTCTTTGTATATCCTAGATATTAGGCCTTCGTCACTGGTATGGCTGGAGAAAATTTTCTCTTATTTTGTGGATAATCTATTGGCTCTGATTATGGTATGTTTTTCTGTACAGAAGCTTTTTAGTTTCAAATAATTGGTTAATTGATTGTTTAATTTCTTGGACTACAGAAGTATTGTTTAGGAAGCCCTTCCCTACACCTATATCATGGAGACATCCTCCTAATTTTTCTTCCAGTAGTTGAAAAGTTTCAGGTATTATATTGAGGTCTTTAATCTATTTGGAGTTGTTTTTTTCTGTATGGTGAGATGAATGGGCTCAGTTTCATTTTTCTATATGCAGTTAGACAATTTGTCCAGCACCATTTTTTAAAATGCTATTTTTTCTCTAGTGTACATTATTTGCAACCATGTCAATGATAAAATAGCTGTAATTACTTGAACAAAAGGCTGGGTCTTCAATTATGTTTCATTGGTCTGTACCTCTGTTTCTATGCAGGTACCATACTATTTTTGTTACCATGTCTTTGTACGTCTTTATACAGGATATGGTGACCCTCCAGAGGTGTATTTTTTTTTTTCTGAGAATATGTTTAGATATCTGAGTCCTGCTGTCATTTCATATGAGTTTTCAGGTCTTTTTTTGTCTATCTCTGTGAAGAATTATGCTGGAATGTATTATTGGTATTGCATTAAATATGCATATTAATTGTGGTAGAATTGCCATTTTCACGCTATTAATTCTACCAATCCAGTAGCATAGAAGGCATTTCCATCTTGTCATACCCTGTTCAATTTCTTTCTTGATTCTTTTTCTGTTTCCATTGTATAGGTATTTCATATCCTTGTTTAGTCTTATTCCAAGAAATTTAATATTGTACCTACTGAAAATTGGACAGCCTCATAGATTTCTTTTTCCATATATTTGTTCTTTACATATAGAACCACTATTGATTTTTGTGTATTGATTTTGTATCCTTCCACTTTGATGAAGAAAGTAATCAGCTTTAGAAGTTTTGAGGTGGAGACTTTTGGGTAACTTATATAAAGGATCATGACATCTGCAAATAGTGCTTATTTGATTACATCGTTTCCAATTCGAGTCCCTCTTATTTCTTTTTCCTGTCTTACTGCATGGGCTAGGATTTCTAGTGCTACATTGAATAGCAGTGGTGAGAATGGGTCTCCATTATCTTGTTCCTGATATGAATGGGAAGTTCTTGAAAGTTTCCCCATTAAGTATTATTTGGGTTTTAGGTACTTTATATATAGAATTTATTGTAGTGAGATATGAACCTTTCATGCCTATTATCTCCATCATTTTTATCAAGAAGTGATATAGTATTTTGTTGAAGGCTATCTCTCCATATATTGAGATGACTATGTGGTTCTTGTGATTAAGTTTATTTATGTGCTGTATTACCTTAGCCCATTTTCTTATGTTGAACCATTCCTGGATCCCTAGGATGATCCCTATTTTATAAACATGGAAAATGCTTTTGATTTGCTATTGAATTCAATGTTCAAGGATTTTGTTTATTTTTATTTTTATTTTTTGAGGTAGGGTCTCACTTTAGCCCAGGCTGATCCAGATCTCACACTGCAGTCTTAGGTTGGCCTCAAACTCACAGCAATTCTCCTACCTCTGCCTCCCAAGTGCTAGGATTAAAGGCGTGCACCACCACACCCAACTTAATTTTCAAGGATTTTGTTCAGAATCTTTGCATCTAACTTCATCAAGGATATAGGCCTATCATTTTCTTTTCTTGATGCATCTCTGTCTGGTTTGTCATTACAGTGATGCTACCTTCAAAAAAGGAGTTAGGAAGCATTCCCTGTTCTGAGATTATGTGAAACAGTTTTAGAAAAATTGGTTTCAGCTCTTCAGTGACAGTTTGATAGAATTTGGCTGAGAAGCCATCCAGTCCTGGACTTTTCTTTTTGGTAAGGCATTTGATTACTTTTTCCATCTTGAAGAATGTGATAGGTTTGTTTAGGGGAGTAATCTGCTCTGAGTTTAGTTTTCTTAGGAAATATATATCTAGAATTTTTTTTCCATTTCTTCCAATTTTGTGGAGTAGAGATTTTAGAAGTATGTCTTGATGATTCTTCCAGTTTCACTGAAGTCTGTTGTGACTTCTCCCTTTTCATTTCTGATTTTAATTTGAGACTTTTCTTTTTCTTGTTTGATAAAATCAGCCAAGGTTATTTTTTCAAAGAACCAGCTCTTTGTTTCATCAATTTTATAAATAATTTTCTTAGTTTCCATATAATTAATTACTACCCCGATCTTGATTATTTCTTTCCATATGGAGCTCCTAGGGTTGGATTCTTCTTGTTTTCACAACATCTTTAAGTGGATAGTTAGGTTATTAATTTTAGATCTCCTCATATTTGTAAATAAGGCCTTTAGCACAATGACGACCTTCATATTGTCCCATATGTTTTGGTAAGTTGTGTTATCATTATCATTCAAATGTTGAATTTTACAATTTCTTTTTGATTTCTTCAACAACTCATTCATTGTTTAAAGGTGTGATATTCAGAGCTGGAGGAATGGCTTAGCAGTTAAGGAGTTTGCCTGCAAAGCCAAAGGACCCAGGTTCAGTTCCCCAGGACCCACATTAGCCAGATGTACATGGGGGTGCTTGTACCTGGAGTTTGTTTGCAGTGGCTTGAGGCCCTGGAACTCCTATTCTCTCCCTCTCTCTCTCCCTCTTTCTCCCTTTTTCTCTGTCTCTCAAATAAATAAATAAATAAATGATTTTTTAAGTGTGATATTCAGTCTTCAGTAGCTGATAGAATTCCTGATATGTATCTTGTTAATTTTTAGCTTTAAAGCATTGTGATTTAATATGATGTAGAAAATATCAACTCTCCTGAATTTATGCAAGCATGCTTTATAGCCTTATATATAATAAGTTTTTGAAGAAGGCTCTGTAGGCTGCTAAGAAGAATGTATATTCTGTAGAATTGGAGTAGAATATTCTTTAGATGTCCAGAACGTCTAGTTGTCTAGTGTTATTGAGCTCTATTATTTCCCTGTTGATTTTCTTCTGCTTGCATTATCTGCATATTGATGATACTGAAGTATTAAAGACATCAACTATTGTGATGTTGGTGTTTATTTCTGCTTTGTTGTCAAGTAGGTTTTGTTTTGTAAACTGAGGTGCACATGTGTTTGGGCAATATAGATTTATGGTTGTGGTATCCTCATGTTGTATTGTTCTCTTGATCAGTAAGAAGTGGCCTTCTTTATCCTTTTTCTTTATTTTGGTCTGAAGTCTATTTTATCAGATACTAATAATGCAACACTGGCTTGTTCCTTATTTCAATTTTCTCAAAATATGTTTCCATCCTTTCACCCTGAGGTGTCTTTCTTTAGTGGTGAAATGGGTTTCTTGAAGACAGCAAACAGAAGTATCCAGTTTTCTGATCCATCCTGTTATTGATGAGTAATTAAAGACCATTAACACTTAAGTTTATAACTACAAGGTTTGATTTAATTCCTGCCATGATGGGGTGTTTTATGGGATTTGGTGCTTTCTTTTTTTTTTTTTTTTAACAGTATTTCTTTTTTTTTTTAAATATTTTATTTATTTATTTGAGAGCGACAGAGACAGAGAGAAAGACAGATAGATGGAGAGAGAGAGAGAGAATGGGCGCGCCAGGGCTTCCAACCTCTGCAAACGAACTCCAGATGCGTGCGCCCCCTTGTGCATCTGGCTAACGTGGGACCTGGGGAACCGAGCCTCGAACCGGGGTCCTTAGGCTTCACAGGCGAGCGCTTAACCGCTAAGCCATCTCTCCAGCCTGGTTTGGTGCTTTCTTGAGCTTTATACTTCATTGAGCATTCCTCAGTTTTGCTTATTATGATCTTCTACATATAAGCTCTTGAGATTGGTTGTTTGATTCTTCTTTGTGGAGTATTGTCTGATGTATGCTCTTTAGGTTTGGCTTTGTGTTCATATAATTATAGAGCTGACTTTTATCATGGAAAGTTTTTCTCTCACCATCTATTATAAGGAATACTTTCACTGGGTACACTAGTTTGTGTCGGAAGTCACAGTTTTTAGACTTTGAAGTGTCTCATTCCAGGCCCTTCTTATTTTCAGGGTTTCCACTGAGAAATCTGAGGTAATGAGTCTTGCTGCTTTTGGCACTCTCTTTTTGTTTGCATTGTTCAGAGTTTTAACTATGATGTGCCTTGGAGAGTTTCTTCTTTGATCCTTTCTGTTTGATGTTCTGTGAGCTTCTTGTATCTGAATGGGTCTCTCTTATGAGATTGGGAAAATTTTCTTCAATAATTTTGTTGAATATGTTCTCTATGCCTCTGGCCTGGATTTCTTCTCCTTCTGGTATATCCATGATCCAGATGGTTGGTTGTTTTAGGGTATCTCACAGTTCCCTCATATTATGTTCACATGATTTTTTTGAACTAAGCAAAGTTTATGGACTTCCAATCAATTTCTTCAGTCTGTCTTTCAGCTTAGAGTTTCTATCCTCTACATGAGTGACTCTGTAAGTGAGGTTTTTAAAAGTTTTATTTGTTTTTTGTTTTCTGGTGTGTTTTTCTTCATCATGTCCATTTCATTTTTAAGTATGATATCATATTGAGGTCTGATTTTCTTGTTGCTTACTAGAATTCATTCTTACATTTGATCTTGTTTTCATTTAGCTTATTCAGTTGGTTATTGAGATCCTCTATTTGTTGACTCAACTTCAATTCATTTATCTCTCTTTTGAGGGCTCTCTGGATTTCTTTAGTTAAGATTAGTGACAAAACCTGTGTGCTATAAGAGACAATTCTACTCAATTTCATTTATGCAATTGTTTTTTATAAAATTTATCTTTATTAGATATGGACCAACTTACTATGAAAACAACATATGTTGGTACTATCATTTGCCTTATCCTTGCCCCTTTTCCAAAAAGGCCTTCTTTGTTGGGGACGCAGGTCAACCCCAACCCCATGGGGACTGTGGATCATGCATTGTGAGGGTAGCAGTCAGAGACAATTTCTCTGTACATAATGTGCCAAGTTGTGGTTTGAACAATCTTTCTTCCCTGTCTTACAAAAATCCCCTGAGCCATATTGGGTGCATTTTAAGTCTACTTCAGTGATGGGCTTTTAGGAAATTCTGAATGCCTGCTTTGGTAGGGGTTGAGTGTCCTCAGTGTCTATGTCCTTCAGGCTTATGCTGATATCAGGTTCACAGACAAAGCAGCACTCTTTCTCACTTCCCAAATTCCTCTGTGGTTTCAACGGGGACCAGGGTGAAGTGTGCCAGGTGGTTTATCTCCTGAGGTCTTGCTTCCATCTGAAAATGAGAAGCAGAATCTCCAATGGAGAGTGAAGTCAGAACCAGTTAAATGGGATAACCCTTATTAATTTAGAGAGAGTTTAAAGGGTGTAGACCCTCTCACAGCCCAAGATTATCTGGAGCTTGATGTTGGACAGAAAATTCATTATCTGGATATGATTCTGACTTGTTTCCTACTTCCAGATATGGCTTCCTTTCCAATGAGCAGATCTGTTAGTCAATTCAAGAGCACTTGGTGACCCATGATGGCTGTGTGCTACTATTGCACTTGTGTGAGCATTGTGTTAGGTTGTTTGCTTCTGGGTATCTTAAACTTTGAGTTACTTAGACAGATGTTGGCCCCTTTCCCCTGGTAGCTCATGTAGTACCTTCCAGAACTAGATGGGTTAACTTTTTTGGGACTGACTCTTCTGGATTTCAACCTGATCTCTCCATGGTCTGTTTGGACAATGTATGGTGTCTTTAGCAGCAGGGTCTTATGATTAACCTCTGGTGAGTAATCAAGTGCTCTGACAGAAGTCTGTCTAGATTGTAGGTCTCTCGGACAAACAGCAGGTTGTGGATGTTAACCACATTCTTGTACTGGGAATTATAGACCAGTACCAGGGGAAAATAAGGAAAAAGACAGAAAAAAAGAGGAAGAGGAGAAATTTAAGGTTAGGCTTCATCTTACCCTCTCCAGGGCCCTTCAATTTAGGTGTTCCCCAAAATGTTCTGTTTAAGGTTCAACCCTTTAGTCTCACTTCCAGGATATAGGATTCTATGGTACCAATTCAAGTGGGTTCAGTTTTGTGTACCCCCACATTTCTGCTTCCCCCAAGCCCTACCCTCCCTATTGTCCAAGCCTTGAAATGCCATTCAGATATGTCAGCAACTCAGGCTGATCTGGGTTAGGAGACCAGATGAGTGTGACCATGCAACAATTGTCTTTCTATGATTGTATGAGTTTGCTTCTATGATCTGTTCCAAATTTGACCATTTTTGCTACAGATTTCATTGTGTTGTTTTTTTCTTAGTGCTGAGTAGAATTTCATTGTGTAGATATACTACAACTTTGTATTCATTAGTCCAGTGATGGACACCTGTGTTGAATCCAGTTCTTTGCTGTTATGAATTGAGCAGGTATAAACATGGTTGAGCAAATATCTATGAACTGAGGTGTGGAGCGTTTAGGGTAAAGGCCCAGTAAGGGAAGAATCATTTGACTGTTGGTAACCCTATATTCATCCTTTTCAGGAGTCTCTATATTGATTTCCTAGTGGCTATACCAGCTTACACTCTCACCAACAGTGATTGAGTGTTCCTATTTCTCCACATCCTTGCCAACATTTGTTTTCATTTGACTTTTTAATGTTTGTTATCCTTACTGGGGTAAGGTGGAATCTCATAGTTGTTTTAATTTGCATTTCCCTAATGGTTAGGGATGTTGAACATTTTAAGTGTGGGTTTGCCATTTGTATTTCTTCCTCTGAGAACTCACTATTCAATTCTCTGTCCCACTTTGTGAGTGGGTGGATTGATTGATTTATTGTTTAGGTTTTTGAGTTCTTTGTAGATTCTAGAAATTAGGCCTCTGTCAGTTGTATAGCTGGCAAAGATTTTCTCCCATTCTACGAGTAGTCTATTGACTTTGCTTATGATATGTTTGTGTGTGAAAAAAACTTTTTAGTGTCATGAAATCCTATTGGTTGAGTGCTTGTGTATTTTCCTGGGCTACTGGGGTTTTGTTCCAGAAGTCTTTTCCCAGTCCTGTATTATGGAACAGGCATCTTATTTTTAGTTCCAGTAGTTGAAGAATTTCAGTACTTTTGTTGAGGTCTTTAATCCATTCGGACTTGATTTTTGTGTATGGAGAAATGAGTGGGTCTAATTACATTTTTCTATATATTGTCATCCAATTTGCCCAACACAATTTGTTGAAGATGCTGTCTTTCTCCAGTCTACATTATTGGTACCTTTGTCATAGATCAAGTAGCAGTGGTTATTTAACCTATGGTCTGGGTCTTCAATTCTGTTCCACTGGTCTATGTTTTGTTTTTATTATAGTACCATGCTGGTTTTGTTACTGTGGCTTTGTAGTATAGCTTTAGATTGGGTATGGTGATGCTTCCAGAGGTGTTTGTGTAACTTTCTTTCTTTCTTTCTTTCTTTCTTTCTTTCTTTCTTTCTTTCTTTCTTTCTTTCTTTCTTTTTCTTCCGAGGATATGTTTGGATATCTGAGGCCTGCTGCCATTCCATATGAATTTTGAGATCAGTTTTTCAATCTCTGTGAATAATGTGGTGGGTATTTTTATTGGTATTTCACTAAGTTTATATATTGTATCGTAGAATTGCCATTTTCACAATATTAATTCTACCTATGCAGGAACATGGGAGGTCTTTTCATCTCCCCAGGTTCTCCTCAATTTCTTTCTTGAGTTTTTTTTTTTTAAATGATTTTGTTATATCTTTCACATCCTTGGTTGGTATTATTTCATGTTATTTTAAATTTTTTGTTGCTATTGAAACTGGAACAGCCTCTCTGATTTCTTTTTCTCTGTATATTTTTCCTTTCCATATAGAAAAGCTACTGATTTTTGGGTATTGATTTCATCTCCAGCCACTTTACTGAAGTAACTCATCATCTTTAGAAGTTTTGAGATAGAGACTTTTGGGTTACTTATGTACAGGATCATGTCATCTGCAAATAGGGCTAACTTAACTTCTTCCTTTCCAATTAGAAACCCTTTTATTTCTTTCTCTTGTTTTATTGTTTGGGCTAGTACATATAGTACTATGTTGAAGACCAAAAAGTGAGAGTGAGCACCCCTGGTTTCTTTTCCTGATCTTGGTGGGCTCCTTGAGTCATTTTCCATTAGTGTTATTTGGGCTTTAGGTGTTTTATATAGTCATTACTGTGTCTGGTTTTGGTATTAGGGTGATGCTAGTTTCATAAAAGGAGCTAGGGAGGATTCCCTAGTTTCTGATTAGGGCAAATAGTTTGAAAAAAATTGATTTCAATTCTTCAATGAAGGTTTGATAGAATTCAGCTGAGAAGCCATCTGGTCCTGGACTTTTCTTTTTGGAGAGGTTTTTGATTACCTTTTCAATCCCCATGGAAGTAATCTGTTTGTTTAGCAAATTAATCTGCTCTGGGTTTAGTTTTGGTCAGTGATATGTGCTTAGAAATTCATCCATTTCTTCAAGATTATTTAATTTTGTGGAAGAGAAGTTTTGGAAGTATTGCCTGGTAATTTTTCTAATTTCATTGGTGTCTGTTTGGATCTATCCTTTTTCATTTCTGTTTTTGTTAATTTGAAACTTCTTCTTGGCTTGATCAAATTCACCAATTTGTCAATTTTGTTTTATTTTTTCAAGGAACCAGCTCTTCCTTTTATCAATTTTTAAAATTGTTTTCTTAGTTTCCAGTTCATTAATTTCTGTGCTAAAGTTGATTATTTCTTTCCACCTGGAGCTCTTTGGGTTTGATTCTTCTTGTTTTTCTACTGCCTTTATGTGAATAGTTAGGTTATTAATTTGGGATCTCTCTGTTCTGGAATGAAGGCATTTAGCACTATAAATTTTAAATCTTAGGACTGACCTCATTATCTACCATACATTTTGGTAGGTTGTGCTTTCCTTATCATTTAATTCTAGGAAGTTCACAATTTCTTTTTTTATTTCTTCCATAACACATTCATTGTTTAAAAGTATGTTATATAGTCTCCAGGAGCTGGTGGAGTTCTTGATGTGTCTCTTGTTGTTAATTTCTAGCTTTAAAGCATTGTTATCTGATATAGTGCAGGAAGTAACTTCAATTTTCCTGACTTTCTGAAGGCACACTTTATGGCCTAATATATGATCAATTTAGGGGAAGGTTTTATGGGCTTCTGAGAAGAATGTGTATGCTGTAGAGTTGGGGGGAAAGTTCTGTAGATATCCATTAGGTCTAGTTAATCTATGATATTGTTGGGAGTCTATTATTTCCCTGTTGGTTTTCTGCTTGGATGATCTGTCCACTGATGATAGTGGAGTATCAAAGTCTCCAACTATGATGGTGTTGGTGTTTATTTCTGTCTTCTTGTAAAATAGGTTTTGTTTTATAAACTCTGGTGCACCTGTGTTTGGCATATATAGTTTTATGATTGTGATATTCTTATGTTGTATTATTCCCTTGATGAGTAAGAAGTGATCTTCTTTGTCTTTTTAATTACTTTTGGTTTGAATTCTATTTTATCAGATATTAATATAGCACCACACTTTTTTTTTGGTTTTTTTTTTTTTTGGTTTTTAGAGATAGCTCAGGTTGACCTGGAATTCACTAGGTAGTTTCAGAGTGGCTTTGAACTCACAGTGATTCTCTTACCTCTGCCTCCCAAGTGCTAGGACTAAAGGTGTGCACTACCACACCCGGCCACACATTTGTTTTTTATTTCCATTTGTTTGTAATATCATTTTCCATCCTTTCACCCTGAGGAGGTGTCTTCTCTTTCATGGTGAAGTGGGTTTCTTGAAGACAGCAGATAGAAGGGTCCAGGTTTTTGATCCACCACAATAATCTGTGTCTTTTTATGGGTAAGTAAAGACCATTAATATTTAAGGTTATTACTGTGAGGTTTGAATTAATCTCTACCATGATGAGGTGTTTTATGGGTTTTGGTGCTTTCTTGTTTGCACTATGCTGAATGTTGCAGTCAGGTTTGCATTGTGGTAGAAATCACTCAACTGGGAGAATCTTGTGGGAAAAGAGGGTTATTTTGGCTTATAAGCTCGAGGGGAAGCTCCATGATGGCAGGGAAAATGATGGCATAAGCTGAGGGTGGACATCACTCCCTTGCCAACATCAGGTGGACAATAGAAACAAGACAGTGTGCCAAACACTGACATGGGGTAATTGGCTATACCAACCATAAGCTTGCCCCCAACAATATATTACCTCCAGGAGGCTTTAATTTCAGCTGGGAAAATCAGCTGGGAAGCTAGCATTTAGAAACCCTGGATTTATGTTTATGGGAGACACCTAAATCAAACCATCACACTGAGCCTGGTATATTTTTGGTTATTGTGATTTTCTTGTTGGGTTTTGAGATTGGTTGTCAGACTGATCTGTGTGGAGTATTCCCTCAAGTATTCTCCGTAGGTTTGGCTTTTTGTCATATAATCATAGAATTTACTTTTTTGCATGGAAAAATTTCCTTTTACTATCTATTATCAGGGATACTTTTTTTAAAATTTTTTTTCTTTTTTTCTTTCTTTATTTATTTGAGAGCAACAGAGAGAAAGAGGCAGAGAGAGAGGGAGGGAGGGAGGGAGAGAATGGGTGCGCCAGGGCCTCCAGCCACTGCAAACGAATTCCAAATGCGTGCGCCCCTTTGTGCATCTGGCTAACGTGGGTCCTGGGGAATCGAGCCTCGAACCGGAGTCCTTAGGCTTCACAGGCAAGCGCTTAACCGCTTAAGCCATCTCTCCAGCCCATCAGGGATACTTTTGCTGGGTAGAGTAGCTTGTGTTGGAAGCCATAGATCTTCAGATTTTAAGTGTTCCATTCCAGGCATTTCTGACTTTTGGGGTTTCCATTGAGAGATATAATTCTGATGGGATTGCCTTCATGTGTTGTGAGTTTTTTCTCTCTTGCTGCTTTTAACACTCTGTTTGTTTTCATTGTTAAGAGTTTTAAATATGATGTGCCTTGGAGAGTTCCTTCTTTGGTCCTGTCTGTTTGGTGTTCTGTTGGCTTCTTTTATTTGGATGGGCCTCTCTTTTGAGAGATTCAGAAAATTTTCTTCAATAATTTTGTTGAATATGTTCTCTCTTGCCTCTGCCTTGGATTTCTCTTCTTCTGGTATACCCATAATCTGGATGTTTGGTCATTTTAGGGTATCCCATACTTCCCTTGTATTCTGTTCACTTGGATTTTTGAACTTAGTAAAATTTTTGGACTCTCAATCAAATTCTTCTGTTTTGTATTCCAGGTCATAGGTTCTGTCTTCCACATGAGTAACTCTGTTCATGAGGAGTTCTAGAGAGGATTTTTATAATATCTGATTATTTTTCTGTTTTGTTATTTTACAGTGTTTCCATCATTTCTTTTGAGGTATTATTTCAGTTCAGTTCAAAAAGCTTTCTGGAATTCATTCTTGCATTTGATCAAGACCTACTTAAGCTAATCAACCAGTTTTTGAGATCTTCTATTTCTTGACATATCTTCTATTCATTCATGTCTCTTGTGAGGTTTCTAACATTTCCTTCAATAAAGTTAAGCTTCCTGTCAAATCCAAACATTCTAAGAGTTGACTCTTTTCAATTTCATTGGTATGATTGTTGGTTCTTTGATAGTTTGCTTCCAGTTCAACTTCTTTTGATCAAGGTCTCATTGGTTGTTTTGTTTTTATTTTGGGAATGAATTTCTGTTGATTTCTCTTTGATTTCCCTGGAGTCTTCCATTATAGGACTAGTCATCCTTGGTGGAGACCTCTCTGATTTCTGAATTTTGTTGATTTTTTTGTGTTGTTGTCTACCCATTTTAGGGCAATTCTTTATTTTATTGAGGAGGAAGCAAGTTTTTGTCCTTTGGCCCATGTACCCTCTGACTCAGGTGAACAGGGATGTCACAAATAAAAGTAAGGGTCTAGAGAAATGACCCAGTAGTTAAGGCACTTGCCTGCAAAGCCTCAGGACCCTGATTGGATTCCCAAGACAGATGCACAAAGCAGTGTATGTAGTGAAGTTTGTTTGCAATAGCAGGAGGCCCCAATGCACCCATTCTCTTGCTCTCTCTTTGTTTCCTATTGCAAACAAATAAATAAAAAATAAAAATAAGAAAAAAAAGATTAAGTTAATATTGTCTTTATGTATATTGAAAAGCTTTTCTATATTTGAAAAATAACCTGCTAATACTTATATATTTTCTCTTTCAGATGATAAACCATTAAAGACATCTACACATAATAACAGTGGTAGCCTAAACTGATCATTTCCAGAGATATTATGTTGCATAACCATATCATGAAATGCCCTGTGTCCAGTACCCTCCTTATGCACAAGATACTCTGCATGAGCTAACATCAGTGCAGGAATGTTCACACTAGATTTTTTTTATCTGGAATTTTTTATATTTCTTAGATAAGAGGTAAACCTGCAAAGTGAAAGAAGAACTGAGAAATTTGGAAATTGTGACATGATCCAGGAAGATTTGAGCAGACACATTTTCATTTCTTCTAATATAATACTATCTTACACATAGAATAAACATTTAAATTTTCTTAATTTAGCAAATTATCCAGAAACTGGACTTTCTGTCTGGCTCAAGGATGAATAAACTCACATGTAAAATAGACATTTCTCTCTGGGTCTCTTACCTGAGTTGTAATAAGTGCCAAAATCATGAGTGGGCCTTTGATTTTTTTTTAACTTTATATTATTTTATTTATCTTTTAAAAAGTTTCATTTATTTATTTACTTATTTGAAAGAAAGAGTCAGATAGAAAGAGCAGAAGATAAAATGGGTGTTTCAGGGCCTCTAACCACTATAAATGAACTCCAGATGCATGTGCCACCTTGTGCAATTGGCTTAAGTGGGCCTGGGGGAATCGAGCCTTGGTCCTTTGGCTTTGCAGGCAGGCACCTTAACCACTAAGCCATCTCTCCAGCCCAAGTTATGAATTTTTACTCATGCTTGCATTGCAATAAAAACCTTGACTTACATATGAAAATCAAATAAACTATTATTAGTAAGTGATGTGTGCCATTAGTCTTGTTATTCTCATTCAGTTTTGTGTACTCCTGGCTTCTAAAATTTCTAATATGAAAGTAGTGAGACCTAATACTTGTTATTGTCTATATGTTAAGTTCTCATTATTTAAAGCCAATAGAGATGCAATTAATAATGAGAATAGCCATAGAATAGTCACAGACCAGTATAGTATGCTATACCACATATCCTAAGGTTCACAGATGTGACAGGCTATAAGCATACCAAAAAGTTGCCACAGGATCTAAGGTAGAAAACTGCAATAGGTATCTGCTGTTCCAATATGGGAAAAAATGGCAAAGTTGCTGCAACAATTGGCATTTTGTTCTCTCAGAGACCTCTTCTTATTGCAATCCTGTGTCAGGCAGAGGTTTCGTGCTGTGCCAGAAGGGAGATGTCTAATTGTTCTTATTACTTTGTTTCTAGTTCATGACACCAGGTTTCTGAATGAGACTTACTATTCTGAATTTAGAAATAAACAGACAGGATAATACTCCTTATTTCTGTAATGTCCAATTGGTCTACTTCCTCCAGAACTGCCAACCTTGTAAACATAGACCCTTACCATCACTGGCAATCTCATTTCCACCCCATCCTCAGTGAGAAGCCCTACTTATTGGAAAGATGGATAATAAATCCTTTTAATTCATGTGGAGAAATATAGCAGCCAAACTATGTTATCAGAATGTACATTTTATCTTATTAGGAGGTTGTTTTATGAAAACAAATTCAAGCTTGAAGATTAAGAGCTGAGTCCACACCATTGTGAAGGGATTCCATTATGAAAGGATAACATGCTTTCTAAAATTCTCATTAGATATTCTTCATATTTAAAAGAAAAAGCATCTTAATTTTAAAGGAAATGGAACATATTAAATCTATCTACCAATCTGCCAGTAGAATGCTGGTGAGAGTCTTGCATGGAAATTAGGACATTAAAAACTCATCTTGAGTGCTTGAGATTATGCATAAGATTCATTTCTGGGTAAAGACAAACTGGCTGTCCACAGAGAATATTACTTTTCAAAGGAGAAGGAAGTGGAATTAGCCTTGACTTACTTCTACCAACTATCTCTAATTAACTGAGATCATTCTACAGTCTTACATCAGGTAAGGTTCTAGTTCAGACAGTTGAGTTTCAGAAGACACCATTTATGTCCATTTCTTAATTAAAATGTGAATTGCATCTAATCTAACATAAGATGCCTTGATAATACTTCTAACCTGACAGTGGTTTACTTGGGAATGAATCTAACCTGACAGGAGTTCAGTGGGGGAGATGCCTCTAACATAACAGTACTTCACTGGGGAGTACATCTTACATTGCAGTAGCTTCCTGAGGCATGCCTTCTTTTTGCAAACCTTTCATAGGCTGCATCTTATTTTATATTTGCTTATACAATTATTGTCTTCCATATCCTTTTGGATGTTACTTAAATGACAATTGTCCCATTTTACAAAGAGACAAAATGTGCAAATACCAATTAGCATTTTTTGTTTCCAATAACTGTAGACAGATAACCAATTCTCCAAGAACAGAAGAAAGTTAATAGTTAGATGGCATCCAAAGCTCACATTATCTTAACATTCTTCAATTTTGAGGATTGATAGATCAGTTTGGGAATAAAGTACTTTTTATTATCAGACTGGTTTGTTTCAAAATCATACTTAGGCATCCCATTGCCCTTTAGTAATATTTTAAAATCTATTTATAGACTTTAAAAATAAAAAAAAATGTAAGGCATTTATTTTTAGGTCAATATAATATTGAAAATTCTTAAGAGAAGTTTATAAAATGAGGACCTCCCTGTAACAGTTTTCCTTAGATTTTCATTTCTTTCCAACCCTCTCTTTGTTCCTACTTTCCCAAACTTCTCATTTGTGTCTTAGGAAAAAGCACACACTGATTTGTTCTTTCTACCTCAGGGCAAGGTAAATTTCAGAACCCTTTTTTGATCACTACTAATCACAAGAGTCAGATGAGATGAAAGAATGACATAGACTTTGGTGAAGAAAGTGAAAATAAGTTATTTTCCTCTATAGTAAAACATATTGTCATTCACAGACCTATAGTAAAACATGCAAGGCTCTATGGCAAATGATGCAAGTTGTTTTTAAGTCCTTAGACCCTGAAAGTCATTATGCCTTTAGTCCAATTTTCTTACTGTACTTGTACCTTGAATGATCACATACACTCAGTGTACAATTATAAATTCCTTTTCATACTTTCATTCTACATTTTCTTATTTTACTGTATTTTTTTCTATTTCTTCACATTTCCAGTATAAAAAATCGATAATTCTACCTGTCTTATTTCTAGACAAATTACAGTTCAACTCTGCTAGGATCACTTACATAATTCTTCATACATGAAGGCAATATAATTATTATACTATTACTACTTTAACATTTAGCTGTTAAAATTTTGCCTTAACAAAGATTATTATTATTATGATGATGATAGAAAAATTTACATTTGCACTGCGTTAAAACTATTTATACTTGCTCTTTGCTCATCTTAGAAAAATTCCAGGTATTTCTTGAGTGGGTGGCACATATTGTTTTTTGTCTGTCCTCTACTATTACTATATAGAGAGGATAATGTCTCACAAAAACAACAATTGAAAATTAAGTGGGTGGCTGCTATAGCTGAATGATTCCAGTCTGTCAGAACATGGATAAGAATGTACTTAGATTTAACCTCAGTTTCCAAGGTTAGAGATAGATTAGATAAATGGGAAACAGCCACTCCTACCATATCCTGTTCATGGAATGTAGGAAAAGGACTAAAATAGGGAACAGGAAACTTACTGCCAAAGCATATCAGAGATTCAGTTCCGCAGTACTTAGGAGAAAATGCATACACTCTATTGTAAAAAACTACCATTTCAAAGATGAGTTAAGTGATTCTGGAATTTCTGAAAAACAATTTTTCCCAATTTATTTTTGCCACTGAGTAAACATAGAGTCATATTTATTCAATGTAAGCCTATTATTTTGCTTTGTCAGTGCAAATAGAATTAGTAAAATGCTGCTGACTCTTTCCCCTGACTATTGTTGGGTAACTTCCTATTTGCAATCAATAAAAATCCACCTTTTATTTTGCTGACTCCAATATATTGTCAAGAGCAGCATTACTTCAGATTGTAAAATGCATATAGATGAGCACTTGTGTCCTTTTTTTGCATGCTATTCATATTTAGCTCTGGCTTATTTTTTTTTAACAGTATTAGAAGAAGAGAAAAGGAGGGCATAGTAATTTCTAAGCACATAAATCAATAAGCTTTAAGCTCTTCTTGGACATTCACAAGTCTGCCCTTCTCTTCTAGGCACTCAGATGTCATGAATGTCTAAGAAAGTGTACTCACACTTGGACCACATGGAAAATTGAAGGGCTGGCTTCTTGCCTCATCACTCACAAGCTGCTTTCCTGATCAAGAAACTCAACCTTAGGTTTGACTAAAGAGCCAGCCCATAAAGCTGAGACTGCTTCCTTATTCAGAGTCTGTTTCCTTGCCTTGACCTATAAATAATTCTTCTGGGACAACAAAGAGAATACAACCCCCTTTCTTATTTAAAAGAAGATCAAATGCTACAGTGTGTGTGTGTGTGTGTGTGTGTGTGTGTGTTTGCAGGAGACAAGAGGACAGCCCCAGATGTTGTTCTTCAAGAATGATGCCCATCTTTTTAATTTTTTCTTCTTTTATTTCTTTTAAGACAGTGCTTCTGACTGGAGCTTGCCAAATAGTTTGGCTCAATAGTAAGCCCAGGCATCCAGCCATTCTCCTATCTCTACCACTCCAGTGCTGGGATTACCGGTGTGTGTTACCATGCCTGACAATATCCATGAGTTCCGGAGACAGAACTCAGATCCTCATACTTAGAAGACAAGCACTTTACAAGTGACCTACCTTCCCAGCCACTTATTTTAGTTATTTCCAGATTCCTCGCATCCTCTTACCTCTTCTTGCTCTTCTGTGTACCACGCCCATCTCCCTCAAGTATTTCTACTTTCAGCTCAGGCCAGCGAGCATGACAGGGTCAAAAGTTTTCATGACAATGATTGATCTGTCATAATGAATTAAAAGGTCAGATGTGTTCTTTTTTTTGTAGAAATAAGGAAAAATGAGTGGAAAAGTTCTTCTCAAAAACAGCAGTAAACAGGTTGAGTTTTTCTGTGTGATGCCTCATTTTTATAACTTCATAGTCCTGACATCTAAACAGAGTGGTGGATGTCATTTCATGTTCAGAAAGCAAAAGTAGTCACAAACTCAAACAAGTATTAGGAGACCCCCCCACCCCACCCCACTTCACTCAGTTTGCACAGGCAGGGAAAAAGGCAGGCAGTTGAGATTGTCCTCCCAGTGAGATTCACAAAAAGGAACAGAGAGGCAAGAGATTTGCAAACCCAGGTACCTCCCTTATTTATTTTTCAATGATACTGTTAAAGGGTTGTCTGGGGAATGTGTTTACCCTTGGTTTTGATGCTACAGTAGGTTACCAGACACTCTAATGCTTTCACTCCTACTGTCGGTAAGTAGAAAGTTCTGAAGCTACTTGTCAGCCTCTCACACATTGATGGACTAAAGCATTTAGAAGTGTTTTTTTAGCAAGGGTAGGATTCAAGATTACACCACTTCATCATTAGTCTCTACTGTTCCACTTTCTTCTCTCTCTCTCTCTCTCCTCCACTTCTGTTTCTTGTAACTTTTTTTTTTTTTTTCTGAATGAAGCAGTGGTTGTCCTGATTTTGGAATTAGACAGATTGTCTGGATTTTGTCAAGAATGATTAAGGACATTCATTTATTTTGATAGTCTTTTGTGCCTTTTCAGCTACTAAGGAAATAGCAGAAACAAAAAGGACTCATTGCAACACTGTAAATTAAATTCACATTATGAGTCCACAGGAAAAGAACTGTTAATAATCACATGAAATATGTTTGACTTCTTTTATAGTAAGATGGACATTAATATGAAGCAAGTTTTCACCATTAAAACAGGAAAACATTCAACATGTCTGTCATATTACCTGAGTTATGGAGAAATGTATTAAACACATTTCTTTTGGATGACCAGTGAACATTGCTTATCAGAACTGAAATTCACATACTCTTCAGTCCAACATTTCCATCTGTAAGGATTTTGTCTTATAACCATCCTGTAATATGACTAATTCCAACAGGTATGAAATTAAGCTTGTTAAATACAATATTTTATATTGATAAATATATAATATATTCACATGTATTATATTATATGTCCTATAACATAATGAATATATTTAAAATATCATGTCTATCTACAAGCAACTAGCTATATAAATTATGGAAAAAAAACATGCTATGAATTTTATGTTAATTTAATTTGATATACCCCTAGTTTTCATTACAAAAACATATCAAAGCACAATAAGTGAAAGCAAGTGACACAAATGTAATGAGAGTTATATAAACATGAGTGAATGTTCACAGCAACTGTTTACTAGGAGTAAGAATGAAGGTCAGGAGAATTTGAATTGTTTTCTATCTGAACCCATATTAAATTTTCTTTAAGATATGCTTTTAAATAAGAAAAATGTAGTAAAGTAATTTTTTTGTATAATCAGATCTTACATTCTGTATTTTATTTTGAATGTCAGCATTGAGTTACAGAAATCTAAATATTTCTTTATACTAGTAAGCTCTTAACTAAAATTTATGCAATAAATTTCATATTAGATCTTTATTAAAGAACAATGGAAAAGCGTATCCAACAAGAGCTCCAGGTTAGGCCAGTGGGCCCCTTGTAGATGGTGCATTTGCTGATGCCCCAGGCACTGTCCATAACTAGCTCTCCAAAGAGAATTAAACTTCTTATAAAAGTCTGTCCAATAATAATACCATAATCTTGTATAAATCTGCTTTCTTTATTGCATAACTACAGCTATCTTTTGTACTTATAAATTTCATATGGATTTGTTTCACTACTTTATTTTTTAAATTTAAATCAGTATACACACTTTCATTAAGTGGGTATGTCTCCTTTTTAACCTTGTTCAAGAAAAGATATGCAGCCGGGCGTGGTGGCGCATGCCTTTAATCCCAGCACTTGGGAGGCAGAGGTAGGAGGATCACCGTGAGTTCGAGGCCACCCTGATACTACATAGTGAATTCCAGGTGAGCCTGGGCTAGAGTGAGACCCTACCTCGAAAAACCAAAAAAAAAAGAAAAAAAAAAAAAGAAAAGATATGCATAATAAATGAAAATGATATCATTTATATAAAGCTATTATCATCAAGGAAGTACATAGAATTTATATTTCTTGGGACGTCTTTATTAATGTGTGGCAATACTTATAACATCATACACCAATTGAGTCAAAAGAGAGGATATAAGAGGGCAACATGAGGTAAATGGGACAACATGATTTGTTCACACAGTAAAGATTATAATAACAAAGAAATTAAAAAACAAAGTAAATGTGTCTTATTCTTGGAACCTCCTTAAAGAGACTATATCTTGCATAATTGCACATGATATAGGCCTTGTAATAAAATTAGATATTTCTTCATATTCCGACATTTATACACAATAGGAAAACCTATCACTGTACCTATAGATCTAGTCTGTAGGACTAAAGAGAAGCCTGTGTGCTGGCAGACAGAAGGACAGAGAGAAAAAGAAAGAAATAAAAGGAACATGGAGGAAGAAAGAAGATGAAATGGAACCTCAGAGGAAATCGAGAAGTAATGAAAGGAACAAAGAAAGGAAAGAGACAAATCAATATTTCCAAAGAAGAAAGTGAGGTTGCACTGGAATTTATAGTAGAGTTTTAAATGACAATTTCATTTAAACTGCCAATGCTATTGCTTTATTGACTGAAACCACAGGGGTTTCCCTGAGATTAAAAGTCAGGAAGTCAGGTGATGCTAAATTTACCTTCCCCATATATAGTTTTATATCATTCATGTTGTTTTAATAATCATCCTTACTTATTGAATAGCAGAGGGCAGTTCTGAGAGTGCAAGTAAATGCCACACTCTGTACCTCTACCAGCTCCAACCTACAGTACATGCCTTGTATGCCTACTCAGTGAAAGACACTATGCTGGTTTCTGGGCATATACCAATTGACAGAGGAGATATGTTCCTTCTCCTAATCTATTTCCTGTTGTTATAATAAAATTTCTGAGGCTGAGTCACATAAAGGAAACAGGTTTACTTGCTCAGAGCTTATCTCAGATCCACAACACATGACAGGTAGTGTCAAGGCAGGGGTGATATAAGGAGGAGACTGTATTGTCAAATAGGAAGCCTCCTTGGAAGAGAGATGCTGTTAAGTCCTAATGACTTCCCACTGGCCTCTTAAAGGCCTCATCGCCATCTCTTAACATCACATCACTACACTGAGTGCCATACTTCCACTACATGAAACTGTGGAACACAAACCACACCCCAAACTAGACATTCTCTGCCCCTGGATACTCTGTCGAGGCAGTGTTTCTTCTAAAAGAACAGTCAAGGAAATCCTTTAGACAGTCTTTCCTGTTGTCAAAAATTTGTGATTATTGCAGCAACACAAGTGAGCCCTCATCCATGCTGACTTGCCCTAACCTCTGTCTTGCACTAAGTTAAAATTAGCTGGATAGGTTTCAACAGAGAGTAGGCTTGACCTTCATTGAATGTACTTTATGCATAACTGCAAAGTAATATTTTGTCTAAGTGTAATACACATATTTATTGTCCTATCAAAACCCAGAGCATGCAGTGAGTATTTGACAGCATTCTAACCCCGTTCCAGATGGATGAAGTCATGGGCTGCAAGGGTCCCTATGGTGTAATCTTTCTTTGTTCTAAAAGGCAGACTTGGGCTGGAGAGATGACATAGTGGTTAAGGCACTTGCCTGTGAAGCCTAAGAACCCAGGTTTGATTCCAGAGAACCTACATAAGCCAGATTCACATGGTAGCACGTGGGTCTGGAATTTGTTTACAGTAGCTAGAGACCTTAGCTTCCATTCTCTTTCTCTCTCCCTCCCTTCCTCCCCCTTATCTAATAAATAAATAAAAAAAACATTTAAAAATATTCAAAAGGAAGACTTATTAGTCATTAAAATCTTCAGTACTGATTCTAAAGCTAGCTGTTCTTAGTCATGAGGTATGTATGCTATGTTCTTGTTAGGGTTGGTAAACACAATTTCATGTCCAGCAACCTGGCAGCCTAAAATATTAACTCTGGGTTTGGACAATTTTAGAATCTTTTTCTTATAAAATTTTGCAGGCTATTGACAAGTTAAGGGAAAACAGAGAAGATAAATTTCTCACCCTAAAATTTATTAGCATAAAATGTTATCAATTCTCCTGTTTGGTATTCTTTAGCCAGAATTCCTTGCTTTACTTTCCTTCTTCCCACATGCATGGAAAGAGCTTCTATTTCATGTGACTGCTTTGCCAATCATTTTTGAATGCTTAACAATTCCATATGTCAGGCCACGTGATCAGCAGACTGGGTGCCCTCTGGAAGGAAGTGATTTTTTTCAGCAAGGTACAATGAAAGTACTCTCCAGGATGCCATGAGCAGCAGCAGTGCAGTGTCTCCAGGGTGCCATTAGGAACAGCAGTGCAGTGTCCACACTGCAGACGTTTGCTTCATGCACAGGCTGACTCAGTCTCAGGTGTGGATCTTTTTGGGTAAGATGAACTGTGAGGAGTGGGGGAGAGCAGGACACACTCTGCTAGACCATTTCAATTTGGTCAGGAAATTGCTCAGTGTGTGAAATTGAAAAGTAGGATTGAAGACTGAGCCTTTAATATGAAAAATATGTGTCCAAAATTCTAATGAAGTGAGAGAAAATAGGACCCATTATTCATTTTGGAAAATTCTTCCACATGTAAATAGTACATTGTCTTTTCTCATCCCAGCAAACATTAGCTGCACGTTTAGCCAGAACAAGATACTTCTTTTGTTCCATAGAGGACTGAAATAAATAACTCCTCAACACTTGCTACTAAAGAGAGAGAGAAGTATGAAATACAGACATTTCTATATATTGTTCCACAGAACAACCTCAGTTGTTTCTAAGACAAAAGTCTGAGAAACAAAATTGGATTAGTAACATGAATGAAGCTTGAAAACACCTTATTTCAATGAGCAAAGATCTTCAGACAGACACCTTTAAGAAAGACTTATACAACATTTAATCTGATGGATAAAATTGGGATGAATTGGGGAAAAAACTATTTTCAATATTTTTGAAATATTAATCTTTCTAATAAGGAAAATATTTGTGCCTATAGTACTTCATTTCATGTGTCAAGCTGACTGGCCCACACTGTGTCAAGATATTTGGTCAGACATTCTGAGTTTTATATGTGACTAGAGTTTTGAGTGATGTAATAAGAAAATAAATGGATGGTAAAGATTTCCCTCCACAATGTGGGTGGGTCTTCTCATCCAGTTAGCTGAAGATCTGACTAGAACAAAAGGGTAGGTGCTCCTGGGAATGAAAAGGAAATCTTTATGTCTAATCCTATGAGCTGGAATATGTGTTGCAGTCACCTTCCCAATTCTGGGACAAAGCACTGGATCAAAAGCAGCTGAAGAGAGGAAAGTTTGTATTTTGGCTTACAGTTTAGAGGGGATGTTTCATGATGGCAGGGAAAAGCATGACGTGAGCAGAGGCTGGGCATCACCTCCTTGTCACAGGAAGTAGAAAACTGTATCAGGGGAGTGATTGAAGTTCTGGCAAGAGGAAGCTGGCTATACCACCCCTAATATCAACCCCAACAACACAACTCCTCAAGCAAGGTTGCATCTCCCAAGTTGCCACCAGCTGGGAACCAAACATTCAGAACACATGAGCTTATGAGGGATATCTATTTCTAACTACCACAATGGATGTTTCTCAGTATTTGGACTTGGACTGAGACATAATATCAAGTCTTAAAATGTCCCAGCCTTTAAACTGTGACAATAAATTTTCTCTGCTCCTAAAGGCTTCAAACTCAGACTACATCCATATCATTGGATTTCCCAAATTTCCAGTGTGCTTGGTTCACCCATTTGAATGCCTTAGCCTTGATAACTGTAATGGAATGAGCCAATTACTCTGTCTCTGTCTCTGTCTCTGTCTCTCTCTCTCTGTCATTCTCTCTTCCTTTCTCTCCTGCTTTATGATCAGACACTGACTAATAAGTTTGTTGCTTAGAATGGTTCTAGAGAATAATAATTTTAGGATAAATAATTTTGAATTGGTTCTGGAGTTTCTTCACTAATTTTATCAAATGTAAAGGTGTTAATGACTCTATGCTTGGCAGTAGAGTAAACAATGAAAGTCCATAGTTTGATTTGACAATAATATGCCAATATCATCACTTGGTATAAGAAGCAAAGGTCTGAGCAATACCATATAATACTTTCAAACAGTTTCAGAAACAAGCTAATATAGCAAAATTAACTGGTTGTTACTATTATCTTTGTACAAAGAGACAAAAGCACAAGGATTAGCTTAGTGATTTGATAATCCAGATCAAACCTAGAAATATTTGAAAACATCTGTGTGTTCCCTTAAAGGTCTGTGAATCTGCTGTAGCTTCAAGCTGAAAGTCAAGTGCAGAAATCTGCCTTCCAACTGGCTACGGTATCACGTAGTGCTAAACTGTCAGCCTTGCTCAGTGTAGATTGCTAGGGTAGGGCTTGTATGATTGAAAGTGGAAGCCAGCATAATCGCCTCTATGGAAAACAATCATGCTCACTTCTGAAGGAATTTCAGAGATTAGTGCCAACATGGACTGAAAAGTGCACGGACAGTGATTCCCACTGTGTCCTCATTCAGTTCATCTATTTGACTTATAAAAAGGGCAGACAACTTGGAGAGTAACTATGGAGTAAGATTGCCCAAGGGGTGACTCACATTGTAGCTGTGGTACCACTTGTGGTTTATTGCTTGAACAAATCAATACATCCCCTGGAACCTTGTACAAAGATATTCACCTGGCAAGTGATGTTTTTTCATTGCTGCCAGTGAAACTGACCCAAGTCTGTTCCAAAAGCATACTTTTCCTCTCCTATTTTAGGGTTGTTGTCAATTTTCCAGCCTTATGTCATGATTAATTTGCAACCCCCACTCCAGCTTTCTTGGATAAGATTGAGTCTTGATTACATTTTCTACCATACAAACTCATTCTGAGCCACTAGCTGGTGGCATTATCCTCCAGGCCTTAATATGTGAGAAGTAGCAAATGGCTCTGGACTTACTGGTGAGATATTTATGTGTCACAGGGTGGGAAACAAGTTTAAAGGTAAGAAGTGCTCAGGAGCTGGAGAGATTGCTTAGCCATTAAGGTGCTTGCCTGCCAAGCCTAAGAACTTAAGTTCAAAACTCCAGGTAGCATGTAAGCCAGACACAGTGATGCAACGCAAGCATGTAATGTCAAACAAGGGGGCCCCTGCATTTGGAGTTCATTTTCAACGGCTGAAAGCCCTAGAATGCCCATTCTCTCTCTCTGTCTGTCTCTTTCTTTCCTTCTGCCTCTTTCTCTCTCTCTTGTAAATAAATAAATATACAAATAAATAAATAAGAAGTGTTTATGAGCTTTCTACATCAATGAAATGACTAGAAGACCAATGATACTAGGCAAATCAAGATATATCATTTCATAGCTGGGCGGGTGGCACATACCTTTAATGCCAGCACTCGGAAGGCAGAGATAGGAGAATCACAGTGAGTTTGAAGCCACCCTGAGACTACATAGTGAATTCCAGGATAGCCTAGACTGGAGTGAGACCTACCTCGAGAACACAACAACAACAAAAAAATATATCATTTCATGTGAAGGATAAGTTGTTGCATTTGGCCTTTCCTGCAACCCATGTTGTAGAAACACCATGTCTAATGACATCTTCAGTTTTTGGAGGGGTGCTATTCATTGTGTTTTTACATGGGCTAAGGGCTACTCATTGTTAACATCATGTTGACTCAATGTTAAACATCATTGCTGGTGTGTCTGAAATGGTGCTTCTACGAGGGAGCAACACTTGAGTTGGTCAGCTAAGTAAAGAAGACTCATATCATCAGGATTTGTTATTTTGAGGGCTAAGTAGAACAAAAGGATAAAGAAAAGCTGAAATTTTTCACTCTCTATCTCCAATATCTACACAAGTCCCGTTTATCTGGGGAGCCATGACTAATTAAGAAGGTGACCTACTCTGTATTTGGAGGTAAGTCTAGCTCACTTGCCATGTCATGTAAAAGCTGCTAGTTTGGAGAGGATACCAGTAAGAGAAAGCCTTGTTTGGGGTCTAGGCTGTTGCGCAAGCTGATCTTTCATTTGAGTCATGTGACCTAGCAGACTCAGAGGTACTTGATATGGTACTGGCAGATAACATGTAGTTTGGAGCCTTTTCCAGTCTGCGGTAATACTCATAGGGCAACAAAATGGGATTTTTGTAGCAAGTTCTTACCACCTTTGATAGAACTGATTTCCTCTGGCATTGCAGCTCTCAGCCAGCGACCAGGCCTAAAAAGAGAACACTCTTCCCTCCCTCCTTACCATGCGATCTGTGCTGCTCTCATGAATCAAACATTATCTGACCTGCTGAGCCATAAGACTGGACATGCATAGCAGCATGATGTCAACAAATGAAAGTGGAATATTTATTTACATATTTTTTTGAGGTAGGGATTTGTTCTACCTCAGGCTGACTTGGAATTCACTATGTGATCTCAAGGTGGCCTCAAACTCGTGGCAATCTCCTACCTCTGTGTCCCGAGTGCTGGGATTAAAGGCGTGCTCCACCATGCCCCACAAAAGTGGAGTATTTATGATTAGTCACTCAAGACACCTAGGTACAAGTAAATTATGTGAGGAAATGGACCAAATATTTGTGATCCCATTCTTTTTCCACTTCCACATCTCTTCCAGGCTGCTCTCATGACCTACTGCAGGGTATCTATTATCAACTGATGAAGGAAGAAAAGAGTTGTGCCTTCTTTTTTTTTTACAGGTAGTTTCATATAACATGTACTTGCTACCCTCAAAGAGACCAGGGACAGAACTGTAGCATCATTCTGGGACATCCCTGAAGGATAGGGGTGACATGAAATCCTCCCACAGGTCAGAACTTCAAGCAGTATACTTGGCTCTTCACTTTGATCAGAAGGACAAATGATGGTGTATGAATATTCATTCATGGGCTTTTGCCAATAGTTTGGATGAATTTTTAGGGAGTTGGAAGGAAGATGTTGAGAGAATCATGCCAAAGAAATGTAGAAGAAATATGGGGCTAGACCTTTCACAGTGTATAAACATAATACATGTATATAATATGAGTGCTCGTCAAAGGTCACCTCCTCACAATACCATTTAATAATCAACTGGATTGGGTTGACTGTTCTGTGGAGACTAGAAAAACCTCTTTTCCAAGCCACCTTTGTTTTCAGCCAATGGCTTGCACAAAGTGGTTATGGTAGCAAGAATGAAGGCTACTCATGGCCTTAGTAACACAGAGTTTACTCAGCACTGTCAATAGGGAAATGTTAACCACTGATGGCTCTATGAATGAAAACAGAGACCTATACAAAATACCTGATCTGGAACACTCCCAAACTGACCATACATACAGCATACCAGGCTACTTCCATCCTACGATGGAAAATTGGGCTGTTACTTCACAATAAAAGTAAAGTGCAGTAAGTCTGGATGTACACAGACACCTAGGGTGATTTACTCTCCTTATATGGAATGTTTCTGCCAACACTATCATCCATTAAAGTACACAAAACCTTATCTACAATCATAGTATTACATATAACATTTTTACTGGCCTTACCATGTTTCCATAATTCTGTAAAAGCTGATTTGTTAGAGTGATAAATAACCTTTTAAAGAACAAATCACAGCTCCAAATGGGTGGCAATATATTGAAGGGGTTAAAGTTCATGAGTAGCCATTTGTCCTGAATCATCATTTAATATATGATGCTGTTTCTCCTCTAGTAGGAATTCATAGGCCTATGGGTCAGGAGGTTAAAATGGGAGTTGTACCATTATTATTATTATTATTAATGGACCACTAGTGAAAACCTTGCTTCCTATATTTGTAACCTTATCCCTCCTGGCCTAGAGATCTAAACCACAACAATGATTTGACTGAACTGAAAACTATCACCTAGCCACTTTGGATTTCTGATGCTGCTTTAGCCAGAGAAAGAAGTACTGACTAAGGGAGTGATGCCATGTGCTAAGATGAAATTGGGCTATAATTTCACAGGAGATAAGGAAGCATTTGTACAATACAAAAAATGTCTTACAGTGACTTGTAGTATTATCACATGTATGATTACTATCAATAGAAAACCAAACAATATAATCACACAGAACTATTAATGATCTATTCAATAATGGTTTCTGTCATACAACCTAGCAATGAATTATGACCAGCTGTTGTGCTTTCAGAAGGCAAAGGAAATACTGAATGAGTAGTGAGAGTATTTACAAATACCATCTCTGAGCCATGTTCAGTTATAGAAATGAGAACTATACCGGAATAAGATTTCCTTCATTTCTTATGACTTTATTTGTGTTCCTATGTAATTAGCAAACATCTTTGTTTTCTTTCTTTCTTATTCCCATATAACATAAGACATGTTGACTTTATATATTTAAGTACTATTAATCTTATAGCATGGTATAAATTGTAGGATGTCAAAAATAATACCACTAAAATGTATTTCTTCTTCTGGGAAAGCGATTAGTGCAACACCTATTGTATTCAAGATAATTGTATCATGTTAGAAAGATAACCATGATCTTGTTATTGTCTTTATTTAGTGATTTGGTATGGTCTCAACCACCATACTTGGGTGAACAAACTTTATAAAATAAATTGCTCTACACAGATGATGGATAGATAGATAGATAGATAGATATGTAGGTAGGTATTAAGTAACTTTTAAAATAGTGTGTTCTAAAAAAATAGTGTGCTCTTTTTGGTTGGTATCAATAATCACTTCACTGAATAAGCAGACCTGAGAAACTTAAGTGTTTCCTGAAATCACAGTTTACAACCTCTTAAAACTGTGTTGCTGTGGGTATTTATTATTATTATTAATTTTTTTTTTTTTGGTTTTTCAAGGTAGTGTTTCACTCTAGCCCAGACTGACCTGGAATTCACTATGGAGTCTCAGGGTGGCCTCCAACTCACAGCGATCCTCTTACCTCTACTTCCCAAGTGCTAGGATTAAAGGTGCACACCACCATTCCTGATTGCTGTGGACATTTTAAATTGCTGCAAGTGCTTTAGAACTTAGGGAATTAGTGAAGTGAAGTGAGGTGTTGGAGTGCACAGAAAGAAGTGGTGCTGTCATCCCTGTGTACGTGTAAGGCATAGCTAATGTGCAGAGAATTGGATGGGTATTTTTACTTTTTTTTGGATGGGTATTTTTAAGAAAGTAGAGAACAGGGCTGGAGAGATGACTAAGCGGTTAAGCGCTTGCCTGTGAAGCCTAAGGACCCCGGTTCGAGGCTCGGTTCCCGAGGTCCCACTTAGCCAGATGCACAAGGGGGCGCACGCGTCTGGAGTTCGTTTGCAGAGGCTGGAAGCCCTGGCGCGCCCATTCTCCCTCTCTGCCTCTATCTGTCTTTCTCTCTGTGTCTGTCGCTCTCAAATAAATAAATAAATAAATAAATAATAAAAAAAAGAAAGTAGAGAACAAGCTTATTTAGAGCTTCCAAGAGATTTGTCTAAGGTACCTGTTGCAGTCCGGTTCGCATTGCTGGTAGAAATCACCCAACCAAGAGAAGCTTCTGGGAAAAAGAGATTTATTTTGGCTTATAGGCTCGAGGGGAAGCTCTAGATGGCAGGGGAAAACAATGGCATGAGCAGAGAGTGGACATCATGCCCTAGCCAACATAAGATGGACCACAGCAACAGGAAGGTGTGCCAAACACTGGCATGGGGAGACTGGCTATAACACCCATAAGCCCACCCCCAACAATACACTCCCTCCAGGAGGTGTTAATTCCCAAATATCCATCAGCTGGGTACCTAGCATTCAGAACGCCTAAGTTTATGGGGGACAACTGAATCAAATCACCACAGTACCACATTAAGGAACCAGAAAATTTGACAAGTTTGTACATAAGAAACAATCATTAATATGGAATTTTAAAGTGCTTACATAGGAATACTTATAAAGTTGAAAATAAGCAGTCCCTATTTGATCCAGAGAGTTGTAGACAATTTAAAGATTTGCATTGCAGGTAGCATGCATTGTAGGTGAGGATGAACAATGAACAATGAAAAATGGAAAAGTCTCTTTGCCATTCTAGTCTACTCATTGAACATAGATGATGATTTTTTGTTTAAAAAGAAAATAAAACAAAAATTGTATATAATACTTGAGAAAAGAAAATATGACAAAACTTTAAAAATTGTAAACCTTTACTTCCATATAATAGCAAATTCAGAAAAAGAATCCAAAATACCATGTATGGCACACACACCTTTTCAATGATTAAAATGTACAAAAAGTAATTAAAATCTTCATGTCATATGGCACTCATATTTTGATGTTAAACTCAGTATGAATGAAGCATAGTATCATAAAGATCTTGTCCTTGTGTGGCCCATTAAACTTGGAATCTGATTATGACCATGCTAGAAAGGTCTTAGACTATTCCTTTAATGCTGTAGTGGGAACTCATTGATGAAGACTTCTTTCTCCTTGGTAGCGTACTTTGATTTTCTTCCAGGATTCTATCTCCTAAGCACCTGCATTCTGTGAGAAACAATCAACCAAAAGCATCCCCCAAATACCTGAGATGGGCACAAGTCTGAACCGCCCAATCTGACTCCTCCCAGGACTTCGAGTTATTGACAGAGTAGTTGCAGAATAAAAAATGTAATCCAAGATCAGACACCTTGGCTGTTACTTGCTTATAGCAATGTCAGTCATTTCCTGGAGCTGCCTGAACTCCAGACATCTATTTGATGTTTGTTTTAATAGCCCCTGAGATTTTATAAATGCCAGATTATTCTTTCTAGAACTTCCCCTCTTATCTAAATTATACAAGTTTTTTTTTTTAAACTGGTGGTTATATCCAAGTATCCATAATAAAAGAAAACCAAAATTTCCATTTCCCCTTTTGCTAATTTTATGTATTGTTCTAATTATATAAGTGATGTGTTTCAGTAGAATTTTAAGACATGAAATGGATGAAGAAGAATATAAAACACTGCAATTTCACCAGAGATATCCACTTTAACAGTTCCTCTTTTATGTAGAAGTTCACGTACATAAGCATATTTAAAAACTGCAAATGTAGTTATAATTTTCTAGTTCTTATTCTCGATAGTTTAAATTATGAAAAATTTTCAAAGAGCTATTCCTATATTGTGTTTTCTGTACATATCAAATTTACTAAAAACTTGATCCAAAATACTGTGAATAATACCAAAACTCATTCACAGTATTTTTATGTGTGAATATAATATGCCTTTGATATGGGCCATATATAATATATTTATATCTTAGATATAAATGAGGAACATGCTATTCTACACTAGAGGAAAAGGGATTCTTGCTTGATATTTTATTTTTTAATTTTAATTTTTATTTATTTATTGGAAAGAGAGAGGGAGGGAAGGAAGGAGAGAATTGCCATGCCAGGTCCTCTAGGCGCTGCAAATGAGCTCCAGATACATGTGCTACCATGTACATCTGGCTTTATGTGGGTACTGGGGAATAAAACCTGGATCCATAGGTTTCATAGGCAAGCACCTTAATGACTAAGCAATCTCTCCACCCTAGATTTTTGTTTTAAAGTAGTTTAGAACATGGTTACATTGTGTTTCAGTGTTTTGTGGTAGCTATAGTTTATAAATTTTGACCTTGTATATTTAGTTGAAAAGATTTATAAGCAAAGAAGGGCAATTCTGATAAGTCTTTACTGCTATTATAAGAGAAAACGGATAAATTGAAGAAGAAATTTTTAAGCAAAAGTAACTGAAATTAAGACTTGGAGAATTATAGATAAAATTTAGTTATATTTAATTTATATAGAAAATGAGGAAGTATGTACTGGAGAGAACATCAAAGATGTAGGTAAATAATTATTTGATAAAAAGATTAGAAGGTAACTCTTGAATCTAACCAGTTATGAATGTAGAAACAAGGAGTAGGGACAGAAGTATGCCAGCAGAAACACTACAGCTTGGACAAGGGTGGCAGAATAGAGGCAAAATTAAGAAAGCCTGTTTGGACCTTTTGTACTCTGTGGGATAGGGGAGTAGACATATCCGAATATAGATATGTATAACTCTTGTTCAATGATTACCCTGATGACCACTTGGAGGTCAACAGGGCTGTTGACAACGTTGCCTTCTCAGGTTCAGAGATGGCTGACACCCAGGGCATCATACATAATTTTTCTACCACAGTGGACCTAGAAGGTATAAACACTTCCCTAGTGACACTGGTGAACAGATCATTAAGCTTAAGAGATTTTTTTCTCAAGCCTTAAAGTCTGGTGAAATTTTACAGCTAAATTGTGTATTTGCTCTGTGTGGTTTTACAGGTGGACATGAATTTTGTCTCAGGATAAATTATACCTCTAATCTCATTCATATCTTAATTTTCTACCTCCTCTAAAGAGATAGTTGTAGACACTGAAAAGACCCAACACTCATCAAAGCAAAAAATTAGAGGAAGCAGAAAGCTCAACACTAAAGAAGACATATAATATACCCACCAAGGCTCAAGGACATTGTGGAAGAGGTATGGAAAGATTGTAAAAACCACATGGTGGCAAGAAATATCCTGAGACACTGTCCCCTGGCCCCACAGAGACTGACTTGGCATTCATGACCCCACAGTGAACATAATAACCCCACTCAGGAGGGCTCTCAGTGTAATGTGGACAGGATAAAAAAAGGACATAAGAGTATAACTCAATAGGAATATGGCCAATATGTGATTTGTTTACACAGGAAAATTCATAATTAATTAAAAGGTAATGCCAAAAATAGAAGAGAATCTAATTAGAAAGAAGGAATTCAGTGAGAGGTGGTTAGGGAGATGATAAAGGGAAATGTGGGAGGGGACTATGATCACATTATGTTGTCTATATGTATGGAGGTTGTCAATCAAAAGTCAAAAAAATAACTAAAGCATCCTGAACTATATATATATGTGTGTGTGTGTGTGTGTGTGTGTATTTAGTTGGGAGTTGGGACTTATACCACACTTGGAACTGGAGTTAGCTGAGAGTTTTGGATTGCTGGAATGTAGTGAGTGTACTTTTATTAGAGAGAACATGAGTTTTGGGGGTCAAGGTGGTGGAATATCATGGGATAATTGTGAGTCCCCAGTTCATATTTTGAAGCTTCTCCATCACTATAGCTGAGAATGTGGAGCTATTTGGAGAAAGTCTTTAGAGAGGATTAAATGAAAATAGGGACAGCTGATAAGGAATGCACTAACCAATCTGAATAAAAATCTTTAAAAATAAAATTGGACATAGAAAGAGGTTCTGAGATGTGTATTCATGGTAGGATGATATGTAAATCGAGGGAGAAAGAGAGGTAGCTAACGTCAAGCAGAGATACCTCAGGGGAGTCCAAGTCTATGGATATCTTGGTTTAAATCTTCTAATCTCCAAAACAGAGAAAATTAATGTCTTTGTGTAAGCTGCCCAGTGTGTGCTATTTTGTTGTCAGCCATAGCAAACACAATATTTGTGTACAAAATGGATCGTTCTTAATAGAGTCTTTTCACCTAGAAATGACAAACCATTTCAAAGTAAGGTCTAGACAACCCACTCCCCTTGCAACCTGCTTCAGCTTCCTTATCTCTTGTACTCTAGACTGGTCCTCCTATACTCAAGCCATGGGACAATTCTGATGCTTCTTTCTGTGTCAAACCAAGAATTTGTCACATGTTGCTCAACTGTCTTGACTCTGTCTTTTATATCTGAAATCCTTTATCACCACAGCAGTTAGCCAGTATATTTGGTAATCAATACTTCTCAACTAGAATAATGTCTTAGCTTTAAAAATGTTTTCTGAGACAATTTTTCCCATGCTCTTTTAATTTAAAAGGGAATCTCCTAAAGCACAGTCGAGACTATATTGCCATTGTACACAGAACTTTGTGTGCTGTGTGGTTAACTATGCTTTTCAATTAAAGCAACAATAAGCAAGGACTCCCAAAAGAAGACAGATTTCTGTCAGAGCGCTTGATGACCCACCAAAGGTTATTGGTAAGATCCTTCTGCTGAAGTCACCACATACGTTGACACTTAACGTGGAGTGACGTGGCTGGAAGCTGGAAGAGAGTCAGTCCCCAGGCAGTTAGCACATCTAGTGCAAGAAGGTGCAACATGAGCGACTGGGGGAAAATGACCAATATCTGTCTAAGTAACTCATGGCCTAACCTACTTAGCAGCAAACAACCTGATGTGATGTTCACACAAGTGTAACAGTGGCACACAGCCATGGTGGGAAATCAACTGCTCTTGATTTGGCTAACTGATCAGCTCAGTGAAACGGAACCCATAGCTGGAGCTGGGAAGCAAGTCAGAACCATATCCAAAAATGAGCCCGCTCTCCATTATCAAGCTGCCACCAATCTTGGGCTATGAGTGGGCCTACACCTATTAAACTCTCTCTAAAAATAATGATTATCACATTTATCTGAGAAGAGAATCTACTTCTCCTTTTCAGATAGAAGCAGATCCTAAGGAGAGAACCACCTCATCCTACCCCAAGAAGGCCCCAGCTGAGACTAAGAATAAGTGGAGGAGCATGCAAGAGTGCTGTTTTCTTGGCGATCCAGGAACCAGCACAATGGTGAAGGAGATAGACACAGAGAACAATCACCCTCTACCAAACCAGATATCCAGAGTCACAGAGACTCCCATGATCTCAACACTGAAGCAGACCTAAAATGAACCCAATGTGGCTCAAGGAAATTTCCGGAAGAGGGGGCAGAAAGAATGTCAGAGCTGCAGGGCTGGGTCATGATACACAGAGACATTTCCTCTTACCCAAAACTGAAGGCTAATCCCACAATGCACGACCCACATACCCCAACAAGGAGGTCCCTGTGGAGTGGGGAGGGCAGGGAGGAGGCTAACAATGGTACCAACTTGACTGTATTCACTGAGTAAAAGAAAAGACTTGAAAGAAAAACTAGAATTATTAAAAAATTAAAATTACGCATTATCCTTCCCACCATGTAGAATTTGTTAAAAGGTAGTTATATTTTGTGAGACTTCCTGAAACTTTTATTTTCAGTTTACATAATTGTGATCATGATAAGTATATACAGTGATTCCACATTTAAAATAAAATTGCTTATTAAAACAATAAAAATGCTATGATGAAAATTTGAAAAACATAAAACTACAAGAAGAAAATAAAGCTGAGAATTCTGCAAAGACAAAGGGCTAATCCTAATGTGACTTTAATGTGTCCTCTGTTATTATTCTTTACTCTGGCTTTTTCATATTTGAGGTCATGCAGCATGCAATTGAACATGAACCAGGGATAAAGGCAGTCATAGCATTTAGATAATGACATAAGGAGGGATTTGCTAGCAAGTATTATCAAACATAAGATTTTTTAAAACTGTAGCTAAAAGCAAACCACACACATAAAAGTATTTAGCAGATTTAATATATGATTTTTTAATATGCTAAATATCATTACTGAACTTTTATTTCTATAAAAATGGACTTTGGTCTTTATTTTAAAGGAAATCGAAAGTACCCTTTGGTGTATAATGTCCTGCCCTGTGTTCTAAGACTGTAAGTAATAAATCTGTGTGGAGAATGTCTGAACCACAGTAGAATAATTATTTAAATGTCTGCAACCACAGTAGAATTTTTTTTATGTCTACTGCAGTCTGAAAGATTTTACCTTGGTGACAATGAGCTGAGTAATTAGAACCAAATTCTCTTGCAGAAGATAATTAAAGTAGCTGAAGGAAATTTTAAAAGGAAAGTGAAATAAAGAACCATAAAAACAAACAGAAAAATAGCCTAATGATACATTTGAACATCTGGAGTTAAGGAAATCTAACCACCTACAACCTAGGGGATGACTAGAAGCTAAAGAGGAACACTGGAACTTAACTCTATTTCTGCATATCACCAGTGGCAAGTGACAGCAAGGAGAGTGAAATTGGCTTTAAGAGCATGACAGTTTCAGAGGGCTGAGAACAGATGAAACTCAGGGCTTGCCAAGGCACCTGCATCCACACACTCTGAGAGCTAAGCTTACCATGAGCATGAAATAGAAATGAACCAGCTCTCTCAGGTAATTTTGGGTCCTTTATTACCACAAATACAGGCATCAGATATAAGCTGATTTTGTGTTGTGATCTTTCCAAAGCTAGGAAAAGGTCACAAAGCCCCTCTCTAGTCAATTGTATCCTGAACATCAAATGAATCCGTCAAATAATTTTGTAAATATTTTTCCTAAAATATAATCAAATGTGCATGGAGAATCAGGGTATCTTCTATGAGCAAGACCTGAAAAATTAGGCAATCAAAAGAAACTCATACTTCTGCTACTGAAAACAGCTGCCCTACCTTATAAAACTGCTTCCTACTTAGCATGAAACAAGAGTTTGAAGCATGATGAAATAGGATATTTTTAGGTAATAGCCTCAGGTTGGGTGAGAACAGCCAAAGACACTATGTTTTCCTACATCCCTGTGGACACTTACTGGGGGCTCTTGGTCCCCACAATGAATACCAAAAATCTCCACTGTAGATCCTCAACAGAATCGGGGGAGGGCAGAGGGAGCCTATGTGTGAAAACGTTTTATAAAAAACTCAATAAATAAAAAAAGTGCAGTATTCAAACAATGGTGTAAGGAAAACTGGTTGTCTACATGCAGAAAAATAAAGTCATATCCTTATCTCACATGAAATCAAAAACATCAACTCAAAATGGAATAGTTTGCTCTTCAAAACTACTGAAAGAGTAGGAGGATCACCAAGAACTCAAGCCCACCCAGAGATTGCATAGTGAATTCCAAGTCAGCCTGAGCTAGAATGAAACGCTACCTTGAAAAAACAACAACAAAAACCCCCAAAATAATCATGACATTGGCTTCAGCTGTGATTTTTTAATAAATATTTTATTTTTATTTATTTGACAGAGAAAGAGGGAGAGAGAGAGAGAGAATGGGCACTCCAGAGCCTCCAGCCACTGCAGATGAACTCCAGATGTATGTGCTCCCTTGTGCATCTGGCAAATGTGGGTCCTGGGGAATCGAACCTGGGTCCTTTGGCTTTGTAGGCAAATGCCTTAACTGCTAAGCCATCCCTCCAGCCCTTCAGCTTTGATTTTATTGGATCAGAAAATGGAAGCTCAGGCAGACAAGATTGAAAAAAAGGAAATGGGATTACATCATGCTAAAACATTTTGCACAATTAAAAGAAATAATCAGCAAAGAAGAAACCTATGAAATGAGAGAAATGTATGCAAAATATAATCTAATAAGGATTTAATAACCAAAATATATAAGGAATTGAGCTCAGTGTCAGTAAAATTAAAAACTTGATTTTGAAAGCGGGGTATGTTATCACACACATGTAATCCAAATTCTTGATAGGCAAAGGCAGAAGGATCAGTAGTTCAAGTCCATCCTCAGCAACATAGTGAGTTTGAGGATGGCCTGGGCTATATGAGACTATCTCAGAGAATCAGAAGCTAAATAACAAAAACAAACAAAAATGCCACTTTAAAAATAGGCAAAGGAACTACATAGACAGTTCTTCCCCAAAGAAAATTCAATAATAGACGATCTAGCAATCCCATTTCTGGGTACATAGTGAAACGAAGTGAAATCTGCATCTAGGAGATATGTCTTCACTCTCAGGTTACTGCAGTACTGTTCACAATAGTCAGGGTATAGATTCAGCCTAAGTGTCTATTAATAATTAGAATCAAGGAAGTAGAAAGCAGTATGATGATTCTAGGGAGAAGTGGGCAGAGAGTTAACAAGTAAAGAATTTCAGCTGTGAAAGATGAATCATTTGGGAGATGCAACTGCACATATGTATAGTGACTAGAGTAGCCTTACTGTAACTTTGAAATTCGAAAAGTGAGTAGATCTTAAATATTCTCACCACACACAAAGATAATGATGTAGTAATCATTTCATAACGTATACTCACATCAAAATATCACCTTGTATACCTTAAGGATGTACACTTTTTATTTGTAAATCCCACCTTCCTAAAGCTAGAAAAGAGCATAAGGAAAATTCACTGAGCCAATGAACACCTTTGCCAAATAGCATTTCAGAGAGATTTTACATCACCATGCACCAGGGTCTCAGGTTTTGCAGGTAAGTGCCTTAACTGCTGAGCCATCTCTCCAGCCCCTGATGTCTTCTTGTTGAATACTAATAATTTCTGGGTAATGTTTCTACCGTCTACCTCTTGTCTAATGCAGTAGACATTGTTGACACTTTTCAGGTTCCCTTTATGAGGTTTAGTACCCATTTACCATCTGCCACTGGCAGATGACAGCTACTTCCTTCTCAGAAGTATGTGTGGCTCAACCCCTAAAAAAGATCTTATTTGAGCATATGGAAGCCCAGCCCTTGTACCTAAAGGTGAAAAACTCAACTACATTCCATAGTTCTCTGAACTTAGCTTTGTTTTGAAAAAAAAAATCGTTTCTATATTTATTTGCAAGCAGAGAGAGAAGGGGAGAAGAGAGACAGGCACACACACAAAGAATGGGTGAGCCAAGGCCTCGAGCCCCTACAAACAAACTCCAGAAGTACATCTGGGTTTACCTGGGTACTGCAGAATTGAACTCAGGTTGTTAGGCTTTGCAGGCAAGCGCCATAACTGCTGAGCCATCTCTCCAGCTCTGAGCTTGGCTTTGGTGAACATTTTGCCCCTTTCCTAAACTTCATCCTGCTGACTGTACTCACCTATTCATTTTATCTGTACTTGTTTAATAGGAAACCTTCTGTAAGAATGCCTATCTCACATTATGTTTCCAGAGAAACTAACCTAAGAATTGTACTTCAGGGCTTTCGCTTTTGTAGCTGAGATGACTCATATGATACTTTTACCTCACAACAGAACACTGTATCATTGTTTAGAAAATATTCAGTATTTCACATAGTGGAAATACGTCTTTGCTATACCCATGTTGGGTGTTGGCTATTTTTAGTTTTTACTGAAATTTTTCATACATGTACATAAGATATTTTGATAATAGCTGCCTCCCATTATATTCTTTTGTCCCATTCCTCCATACCCTTTATGTATAACACCTTTGCTAACTAGACCTTCCTCTAGTTTGTTGTCTTTGTTATCCTCTTTTTTCATCCATGATGACATGTTGACACATCCAATACTGTGCAGGTAACAATAATAGCTGGGATGTCATGAATATAGTCCTGCCTGGAACAGAGACAGGATAATTGCAGGGGCTTTCTGGTCAGACTCTGACTGAGAACAATATCTCCAAGTTTAATGAGAGACACTGTCTCAAGGAAATAAGAGTAGGAGACCTGATGTTCTCCTCTGGCCTCCACACATGTGCATGCTGGGCATACACATTTATACTCACAGACATACATGCATACATTATATACACACCATGCATCATAACCCCACCACACACAAACACAGACTTGTATTTCAAAACATGGGGTTGACAGGCAGAACAAAGAGCTGTCTTCACACAGGCTGGCCAGAGGTTTCAAGAGAGTGGCACGCTTTCCAATTGAGATGCATCTGCTTTACCATATACTGGAAATTATTGATCCCATATTCCAGTGGATCAGTAATTCTCAGTCTTTGCTTTTGGTAAACATAAGATTTCCATTCTTTTTCTTTACTTTTTAAGTGGTCATTTTCTGTATTGTGGATTAGTTATTTTTATATGTCTCTTAAGGGAGAAAGGATTTATGTTAGCTCATGGTATCAGAGAGCTACTATGATGGCAAAAGTATGGCATGGTGGAGGGCATTATGTCAGAACCTGCTCACATAGCACAGACTAGGAAGTACAGAGCAGCTCAAACCATGGGCAAGCATAACCTTTAAAGATCTGCCCCTAGAGACCTACTTCCCCAGAAATCAGCCCCATCTCCTTAAGGCTATGTAGCCTTTAAAATAGCACCACAAGGTTGGAAACGAGCATTCCAAACACGAGCTTGTGGGTACATTTCACATTAAAATCATATTGGGACTCTTAAAACAATTCCTTCTTTTGAAGCAGGAAGGTGTTATTTTCCTGTCATAACTATAACAAATTAGCATACTTCAGGGGCTTCTAACAAAATGTTCTAGAGATCTTGAGTTTGAACCAACTTCACTGTGCTTAAGGGAAGACATGAAGATGTCAGGAGAGCTCCATTCCCCCTAAGGGTTGCAGGTTACAATATGATTTCTTTAGGAGGCCACTTGAGTTCCTGGGGTTTGGCCTACTTCTTAAAATTTGGCAATGATCAATAAAATCTTTCTCATGTTGCTTCATTCTGCTTCACCTTTATAAAAGAAGTCTGGGGCTGGAGATATGGCTTAGCAGTTAATGTACTTGCCTGTGAAACCTAAGGACCCAAATTCAACTCTCCAGAATTCAGATTAACCAGATATACAAAGGTGAAGCAAGTGCAAGGTTGCACATGCCCATTAAGTGGTGTAAGCATCTGGGGTTTGATAGCAGTAGCTGAGGCCCTGGTGTGCAAATTCATTTTCTTTCTCTCCCTCTCTCTCTAAAAAAAAAAAAAAGAGAGAGAGAGAATAAATAAACTATAAGCCAGGCATGGTGGTGCATGCCTGCTAAAAAAAAGAACAGCCTGGTAGGAGGGGTTTTAATTCATTGGCTACATGCCCTCCCAGGGGAGAGTGATACTCTGCTCCTTTCTTCGGCTTTGTCCCCCGGCCATGGAGTAAGCAGCTTTGCTCCACTCTGCTCTCCCACTATGTTAAGATGCCTCACCTAAGACCCACTGGCACCAGGGCCAACTAATCATGGATGGATACTTCTAAACCTTTGAACCAAGATAAAATGCTTCTCTTTGAAAGTGGATTTTTTTTCTAGTATCATATTAAATTGATAGAAGCTGATGAACACAGCGGGGCTAAGGGAAAACACACTTCCATGCAAACGTGCACGCACTGGAAGTGTACCATCTTGGACTATTACTTGAAATTATTGTAGAAATAGCTTTAGATTGCAACAGCATGACTCAAGTAATATTGATTGAGAAGAATGGAGAAAGGGCTTCAGTGGCCCCATCTCTCCTAGGAGCTACTGGAAGTGAATGCTTGATGGAGGAGTCATGTCTTTAGTGATGTAGCAGTTGGTATGCTTCAGCAGTTAACACCAATAGGAAACCTTAATTAAACTCAATGAAACACACACACACACACAAAGTAGGAGGAGAATTATCTAGGAGTGAGAGTGGGAGAGGGAGAAGAGAGTAGGGATTGAATATAATCAAAACACAGTGTACACATGTATGAACTTGTGAGAAATAAAATTCAAAAACTGAATGAAGAATGCATGTATGCCACTTTATATTATTATATTATAAATTTTGGTAGTTAGTAGGCAACTGTTTGTACATAATGATTTGAACATTGTAAGAGTGTGTATGAAACAATGAATGATTTAATTTTTTTTGCCATTACAACAATAGAGACATTTTACAACCTAGAATTTTAAATAAGCAACATTTCAAATTAGATGCTTTTGGAGAGAAATAAATTCATTTCAATGTGGGCTTCTAGACTACTCTGTGCAGGTGTCATGGTCTCCATGCACAATGCTCCTCACAGGTTTATGTGTTGAAGGCTTGGTGTTCAGCTAAAGACATTATCTTGAGAGGTGATAGAAACTTTAGAAAATAGGGTCTAGTTGTAGTAAGAAGGTCATTGGGGGACTCTATCTTGTCCTGTCTCCATCTTGTTTCTTGGCCTCCAAGATAGAAACAGCCTCTGCCACAGTCTTGTGTAGCCATGATATTCTGCTCATGGTATTTACCTCAGCCAAAGTAATATAGTTCATCCAACCCTGGACGGAAACCACTGAATTGTGCCTCCTATGTAAATAGCTTCAGGTTTTAAATTGTTTTACCCAAGCATTTGCCCTAGTGATCTAAAGCTCGGGTTATACACCAGGCAGACTGGAGAGACACTATCTTATCTAACACATTCATAACTGCTTGGGAGGAAAGAAGGTTGCCAGCAGTATTTGTGAGATAATAATTTCTGTAAAACACATATAATTTTATCTTTATCTCTAAGAATATATCTTTCACTACAAAGTATCAGTTGTGAACATTCTTGGTTTTATCATTACTTTTGAAATTATTGTCATTATTATTCAAAAATATACAAAAAGATAACATAAGAAACATCTTATGTATATTTTCTATATTAAGAGAATTGGTGCTGCAATATTATACCTATATAGTCATATATATGCTACCTCTGTGTGAACATATCACATATTGAAGGTTTGGTCTTCAGCTGGGGGCACTAGATTGGGCAGTACTGAAAACTAGAAACAGGGCTTAGCTGGAGTAAATATGACATTGATGAGCGTTTATCATTTATAGACTAGGAACAGATAACAGCCAGGTAGTCTTTCACCTGCTCTATTTTCACTGTTTATATATTGACCAAGTCTGAGGCACAGCTGAACATAAGTGTTCTCTGCTAGAACCAAAGAAGGTGGAGAAACCTGACACAATTTTGTTTGCTGTGAAGATGACAGTCACAAAACAGAAGTCAGGATGGATGATGTCACAAGATCACCCTCCTAGTTCTGACTTGAGGGTATTTTCTTTCTCTCTTGCTCTGCACCTTTTCTTGCCTCATTTGTCTTTGGTTAGAATATTTGCTTTACTTTTGCCAAAGTACCACCACTTTTCATGTAACTCAGTGTCAGGTATGTGGTTACACAAATTTCTAACTGATGTAGTGGCAACTACCCGTAATGCATCTTTTCATAGTTAAATCAATACTGGAGAATAAGTGAGTTTTTTTGTGTCTTGGCACCCAATGCTATCTCCTTGACTGGCCAAATTAAAAAAAAATCACAGTATAATTAAGCATATCTCATAATGCTTCTTAAGTTCCTTCATTGACAGGCATCACATGAGGTGTGCCATTTTGCATGACATAAACGAAAATAATGAGGAAACACAGGCAAGACAGAAGCAATGATAGCAGATGTACTATGTCAAAACAAGAAGATGAATGAGGTGACAAAAACAGCAATTGAGAAGTCCTTTTAAAATAAAATGTTCAAAAGCTGAAACCCAGAGCCCTCTGCGCGATAGCACATTGAGATGAGGGCACTGAGCTTGTGGTTGTAATGGGTCTCAAAGGCCTGTGGCTCACTAGCAACAGTCTAGACAGTCAGGAATAACCCACATCTAGAGAGAGAACAAACACTGTATTAAAAAGTTTTTGAAATGTCAGGCAACTGTCAAGGGGGAGAGGAGAAGGCACCGCCATGCTCTCAACAGGAAGTAAGGAATTTACTCTGATGATAAAAAGGATGATTCAGTGAGTTGGAAAAGATACTTGCATATCCACTTACATTTACAAAGTCAAGTAAGTTATATGGTTTCATAGATAGACTTGATAATTATTGGTATGTACCTTTTGATATTGTCTTTTTAATACTTTATTTGACAGCTGATATATTTGAGTTACTGGTTTAATTTTTGGCTCACTATTGAGCATTACATATGTTACATGTTTATGTTGTGACTAAGAATATTTGAAATTAGTTCATATTCTTAGTAATCATGAAAGATCAAATATATCATCAAACTATGTAAACTGAAATTTTAACTGTACAAATCCATTGCATTTTGTCACTTAACAGATATTTCTAATATACACAAATACTTAAGATGTTTGATCTGAACAATACTTTGTAGTTATTGGAGTTGGGATTCTCAGAGGAAAATGCAAAATAGATTATGGTAAGTTAATAAAGCAGTTTAACAACCACACTTACAAACTGTTTGTTAAGGTGATATTAGTGTCCTAAGAAAGGAACATGTCAACTCATATGAAATTATATCAGATAATAACAGCTGATGATCTCCTTATTATCATGAGAATAACAAAATGACCTACTCTGATGCCTTTCTTCTCTTCTCCTTCCTTCCAAAGAGCATCTGCTGAGGATATATTAAATATAAGCATTATTGATGGAACATACACACACACACACACACACACACACACACACACACACACACATATATATATATATGAAAAAACTAGTTCCTAACTGCAAAGACCTTGCTCTGGCTGGAGGAGATGTGCCATGGCTGTGAGTCCTGAGATTTATTAGTCCAGCTCTACTGGGTGTTTAGGACTCACTTTTGACTCCCTCCCTGCTGCTGTAGAGATGTGTGTGATTCTTGTCTGCTTGTGCCATGCTTCCCCTGCCATGATGACACTCCCCTTGAAACTGTAAGAAAAGAAAATATTTTCCTTCCATAAGTTGCTTTTGGTCATGTGTTTTGACCCACCAGTGAAAAGCTGCAGGGATGAGATACACATTTTATTAAAATGTTCTTTAGGTTCTTCCCACCTTGGGTTTGAAGAAAAGAGATGAAATATCAAGGTTGTGTATTAGGGATGTTCATGCACATGTATATACACATGCAGTTAATTATTTAGGATTTATCTTTCCATCAGTTGTTCTACATTTTTTCAAACATATACCACAAATTTGGGTAAGATATTATATTAGTTACTTTACTTACTGGTGTGACAGGCACTTGATCCAAACAAGTGTCATGGTAATGGAAGAGTGAGACAGCTGGTCACATTGCTTCCACAGTGAGGAGTCAGGCAGCAATGAATGTGTTTGGCTCACTTTCTCCTTTGATCTTCGACAGCAGCCCATGTATTGGTGTCCCCCATAGTTAGGGTGGACTTTCCTACAACAAAAAACCCAACCTAGAAATTCCTCAGAGATATGTGCAGAGGTTTATCAAGTAGGTAATTCTGGATCCTGTCAAGTTGACAATTAATTGACAATCACAGCAAATACTGCCATATAGGTATAGTCATAAGACATGATCTAATTGTCAGGATTTCCATCAAATATGTTTAGTCATGTTAATAATCAGTTAGCTCTATAATTCAGATGATAAAATTATTTTTAAATCATTTGGTTGCCCAAACTTTTGTATTTAACATTAAAATAAAATGGAAGTTTTAAGCAATAGGCTGTAGACAAAATAGATTGACTATCTTTCTTACCACTTTCTGCCTGTTTAATCTTCTTTTATTCTAATTATTAACTCAGATGAAATATGAGATGTAAATCTGAAATTTTGCTTAAGGTCATAAAATTATCTAGGACATTAAACTGCCCTGATCTTTAACTTAGTTTTTCTATTGGTATCAAATACTTTGAATATAGTTTGAATTTAACATATTATTTGTGAATTTAATTCTAAATAGTTCATCTTTAACATAAAAAGAAAAGTTTAAAAAGCAAAGGGGCTTATTGGCTTTTTAAGAATTATTTTTAACATTTTAATTCTCTCATATCCTTCTAAATTTAATAGGGGAATGTAAACATAATATGATTATGCAGAATACTTATTAATAGTTTTTTTTACATAGAGCATCTAAGACCATTCAAAACCCTATGATTTCTCCCTTTCTATCTTTGTGTTTCTTTTTTTTAATCCCTGTAAAACTTTATGTGGATGGCTGAGGAATTGAACCAGGGCTGGTAGCTTTTACAAGAAAACATTTTTCATGGCTGAGCTATATCGCAACCTCCCTTTTGTTTCTTTTTGTTGCCTTCTATTGTTCTAAAATATTTACTTCATGATCTTGGATGCATTCATACTTAGAAAAGTAAGATTGACTTTAGTCAGATTGTTACAAAACCTAACGTTGAAATTTTTTTGATGCAAAACATGACAATATAAAGTAACTCTTCACTAACACACTTCCTTCTAGTGTCTAATAAGTTCCTCATAAAGCCACAATTGACTACTCAGACTCTAGAGGAAATTCTTTTTTGCTTATGTATAAGCGTGTAGTATGTATGCATAGGTGGATGCATGTTTGCATTTATATGGATATACAAGTATGTTCAAGTGCACATATATGTATATGGAGGCCAGAAGTTGATGTTGAGTGTCTCCCTCAATACCTTTCCACATTTATTTTTTGGAGATAGACTCTCACTGAACCTAGAGTTTACTGCCTGAGCTAGAATAGCTGGCACACCCTAGGGATGCTCCTCTATATGCCTCCCCAGTAAAAGTATTACAGGAACGTGCTCCTGTACTCAATTGTTAAATAAGGACTGAGCAGCACGACTCAGTCCTCATGATTGTGCAGCACGCACTTTCCCAATGGAGCCATATTCCCAGTCCCAGGAAATCACTTTAAAATGACTATCTAAAATTATTTTATTAACATAAAATTTCATTTGTAACCTCTTGGTTTCAGTATAACCTTTGCATTCCGAAGGGTTCCTACACATATCTCACAAACAACTGAGAGTTCTCTGGTGACATGTTGAGCCTTGTGCTCTTATCTCATTTAAATGCAATACTGGTTATTACACTTGAGGGAATCTTAGTTGTTTTCCTGACTTGTACCAGCATTACAAAAACCTAAATGACTCCCATATTATTTTATGAATCTACTCATTTTTAATCCTATTGTCCTTTTAAAAATATATTTCTTTATTTTTTACTCTACCTTATTTTACTTAATGATCCCAAACTTCTAATTATAATTCTAAATACCTTGCATGTCCATGTTCTCTAAAATAAATGAGATAAAGTCCTAAGTTTTATCCTTCTTATATAGATATTTGAGAATCATGCAATTACAGCTGTTATCTTGATAAGTTAATACTTCCAAAATACATATAAAAATGATGAGTTTGTACCTATGAAATTCAAGATTTTGTTTTGTTTTGTTTTTCGAGGTAGGGTCTCACTCTGGCTCAGGCTGACCTGGAATTCACTATGTAGTCTCAGGGTGGCCTCAAACTCTCGGCAATCCTCCTACCTCTGCCTCCCAAGTGCTGGGATTAAAGGCGTGCGCCACCACACCCGGCTTGAAATTCAAGATTTTTATCCACAAATAATCTTAAAGAAAAAGCAGTAGTTCAATGGAAAATTGAACCATGGAATACATGTTTGAATATTTCTTTCTTTAGTCCTTCAACATTCATTACAATATCATTTTAGTACCATCTGGAGATTTAATCTGCTTGTATAATCATTAAAACATGTTTCAAGGCAAGGGAAATAAAAGCATGCTGACCTTCACTGTCTTGCTCAGTTCTTCATGTTACTTATGGACTAATAAGAAACAATCATATCAATATTGTCATTTGTCTAAGTCCATTCAGGCTCCAATAACAAATTACTGAGGAGTAGAAATGCACTGTTTATTGTTCATAGTCCTAAAGCCTGGGATGCCCAACATGATGGAATTAGCAGCTTAGTGTCTTGGTGCCTGTCCCTCATGGGTGGTAGGTACTGTAGATCATCACATAGTGAAGAGGGCAGACAGTGTTACTCAGACCTCTTGTATGTTGAATCCCATATCATCCGTCAGTCATCCAAACTCATTGACTGTTCAACACCTACAGTGATTCCTAATGTATACTATGGGCTCCTTCCTAATGACCTAATCACCTCTTGGGGGTACCACATTAAGACTGGTGAGACTGACTCATATTAAAGTGCTAAGCATTAGTGAGAGGATAGAGAACTGGGTAGGAATGCAAGATGTTGCAACTAGTTTTTGTTTTTTCCCTTAAGAATATACTTTGAGCTGGGCATGATGTGCATGCCTTTAATTCCAGCACTTGGGAGGCAGAGGTAGGAGAATTTCCATGAGTTCAAGGCCAGCCTGAGACTACATTGTGAATTCCAGGTCTGCTTCAGCTAGGGTAAGACCCAACTTCAGAAAAACAAAACAAAACAAAAAAAAAAAAAAAACAGGAATATACTTTGTATGCATACATCATGTGTTGGTACCATATTTTCCCTCCTCTCTGACCACATTCCACTGAGGGCCCTCCTCAGTGGGATTGCTAGTATTCCCCATAGGGTTAAGGGGTTGTGAGTTGTGAGAACAGCAATCAATTGTGGGGGGAGCTACTCTCTCAATACACCATCCCAACCTGGCCCCTCTTCTCCAAAATTGCCTGAGCTGTGGTGGGTGAATTTTATGTCTACTCCAGTAATAAACTCTCTGGAGCTTCTGGATTTCTGCCTTGGTAAGTGTTGAGCATCCACAGCATCTGTCTCCTTCACCCTCTTGCTGATTATCAGGCTTGCCATGGAAGCAGCACTCTTGCTCATTTCTCTAATTCCTCCGTGGTTTTACCTGGGTCTACCTGAAGTATGAGGGGTAGTTTATCTCCTCAGGTCTTTCTGCCTTCTGGAAAAGAAGAAAACAAATTCGCTAATGGAGGATTATGTCAGCATAGGTTAAAGGGGATAAGAATTGCTAATTTAGGGAGATTTGATAAATGTAGCCTCTCTTTTGGCCAAAGACTAGTGGGAGCTGGTTATTGAAGACAACATGATAACTTGGTCTCCATAGGATTCTGACCCATTTCCAGCTATGGGTTCCTTTCCACTGAGTAGATCTCTTCGCCAAACAGGAAGCCACTGTCTACCACCAAGGCTGTGGATGAAGCTAGTTTGTAAGGCAGTTTAGTCATTCCTACCAAAACCCCATTTTCTTTCTTATACTGTAGATATTGCAATCTTTGGTATTCATTCAACTTAATTGAGAAACTGTTCCTACAATATCTGCATCATAATTTTTAGAGCAGCTTTTGTTTTCCCAATGGCTTAAAATTTAAAATAAAGAAGATACTTTTGAGGAGATAAGTGAATAAACTGTGGTACATCAGATAATTCAGTACTGAAAAGCAATGAGCCATCAAGCCATGAAGATACAGAGAAAACACAAAAGCATTTTTCCTAAATGAAAGAAGCCAATCTGACAAAGCTACATTTTATATCTTTCCAATTATATTTCCATTGTGAAAAGAGAATATTTAGGGAGAAAGTAAAGATTAATGGCTACCAGAGTTAGGTGGTGAGGAAATGATCAACAAATGAGTACTTATGGGGGGCTCTGAGGACAACTATAATAATACTATAATGCTGAGCATGTTCGTCCAAACGCAGACTGCACAGTGCTGAGTGATTCACAATTATACTGTGGAACCGGGTTACAAAAGTATATCCACATGAACTTGCCAATTGTAACACACTTGCTACAATTCCAATGCATTCATCATATGAAAAGCTGTGCTGTGAGTTTACCAGGGAGTACTTTGTACTCCATTTTGCTCTAAAGCTAACACTGTTCCAAAGCAGAGTTAATACATTTTTATGACAGCTGAAATACTAGAGCTGGTCATTTTAGTTGTGAAAATATGTTTCCAGACATTTTGGTCCTAGCTGAAAAGGAATACCCTATGCCACCAGTGTACATTGGGACATGCTTTTCTTGGAAAATGATGCTAGACACTATGTTAGATCCATAAACATGTCCAAAGATGAGTCATTTAAAGCAGTAAAATGCAAAATTCATTGAACAACCAAATGGTGAAAAATGAACAGTTCCCCAATTTTCACCAAAAATTGCATCAATTTGGGTCAGGAAAGGCCTTTGTCAATTCCCTTCAGAGTCTATAGCTCTAACAAGAATTAAAGCAGTAAAGTTGGATTTCTATCATGCCCATTGCTCTGTATTTGACCTATTTGCTGTGCATGTGTGGACACTGGCTGGTTTCCACAGAATCTCATGCCTAGAAAACCCTGGGTAAAAATTAAAAAAACAAATCACCTAGTACATTTTTAAGGAAGAAATTGTCAAACCAGCCCCACATGGACGGTGATGGGAAAACAGTGTGTTCTGTGCTGGGACATTTTCTAGCTCAAATGCAGAACAAGTACAAATACGATCTGCTCTGTCCTAATTCTCCAGTGCCTTAAGAAGCTGCTTAATCTGCTTACTGGGAAAGCCACTTTAAAACATAATAAAAACCAAATGTGTTATATGTTAAAATTAAGCCTGACATTTAACAATATGTCCTGGTGTGGCATCAGGTTTTTAATCTAATAAAATTTCAAAAGTCATAATTAAGGAAAAAGAAAGATTTCCCAAAATGGTATGGCTTAAAGAAAAGAAATACAATATAGACTGCATCACACAGGAATTTCTGAACAATTTATTGCTTATCTTAAAAGTTGGAGCCAGAACTCTGAGGTACATGGATAAAAAAACGAGAAATGTATTGCTTAATAGGGGGAGAAGGCTAATAGACGGTTTTCAAAGGAGACAACAGTAAAAGCAAAAAACAAAAATTGAGGAAAATTTTCTTGAAATCAAAGTTAAAGTTAGTGGTCTCAATGGTTAGCCTTAGGCGAGGCAGAAAGAGGCTTGAATCTCACTAACATCAACAAAAATGGAGAATGTGGCCTAAGAGAACCATTACTGTACTTAGAGATTGAATGGGTAGATATAAGAAGGAAGGATGTGTTAAAGAATACTTCATGTGTCAACCTAAATAATAAACATGGAAGGATAGCCAAGTTTTAAACTTGACCACATTGACTTGAGATGTTGGAATATTTGAGTAGAGGTGCATATGGTAGGTAGTGCACATGCGTATGTGTGCACATTTGTGCACATATACATTCTGCATATATGCATGTAGCTGATGTGGGCAAAAAATAGCCATGTCACTTTTCAAGCAAGAATTTGTATTTGTCCAAAGATAGCCAGATAAGCTATTTTGGTTATAAGATCAAACTTAGATTCACAGAAATCCTCTGCCTAAAGTCACTTCCTTAGTAGAGCATCTGGTACCCATGACTGAGCAAGGAAAGAATAGAAGTTTCTGTTCATTGTGACCTATTGTACAATTTTACATTGAACAACACATGCCCCAGAGCCCTCTGACATGTCAGCTCTCTTTACCCAAATCTTTTGCTCCCTTCACCTTTTGTACAGCTGTTGGTCTTGCATAAACATATCACACCTGAACTGTGTCTCATTATCCATTCCTGGTAGTCCAATCTGTGGTACCAAACAATGAAATAGCAGAACAAAAATGTCTTATCAGACCTCAGGGAAATGGTCATTGAAAAAGCACTTGTTCACAAGCATGAGGACCTGAGTTTGACCCCAGAATCCACGTAAAATGCTAGGCATTGAAGACATGCCTGTAATCCTAGTGCTGGAGAAGTAGAGACAAGGGAATTCCTGGAGCTAACTGGTCTTCTAGCGTAATTTAACTTGTGTACTCCAGACCAATGAGAGACATGGCTACAAGGAGGTGGACAGTGTTCCCAAGAGGTGGAACCAACGTTTTCCTCTGTCCTACACACACACGTATGCATGTGTGCATGCATACCCATAGAAAAGCATTAAAACCCTCTAATGTCCAGCCAATACTGGCTTCCACTAAAGTACTTCTTCTACAGTACACACAGCCCCTTCAGGCCCATTTCATTGTCTTTCAGCAAGCTAATTGAGAGTGAGGTGGAATTCCTAGTGCCATGGCCACTGCCTTCTTATGGATAGCGTTCTGCTTCTCCAAGTTCTCCTTCAATGCTTTGCCTGTGATCTTAATCTGTTGATTTCAATCAATGGCCCTCTACCTGACAAATAAATAAAACTGTCTATGACCTCTGTGCAAGGGAAATCTCTCTCTCTCTCTAGTAAGTCTCCAGTCTTCCTTCTCTCTCTTCTCCCATTCACACTGAATTCTCATTGACTGTGAGCTTTGATTCTGTCTTATAAAAATTCTTGACACAATGAAATGCCCAGGTTTTGATTTCTGCTCAGAATCAAGAGAAGGGAAAAACGTAGAGATCAAAACACAAGAGCCCAAAAATACTTCCTGATTCATATACTCTGCATTGCCAGAATTAGAAAATTAAAATACAGGAAGCCCAGTCATATTTGAATGACAGATGAACAATGAGCACATTTTTATTATAAGTATGTCCCATGAGGATGGGACAAATTAACATCAGGCAGGTTGCTGACAATTCTAAACATCCCTATCCTCTCTCTAAAAATTAGATTCCAGAAATATGACTGCCTATGTTAGATTGAAGAGTTTCAGAGACTCATGGATTTCTGTTGAAGCTTTGTAAAATAATGTAAATTCTGCAGAACAGATGTCTAGAGCCATAAAAAGCTTTTATTTTCCTTAGGGTCAGAAACAGGTTAGACATAAGAAATGATCTCAGTAAATAAGCAAGGACTGAAAATAAAAAGTCTTGTTGGGATAGAAGATAGTCAAGTAACTGAGCAGCTAATAAGACTTTTTTATAGTTTTGTTATTCTCCTGGAATAATATATTACTTTTCTACAATCTTCACTATCTCTTCACACAGTCATGCAGTAAGTGTAAAAAATCTGAAAAATTCCTATGATTAGAGAAACTCACATTCATACTCCGTTTTCTTCATTATTCCCTTGTTCATATATGTGGCTTGCACATTTTATTGGATTCTCCTATAGATGAATAATTAGAAAATACAACTTAAGATATGTCTGTTTCTAAATATTCTCAGATAATACATATTAATAAAGCCTTAAAACTTCAGGAATTACTTTATTTTTCTTCATTTACAATTATATTTGAACATAATGTTATTTTATAATAATTCCCTCCAAGTATCTTTTCTTGTCTACCCTTTCTACTGAACTTCTTTCCAACTAGAATCTCTTCTATTTTGATGAAATTATTTTTCCCACCTACATCATTCATATTAAAATATTGAAGCATTCAAAATTGTGGAGGTATGATAGAGATAATAACAGCCTCTATGAGGTAATAAAATAATGTCTGGGAGGCCAGGAGATGGTGTCCCAAAGTACTCCTCCCTATCCTTTGGCTCTTATATTCTTTCTGTCCCTGTTATGCAGTGTTCATGAGAAATCTGTCTCATTTAGCAGTGAGTATTAAACTATCACTTACTCTCAGCACTTTGATTAGTCTCCTGAGTAGTTATTGCCATCAGCAAAAGAAAACTTCTCTGGTTGAAAGCAGCACAAAAGCATGCTTTATATAGGCAAAAACATATACATTAAAGGGAACTTTGATGGGCACAGCATACACTTTTAGTCAACCAATAGTAGTGTTCCATCCCTGCTAGGGTCCATGTCCTTCCCAGCCACAGGTTTTGGGCTAGGATTACAGTACTGGGAATGATTAGCAAACACACACACACACACACACACACACACACACACACACTTGCTCACGTTCACACAGTCTGGGGGTATAGACCAGTGAAATAGAATATATTCAAGTATAAATCTGTCTCATTTTTTAAAATTTTTTATTTATTTGAGAGCAACAGACACAGAGAGAAAGACAGATAGAGGGAGAGAAAGAGAATGGGCGCGCCAGGGCTTCCAGACTCTGCAAACGAACTCCAGACGCGTGTGCCCCCTTGTGCATCTGGCTTACGTGGGACCTGGGGAACCAAGCCTCGAACTGGGGTCCTTAGGCTTCACAGGCAAGTGCTTAACCACTAAGCCATCTCTCCAGCCCAATCTGTCTCATTTTTAACAAAGTTGCAAAAAGACATGTTTTGACCAAAGATGGCATTTTCAACAACTGGTGCTGAGAAAAATGACCAAAGAATTTTTTTAGGTCCAACATCTTTAGGCATCATGGTAAATAAAATTAAAGCTTTAAGCAATTTTAAAAACCATGTAGAGGTCATTTTAGTTTCTTGTATAGTTAACTTAAATCTGTCTAGTATTTGCCTGATGCTTCTTTGGGCAGATTCAAACTTGTGTACAAATCAACATTAAATTCTCTAATATAACAGATTCTAGAAGTATGATTCTAAATTCATTGATCTGGAATGTTCTCAGTATAAGTCATATAATCATCTTTCTTATGAAATAATCAAGCACACAGAGAATGTGCTGGAGACTATGGGAGGACCAGTTCACATTTAAGATGTGGAGATAGGACCCAGAGAATGCCCACTTCGTCACTGTAGCTTCCAGTCACCAAGGAAGTCAAATCCCATCTAGCATTCAAAAAGGTAACTGCTACATGAAAGCAACCAGCCTGACAAGATGTACACACCTGTGTAATAGTATCACTCAGCCTATGTGAGTAGCCAATGGCTTTCTGATTGACTAAGAGATCCAACCACATCCCATCCAACTGGGAACCAATTCAGAATCATATGGAGATCAAGAGCATGGTCTCCAATGAAAAGTTCCCAAATGTCTTTAGCCAAAAGAGGGGCTCCACACATCAAAAGCACTCTTACTTAACAATGCTTATCCAATTTAACCTAACCTGATCTCAGTCTTCACAAAGAATCTGTTTTTCTTTTTCAGAAGGCTGCAAGAAATGAGGAGATAAACCACCCCTCACACATCAGCCAGGGCCCAGGTGAAACCATAGAGGAATTGGCCCGATTAGCAAGAGTGCTGTTTCCATGGTGAGCCTGACAACCGGTACTAGTGTGAAGGAGAAAAACACTGAAGGTACTCAAAACATATCAAACCAGAAATCCATAAGCTGCTGAGTGCTCAATACTAAAGTAGACTTAAAACACACCCATGTCTCAGGGAATTTTGTGGAAGAAGGGGCAGAAAGATTGTAGGAGCCACAAAGTGGAAAGGAATATCCAGAGACATTGCCCCCAATGGTGACTGACTGCTACTCTCACAATTTATAACCCACAACCCCATGGTGAATACCAGCAGTCCCACTGAGGATGGTCCTCAGTGGAATGGAAACAATGAGAATGGAAATGATAATACCATCACATGATGTGTCCACACTAAGTTTCTAGCCCTGGCACTCTCCATACTACTTCACTTATATGTGAGGCTCAGACTATTCAAATCACTTTAACTTGTAACATTTCCAGAAAATAAAAAAAATACTTTATATTTAACTAGCCAGCATAAATAATTTTGAACAGAAGCAAAAGTAAGTTTCCTTTGATCAGATAGATTGTGTGGTAACTTCAGTGGTGATTATTATTCCATCTCTTGATGTGATTATGGAAATTCTGGTCAGGACCATGAGTCTTGTGCACTCTCGTGTCCCTCTGCTTCCCACAGGATGGAGGGCTGCCAGCTATGCAAAGTGCTGGAAATAGATGAAAGCTAATGGTTGACCTTGAAATATGTTTGGAAGTAGGTAGTGTGACTTACTTATGCATATTTATTCAGGTTTGCAAAGTCCTTCAGATGTTCTTAACTTAGTTTTGCTCTTTTGACTTGGCCTCTGAACTTCATTGTGTAGCACATAGAAAAGTGGTGAAGCTCAGAGAAGATAGAAAGCAACAGCAATGAAAGCCTGAATATCACACAACTCTGAAAATTCAACAAGTGAGGAAAGATGAGGTGACTGATGAGCATGTAAGAGTCAAATAGACTGTAATTCTCATTAGAAAGCATCAAGGAAAATATATACATTGCAGTACAGTTAATGGGGAATGTAAGAAATATTACTACTTTTATTTTTTTTTTTTTAATTTTTATGTATTTACCTGCAAGGAGAGAGAAAGAAAAAGACAGACAGAGAGAGAGAGAGAGAGATGAGAATGGGCAATCCAGGGCTTCCAACTGTTGCAAACGAACACCAGATGAATGTGCTACTTTATACATCTGGCTTTACGTGGGTACTGGGGAATTGAACCCTGCTCAGTAGGATTTGCAGGAAAGCACCTTAACAGAAGATCCATCTCCCCAGCCCTCACACTACCACTTTTAAAACCTTGTCTTTGGGCTGTAGAGATTGGTTATCATTTAAGGCACTTGCTTGCAAAGCCTAAGGACCCATATCCAACTCTCCAGGTCCCACATAAGCCACATGCACAAAGTGATGCAAGCGCACAAGATCGCACATGAGCATAATGTGGCACACACATCTGAAACTCAATTACAGTGGCAGGAGGCCTTGGCATGCCAGTTATCTTTGTCTCTCTTTCTGTCACTCACATTAGAAAAAAATGGCCAATCTGTTGGGCTTGCCACAAAAACAAATATCTTTGAGCCACCAATTCATTGTGTGCATGGTGTGTACACATGTGAGCACATGTGTTTACCTATACATATGTATACAGAGGCCAAAGGAGGACATTGTCTGTCCTTCAGTATGAGTCTTGTGCCCTGTTTCCTCACTCACTGTATCTGGAGCTCAGTGCTTTACAGCTAGACCTGTACTCGCCAATGACCATTAGATTTCTGGACTCCTTTGCACTGGGATTAGTTAGGGGTGCATGTTCATGCCCACCTTTCTCCAGGGGTGCTGAGAATTAAACTCAGGTTTTCAGGCTGGCAAAGCAAGCACTCTTGCCTCCTAAGCCATTTCTCCAGGCAAGACTAATTTTTCACAGTAAAGATCGAGACTGAAACTATCATTCTAGAATGTCAAATTTTTCAGGAAAGCAAAAAAAATACCACACCTTCTAGATGCCTCCATCTAACAGGAAATTTTAGCACCTCATGGATGCAGTCTGGGTCTCTAAAATGCTCTTCTCTGAATATTTTGGCACTTTTCAAGTGTGTTCTCCTCCTAACTGCATGGTATAGTAAAACATGTTCTCTTTGAAGACAATTGGGTAATTTTATATGTCCCTTTAGGACACTGTCCATGATGTGCTGCATCATTTTGGTGACTCAGCTTCTCCAGTGAGCTATTAGACATAACTCTTCCTCTGCATCAAAAGTGATTGCAACATCTTTGAATGTGAAATGACTCATGTCAGCCTTTGAGACACTCCTGAGCCCATCCATTCAGGATATTGTCTTCTGAAGCAATTGATAACCTAGCAGTGTTCTTTTTCACTTTGAATTTAAGGTTCCTCTCACCTCCCTGGTGAAGCAAGACTGAAGTCAGAGAGGTGTTTAAATGAAGATATATAGAAGAGAGCAGGGGAACAGCTCAGCAGTTAATGGCGCCAGCCCTTTCAAACCTGCCGACCTGAGTTCAATGCCCCAGCACCTGCATAAAGCCCAACACAAAATTGCCACACACATCTGTAATCCTAACATGCCAACTACAATCAGTGGGAGGCAAAGCCAGGAAAACCTATCAACCAGGCTGCAGAGTTCAGTGTAGTACACTTCTCAGCTCAAAATTGCAAGAAGAAAGCATTTTTTGCTCTCTAACCAATCCATTTTTTTGACTGCATTATGTGAATTCTATCTTAATCCAAGTTTCACAAGCTAAGATATCTTCATTAATCTAAGCCTAGGTAAAGTTAAAGTAATTCCTACAAACAGTTATTCTGAAAGCCAATAAACTCACGACTTTACACTAATCTAGACTATGAAAGAAATTCATATCACTAAATTAATATTTTTCCATCTCAGATGTGTTTTTACTTTATATAGAATATCATTGAGATTTGGAAATATTGACAGTGTTAATTAACCTTAAGTGAATGTAAGAATATGGATATGGGTAAATGTTAAACTAGTCTTTAAAATTGTTCCTTCCTAAGTGGTTGCTTGGGCCTGGGTACAGCTGCAGCTGGTGGCCTGACTGATCTGTGGAGTACTGAGAGTGGGGACATAAGACCTCTCCAGAGGGCCAGATTCCTTAGCATGATCTCTTTAGTTCTGAGTCCTTAGCAGCCTATATGTGCACATCTCTGCTATATTCTCCTGAGATGCCTTGGCCATACTAACAACAACAAGGCTAGGCTTGTAATATAGTAAGTGACATTATTTAAAAACTAACTGTATCAATATTTATTGAGGAATACCTACTATGGTGGTTTGATTCAGGTGTCCCCCTTAAACTTATGTGTTCTGAATGCTAGGTCCCCATTTGGGGCAATTTGGATATTGGGTCCTCCTAGAGGTATTGTTGGTGGCAGCTTTATGAGTTTTATAGCCAACTTTCCCTTGCTAGTGCTTGCTACACTCTCCTGCTGCTGTTGTCTACCTTATGTTGGCCAGGATTCGATGTCCACCCTATGCTCATGCAATCATTTTCTCCTGCCATCACGGAGCTACCCCTAGAGTCTGTAAGTCAAAATAAATCTTTTCCCCCCACAAGCTACTCTTGGTCAGGTTTTTTCTGCCAGTAACACAAAGCTCACTGCAATACTTACCTTGTGCCAAATATTCTAGTCACTGAAATATTTAATAAATAAAATACGTCATTCATAAGAGATAATTACTGCTATAGTAAAGGAGGAGGGCTAGAATGGGCCAAGGTACCTTGATAATGAATTAATGAATTACAGCTGTAGTCCTTAAATGCCGTACTAAAATATCACTGTGTGTGCATGTGTGTAGTATGTGTCATGTATGCACATGTATGTGCAGGTACAGTGCCCTTATTGTGGTGTGCAGAGGTAAGAGAATGTAGGATTTCCTCCTCCATTGCTCATCAGCCTATTTTCTCTAGAGACACTAATTCCAGAGCTTTATGTTTTCATGAGCCTCAGCAATTCCCCAGTTTCTGTTCCCCATAGGACTGGGTTAGACATGTGTAGTCATACCCAGCTATTTTCACAGGCACTGGGGAATTAAAATTAGACAGTCTCACCCACTCCCCTAGCCTCTTGCTTGCATAGGACATGCTCTTATATTAAAGACTGAATCATTGATCTAGCTCTTAAAGTGAAAATTTTGACCAAAGATTCATAGACGAAAATGAAGATTTCAAATATGTAAGCTAGGAGTATTCTAGGAAAATGAGGCAGGTGCATTCCCAGTAAGTTCCAATTTTAACAAAAAGACTCAAATTGGAATGAAGTGAGAAAGAAGAAAGTTGGGTGTAGTGGTAATGGAAGACATGTTAGAAGTAGAGAAGGCCTTACCAAGTAGGACCAACTAGGCGTTAGCAATGAATTTAAATTATAGTTTGAGAAAAATAGGTAATAATTGATGTGGTCTAGATTATATTTTAAGATTATCATCCCAGTTTCTGTTTCCAAAGCAGACTCCACAGAAGTAATTTTGTGAGCAGCAGAGACCAATTAAAAAGTTATGACAGGGATCCGGGTGTCATTCAAAGGTATATAACTCGTCTAGTATGCATGAAGCCCTAGGAATCAGAGGGTGGAAAAAAACCTATGACCACTATAAAATACCCCGGGACAATGAGTTGACCCAAGGTTATATCAGTGCTACTAAAATGTGCTGTGTGATTAGCTATAGAATAGGAGAGAAAGATGATGTTGTTATTTTTCTGAGTATTTGGAAAAATAGATGGCCTACTCATTGAGATAGGAAAGAATGCAGCTGTCTTATTCCTTGATATTTGGTCCTCAATCTTGACCTTGTCCCAGAATCTGTTGTAGCTCACCCAGATGTTCTTCATTTCACGACCCCTTTCCACCTCTCAGCACTTGAATTAAAAGGAAAAAGAATAAGGAATAGGGTATTAAGGACTTTTTATTTGTCAAGCTGAACAACTCAAAAAATTGACTAAGTTTCTTGTTTTACTGACATGATTATTAAGATGCCACAGACAGAGTGAAAGTCAGTGTGTATGTTTCTGTGGTTGTTGAGTCATCATAACATTTTTAAGGGACAATCACCAGATTCACCCACCGAGAATTTTGCTTTGCCCCTGGCATAAGGCATTCTGGGTGTTTGGTTTTGTGTGGATGACTTTTTAACTACACCATTGTTTCCATCTTGGACACTTGTTTATTTTAGGCCTCATGACAGATGAGCTCAACTAGACCTTAACATGAAAAATTTAACATTGTGTCAGACTATAATTTTATGCTAACTTTGTTTCTTCCTTCTCTCCAATTATCATCCTAATCTCTGGAAAATAACCCAAGACAATATTTGCTTGGTAGAAAATTAGAAACTGACATCCTAGCTCCCCCTGAGTGTGACTATGTTTATGCAATTTAATTATATTGAAACTACACATTATGGTGTCTAAAGTAACTTTTATTTTCTTAGATGTGTTTCATGTTTGAGAAAAGTAAGTGAAGGCAATGACTGGTAAGAGTGGAAAATTTATAACCCCAAACTACTGAGGTTCAAGGTACATGGTGTTATTTTCATAAACTCTCAGCAGGCTTACTACCCATCAGAGAGCTTGGAGCTAAAAGAAGGTAGAGCTCAGGTTTGTGACTTTCTTGGCTGACTGTGTGAAGGTTCTGAAGCCACCATTTTTGGTCAATAAACTATGATCATGACAGTGGCTGGAGAAAACAGTTTAAATGTCAAATAAGGTAAGATGTAGGGCCAAGACTGCCTGTTTTATGGACTCCAGGGGTTTTATTTTCAGCATCTGAAAATCTGTCATCCTTTGTAAACAGAACAAAGCAGTCAATTGTCACAGGGCTGTGCTAGTATCATGCTATCAAGGGCTTACTTTGAGAAGAAAGTCATTACAAATAACTGCATACAAAAAATTCAGACATAAATAATGTGCCACAAAGGATTCAAAGACTCCAGGACTCATTTACTTCAGTGTATCTAAAAGTCCACTTCAAACTAACTAACCATAACTAAAATCAATCTATAAGATATGCCACTGACTCTTTTTCTGTTGTGGGTTTCCAAATTGCCTCCCTCTCACCACTTCTCCCCTACTCTCGGAAAGCTGATGGGTTTTCAGTCATTCAGCAGTCAGTGGAAGAATGCAAAATGAAAGCACAATTTACAAGTTTCTGAGGACCCTTTTCTTTCCACGTGGGCTCCACATATATTTGTTTGCTCTCTGTTATTATGAGACGAAAAACTTAGCTTCTACCAACCTTTATAAGGATATAAATAATGAAGAACAATAGGGAAACTGATATTGCTTGGGCCTTAGAAATATGAAGGTCATTCAAAATCATCACCCACCTCTACCCTTATTTTTTCTTTCTCAAATTCAAATTATTCATGACTTCCTCTTTGCCTTCTGTCCTATCACTGTGTGCAGTGATACAACATATTCATGTTCATGTCTCATTCAATTACGTGCAATGACCTCTTTTTTATCATTTCTGGGACTCCAGCCTTTTCACACTTTCAAGAAATAATGTACTTTGGGCTCTCAATGGATAAATGTTTGTCTCATCTAGCACAACTTTCCTGGCCCTCTGCCTTTCCCAAACAATAGCCACAACTTCATGTTATCAAGAAAAATAATTTACTTAATCAAGCAAATATACTCATAGATATCTGTTTTCTCTTTCTTTTCTAATATATTTTATTTATTTATTTGAGAGAGAGAGAAAGAGAGAGAGAGAGAATGGGTGTGTCAGGGCCTCCAGCCACTGCAAACAAACTCCAGACGTGTGTGCCCCTTGTGCATGTGGCTTCCTTGGGTCCTGGAGAGTAGAACCAAGATCCTTTGGCTTTGCAAATGCCTTAATCACTAAGCCATATCTCCAGCCTTGTTTTCTCTTTCTTCATGTGCACGAAGAAAATATTTATCTATTTCACCTTGCCTTCTAAATTTTGGCAGGTACTTAAAGAATCTTTACAGAAAAGTTCATACCATATACAAGGCACTATTGGTGGCTTTCATATAGGTGAGATCATTTAAGGTTTAAGTATTATGATTTTGGTTTGCTTCTTCTTCTTTCAGCTTTTGTCTTCATCTTTTATAAATGAAAGAACTGAAGTTTAGAGGATGTAGCTGATAGAAAGTCATATCCAGGGTTCCACTACCATGAAGGAGCCTCTCACATTTCCAGTTCTTCTCCACTTTCAGTGTGCATTAGAATCACCAGGAAGTCTGAGCAAGACAGAATGCTATGGTATACACTTATAGTTTCTGATTCAAGAGGTAAGGAATGAGGTCCAGTAAATAGCATTTCTTACAAGAATCCAGATGGTGCTAGTCCTGGGATCACACTTGGAAGACCATTGATTTGCACTGGCATCGTAATCTATAGCTGCCCCCTAATGGAATAATGGATGGATGGAATTTTGAAAGGAGCCCTGGAGCTTACGATTAGACCTATCAATAAATTGAGCTCTCATTACATTCTATCTATGTTCCTACCACATATCTACCTATCTATCAATCCAAATAATTTGTAAAATGTTTCTAGGTGCTAATGCTCCTTACTAATCTACAAACTCTTTGGAGCATTGAGTTTATGGAAAATTTTTAATTATTATGAATTTTCTCCCAACATGGACAATATAAGTACAATCACTTTGTAAGAGGTTGTCATAAGTTTCTATGGTTTGAGATTCTCTAAAATGTCTGACACTGTGAAATATTTGGAGTTGGAACCTTTATGAGATAATTAAATTGTAAGTACTCCACCCTAATGGATGGGAAAAATCCATTGTCCCAGGAATGGGTTAATCACAGTGGCAGTGGCTTTGCTATACACCTGAGATTTCTCTAGCAATACTCTTATCACATGCTTCCTTCAGTCATGGAGGCACTCATCACATTAACTCATCAATTTTAGACTTCCTGCAAGAAGTATTTTTTTGTATTATTTACCCATTTTTGGGATATTGGTTATATCAGAAATGGATTAGTTGTGTCAGAGAAGGGACAGATTAAAATAACTGGGTAATGTAGTGGTTCTAATTCATGATGGAGAACTATTCAAATAGTTAATAAAAAGGTATGGTCAAATAAATTTTTGGTCACAAAAAGATATTAAAGATCAGATGATGACTGAGTATTGTAGCTTTTTGAAAGTGTAGGTGCATGTTCATAGTATTATACAGTAAGACAGTAGACTTCCTCTTTGGGTGGTAACTAAACAGAGGATTATGTCCTCCTCTTCTTCCTACCCCATCATTTTCTTGTTCTTCTTCCTTTTTTCTGTACTTATATTTTACTCATTATACTTTATATCCTTTCTAAAATCAATGTTGAAATGCAATCTTTGCCTTGGTCCATTTTGTGCTATAATAACTAACTGAATAAAACTTGGTAATTTGTTAAGAATATAAATGTATTTCTCATAGTTCTGGATACTGGGAAGTCCAAGATTAAGGTCCTGTCTTCTGCTATGGGTACTCACATGGAAGATATGTAGAAAAGACAATAAAGTCAGTCTTCTCTTTTGATAGCAACATTGAGCCATCCCTAAAAACATAACAAGAGGCTATCTGCTCCATTGGGAATTAAGTTTTCAAAACATGAATTTGGGTGGACAAATTTGCACTACAACAATCTCCAATGCAACAGTAGGCAGAGATGGTCTTTAAGAAATAAATGTGCCATAAGGGCTCTGCTCTTAAGGGTAGTATATGTGCCTGATAAGATAACTAGATGAAGCTAACAAGACCTTTTAACCTTCTGCCCTATGTTATGTAACCATGCAGCAACAAGGTATGTCTTGGAAGCATTGAACAGTCCTCAACAGACAGAATGCTGGTGCCTTGACTTTAAATCGTATAGCCTCTAGAATTGTGGAAATACATTCCTCCCCTCACAAATTACCCAGTCAAATATATTTTGTTAAAACTGCATTAATAGACTAAGACACTCATGCACTCCAAATATCAAGAAGCATCTGTCCATATAACACTCTGTATACAAACTGAGTTCTTTTAAAAATTTTATTATATTTTTTACCTTTGTAGTCAGTGAATACAGTCAAGTTGGTACCAACTTGGTACCTCCCTGCCCTCCCTCCTCCACAGAGACCCTCCTTGTTGGGGTTTATGTGTCATGCATTGTGGAGCTAGCCTTTAGTTTTGGGTAGGAGGAAATGTCTCTGCATGTCATGACCCAAAGTGTGGTTCTGACATTCTTTCTGCCCACTCTTCCTCAAATTTCCCTGAGCCATGTTGGGTTCATATTTGGTCTACTTCAGTGTTAAATTCTTGGGAGCCTCTATGTCTCTGGATATCTGGTTTGGAAGGGTTGATTCTCTATGTCTGTCTCCATCACTGTTGCAGTGGTTCCTGGTTTGCCAAGAAAACAGCATTCTTGGATGTTTCCCCAGTTATTCTTAGTTTCAGCTGGGTCCCTGTTGAGGTATGATGGGGTGGTTCTCTCCTTATGATCTGCATCAATCTGAAAAAGAGAAGCAGATTCTCCAATGGAGAGTAAAGTTAGCACCAAGTAGATGTGATAACCATTGTTTTTTTTAGAGAGAGTTTAATGTAGAGTGGTCTCATTGTTGGATATGGTTCTGACTTGTTTCCCAGCTGCAGCTACGGGTTCCATTCCAATGAGCAGATGAATTAGGCAAAGCAAGAGCAGTTGGTTTCCCATCATGGCTATGTGCCACTATTGCACTTATATGGGACAAAAAACTGGACAGGCAGTTCACAGAGGAAGAAATATAAATGGCAAACACACACTAAGGAAATGTTGATCACCCCTAATCATCAGGGAAATGCAAATTAAAACAACTATGAGATTCCACCTTACCCCAGTAAGTATAGCAAACACCAAAAAATCAAATGCAAATAAATGCTCGTGAGAATGTGGAGAAATAGGAACCCTCATCCACTGTTGGTGGGAATGTAAGATGTTACAACCACTTTGGAAAGCAATATGGAGACTCCCAAAACAGCTGACTGATTTCTTCTTGGCATTAAACTCTATAGAAAGACTCTGGTTTGGGAATCTTGTTTTCTTGAGGCCCCTAGATCTAGAAAGTCCATGTTCAGAGAGATACCTCACAAGTCACCTTCTTCAACATAATAATAATTTTCCAACAGCATCCATATAGTCTCTCTTTCCTAAGTCTATGTTCTTGTCTCTCCCAGTTTTTGGATGATTTGGTTCCTCAAACAAAATCTCCCAAGGGCAGCTATCTCTGACAATGGACCTAACACAATGCTATTCTTCTCTTTTTCCTTATCCTATGTTCTCTGTCTTCATAGTAATTTTCATGTACATGGCCCAGTTGAACCAAATTCTCTGGTACTAAATTACCTGTTCTTAGCCACTACAAATCAGTGCACTCATATTGACTGGTTAATGGCCATTGTCTCAATGTTAAAAACAGGCACTTTCAAGAGGAGAGATGGATAGATAGGAAAATATTACTGGTAATGAAGTGTCCAGACATATGATGAATTACTAAGAGTATGAGTATGAAAAATGATGTATCCTTCTTAGCTATGAGCAAGCAATTGAAAATGCCTTCCTTTATGAGCAGGTCAGGAAAGTTTTATTTTAGAATCTGTGCTTAGTGGCAAAATTGATCTATCTCAGTATGTGAAGGGTGAAATATTTTGTTATCTCCTATCTTAGATAGAGAGTGGAAAAAGGAAACAACAGAAACAGGAAAATATGTGTGATATCCATAGAAAGAGGGCTATGTAATTCAACAAGCAGCCAAAGAATTAAATGAGACTCACTCTTGGCACTTTGTACCATTCCTCCTCACTTCCCCTGGATTCTTTTTCAGTTTTATCATGTAGGACCTGAATCTGAGAACTCTTCTATGTCCCCATATCTAAGAGTTACAAAATGCCAATAGCAGTGCTCCTTTTAGGAAGAAGTGAGTATCAGGTGGTCACCTAAAGATCCCAGAGGACAGAGTTCTGGCATGCATCTGAGTTGGAAATTCTCATGGTAGCTCTGGGTCAGATCTGACATGATTATCTTTCTGTTTAATACCAGGGAATAAACATGCTACCCAGAGTCTTAAGTTTCTTACTCCCTATCTGGTAGGGAAAGAAAAGGTCTCGTTCAGTATTTCTTATTGCCACTATCAGCAAAGGGTACTGATAGTTGCTCTTATGAACTTGACTTATAGCTTAAAATTGATTTCAAAGTAATATTTGCATACTTTTTAATTTTTTTCATTTATTTTTATTTATTTATTTGAGAGCAACAGACAGAAAGAGAAAGAGGCAGATAGAGAGAGAGATTGAGAATGGGCCCACCAGGGCCTCCAGCCACTGAAAACGAACTCCAGATGCATGAGCCCCTTGTGCATCTGGCTAACGTGGGTCCTAGGGAGTCGAGCCTTGAACCAGGGCTTAGGCTTCATAGGCAAGCACTTAACTGCTAATTTCTCCAGCCCATTGCATACTTTTTTTCAAAAAAATTTTATAGGAGATTAAAAAGTAGTTAAAGATTTTATTTCTACTTATATTTTAAACTATTTTTTATTTATTTGCATGCAGAGAAAGAGATAGAGCAAAGAGAGACAGACAGAAAGAATATGCACACCAGAACCTTTAGCCACTGTAAACAAACTCCAGATGCATACGTCACTTTGTGCATCTGGTGTTATGTGGATACTAAGGAATTGAGTTCAGTTCATTAGCCTTACAGGGAAGTGCATTAACTGCTGAGCCATCTCCCCACCCCCACCCTTTTAAAAGTTTACAGTTCCAAACCTCAAAAACAAATATTCTGGGTAGAGTTAATGATAATTTGGAGGGTCTCATGTTTTCCTACAAAACTACTGTCACTACCTGCTCTAGGCCAAGCTTCTTTTTTGTGCTTCGACAGGAACAAAGCCTGCAATATGCCTTCAAGAATCTAAGGCCACCCACTTTGTGCATCTCAGAATAACTTCACATGAGACCAAAGGAAATCACAATCTGTATCTGAGCACAATGTTGCCATTCGTATTGAGGAAAGGTTTATTTGCATCCTGTGGTCAAACTTCCATTTTAATTTTGCTTCTTTGTAAAGAGAGAATAAGACATAAATAAAAAGCTAAGAATATCCCATGATATCTTCATAGATATGAGAGATAGATAAGACCTAAAATAACACACTTAGAGCTTATAAAAGAAGGAATACTGTGGGGCACTGTTCTCCCAACATGACCTGACTGATGAATTTGTGACCCTATCATTGTTACTGATAACTCCCCAAGACCAGCACTGTTATGAGACCATCCACATTTTTACATGGGGTGAAGAAGAACAAACAGAGTGAGACAATAAAAGAGAAGAAGGACTATGTAGAAAGGGGAGGGATCTCAGTGGATTGAGGGCAGAAAAAAGTGATCAAAAGAGATAATAGGATGGGAAGATGATCTAAATATTAAATTTTCAAAAAAAGAGAATAAAGAAGACATGTCAAGTATTTAAATGCATAATTTATTTAGAGTTCCATAAAACCAAGATTATTTTAAATTAATCATTCAAAATAATACCAACTATGAGAATTATTCTTATGTATTCTTAAAGAACTTGATAGTAAGCACTATTTAGCCAATCAAAAAATGTAGCCAAAATAAAAAAGGAGAGAAATTTGAGCTGATTATTGAATCTATCAACAATAAAACAAACTCTAAAACAAATGTTAAATTTTGAGTTCAATTCCAATTAAAATTATAATCTTTAGGATAGGGATATAAATCTACATGAATACCAACAAATGGAAAACAGAGTGCCAAGTCAACATGTAACAAGACATCATTTTAAGAGATAACAGGACTTCCAGTTAAGATGGTGGTGTAGGTACCAAGCCAAAGCAGCCTGGGGGGAAAAAGACCAAAAAACCTCAGCAAAATACACACTTTTACAAAAAGTGAGGTGTATAGGAAACTGAAGTGGTAGTGGAGAAGTAGGAGAGATCCAGAGCATCCAGAGCCCACACAGGCCGGCAAAAGTGGCCCCTGGCAACTCTGCCAACCCAGGCGGCAGCGGCGGGGCACACCAGAAAGCCGCCATGCTCGGCTCCAGCCTCAGGAAAAGCCAGGTGCGGGAGCTTCCCCTCACACTGCACTCTCCGCAACTCAGGAAACGTGAAGGGAGAGCAGCAGTGAGCAACAGAGGAGCAGACCACGAGGTAGAAGAACAGGTGGAACAGCAAGAGAACCAGAGCAGCTGCGGCTCCCTCCCCTCCCCACCGCCTGAGCCCAGCTCCAGTGAACAGAGCAGCGTCCCAGGACCTGACCACGCCAACTTGAGCCGACAGCGGGACCCAAGCAAGAGCAGAGTTCCGCAGCAACATCAGCAGCTCTGGAACCGGTACCAACGGCCCCAGAAGCAGCAGACCCAGCAGTGGCAAGAACAGCAGACCCAGAAGCAGCAGCAGTTACAGCAGCAGGGGTGCTGATCTGCAGGGCCACAGTTGCCAGGCTTCGCTTGCCCTGAAGGAAAAGCCAGTGCCCAGCTCCAGAAATCAGAACAGCAGCCGGACGATTCAGGCAGCAACTTGACTGAGACCAAACTCATCCAAGGTAACTGGGTTTGCACCAGGGAAGGGTCTCACTTGGTCACAAGCTGACTGGGATCCCTCAACAGACCAGAAATCTTAACCTCTATCTTGAAAGAGGATCTGGTTGATATAATAACTACTCTGGCATACATACTTGGGACTGTTTTTGACTGAATGGGTACAGTGTTTAGTTAACTTTTAGAATCTACCTGTGTTTTATTCCACTCAGCCTACTTGAATACTCCCATAGCAGGGAAACTCAACCCCTAGGAACACCTTTGTAGATACTCTCAGAGTCTTAAGAGCCACATCTAACACCTTAAGCTCCTACCCTGAAAATATATAACATCAAATCAATTGATACAGCTAAGAATACCCAGCTAGCTAGAAAATCCAAGCATTAACTTAATCCAAGATGCAAAAATATATACATTATAACACAAGAAACACTAAAAAGCTAGACGATATAAATCCACCTAAAAGTATTAATGCATCAGAAATGACCTCCAGTGAGAACGAGTTAGAGGAAATGCCTGAGAAAGATTTCAAAAGAATGATTGTAAATATGTTCAAAGAAGTCAGAGAACAAATCAAAGGAGTCAAAGAGGAACTTAAAGAGGAAATCAAAGGAATCAAAGAATATGCAGGACACCAATTTCATGAAATAAAGAAGGCAATACACGAAAATAATAAGGAAATAGAAATAATAAAGAAAAACCAGTCAGAATTACTAGCAATGAAGAACACAGTTAATGAACTAAAAAACTCTGTAGAAAATCGCACCAGTAGAATGGATGAAGGATAGGACAGAATATCTAAGCTAGAAGACCAGGTGGCAGATCTAATACAGTCCAACAAAGACAAAGACAAACTTATAGAAAAGTATGAGTGGGAATTTCAAGATATTTGGGACACTGTGAAAAGATCAAATATTAGAATTCAGGGCATAGTAGAAGGAGAATTTCACTCAAAAGGCATAGTAGGTGTCTTCAACAAAATCATAGAAGAAAATTTCCCCCAAATTGGGAAAGAGGTGCCAATACAGATAGAGGAAGCCTTTAGAACCCCAGCCAGACAAAACCTGGAAAGAACCTCTCCTCGCCATATTATAATCAAACTTCCAAACACACACACCAAAGAAAAAATATTGAAAGCAGTTAGAGAGAAAAATCAAGTTACCTACAAAAGTAAGCCCATCAGGATTACAGCAGATTATTCAACACAAACTTTTAAAGCCAGAAGGGCTTGGGGTGATATATTCCAAGTTCTGAAAGATAACAACTGTCAACCAAGGTTACTTTATCCTGCAAAGTTATCCATTCAAATAGATGGAGAAGTAAGGACATTCCATGACAAAAGCAGGTTAAAGGAGTATTTGAAGACAAAACCAGCTCTACAGAAAATACTTGATAGAATCCTCCATGCTGAAGAAAAGGAAAAGCACACATATAAGGAACCTAGAAAAAACAAGTAATACTCAAATAGTAGTTAACAGAAGAGAGCACAGGTAGAACAAGAACCACAAAATAAAATAAAAAAATGGCAAAGATAAATACACACCTTTCAATAATACCTCTTAATATCAATGGCCTCAATGCCCCAACGAAAAGATATAGATTTGCAGACTGGGTTAAAAAGCAGGATCTTACAATTTGTTGTCTCCAAGAAACTCACCTTTCTACAAAGGATAGACATTATCTTAGGGTGAAAGGTTGGAAGACGGTGTTTCAAGCAAATGGGCCTAGAAAACAACCAGGGGTTGCTATCCTAATATTGGACAGGGTAGACGTTAGTCAAGAAAGATAAGGAAGGTCACTTTATATTGATTAATGCCACAATACAACAGAAGGACATTACAATCCTAAACACATATGCACCTAACATGGGGGCTCCCAAATTCGTCAAACAAACACTATTAGAACTAAGGTCACAGATAACACCAAACACAGTGGTGGTGAGTGACTTTAACACCCCACTGTCATCAATTGACAGGTCATCCAGGGAAAAAATAAACAGAGAGCCATCTGGACTAAATGAGGTCATAGAAGGAATGGACTTAACAGAGATATACAGGATATTCCATCCAAAGGCTGCAGAATATACATTCTTTTCAGCAGTACATGGAACATTCTCTAAAATAGACCATATATTAGGACACAAAGCAAATCTTAACAAATTCAGGAAAATTGAAGTAATTCCTTGCATTCTATCTGACCACAATGGAATTAAACTACAAATCAGTAGCAAGAAAGGCTATAGAGCACACAAAAAATCATGGAAACTAAACAATACACTACTAAATGATGAATGGGTGAATGAAGAAATCAAGAAGGAAATCAAAAAATTTATAGAGTCAAATGATAATGAGAACACAACATACCAAAATCTCTGGGACACAATGAAGGCAGTACTGAGAGGTAAATTTATAGCCTTAAGTGCCTATATTAAGAAATTAGAAAGATCGCAAGTAAACAACCTAATGCTTTGCCTTAAAGCCTTGGAAAAAGAAGAACAAGGCAAACCAAAAATCAGTAGACGGGAAGAAATAATAAAGATTAGGGCAGAAATTAATGAAATAGAAACAAAAAGAACCATCCAAAGAATTAATGAAAAAAAGAGTTGGTTGTTTGAAAGGATAAACAAGATTGATAAACCCTTAGCAAATCTGACCAAAAGAAAGAGAGAAGAGACACAAATTAATAAAATCAGAGATGAACAAGGTAACATCACCACAGATTCCAGAGAAATTCAAAAAATTATAGGGACATACTATAAAAGCATATACTCCACAAAGTATGAAAATATGAAAGAAATGGATGATTTCTTGATCTATATAACCTACCTAAATTAAATCAAAATGAGATTAATCACTTAAATAGACCTATAACAAACATGGAGATACGAACAGTTATCAATAATCTCCCAACTAAAAAAAGCCCAGGTCCAGATGGATTCAGTGCTGAATTTTACCAGACTTTTAAGGAAGAGCTAACACCATTGCTTCTTCAGCTTTTCCAGGAAATAGAAAAAGAAGGAATTCTACTAAACTCCTTCTATGAGGCCAGCATCACCCTGATACCAAAACCAGGCAAAGATAGAACAAAAAAAGAAAATTACAGACCAGTCTCCCTCATGAACATAGATGCAAAAATTCTCAACAAAATATTGGCAAACAGAATACAAGAGTATATGAAAAAGATCATTCATCCTGACCAAGTAGGCTTTATCCCAGAGATGCAGGGATGGTTCAACATAGGCAAATCTATAAATATAATATATTACATAAGCGGGTTGAAGGACAAAAATCACATAATCATCTCATTAGACGCAGAGAAAGCATTTGACAAAATCCAACATCCCTTCATGATAAAAGTCCTACAGAGACTGGGAATAAAAGGAACATATCTCAATATAATAAAGGCTATTTATGACAAGCCTACAGCCAACATATTACTAAATGGGGCAAAACTGGAAGCTTTCCCATTAAAATCAGGAACAAGACAAGGGTGTCCACTGTCCCCACTTTTATTTAATATAGTTTTGGAAATCTTAGCCATAGGAATAAGGCAAGAGACACACAGAAAAGGGATACAAATTGGAAAGGAAGAGATCAAGCTATCATTATTTGCAGATGACATGATTCTACACATAAAGGACCCTAAAGACTCTACTAGCAAACTGTTAGAGGTGATCAAAACCTACAGCAATGTAGCAGGATACAAAATAAATACACAGAAATCAGTAGCCTTCATATATGCTAACAACAAACACAGCGAGGATGAAATCAGAGAATCATTCCCATTCACAGTTGTATCAAAAAAAAATAAATAAATAAAGTACCTTGGAATAAACCTAACCAAGGAAGTAAAGAATATCTACAATGAGAACTTTAAAACACTCAAGCGAGAAATTGCAGAAGACACTAGAAAGTGGAGAAACATCCCTTGTTCCTGGATTGGAAGAATCAATATTGTGAAAATGGCAATCTTACCTAAAGCAATCTACACATTTAATGCAATCCCTATCAAAATTCCAAAGGCTTTCTTCATGGAAATAGAAAAAACCATCCAAAAATTCATTTGGAATCACAAAAAACCTCGAATATCTAAAATAATACTGAGCGACAAAAAAGAGGCTGGTGGTTTCACCATACCTCATTTTAACCTATACTACAGAGCCATAGTAACAAAAACAGCATGGTACTGGCACAAAAACAGAGATGTAGATCACTGGAAAAGAATAGAGGACCCAGATGTAAGCCCAAGTAGCTACAGCCACCTGATATTTGATAAAAATGCCAAAAATACTCATTGGAGAAGAGACAGCCTCTTCAGCAAATGGTGTTTTGAAAACTGAATATATATCTGAAGAAGGATGAAAATAGATTCTTCTCTCTCGCCATGCACAAGAATTAAGTCCAAATGGATTAAAGACCTTAACATCAGACCTGAAACTCTGAAACTGCTAGAGGAAAAAGTAGGGGAAACCCTTCAACATATTGGTCTTGGCAAGACTTTCTGAATACAACCCTAATTGCTCAGTAATGAAACCACATATTAATCAGTGGGACCTCATGAAATTACAAAGATTTTTCACTGCAAAGGACACAGTGAAAAAAGCAAAGAGGCAACCTACAGTATGGGAAAAAATCTTCGCCAGCTATATATCTGATAGAGGATTAATATCTAGGATATACAAAGAACTCAAAAAGTTAAATAATAAGGAATCAAACAAGCCAATCAAGAAATGGGCTATGGGGCTGGAGAGATGGCTTAGCGGTTAAGCGCTTGCCTGTGAAGCCTAAGGACCCCGGTTCAAGGCTCGGTTCCCCAGGTCCCACGTTAGCCAGATGCACAAGGGGGCGCACACGTCTGGAGTTCGTTTGCAGAGGCTGGAAGCCCTGGCACGCCCACTCTCTCTCTCTCCCTCTATCTGTCTTTCTCTCTGTGTCTGTCGCTCTCAAATAAATAAAATTAAAAAAAAAAAAAAAAGAAATGGGCTATGGAGCTAAATAAAGAGTTCTCAAAGGAAGAAAAATGAATGGCATATAAGCATCTAAAAAAATGTTCTACGTCACTAGTCATCAGGGAAATGCAGATTAAAACTACATTGAGATTCCATCTCACTCCTGTCAGATTGGCCACCATCATGAAAACAAATGATCATAAATGTTGGCGGGGATGTGGAAAAAAAGGAACCCTTCTACACTGCTGGTGGGAATGCAATCTGGTCCAGCCATTGTGGAAAACTGTGTGGAGGCTCATAAAACAGCTAATGATTGATCTACCATATGACCCAGCTATAGAACTCCTAGGCATATATCCAAAGGAGTCATCTCATTTCCTCAGAAGTACATGCTCAACCATGTTTATTGCTGCTCAATTTATAATAGCTGGGAAATGGAACCAGCCTAGATGTCCCTCAACAGATGAGTGGATAATGAAGATGTGGCACATTTATACAATGGAGTTCTACTCAGCGGTAAAGAAAAATGAAGTTATGAAATTTGCAGAAAAATGGATGGACCTGGAAAGGATTATACTAAGTGAGGTAACCCAGGCCCAGAAAGCCAAGCGCCACATGTTCTCTCTCATATGTGGATCCTAGCTACAGATGATTGGGCTTTGCGTGAGAATGAAAATACTTAGTAGCAGAGGCCAGTAAGGTAAAAAGGAGACATAAAGGGTAGCGAAAGGAAAGGAGGAGGATACTTAATAGGTTGATATTGTATAAATGTAATTACAATGATTGTAATGGGGAGGTAATATGATGGAGAATGGAATTTCAAATGGGAAAGTGTGGGAGTGGGGAGGGAGGGAATTTCCATGGGATATAGTTTATAATCATGGAAAATGTTAATAAAAAAGTTAAATAAAGAGAGAGATGACAAAGAATTCCTCCTTTTCCAATCAATTCCCATAAGCACTGTGCCAAAATCACTTCATTCAAGAATCCTAACAAATTATAGAACAAGGAACCAAATATGCTACAAAATTTTCCATCACATTAAAATGGGACCAGTAGGGCTTAGCACCAAACACACACACACACACACACACACACACACACACACACACACACTTGTCTATATTTACAGGATGTATTTATGTATGGTAGTTCGTTAAAAATATTGAGAAAACACATCAAGTAGCAGAAGGAGAAGGATCCTCGAGCCAACTTTTCACTATATGTCATCTACTTTCAATAGAAAAATAAATGCATGTGTATAAAGTTAAACTGATCTATTATAGTTTAATTTGGTTGAGAGATACCTTCACTACACAATGACAAAAAGACATGACATTCACATCCAAAGTGTAGGAAAGGGCTATATCTTGTTTTCAGTGGAAGGAGTTAGGTGCCAAGGCAGTAGGAACAGGAGATGGTGCTCTGAGTGGGCCAGGCCTCTGAGGTCCCCACAAGTGGAGTCAGATATTCTTTTTTTTTTTTTTTTTAATTTTTATTAACATTTTCCATGATTATAAAATATATCCCATGGTAATTCCCTCCCTCCCCACCCCCACACTTTCCCGTTTGAAATTCCATTCTCAATCATATTACCTCCCCATTACAATCATTGTAATTACATATATACAATATCAACCTATTAAGTATCCTCCTCCCTTCCTATCTCCACCCTTTATGTCTCCTTTTCAACTTACTGGCCTCTGCTACTAAGTATTTTCATTCTCACACAGAAGCCCAGTCATCTGTAGCTAGGATCCCCATATGAGGGAGAACATGTGGCGCTTGGCTTTCTGAGCCTGGGTTACCTGCACTTAGAATACTTTCCAGGTCCATCCATTTTTCTGCAAATTTCATAACTTTATTTTTCTTTACCGCTGAGTAGAACTCCATTGTATAAATGTACCACATCTTCATTATCCACTCATCTGTTGAGGGACATCTAGGCTGGTTCCATTTCCCAGCTATTATAAATTGAGCAGCAATAAACATGGTTGAGCATGTACTTCTAAGGAAATGAGATGAGTCCTTTGGATATATGCCTAGGAGTGCTATAGCTGGGTCATATGGTAGATCAATCTCTAGCTGCTTTAGGAACCTCCACACTGTTTTCCACAATGGCTGGACCAGATTGCATTCCCACCAGCAGTGCAGAAGGGTTCCTTTTTTTCCACATCCCCGCCAACATTTATGATCATTTGTTTTCATGATGGTGGCCAATCTGACAGGAGTGAGATGGAATCTCAATGTAGTTTTAATCTGCATTTCCCTGATGACTAGTGACGTAGAACATTTTTTTAGGTGCTTATATGCCATTCGTATTTCTTCCTTTGAGAACTCTCTATTTAGCTCCTTAGCCCATTTTTTGATTGGCCAGTTTGATTCCTTATTAGTTAACTTTTTGAGTTCTTTGTATATCCTAGATATTAATCCTCTATCAGATATATAGCTGGCGAAGATTTTTTCCCATTCTGTAGGTTGCCTCTTTGCTTTTTTCACTGTGTCCTTTGCGGTGCAAAATCTTTGTAATTTCATTAGGTCCCAGTGGTTAATCTGTGGTTTTATTGCCTGAGCAATTGGGGTTGTATTCAGAAAGTCTTTGCCAAGACCAATATGTTGGAGGGTTTCCCCTACTTTTTCCTCTAGCAGTTTCAAAGTTTCCGGTCTGATGTTAAGGTCTTTAATCCATTTGGACTTAATTCTTGTGCATGGCGAGAGAGAAGAATCTATTTTCATCCTTCTGCAGATATTTATCCAGTTTTCAAAACACCATTTGCTGAAGAGGCTGTCTCTTCTCCAATGAGTATTTTTGGCATTTTTATCGAATATCAGGTGGCTATAGCTACTTGGGCTTACATCTGGGTCCTCTATTCTGTTCCACTGATCTACATGTCTGTTTTTGTGCCAGTACCATGCTGTTTTTGTTACTATGGCTCTGTAGTATAGGTTAAAATCAGGTATGGTGATACCACCAGCCTCTTTTTTGTTGCTCAGTATTATTTTAGATATTCGAGGTGTTTTATGATTCCAAATGAATTTTTGGATTGTTTTTTCTATTTCCATGAAGAAAGCCTTTGGAATTTTGATAGGGATTGCATTAAATGTGTAGATTGCTTTAGGTAAGATTGCCATTTTCACGATATTGATTCTCCCAAGCCAGGAACAAGGGATGTTTCTCCACTTTCTGGTGTCTTCTGCAATTTCTCGCTTGAGTGTCTTAAAGTTCTCATTGTATAGATTCTTTGCTTCCTTAGTTAGGTTTATTCCAAGGTATTTTATTTTTTTTGATGCAATTGTGAATGGGAGTGATTCTCTGATTTCATCCTCTGTGTGTTTGTTGTTAGCATATATGAAGGCTACTGATTTCTGTGTATTTATTTTGTATCCTGCTACATTGCTGTAGGTTTTGATTAGCTCTAACAGCTTGCCAGTAGAGTCTTTAGGGTCCTTTATGTATAGAATCATGTCATCTGCAAATAATGATAACTTGATTTCTTCCTTTCCAATTTGTATCCCTTTTATGTGTGTCTCTTGCCTTATTGCTATGGCTAAGACTTCCAAAACTATATTAAATAGAAGTGGAGACAGTGGACACCCTTGTCTTGTTCCTGATTTTAGTGGAAAAGCTTCCAGTTTTTCCCCATTTAGTAATATGTTGGCTGTAGGCTCGTCATAAATAGCCTTTATTATATTGAGATATGTTCCTTCTATTCCCAGTCTCTGTAGGACTTTTATCATGAAGGGATGTTGGATTTTGTCAAATGCTTTCTCTGCATCTAATGAGATGATCATGTGATTTTTGTCCTTCAACCCATTTATGTAATGTATTACATTTATAGATTTGCGTATGTTGAACCATCCCTGCATCTCTGGGATAAAGCCTACTTGGTCAGGGTGAATGATCTTTTTGATATACTCTTGTATTCTGTTTGCCAATATTTTGTTGAGAATTTTTGCATCTATGTTCATGAGGGAGATTGGTCTGTAATTTTCTTTTTTTGTTCTATCTTTGCCTGGTGTTGGTATCAGGGTGATGCTGGCCTCATAGAAGGAGTTTGGTAGGATTCCTTCTTTTTCTATTTCCTGGAAAAGCTTAAGAAGCAATGGTGTTAGCTCTTCCTTAAAGTCTGGTAAAATTCAGCAGTGAATCCATCCGGGCCTGGGCTTTTTTTAGTTGGGAGATTATTGATAACTGCTCGGATCTCCATGTTTGTTATAGGTCTATTTAAGTGATTAATCTCATTTTGATTTAATTTAGGTAGGTCATATAGATCAAGGAAATCATCCATTTCTTTCAGATTTTCATACTTTGTGGAGTATATGCTTTTATAGTATGTCCCTATAATTTTTTGAATTTCTCTGGAATCTGTTGTGATGTTACCTTGTTCATCTCTGATTTTATTAATTTGTGTCTCTTCTCTCTTTCTTTTGGTCAGATTTGCTAAGGGTTTATCAATCTTGTTTATCCTTTCAAAGAACCAACTCTTTGTTTCATTAATTCTTTGGATTGTTCTTTTTGTTTCTATTTCATTAATTTCTGCCCTAATCTTTATTATTTCTTCCCGTCTACTACTTTTTGGTTTGCCTTGTTCTTCTTTTTCCAAGGCTTTAAGGCGAAGCATTAGGTCGTTTACTTGCGACCTTTCTAATTTCTTAATATAGGCACTTAAGGCTATAAATTTACCTCTTAGAACTGCCTTCATTGTGTCCTAGAGATTTTGGTATGTTGTGTTCTCATTATTATTTGACTCTATAAATTTTTTGATTTCCTTTTTGATTTCTTCATTGACCCACTCATCATTTAGTAGTGTATTGTTTAGCTTCCATGATTTTGTGTAAGCTCTATAGCCTTTCTTGCTACTGATTTGTAGTTTAATTCCATTGTGGTCAGATAAAATGCAAGGAATTGTTTCAATTTTCCTGAATTTGTTAAGATTTGCTTTGTGTCCTAATATATGGTCTATTTTAGAGAATGTTCCATGTGCTGCTGAAAAGAATGTATATTCTGCAGCCTTTGGATGAAATGTCCTGTATATATCTGTTAGGTCCATTCCTTCTATGACCTCATTTAGTCCAGATGCCTCTCTGTTTATTCTTTCCCTGGATGACCTGTCAATTGATGAGAGTGGGGTGTTAAAGTCACCCACCACCACCGTGTTTGGTGTTATCTGTGACCTTAGTTCTAATAGTGTTTGTTTGACGAATTTGGGAGCCCCCATGTTAGGTGCATATATGTTTAGGATTGTAATGTCCTCCTGTTGTAGTGTGCCCTTAATCAATATAAAGTGACCTTCCTTATCTTTTTTGACTAACTTCTGACTAAAGTCCACCCTGTCTGATATTAGGATAGCAACCCCTGCTTGTTTTCTAGGCCCATTTGCTTGAAACACCGTCTTCCAACCTTTCACCCTAAGATAATGTCTATCCTTTGTAGAAAGGTGAGTGTCTTGAAGACAACAAATTGTAGGATCCTGCTTTTTAACCCAGTCTGCAAATCTATGTCTTTTCGTTGGGGAATTGAGACCGTTGATATTAAGAGATATTATTGAAAGGTGTGTATTTATGTTTGCCATTTGTGTGTGTGTGTGTGTGTGTTACTTGTTCTACCTGTGCTCTCTTCTGTTAACTGGTATTTGAGTATGGCTGGTTTTTTCTAGGTTCCTTATATGTGTGCTTTTCCTTTTGTTCAGCATGGAGGATTCTATCAAGTATTTTCTGTAGAGCTGGTTTTGTCTTCAGATATTCCTTTAACCTGCTTTTGTCATGGAATGTCTTTATTTCTCCATCTATTTGGATGGATAACTTTGCAGGATAAAGTAACCTTGGTTGACAGTTGTTATCTTTCAGAACTTGGAATATATCACTCCAGGCCCTTCTGGCTTTAAAAGTTTGTGTTGAATAATCTGCTGTAATCCTGATGGGCTTGCTTTTGTAGGTAACTTGATTTTTCTCTCTAACTGCTTTCAATATTTTTTCTTTGGTTTGTGTGTTTGGAAGTTTGAGTATAATGTGGCGAGGAGAGTTTCTTTCTGGGTTTTGTCTGGCTGGGGTTCTAAAGGCTTCCTGTATCTGTATTGGCACCTCTTTCCCAATTTGGGGAAAATTTTCCTCTATGATTTTGTTGAAGATGCCTACTATGCCTCTGGAGTGGAATTCTTCTCCTTCTACTATGCCCTGAATTCTTATATTGGATCTTTTCATAGTGTCCCGAATATCTTGAAATTCCCACTCATACTTTTCTATAAGTTTGTCTTTCTCTTTGTTGGACTGCATTAGGTCTGCCACCTGATCTTCTAGCTTAGATATTCTGTCCTCTCCCTCATCCATCCTACTGGTGAGATTTTCTACAGAGTTTTTTATTTCATTAACTGTGTTCTTCATTGCTAGTAATTCTGACTGGTTTTTCTTTATTATTTCTATTTCCCTATTTATGTCTTGTATTGCCTTCTTTATTTCATTAAATTGGTGTCCTGCCTCTTCTCTGATTCCTTTGATTTCCTCTTTGATTTCCTCTTTGATTTCTTCTTTGATTGTTTTCATGTGTTCTTTGACCTCTTTGAACATATTTATAATTATTCTTTTGAACTCTTTCTCAGGCATTTCCTCTAACTCTTTCTCACTGGAGGACATTTCTGATGCATTAATTCTTTTAGGTGGATTTATATCGTCTTGCTTTTTAGTGTTTCTTGTGTTATAATGTATATATTTTTGCATCTTGGATTAAGTTAATGCTTGGATTTTCTAGCTAGCTGTGTATTCTTAGCTGTATCAATTGATTTGATGTAATATATTTTCAGGGTAGGACCTTAAGGTATTAGGTGTGGCTCTTAAGACTCTCAGAGTATCTACAAAGATGTTCTTAAGGGTTGAGTTTCCCTACTATAGGAGTATTCAAGCAGGCTGAGTGGAATAATATACTGGTAGATTCTAAAATTTAGCTAAACACTGTACCCATTCCATCAAAAACAGCCCCGAGTATGTATGCAAGAGTAGTTATTATAATGACCAGATCCTCTATCGACAAAGAGGTTTAGATTTCTGGTCTGTTGAGGTATCCAAGTCAGCTTGTGACCAAGTGAGACCCTTCCCTGGTGCAATCCCAGTTACCTTGGGTGATTGTGGTCTCAGTCAAGTTGCTGCCTGGGTCGTCGGGCTGCTGTTCTGATTTCTGGAGTTGGGCACTTGCTTTTCCTACGGGGCAAACTGAGCCGCTGCTGCCGCCTCTGCAGCTGTTGTAGATGCCACCCCCGGAGCCCCCACCGCTGCTGAAGCTGCCGTTGCCGTGTCCACCGCTGCTGCTCACCCCGAAGCCGCTGCTGCGGGATCTGTCACCGCTGCCGCTCCTGGGTCCGCTGCTGCTGGGGCCACTGGTACCGGTGCTGGAGCCGCTGAAGTTGCTGCCGAATTCTGCTCCTGCTTGGGTCCCGCCGTCATCCCAAGTTGGCGTGGCCGGGTCCCGGGCCGCTGCTGTGTTCGCTGGAGCTGGGTTCAGGCGGCAGGGGAGGGGAGGGAGCCGCGGCTGTTCTGGTTGTATCGTTTCTCCACGTGTGCTTTTACCTCGCGGTCTGCTCCTACCTCCGTTGCTCGCTGCCGCTCTCCCCTCACGTTTCCCGAGTTGCGGAGAGCGCGGTGTGAGGGGAAAATCCCGCACCTGGCTTGTCCTGCGGCTCGAGCCGAGAGTCCGGCGGTTTTCTGCCGCTCCGCGGCTGCGGCGGGTGGCCGAGCCGCCCCGGAGCCGCTGTTCCCGCCTGTGCAGGCTCTGGATGCTCTATAACTCTTCCACTTCTCTGCTGCCGCCTCAACTTCCTATACACCTCACTTTTTAGTAAAAGTGTGTATTTTGCTGAGTTTTTTTTGGTCTTTCCCCCCCCAGGCTGTTTTGGCGTGGTACCTACGCCGCCATCTTAACCGGAAGTCTGGAGTCAGATATTCTTAGAGCGCACACAGGTCATGTGAATATCAACCCTCTGAGACACAACACTAAGCACTCAGAAGCATAACCAGAAGGGATTTTGTCTCTATGGGCAGAAATGAATTTATCACAACTTTTCTACCCAGCATGTGCTGGTGTTCACAGTGTCAAAATGCACTCAGGGGGCATTTCTGGCAAAGTGACCAAAGATAGAGAATGCCTGGATCTCCAAGAGTTCTGCAACACCTTGTGGTATGTTACATTTTAAATAATTGTTTCCTTTTTTATCTTTTCTTACTGAGTTCTAGCTACTCTAAGGACATCATAAAATGGGTGGCTTATAAATAGTATGTTTATTTTTGCATAGTTATAGAGGGTGGCAGAGTACCAGCACACTCATCAGACAAGCATGTCCATGCTGTGCCTGCACACGGTAGGATATGAGGGCTCGTGGGCTTCTCTTTTGTTAATGACCTTAGTCCCATTTGTGAGGTTCTTGCTTCATGCCTTGATTACTGATCAAAGACCTCACCTCCAAATAATACTCAAAGGGGAAAGAGTCAAACTATGAATTTGAGCATGACATAAACATCCAGTTTATAACATTCCATCCCTGCTGCCCCAACTGGCATTCTTCTATCCTGCAAATACATCCATTCCATTCTAACATTCACCAGTGTCTTAAGTCATTCTTTTATTTTTATTTATTTATTTATTTTAATTTTTTTATTAATTAGTTTTGTATTCAGCAAATACAGTCAGTTTGGTACCATTATTAGGCTCATCCATGACCTCCCCCTCCCCATTGGCCCCTCCTTGTTGAGGTATAAGGGTCGTGCATTGTGGGGTTAGCCCACACTTATGGGTAAGATAAATGTCTCTGCATATCATGACCCAACATGTGGCTCTGACAGTCTTTCTGCCCCCTCTTCCGCAAAATTTCCCTGAGCGTGTTGGGTTCATTTTTGGTATGCTTCAGTGATGAGGTGTTGGGGGCCTCTGAGGCTCTGGCTTTCTGATTTGGTAGGAGTTGATTTTTCTCTGTGTTGTTCTCCTTCCCCCTTGTGCTGGTGTCCGGTTCATCAGAAAAACAGCACCCTTGCTTGTTTCACCAATTTTTCTTAGTTGCAGCCGGGGCCCTTCTGGGTTGTGGTGGGGTGGCTCTCTCCTTAGGATATACATCTATCTGAAAAAGACAAGCAGATTCTCCAACAGAGAGTAAGTTAGCACCAGGACAAATGAGATAACCCTTACTTTTTTTAATAGAGCATTTAATAGGTGTAGGCCCTCTTGTAGCCCATGATTGGTGGTAGCTTGATATTGGAGAGTGGGCTAATGTTTGGATATGGTTCTGACTTGATTCCCAGTTCTTGCTATGGGTCCCATACCACTGAGGGGATCAGTTAGCCAAATCAAGAGCAGCTGGTTCCCCACCATGGCTGCATGCCACTATTGCACTTGTGTGGGCATCACAACAGGTTATTTGCTGCTAAGTAGGTTAGACCATGAGTTGCTTGGACAGATATTGGTCATTTTCCCCCAGTCGCCCATGTAGCACCTTCTGGCACTAGACTGTCTGGGGACTGACTCTCTTCTAGCTTTCAGCCATGTCATTCCATTTTACATGTCAAATGCATATGGTGTCTTCAGCAGTAGGTTCTTACCACTAATCTTTGATGGGTCATCAAGTACTCTGATAGAAATCTCTCTGTCTTTAAGGAAACCTTGTAGGTCTCTCTGATCAAAAGCTCATTGTGGATGATAGCCCCATGATGGTACTGGGAGTTACAGGTCAGTGCCCACTAAGAAAATGAGGAAAAAGATAACTAATATACAAGAGTTAGAGAGAAGAGAGGAGAGAGAGAGAGAGAGAGAGAGAGAGAGAGAGAGAGAGAAGGAGGGAAGATGTAGAAGATTAAGGTTAGCCTTGATCCTACCCTTTCCAGTGTCCTGTGGTTCAGGTGTTCCCTGTAAGGACCTGGTGAAGATTCAGCCATTTGGTCTGCCTTTTAGGAAGTAGAACTTTATGATACCATTGCTGTTTGAGTCTAGATTTGTGTTTCCCACCCCTTCAATGCTCTCCCTTCCCTCCCCATCCGTCCTAGTGTCTGGTCCAGGAGATGTTTGCTGGACATGTAAGGTATCTTGGGTAGATTCAGGTTAGGTATTGTAGATGAGTGAGACTATGTGGCGGTTTTGTTTCTGTGATTGGGTAAGTTCACTGGGAATGATCTGTTCCAGGTTCAACTATTTTTCCTCAAATTTCTTTGTGTCATTTTTTTTCTTACTGCTGTATAGAATTCCATTATGTAGATATACCACATCTTAGTTTTCCATTCTTCTAGTGATGGACATCTGGGTTTATTCCAGCTCTTAGCTATTACAAATTGAGCTGCTACAAACATGGTTGAGCAAATCTCTCTGGCCTGTGGTTTGAACGTTTTAGTGTAGATGCCCAGTAAGAGAATAACTGGGTCTGTTGGTATTTCTATAGTCAGCTTTTCAGGAGTCTGCATATTCCTTTCCAAAATGGTTGTACCATCCTACATTCCCACCAACAGTGGATGAGTGTTCCTACTTCTCCACATCCTCACCAGCATTTATTTTCATTTTATTTTTTGATGTTTGCTATCCTCATTGGGGTAAGGTGGAATCTCTTAGTTGTTTTAATTTGCATATCTCTGATGATTAGGGAAGATGAACATTTTCTTACGTGTGTGTTTGCCATTTGTATTTCTTCCTCTGTGAGCTGCCTGTTCAGCTCTTTGCCCCATTTTGTGAGTGGGGTGTTTGACTTCTTACTGTTTTTTTTTTTTTTTGGTTTATTTTTATTTATTTATTTGAGAGCAACAGACAGAGAACAAGGCAGAGAGAGAGAGAGAGAGAGAGAGAATGGGCGCGCCAGGGCTACCAGCCACTGCAAACGAACTCCAGACGCGTGCGCCCCCTTGTGCATCTGGCTAATGTGGGACCTGGGAAAGCGAGCCTCAAACCGGGGTCCTTAGGCTTCACAGGCAAGCACTTAACCGCTAAGCCATCTCTCCAGCCCGACTTCTAACTGTTTTGATTTTTGAGTTCTTTGTAGATTCTAGAGATTAGGCCTCTATCAGTTGCATAACCCACAAATATTTTCTCCCATTCTGTGGGTAATCTATTGGCTTTGCTTATTGTATGCTTGTCTGTAAAGAAACTCTTCAGCTTCATGTGATCCCATTGGTTGAGTGACTATTTAAGATCATGAGCTACTGGGGTTTTGTTCAGGAAGTATTTTTCCATTCCTATATCATGGAAAGTACTTCCTAAATTTTCTTCCAGTAGTGTTCAAGTTTCTGGTCTTATGTTGAGGTCTTTTATCCATTTGGATTTGAGTGTAGTGCATGGTGAAATGTGTGGATCAAGTTTCAGTTTCCTGCATGTGGTTATCCAGTTTGTCCAGTGCCATTTGTTGAAGATGCTGTCCTTTTTCCAGCCTATATTGTTCGGGCTTTTGTTGAATATCAAGTAGCTATAGTTGCTTGGCCCAAAATCTGGGTCCTCAAGTCTATTCCATTGGTCTATACACCTGTTTTTATGCCAGTATTATGCTATTTTTGTTACTATGGCTTTGTAATATAGCTTTAGATCAGGTATGGTGATGCCTCCAGAGGTATTTCTTTTGCTGAGGATATGTTTGGATATGCGAGGCCTTCTGCCTTTCCATATGAAATTTGAGATCATTTTTTCTATCTCTGTGAAGAACACTAGGTATTTTTATTGGAATTGCATTAAATCTGTATATTGCCTTTGATAAGATTGTCATCTTCACAATGTTAATTCTGCCTATCCAGAAGCATGGGAGGTCTTTCCATTTTCTCAAGTCCTCCTTATTTCTTTTTTGAGTGTTTTTTTTTTTTTTTTTTTGTTTTCATTGTATAGAGCTTTCACTTCCTTGGTTAACATTATTCCAAGGTATTTTATTTTTTTTTGCTATTGAAAATGGGACTATGTCCCTTATTCTTTTCTCTGTATCTTTGTCATTTGCATATATAAAGGCTACTGATTTTTGTGCATTGATTTTGTATCCTGCTACTTTGCTGTAGGAGTTAATCACCTTCAGGAATTTTGGAATGAGCTCAAAAATCTCTTCTAAAGCTGGGCATGGTGGTGCACACCTTTAATCTCAGCAGTTGAGAGGCAGTGGTAGGAGAGTTACCATGAGTTGGAGGCCACCCTAAGACTACATAGTTAATTTCAGGTCAGCCTGGCTCAGAATGAGACCGTTGCTTGAAAAACCAAGAGTGCATATGGGAGGTTGAGGTCTAAGACAGGATTTCTTGGGAGGAAAATTCCCTCTTAGCTTTGAACCTGTGAAACCAAATACATTATATGCTTACAAAATATAGTGATGTGACAAGCATAGGAGAGACATTCCTATTCTACAACAGGAGAATGCAAACTAATTAAAGAGTGACCATCCAAAGGAAAGTCAAATTCAGCTATGAAAATTCCAATAGACTTTGAGATTTGAGAGAAATTCCCCTTGTGTGATGCTCCAGGCTTAGGTGTGGGACTCACATTCTGAAGGGCTTCTGTACTGAGATGAAGATTCTACCCCTCAGCTCTGGCTAGTAAAAGTGTCCATGTTGCTGTAACTCTGGCAGAGGCCTCCTGCTGGAAGCAAGACAATGGCTCTCCCTTCAGAAAACAATGATGCATTCTTGACCTGGCCCAGATGGGTTTGGGAGTCATTTTCTCTTGCTTTGAAGTACAACATGTTCTCAATCAACTAACTAGCTCTGTAGTTAGTCCGCACATACAAAATCCAAGAAACCTCACACCCTTCCTTTATTCTTTCCCTTCTCTTCTTGCTTCACTTTTAATTAGCAGTTCTTATGCTGGGATTGCTAACTCTAAATCCCTATCTCATAATGATAAGGGTGCTGTCACAACCATATTCAAATCTATGGCTTATAAAGCAACAGAAACTTATCTCAGTTCTGGAGGCTAGGAAGTCCAAGATCAAGATGCCAGCAGATGCGGCATGTGATGAAAGCCTGCATTCTGAGTCATAGATGGTCATTATCTTGTTAGCACACAGGAAGCAGCAAAAGTAGCCAGGGAGTGATAGGCTCTCTGTGATCAGGAAACTAAACTCATTCATGTGCTCATGTCACTCATCATCTCCAAAAGTGCCCATTTCTAAACATTATCACATTGTAAATTAGGTTTGAATATGCAAATTTGTGACATAAACATTCATTTAGGAGTGTGTGTAGTTGACCATGCATGTTTGTGTACATGCATTTGGAGACCTTGGGTATTGATCATGAGTGTGTCTTGTGTGTAGGTGTGTTAATTTTATTTATTTATTTGAGACAGAGATGGACAGAGAGGAAGAGGCAGACAGAGAGCAAAAGAGAATGGGTATGGACACACCAGGGCTTTCCTGCCACTGTAAATGCACTCCAGATGCATGTGACACTTTATGCATCTGGCTTTATGTGGGCATTAGAGAATGAAAGCTGGATCACTGGGTTTTGCAAACAAGTACCTTCAATCACTAAGCCATGTGTCTAGTCCCTATTTGTGTTTTTGAGACAGGATCTTTCATAGGCCTGGAACTAGTCACTTTGTCTATACTGTCTGACCATGGAGTCCCAGGGATCAACACATTTCAACCTCTCCAGAATTGTGTATATGTTCCATCATACTTGGCTTTTTTTTTAAACAGGGGTTCTGGTGATCAAACTCAGGTCCTTATGCTTACATGCCAAACAATTAATCACCTAAGCTCTTTCCACAACCCTGTATTCTTTCTTTCAGAGAGAGCTCCCTAATAGATTATTCATGAAATACTATAAAAACCTGCATCCATTTGCCCATATTTGTTTGGTATTTTTTTATAGGACAGTGATGGGTAGTGAAGATTGTCTAGTCAAACAGTCCTGGCTCTAGAATCTTATCCTTGTGGTTTAACTATGTTACTATAGTCAAGTTTCTCAGCTTCTCTAAATCTCACTTGTTAAATTGGAATAGTACTAGAAGTTACCCCACAAGATTCACAGGATAGTTGGGGGGTAGTACATGTCTTTAATCCCAACACTAGGAAGGAAGAGGTAGGAGGATTGCCATGAGTTCAATGCTACTTTGAGACTATACAATAAATTCCAGGTCAGTCTGGGCTACAGCAAGGCCCTACCTCAAAAAGCAAAACAAAACAAAAAAGATTCACTGGATAATATAGCAAACAGCAATGTCCCTAGAATATCCATAAATGTTTGAATGGCTATAAATATATTTCATAGCTAATAAAGCTCAAATAAAATTTTGTCCCTCAATCTAATTTCTTTCACTTGCTTTCTCATATAGTATATATTAAACCAGTTGTTCAGACAAAGTACAAAAAATCTTCATGACTAATATCTGATTCTGTTAGCCATTCCCACTAAATTTTCAGTGTCAGTTCCTTACCAACTGGACTATTCTGTCTCAGTCCAAACCACGATAGTGTCTCTCTGTACAACTGTCATAGCCTCTAGTGGCTCAGCTCCTGGGATAGTATCTCTTGCAGAATGAAGGTTATTGGCCCTCCAAAACTTGAAAGTTGAAATCCTATGCCACATATCATAGTACTTAGAGGTAGGACCTTAGGAGGTGCTGTGATTAGATTGTAAGGCGATAACTATAAGGAATAATTCTGTTATACTTTTAAGTCACCCCCCCCCCCCCCGCAGGGTACCCAATGTACCTTCTGCCATATGAAGACACAGCAAGAAGACAGCCATCTATGTTAGGAAGTAGCCCTAACCAGACATCTGATCCAAGATTTTCTACCTCCAGAACTAGGGATATATTGTGATGGGTCAGCTGCCCAGTCTATGGCCCTTTTACTATGGTAGCTTGAGGTAAGGAAGATAGCACCGACCTTACTCTCTTAGCTTTCCTGGTCTACACAAAAACATTAACTGGCATGAGATTTCACTTGTTTGCCTCCCAGACTCTTATTCCCGTTCCTCCTATGTGTTGCTAAGAATAGATCTTTCAGTTATTGTCTTCATGAGGGAGATTCATCATGCATCAGAGGCCCTATCTCTGAAGCAACTCTAAAAAATATTACCTATCAGTTCTTTTTTTCTAGTCTTTTCCACATATATCCCATGCTATGTCACACATCTGTCACAAAACTGTTATGCTTCATGCTAAAATGAAGTTTTTAGGTGAATATTTTAGTGATTAAATAATAAATTAATTGTTAAATTAATTAGGTATTAAATAATAAAATCCAATACACTCAGTTAAAGAAAGGTTGGTTTTTTCATAATCACCCTCTTCTCACCATTCTTTTTCTCTGACTCCACTGAGTCTACCCCTCTGTGACCTTACCTTTATTTTCAAGCTCTCACTCCCCTGTGCCATAGTATATGGCACATCACAGTGGTTTTATTTGAACAAGAATTCCATTTTGGGGATAGTTCATGAGGGTTGTTAAATTAAAAGCTGTATCTGCTCTGTTTTCTTGGGAGCTGAGTAGTACTAGAGGAAACCACACTTCAGCTGGGAAGTCCTGCGGCAGGTAAGGGAGCCTGTGATTGTCTACCTCTACAACTGCCTACAGTAATTACCCCAAATCTTTATTCTTTCATTCAAACATTCTTCAGTTTGGCCTTTTCTCCTATCCAACAGTTGGCCTCATCTCCTTTACTATTAAAGAGTGGATATCTTTTAGTCAATCAATAAACACTTATGTAAAAATGGCTATTTTTTGTGTAATATTCTAGGTACTTAGGCTATATCACTAAGTCAGGCCACGTCTCTACTCTCATCTTTAATTTCTACCACTTGTCAAAAATATACTGAGACATATACAACAAATATGTTGAAGTGCTTACTTCATGCCAGGAAACTTTCTTTGAGAAAAAAATTAAAACATATGTATGAAATATTATCCCCTTATAAAATTTTCATTTTAAAAAGAGATGGAGGGAGAAAATAGTGAAATTAATGTATATGTGAAATATACATTATATATGCACACTACTTAGTATATGTGCATATATCTGATGAACAAGGTAAGAATTAATAGGAAGAGAGGCCCCCAACACCTCATCACTGAAGCAGACCAAAAATGAACCCAACATGGCTCAGGGAAACTTTACGGAAGAGGAGGCAGAAAGAATGTCAGAGCCACAAGTTGGGTCATGATCTGCAGAGACATTTATCCTACCCATAACAGTGGGCTAACTCCACAATGCATGACCCATATACCTCAACAAGGAGGGGCCAAGGGGAGGGGATAAGTCATGAGTGAGCCTAATAATAGTACCAAACTGACTGTATTTGCTGAATACAAAACTAATTAATAAAAAAAAAAGAATTAAGGGGAAGTAGTAGGAATGTATAGTTAGTAAATGATCTTTCACTTAACCTAAGAAATATTTTACAAATTATGCACATCTTATTAAAAAAAAGGATGCTGTTTTAAACATAGCAGCTGAAATGGAAAGATTGACTGGTATGTCTCTTTTCTGTTTTTCCAAAGGCTGAATACTAACAGTAATGTTCGAAGGTTCTAGACTATACATTGTCAAACAAACCTTCTAAAAGTTTTAGATCTACATAAATTCACTGAGCCCTAAAATTAGTATTATCCTCACACACATCTCCATATTCTCCCATCTGGCCACCAGCACCTCCTCCAGCTTTCTATGCCACCAGTTAAGAGAACACAACCATCTGCCTTCAGCAAGTACACTCAGTTGTCTTACAGACAGATCTCCATGGATTACTGACAACAAAAAGAGAAATGGAAAGCGGCAGAATTAAAATGTCTTCCCCAACACCCCCATCACTCTGCACACTCAACATCCCGGGCATGTGCTTATTAGTTGCTGTGCTCCACTGTGTTATCATTCCAATGAAAGCCAGACTTTTCCTCCAATCATATGTCCCTAACTTAAAAACGCTGTTATTTTAGCTGATTTAACTAGGCACATAGGAATTGTGAAATAGAGCTATATTGATCTTTGGCCTCCTGGAATCTGTCCAAATTTCTCTCAGAGTACCCTAGGTTTTCTCTCTGAAAAACTGTTCCTTCTCAACCCTTCAGCTCAGAGTGGAACTGACTCAAATCTCAGCAATAAGGAAGACCTGTGGTGTAGACCTAAGCCAGCCAAGTGAGCCCATAGTGATTGAGGAAGGCCTGTATGTTCTATTCAGCTCCAGTAAGGTTCATGGAACTTTGACCTGAGCTTCCAAGAGGCAAAGAACTGCTCCAATTAACTAAGGTAAGGTGAAGGTGCAACTAGAAATCCCTGGCACTTCTGGATCAAATGGAAGACAATACAACCATCTTAGACAGCTGTGTACCTTTGAAAGTATAAACTTGTATGACAAAGACTTTCCACTTAGTGTTTTGTGTGTATTTATTTATTTATTTGCAAGGAAATAGACATAGAGAGGCAGATGGACAGAGAGACAGAGAATAGACACGCCAGAACCTCCAGCCCCTACAAATGGACTCCAGATGCATATGTCACTTTGTACATCTGGCTTTACAAGGGTACTGGGAAACTGAACCCAGGATGTCAGGCTTTGCAAGTAAGTGCCTTTACCCACTGGACATCTCTCCAGATCCCACTCTTAATGATTTTATCACTACACACTAAAAAAGACATCCTCACAATATTGTGTATGCAAATCTTATAACCATTATTTATCTGATTTGAATTCTGCCATCACATAAAGAGATAACCAAAGTATAGTGCATCCACTCAATGGAAAATGTTTAGCAATAAAAAGAACAGCATATTTATAAATGTAACACTATTATTGTTGAGTCACATAGTACTTACTTATGGTAAGAAAGACTAGACACAAATGGATGAAATTAGGGGGCTGGAGAAATGGCTTAGTGGTTAAGGCACCTGCCTATGAAGTCTAAGGACCAGGTTTGATTCCCCAGCACCCACATAAGCCAGACAGATGTACAAGGTGGTACATATGTCTGGAGTTCATTCACAGTGGCTACAGACCCTGATGTGCTCATTTTCTCTTCTCTCTCCTTATAAATGAGCAGATGAATAAATAAATAAACAAACAAATAAAATAAATTAGAGTCAGACATGGTGGTGCACACCCTTAATTCCAGCCCTATGGAGGCAGAGGTAGGATCAACACGAGTTTGAGGCCACCCTGAGATTACATATTGAATTCAAAGTCAATCTGGGCTAGAACAAGACCCTATCTTGTGAAATAAAAATAAAAAAATAATACAAATTAAAAAATTTAAATAAATAAATGACTTGTGATTGATAATACCTTGCCTAGTTTCAAAATTCTGAAATAATACATGTATTCTTATTGTTGGCATCAGTAAAATTCTAAGATTATATATATATATATTCTTATTGTTGACACTGATGAATTGTTAGCAACAGAAGGTGAAATAACCTCAGAAACAAGAGTAACCAAAGCAGTATCAGGTCTCCTGCCTTATCTCTACTGAAACTTTAGGTAACTACTTGATCACAGAGTCATTTGATCCTGCCAGCATTTTCCCCCAAAACAGAAATGAAATAGAATCTTGCTTTAAAAAATTTTTCCTTGAACCCAGTCACAGTAAACAATACTTATTTATCACTTGACAACTGTACTAGCCACTTTACATTTACAACCTTACTTTTTTATATTATTCTAGAATTTTAATGAATCCATTTCACAGATAAGAAAACTGAGACATAGAAATTATAAGTACTTTGATCATTGTTGCAATGTTAATAAGTGGCAGCAGAAAACTAAAACCTATTGCTTCTTTAAAACCTTATGTGAATATGAATGTTAATAACTGTGGTTAAGGTAAACCATTAAATATTAAAGTGCATTAATAATTTCTATGTCAATTTGATTTTGGTTTATAATCTCAAAGGTTTCTGGTAAGAAACTCAAAAGTGTTAGAAGTAGAAATCTTACTATGAAAAGAATGTTCAGTGTTTGCTGTAATTCCAGTCCTCCCCTAATTATATGGCTGAACTCAGAAGCAAATATGTTCATAATCATTGTTATTGTTCTTTTTATCTCTGTACAGGTAACCAGTATATGATAACAGCTTAGGGTAAGTTTAATTTTAGCATAAAGAACAGATCTCCATGGCCATCAATTTCAAATACAACCACTACAATAAAAAGAAACCAAACCATTCATCTCTTCCATCCAATTTTTTAAACAAAGAAAGGAATACAGATATGATTTCTGGTTAATGCTATAGGAGCTGTGTGTTTCCAACTTGAACAATGTCCATAAGGTATTTCACAAGACATAAGGAGGAGGCTGGGGAAGGCAGGGGGCTGTGCTTCTGTGTTGAATTAGAGTGATGTAAAATTTACCTGTCACATTTTTATGCATAAAATATGGAACTCAAAGTAATTTTACAGAGAATATGAACATGCATAAAATATTCAATGTGTTGAGCAGTTTTGAAGATGGTCTTCATGCAAGAATAAAAAGCACTCAGTATAAAATGCTGGTGGAAGCTGTAGTGTTCTCATTTATTACCTAAGAGGTATGGCCAGCCTTCTCTGGGCTTTGAATCATCTATCTATCTATCTATCTATCTATCTATCTATCTATCTATCTATCTATCTATCTATCTATCTATCTAATCTATCTATCTTTTTAATAGCAGCTAAATTACTGAAGAATATGAGCCCTCCACATTCCTCCCAGCACTCATGAACTACCAATAACTTCTCTGGTAGAACTAGGGTCTCATGCCACCTCTGCCATCCATATGGGGTAATGAGTTTCAGTCTTGTGCAGGAAACAATAGCTGCCATGAGTTCTGGGAGTCATGTCCCAGAGATAGCATTGCACAGCACTCCTCTCATACCCTGATTCTTAAATTACTTCACAATATTTGAGTCTTGCAGGAGAGGGAGACAGAGATGTTCTATTTAGGCTGAGTACTCAGCAATCACTTCTCATCACTTTGACCAGTAATATATCTGAGTTAACTGCTACACACTATGAAAAGATGCTTTCTGACCAAGGCTGAGAAAAGCACCAATCTATGTTCATAAACCTAATTCCTTTGAAGGTATCATTTAACAAAACAAGAGCAGTAGCCTCCCCCTTTCCACTCCTCCCCTCCATGGGACCTATGTCCTCCCCATGGGTTCTTAATCAGATTTACAGTACCAGGTCAGATATCTCTCCTGTGGAGCAGGCCTCAAATCAATTCAGAAAGAAGTTGGTTACCCCGTTATAGTGATGCCACTATAGAACAAGAGGGTACATCTTGACTGGTTGGTCCATTGTATAACACACAGTTGTGTAACACATAGGCTCTGCAGCTGGGTAAGACGATTATTAGTGACTTTTCTTCCCCCCACCCCTGGCCTGCAAAGCACCTTCAGGCACTATGAAATCTAGCCTGCACACTTAATTCCAGTTTTATTATCTATGCCTTATAAATGATAACATGTGGCATCTTTAGCAATGGGGACTTGCCATCTAGTTTTGGTGGACAATTTATAGCAATGACAAAAGCTTGTAATGTTTTAGTGCCCTCGGTTCCTCCATGACCAAATGTATAGGGTTGTTTCACTTAGCTGACACCGTGACTTTTATTTAATGACATTTCTTCTTGGAGCAGTGTTATCTATCCATGTAGATACCTCCATTCATATTCTTTCTATCACTTATAATTGGTTTACATAGAAGATTTTTTTATGGCTTTGTCATTCATCCTTAGTTAATGTTCCCACAACTCTTTCCCTGTCCTCTTCCCCCATCCCTACTTAAACCTCCCCTTCACTATTCTCTCTTCTACTTTCATATCATATGTGTTCTACTATTCCCCTTTCATGAAAATACCTTCCCCCATTTCTCCTCCAGGACTCATTCTAGGTTTCTGGCCTCTACCCTCACTCATTCCAACTTAAACACAGAAATATAAATTTTCAAAGCTAAGATTCACATATGAAAGAGACCCTGGATCATTTGTCTTCCTGAACCTAGATAATCTCACTGTATTTTTCAGTTCCATTCATTTCCCTGGAAAATTCACAATTTTATTTTTCTTTAAAGATGAATAAAATTATACTATCTATATTTAATAGTTCATTCATCAGTTCATAGTCATCTAAGTGATTCCTTTTGCTAGCTATTGTGACTAGAGCAGCAATGAACATAGTTTGCATGAGTTTGAGTATTTGGCTATATGACTGTGAGGGGAATAACTGAGTCATATGGTAGTTCAATTTATAGCTTTTTAAAGCCTCCACCCTTGTGTCTATACAAGCTACACCAGTTTACAATCCCACCACCAGTGAATCTGGGCTACTCTTTCCTCACATCCATACCAGCATTTGTTACCATTTATTTTATTGATGATGGTCATTCTGATGGTGGGAAGATGGACTCTCAAAGTGGATTTAATTTACATTTTCCTCATGGCTAAGGATATTGAGCACTTTCATTCACCATTTTTAATTTTTTAAGAAATATTTACTCAGTTCCTGATTGTTGACAAAGGTGCCAAAAATACACATTGGAAAAATGATAATATTCCAAGAAATGATGCTGGTAAAACTAGTTATCTATGTTCAAAATAATGGAACTAGATCCACTTATGTAACCCTGTACCAAAAATCAACTTCAAGTAGATCAAGGACTTATATAAGTCCTGCAACTGCTAGAGGAAAAGAAATACAGAGTAAATTTCAAGATACAGGTGTATGTAAGCACTTTATGAATAGAAGTTTAGTTGCTTAGTAAATAAGACTGACAAGTGGAGACTCATGAAATTAAAAAGCTTTTCTAGGAAAGAAAACTACTCATATACATTCATATACATACATGGAAACAAACAATGCTGTTACAAAATGGGCAATGGAATTTCTTTCCTCTTTAACACTTATTTAAATCAGTTAGTTCCAGGAGGAACTAACTGATTTAAACAAGTGTTCTTGTTATTGTTGCTGTTGTTTTGTTTTGAGACAAGGTTCCACTGCCTTCCCAGGTTGAACTTAAATACATGATGGGCTACAGAGATGGCTTAGTGATTAAGGCAGTTGCTTGTGAAGGCTAAGGACCCAGGTTCTATTCCCCAGAACCAACACAAGCCAGATGTACATGGCAGCCTGTGTGTCTGGAATTCATTTGCAGTGGCTAGAAACCCTGGCATGCCCATTTTCATTTAAATATATTTTTAAAATTTAAACATATAATAATCCTTGTGCCTCAGCCTCCTGGGTGCTACAATTACAGGGACCTAATTTCTTTATTATTGCCTAATATACCTATTTATCCTAGTACCTACTTAAGATAGATCAGTTAATTAAATCAACTTCAGACATTGTTGCTATGGCATAATTAACTATTTATGCCTTTTTCTTCCACTGTACTAACAGCTTCTAAAAGTAGCAACCTATTCATTTTCCTATATTCATTGCTTTAATATAGTATTTGTCCACAACTGTTGGTTGAATTGGTGATTTCACAGTAATTTATGTACATTATGTAGCAAATATTTATTGCATATAATATGCTAGGTTCTCTATTAGCCACTAGGAACCTTGTACCTACACAATGTCTCTGCATTGCATGTCTGAGTCTACAGGGGAAACGGGGTAATGGAGCAGTTGCTTGAATATAGGGCATGTGATGAGGACCTTTATAGGACAGACAGGGAGACATCTGGGTTAGTACCTCCCCCGTAGTCTAAAACCTTTGGCAGTTATGGTAGTTCATTGTGACTCTTCACTCCTCTGAAAACCAGAAGTTGATTGCTTGTAACTTCTACTCACAACTATCCATCTACATATCTACATTTTTTCTTGAAATTGAAGCAATTTTTATTGTAATTATTTTCAGTTTTAGTAATCAACTGAAAAAGCAACCTGCTTTTAGTTACAATGCTCTAAACAAGAAAGCCATGGCTTTTTTTGTTGAAACCTTTTAGAGCTAACCCTGAAATATTTTTAGTACTAGCAAACTAAGAAAATTTTAAAAAAATTTGCAAAAACAATAAAAATAGGCCACATTTACATATAGAATCAAAGATTACCCACTAGAAATGTTTGCAGCAGGTACCTGTCCAACCCTTTTGTCTCTCTAGCACACATGACAGCAGGTTATATCATACTCGGAAATGTTGCCATCCTGTTTCCAGATATGTGTAATCTTTAAGTACTTCATCTGACTACAAAAAAAACATTGTTTCATTTCATCTGGAGCTACTAGAAAAATATCTGACTCTTCTTTTACTTTTTGTAACTTCTTTGCCTTTAAGGTCATTGACATTGCCTCATAAAACATGTTATAACATGAGACTTTCCAGCCCCTTTAACTATATCGTCCATGACATATGCTGTCAATCACAAAACATATTCAGTGAGTGCTAATTTTGTTCCAGGTCCACAGTTAGGAACTTGATAGGCAGAAGGGGTGAAAATACTTCTTGCCCATCAAGTCTTGGCATCTGCCTTTTTGATGGGCTTTCTACATCAGTCTTTACTTTTGAAATATATAATGGGTGGTTATCTCATTAGATAGAAATACGCCTTTGCTAAATAAACTTTGTGTTTTTGAGACCTCCACTTACTTCTTTCAGCCTTGACTTCCTATTCTGTAATGGTAATATTATCTTGAAATTTCTATAAATGCATGAGAAGTGAGTATAAAATGTGACTGGAGAAGAAAGTTTCTTAAACAAACAGACTTATTTATTGATATTTTTCTAGACCCTAGAATGTTTCCAGGAAGTTATTATTGACTAAAGCATAGTGCATGGTAGTGGTTGATAAATCTTGTTTTGATTTCTTCCTCATGGGCTACATTGACCTTAATTTCTTCTTGGCGGAGTCTCCCCTGCACACTTTGAAGACTGCTGCCTTTCATATGGAAAGCAGAAGTAAAGTAGATGTTGATTTACTCCCCCTCCCTCTCTGATCAAAGGTGAATTCTTTCTTATGGTCTTTTTGTATAAACAGAAGAACAAATATTTTTGTTTTTTTCAGCATATTTTAAACTTCCTACTTTTCTGAGTGTTAGTGTTTTTTATAATGAATTTTCTGTTTAGAATACTTTTATGCATTTTCCACTAAAATAGTCCTCTTCTTTCACCTCTACATTTTTATATAATGCCTTGTATTGCTACTGGTTGGTTTTATTTTTTTTATGTCAGAGCCTCTGTTTTTAGTGGATAAATTCAATGAATTACTTGAAAATATTTCTTAGCTATTCCTATCCACTTTATATTTCAATCTTTTTCAGATTTTTTTAAGTTCGTAAACATACAATCATGTCTTTTGTAAGTATTTTGAAGCATTTTACTACAGACCAATGGACACATCAGTCTATGTCCAGTGCCCTGTGTAAATCTTTCCCATAATATTTTGCCCATCTTTCTTCAATGATGTTTAAAGTAGCAATCCCTAGATTTGTTCTAAAGAAAGACTCTACTTGAAAACAAAACAATGATATATCTTATTTTCTACTTTAAGATGAATGTGACCTCAGGAACACTTTTTTTTGAGGTTGGGGTTCACTCTAGTCCAGGCAGACCTGGAATTCACTGTGCAGTCTCAGGGTGGCCTTGGGATTAAAGGTGTGCACCACTTCTCGCAGCTCAAGAAGACATTTTTATATATAACGATCCTATGCACTTACATACCTTTTACATATTAACAACATCCTTGTGTTCATGTGTGTGTGTGTGTGAGAGAGAGAGAGAGAGGGAGAAAATACATGTGAGCACATTTGTGTGTATGCACATGGCATGTGCAGGCCAGGGGTCAAGTTGAGTGTCTTCCTCAAATCACTCCTCATTTACTTTTTTTTTTTGAATTTTTTAAAAAACTTTTATTTATTTATTTGAGAGTGACAGACACAGAGAGAAAGACAGATAGAGGGAGAGAGAGAGAATGGGCACACCAGGGCTTCCAGCCTCTGCAAACGAACTCCAGACACGTGTGCCCCCTTGTGCATCTGGCTAACGTGGGACCTGGGGAACCCAGCCTCGAACCAGGGTCCTTAGGCTTCACAGGCAAGCGCTTAACTGCTAAGCCATCTCTCCAGCCCCTTCATTTACTTTTTTGAAAAATATTTTTTGTTCATTTTTATTTATTTATTTGAGAGTGACAGAAAGATAGGGAGAGAGACAGACAGATAGTGAGAGAATGGGTGCACCAGGGCTTCCAGCCAATGCAAGGAACTCCAGATGCGTGTGCCCCCTTGTGCATCTGGCTAATGTGGGTCCCAGGGAATCGAGCCTCAAACTGGGGTCCTTAGGCTTCACAGGCAAGCGCTTGACCTCTAAGCCATCTCTCCAGCCCTCTCATTTACTTTTTAAGACAGGGTCTCTCACAGAATTTGAAACTTTCTGATTTGTCTATACTGGATAGCAAGCCCTATATATTACATGTTTCTGCCACTCAAATTCTGAGATTACAGACATGTACCATAGCATCTGTCTTGGGATCTAAACTAAGATCCTTAATCATATACAATGAACACCTTACTGAATGAGCCATCACCCCCACCCCAATATCCCTGTATTTTGATAGCACTATCCCAAATTACTAGTCTGTCAAACCCTATAACACCAATTAGTGATTGTTCTTTAATTATTTCATGTCTTAATTCTTACTCAAATCCTTACTAAATGCATACTGAAACTATCTCATAATTTCCCAATAGACTGATGCAATCAAAACTTATTTATAGAACTCCTTTTTAAGCTATGTAGTCCAATAACAATTCCTCTGAATCTGACTAATATCACAATGTCTCAAACTAATCCTCCTAAATCTTAGGGCTCACTCTGGAATTAACATGAAATCATTAAAACTTCCCCATGTAATTTTTCTTGTAGTAAGATCAAATCTCCTGGAGAGCATACACCTGTTTTAGTTCATTTCTAGGATGATACCTGAATTCAGATGGACAAAACAGTTCATTTTGCCACTCTTTCTTATCAGTTGAATTCTGTAAATACCTATGTGAATTCTATTTTCATAGTATAGTCAAAAGTTCCTTGTGCTGATTTCAGTAATGTTTGTAACTTTCAGCTACTATAATTCAAGTTCTAATGCACCTTGATTAGCAGATATCTCAAAAAAGATGTTATTCATGATTCCTTACACTGTTATTTGACCCTGGGACTGTCAACACTCTTTTCAATGTGATTCTTCAATGCACTTTCATAACACATAGAACATTCTAGATCCAGAGGCTGAAGAAATGTCTTAGTGGTTAAGGCACTTGACTGCAAAACTTTAGGACTGAGGTTCAATTCCTTAAACCCCACATAAACCATATGTGCATGGTAGCACATAAGCCTGGAGTTTATATGCTGTGACTGGAGGCCTTGGCATGCCCTCTCTCTCTCTCTCTTTCTTTTATCTCTCTAAAAAATAAATAAAATAAAAACTTTTAAAAAAGAACTTCCTACATTCAGATTTATCTGGGTAATGAATATGTGAAACTTTGTTTCAACTTAAAATAGGGATGAACTTGGTTGTTTATGTTAGGAAAGTGCACACTATTCACTGGATGAATTCAATGCAATGAAGATTCATTTTCTTTCTGTAGCCCAATTACAGGAGACAAAATCCTCTTTTCCCTACAGTCATTCACAGAATCAGACTATTTGAATCAAGTGGATTTTTTGTTCTTAGGGGCCAGGGAAACTTGTTGTGATCATACTCAATTTCAATTCCATAGATAGTGAAGCAAAAGTCAGTACTGCTCACATCAACTCACACACATACTATATCTCCTCATGTTTCATTAGAAACAACTCACCAAATTATCCCAAATGAAAAGCACATTAGATATAATTTAAGTGTATGCCAAGAAAAATAAAAATCTACATATTAATGAAAATAGTAGGTGTTGCTGGGCGTGGTGGTGCACGCCTTTAATCCCAGCACTCAGGAGGCAGAGGTGGGAGGATTGTGAGTTCGAGGCCACCCTGAGACTCCATAGTGAATTCCAGGTCAGCCTGGGCTACAGTGAGACCCTACCTCGAAAAACCAAAAAAAAAAAAAAAAAAGAAAAGAAAAAAAAGAAGAAAATAGTAGGTGTCTCTACTACAGATAGATTCTTTCTACTGCTACAAACTATTCAGTGACCCAAATAATTCTCTCCCTCCCCCTTTTTTCTATTGTTCACATAGTAATATGTGTTTACTACCCTTTACTTCCAAAGCAGAATAATTTACTGTGATAAAATATTTTCCATCCTACTTTGGAAATCATCAACTATAACCTTAATTTCTAGAGAGCACTCATTTCTATTAAGATTTTTGTAACAGTAAGGAAAAACATGAATAGATCTGAGTAGTTTAATGTCTCTCTCTATCATCCCTTTGATATGATAAAAGTTATCTGTGAAAAGCTGTATTAATATGGCTACATTTGAATATTTAGATAAGGAAGCCATTGTCTTTAACTATAGACCTTTTAATATCACTTTGAAATGGAATATTTCCTTTCTATTCTATAGAGCATGAGGTATGGTTTCTTTCCCAAGAGCCAAGATTTTGTTTCCTATACAAAGCAAATAACTTATATCTATCTATAGTGGAATGTACTTTGGAACTAGGCATTGGAACCTGAATTCTGACACATTAAAATTACATGATATAGCTAATTACCTAATCTCCCCAAAGTAGCCAAGACTGACACTGAACTGACTGTCTGATCTTCACTTCCCAAGTGCTGAGATTTTAGGTTTATACCACTATGCTTAACACCAGCCTGAATCTCAAAACCATCATGAATTCTGTATTTCCTTGAAAGGACTCATGAGCATAAATAATATAACCATTTGATATTCGTTAAGGAAAGGTAGATCTTTTCCCCTGTCTCCTTTGGTTTGATTTCACTTTAGGGATGACTTAAGCATAACTTTGAATGCTTTCTGAGTCCACTGATTCTTCATCACTGACCGTTTTTTAGCTAGTGAATGAAAAATTTAGAAACAAGATATTCCCCTCCTTCACTTTCTCCTTCAAAATGAAAAATAATAGTTTACTTAATTTTCTACAGTAGTGGTCTTCACTTAACTCCAAGAAATGCTTTCAGAGCATGCTTTCTGATGTAGGGACCTCTCATAGTTTCTCTACATTAACACAGTGAGATGAATGCCATATTTCTGGACAGTTAGTGTGATGGTTAAGAGACATTTCTTTCAGCTAATATTTATCTTTTTCTCTATATTTAACTTCAGCTAATCTCAACTACCACCAATTACTTTACCAAATTCCCAGCATCTAATGGCCAGTATCCTTTCAAATCATGGAAGCACCATCATCTGTCCACTTGCTATTAAGAAGTCTAGATGACATAATGATCAGGATGTAGAAGAAAGATCTGTTTATTTATTGAGAAATATGTATTAGATATAAATTCAAATTTCTATGATATACTTATGTGGCAGGTTGAATTTATGTCCCCACATAGACTCATATGTTTTATTAATGCCTGTAACTTGGGTTTCCCACCATGTGGCTGGAAGAGGTGTCATTTGGATGGATCATGAGATCCAGCCCTAAGATGTTTGTGGGAGGATTTGATTTCCAGTGTAAAGGTATGCAGAGTAGTCAGAGTTCTGCCTGAGTCCCTGCTGTTTGCTGCAGGTTCATGTTTGCTTGCTTGTGGTGCTGGCTGTGAAGTTGTCTCTGCTTGGATCTATGAAAGGGGGCCAGGTTCTTCTACAAACAAACAAGTTTCCCCAGGATCTGTAAGCTTCAAATAAATCATCCCCTCCCATACACTGTGTCTGGTTTGGAAATTTATCCCTGTAAAAAGGAGCTGACTACAACATATTCTCTATAAAAATCTTAATAGAAATACAGAAATATTAGAATATACATTAACTTCTAGATTTTTATGCCTGAAAGTAAGACTGAAAATCCTATAGCCATCATATGACAATAAAATTTTAAGAAGTTTTCCATTAATGCATATTGATTTTACAAAGTGATAGATTTCATAATTGCACTTTTGTTCAAATGTACCATACATTTTGACCATGTCCATTAACCATTACTTTCTCCTGCCCTGCCATTCATGTTCCTAATTATTCCTCTTATTTTCATATCATAATTTTTGAATATTTTATTTATTTATTTCAGAGAGAAATAGGCAAATATACACACATACAGGAAGAGAGAGAGAGAAAGAGAATGGACACATCAGGGTTTCTAGCTACTGCAAAAAAACTCCAGATGTATGAGCCACCTTGTGCATCTGGGTTTATGTGGGTACTAAGAAATTATACCTGGGTCCTTCAGCTTTGTAAGCAAACACATTAACTGATGAGCCATATCTCTAGCACCACATCATAATTTTATGTCACACATTTTAATGTTATGTATATATTATAGATTCTGCATAGGAGGGAAAAATTTATGACAATTGCTTTCCTGCATATAGCTTATTTCTCTAAATTTTCTGTTGGATAACACCTGGACTTATTTCGTATCTTGATTATTTTGGTAGTACCACAATAAAAATGAGTTATCAAGTGTCTCCAGTATGCATATGAAGATTCTTTGGGTATAGTCACAGGAGTGATATAACTGGGTTATATGATATTTCTGCATTTAGCTTTTGAGGAATTTTCATACTGATTTCTATGGTGACCACACTGATTTCCATGCCTATTAGACCTTTATATATGTCCCTTTTCCCTTGTGTGATCACCAATATCTGTAGTTGCTTATTCTTTTTATTTATTTGTGTGTGTGTGTGTGTGTGTGTGTGTGTGTGTGTGCCTGTGCATGCACATGCATGCATGCATACGTGTGCATGCCTGTGCACACACCTGTATCCCTTGTCACTTTAAATAAATGTTCATCTATATTTATGTGGATGGTTTGAGAATTTAGCCCAGGCTAGAAAGGTTTGCATGCAAGTGCTTTTCACCACTGAAACATCTCCCTAGCCTTGGTCACTTGTTCATACTGATAGATATTCTGAGAAAGGTGAAAAGGAAGCTCAATGAAGTTTTGATTTGCATTTCTCTATTGGCTAAGGATGCTGATTATCCTACGTGTATTCATTGGCCATTTGTACTTGGGGTTTTGGGTTATTATCTACTTTTAGTATTTAGTTTTGCGTTATTTATATTTCCTATCTTAATCCCTTATCAGATGTATAGCTGGCAAAGATTTTCTGTAGGATATCTCTTCACTCTGTTAATAATTTCTTTTGACATGCAAAAGCTTTTTAATTTTTTATAATTCTATTTGTCAATTTTGGGGACTATTTCATTATTTCCTATGCTACAGCAATCTTCTTGACTCAGAAAATCTTCGCTTTTGCTTATATCTTGGGGTGTTTTTTCTATGTTTTCCTCTACTAGTTTACATTTCCAGGTCTTAAATCAAACTATTTTATAAACTTTGGATTAGGTACTTTATGTTTAAATTTTAATTTATTTATCAAAGAGAGAGAGAGAAAGAAGCAGAGAGAAAGAGAATTAGTGCACTAGAGTCATTACCCACTGCAAACAAACTACAGAAGCATGTGCCACCTGGTGCATCTGGCTTACATGGGTCCTGGGGAATTGAACATGGGTCCTTTGGCTTTGTAGGCAGGTGCCTTAACTGATAAGCCATCCCTCCAGCACCACACTTTGAATTGATTTTTATGCAGGATGAAAGATATAGACCTAGTTTTATTCTTCTACTTGTAGATATGCAGTTTTCCCAGCACCATGTGCTGAAGCAGTTATCTTTTTATAATTTATGATTGTTGTCTTTGTTTAAAAAATGGACCACTTCGGCTGGGCGTGGAGGCATACGCCTTTAATCCCAGCATTTGAGAGGCAGAAGTAGGAGGATTGCCGAGAGTTTGAGGCCACCCTGAGACTCCATAGTGAATTCCAGGTCAGCCTGAGCCAGAGTGAGACCCTTCCTCGAAAAAAAAAAAAAAAAATGGACCACTTGGGCTGGAGAGATTGCTTAGTGGTTAAGTACTTGCCTTACTTGCCTGTGAAACCTAAGGACAACAGTGCAAGAATTTATTCCCTAATATCCATGTAATCCATATGCACAAGGTGGCACATGTGTCTGATGTTTGTTTGCAGTGGCTGGAGGCCCTGGTCAGCTCATCTCTCTCCCTCTCTCTCTCCTTCTCCCTCTCTCTCTCTTTCTCTCTCTCTCTCTCTCTCTCTCTCTTTCCCTCTTTCTCTCTCTGTCCGCCTGTTTCAAATAAATAAAAATAAAAAATGAACCACATGAAATGTGTGGCTTTCTTTATGGGTATTCTAATCTATTCTATTAATTTCCATGTCTGTTTTGTACCAGTAGTATGCTGCTTTTGTTACTAAACCTCTGTGCTATAACATGAAATCAGGTATTATAATATTAATAGCATTTTTGTAAATAAATGTATTGTAAACTTTAATACTTTAGTATAGGAACACCCTGAAAATTGTTCCTATTCCAATTGAGTTATGCTCTTTTATCCCCTGTAATCGGGCCTTAATCCTCTGAGGCCCTTCTTCAGTGGGCATATTGGTAGTCATTATGGGGCCACAAATCTACCAGACAGAGGAGGACTTCACAGTATTCATGCCCACCCTTTAGGTCCTACATTCTTACTGCCTTCACTTTCAAAATGTTTCCTGAGCCTTGAGTGGCACAAGAAGTTAATATTGAGTTCTCAGCAGCCTCTGATAGTCTACTGTGATGAATCCTAGGTCTGTAGGTGGTTATTTCCATCTCACCAAAGAAGGTTCTCCATCCATCAGTGAAAGGAGCACTCATATTTAATCTTCTACCTTCTCTGTAAAGATTACTGGGACATGGCAGGTGTAATAGAGATGACTGGTCCCATCCTAGGCTCTAGACTTTCTTTCTTGTCCTTTTTTATAGGTCTGAAATTTCCATGAGTATTTTTCTTAAGTTTTTTAAGTATTACTAAAAATTTTAGAGTTTTAAATTTTAATTATATACATATATATCTGCATATATATATATGTATACACACACACACACACACACACACACACACACACACACACACACACACATATATATATATACAGGTTATATGCTGCTATCCCTTTTCCCCAAGTCTTATTACCCTGGGAGCCCTCTTCAGTGGGGTTTTGCTAATCAGTGTGGGGTCATGCAGGTCTCAGTCAGTCCCTTTGGGTTATTAGGGGCTCTGCCTCAGGGTATTCCTACTCACTCTGTGGCTCTTACCATCTTTCTACCTCCTCTTCCCCAGTATTCCCTGAGCCACGCATGTCTGTTGGCAGTCTGATTCAGTGTTGAATTATTTGTAGTCTGGAGACTTCCAGTTAAGATGGCGGCATAGGTACCATGCCAAAGCAGCCTAGGGGGGAAAAAGACCAAAAAAACTCAGCAAAATACACACTTTTACTAAAAAGTGAGGTGTATAGGAAATGGAAGCGACAGCGGAGAAGTAGAAGAGATCCAGAGCATCCAGAGCCCGCACAGGCTGGAAAAGCAGCCCTGGCAGCTCTGCCAACCAAGGCAGTGGCAGCGCAGCAGAAAGATGTGTCCAAGCAACACATTGTTTAATCTAATTAGCAACAAAAAACCGGATGTGATGCCCACACAAGTGCAATAGTGGTACACAGCCATGGTGAGGAATCAATTGCTCTTGATTTGGCTAACTGATCCACTCAGTGGTACTAGACCCATAGCTGGAGCTGGGAAACAAGTCAGAACCATACCCAAACACAAGCCCACTCTACAATATCAAGCTACCATCAATCACGGGGTATAAGAGGGCCTAAACCTATCATACTTTCTATCAAAAAAGTAAGTGTTATCTCAATTTTCCGGATGCTAACTTACTCTCCGTTGGAGAATCTGCTTCTCTTTTTCAGATAGATGCAGCTCCTAAGAAGAGAGCTGCCCCAACAAACCTGAAAAGGGGCCCAACTGAAATTAAGGACAACTGGCGAAATAAGCAAGGGTGATGTTTTCCTGTGAACCGGATACCAGAACAAAGGGGAAGGAGATCAACACAGAGAAAAATCAACTTCTACCAAATCAGAGAGCCAGAGCCTCAGAGGCCCCCAACACCTCAGCACTGAAGCAGATCAAAAATGAACCCAACATGGCTCAGGGAAATCTTGCGGAAGAGGGGGTGGAAAGAATGTCAGAGTTACATGTTGGGTCATGATTTGCAGAGACATTTATCATACCAATAACTGGGGGCTAACTCCACAATGCACGACCCATTTTCATTAACAAGGAGGGTCTAATGGGAGGTGGTAGATCACAGATGAGCCTAAATAATGGTACCAAACTGCCTGTATTTACTGAAAAGAAAACTAATAAATTAAATTAAAAAAAAAGAATGGGAATAAGACATTTTGTTTTATACATATGTGCTTTGATGTATTTTATAAATATATTAAGAGGATTATAAAAGCACAAAGATAAAAGTAAATACTGCTTGAATATTTATTAATTTAACTTCAGTGTTCATTCTTTTAGTTTGTTGTAGTTATGTTTACAATTCATGATTTATGACCTTATAGATTTCATGACATTTTAGAAGGGATTTTTTGTTATACATTTTTGCTGTTCTTTTTTCTTTAGAGGGGACAGCAAATGGAAGAAGTGCTATCTCTATTTGTAACACTGATGTAAACTCCCCAAAAGCCATGTGTACAGCAATTGTTAAATACTGTAAAGAAGTTGTGAGAGTAGTTTTTTAATAAAAAAGTTTGCTAAAGTAAAAAAAAAAAAAGAAAAAGAAAGCGGCCAGGCTCAACTACAGCCACAGGAAAACCAGGTGCGGGGATTTTCCACTCACACCGGCGCGCTCCACAACTCAGGAAACATGAAGGGAGAGCGGCAGTCAGCAACAGAGGAGTAGACCATGAGGTAGAAGAACACAGGGAGCAGCAAGAGAACCAGAGCAGCTGCGGCTCCCTCCCCACCCCCACTACCTGAGCCCAGCTCCAACAGAGCAACATCCCTGGACCTGGCCGCGCCAACTTGAGCCAACAGTGGGACCCAAGCAGGAGCAGAATTCAACAGCAACATCAATGGCTCCAGCACCAGTAACAGCAGCCCCCGCAGTAGCAGACCCAGCAGCAGCAGAACCAGGAGTGGCAGCAGCAGCAGATCCCGCAGCAGCAGCTTCAGTGGCAGCAGTGGCAGTGGACCCAGCAACAGCAGCTTCAGCAGCAGTGGTGGCTCCAGCAGCAGCAGCAGCAGCAGAGGCAGCAGCAGCAGTGGGCCCAGCAGCAGCTTCAGCAGCAGCGGCTACAGACCCAGCAGTAGAGCTTTAACAGCAGCAGTTCCAGCAGCAGGGGTGCTGACCTGCAGGGCCATACTTGCCAGGACCGGTTTCCCCCACAGGAAAAGCCAGTGCCCAGCTCCAGAAATCAGAACAGCAGCCCGACGACCCAGGCAACAACTTGACTGAAACCAAAAACATCCAAGATAACTGGGATTGCACCAGGGAAGGGTCTCACTTGATCACAAGCTGACTTGGATCCCTCAACACAACAGAAATCTTAACCTATTTGTTGATAGAGGATCTGGTCATTATAATAACTACTCTTGCATACATAATTGGGGCTGTTTTTGATTGAATGTGTACAATGTTTAGTTAAATTTTAGGATCTACCTGTATTTTATTCCACTCAGCCTGCTTGAATATTCCCATAGCAGGGAAACTCAACCCCTAGGAACACCTTTGTAGATACTCTGAGAGTATTAAGAGCCACACCTAACACCTTAAGCTCCTACCCTGAAAATATATAACATCAAATCAATTGATACAGCTAAGAATACCCACCTAGCTAGAAAATGCAAGCTTTAAGTTAATCCAAGATGCAAATATATATATAACACAAAAAACACTAAAAAGCAAGATGATATAAATCCACCTAAAAGTATTAATGCATCAGAAATGTCCTCCAGTAAGAACGAGTTAGAGGAAATGCCTGAGAAAGAGTTCAAAAGAATGATTGTAAATATGTTCAAAGGGGTCAAAGAACAAATCAAAGGAATCAAAGAAGAAATCAAAGAGGAAATCAAAGGAATCAAAGAAGACACAGAACACCAATTTAATGAAATAAAGAAGGCAATACAAGACATAAATAAGGAAATAGAAATAATAAAGAAAACCAGTCATAATTACTAGCAATGAAGAACACAGTTAATGAAATAAAAAACTCTGTAGAAAAATCTCACGATTGGATGGATGAGGGAGAGGACAAAATATCTAAGCTAGAAGACCAGGTGAAAGATCTAATACAGTCCAACAAAGAGAAAGACAAACTTATCGAAAAGTATGAGTGGGAATTTCAAGATATTCAGGACACTATGAAAAGATCAAATATCAGAACTCAGGGCATAGTAGAAGGAGAAGAATTCCACTCCAAAGGCATAGTAGGCATCTTCAACAAAGTCATAGAAGAAAATTTTCCCCAAATTGGGAAAGAGGTGCCAATGCAGATACAGGAAGCCTTTAGAACCCCAGCCAGACAAAACCTGGAAAGAACCTCTCCTCGCCATATTATAATCAAACTTCCAAACACACGCACCAAAGAAAAAATATTGAAAGCAGTTAGAGAAATAAATCAAGTTACCTACAAAAGCAAGCCCATCAGGATTACAGCAGATTATTCAACACAAACTTTAAAAGCCAGAAGGGCTTGGAGTGATATATTCCAAGTTCTGAAAGATAACAACTGTCATCCAAGTTTACTTTATCCTGCAAAGCTATCCATTCAAATAGACTGAGAAATAAAGACATTCCATGACAAAAGCAGGTTAAAGGAGTATTTGAAGACAAAACCAGCTCTACAGAAAATATTTGATAGAATCCTCCATGCTGAAGAAAAGGAAAAGCACACATATAAGGAACCTAGAAAAAACAAGCAATACTCAAATACTAGTTAACACAAGAGAGCACAGGTAGAACCGGAACCACAAAAAAAAAAAAAGACAAACATAAATACACACTTTTCAATAATATCATTTAATATCAACGGCCTCAATGCGCCAACGAAAAGAAATAGGTTTGCAGACTGGGTTAAAAAGCAGGATCCTTTAATCCCAGCACTCGGGAGGCAGAGGTAGGAGGATTGCCATGAGTTCAAGGCCACCCTGAGACTACAGAGTTAATTCCAGGTCAGCCTGGACCAGAGTGAGACCCTACCTCGAAAAACAAAACAAACAACAACAAAAAGCAGGATCCTAAAATTTGTTGTCTCCAAGAAACTAACCTTTCTACAAAGGATAGACATTATCTTAGGGTGAAAGGTTGGAAAACGTTGTTTCAACCAAATGGGCCTAGAAAACAAGCAGGTGTTGCTATCCTAATATCTGACAAGGTAGACTTCAGTCCAACATTAGTCAAGAAAGATAAGGAAGGTCACTTTATATTGATTAAGGCCACACTCCAACAGGAGGACATTACAATCCTAAACATATATGCACCTAACATGGGGACTCCCAAATTTGTCAAACAAACACTATTAGAACTAAGGTCACAGATAACACCAAACACAGTGTTGGTGGGTGACTTTAACACGACACTCTCATCAATTGACAGGCCATCCTAGGAAAAAATAAACAGAGAGGCATCTGGACTAAATGAGGTCATAGAAAGAATGGACCTAACAGATATATACAGGACATTTCATCCAAAGGCTGCAGAATATACATTCTTTTCAGCAGCACATGGAACATTCTCTAAAATAGACCATATATTAGGACACAAAGCAAATCTTAACAAATTCAGGAAAATTGAGATAATTCCTTGCATTCTATCTGACCATAATGGAATTAAACTACAAATTGGTAACAAGAAATGCTATAGAGTATACACAAAATCATGGAAACCAAACAATACACTACTAAATGATGAATGGGTCAATGAAGAAACCAAGAAGGAAATCAAAAAATTTATAGAGTCAAACGATAATGAGAACACAACATATCAAAATCTCTGGGATACAATGAAGGCAGTTCTAAGAGGTAAATTTATAGCCTTAAGTTAAGAAAGTAGAAAAGTTACAAGTGAACGACCTAATGCTTCACCTTAAAGCCTTGGAAAAAGAAGAACAAGGCAAACCAAAAATCAGTAGATGGGAAGAAATAATAAAGATTAGGGCAGAAATTAATGAAATAGAAACCAAAAAAAAAAAACAATCCAAAGAATTAATGAAACAAAGAGTTGGTTCTTTGAAAGGATAAACAAGATTGATAAACCCTAAGCAAATCTGACCAAAAGAAAGAGAGAAGAGACACAAATTAATAAAATCAGAGATGAACAAGGTAGCATCACAACAGATTCCAGAGGAATTCAAAAACTCATAGGGACATACTATAAAAGCATATACTCCACAAAGTATGAAAATCTGAAAGAAATAGATGATTTCCTTGATTTATATGACCTATCTAAATTAAATCAAAATGAGTTTAATCACTTAAATGGACCTATAGCAAATATGGAGATCCAAACAGTTATCAATAATCTACCAACTAAAAGAAGCCTAGGTCCAGATGGATTCACTGCTGAATTTTACCAGATCTTTAAGGAAGAGCTAACACCATTGCTTCTTAAGCTTTTCCAGGAATTATCTGTAGTCTGAACTTCTGATTTCATGGATTTTGATTATTCTAAGTGTCTGTCACCATCAAACTGGGACCATTTTTAGGCTAACAGTTGGCACAGTATTCATGACACTTCTTCCTCTGCAGTTTCTCCTGGGCCCTGGTAGATATGGTAGAGGTTGCAAGTCTCATGGTGGGCAGTCAGCTATCTTCTTGTCTTATCTGTGGGTTTGGGCTCTCTTCCATTTTCTCTGATAGCTGTAAAATAAAATAATAATCTTCAATCAAGAGTGAGAGCAATTTGGGTTAAAGGGACTATGCAAAGTTGTTTAGGAGATGTTTGTTGTGCCAGCCCACTCTTTCCTGACCATGGACCAGATATGCATTTCCTACCATTGAGCAGACCTTGTGTCCAATCAGAAAACAGTTGAATACTTATACAGGTAATTACCTGTACAGGCTACATGACAATATTACAGAAGTGTGTACTTCTTGTCTGAGTGGTTGATTTCATAGTTTGCAGGGTCCCCTGCTTATTCAGGCTGTTGGTAACCATTATTTTCTGGTGGCTCCCATAGGGCTTTCCACCTGAGGACTAGCCAGGAGGGAAATAGATTCCCTTTCAGTTCCAGCGTGTTATTCAGGTGTCTTCTCACTGTAGCCTGTGTTGTCTTCAGCAACCAAGTCTTACCTTTTAGTTCTGACAGTAATCAAGTGTTTTGCCAATGGCCTCATAGGTCTCCTTGGACAATAGTTAACTGTGGGGGGCAATCCAAATCTGGGCGTCAGATATTCCAGACATACTCTATGGTTGTAAGGTTAAACTTTTTCTACCTTCTGTTTAGACTCTCCTCCTCCTTAATTGGTGATCATTTTTTATAGAATATTAGTCATAATGAAGGTTACCATGGAACTGAAATTTAACACTGCCTTAAATTTGTGTAATTCCCTGCCCATCTATACCACCCCTTATACCTCCAATCCCCTACAACTGCCAACATTCCATCTATCTTCTAACTCATCTGGAAATTCCTCCTCTCTTCCCACCCCACTGTTTTCTTTTTCCTGGTATTAGTGAGGTGATTTCTGCCAGCAATGTGAACCTGAATGAAATAAATGGTCATTTCTATTTCTTCTTTTGAGAAGAATTTCAATTCTCTACCCCATTTTTTGATTGGGTTGTTTTTATTGTTTGTTTGTTGGTTTGTTTGTTTGTAGATTCTAGATCTTAGATCTTTGTCAGAAATATAGCAGGTGCAGATTTTCTCCCATTGTATGGGATGTCTATTGAGTCTGTTGATGGCTTGCTTGTCTGTACAGTAGCTTTCTAGTCTCAGAGGTCCCAGTGGTTTAGTATTGATCTAATTTTCAGGGCTACAGGAGTCTAATTAAGGAAGTGTTTCTCTATGCCTATATCATGCAATATTCTCCCTGTTTTTCCTTCTATATGTTTTCAAGTTTCAGGTATTACATTGGGGTCCTTAATCCATTTGAAGTTACTTTTTTATAGGGTGAGAGAAGTGGACCTAATTTACTAGCCCCTTGTATTGTTCCTTTAATGAGTATGAGGTGTCTTTTTTTATATCTTTTGTACATTTTTTTATATTTATTTGAGAGCGACAGAGAGAGAAAGAGGCAGATAGAGAGGGAGAGAGAAAGAGAATGGGTGTGCCAGGGCCTCCAGCCACTGCAAAAGAACTCCAGATGCATGAGCCCTGTGGTACATCTGGCTAAAGTGGGTCCGGGGGAATCAAGCCTCGAACCGGGGTCCTTAGGCTTCACAGGCAAATGCTTAACCACTAAGCCATCTCTCCAGCCCTCTTTATATCTTTTAATTACTTTTGGTGTAAAGTATATTTTGTCTAAAATCAGTATTTCAATTCCTGCTTGTTTCTTATTTCCATTTGCTTGGAATATCTTTTTCCACTGCCCCCCCTTAGGTGGTGTTTACCTTTAATTGTAAGATGGATTTCTTGTATACAGCAAATGGACAGGCCCAGCTTTCAGATTCAGCCTATTCACCTGTGTCTTTTGACTAGAGAGTTGAGCCCATTACTGCTTAGAGTAATAATTGTGGGGGGGATTCAATCCCTGTCAGGTTGAATGTTTGGTGGAGTTTGATCTTTGCATGCTTTTATGTCCATTCTAGTTTTGATTGCTTCTTTTTTTCTCCTCTCATGTGCATTTTAGTTCATCTCCTGAGGGTGGAGTTCCCATGCAGTATTCTCTGTAGGGCTTCCTTGTTATTCATGTAATCACACAGCTGGTTTATATTGCTTAATGTTTTTCTTTCCCTTTCTATTATAAGGGACAATTTTGCTGAGTACAGTAGTTTGAGTTGCCAGCCATGATCATTTAACTTTTGAAATACTCCATTCTGAGCTCTTCTGGCTTTAAGAGTTTCCATTGGGACACCCAAGAAAAAATTAAAAGAGTTTTCAATTGAAAAGTCTGAGGTAACTCTGATGGGTTTACCTCTGTATGTGATGAGCTGTGGTTACTCTTGTTGCTTTCAGTATTCTCTCCTTGTTTTCCATGTTCAGTGTTTTGATTATTATGTGCTGTGAGGTGTCTCTTCTCTTGTCTATTTGATGTTCTGTACACCTTCTGTATGTGGATTGGTCTCTCTATAATAAAGTTGTGAAAAATGTCTTCAATAATTTTGTTGATGATATTCTCTATGCCCTTAGCCTTTACTCCCTCCCTTCCTGTATGCCTATAATCCAAATATTTGTTAATTTTAGTGTGTCCCAAAGTTCCCTCATGTTCTGTTCACACATATTTCTGAAGTTGACAATGTTTTTGGAATTCTGGTGGAACTCTTCTGTCCTGTCCTGAGTTCTGATGTTGTATACTCTGCTAGTGAGGCTTTCCTGGTACCCTTATAGGAGGGTTACTTCATTTTTGTTTTCTGTTATGTTTGTCTTCAGTATTTCCATATCTTGCTTACGTTCCATTTTCATTTCTTGACTTGACCTTTTTATTGCCTCTTAGAGTTCATTCCTGCATTTGAATATGTCCTCATCAAGTACTAAGCTTATCCCATTGGCCCATAAGCTCACTTATTCATTGATTCTCTTCAAATTCCTTTCTCCTAATGTTACTCCTATTTTATTTTATGGTCTTTGATTTCATTAAGCTATCTGTGGAGTATGTTATCTGATTCTCTTTGGTTTCCTTCAGCCATTGATTGAGTTGTTTTTCTTCATTATCTTTCATTTCTTTCATGCATCTTTTGAGTTCTTTTGCTTTCTTTCTTCCAATTCATTGAGATAATCTTTGATTTATAATTGGAATTCTTTTGCCATTTTTCTTTCATTTACTTCAGCCATTCTTGGAGTCTCTGTTTGATTACTCTGACCAGTTTTATCCCATTCCAATATCTATTTGTTCATGATTTCATTAAGTTCATTTAAAATGCTTTCTGAGATTTCATTTGAGTCTGGTCTATCCCTTCCCATACTGCAGCCTCCTCAGACTAGTGACCAGCCTTTGTGGAAAACTTCCCTACTCTGCAGAGTCATTGCATAATCATTGTCATAATAATAAAAATTATAATAATTATTATTATTGTTTGTAGAGGACTGTTTTGGCTAGGTAGAGTCTTTGTTTTTCCTATATGAAATTTAAGACTGTTTTTATGGTTCTATTAAAAATATAATTTGAATTTTGATGGGCACTGTGTTCAATCTGTAACTTACCTTTGGCAAGATGGCTAATGTCACAGAATTAAGTCTGTCAGTTCATGAGCATGGAGAATGATGTCTTCTAACATCTTCTTTTTTTCCTCTTCCTTCTTCTCCTTCTTTTCTTCCTCACCTTATTATAGTGTTTTTCAAATTAATGTGTAAAACAGTGTCACTGTGGGATTTTCATGCATACTTAGTTTTGTTGGTTCTCTAGTACTACTTCCCTCCACTCCTCACCTTCATATTTGTGTATATACATAGAATATGCTAGATCACACGTAACTTGTATAGTTATTGTTGCTTAGCTCCTCCCTTCCTCCATTGTGTATACACATAGAAGTTATATAAAGATTTTATTACATAGAAATTATAGTCATTATTTTTGAGAAACTTTTGTATTGATTTCTATGGTGACTGCACTAGTTACCATGCCTACCACAATGAATAAGGTGTCTCTTTCCTCACACTCTGACAAGAATTTGTAATTGTTTTCTCTCTTGTTGCCTGTCATTCTGATTGAGGCGAGATGAAATCTCAGCAGCTTTACTTTATAATTGTATAATCACTAATGATATTGTACCCCTGATAAAATGTTTAATAGTCATTTGTACTTCTTTTGGGGCTGTCTTTTCAGATAATTGGCCTAGTTATCATTTGAAAGGGGGAGATAAATTTTGTAATTTTTCATGTATTCTAGACATTAGCCCCTTGTCTATAGAATAGCTAGCAAATATCTTCTTTATTTTGTTGTCTCTCACTGTTTGCTGTATACCATAGCCCGAACTTTCCTTCCATATAGCTGACCTCTTTCTGCAGTGATAGACTTGATATTTTTCTTTCTGATTTATGGGTGGTATGGGTTTTATTCAGGTGCCCCCCATAAACTTAGGTATTCTGAATGCTATGTTCCCACTTGATAGACATTTGAGAATGAACACCTCTAGGAGGCAGTGTATTATTGGAGGTGGGCTTATGGGTGTTAGGGTCAGCTCCCCTTTGCCAATGTTGGCACACTCTCCTGTTGCTATTGTCCACCTGGTATTGGCCAGGAGGTGATGTCCACACTCTGCTCATGCCATTGTTTATCCCTGCCATCATGGAACTTCCCCTCAAGTCTGTAAGCCAAAATAAACCTCTTTCTCATCACAAGCTGCACTTGGTTGATGATTTCTACCAGCAGTAAAAACCCAAATGCAACAGTAATGTTGGTCTGAGAGTGGCATTGCTGCTAGACACCTAACTGTGTGGCCTTTTGGAGTTGATTTTCAAGAGGAATGTGGAAGGATTTGAAAACTCGGCCTAAGAGAAGCCTTGTAGTGCTGTAAGTACAGCTTGATGGACTATTCTGGTCAGAGTTGAAAGACCTGAATGCGATAAGAGCTATGGACTGTGAGGTTTGGCTGATGGGGGCGAGAAACAGCTTTGCTTAGACTGAGCTAGAAGCAGTTTGAGTAAGAGGCTTGTTATTATGCCCCTGTCTTGAGAAATTATGCAGGGTTGGAGTGCATGTAAATAGATTGGTATGTGCAGAAGTATATGACACAGAAAAAAATGAAATCTTTGGGCCTAAACTTCTGATCATTTACCTGCAGTTGTTTTAGAGATTACAACCATTGAGTTTGGTCCAGTTTACCTGCACTGGGGCAACAGGAAGAATGTAGACTCTTTTGAAGTGATCTGAGTGCTCAAAAAGTATCCTGTTCTTCAAAATCTGCCTTATTCCTCCCTCCCTATATTAACAAATTGGCACTTTATCTGGTAATATGGAGTATAGGAAATGCAATAAAGAGAGGGTCATTGATTTGCAACATGGTCTTGTGTTTTGGAAATATCCATGGACAGTGTGAAGCAAGTTTGCTGGATGCCTGCATGGAGACTTCATGGACTTGTGAGGATGATCTGTGGGTTGCAGTGGAGACACAGTGGAGATGCTGGGACCTTGAGATGGTTACTAAAGAGAGCTGCCAGCCCCAGATGAAGTTTTCCAGATGAAATTTGAGTAACCTAACTGGAGGGGGCAGAATTATAACTTCAGAGACTTGTTGTTGGTTAGAATTGTCAGATATAGAAATTTGTCACTGACTAGAGTTGTTAGACTGCCTCTGCCTCCCGAGTGATGGGATTAAGGACATGTGCCACCACACCCAGCTGTCCTGGTTATTTTAAAGCTTGTATTGCCTGAATATTTCTTTGCTATATCCAGTGCCATCTTTTTTAGTGTGAATGTTTATTCTGTGCCATTATGTGTTTGGGGGGTGGGGTTAGTATTATCACTCACTTAAAAGATCTTGGATGATGGGGGTGTGTGGGTATCATTGGAATTTATAAAAACTATGGGGACTTTTATAGTTGGATTAATGTATTGCATTTTACATGGGGGCCATGTATGGGATCAGGGGCAGAATGTGGTGGTTTGATTTAGGTTTCCACCATAAACTTAGGTGTTGTGAATGCTAGGTTCCCAGATGAGGGAGATTTGGAAATTAACACCTCCAAGAGGCAGTGTGTTGTTGGGGGCGGGCTTATGGGTGTTATAGCTAGTGTACCCTTGCCAGTATTGGCATACTCTCCTGTTGCTGTTGTCCACATGTTGTTGGCCAGGGGGTGATGTCCACTAATGCCATTGTTTTCTTCTGCCATTGAGGAGCTTCCCTTCGAGTCTGTAAGCCAAAATAAACCTCTTTTTTCCCCACAAGCTACTCTTGGTTGGATGATCTCTACCAGCAATGTGAACCTGACTACAACAGGTGGGGAGATTAATGAGACTGTAATCATGACTATAATCAGAAGGCCTGTTTCCAGTGGTGGTTATACCTTAGTGGTAGAACAGCTACCTGGCATGTATAAATGCCTAGATTTGATCCTAAGTACCAATAAGTAAATAAAATAAAGTCTGTTATCTAATACTCATTTTTAAGGATTTATATGTTAAATTTTAAATCATGCTTATATTATCACAAATGTATAAAATATATCATTTTAATTATATAGATATTAATTTTACATATGTTAATATATACACTTACATATCATAAGTTTCCATATTAAATTAACTTTTTTATTATATTAATGTTTACTTCTTCATGTTTTGAAAATAATCTGTGTTAATTGTATTTTTAAATATTTATTTTATGATGCATTCCTGGAATTGTTTTTAGTTCTTAGCTAACATTTTACCATTTTTGCCCACTACTAGTAAATAAGGAAACATGTTAGAGAAATGTATATTATAATCATGAACTATAACTGAGTGTGAAATAATGCATGTGTATCAAATGCTGAGATAGCTGGGATAGCATCTTCTCACATTGTCTGGTGTTGTCATTCAAACCCAGAAAAAAAAATCAGAACCTTTCTGAACAAAGAAAAAACTGAGGCTTATGTATGAGTAAGTCATAATTTAATTTTCAAACCTATGGAAAATTAAAGCATTCATTTCCACAGAGAAAGTAAAGACTATAAGATAATACTGCCAAACATCTGAAATACCAAGAGACAGCAAGACATTGTTTCCTATTTCATAAGATGAGGCTAGGATGCTAAGCTCGTAAACATATTTATGGAGCTTTACAGGGTACAGAACCCTTCACACAACAATATGTGTCTCTACTTTTAATTCCCTTCCAAATTAATTTTACCATTTCTCAGTCAGTCTTTTCAATTCCCTACACAGATCATGAAATTTTGATTAAACATTTAATGAGGTTCTTTGCATAGATTTGTCTTATTTCCCAAGTCCCTTCATGCCACTATGCCTATTCAACTCAGCAGACCATATCTTAAATAAACTATTAAAGGAAACTCATTCTCCTTTAATAATTTTGTAATAGTCAGTCTTGTCAATCTTGTCTTTCATAATATTATTTTAAACAGCTTTATTTATGAAGCTATTACTGAAAGTCTACTTTAGGCCAGAAAGTGTCACAGATATAAAGAGATGAAGTAAGATTGTAATTTCTTCTCTAAAATAAGGTATGTTATATTTATAGGCATTTAAAAAAAACTGTTCACATTTAAGTGAAGTTAAACAAATTGTTATATAGTTGCTATATTGAAACTTTTTGGTATATTGTTTTGTTGGTAACAATGGAATGGGATCTGTAGAAATTCCATTAAAAAAGACATGATCTGCTGGCTGTGGTGATACCTGCCTTCAATCCCAGCATTCGGGAGGCAGAGGTAGAGTCACCTGTGCTAAGATGAGACCCTACCTCAAGAAAACAAAGCAAATCAAATACAACCTAATTCTACCATTTAGTGGAAACAATACAATACAATACAATTATTTCTGTATATGACCTGACTCAGTATACATTTATAACATAAATATGTAGCAAGAATATCATATAAACATATAACTATCCTTCAGTATCTGAGGCTATCTGGTTCCAGGATGCACCCCAATGTCTCCACAGATACTAAATTCATTGTTTACTCAGCCTTTCATTTCAATGGTGCTTCTCTTCTTCAGAACAACACAGAACCTGAGGAGAGAATCAGCCCATCACACCTCACCAAGGCCCCAGCTGAAACCATGAAGGAATTTGGGAAATGAGCAAGAGAGCTGCTTTCTTGGTGAACCTCATACCAGCACAAGGGTGGAGGAGATAGATACAGAAAGCACTCAACTCCCACCAAACCAGATATCCAAAAATACAGGGTTTCCCAAGACTTCATCACTGAAGTAGACCTAAAATGAACCCAACATGGCTCAGGGAAACTTGTGGATGTGAGGGCAGAAAGATTGTTAGAGCCACAAGTTGGGACATGATGCATAAGGACATTGCCTCTTTCCCATAACTGATGGCTACCCCCACAATGCACAACCCACATTCCCCAATGAGGAGGGTTCCTTCAAAGGGGGAAGGACAGGAAGAAGACTAATTATGGTACCAACATGGTTGTATACACACTGTGCACATAACTAATAAAAATATGAAATACATAATACTAAATTTAGTAGAGGATTATAAATTTTAAAATGAATTATACACAATAAGCATTAATGACAAAAATTAAAGAAGAGTCATGCATAGTGGCACACATTTTTAATTCTAGCATTTAGGAGGCAGAGGAGTGAGGATCACCATGACTTCAAGGCCATCCTGAGACTACATAGTGAATTCCAGGTCAATCTGAACTAGAGCAAGATCCTACCTTGAAAAAACTAAAAAAAAATTTTAAAAAAGAAAAAATTAAAGAAGATCTGAAAAGATGCAGAAAAATAAACAAGAGATATGGGTTGAGAAAATAATGTGAAGATACCAAGACATTTTGATTGTGGAAGGAATGTCTTTTCAACAAATACTGTTTTCATGATGACTACACCAGACCTGCAAAAGGATGAAGGATGGTAATCTCAATCATGAAAACACAGGAAAGAAGAAAACATTAGAAAAGGAATTACTTACCAGGCTCTGCTGGTGGGGGCAGTAGTGCTGTGGAAGGACCAGGCCTGCTGGTTCCTCCCAAGGGGTTAAGGAGAAAGATGAGTGTTTGATGACTCAGACCTCTCCTAGCCACTGGAGAAAAACCACGCTGAGTCGGGAGTCTTTTCAAAGCAGGAACTCTCTTTATTGCTATGAACAGTTGCCTATATAATATTAGGAATGAAGGCATGGATTTTAAAATGGGTGGGGGGAGGCAAGGGCCAATAGTAAACTGTAACTATTGAAATGGTAATTTCAACTCCTGCATGGAAGTAGCAGGCCAGAAGCCATTAGGCGTCTTGCTGAGTCATAGCTGGCCAGAGACAGGTCACCAAACTTTAGCTAGGCTTAGGAAGTTCCACTAGGCCTCACACCTGGGCCTTTTAGGGCCCAACATCTCCCCCTTTTGTTTTTGTGAGAGCATTAGTCACCATGGCCCCTGTCTTAGGTTGTTCCCCTCTGGGGATCTTACCCGTCATTGGGTACCAGGTGTTTAGCTTGCTGAAAACCCACTCCTTGGCCTGTCTTAGGTTGCCTCAGTCAGTCTAAGATCTTACCCTTCACTGGTCACATGGAGGGCAGAGGAGGTGGCAGTGGGTCATCTGAGGAACTTAATTCCTGAGTTGCCAGCCTGTGATAATGTATTTCAACCTGATGAAGTTTTATTGCCTCTAGCCATTGGTGAATAAGTTGTGTAATCTTATTAATTACACAAGGCCCAACAGTAAAGAGGAAGGGAAGGAGGGGAAGGGGCCCAAGTAGAAGGAGAAGGTAGGGTAAGAAGTCATGTAAGCCCATCCACAGTGGGTTGTCCTGGAGGTCCCACTGCCTCCTCTCCAGGTCTTCCTGGAGCCTCTTACTCTTGTCCTGGATGATTCCCAGTTTATTGGCATAAAAGAGGCATTTTTCCTGTAAAAACAAACATACACCTCCCTCTAGTCCTCTCCTGTTTTGTAGGACTACCTCTGCCAGGGAATCTAGCTGTTGTTGGAGATAGGTCTCCCTCTGATATAATCAAAAGAGTGCATACGGAGGGCCTCATTTCCAGGAATGATATCTACATCTGGGATTAAGGTGGCTGGGGAACAAAGGCCCGTCCAATTGGAGGGCAGAAAATCATAGGCCATCCCACCTCCACAAACATAAACCATTTCAGAAGGCAGGCAGCATTGATCACTGGGCTCAGTTGTGTTAAAAGTACAAAAGGAAGGATCAATGTATCCCACATCTATACTGGAATTATTAGGGGAAGGCGGGGCCCAAATGCCTAGAGGAAACATTGGGAAAAGCTGGACAGGGATGGGAAAGGTGGCTGAGCAATTTTGTAAGGTCGTATGGGCAACGGTGCTGCAAGCAGCCGGGGAGGCCCAGATATTTTAGGTCTCTCACTGGTACCCAAATGGGTCTTTTTCTTTTTACAAAATTTTCCCATGGACAAAAATTCCATGAGCTTTACATAAGTTTTTATCAAAAAACTCTTTTATGTTACAGAGTTTTTGTACTTTAGTCACTTTTTAGTATAAAAGATAATCCCAAGGTTGGAAAACAACAAACCCTATGATCTCAGCAATATAAACATAAATATTAAGGAATGGCCAGCTCTTATCAGTAACATTGAATGTGTATAATCTTGCTTACATGTAGGTGTTAAAGTCTTGCTGTCAAATGGCCCAGAGCTATGGATACAAGGCCATCCAAATGGCTCCAGACAATTCCTTTTCCCTTTTTTATTTTTTATGAACCGGGTTTGGGCCTCAGTGCAGAAAGACTTTGTCTGTCTTAGGTTGTCCTCTATGATATTTGGGACTTACCCATCATCAATACATGAATTCCATCATTCATGCCCTGTCTTAGGTTGACCTAACTCGAGAGAATCTTACCTGTCTTTGACTACCAGCCTCTGCAGGGGCTTTAAGATAATGTCTCGGGAAGATGGGGTCAGGTCTATAGCTGTATCCCATGTACTTTTGCATGGATATCTATAATGGATCTCAAAAGGCATTTCACTAGTATGGGCAGCAGACACAGAATGAGCAAAAGACAAACACTTGTAGCAGTAAAGCTTCCTATCCAAGAAGTGAGAGAATTCCATCCAGGCAAGCAGACTTAAAAGCAGCTATTAAGTCATCAGTAGCTTTAGCTGCATCAAAAGTAAGATGATTATTTTGTAAAGATAAAATCTCTGAATGTAACTGAATTAGATATGTCAAATACCTCTTAAATGCATTTTCCCAGCGCTGTTCACTGTTATTATATTTTTCAGAAGTAACACAAATCCATTGAAAATCTACATGACACACTAAACGAGTTTTAACTTTTAACCTTAGTATATAGAGCATCTAACAGGTGAAACTGTATCTAGGATAAGGATTGAGCCCAAGATCTTAAAGGGAGGTACAGTGAATTTTTTCAGGAGCTACATTAAAGCTGTGAGTATGAAGGATAGTTAGACATTAAAAGTGCAAGTCTAAAGCCAAATGTCACAGCACACTTTAGGAACTCCTGTTAAACATATTTTGCATATCTTTAGATTGCAATCTGAAACCCACCATCACACCTTAAGATAAACAGTTGAATATATTGGGGGCCATTTATTTAAATTACCACATTTCACCCCTGGAGCCGAATAGATTTATAACCATCACACATTATAAATTGCTAGAAAAAATTAAAATATTTAGGGTAAGTAATGTCATTTTTAGTTGGTCATGTGGGGGTAAGGATTCCCCCTTTTGTTTTTGTAATTGAGACTTGAGAGTTTATTATATCTTTTAACAATAGCCTGGCCCCAGGAGTTGTATGGGATGCCTGTGGAATGTGAAATTTTTCAGGTCTGGAGAAAATCTATAAAGGCCTTGCTTATGAAGCAGGGGCCATTATCTGTTTTAATTTGATCAGGCAGCCCGAGAATGGCAAAAGATTGAAGCATATGACTAATGGCATGTTTAGATTTTTTCCCGGCATGTGCCAATGCCCAGTAGGTGCGGGAAAAGGTCAGTGAGACCAGTCACCATGAGAGGGCGGACTTCTCCCCTGTCCCCACCTCGGTCAGTCCAAGGGGGCCACGTGGCAGTCTTCCAGGAGGTGGATTGCCCGCCAATTCCCAGTAGGGGAGGGTCAGGCACAAGCTGCCAAGAGGGGCCATCTATTTAAATTACCAAATTCCGGGCTGGAGAGATGGCTTAGCGGTTAAGCACTTGCCTGTGAAGCCTAAGGACCCCGGTTTGAGGCTCAGTTCCCCAGGTCCCACATTAGCCAGATGCACAAGGGGGCGCACGCGTCTGGAGTTCGTTTGCAGAGGCTGGAAGCCCTGGCGCACCCATTCTCTCTCTCTTCCTCTATCTGTCTTTCTCTCTGTGTCTGTCGCTCTCAAATACATAAATAAAAAATTAAAAAAAATTTACCAAATTCCACCCCTGGCTCCCAATAGATTTATAACTACCATATATTATAAATTGTACTCAATTCAATTTTAAAGGTCCCCACAGTCTTGACTAATTTAAGATATTAAGATCTATAAAATTAAGCAAGTTAAACACTTCTAACATATAAAGGCATAGAGTAAACATTTTCAACTGGTATAAGGCATAGCAAGGAGAGACTAAAACAATGTAAACTTAACCACCATAACCTAAAATTAGTCTCAGTGCCTGTAATTTTAACTTGCTTGAGGTTTTCTAGCTTAAAATCTTAAGTCTCAGCCGGCAGAGGTAGGAAGATTACCATGAGATTTAGGCCACCCTGAGGTTCCATAAGGAATTCCAGGTCTGCCTGGGCTAGAGTGAAACCCTATCTCAAGAAACCAAAACAAACAAACAAAAATACCCAAATCTTAAATCTCTTAATCCAATATCTCTAGCTAAACATATCTGTCTATTACAAATTTAACCTTGATTAAACTCTCTGGGCCTGGGCAGCAGGACGTAGCCAGTCCTTATGCCAGTAGCCCTGTTCCAACGAAGTCCCCTGTAGTCTCTCTTTCCTCTTAGAAAGTTTATAATCCAAGCCTCAAAGTTTAATGCTGTTTGCACTTAGTATTTTTAAACTTTCATCTGAATAGTCCATAAAATTTGGTTTACCACTCCAGAAGACACCTTCAGTTATAAGCACCAAGTCCATGCCTATTTCTCCAAAACGAAGGTTCCAAAAGATTAACATCCACATGGTCAGGTTCATTTTAGTCCATTCCTCGGTAAATATGAAGACTGCCTTATAACTTATGAGGGTACGCTCACCCACACATGTATACAGATTACCTCGTCAATGAATGTCTCTTATGGGGCACTAGTCTGCCAAACTCTGAGAGCCCCACATTGGGTGCCAGATGCCAGGCTCCACTGGTGAGGGCTGGTAGTGTTGTGGAAGGACCGGGCCTGCTGGTTCCTCCCAAGGGGTTAAAGAAGAAGATGAGCAGGGCTGGAGAGATGGCTTAGCCGTTGAGCGCTTGCCTGTGAAGCCTAAGGACCCCGGTTCGAAGCTCGGTTCCCCAGGTCCCACGTTAGCCAGATGCACAAGGGGGCGCACACGTCTGGAGTTCGTTTGCAGAGGCTGGAAGCCCTGGAGCGCCCATTCTCTCTCTCTCCCTCTATCTGTCTTTCTCTCTGTGTCTTTCGCTCTCAAATAAATAAATTTAAAAAAAAAAAAGAAGAAGAAGAAGATGAGCATACATGACTCAGAATTCTGGCCACCGGAGAAAATCCACACTGAGTTGGGAGTCTTTTCGATGCAGGAACTCTCTTTATTGCTATGAGCAGTTGCCTATATAATGTTGGGGATGAAGGTGGCGAATTTGGCGGGGGGAAGTAAGGGCCAATAGTAAACTGTAACTATTGAAATGGTAATTTTAACTGCTGTGCAGAAGTAGTAGGCCAGAAGCCAATAGGCATCTTGCTGAGTCATAGCTGGCCAGAGACAAGTCACCAAACTTTACCTAGGCTCAGAAAGTTCCACTAGGCCTCATGCCTGGGCCTTTCAGGGCCCAACAATTACTGAGAGAAGGAGAAAAAGTGAAGACTTTATCATGACAAGGACAGCAAATCTGGAAATGTCTGACACCAATTTTCTACTATGGGGGAAGACAAAGAACAAACAGTCCAGTAAACCAGCAAAATAACCAATAAGATAACAGGCATCAGTAAACATCTCTCTATGATAACATTAATGTTAATGGCCTCAGCTCACCAAAAGGAGACACACAGACTGACTTATTGGATTACAAACCCGTCATACCCAAGACACATACCTTATTGGTGAGTCAACTGAGAGTCAAAGCATAAAAGACTATCAAATTAACACCAAAAACAAGCTAGTGTATCTATTCTGATATCAGATGAAGTAAAATTCAAATTAAAAGCAGCTCAAAGAGATACACATAGTCACTATTTAAAAAATGGAGCAATTCATCAAGAATATTTAACAATAGTAAATGAATATGCACCAAACATTAGGATGGCTCATTTTATAAAACAATGAAATTATTAATATGGTCATCCATATTCAGGATAGTTCTCTCTGCTCAATACTCAGATCCACATACCACCTGTCTCTGGAAGCAACTTCAGAGACACACCTAGAAGAGTTCTTTGCACTTTTCTAGGGGTGTTCCAATCCAGTCAAGTTGAAAACCAACATCCATTGCTTCCTGCAAGTTTAAAAGAGCCACTGCATGCCCATTTTAGCAGAAGCTTCCTGACTCCCAATGAATTTCTTTTGGGTTTCATTTAATATTCTTGATAAATTTTACAACTTTGTTTCCTACATTATCTTAGATGCCAGCATTCCAGGGGTCCTCTTTGTTACATGTTTCAGCTATTTCTTTACATGACATTGCTTTTCAAGCTTCTCTGTCAGCCTTCTACAATTTCTCAGACATCTGCTTGATGTCACATGCTTTAGTTCTTACCAAACAAAAATCTGCTTTCATTATTAATACTGCACAGCAACCTCATAGATAAGTGGCTTGATAATGTGAGCAATCATCTGTCCATGAATCAACAATCTGGGTAAAGTTGCACTCAGCCACTTTGTCTAGGCTAAGACAGTATCAGCAGAGCATAAGTGTCTTCTTCCAAGATGGTACCCTAACACCTTGAAGGTGGGTGTTAGTTTTTGGGTCCTGTTCACTGCTTAATGGCAGAACTTCAAAAAAGACCTCCACAAAGAAGCAGTTGAAGCATTTCATGTTGCATAACCTAGACTTGAAGCCAGTTCCCAAGACTTCCACTATCAGCTATCAGCCACAGTATTCTCAATGTGTCACACATTTTAAAATGAAATGACCCACTCTACCACATGATATAGATTTCAAGGATTCTTTATAAGGACATGTAAAATGGGAGCTTTTGTTAAAGCTACTTTTATTATTATTTCTTTGTAAAACAGATGTGCCAAACACTTGAACACATTCTTCATAACAGAACAGGTGAGGGATAAACACTAAAATAAGATCAAGAAAAGATCTTCACGGATAAAGGAGATAGCTTACAGGTTAATGTGCTTGCCTGTGAAGCCTAAGGACCCAGGTTCAGTTCCCTAGTACTCATGTAAAACCAGATGTAAAAAGTAGCACATGCATCTGGAATTCATTTACAGTGGCTAGAGGCCCTGGCATACACATTCCATCTCTTTCTTTGCCCAACCCCCTGCCTCTCTCTGTCTCTAAGTAAATAAATAAAAATTTTAAAAGATGGTCATCTTCATTCTTCTTCAAAGAAATTATATTAAAACCATGAGACATTGTCACATCTATGCCATGTCATAACTATCTCACATGGTTTAAACTTAAAAGGATGATGACGTCACACTAAACACTGGCAAGCATGGGAGTAATTAGAATTGCTGTGGAGAACTTGTAGGTCTTTAGAAAATTGATAGTAAATATGACACAAGACAGAAGACTCTTGTGACATGAAAGAAATGCAAATGACATCTTGCCACATATTTAAAAATACAAACAAGGGGCTGTGGAGACAGCTCAGTCTGTAAGTGCTTGCCTCACAAGCAAGAGACTCTAAGATTGATCACTTAGACCCATGTAAAAATGGCAAATGTGGTGGGAATTCTCTTCAGTCCCACTTATGGCAATGGAAGTAAGAAATTTCCTGAGACTCATGAGTCAGCTAGTTTTTTAAGCCAATTGGTGAGCTTCAGGTCAAGGAGAGACTATGTCTCATAGGATGTGGGTGACATTTATGAGAAACAACACCTGAGGTTGTCTTTATACCTCCATTACACACACACACACGCACACACACAGAGAGACACACAAACACATACACACTCACCTGTACATAAATGCACATACAAGACAAGCAAAATTCCTTTATTGTGATGTCATTGGAAGCCAGATAACTTGGGCCAATGAAGTTAACACTGACCAGACATTACCAGGCTGCCTTGCTCAATACAAGGGGAACAGATTTTTAATATTAGGGGTGAAAGACTAAAGCTTAGAAATGATTCATTGATCATAGGCCCAGTTTCAAAAGATATTTTCATTCTCTGTGTGCGCATGTATTCTGGGTTTGTATTAGATGGGATTTTATGTGGTGATTTAATCCAGGGACTACTAAGTCCCTTTGTCACTCTCATTGTAATTTTGCATAAATATCTTGGTCTAATGATTTGGGCCTGTGGTGAAGCTGAAAGACTGTAAGTGTTGAATTAGTAGGAAAATATGAGTTGTGATAAAGGAAGCACATATTGACTCCAGAGAGAAATAGAACAAGGCAACCCTGTGTTATAGTCGGGATAAACATGTCTCCATGTAGAACTGTGTAAAGTCTGACTTTAAGGTCTGGAAGCAACCTAAAGGGGCAGTCAGATATGATGACAAAGACACTCCTATTCCCTCACCTAATCTTAGTAATCTGTTAGTTATCTGTAGGTTCTGTGAAAATAAATGATTTTAGCAAAGTGTTCTTCAAGTTGATAGAGTAGCCCAGCCAGTTTTCGTTGTCTGCGTGTCATAAGGTTCACCGGAGCAGCCAGTGGGAGAAGAATAATGCACTGTCCAGCTATGCCATCTCCAGAATGACTTCTCAATCAAGTAAAAGCAAGAACAGTTCAAAGGCTTGCTAAGGCTACTTTTGGTAGCAATTCCTCCTTGAAAGTGCTGATTTTAGATTGTGTCAGTCATAAGAGGATGTTGCTCTCTGAACATTTTGGCCTTGTGTTCTAATTTGGTTTGTGTTGACAACATTGTACAGGGTGCACAAGGACAGGGGACAGAAACATGCACAGCATGCTTCTAGGAGGGTGGTGACAGACTGGAGTCAATGGGATCTGCCTTCTTCATATGGTCTCTATCTGTTTAATTTAGGTGTTAATTTAAGAGAAATGCATCATTGTCAACAAAAAAAATGCTTTGTATAGAATATACTATTTTGCTTGGAGTACTGGTGGATGATTACAATAACAACTTGGGAAATAGTGGCAAGAATATCACAAGTTCGAGACTTGCCTGACCTACACAGATAATTTTACAGCTTGCATGAACAACTTATTAAGACCTTGTTTCAAGTTTAAAAAAATTAAAGGACTGGGCATATGGATCAGTGGTATAATATTTGCCTACAACTAACAAAACACATTTTATAAGTGCTCCATTCGTAATAGAAAAAATATGGGAAATGATCCAAATATATTTCCATAAGAAAATGGGAAGATTGCAGCATATTTATGAAAGGAATGCCATTCACCAATAGAAAAACAAACTGTCAATACATGCAAAACTATGAGGTAAATCTCAACTATTTTACAGGAAAGGATCTACACAAAAGAGCATTCAATTTTTGCTTTTATTAGTAATAAATTGAGGAGCAAGCAAACCCATCTATGTCATAAAAATTAGAATATCAGCTGCTTATAAGCATAACAATTTGGGGTGATAAAAGAAAACTTTCTAACTTAATAATTGCATTTCCTATCTTGGTCAGTATAGTACTTACCTGGAGATAGATAGATAGAGATAATATAAAATATAAAAATATAATATATAATATATATATAAAATATATAAAAATATAATATTATATATATATATATTTAAATCACCGTTCATTGTTCTGAATACAAATGCTACCTCATGAAGAGTTTTTAAATGGGTTAAGTTTTACATACACATCTCAGTAATTATAGCTAAAATAAAATAAAATAAACCCCTTCAAACTTCAAAGAAAATTTGAGGTAGATCTGGGGAATTTAGAGAAGCATGTGTGAAGTATCTATCTGCCTGTCACCTTAGCTTTACATCTGTGGATGCACTTCAATTATTCTTGGCAGTATTATATGATTTGAACCTGTTTATGAACTCCATCTCTGAACCCTCAAACCGAACGGTTCATCACCAACTACTTTTCTTGACAGTGAAATCTCAGATCTCTAAGAATTAATACCTTTTGAACTTTAATATGTCCAGGAAACTTACCAACTTACAGATTTTAACTTGGGGCTTGTGAGGCGGCCTGTGAGACATTGTACTTGTGATGAGCTCTTGGGCAATGCTGTAGCTTCCGGTCTGCTCGAGCTCTGGCACTCACTGGTGAGGCTGTCTTTTCCCTCACATTACTCCATGCTGTTATAGACAGGAATCACCCCAGTTTATGGCACATTGATACAAACTAGGTTATCCCTTGTGTGGCAGGCTACTTCCTGTCCTGGGACAACTTCATGTCGAACCAAAGGGCATTAGTTACCACTACCCACATGGAAAATTATGACTGTTTCATTTATCTGTGGAACAAGCTTTTCCACTTACATTAATTTTCCAAGTAAAATTTACTCCAATCTATATTTAGTATTGATTTTGTGCATCTAAATCTTGTAAGACTCATTGTACTTTCTTGAGTCCTAAACACAGAATACTAAAAGTGATTGGATCTTTCATTATTAACTCAGGGACATTATTAGTCTGTAATGTGGTGATACCCACTGTAGCTATTGAGATCTGTGAATTCCTTTGTGAAGGGATCCTAGACTACAGTTTGATCATGCATTTGAAAATAGGATTAATTTTCTAATTCCCTACAAGACTCTCAACTATTATGTTCCTATTATTAGTCTTCTGCTTTCATAGCTCAGCAGGCATTATTCCATCATCTAATTGCTATTTCAATTTAATTATAAAAATTTAAAATGAACAACTAAGCTGTGGTGATATAAGTTTATGTGAAATAAGTAAGAAGTCTCTTCACAAGCCGAGAAAGCTTCTTTCTTTAGGAACATGTAAGGGTTTTGTCATCTGACTTTCACCAATTTGATAACCAAGAGACCAATGCCACTCTTTTTTATAGGATGTGTTACCCAGCAGTCATGCCCATTCTTCATGTACAGTGACCATAGAATTTCCTGCGGTGCTTATAAAAAGTTAAGAGTCTAGGGCTGCAGTCTCAAAGCTGCTTATACATTAGACCTGCATATTCTGTGTTTAGGAAATACCACAGGGCTTGCTATGACCAACACATGTGAATAAAAACAAACAAAAAAAAATATTATTTCTCCGTGTCATTCATCCACAGATAAATGTCATTGTTCCACAGACAAATGTGTGGTTTCTTTACAATCTCATTAGAATGTGCCTTCTTCTTTTTTTTTTTTTCTAGGTAGGGTTTCACTCTACCTCAGGCTGACCTGCAATTCACTATGTAGTCTCAGAGTGGCCTCGAACTCATGGTGATCCTCCTACCTCTGCCTCCTGAGTGCTGGGATTAACAGCATGCGCCACCACAGCTGGCTAGAATGTGTCTTTTATCTTCAGGCTTTTCAACTGTGGCTGGGTCTAACTTTCTATGCTGCACTGGAAGACTTGTTTGTGTCCATCGGGAAGTGTCTTATCACAATGACTCAATCATTCCTATTTCTTGGGAGTGGAAATTTAGATGGAAATGTACTAACTTACATAGCAGGACTCCAGGCATCCTCTGTGACCCTCCAAATATAACTTCTCACTGGAAAGGACATGGAAGCTGCAAATGTACCCGCCTTCCAATAAACGCAAGTTTTCTCCTACATGAAGTGGAAAAAAAAGTTTTTTGTGTATAATTCAAAATCTGAACTCAAGCTCAAGCTCACCTTTCTAATTTGAAAACATCTTCCTTTATTCAAAATATGTCTAATATATCTAACAATTTCTAACTCCTACCTGAATTTTATAAAGCCCTCTGAAAGTGGCTTGCCACTAATTTTTGCCTGTCTAAAAATTCATAAGACATAAAAGGAAGTGGAACTAACTGTGATATAAGAATAGTACTGAACTCCCATGCCTTTACCCCAGCAATGGGGAGCCACAGTAGAAAAGTATGTCTTCATTATTACCATCCTTCATTTGGTGTTTTCTACCTAGATAACATAGCACATTTTCTTAAGCATCTTACTTTGTCATTTTCTATAACTCACTCATACAGCACATATTTTTAAAACATTTAAGAGACAGACATTGTGCTAGCAGCTAGGGCTACAATGATGTTGAAAGGGAAAATAAAATTCTTCTCTTACAGAGTTTAAAAATCTCATGACTTTAACACAACAATAAAATGTCTCAATTTAATAATCAATTATGGGTGACAAGAAAGTAGAAAAAGGGAAAAATATAAATAATCATGGGACAACTGAGATTTTAATGTGGCTAGGCGAGTCCTTTCTGTGAGGAAACTTTTGAGTGCATTCTCAACAAAGTGGTAAAGGAGCTATTTGAATGACTTGAAAGGAATCTTTTATTCCATGGGGATGAAACAGCAGGTACGGTGATGTCACCACATGACTGGTGACACCTTGGACAGTGGCAAGGGAAGCGGGAAAGAAGATGACCTCAAAGCAGAGCTAAGCTGGGAAAGAGTTGACTAATGATGCTTTGCAGGTCTCAATAAGATTTGTTCAAGTTCTTCTTACACTAAATGAGATGGGAGATGATAGTGGTGTGGTTAGACTCACATTTAGCAGGAATCAAACTCACCCCAATGCTGTGAGAACAGACCAAAGAGGGTAGTAGCAGTGTGAATAGGTTGGGGAATATTCCAACAAGCTAAGCTACACATGAAATTATATCTAATAATTCTAAGAACTCCAAATCCATCCTTTTATTCACTCTTCACTGATTGTAATTCACTGGGGAAATCAAAGAAAACTGGAAGAAACTTCCTCATTATTCTATCACAAAATCCATCAATCTACTATGCTATGAATCTCTTATCACAAAAGGGGAAATTATCATCTTGTAATGATAGATAAACAGTAAAATATCTTGAGAACAATAGCTGTAGAAATAGAAGCTTCAGCCAGGCATGGTGGTGCACGCCTTTAATCCCAGCACTTGGGCAGCAGAAGTAGGAGGATCGCCGTGAGTTCGGGGCCACCCTGAGACTGCATATGAGTTCCTGATCAGCCTGGGCTAGAGTGAGACCCTAGATCGAAAAAAAACTTAAAAAAAAAAAAAGAAATAGAAGTTTCAAATAAAGTTCTATCTTCTCCACCTAAACTGATTGACAGGTAGTTCTGATGCTTTGGTTCTTCTGTCCATCAATGAAGAAAACTATTTTACATGATCACATGAAGGAGGAAGAAGAGGAAGAAAGTAAAGGAACAGGAGAAAAGTAGGTGGAAGAAGGGGAAATGAAGAAGGAAAGGAGAAGAAGAGGGGGAAGAAGAGAGAAAGAGGGAGAGGCGGAAGAGGATGAGAGGAAAGGAGTAAGGAAAGTCCTTCATTTAGAAAAGAATCTGTCATGTGATTAAAATTCAGGAGACCTCAGTTTCATTTTCCATCATGCCTGAAATCCCATTCTTTTTCCTTAAAAACTTTACATTAATGGTAATTCCACATCTTCTTCTCAACCATATCCTTCTCATGATAACTGAATGTGTCCAACTCTTCTTCATCTTTAAAATCTAAAAACGACTTTCCTGAAACCACCCTGACTTAATCCAGATTTACTATAAATTTTCTCTGCCTCAACAAATGATTACAAAATCTTACACACGTTTTAGCTTCAATATCTTTTTTACTATGTATAGTTCAATCCATTTCTGGCCTAGGTCAAACTCTCTTTTGCCTGGACTGAGAATATTTAAAAACTGGCTTTCTCGCATGTCTTCATGGGACTCTGATTTATTTGGCACACTGTGCTAAAGGTAAGATTTGTCACATTTCCTGCACAGCATACCTGCCTCTGAGTCATCATTTCCTTCTCTCAATTGAACATAGTCTTTTATGTGTACTTTCATCAATATTTCATCATTTTGCCATCTCCATATTACTGTTTCTTTATCCTGAAAAGTTTTATTTTTTTTTCCCTGTTCTCTTGTTTGTACTAATGTAGGTTCTCAAAATGTTTCTCTTTTATGCTTCAATCTACATTTTCTCAGGACAATTCTCAATCACATCATGCATTAACATACTCCACCATGGTTTTTATTCACATTGACATGACTTCATGGGACCATTGTGCTCTAATGGCCCAGCCCCTGTATTGCTACATTCTCAAGGTGTTCTAAGGACCTCATCCTGCTTACCCTGGTAACAGTGTATGACCATATGGGTCTTCTCACTTTTCCTTTTTCTCTGTCATGGAGTTAATATTTTCTCTCTGGAAGTTCTTTGTGTTTCCTCATCCTTAACTCAGCAATGAAATGTTGGGATTACCTAAGGTCTCTGTGTGCACATTTTTATCCATTGCTATTTCTTTAAATGACAATAGATACATGGGATACACTAAAATCATACATCAAATGCATACTGCTTGTCCTATTTTCAGATAAAAACATGTATATGGCTATGATTACCCTCTGCAATATCCCTAAAGAACCATGTGTAAAACCAAACTTGAGAACTCCCTCCTAAAACCTTACTGATTTTTATTGTTTTTTATCATGTGACTGAAAACATACTTCTTTATCTTTTATCAGTATCACACAGAGAGCAGTGGCTACACTGGAGATATTGTGCCTACTGACCTTACTTATTCTGTCTGGCTTCCTTTCTTGCTTCTCCAGGATCTTAGTAGGCCGTTTAGATGTCATGTCTGCCTCAGTAAGCTTTCAACAAGAGAGTAGGTCCTGTTGAGATTTTTCAGTTTTTGGTGGTATTGTAAAAGGGATGCACTCCCCCCGCCCACACAAAAATTGCCCAGAGTTCAATGTAATCCTCTCTAGTCTCAACTCCAATTCCTCTCTTCCCTGGACTATCACTTTATACTTGATTGCTTTTCTCTGACTTAGCACATGACCTTCTGCTACTCCTTGGTATCTGTGGTCTGGCTTCCCTCCACTGGCTTTTCTCTGGGGGAACAGGCCTCTTAGTATTGTCTCTTTGCATCTAGTCCCTAAAACTTATGATTAAATCAATGTTTGGTCCTTTACAGTACCGTCAACTTTCTCCCTGCTTGAGATACTTCCCTGAAGTCCATTGGTCCTTACACTAAAGATCAAAGCCTCGCTTCTACTCACTTTCTGACCTGATATCATGTTATCACCCTATCCCTCATTTCTAGTAACCATGGCATATTGTTTACTTGTGCTTTGAAAGTAAAAACATTTTTCTTTTTTTGTTTTTTTAAATTTTTATGTATTTACTTGAGAGTGACAGAGAGAAGCAGGGAGAGAGAGAGAGAGAGAGAAAGGATGTGCCAGGGCTTCCAGCCACTGCAAACAAACTCCAGATGTGTGCACTTCCTCACGCATCTGGCTAACGTGGGTCCTGGGGAATTGAGCCTTGAACCAGGGTCCTTAGGCCTCAAAGGCAAGCGTTTAATCACTAAGCCATCTCTCCAGCCCTATAAAATGATTTTTTTAGTTCCTAAGTCTTTAAAATTTCTCAGCTCTGTCTACTTCCCTAAGATTCACTCTTCTCTGGATCTGCACTGGATGTACCTGACTCAGAGAATAATATAACTGGTATTGAGATCCCTATTGTATATTTTATTTGTAATATGTATATTACAAATATATTACAAATATATTAATATAACACATATATATTAATTTTGCAACCCTATCACAATTGTATGAAGTAATTTTTGCCATTATACCCTTACAATTCTATATTTTAAGGAAATAAGTATTATTATTATTTTTTGCTCATTTTTATTTATTTGAGAGTAGCAGAGAGAGAGAGAGGCAGATATATATAGAGAAAGAATGGGCACATCAGGGCTTCCAGCCACTGCAAACGAACTCCAGATGCATGTGCCCCCTTTGTGCATATGGCTAATGTGAGTCCTGGGGAATCGAGCCTCAAACCAGGGTCCTTAGTCTTTGCAGGCAAGTGCTTAACCACTAAGCCATCTCTCCAGCCCATTATTAATTATTTTTAAAACAGTGTTTGTTTTCATATAATAAATACCGTAAGGGACAGGTATTATGTCCATCTTGTTCAGTGTGTGTGTGTGTCTGTGTATGTGCATGTGTGTTGGCACACATATTCCATGGTGCATGTGTGGAAATCTGAAGAAAAGTTTTCTTTCTTTCCATCTTATTTGAGATAGGATCTCCTTTGTTTCTGCTTCTGCATGTGTGCCAGTTTAGTTAGCTCCTGAGCTATTGGATTCTGCTGGCTCTGATGGTCTCTCACTTTGTGATTACACACAACTGAACCACCTGGTGTGTGGCTTTATGTGGGCGCTGGGGAATTGAAATGTGACCAGCATCCTTACAAGCAAGTGCCTTTAACCATTTAGCCATCTCCTCAGGTCCTGTCCTGTTCATTGTTTCACACCCAATCTAGACCAGTAATGGACTCATAAATTGTATCCAGTAGTTATTTATGGGATGGATGATGATTTAATCTAATCTGTATTGCAAATTGCTTTAGTTCCCAGGACTCTGGTTTTCCTTATAACTACTCTCAAAATATCCACAAGGCTTAACTAATTGCTAAATGCTGAGTTTACTCAGATGTTCAGCCTGACTCTAGTGGTATTATTATCCTGCTGTCTCTTCTCTGGGTGTTGGACAAGGTATAGGAGGATAACCACAAAGATGATGGACTGAGGATAGGGACATTAGGTCAGTCTGCCAGTGACCCACTTAACTGCTAGGATTTGAACATATGTATATATTGGACTAAATGAGAACTTTACAAGTTCTTCTTAATGTTAAATTATCCACCTGAATGATTTCTCTTTATTTTAAACTCTACATAGGGAAGAAAAAAAAAAACAGTAATCAGTTTTAGGGATTTGATTATATGATCTATTCATATGTTTGTTTGGTTTTTTTTCCCCCAGAAAGCATTGAACTTTTTTTTTTTTCTATGTGGTTTCAAGTTGTTTTCCTCCTTAGCATCTGCAGCATAATCAAGGACAAATGCTCGGGAATACAAGAGGAGTTTAAAGAGTTTAAAGACTGCTCTCAGAAGCAGCTCAGACAAACAATGTTCGACTCATGGAGGCTAGAGAAGAGTTCAGTAGAAAGCTAAGTGTTGTCTGGCTTTTTGTGAAGGCAAGAAACAAAGTCCACTGGAGAGTTCTCTCATAGAAGGTGACAGATCTTGTAAGTAAATTACAATACTGAATATAGAGGATATCTGTGCTGTTCTTTAAAGTATGAAAAGTCTCAACACACACACACACACACACACACACACACACACACACACACACACTCAGAGGGCAGGAAGAGAGAGAGAGAATTGAAAGGCAGAAAGCAGGTTTCATTCTACTCTATACAGTTTGGGATTATTATTTTCAGAGTCTCTTTATTTAGTTGGGTCACTTGACATTTTAGACATCTGAATATAAACCATTTATATCACCCAGGAAGGATATAAACAAATTTTGCAAGGTCTGAGGCTTATAAAATGTCATGGTCACTTTTGAGGAAGAAAGTAAAGTGTAAGAGTAATTATTCAACAACAAGAGAAAAAGCACAGCAAACTGCATATTTTCAAATCCCACAAACACCATAAATGTCAAATAGATGGAGAGTGGAGTTTCAAAGGGGATAGTGGGAAGAGGGGAAGAGGGAGGAAATTACCATGGAACATTGCTTACAATCATGGAAGTTGTCAATAAAAAATATTAAGAAAAACATTTTTCAATATTTCAACAAATTCAATATTTTCAATGATTTGGCTTTACAAAACATGATCATTTCTTCATGTGACAAAGATTTTTATAAAACTGTTTTCTATTGAAAGAAGAGAAAGACAATCAGCTTGCCTCATAGAATTTTTGAGGGCTGGAGAGATGGCTTAGTGGGTAAGCACTTGCCTGTGAAGCCTAAGGACCCTGGTTCGAGGCTCAATTCCCCAAGACCCACGTTAGCCAGATTCACAAGGAGGCACACACATCTGGAGTTTGTTTGGAGTGGCTGGAGGCCCTGGTGCATCCATTTACTTCTGTGAGGTAGGAACATGTATGTAATCTTGACATAAAGGCTTTATGGGTAAACATTGACAGTGAAGACCAGGAAATAAAGCTATTTTCTACTTGCAGCCAACAAACATTTCTTTAAAAATCTATTTTTTTTGTCGTGCATGTTGGTGCAAGCCTTAAATCCCAGTACTTGGGAGGCAGAGGTAGGAGGATTGCCATGAGTTCAAGGCCACCCTGAGATTCATAGTGAATTCCAGGTCAGCCTGGGATAGACCAAGACCCTACCTTGAAAACCCCCCCAAAAAAAAAATCTATTTCATAATGATATATGTCAGTAATTATTAACTTGGGGAACCATCAGAATCACTGTTGGAACTTATCAATCTATATATATGATTTTAGAATGGTAATGTACTCAAATGTAGCACTCCTTTGCTTGTGGCATTTCTTCTGACCAAAGGCTGAATTTGGAATTGGGTTCTAACATAGTTGTTCATCCTAGATATTTTTATGTTATATATGTGGAAAGGGATAATATTAAACTGTATTGTTTAATGAAGCTTAAAACATTTATAAACAATTCTAGTTGGTGCTGAAATGGAAATGATTGATTTTGAGATGTTTGTTAAAAAATTATTTGCATTTTGCTAAAATTAGTTCATTATGACAACTCGAAGAATTTGATAAGTGTCATGTTGTAATTATTAATGACTTTTTTCTGAAACCTTTTATTAATTATAAAAAAGTCTAATATTTAGAAAAATATAAAAGCAGTGTCTTTTTACATATGAATTAATCAATTAATTTTTTCATTCTAGTCATCCTCTTCAATTTTTAAAATAATTTGAGATTAAGAATTTCAGAAGTAGGAATTATTACTTAAAAGCTGAAGAAATTAAGGTTTGGAAAATGTGTTTCTATTCTTGAGTCGTAACAAGACAGGAATGTGAGGTGGGTCAGCACCAGTGGTTTCTGGTGATACATGAATCTTCTGTATGGTCCCAATAGTCCTGCCATGTTTTAGGCGTGTGCTGAGTGTCTCTCAAGGATCTCTTGTGCCCAGAGGTTGGAAAAACTAGGCGGTTGTCCCAGCAGGAGTTCCTTAGGTCATTGAGGGAATGGAGTGGAAATCTTGGTAGTTCTCACACAGCAGTTAAGCTCTCAGGAAATCATGACTATAAGAAGAGTAAACCAGCCTTTCCTTGGTCTCTTCCTCTCTGCTTCGGACACATGGCAGCTGCCACAGCTTTCCACCATGGCACACATGGCACAGTTACTTTTTGTCTCATGTCCTCTAGCCTCAAAATCTCTGAGCTGGGCCAGCCATTTCATAACAGCAACACAATACTAAATATAAAAGAAAAAAAAAACAAGAATTAGCATTTTATTAACTTCCCCTCATTCACACAGAGGTGGCAGATGCAAAACTCTTTGCTGTCAGTAAAACAAAGACATCTTCAAGGTTCATGAAGACAAGTCTGTACTGCTCCTTTCCTTACCTCCTGGGTCAGTTTGAGTCTATGCTGGATGCTAGAATTTATCAGTTTTCCTGGGATTCCAAAAGAGCAGAGAAACTGAGACAGAACTGGAGGGATATTAACCTGTGGGTGAGCAGAAACCAAGTCCTGGTGTAAAAAGAAGCCAAGGGCTGAAGAATGAGGGAGACTTCATTAGGGCCCATGAGACTTCAAAAGTAAAGGTAAACCTAAAGGTGGATAAAGGCAGCCTGTGGGAAGGGTAAGATCCCAATGTATGACTTTCTCAAAAGTTAGATCTTAGGTGAGAAAGGTAGTTAATATAAAAAGATAGTTTATTATATGATGGACCCTTGGATAAACTATGGATATATCTTATTAAAACAAAATTTTTGTAACTAGTAAGTTTATCATCTACTGAAGAAGGTTTATGAGGGATAAATATGAGACAAAGATAGTCCCAACTCATCAAATTAAGATTTCAAAGAGAATATACTATGATCTATAGGGATGGCTATACCATAGTTTAGTAACAGATGTGAAATATCAGTAGTTTACTACAAAAAAAAATGTTTTGGGGTTGCTCATGCAAATTTAAAGCAGGGGCTCCATATCATTACTCAGAAACCCAGATGATTCCATCAAAAATAAACCATCCTTACACCCTCATGGACATGGCTTGGAAAGACAAGGACTGAAATTTGCTTTATACTGCCATGTCACATGAGTGAAGCATGTGACTACCCTTCAAAGCCTCTAGAACCAACTACTTGGAAGGACTATTTCTTTTCTTTTCTTTTTTTTTTACTGGAATGCTCAGAATAACATTTATTGTTGGTGGTGGTGTTTTTTTTTTTTTAAGTTCTAAATAGTTTTTATTTGTTTATTGCTTTTGTTTTGTTTTGTTTTTTAATTTAACTTTTATTAACATTTTCCATGATTATAAAAATATCCCATGGTAATACCCTCCCTCCCCCCACACACTTCCCCTTTGAAATTCCATTCTCCATCATATTACCTCCCCATCTCAATCATTGTACTTACATATATACAATACCAACCTATTAAGTACCCTCCTCCCTTCCTTTCTCTTCCCTTTACATCTCGTTTTTAACTTACTGGCCTCTGCTACTAAGTATTTTCCTTCTCACGCAGAAGCCAAATCATCTGTAGCTAGGATCCACATACGAGGGAGAACATGTGGCACTTGGCTTTCTGGGCCTGGGTTACCTCACTTAGTATAATCCTTTCCAGGTCCATCCATTTTTCTGCAAATTTTGTAACTTCATTTTTCTTTACCGCTGAGTAGAACTCCATTGTATAAATGTGCCACATCTTCATTATCCACTCATCTGTTGAGGGACATCTAGGCTGGTTCCATTTCCCAGCTATTATAAATTAAACAGCAATAAACATGGTTGAGCACATACTTCTAAGGAAATGAGATGAGTCCTTCGGATATATGCCTGGGAGTGCTATAGCTGGGTCATATGGTAGATCAATCTTTAGCTGTTTTAGGAAACTCCACAATGATTTCCACAATAGCTGGACCAGATTGCATTCCCACCGGCAGTGTAGAAGGGTTTCTCTTTTTCCACATCCCAGTCAACATTTATGACCATTTGTTTTCATGATGGTGGCCAATCTGACGGGAGTGAGATAGAATCTCAATGAGGTTTTAATCTGCATTTCCCTGATGACTAGTGACATAGAACATTTTTTTAGATGCTTATATGCCATTTGTATTTCTTCCTTTGAGAATGCTCTATTTAGCTCCAAAGACCATTTTTTGATTGGCTTATTTGATTCCTTATTATTTAGCTTTTTGAGTTCTTTGTATATCCTAGATATTAACCCTCTATCAGATATATAGCTGCTGAAGAGTTTTTCCCATTCTGTAGGTTGCGCTGTTTTCATGGTGTTCTTTGCAGTGCAAAATCTTTGTAATTTCATGAGATCCCAGTGATTAATCTGTGGTTTTATTGCCTGAGCAATTGGGGTTGTATTCAGAAAGTCTGCCAAGAACAATATGTTGAAGGGTTTCCACTAATTTTTCCTCTAGCAATTTCATAGTTTCAGGTCTGATGTTAAGGTCTTTAATCCATTTGGACTTAATTCTTGTGCATGGTGAGAGAGAAGAATCTATTTTCATCCTTCTGCAGATATATATCCAGTTTTCCCAACACCATTTGCTAAAGATGCTGTCTTTTCTCCAATGAGTATTTTTGGCATTTTTATGGAATATCAGGTGGCTATAGCTACCTGGACTTACATCTGGGTCCTCTATTCTGTTCCAGTGATCTACATGTCTTTTTTTGTGCCAGTACCATACTGTTTTTGTTACTATGGCTCTGTAGTATAGGTGAAAATCAGGTAAGGTGATACCACCAGCCTTATTTTTGTTGCTTAGTATTATTTTAGATATTCGAGGTTTTTTGTGATTCCAAATAAATTTTTGGATTGTTTTTTCTATTACCATGAAGAATGCCTTTGGAATTTTGATAGGGATTGCATTAAATGTGTAGATTGCTTTTGGTAAGATTGCCATTTTTACAATGTTGATTCTGCCAACCAGCAACAAGGGATGTTTCTCCGCATTCTAGTGTCTTCTGCAATTTCTCGCTTGAGTGTTTTAAAGTTCTCATTGTAGAGATTTTTACTTCCTTGGTTAGGTTTATTCCAAGGTGTTTTATTTATTTTATTTTATTTTTTTGATGCAATTGTGAATAGAAGTGATTCTTTGATTTCATCCTCTGTGTGTTTGTTATTAGCATATATGAAGGCTACTGACTTCTGTGTATTTATTTTGTATCCTGCTACATGGCTGTACGTTTTGATCACCTCTAACAGATTGCTAGTAGAGTCTTTAGGGCCCTTTATGTATAAAATAATGTCATCTGCAAATGAAGATAACTTGATCTCTTCCTTTCCAATTTGTATCCCTTTTATGTGTGTCTCTTGCCTTATTGCTATGGCTAAGACTTCCAAAACTATGTTAAATAAAAGTGGGGACAGTGGACACCCTTGTCTTGTTCCTGATTTTAGTGGAAAAGCATCCAGTTTTTCCCAATTTAGTAATATGTTGGTGGTAGGCTTGTCATAAATAGCTTTTATTATATTGAGATATATTTCTTCTATTCCCAGTCTCTGTAGGACTTTTATCATGAAGGGATGTTGGATTTTGTCAAATGCTTTCTCTGCATCTAATGAGATGATCATGTGATTTTTGTCCTTCAACCTGTTTATATAATGTATTACATTATTAGATTTGCGTGTGTCGAACCATCCCTGCATCTCTGGGATAAAGCCTACTTGGTCAGGGTGAATGATCTTTCTGATATATCCTTGTATTCTGTTTGCCAATATGTTGTTGAGAATTTTTGCATCTATGTTCATGAGGTAGATTGGTCTATAATTTTCTTTTTTTGTTCTATCTTTGCCTGGTTTTGGTATCAGGGTGATGCTGGCCTCATAAAAGGAGTTTGGTAGAATTCCTTCTTTTTCTATTTCCTGGAAAAGCTTAAGAAGCAATGCTGTTAGCTCTTCCTTAATGGTCTGATAAAATTCAGCACTGAATCCATCTGGGTCTGGGCTTTTTTTTAGTTGGGAGATTATTGATAACTGTTTGGATCTCCATGTTTGTTACAGGTCTATTTAAGTGATTAATCACATTTTGATTTAATTTAGGTAGGTCAAAGAACTCAGGAAATCATCCATTTCTTTCAGATTTTCATACTTTGTGGAGTACATGCTTTTATAGTATGTCCCTATGTTTTTTTTAAATTTCTCTGGCATCTGTTGTGATGTTACCTTTTTCATCTCTGATTTTATTAATTTGTGTCTCTTCTCTCTTTCTTTTGGTCAGATTTGCTAAGGGTTTATCAATGTTGTTTATCCTTTCAAAGAACCAACTCTTTGTTTCATTAATTCTTTGGATGGTTCTTTTTGTTTGTATTTCATTAATTTCTGCCCTAATCTTTATTATTTCTTCCTGTCTACTGATTTTTGGTTTGCCTTTTTCTTCTTTTTCCAAGGCTTTAAGGTAGAGTATTAGGTCGTTTACTTGCAACCTTTCTAATTCCTTAATACAGGCACTTAAGGCTATAAATTTACCTCTTAGAACTGCCTTCATTGTGTCCCAGAGATTTTGGCATTTCTGTTCTCATTATTTCTTTGACTCTATAAATTTTTTGATTCCTTTCTTGATTTCTTCATTGACCCGTTTATCATTTAGTAGTGTATTGTTTAGTTTCCATGATTTTGTGTATGCTCTATAGCCTTTCTTGCTACTGGTTTGTAGTTAAATTCCATTGTGGTCAGATAGAAAGCAAGGAATTATTTCAATTTTCCTGAATTTGTTAAGATTTGCTTTGTGTCCTAATATATGGTCTATTTTAGAGAATGTTCCATGTGCTGCTGAAAAGAATGTATATTCTGCAGCCTTTGGATGAAATATCCTGTATATATGTGTTAGGCCCATTCCCTCTATGACCTCATTTAGTCCAGATGCCTCTCTGTTTATTTTTTCCTGGGATGACCTGTCAATTGATGAGAGTGGGGTTTTAAAGTCACCCACCAACACTGTGTTTGGTGTTATCTGAGATCTTAGTTCTAATAGTGTTTGCTTTATATATTTGGGAGCCCCCATGTTAGGTGCATATATGTTTAGGATTGTAATGTCCTCCTGTTGGAGTGTGGCCTTAATCAAAGTGACCTTCCTTACCTTTCTTGACCAGCATTGGACTGACATCTACCTTTTCAGATATTATAATAGCAACCCCTTTTTGTTTTCTAGGCCCAATTTGCTTGAAACACAGTCTTTCAACGTTTCACCCTAAGATAATGTCTATCCTTTGTAGAAAGGTGAGTTTCTTGGAGACAAGAAATTGTAGGATCCTGCTTTTTAACCCAGTCTGCAAACCTATGTCTTTTTGTTGGGGCATTGAGGCTGTTGATATTAAGAGATATTATTGAAAGATGTGTATTTATGTTTGGCATTTTTGTGTGTGTGTGTGTGGTTCTGGTTCTACCTGTGCTCTCTTGTGTTAAGTAGTATTTGAGTATTGTTTGTTTTTTCCAGGTTGCTTATATGGGTGTTTTTCCTTTTCTTCAGCATGGAGGTTCCTATCAAGTATTTTCTGTAGAGCTGGTTTTGTCTTCAAATACTCCTTTAACCTGCTTTTGTCATGGAATGTCCTTATTTCTCCATCTATTTGAATAGATATCTTTGCATGATAAAGTATCCTTGGATGACCATTTTTATCTTTCAGAACTTGGAATACATCACTCCAAGCCCTTCTGGCTTTTAAAGTTTGTATTGAATAATCTGCTGTAATCCTGATGGGCTTGCCTTTGTAGGTAACTTGATTTTTTTCTCTAAGTGCTTTCAATATATTTTCCTAGGTTTCTGTGTTTGGAAGTTTGATTATAACATGATGAAGAGAGTTTTTTTCCAGGTTTTGTCTGGTTGGGGTTCTAACGGCTTCCTGTATCTGCATTGGCACCTCTTTCCCAATTTGCGGGAAGTTTTCTTCTATGATTTTGTTGAAGACACCTACTATGCCTTTGGAGTGGAATTCTTCTCCTTCTACTATGCCCTGAATTCTTGTATTTGATCTTTTCATAATGTCCCAAATATCTTGAAATTCCCTCTCATACTTTTCTATAGGTTTGTCTTTCTCTTTTTTGGACTGTATTAGATCTGCCAGTTGGTCTTCTAGATTAGATATTCTGTCCTCTCCTTCATCCATTCTACTGGTGAGATTTTCTACAGAGTTTTTTATTTCATTAACTGTGTTCTTCATTGCTAGTAATTCTAGCTGGTTTTTCATTGTTATTTCTATTTCCTTATTATGTCTTGTATTGCCTTCTTTATTTTATTAAATTGGTGTCCTGTGTCTTCCTTGATTCCTTTGATTTCCTCTTTGAGTTCCTCTTTGACTCCTTTGATTTGTTCTCTGACTTCTTTGAACATATTTACAATCATTCTTTTGAAATCTTTCTCAGGCATTTCCTCTAACTCATTCTCACTGGAGGTCATTTCTGATGCATTAATACTGTTAGGTAGATTTATATCGTCTTGCTTTTTAGTGTTTCTTCTGTTATAATGTATATATTTTTGCATCTTGGATTAAGTTAATGCTTGGATTTTCTAGTTAGCTAGGTATTCTTAGCTATATCAATGGATTTGATGTTATATATCTTCAGGATAGGAGCTTAAGGTGTTAGGTGTGGCTCTTAAGGTTCTCAGAGTATCTACAAAGGTGTTCCCAGGGGTTGAGTTTCCCTGCTATGGGAGTATTCAAGTAGTCTGAGTGGAATAAAATACAAGTAGATTCTAAAATTAACTAAGCACTGTACACATTCAATCAAAAACAGCACCGAATATTTATGCAAGAGTAGCTATTATAACAACCAGATCCTCTAGCAACAAAGAGGTTAAGATTTCTGGTCTGTTGAGGGATCCAAATCAGCTTGTGACCAAGTGAGATCCTTCCATGGTACAATCAATTCCAGTTACTTTTTTGGATGATTTTGGTCTCAGTCAAGTTGCTGGCTGGGTCATTGGGCTGCTCTTCTAATTTCTGGAGCTCGGCACTGGCTTTTCAGGCAAACTGAGCCTGGCAACTGTGGCCCTGCAGAACTGCACCACCATGGCTGGAACTGCCACTGCTGCTCCTGAAACTGCCGCTGCTGGATCTGCTAAAGCTGCCACTGCTGAGTCTGTTGCCTCTGCTGGGTCCACCACTGCTGCCGCTGGTGCTGTTGCTGCTTTAGGTGCCACTGCTGCATCCTCCACTGCTGCTGCTGGATCTGCAACTGCTGCCTCTGAAGCTGCTGTTGCTGGATCTGCTGCTGCTAGGGCCACTGCTGCTGGTGCCAGAGCTGCTGATGTTGCTGTGGGACTGTGCTGGACTATTTCATATATGAAAATGACCACTCTGTATGCAAGAAAAGTATGGATTGTAGATCAAAGCTGTTGTTTTCACAAGACTCGAGCTGTGCAGTATAGAATATTGTCACCTTGGAAATCTCTCCTTAAGTTGAACCACTGATTTGAGAAAATCAATTGAAACTGTCAGTAAGTACTGTTCTGAAAGACAGACTTGGCTACATCACAATCATAAAAGAAATTGCCAAGCAAGGTTGGGATTAAGGGTTGGGGCAATGACTCAGGGTTAAAGATGCTTGCTCATAAAACCTACAAATCGGGCTGGAGAGATGGCTTAGCGGTTAAGCGCTCACCTGTGAAGCCTAAGGACCCCGATTCGAGGCTCGGTTCCCCAGGTCCCACGTTAGCCAGATGCACAAGGGGGCGCACGCATCTGGAGTTCGTTTGCAGAGGCTGGAAGCCCTGGTGCGCCCATTCTCTCTCTCTCTCCCTCTATCTATCTTTCTCTCTGTCTCTGTCGCTCTCAAATAAATAAATAAAATATTAAAAAAAAAAAACCTACAAATCAAGATTCAATTCCCCAGATACACAAGGTAGCACATGCATCTAAAGTTTGTTTGCAGTTTGCAGGAGGGTCTGGTATACCCATTTTCTCTCTTTTTATCTATTATAAATAAAGAAAAGAAAACCTTTAAATGAAACACCAAGATTAAGATTCAGATAAAGAGCAAAAAGTAATATCTTGAACATCAATATCATCCCAGAAACAAGAAATAGCACAACTTCTCCATTACTTATCTCTAGGAAAAACTTTCATTAAGAAAAATGGGCCCATACAAAGGTCTTCATTTTTAAGTATAAATTCATGTGTTTCTGTGAACACCAGAAAGCTATGCTTGAAGGTAGCTTTCTTTACTGAGAAAGGAAGAAAGATGATAAATTTGTTAGAGTTCACTTCAACCTCTATTGTTCTGGAAGTTAATAAAAGAGAAACAGATACATCACCTCATCATGATCTTAAATTGTGAAAGATCTGAGGACATTTTCTTTGATTACTATGCAGTGGCTACAGAGGAAGAAAATGCAAAAGGAGATTTGGAATATGGAGAAAAATTAACCTGGGCAGCAAAGGAATTGCCTGAAATATAGCTTCAGGTAAAGTAGCAAAACTGGATGCAACATACATACTGTGAAAAGTGAATGGCACTTACATATATTCACTTTAATCTCACCTTAACAGAAGCATATTTGACTTAAGTGGATGCCATTGACATAAGAAAATATATCACTAAAATACTATTTCTTACACTCCAAATTAAGCTATTTCAGCAGAAATATTGGACATGGCATATATGGGTGTTCACAGCTGTGCTAAAAGGAAAAATGAGTAAGAATGTCTTAAAGCATTGAACTTATTTCCATTATAAGATCCATTCTGACTAGGATGAGGTGGAATTTCAGTGCTATAATACATCTGGGCATACAACCAAAAGACTCTTGTCAGCACACCACAGAGATACTTCCTGATCAATGTTTACTGTAGTATGATTCACAATAGTCAAGGTATGGAATCAGCCTAGGGATCCATCAACAGAAGAGTTGATGAAAATATGATGCATATGCACAGGGGAATCTTATTCAGCAATAAAGAGTAAAATTACATTGTTGGTTAGGAAAAAGTATTAAATGAAATAAGGCAGACTCACAAAACAAATAGTGCATGTTCGTTTCTCACTTTTACATAAAATAACCACACACACACATACACACACACACACACACACACACACTATGAAGGGACAAGAGAGGAGAAAGGAAAGAGAATTATGGGTGGTATGGGAGGAGAGAGAAAGGGAAGAAAATGAAGAAATTTGCTCAAAGTACATGATATACTTGAAAGGTATGTCTTCATGAAGCCTACAACTATGTATAATACATACACTTTAATTAAAACTTTAAACTTTCTTGTTTATTTCAGTGTTCTCTTATGTAAATCCAACTTCTAAGGAAATAATCTCAGAACATCATTAAAGGGAAATATTATTTGACAATACACTAGCAATTCTACAGCTGTCAGAAAAATCTCAGTCTTCAATATGATTTTTACAACTAATAGATAAAATAGTGTTACAACTCAGTTTTGTTTGAAAAAAAATATATGGCAGTTTCTCAGTGGTCATCAAAACAGGTAAGCATGAAGGAATGAGTACAGAACCTTCTAACAAAGAGAATTGCCCAAAAAGAAGGATCATCTCACTTGACTCCCAGAGAAGTGAGATCCAGTCATTTTACCCATTGGCATTGGCCTCACTCCTTAGCTGTCAGGGAGTGGGGATTCATGTTAAGAATTTGTACTTAATGTTTATAGCTCCCTGACCTTTTGCTTTTATGATGCCAATATCCATGTCTTTCTTTATGAAGTTATTTATGTAAATATACATATAGATATATATATATAAAGAGAGAGAGAGAGAGAGAGAAGGAGAGAGAGTAAAATTCTGGTAGAAAGTTGGGAAAGGTGAGAGAAAATGTTGTGGGAAGTATAAGAGTCAGTGTGTCATGATTCCTTCTTTGAGTTTGAGCACTAATGAACTAGCACTGGCCCTGGGCCACTAAGACTTATAAACTGAAATGTAAGTGGGAGGTGTAGGTGTGTGGCATAGGTGTGGTCATATGGGTGGATCCCTCTGCTACTGATGCTCATTTCCATTTTGGTTCTGTAGGAGAGGCACTTAAAATGGTTTGTGTGATGGGTTCAAAATATCTCTTTGGCTTTGTTTTTTGATTTTTTTTTTCCCAGAACCTTCAAGAAATCATGCAAATCACAGCTCCCATAGGAAAGTAACAAGGCTAAGCTATTAGGCTCAGACCCAACTGAAGAAAGTACATGAGAGTTCAAGTGCCCTAAAGTCGAACATGGAACAAATTTCTGAAAATAACACACGGGAGAACTTCTTTGTTGTTCCCAAGAATATTTTGTGACTTGCATCATTTGACAATTTTATAGAAAATTAGATAATTCCTTTGAAATAAAACAGCTTCTGTAAAATCCTAATAGCCCAAAAACATACTGATTAACTAAGCTAACTTATTTTTGCATAAAAATTCTAGAAGCTTAAGATCAAGTTTTGTTTTATCCTAGTTTGTTTGCTTATTTGATATAAATGGCAGTCTAGAAAGACCTCCATGGATCTCATTTCACCCTCTAACCACCATTAGGAAATTGACATGATGTTTATCCAGATTTTCTATGGGGAACTGGAAGTCACCCTAAGGGAGGGAATGAGCATTTGAAGTCAGAGATCCTGCTCTTTGCCAGTTCATGAGGTCATCCACTGCTGTCCAACCACTTAGAGGATAATGTTATTCACCATGACGGGCTGGAAGAGAAAAAGAAGGCAACATTGGGATGTGGAAGGGATTGGGGAGTTTGACAATGATGTTGTCTGAATCAGTCTTCTCCACAACACACAAATGAACACAAGTTATCATTGTTCCAATTCTCATCATTCAGTCTCTTCTGGGTCAAAAGATGTCAAACACAAACCTCGGCATGTACTTGGGAAGAATTCGGAGATTGTTCTTCCATGACCTCATAGCAGTTTACCTTTCTGTTTGACAAGAAATTTTGAAAACCAATAGTGATAGAAACAACAACAACAACAAAAAAAAAACTTTTCTTCTCTCTGGATAAAATTATTTTGTCTTATTAAAGTATTGTTAAATCACATACTACCTAATATTTAAAATGTTCAAGTTGGTTAGAATACCGGATATTTAATGACACTTGTATAAATACATTTTACAAATACTAAATTTAAAAATAACCAATCAAACAAAAAATGAAGGACAGAGGGATGTTCTTATTATTAAAGGACAGAAAATACTGTGTTGATTCTAGAAATAAAACTTCTGTTTTTATTTCTTGATCTTTGCTTAACCTTTTCCCACTACTTGGTCTCATTTATTTCCCCCCTGACTGTGCACAAACTCTTCCACACATAGTATCCCACCCTCTACTTACAAATCTACTATACCCTCCCCTTAAGCCCTTCCTCTTCCCCTGTCAGTCATGTTCCCTTTGCCTTCTACAGACTCTTCTTGTAACTAACATACAAATCTAAAATTCCCAGGCTAGGATGTACATATGAAAGAGAACATGTAGCATTTTGTCAGACATAGGCAGGGCCCTGGGTTAAAGCAAACCTATGCTGTCTGACAGGAGGGGTCACAGCAACCTGAACCGCCAGTCATATCTCTTGATGGACGTGCAGGGGAGCTCCTCTCCCCATTCTCAGAGGTTGCAGTGAGACAGGATCCTCTCCCAATTCTTGGCAGTCACAGTGAGCCTGAACCCCCCAGACAAAAATCTCATACCCTAACATCAGTAGGAAGTAAGGCTTCTCTCTCTCTAGGCATGGGACACCTGGACATTCATATAAGACTTAGGCTTTGCCCATAACCCTGTGACCTTTGGCCAGTTGCCTAGAAAACTCTTTATATGGTATCAGCCAGCACCTTTGCAAAGCCCATCCCCCTGTACCATTGCCTATGTGCTGGAATGCATGTCCCCATATGATAATTAGGCATCAGTAAGCAACCTTGTAAACCCAATCCCCTTAGGACCCTCAACTGCTTATAAAACCCATTTCCCTTACAATAAACTGAGAGCTGTTCATGGAAACTGTCTCTTGAAAGTCTTTACTTTCACAAGCTCACCACCAGGGTTGCCTGGGGTGCCTTGGGGGACTGCTGCCAGCCCAAGGACCAAGGAACCCACAGCATTTGGCTTTCTGCATCTGGGTTGCCTCACTTAGAATAGTTTCCAGACCCATCCACTTTTTTATGAATTTCAAATTTCATTTTTCTTTATAGTTGAATAAAACCCCATTGTGTATTTGTACCACATCTTCATTATACATCCATTAATTAAAAGGCATCTAGGTTGATTCCATTTCTTTACTATTGTGACCAGAGTAGCAAAAAGTATGAAAGAGCAAGTATTGCTAACATAAAGTGAAGAGTCTTTACAGTATATTCCCATTAGCTGAGTCATATGCAAGTTCCTTTTTTTTAAAAAACTTTTTCAAGAAAACCTTCACGATGTTTGCCAGCTAACTAGTTTGCACTCTGATCAACAATAAATAAGGGTTCATCCCTCTCTCCCCATATCTTCACCAGCATGTGTGGTTATCTGATTTTTCTTTTTTGATGCTATCCATTCTGACTAGAGTAATATGAATTCTCAAATTATTTTTAATGTGCATTTCTCCATTGGCTAAGGACATTGAATGGTTTTTTAAATAACGTTGTCTATCTATATTTATTCTTTTGAGAGCTCTCTGCTCAGTTTCATAACTGTGGTGGTTTAAATCAGATGTCTCCCATAAATGTCTATGTTTTGAATGCTTGGTCACAGATGGTGACAATTTGGGAGGCAGAGCTCTGCTGGAGAAGGCATGTTGCCATAGGTAGGCACTGGGGTGTGAGAGCCAGCTTCTTTCTTGCCAGAGCTCAGCTTACTCCGGTGCTGCTTTCTGCTACCTGCTGTGGCAAGGAGGTGATGTCCAGCTTCTGCTCAACCATCTTTCCTGCCATCATGAAACTTCCCCTTCAGACTACAAGCCAAAATAAACCTTTGCTTCCCATCAGCTGCTTTTGGCCAGGTGTTTCGGTCCTGGCAGCACAAAAGTAACTACAATAGTCCATTTTTGTCTGGTGTATTTTATTTCTAATTATTTAGTTTTTTGAATTCTTCATAGGTCCCAGATATTAATGCTCTGTCAGAAGTACAGCTGGCAAAGTGATTTCTTCCATTGTGTCACCTGCCCTTGTGCTCTATTCTCAGTGTCATTTGCTGTACAAAAGCTTTTTAATTCCACGAGGTATCAGTTATTGATTATTGGCTCCATTTCCTGAGCAACTGGAGTCCTATTCAGAAAGTCCTTAGTAAGTTGATCTATATCTTGAAATGTCTTCCCTAGTTTTTCTTCTAGCAGTTTCAAAGTTTCAGGTCTTTTGTCCTGGTCTTTGATTCTTTTGGAGTTGATTTTTGTGCATGCAGAGAGATAAGGATCTAGCTTTATTCTTCTACATGTAGATATCCAGTTTTCCTAGTTTTTTTTTTTTAACTTGTAAGGAAAATACAAGGACATAAGATTTTTAAAATACTGTAATTTACTTTAAGCATTATTTTTCCCTGTCAGTGTTTTTCTAGCTGTCCCTGTGTCTCTCCTTCTTTTTATAGATACACACATGTATTTATATACTAAAATATCTATGGAAACACATATGCTTTATTTATATCCTAATGTATGTATATATATATGTGTGTATGTGTATGTGCAGATTTCCTCATGTGTACATTTTTTATTATTAATTTATAGAATACTTTTTCACTATATTCCTTTCCAAGATGTGTTTTATTTACTGAAAGCACAGAGAGAAAGAGAAGTATGGGTGTGCCAAGGCTTCCTGACACTGCAAATGAACTCCACGTACATGCACCACTTTGTGTATCTGGCTTTACCTGGATACTGAGGATGCTAACCCAAGCTATCAGTCTTTGCAAGCAGATCCCTGTAATTGCTGAGCCATCTCTTCAGCTCCTCTATTCTTTAATGTGTAATGTTTTGACAATATTTTAAGGAATATGAACTTCAATGAGTATATTTACTTTTATAATGTGTTCCTAAGGAGCTGAGAGGGAGAATAATTCAGCAGTCACTCCTTAGAACCCACATAAAAATCTAGACATGAGCCATGCATATCTTTAATCCAGAATGCTAGAGGTTAGAGACCAAAGAACCCTTGGGTTCCCTGACAGACAGCATTATTAGAGAGAGAGAGATATCTTATTTCTCATTACAAGGAAAGAAATAGTTGGATGGGTGATCAAAGACAGCACCTGATGGTCTCCTGTGGCCTCTGTATGTGCATACATGGGACACACATCCTCACACATTCACATGTTCCACACCACTCACACTACACACACACACACACACCCCTAAACTTACTCTTTCACTCTTAAAGTTTTAAAGGTGATATATCATATTCTAGTCATTTGAAGAATCCTACAAAATTACAAGAAAGGTCATACTCATCTAAAGACAAATTTTCCTTGAACATTCACAAACAATGGGCATTGCCAGAAAATATACCTAATTACATTTAAAAGGCAAAATACACTGTCTCAATGTTCACAAATCTACTTCTTTAACTTTACAGTGAGATAAATTCCTTTTAAAAAAAAAAAAAAAACAACTTTCTTCATCATCCTTTTCTTTTTTTTCTGTGACATTTTGCCCATTTTTCAGATATTTGGTCTTATTTTCTATATTTAAAAAGTTATGTATAAGCTAAAATACCACATATGCTATAAAAAGGCTTTTTTAAAAACTTTGTTTCATATTTGCCTTTTCCTCTATCATGTACCAAAATTCTTTCAATTTCCATAAGTGAATGTGTCACAGACATTTTAGTTTCATATGCTTTGCTTTTGGTGACTTGCATAAAATGGTCTCTCTAACCCTGTTATATGACATCACCTATATTGTCTGAGAATTTTATGGTTCCAGTTTTTACATTCAAATCTTTAACTTGCTGCTTGGCTCTGTGATCTGATCAAGTGGCAAATCTAACTTATAAGACATTTGTTTTTGAGTTTGAGGTAAAATGCAGGCCTAAACTTTAATATTTTAGAATTTAAGTGATTGACATTATGCCAAAACTCACTTAATAAGTACACACCCTACTCGTCATGTTTACTATTTAAGTTCATTTATATTTAATGTATTTCTATATACATGCATACATGTAAGTATGCACATATGTAGAAGTGTTTCTATATGTAGGCACATACACACAAACACACATACACACACACACAAACACACACATTGTGCATCTGTTCTTATTTGCTACCCTGGGTTATTGATCTGTCTGTGTCTTGTGGGACTCACCACTGTATGAATGAACTATTTCACTAAAATGTACTTTCTGATCTAGTAAGACAAAGGTGACTTTCCTTCAGTATTCCCATTTTCTTTGCTGGCTTAGACACTTTAAGATGCATTTTCTTAGTTTGTGTATTTCTTCCTTTTTAATATCCTGGTCCTCTGTCTTAAATAGCTTGAATATCTACATTTAAGCACTCTTAATAGATGTGCTTCATGTAAATGTATACCAATCAGAGCTGAGAAATCCAAATACCATCAAATCTCTATCAAAATGGCTGTGATGGTGACTGTGCATGTAAAAATCTCCAGTTAGAATACAGTGAAGAGCAGGAAGTGAGGCAATGCAGGTTTTACTGTGCTTTCACACAACCACACCCAAGTTTATTTCTGGAAAATGCATGTGATATCTACCCACGTACAGTGCTAGCTTTGGATTCCTCAGAATTTGCCAAATAAACATTCACCCCAAAAGAGTCAGTCTTAGAAGAATCAGTTGGAAAAGTGGGTAAGATCACCTTTGCTTATGCACAAAATAAAATAAAGTAAAATAAAATCATACATCTTCTGAGACTGAGCATGATTTAGGATTAAGCAAGCAATGTTTTCAGCTGTTCTCTACCAATGACCTGCTCTAGCCACTCTTGCATGGTGTTCTTTCCAGCATGGTATAGCAAGGAGATGAGTTCCTCTTTATAAGTAGTAAAAGGATAATTTTTAATAAATAGCTGTTGAATCTACAGAGACCCATTAACACTCATGTCCAATAGGTCCCATTAGAGGGCAATTGACTCAGTTTAGATGCAATGTGTGTGGCTGAAGAAACTTGTGAAATTATTACAGTTCATTCTGGAGTTGTGGCAGTGTCACCATCATGTTTTAAATCAGTTTATCACTGAGAGCAAAGACAACATTTTTATCCTGCAGAACCCATTAACCCCAGACTGAATGATTAACTGTGATACCGTTCCACTCAGAACCATCTCAATTACACTCCCTACACTAAGCTGTACTGCAAGTAATTCTTTCTTATTCATCATCAAAACCTATCAATAAAAACAGGAATGTTAGACTGGGGAGTAGCTCAGTGGAGAAATACTTGCTGGACATGTAGAATGCCCAGAGTTCAATCCCCAGCAACATAAGGAAAACAAAAATCATAAAAAATGGGAAAAAGCTGGAGACATTTGGACAGCTCTGCTTAATTCTGTTACAAATACTGTGCAGAGCCTCTTTGGAAATCTTTTAAGAGGGCTCTTTGCTTTTTTCAAGAGCAAAGCACAACCTAGGGGTGGAAAAATGGCTTAGCAGTTAAGGGGCTTGTCTGCAAATCCAAATGACCCAGACTTGATTCCCCAGAACCCACTAAGCCCAATGCTTAAGGTAGTACATGTATCTGGAGTTCATTTGCATTCATGTCTGGAGGCTCTGTCATGCTCATTCTCTCCTCTCTCTCTCTCTCTCTTCTTTCTCTCAAATAAATAAATAAAAATAAAAGTATTAAAAACAAGTACAATCTAATTAATAAGATTTTACACTTATCTCTAGAAGGTGGTCTTCACTGATCTGGTTTACATGTTGAAAAGAGAGAATAAAAATTATTCCTTGTAGAATTGACTCTAAAATTCAGCCCTTGGGAAGCCCTTGTCCAAACTGATTAGCTTCTTAATGAGGTCCTTTTATAGCTACTCCAAAATGCACTTTCAAAACAAAAGTTAGAGAACTCTCTAGTACAGTCTCAAGAAGGGTCTGTTTCTGTTCAAAACCCATCCTGACCTTTTTGTTGAAGAAGAACAAAATAATGTAGTAACAAAAACACAAGTGGCTGCCAAAGGAAGAGAGAAAAAAAAAAAAAAAAAAGAGTTCCTGTAAGGGACTGAAACAATAAATCTCCTCTCTGCTGAACTCCCAAAGGGAGTGTGAGTATTTCCTCCTGTTCTTTATCAGAGCCCCCCAAAATAAGTAGGAATGGGCAGTGTCTGCTCACATATAGCACACCTTTTCATTGGCTAATAAGGCCCTGCCAGGCTAGGAGGAAGCTTTCTTTGGTTACTCTGGAGAGAGAAGCCACAGAGACCATCCGCGGCCACCATGCAACTGCCTCAAGTGACCAGTCTTTTCCTCTTTCTGTCAAGCAGTTTTTGCAGCTGTGATCCCACGCCAGGTACCAGTTTCTCTTATATGTATGATGGGCTCCTAGCCTCTGTTTTTCTTCAGGGTATGTCCTCCAAACTTCCATGGTCCAATTCATTTGCTGAGTTGAGAATGTGTACATTGATTTGGAAGGCATGGAAGTCACTCCCTAGAGAGACTGTCTGCTTTTACTGAAGGGAAATGTTTACTAGTTTTAATGATCTTAAAATTCATTTAATAAAATTATAAAGGAACTAAGGTTATACAAAGTTTTTCTGAGAAAAAAAGTAGAATATTGACTGCAAATGTACTAGTTCCTAAAAACGTATTCATCTCAAACATAATTCCAGAAATAATAAGACTATCATGTATGGTTCAAAGGCTGTAATGGAAATGTCTCATCGACAATGTTAACCTGTATAAGACTCAACTACCTTTTGTCTATGATAGAATAAAGCTGCCTAGGGAAGAGAGTCATAATTCACTAATAAGTAAATATTAGTATTTTATATCTTAAGGGGATGAGATGAATGAAGATTAAAGTTTGTAGATTTTTGTTGCAGAAATGTGTACATATTTGCACATATACACAACTTTTTAGATAACATTTCTGAAATTTATAGGTAGACATCAAAGGTCCTAGTATTGATTGCAAAAAAAAAAAAAAAAAAAAAAAAAGCTCAGGTAAAAGCTATTTAAGTTGCTACATAAACTTTGGATACACTAAGATCAGCTGCAAGAATGATTATGTTTGACTTTTAGCCTCTCCAGTAAAATAAAATAAACAGTTAAGTTTAATCAATATTTATAATGTCATACACTGTCTTGGACAGGGCAAGGAATATAAAAATGAGTAAAAGGCTTTTCTTGCCTACAATGGTAAATGTACTGTTGGGAGAAATAAATGAGTGATTCTAATATAAGACAGATTTAATAAATGTGAAACCAAACTACAAACTGTCCTAGAAATGCACAGTTGGGAGAGATTGATTCAGATTCTGAGATGCCCTGAAAGTGAGAGAGAAATTCAAGAAGTCCAATTCTAATTTTACTTTGCTTTTACTCTTTCCAAAAGTTTTTTGCCTGCAAAATTTTAATTTACAGGAATAATATAAAGTGAAAGTGCACACTTCTTGAGCACTATCTTATCAGTCTTTTCAAAATATCTGTTAATTTAAAACCAATTCCCAAACAGTTTCACATCACATGCTTTCTTACAATTCATGTTGATGTTTCCAGGGTTAAGTTGGAACTGTATTAGGGCCACACAATTTAACTTACAAGAGTAACTAAGAAGCCAATTTAAAAAATACAGAATATTTATGAGGCGGCACAAAAGTCAATGTGCTTGCATATAAGAAACCCTTCTGTACGCATGGTAAAAATTGGCATGAATGTCAACTCCTTAAATAATACTGCACATAGTACAAGCCGATTCATATAAATTATGAAAGCCTCAGCCAGGGTACTAGCCATTCCTAGCCTGCAAGCATCAATGAGCACACTGCTCTGCCAGTTTTGTCAGACCCTGAGTGGATCGTATATCCTTCTGAGAACAAGGTGGGAGAAGATCAATAGAGTAGCCTCCAGACCTGCTGTAAGGAAGAGTAAAGGTGAAGGGCTATGCAGAACAGCTTGGCTGACTTTCACATATGCTCATTTACCTCAGTGGTAATAAGTCTACTCTCTCTTTGGCAGTGTTATGCTTCTAATAAATTGTTATCCCATCTAAGATAATTTCCCATGTGAGCAGTGACCATATTTACATGATATCTCCTTCAAAATATGCCAAATCATGACCTATATACCTCAACAAGGAGGGGCCAATGGGGAGGAGGTAGGTCATGGATGAGCCTAATAATGGTACCAAACTGCCTGTATTTGCTGAATAGAAAACTAACAAAAAAGATAAATTATTTAAAAAATAAGCCAAAAAAATCTACTTGGTAATTTGAGGCTAGTTTCTGTTTAAAAAAAATTAATGTAAAATAAAAACTACCCCATTCTCATAGGAAAGGAAGAAATAGCTCATTACTAAGAAGTGGCCATGGAAGAGTGGTCTGGTTAGAACTGGAGCACACTTTTTTCCCATCTACGTGCATGGATTTGTTGCACCTGGCTCCACCAGTTTTCTGTTTCCTTAGCAGATTGGGCACAGGAAATGAAGCATTTCCTTAGCTGTATGAGGAACACAGCATTTGGAGCCTCACACGCTCTCCAGACCTGGAGTGGCTGACAGTCCAGCCATAGTGATAATTGTTGAGGCTGTAGATACATTACATCAGTCAAGAATTCACCGATTGTCTAGGGGCTTAGTGCCTTTGTGCATCATATTTGACTTTTACGTAATGATCTTTCAGAGAAATTGGGTCTTTCTCTTTCTGGTGTTTTTGTCAATCTTAAATTTAAGTAAATACAGTATAGCTGTTTGGGCTTTTTGCCAGGATCCATGGACTCTTTCTGCCTAGCTGTGAGTCACTTTTCTTATATGGTTGGAAATATAATGTTTTACAATGCAAAGCTGTTCTCATGAAATATGTATGGAAGCTTGCTAAAAACAACCCGTCATTCTTTCCTGAAGTTTTCTAAATTGTATTTAAAATGGAAAAGACCCTGACTGGCTTTTAAGGTCTTTTGACTTTTAAGTTTAGATCAATGTGCTTTGGATTGTTGGGACTCAGAGCTGTAAAATGAAGAGAGTTTCCAAGAAGCCCAAGAACAGTACTTATTTACTCCTCAAGTGGCATTTGCTTTTTAAACTTCATATTAATTTTAGAGAAAAATATTTGCAGCAGGCAGGAGTAGACACTACTTTATTGGTATCAGAAGAAGGGTTTAATTGCTAGGAGAAATTCATTGATTAGTGACTGAACATTCAATTCAGGAAGCAAAAATTGATTGAACACACTTCAAGAAGACAGCTTAATAAGTGATGTAGGCTTATAAAAATCAATAAGGCTCATTCCTTTTGCTAGAAGTGGGGATGGGAGGATGAAGGCCCAAGTAATTGTAAGTTTCACCATATTATTGGTCTTAAGAGGTTAAGTAAAAGATAACATGAAAAATTCACAAGAGCCTTGGTTTGGGGCTCTGAGATATCACACAAGTCATCAATGAAGTCAGAGTTTCTGGAACAGGAATATTGTTGAAACATCAGATTATTCTGGTCTAGAAATATATGAAAGCCATATGTTGGGCAAGACTAATATTAGGGGGAAATGTTGGAAATATGGCATCAGAATATATTGAACAACAGAATGAGAACTATTGACTCATATTGCAGGAGATATAGCTCAGTGGTAGAGCATGTGTTTTTGATTGTGTGAAGCCCTGGTTTTAATTCTCAGCACCACCAAAAATAAAAGCAATATTAACTTATGTGGTTAATATCTTTAGAGCCTGTAAATGTGCATAAGTGTGGAATTTGTACATTAGAACTATATATTGAGAAAATCAATCTGTCAGTGGACTATAGGTAACACTCTTGGAGTCACAAGAGAGAAAAAAGTTTAAAAAATTAAATTTTGTTATTATAAGTCTGAAAGTCTATTAGAGAAATTAAAAAGGAGCCTAGGGAAAGCTTCAAGGAAGTAGAACAAGTACAGTTTGACATCTTATTTTTAATCACAATGACAGAGAAGATGATATTTAAGGATGGGATAATTTGAACACTATAAGTGGACAAATGGTTTTGGAGCAAAGATAAGGAAGGATAGGAAGAAATGATTATAGGAGGAAAGGTGATGATTTTAGAATGGTGATTTTGAAATCCTGGTAATATAGTCAAGGTGTGATATCTTCTGGTAGTTGGGATATCCCTGGAGCAGAAGGAACAAAAAGTGAGGTGAGAATACAGGTGTTCTTCAGTCCAAAATTGAAAGAATAATGGTCCTGCTCATTGTAACATTGTAGCAATAACACAGAACCTCTGGTTGCATCTTTTCTGGATGCTCATACACTAAACTCTTTTATGGTTTTCATTTTCCAGTTCCCTGACAGTTATTTGTTGGAATGTCATATCTCTTCTTTAAGATTATAAATGCGGGCTGGAGAGATGGCTTAGAGGTTAAGCACTTGCCTGTGAAGCCTAAGGACCCCGGTTCAAGGCTCAACTCCCCAGGACCCACGTTAGCCAGATGCACAAAGGGGCACACGCATCTGGAGTTCGTTTGCAGTGACTGGAGGCCCTGGCACGCCCATTCTCTCTCTCTGTCTGCCTCTTTGTCTGTCGCTCTCAAATAAATGAATAAAAATAACAAAATTTTTTTTAAAAAAGATTATAAATGTGTTGAAAGAAAAGATCATATTCTTATAGTTTGTTTTCCAGTAGCTATAATAAGCATATACTCAGGGCATATGGTTATATGAATGAATAGATAAATAAAGGAAATGACTATATTATTATTAGTAATATTATTTTCATATTTAATTTCTTTCTGTAATAATCCCTTAGCTTTTAATAATGTCATTATGAAAGGGCAAGGCCAGTTACGAATCACATAAGACCTCAAAGATATAATTGAGTGGAATATTTTTATTTCAGGCTATGAAATTGAGCATCACATATAAGAGGAAAGTATCCTTAGAAAAACTGAACAGTTCTCAACTCAAGTAGAAGAAAACATGAAAATAATAAATAAATAACCCAATTTTAGTTAACTGTAATTTACAAAAAACCTGGAAGAAGAATGTGCTGAGATTGTAACCACTCAAAGGAAGAATATCTAAATAGATCTAGCTTTGTGTCTGCTGTTTAGGATGTCAAATCCTTGATGTCATGCTTTCTTATAATTCAAAATATTCAAGAACATACCACAAATCTAGCCTGATTCTCAAGAGTACAAGATTACTCCTCTAAGAAATGAAGTTCACAAAGAGAATTTAGAAAACATGTTAAATATTGTACCTCATTATTTCTTTGTCATTTTAGATAACAGAAACTTCATTTTTCTTAAAAGCTTATTTCTAAGTGGTCCCTACCTAAAACTAAAAGTGATCATTCTAGAATTCCTGTTTATAGAATTATGCAGACATAAATTCCCCATTTTATTTAATGGACCATAATCATTGAGAATTAAGACACGATTAATATTTGTGGGCTTCAGAAAGCTTTTAATTTGCTATATAAAAGCACCTTTTCTTTTTGCTGTTGATGATATAATTTAAGCATCAGGTAAACATTTTGACATGAGTAATTATCTAACCCAAATCACCTATATTCTTTTATTTTTTACATTTAAAAATCTTTTATTAAGAACTTTAATATGCAAATAAGTAATTTGATTGACAAATCACTTTCCATCTTCATCTTTATCCTTAAGGACAAATTCCTGTTAAAGCAGGAATTTATGGTGACATTCAGTGCCTGTGTGCTATTTCTGTTCCTGATTGTGGATTCCTCTGGGTCTTTACAGTGATAGCAGTTAGATCTATGTCTGTGTGACGTTAGACAGTCTCTCAGAAGAGAGACTTATCAGTAGTTCAGTTAGCAGGTAAGAACCTTTATGTATTATTGTACACAATAGCAATATAAATACAAGACATCAATGATGGCAGTCACATCTAGAAAGGTCACTCTGTTGTTCCCAGATTGTGAAAATCCTGAAGAAAATTCATCTTCTAAACTTAAATAGATGTTATATATCTTGCAAAATGATGTATCAGTAAAGATAATAATATCCAGTCTCTAAATAGAAGCAGCCACCATGTGAGAATTAGGTACCAGCTGTCTTTCTCATACAGGTTTTCTGACTATGTGTCCCAGCCATCACTGTGGTAACCCACTATACACTGGTGTAATCAGGCAGCTCCTTACTTCACTTTAATACACAAATTTTCTTTCTGTCCAGTGCTATTCTGATGCCAACATATGCATCAGAATCAGGCGGAGGACTGCTTTTCTATGAGAAAGATCTTGACCAAGACAGAGTGAAAACAATGACAAATGTTCTCTTTCTATTCGCCTCCAGATTTACTGTTTTATTTCTCCACTCTTTCACCTGGGATCATGTCCCGTTGCAAACCATATGTTCTCCCTTGTTTCAGGCCTTGCTTCTGGGGAGTTTTGGAATTTATTGCTTTTCTTGATAAAAACATTTTGGTTTAGATGATAGTGTGTAACTGTGTATATATTAATTACAGTTTCTCTGTTCTGTTAATTAATATGCACTATCATTCTCCCTTTTTAAAAAATTTTTGTCAATCTCATTGAATAAGTTATACAGTGTTTTAAATGGCCTGTTTTAAAGCAATTGCTTGCCTATTTGCATAGAATCAGTAATAAATTATACTGAGATTAACAGTATTAAATGTCAATGACATTGATTTTGCCAAAAAGTGAACTGCTTTTTAATATCTTCAATTAGTCATATTCTGACTGAAACCTGTATTAATTATGCTGGAGAACATAATATGGACCTAGTTCACATTAACCCAAACATGTATTGCCATGGTATCTGCCATTTGTCACGCCATGTACTTTACACACATTACTTCACAATACTTCAGTGTCACCTGTATCATTACTCTCTTACTGATTAAGGAAGGCCTGGAAATCATGCAAAGTTATACTGGTATTATGCAGCTTAAAATAAAAACAAAGGTTGGTGTTCTTCAAAACTTTCCCATATAGACTACCACCTTGCAATCTAGTGACACTTCAGTAAGCTGAGTTTTCTGAAAAAAAAAAAAAGAGGAGAATTATAATAATTTAGAAAGAATTTCTGCCTCTCATTGCATGTACAGCAGTTCTTTGTAGCAATGAATATTTCTTAATTCCTCCAGTCAAATAATTCATAGGGCATATGTTAAGAATTTTAGCCATTTACCTACACCTTCATTGTTATACTGATGGAAATTAAGTGTACTCTCCCATAAATGCCAATGGAAAAGATCTGTGACTTGGAGGAGAAGAAAAGAAAAAGAGGGAAAACAACTACTGAATAATCACTGTCATAGTTGTACTATATCTATAGTCAGACTGTCTGTATTCAAAGTATATCTATTGAATAAGTTATTGAACTTTCAGCCTCCACAGATTGTAAGATGAAGATAAGCACAATGCTTACCTTAGGGACATTGGGATGAGTTAATGAGGTCATAAAACTAAAGCACCTTGAACAGTGTACTGCATACAATAAGTACTATAACAAACTGGCTGAACTTTAGAACTTAGAGTCAAGTCATTTATTATATCCAATAATTTTAATAAAATTCTTCAATTCCAGGTTGTGTCCCATAAGAATCAGCAAATAAATATTATTAATTTCCATTGGCCAAAATACAAGTTCATGAATAATTTTGACAATAGTTACTATAAGTTACTAGGAAGATGGTTGCCAAGCCATCTTAGTCACATTATGTGTCATTAAACTTTATATATGAGGGCTAAAGACATTGATAATCAGCTATGGCACTTATCTGCAAAGCCTAAGGACAAGAATTCAATTCCCCTGTATTGATATAAAGCCAGATGATACGTGTCTGGTTTGTTTGTAGCAACGAGGGGCACTGGCACACCCTTCTCTTTCTCTGCTTAGTGATAAATAAATAAATATAAAAATGATATAAAAATCTGTGTAAACCCTAAAATGCCTTTCAACCTCTAAAGATATTAAACTTATTCTGTGAACTAATTCCTTAGTGTAAGAAGCAAAACTGTATTTGTATTTAATGAAAATTCCAAGTGTTTAGTGTGTAAATAGTCAATCATTTTTCAGATATAAGTACTTTTAATCTGAGCATTGCTTAGTGTGATAGGCAGGATATTTTAGTGAAAGAAACTTGACCTTACTATGAAAACTAAGTTTATTCTAACTTCTATGTACACTCGAACTACCCATAACACTAAATTTGCCATAGCATATTTTTGCATCTAAAAATAAGAAAAAGTATATATGTTCAAACAGTAGTCATGCTACATGAGAATGAGAAATCTATATATTTTTATGTACATAGAAGTTTAATCAGCAGAAAATGACATATGACCAATATTAATAAATGTTTTATCAAAGTTGAAATTCTTCAGCTGTCTAAACCTCGTTCTTTTGAATTTCCTTCTCGTTTTTCTCCTTCATTACAGACATTAGTTATAAATTCCTGGGTGAATATTTATTATTATGTTAACTAACATTGAAATCAAAGGATCAAATTCTAAATTTGAAAATTCTTTCTTAACCACTGGGATTCTGTCATTCCACCATTTCTCTTATAGCCAAAATACATGCACTTTATTTTGTGGCAGTTCACATCGAAATGGCCATGTTTTGAGATAATACTTGGGTTATAAAAAGTCACACACAAAACATAAAAACCATTTGTATCACACATTGGTTTTATTTTTAACTGAAGTGGGAAAAGAAACCATTTTCCATGGTATGAGCTGTGAAATTGCCCTCCTAGGGTGTTTAAAGTGTGAGGACATAGACACAGCTCTCTTGTATATTCGCCCCAGGGAGAAACCGTGACTGCATTCAATGGCAAAAAGCCAACATAAGCTTTGCTGTCCAACTATGAAATGTCTCCCAAGTCTATGAATCTACAAATAGAATCTTAAAAGATGAGAATCATCTTTGAATGCATAGAATTAACTATTTTAAAGTTTTATTAATAGCAATTGTATTATTAGACTGTAACACTATAATATGGAAGTTAATATGTATTGTATGGAGCTCATTCTTCTTACCAGGAAGACTCTTGTCTGTCTCTGTTGCACCCATTCCAGTCACTGTCCTGCCATCACAAGATAAGCAGAGATGTTTACCTTTCAAGGAAAGTGGCAGAGTCTCCTAATTTCAAGGAAAACTTTGGTATGAATTCAGTATAATCTACTTTTTGTTTTTCTAGTTCAGGATAATAAGAAACTAGACTTGGCCAAAATAAATATTATGTGAACAACCAAAATCACTCTGGGCACATAGGCATAAATTACATTTGTCTGGACACCTCCTAATGAAAAGGACTGTTTACTCATAAGATTCTATTGATTTCTTTCTACCATTAATCTACTTCCTATTAACACAGACAGACCTGAATGTCTAACCTATAGGCTACTCAAGAAAATTATCATATTTTAGTAGCAATTTCGGGTTGGAGAGGTTGCTCAGTGGTTAAAGGAGCTTGCTTGCTATGCCTAGTGACCCAGGTTTCATTCCCTAGTATCCAGGTAAAGCCAGATGCAAAAGTAGCACATGTATCTGTAGTTCCTTTGCAGTGACAAGAGGCCCTGATGCAACTATTTGCAGGCCCCTCTGTCTCTCTTCTCTATCTTTCTCTGTTTCTTCTTGCAAATAAATAAATAAATAAATGTACAAAATATGTTTAAAAATCATAATTTGATTGAAGAAGCAGTTTATATATTCTTTTCAAAATGTCAAATGGAGCAGGAATGTTTTAGCCCCAATACCTAAAGAAGTTTCCCTTTATATGCAGATATAGCCTCTTTGCTACAAACATTTGTACACTGATATTCTACCTGATCTTCTTGTTCATCTCTCTGTCTGTGCACACTGGGTTGAATGCCATCACCTGTTTCATAATAGCCATAAGTGCTTCTCTCAGTGTTCAGCATACAATTTGCCTGCTCAATTCTCATTGAAAGAATGGGATTATAGAGCCATTTCCTATTTCCTAAATATGCTTGTTGGCTCTCAGAATTCCAGCCACCATTTTCCCCCAAAACAAGACTATTTGTCACAAAATATTGCTATTAAATACTATTGTCACTGATTAGTCCTATTGTTTCATAGTATGAAAATTATAAATGAGTTAAAGAACAGAAACCCCAAATTATGAGATTATAATTATCTTTTGTTTATACTTTCCATCATCTCCTTAATATTTATTATTAACTGTAAACCTCTTGTCAACAATTAAGCTATTAGAGAAGCATGACATTTTTGCTCACACTTCCAAAATTAATAGTCCAATATAACACTAAATTTGATGTGTGTAGTGCATTAAAATTAGAACATATAATGGAAAATAATAATAGACACTTCAGTCCTATGGTCATACAATATGTGATAGGATTCTGAACCATGACTTCTTTTCTGCTTTCCTATCCTGTTAACGTTCCTCTCTGAGAAGTCCATGTTGGTGACAGAATTAGAGAAGAGTGAGAAGGTTTCATAAAACATTATCTGGCCAGGATATAGCCTGGGAGATGAACAAAGTCAAGTATTCAATGGTTGGATTTGATGTGCTTCTCAAGGATGTGTTCTGAGACCTCCCACCCCTATAGTGCTTGGCCCATAACAATTGATACCCACCCTGTCTTCTCATGGGTTATTGCTTCCAAAGCACTGGCAATCTAGTCTTAACGTACAGCTTCTTGGAGTCTCCAACTCTTTTGTCATCCCTATGGAACAGAAGTAATAGGACCTTAAGCCCGCAATCTCATTCTTTCTTCCTATCATTAGATGCACTGAAAACAGTCACAGATTTCTTATCCTCTAATGTGTCAAGGTATCATTATCCTCAGAATAATCATTCCTGGCCCTACGTCAACCAGCCAGGCAGTCATTCCTCATTTTGTGAATTTCCCAGTCTCACCATTAGTCACTCTTCCTTGCTATGACTTCCTATACCAAGGAAAGTTGAACCAAGTAAGGCCCAAAGGCCAACCAGTTTGGGCCTGAAAAAAGTTTGTGTGTGTGTGTGTGTGTGTGAGAGAGAGAGAGAGAGAGTGTTTGGATGGGGCTGCAACAGTGTCCTACAGCCCCATCCCTGCAAAAAAAAAAAAAAAAAAAAAATCCATCTTCACTTTCATTCTGTTTACATTATGGAAAGGATAAAGGAATTAAAGAGTCCACAATATAGGTTTTAAATATTTTTCTTAAAAATCTGCCTGAGATTATGTAACCTGCCCCTTTGTAACTTTGCATGTGTAGATATCTAGGAAAACCTCATCCACACACTGTACCAGGCATCCTTTGAAAGTAGAAGAAATTTGAATGTGTATTTTTCTAAGCTAAAAATTTATATTGAATTTAGAATAATAAAATGGCTGTGTGTTTAAAAACTAAGAACTTCATACTATAGTAACCATTTTACTACATATGTGTATTTTATAACATCGTGGTCTATATCTTTAAATACACACCAAAATTTTATTTTAAAAGATCAGTCCTGACATTCAAGTATAGTTTTAGGTCATAGTTGAAAATAATTATTAAAATTAATTGCATATTCAACATAAAGATGAACAAAATATTTTCCACATTCTTATAATGCAGCTAAATGAGTGATTAGATGGAATGTAATAACCTTAAATTTCCATGTTGAAAAGGAAGAAACAAAACAAGATCAAAATAAATACAAAGAAAAAAGATGGGAGGAAAGCCGGGAATGGTGGAGCATGCCTTTAATCCCAGCACTTGGGAGTCAGAGGTAGGAGGATCACCATGGCTTTGAGGCCACCCTGAGACTCCATAATGAATTCCAGGTCAGCCTGGGCTAGAGTGAGACCCTACCTGGAAAAAAACAACAACAAAATGGATGAGAGGAAACAACAAAAATAAGAACAAAAGTTAATCAAATAGAAAGAAATGTTCAATGTATTGTGTTATGTATCTTTGGATTCTTAAACCATTGTCAATATGAAACAGGAGAGAGTAAACATAATAGAAAGGGAATATCAGTGCAACTTCTATTAACAACCATGTTCAATAACTGGGGATTATGAACATATTTGTGATAATAAAATTTTGGAAATATATAACAAAAATAAGGGCTAGAGGGATGACTCAGAGGTTAAGGTACTTGTCAGAAAAATAAACTGCATTTCCAGAAAATATAATTTACCAGAAATAAAAAACTTTGCTATGCTTTGACTATAAATGAATTAATTCTACAATTAAATTTCACACAAAAAAATTCTTAGCCCTTTCAGTTTGAAAATATCATTTTTAATCCAAGAAAAGATCTTTACAAGACTTTGCTATGTCTAATTAGTATTAGTTAGCAATGTAAAATTTGTTTAACATCAGACAATCAACATCACTACATTGATAGGATTATGGAGCCTTATGAGACTATTATATAATCATCTCAATAGATATAAAAATCATATTTTGAAATGTGATATGAATTGCCAGTAACAATACTATAAAATAAGACAATGAAGAATTTTATAATCTAATTCACTGGTTTCAAAAACATATAGCAATCTTCATGGATATAGTGAAATGGGAGCTTTTCAATGAGAATGAAAATGAGGCTCTCTTGATCATTGATGCCACTTTTACAATAAATTGTGCTAAACATTCTAGGTAGGATTAAAAAGAAGAAAAATGGGGGGGGGAGGGCATTACCATGGGATTTTTTTTATAATCATGGAAAATGTTAATAAAAATTGTGAAAAGAAAAAAAATATTAAATTAAAATTGAAAAAAAAGAAGAAAAATACTCAGAGTTAAAAATGAAAAATCACAGCTTACATTATTTTTCAATAATATGGTTATGTAAGCATATCTGTAAGAAATTACTAACAGATCATTAAATCTAAAGAGTTAATCAAGGTTTCTAGATATAAATCAATTGTACTTTATTAACAAAACAAATATTTAAAATAAATGACAAAAATTTCAAAAAGCACTTATATTTCAGTAAAAGGTATATATAAATAATGAAAGGAATAAAACTTGAGTGAATTTCATGATGAAAATCTGAAGGCTGAAGATATATCAGTGGTAAAGTGCATACTTAGCATGCATTAGGCCCTGGGTTCAATTCCTAGCATTCCACAAAAGAAAACCCAGTCATGTTCTTTGTATTGCTAGACAGATACCCAACCAGAAGCAGCTTAAGGAAGGAAAGGGTTTAATTCATGCTTACAGAATCCAGGGGAATACCATAAATGACAAAAGATAGAGGAACACCATAAATGGTGAAAGAAGCTGGCTCACTTCAGCAAGCTCAGCAGAGAGAAACAGCTTCCAGCAGCAGCAAGCTCAACAACCAGAGGTCCAATTGCTCTGAACACAATTGGTAGAACTGGACTCCAAGATCTTCCCCCAGTTATACCTTCTCCATCCAGGCTGCTACAGATTCGAGTTACAAGCTCAATTTTTAATCAAAAATACTTGGGTCAATGGGGCCATACGTTCAAACTACCACCTTCTGCCCCTGGCCCCCATAGACTCACAATCATCTCACAATGAAAACTTCAAAGTTACTGCATTAACTTGAACCAATTTTAAGACTGTTCCAAAAGATCTAAGTCTCATCTGAGATTCAAGATTGTCTTTTAACTGAGAGCCCTGAAATATCAAAACACAAGTTACATTATTTCCAACACATAATGGCACAGAGTAAACATTTCCACTGCAATAAGGCATAGCAAGAACAGATTGGACCAATACAATCAATAACATCAGATATACATCAAACATGTGCACTTCCAAGTTCAACATCCACAACCAGTGATAAAACTCTCTGGATTTTTATTTTGTCCCTCCCACTGGGCCACCAGCTCTCTTGGTAAATCCAGAACAACTTCAGGTCTCCATTGTAAACCGTGATCCATATTAACAGCTCCATACAATGACCTTATTTGACCTCCAATAGGGAAGTCTATCTTGTTTCATCTTGCTTCATCCCAGTTGTGGCTCCAAGAATTGGTACTCTTCCTAAAATGGCATTACTGAGTCTCTATACAGGGACATTCATACTGCTACTCTTGCAGCTCCAGAAACTCAGTTCACTTCATAACCGACTTCCCTATATTTTTCATGCTTTCAAAACCATTACTAGGTGAGCAATGGCATAGCCAAATTTGTTTATCTAGGAGGAAATAAATCTTGACTTTGAAGAGAAGCATACTTCTTCAGCAGTCTTCCTTCAAGCCACCTACTTACAAAAACATATTATTCATTTGAGCCTTTCCTGGGGGGATTTAACTCTTAGGTATCATTGTCCCAATGCAAAACAATTGGCTTAACCTAGATGGTGGTAATCAACTTAACTTAATAGTTTTAGCCTCAGTAACATAAAACTAGTTTCTGTGCCTATAGCCTTAAATTTGCTTTTTTTTTTTTTTTTCTGTGATGAACCATACATTTTTTTCATTATTTTCTGTTCTATACTATAGGAGACAGCTTCAGGTTCACTGAGGTGAACTACCAGACTAGGCACAAGGAAGGGATATTGAAGCTTACAGATCCAGAGGAAGTGTCATAATGGCAGAAGAAGCTGGTCCTTCTTTTGCAGATCCAAAGAGAGAGAGAGAGAGAAGCCACAAGTCAAAAGGCAAAATCCACACAGCACACTTCAGGAATTCTAGGAGGAAATCAGGTACTTTGTATATCCTTAGATTGTAATCTCAAATCCACCACCACACCTCTGGCTGGACCCAATGATTCTCCTCCTCCAGCCAGGTGGCTACAGATCCAAACAACAAATGAATAAAACGCTGAATATATTGGGGCCATTTATTTAAACTACCACATTCTGCCCCTGCCCCAATAGATTCAAGCCTATCACACATCATAAATTGTATTTAGTTCAATTGTAAAGGTCCCCATGGTCTTTACCAAGCTTAGTTCTAAAGTCCCAAGTCTCCTCTGAGATTCAAGATTCTCTTTTAGTTATGAGTCTTATAAAACCAAACAAGTTATATATTTTTAACATATAAAAGCACAGATTAAACATTTTCAACTGTTATAAGGCATATCAAGGAAAGATTAGAACAATGCAAACTCAACCACCACCAAGTCATCATCAAACTTTTGTAGTTCAATTTCAATATAAGCAGAGACTGACAACCTTCAGAATTTCTAATTTTGCCCCTCCAGCTGGTCTGGTCAGAGTAGCCAGGGAAATCTTTCTTCACAGGCCAATAGTGAGCTTCATGGTAACCCTTGTACAGTCCTGGTATATCTAAAACATCTTTGGGTCCCCATGTAAACAGTGGTCCATCTTTTAATGGCTTTGACAGCCTATCAGGGTCATCATGCCCTGCCTCATTTTACATCTCAGCAGCAGCTCTTGAACCTATGTGTTCCTTATGACCAATCCAGTATTTTTTTATGTTTCTAAAACCAACACCATGTATGTAGGGCACAGCCATATTCTTAATTCAGGGATGAAATAAATTATAACCTTGAAAAGTAGGTTTTGTTTTTTTTTTTTTTTCCCCTCTGGGCAGCTCTTTCCAAAAGAGCTTGTATTTTTATTATAGTCTTTCCTCAGGCATCCTTTCCACTGTGTTAATCTAAAGCAGTTGGGCCATCTTCCCTAAGATTTTTAATGTGTTTGACAATTGCAGCTTCAGTAACCTAAAAACAGTTTCAGTGTCAGTAATTTAAACTTGATTGAGGTTTTCCAACTCAAAATCTTAAATCTCTAGTCCAGTGTCTTTAACCAAGCACATCAGTCAATTACAAAGTTAACCTTGATTACCTCTTTCAGCCTGGGGAGCAGAATGCAGCCAGCCCTTATGCTAGTATCCCAGTTCCAACAAATCCCTCTTTAGTCTTTCATTCTCTTTAGAAAGCTCATAAGCCAAGCCTCCAAATATAATTCTCGCTGCATTTAGCTTTCTCAAACTCTCATCAGAATAGTCCATAAAACTTGGCTTAGTGCTCCAGAAGGTATCATTAGTTGTAATTACCAAGTCAATGTCCATTCCTCCAAAACAAGTTTTAAAAGACCAAAACCCATATGGACATATTCAACTCACCCTGCTTCTGGTACCAATTTATGTAATAGACATTTCTGGGTTCACTGGGATGAACTTCCAAACTAGGTACAGTTATAGAGGAAGGGATATTTACAAATACAGGAGAAACTCCATAATGGCAGAAGAAACTGGCCTGTTTTCACAAGTCCAAGCAAGAGAGAGAGAGAGAGAGAGAGAGAGAGAGAGAGAGAGAGAGAGAGAGAGGGAAGCCACAAACCAAATCCCTAAAGCCTCACCACACAAGCACACTTCAGGATCTCCAGGAGGAACTAGGCAGTTTGTATATCTTTAGATTGAAATTTCATACTCACCATGCCTTAGGGCTATATCACTTAGTGACACCTTCTTCTCAGGTGGCTGCAGATGTAAAATACAAACTAATAAAACACTGAAATATTGGGGGCCATCTATTCAAACTACCACATATACCTTCTACCAAGTATAACACTCCATTACTTTTAAATTCAACCTTGCTCAAATTCTGCTTGGGCAGAATGCAAACAACTTTTCAACCAGTATCCAAGTTCCAACAAGGTATCAAAATCACTTTTGAAGTTCATAAGCCAAACTTCACAATCCATAATTCTCTCTGCACTTTACATTTTCAGACTTGCTCCAGAATAGCCATGAAACTCCTGAATATACTGTGAGGCTTCTCCTGTCCCAAGGACCAGGTCCTTACCCATCCCTCCATCACACAAGTTCCAGAAAACCAAAACCTACATGGTCAGATTCATCATAGCTATGGCCCCACTTCTCTGGTACCAAATTTTCTGTTGTAGTCAGCTTCTTTGCATTTCTGGACAAACACCTGACCAGGAACAGCTCATTAAAGCAATGTTGAGCATTTTCTTAAGTGTGTGTTATCCATTTGTAATTCTTCCTCTGAGAACTTGCTATTTTGTTCTCTGCCCCACTTATGGAGTGGGTTGTTCGATTTTTTTTTTTATTGTTTAGTTTTTTGAGTTCTTTGTAGATTGTAGATAGTGGACGTTTGTCAGTTTTCTAGGTGGCAAAGATTTTCTCCCATTCAGTGGGTAATCTATTGGCTCTGCTTATGGTATGTTTGTCTGTGCAAAAGGTTTTTCACTTCATGAGGTCCCATTGGTTGAGTGCTTGTTTAGTTTCCTTGGCTACTGGAGTTTTGTTCAGGAAGTCTTGTCCTAGTCCTATATCGAGGAGCATGCTTCTTATTTTTTCTTCCCGTAGTTGAAGTGTTTCAGGTCGTTAATTCATTGGGACTTGAGTTTTGTGTATGGTGAAATAAGTGGCTCTAATTTCATTTTTCTACTTATGGTCATCAAAATTTCCAACACCGTTTGTTGAAGATGCTGTCTTTTCTACAGCTTACATTATTGGCACCTTTGTCAAAGACTCAGTAGCTGCAGTTGTTTGTAGGTGGGTCTTCAGTTCTGTTCCACTGGTATATGTTTCTGTTTTTATTCCAGTACCATGCAGATTTTGTGACTATGGCTTTGTAATATAGCTTTAGATAAGGTATGGTGATACCACCAGAGGTGCTTCTTTTGCTGAGGATATATTTGGATATCCGAGGCCTGCTGACATTCCATATGAATTTTGAGATCATGTTTTCAGTTGCAGTGAAGAATGATGGTGGTATTTTTATTGCTATTGCATTAAATCTGTATATTGCTTTTGGTAAAATTGCCATTTTCATGACATTAATTCTACCTATCCAGGAACATGGAAGGTCCTTCCATCTTAAATCCTTCTCTATTGCTTTCTTGAGTGTTTTTCTGTTTTCCTTACATAGTTCCTTCACATCCTTTGTTAATGTTATTCCAAGGTATTTAATATTTTTGTTATTGAAAATGGGACAGTCACACTGATTTCTTTCCCTGTATATAGAAAAGCTACCGATTTTGTGCACTAATTTTTGTATCCTGCCACTTTGCTGAAAGAATTTATCACCTTTAGAAGTTTTAAGATGGAGACTTTGGGATCACAATATAGGATCATGTAACCTTCAAATAGAGCTAACTTAACTTCTTCCTTTCCAATTTAGGTCCCTTTTATTTCTTTATCCTCTCCAGTCTTATTGCTTTGGCTAGTACTTTTAGTTAAATGTTGGAGAACAGTGGTGAGAGTTAGCAACCCCATCATTTTCCTGACCTCAGTGGGAACTCCCTAAGTTTTTCCCCATTAAGAATTATTTGGGCTTTAGGAGCTTAATACATAGCTTTTATTGCATTGAGATATAAACCCTCCATGTGTATTCTTTCCAGTGTTTTGGTCATGAAGTGGTGTATTTTGTCAAAGGCCTTCTCTGCATCAACTGAGGTGATCATGTGGTTCTTATGGTTCAGTTTATTTATGTAGTGCATTACATTGACCAATTTCCATGTTAAACCATCCCTGCATCCCTGGGATGAAGCCTACTTGATCAAGGTGGATAATGGTTTTAATGTGTTGTTGAATTCTGCTTGAAAGGATTTTGTGCAGGATATTTGAATCTAAGTTCATTAGGGATATAAGCCTATAATTATCTTTCCTTGTTGAACCTCTGTCTTGTTTTGGCATTAGGATGATGCTAGCTTCATAAAAGGAGTCATGGAGGATTCCCTTGTCTCCGATTATATGGAATAGTTTGGCAAAAATTAGTCTCAGTTTTTCTATGAAGGTTGGATAGAATTCAGCTATGAAGCCATCCAGTCCTGGACTTCTCTTTGGGAGGAGGTTTTTGATTACCTTTTCAATCTCCATGGATGTGATAGGTTTGCTTAGGAGATGAATCTGCTCTGAGTTTGGTTTGCGAAGGTGATATGTGTCTAGAAAATCAACCATTTCTTCCAGATTATTTAATTATTTTGAGTAGAGGTTTTGGAAGTATGCCCTGATGATTCTTCCAATTTAATTGATGTCTATAGTGATCTCTCCTTTTTCACTTCTGACTTTTTTTTTTTAATTTGAGACTTCTCTTTCTTGTGATTGATCACTTTGGCCAAGGGTTTGTCAATCTTGTTTATTTATTTATTTATTTATTTATTTTTTGAAGAAGCAGCTCTTTGTTTCATTGATTTTTAAAATTGTTTTCCTAGTTTCCAATTCATTAATTTCTGCTCTAATCTTGATTATCTCTTTATGTCTGGAGCTCCTTCGGTTGGATATTTCTTGTTTTTCCAGAACCTTTAGGTGGATATTCAGGTTATTGATTTGTGATCTCTCTGGCTTTGCAATAAAGGGATAGGGCTATAAATTTTCCCTTTATGATTGCCTTCATTGAGTCATATAAGTTTTGGTAAGTTGTGCTTGCATTTTCACTCAAATCTAGGAATTTTACAATTTCCTTTTTGAGTTCTTCCCCTGCCCATTCATTGTTTAAAGGTGCTTTATTTAACCGGGCATTGTGGTACACACCTTTAATCACAGCACTTGGGAGGTAGAGGTAGGAGTATCGCCATGAGTTCAAGGCTACCCTGAGAGTACACACTGAATTCCAGGTCAGCCTGAGCACCAGTCTACCTTTCAAAACAATTTTTTTTTTTTAAAAAAAAGTGTGTTATTTAGTCTCCAGCAGTTGGTGGCATTCTTGATGTGTCTCTTGTTGTTAATTTCTACTTTAAAGCATTGTGATCTGACAAGGTACAGGAAGTTACTTCAATTTTCCTGACTTTATAAAGGTATGCTTTATGGATTACTATATGGACAATTTTAGAGAAGGTTCCATGGGCTGCTGAGAAGAATATGTACTCTGTAGAGTTGGGGTGTAAAGTTCTGTCGATATCTTTTAGGTCTAGTTGATCTAAGATGTTGAGCTCTATTATTTCCCTGTTGATTTTCTGCTTGGATGATCTGTCTATTGATGATAGCAGCATATTGAAGTCTCCAACTATGATAGTGGTGGTGTTTATTTCTGTTTTATTTTTGAGTAGATTTTGTTTTAAAAACTGTGGTGCCCCAATGTTTGGGGCATATATATTTATGATTGTGATGTGCTCATATTGGATCATTTGCTTGATGAGTAAGAAGTGACCTTCTTTGTCCTTTTTGATTACATTTGGTTTGAGGTCTCCTTTATCAGATATTAATATAGCAACACCTGCTTGCTTTTTTAATATTATTTTTTAAATTTTTATTTATTTATGTGAGAGAGGGAAAGAGGCAGAGTGAGAGAGAGAGAGAATGGGCATGCCAGAGCTTCCAGACACTGCAAATGAACTCCAGATGCATGCGCCACCTTGTGCATCTGGCTTATTTGGGTACTGGAGAATTGAACCAAGGTCCTTCGGCTTTGCAGGCAAGTGACTTAACTGCTAAGCCATCTCTTCAGCACACACCTGCTTGTTTTTATTTTCTATTTGCTTGGAATATCATTTTCCCACCTTTCACCCTGAGGAGATGTTTATCTTTAGTCATGAGGTGGGTTTCTTAAAGATAGAAGATGACAGGGTCTAGTCTTTTGATCCATCCTGATAACCTGTGTCTTTTTTTTTTTAAATTTATTTATTTGAGAGCGACAGACACAGAGAGAAAGACAGATAGAGGGAGAGAGAGAGAATGGGCGCACCAGGGCTTCCAGCCTCTGCAAACGAACTCCAGATGCATGTGCCCCCTTGTGCATCTGGCTAACGTGGGACCTGGGGAACCGAGCCTCAAACCGGGGTCCTTAGGCTTCACAGGCAAGCGCTTAACCGCTAAGCCATCTCTCCAGCCCAACCTGTGTCTTTTGATGGGTGAATTAAGTCCATTAATATTTAAGGTGATTACTGTGAGCTTTGAATTAATCCCTGCCTTCATGAGGTTTTTTATGGGTTTAGGTGCTTACTTGTGTTATGTACTATTTTGAGCCTAGTCTATTTTGCTTATTGTGATCTTATTCTTGTTGGCTCCTGAGATTGGTTGTTTGACTGCTCTGTGTGGGGTATCCCCTCAAGTATTCTCAGTAGCTTTGGCTTTGTGTTCATATAATTATAAAGTTGACATCTTTCATGGAAAGTTTTTCTTTCACCATCTACTATGAGGGATACTTTTGCTGTGTAAAGTAGTTTTTCAGACTTTGAAGTGTTCCATTCCAGGCCCTTCTGCCTTTCATGGTTTCCATTGTGAAATCTCATGTTATTCTAATAGGATTGCCTTTGTATGTTGTGAATTGCTTCTCTCTTCCTGGTTTTTACACTCGCCCTTTGTTTTTATGGTTAAGGGTTTTAACTGTTGTGTGTTGAAGAGTTTCATCTTTGGTCCTGCCTGTTTGGTGTTCTGTGGGCTTCTTGTATCTGGGTGGGCCTCTGTTTTGCAAGATTTGGAAAATTTTCTTCAATAATTTTGTTGAGTATGTTTCTATGCCTCTAGTCTGGATTTTCTCTCCTGGTATGCCCATGGTCTGGATGTTTGGTCATTTTGGAGTGGCCCACAATTTCCTCATATTCTGTTCACTTGACTTTTTGAACTTAGCAAAGTTTGTGGCCTCCTGATAATTTTTTTTTTCCTATCTTCCAAGTCAGAGATTCTGTCTTCCACATGAGTAACTTTGTTGGTGAGTGGTTCTATACAGATTTTCATAAATTCTATTTGATTTTTGTCTTCTATTGTGATATTTTTATAGTGTCCATCTCTTTTTTGAGGTATGATTTAAATTTGAATTCTGATTTTCATACTTCTTGTAGTTCATTCTTGCATTTGATCAAGACTTTATTAAACTTAATCAACCAGTTGTTGTGAGGTCTTCCATTTCTTGACTTACCTTCAACTTACTCATATCTCTTTGGAGGGTTCTAAAATTTTCTTTCATCAAGTTAAGCCTACTGTCAAAAGCTGAATGCTGTAGATGATTCTGTTCAATTTCATTGATATGATTGCTGCTTCTTTTATAGTTTGCTTCAAGATCAGTGATTTTTTTTTAATTGGGGTCTCAATGGTTATAGTGTTTTCATTTGAGAATGAATTTCCCTATGACTTCATTGGACACTTCAGTAGTAGGACTAGGCATCATTGGTGGAGATCTGTCAGTTTCCTGACTTTCGTTGCCTTTTTTGTGTTGTTGTCGACCCATTTTAAGAAAATTTATTTTACTGAGGAGGAAGCAAGTTTGTGTGCTTTGGCCCATTCACCCTATGACTCAGGTGAACATGGATGTAAGTACTTAATTTCCAGTCAAGATTCCAGAGCAAAAGGCCTGATTTCACAGCTCACACAGAAGTCAGGCCTCTCCAAGCAAGGCACAATGGGACCTATCAGGACCAGGGAACTAGGAAGAGTAAGGGAACAGGGATCTGGCCTACTTAGTGCTGAGCCCTCCAGGACATGTACCAGTGCAGGCAACCTAGGCTGGGGAGATGGGAGGAGCACACACACTGATGGGGCAAGGAACTCAGACCTCAGCTAGGGGAGGGGATCAGAAATGGGTCTGGCCTACTTATTCCAGAATGCCAAGCCTGCCCTCACACTGACTGTACAGGGAATTCAGATTCACTCTATAGGAGGAGGGAGAAATAGGTCCAGCCTAATCACTCTCAGAATACACCCCCACATATGTAATCTTTGCAAACCTCTGAAAGGCAAGTAAGGAGGTAGAAGACAAATATTTACCACTTATAATGAAGCTTTAAATACCAGAGAGATTTCAACAAGGCATGTCAATGAGACTAAAGTGCCTAAAGTGGTTGCTAAATCTGCTTTGTTGATAAAGACAATAATAGTGTTTGTAAATTGAATTTAAAACCTTAACAGATATAGAATTTTTTTTTTAAATTCTGTGATTTAAAGCATTGGATATTTTTCCCAAAGACTGAAAAATACTTTCTGAACACAAATGTATACTTAAAGATATTAAGAAAATCTTGAGAAATGCACCTGCAAAATGGACTACATATTAGTATTGTGGGTATAAGATACAAACATGAATCACTTTAATTGATAAGTAACTAAGTAATGCATTATCAAACATAGTGTTAAGTACATAACTGGCATTTGCAACTGCGTTGCAATAACATGACATTTGTTAAGAACTGCTAAGTTTTGGGATTTAGGAACTCTATGTAGAGGAATGCTGGTATAAGGATTTCCAATGGGACTAATAAATAAAGCTTAATGCTATGGTACAACATGACCTTTGGTTTTTGGTTTTGGATTAGTTTTTGCATGTATATGGTGTGTGCATATGTGTATGGGTCCTAATGCCAAAATGGCCTCCAGTGGTCTTTGTGGTATTCTTGCCGTTGGGAGGGCAATTTCCCAATGAACCAGACTGAATTGTATGAATTACAGAATAACATGGAAGTGATGCAATATGAGTTGTAGAAGATATTCTGGCTTAATCAGTTGGTTTTCTCCTCTGGGGAATCCAAGCCATCTTCTTCAGAGAAGAATCATGGAACCTCATGGAGATACCTAGTAGAGATCAACTTACCAGACATGAGAGTCCCTTAAATCCATTACCTGAAAATGGATTCTAAAATTCACCTTCAGCTGATGACAGTTTCACCTAACATCTCACATATATCTTACAAAAGATCCCAAGCCACTCAGAACTGCACACTGCTCTACAGAAGCCATGAAGAAAATAGACTTTGGTGTGTTAAGCCACATGAATGGAGATAATTTCTTATGCAGAAAGACTAAGTTAATATAACTGCTATCAATTAAAACTTGTGATATATTTAAGTTTTTGATCCAAATTTGTTTACAATTTAGATGGTACAAAATAAATAATGTATTGGTATCAAAGGATTTTCTTTCTAAACTATAAAGCAAATTTGTTTAAGCTAAATGTACAGTAAATGACCACTTAATATAGGCTAAATCTATTTAATTGATCCAGGAATATTTCTAGAATAATATGTCTTGTATACTTACTTCCTAAGTCATTTAATTTACTCTTAAAGAAACAGTAGAGCAAGTATTAGAAAAACTCTTTATCATCTTTTTGTAATATATTAATGATAATACTAGCAATACATAAGTTATCTGTTTCATTCTGTGGTCTTCCAAAAAATATAAATTGAAACTTAGTGTGATGGAAGATATTCTATTATTTTCATTCCAACATATTTTACTAATGCATTTTGCTTACTATTGCAATTTATATTTCTTGATACTTGGTTTATGCACTCCATTGTTTTTTTTTTTTTCTATGAAGTAGGGAAATAATTACTGACTTGTTTCATCTAATGAAAAATCTGAATTTTTATGGCAAAATTCATTTTCCTCTCATTCATTCATTTATTGGGACATTAAAATAAAAAAGTGACATTACAAGAATTTAAATTTGGAAAGAATTAATTTATAACTTCATACATGGATACTTTGTATTAAACTAACAATTATTGCACATTCCTTTCTTTCTCCAGGCATTCAGTGGACATCTTTATTCACATCCATTCTTATCTGACATCTTTGCTGAAAATTCAGAGAGCAAATTGAAAGTCATGCTTTGATTAGAAACTGAATTTTATTGAAAAATTGAATGGTTCCTTATTAATTTTTATGGAATATGACCTCATTTCTATAGTCACATCTGAATTCAAGATTTTAAAATAAAATATATTAATTATTTCCAAATTTGGGTTTTTCCTTTGACTTTCTACCACTTCCTGATGTATTTATTCTTATGCCCTTTTACTAAATGTGTTTTGGTATAGCCTTTGTTGTTTAGTTTTTCACTTCATTTTTATTCCCTCTAAACTTCATCATACAAATAAGCAATAATTTCTTTATTCCTTATTTTCATATTTTCCCTTTCAATATTATTCAAATATGAAAATTGTAGCTTAATTTACCATTCTTTTAAAACTTAGTTTCAATTACTGCTACCTGTAAGGACCTTATTCCTTTGAAGTATTGCTCTAATCTTTTCATAGATGCTATTGTTTACTATCCTATAGTTTAATCTTCCTTTTTGATGATAATAATGAAGTAAAACTCAAAAGGCTTATTAAATTCTTGTGGACCCTGTAGTTTCTTTTTTATATAAAAATATTTCTTCTGTATAGGTATTTGAGACATCAGGTGTTATTTGTTGCCTATCCAGTATCCAGCACCTAATTTCTAACTATGGTATTGATCCCTAAAATCATACTGAGCTTGAGGATCATTTGGTTTTGAATCTTAAAGGAAGTGAGAACAATGCATGCTAGAATGAGAAAAATAAGGAAGGAGTGGGCACTAAGAAGCTTTGGTGCATTGCATCATCCTTCACTGATTTAGTAGCCCTGAAAGGCTTTATCTGGTACAATATTTCTGGTGTGTAGAAAAGGGTAAAAAATTAGTGCCACTTGAGATAACTTTAGGCATAAATGACCACAGAATTAAGTAACACTTACTTAGATTTCTGTGATGCTTCTGGTTTTCTACTGAAGAACATGTGTGATTAATGTTCTTATGTTTTCAACATGTCCTAACACTCACTAATTTTCCTTTTTAACACCAAGAGAACAAGACTCAATTATGAAACTATCAGAGTTAATGTTACCTACCAAAAATCTAATGATTCCAACTTGGCGATATATGCCTGTAATCCCAGGATTCAAGAGGCATAGACAGAAGATAGCAAGTCCAAGACCAGTATGGTTACATAGTAAGTTCAAGGCCAATCTTAGTCATATATGAAAGCATGTCTCAAACAAACAAAAAATGCTTGAGTATATAGTAATGACTAGAGATGAAGTTCAGTGTACTTAATCTCCAACATTGCATTTTAAAAATAATCCATTATAAATATATTATATAAACATATTCATGAGGCCTAAAAGAGGGAAAATAATTATATATTAATAACAATGTGAGATTTTATCTGTTAGTTTTCTGTTTTCTCTTACATATATCCCTGTTAGGAAAGGACACTTAATTGCCCCAGAATTGTGACCTAAAAAATTTGTTTCCAGGTCTAGTGAATGATGTTCAATTGAATAGGGAAAGTATTTTCAACAACTTGAATGTCACCTATGTATCTCCATCATTTAATAGAATAGATGGTTTACTAAAAACTTATTCTTACTCTGGGGAAAATGTCCAAAACTGTAATTGTCGAAGTTATCATGCTTGCCTTTCTTTTCAACTTTCTGTGTCCATTAAATCTTGAACTTCTTTGCTTTAGCACGAATCAAAATGCAATTCCTCTTTCCTTTATGTTTATCAGGAAAGAAATTACATAAATCTAGTCTTAATGGATGCTTATAGAATTGAGTAAAAAATTGAGATGAAAAATAAAGTATATATATATATTTTTTTAATTTTTTTTGTTCATTTTATTTATTTATTTATTTGAGAGCGACAGACACAGGGAGAAAGACAGATAGAGGGAGAGAGAGAGAATGGGCGCGCCAGGGCTTCCAGCCTCTGCAAACGAACTCCAGACGCGTGCGCTCCCTTGTGCATCTGGCTAACGTGGGACCTGGGGAACCGAGCCTCGAACCGGGGTCCTTAGGCTTCACAGGCAAGCGCTTAACCACTAAGCCATCTCTCCAGCCCTAAAGTATATATTTTAATGTAAGTTTCTAACTGTGACCATATGGTATATGCTTACAGTTAGAAAATAACATTTTTAATCATGGAATTGTTATTTAGCCCTTTCTTTTACATTTAGTTCTGGACATCATTTTAAATGTTTGAAACTATCTCCTGCAAGAGTAAGTCTGACAATGTGCTCCTAGATAAATACTACCTCCATATTATTCTTTGAGAATTTAGGAAGTCATCTCTAGTGAAAACTGGCAGTGCTATAGAATGTGTTATATTTAAATAATGATATGCCTGAGCTGATTAAAAACTAAACTGTATAGTTTACTTCTTACCCTCCTTGTCTATAAAGAAAATTTCCAAACCCACTCTCAGCACAGCAAATACTTTCCAGCTAGCTTTGAGAGCATAATCTGTTTTCTACTACTAAATTAAAAATATCTTTGTTCAGTAAGGGATCTTTCTTTTCTTGAAGGCTGCATCTGTCCTACAGTACATGCAATTATTTTTAAATGCATTACGTACAATGAACCCACCACAATTAACTCTTTTGATAGTATCTAAAGGGATAGGTCAAAGTATTTTAATTTGGAAAACAATATGCCATTACAAGGTTAATCACTAAAATCAGAAAATAGAAAATCGTGAACACTTCTCTGGTTGCAGATAAATGCGTGACATACTTCCACTGACCATGAGGTTCAGAATAGTTCTCTACATCCAGTGTGAAGAAAGAACACATTCAGAGAAAGAAATCACAGGCTTCTGTGATACTTCAGCCAAACAGGTGTCAATCCCTTTTTTTATTTTATAAGTATTTGCTTATTTGTTTCTAATTAAAAATATGAGTCATGAATGTTTAAAGGGATTGTCTGAGTATCTTAAGGAAATGAATAATCATTTAAAATTCTAGCTCAGTTCTGAGATACTATAGAAAGCATTGAATGAAATTAATACTGGCATACCATGTGAAGATCCACAAAAAAGAGCCACCCCTCAATTTTTTGAAGAGAAATACCTCATTAAAGTAGAAAATATGTGAAACTTCCCAAAATAAGGTCATAAGTATATATACTGATTGGGAAAAAAGTAAATAGTACTAAACACTTAGCAATTTTAATTGTAAGTTTATTAGTGGAACCCGTAATGAAATAGTAGTATATATTTGTGAAGCACTGAATTAATATAAAGACAAGTTTAGTATGAATATTACCACATAGATGACTCGTAGAAACTCTGTGGCTCACAATTGTTCAGTTCCCATAACAGGGCAGTGGTAAACATAGATTTTGTAGAACTGAAATATGCTATCATGTAATATGTGATAGCCTCAACAAGCCTTCAAGTTTTATTATAAAATTAAAAATTATTTAAATTATTTATTTGAGAGAAAAGAGTTAGAGAGAAGGACAAATAGAGAAAGAGAGAGAATAGATGTGCTAGGGCTTCCAACCACTGCAAATCAACTCCAGATGCATGCACCACCTTGTGCACCTGGCTTATGTGAGTACTGAGGAATTCAACCTAGGTCCTTAGGCTTTGCAGGCTAGTACCATAACTACTAACCCATCTCTCCATCACATTTTTTTTTCCTTTTTTATACTTTGCAATTTTCTTTTCTATTACTATAAACAGTTTCCAGAAAAAATGTTACAAGAATACCAGAAAAAAGGAACAATATAATTTATAAAGTCTAGCAACGTGGCATCAAATCATGAACATAGTTGGAATTTACAATTTGATAAGAAATTTGTTTTTCTCAAAAAGACTTTATTGGCTGAATTCTAGTGATTGAGTTGGAGATATAGATTTCAAAACTAGTTAACCAACTATATAACAGCACTACTGTCAAGTAATATAACTTACCTGACCCTGTGGCATAACTCAAAAGTTCACTTCATTCCATTGTGTTTAATAAGAATAAAGTTAAGTGTTGCAAACATGTTAACTGTGTTGTTTTTCCTTTTTTATGTTTTAATCTTTTGATGTACACAAAACATCTATAATGTTTATTTCCATAAGGCTTAAAACAGATTGTATAAGTCACTGTTTAATCAGTATAATGAAATGGCTGGCAGATACATTTATAAAGAGAGATTTATTCAGCTCATGGGTGTGGAGGCTCTAGGGCATGGCTGGCTAGGTCACATCATGGTGTATTGCAAGAAGAGGACAGTAAGTGATTATGTCTACAACCGGGGCCAGAGTAACATTGGAGATAAACACAGCCTCTTAGAAGAGTTCTCTCACAAGATTTACTACAAAATGCCAAATGAACTGAGTTCTGAATTAACATTCCCAATCACTGAAGGACCTCCATGAAGCCTGCTTCCTAACAGGTCCACCATTTCCCAATAGCACCACCTGAAACCAAGAATTAGATATATGGGACTTTCCAGGACATTCACCATACAAACACAGCAGAGGCCTAGACGCTTAGACAATTTACATAAGGTCTAGCTACTAAATAACAGCGTCTGGATCAAACATGGCAATAGAGCCCCATGCCACTCCCTTTACTAGATATGTTCCTTTCTTGCTTGCTCATTAATAAATTATATTTATTTATTTATTGCAGTCTGTTTATAAAGAATACTATATAGTTGTAAATGAATGAATTTTATATACAAACAGAAAATAATAATATGCTGAGAAATTCACTGGTAGCTCTGCCTCTGTGTATGGCATGCTTACCTCTTGCTGGTCTCAGTATTTTCATTTCCTTTAAATCACGGAGTTCATTATGTGTCTTAGTGAATTCCTCTCTCTTTATACTAAATTTAATGTGAAGATCTTTGTGTTTCCTGCATCTGGATGTTGACAACTTTTCACTGAGTAGAAAACTTCTCAAAATTACTTCTTTAGACATGCTACTAGACACGTTTTCTTTTTCCTAAATTCATATTATGCACAAATGTGTCTCTTGAAGATTTATAATTCTGAAGTGATTTATTTGTTCTGCTAACTTGATAATGTAAATGTTCTAACTCACTATTTCTCCAGCCTGTTGAACCTGTTGTTGAAGCTTTTTATTTTCAGCTTAATCATGACATTATTCGTCTCTAGGTTGTTCAGTTTCAAATTATTGTTTCTATTTCCTTGATTAACTTCTCATTTGGTTCACGTATTTTTTTCAAAACTTTTTACTCATATATTATTGTAGTTCAGAGAACCATTTTCAGTATTGAGGATTAAACCTAGGTCTTTGTTTGCAAAGCAATCACTCTGTCGTTGACTCGTAGCTCTATCCATTGAACTTCTTTAAGAGAATCAGTTCTTAATCTTTTCTGTCATTTTTTTGATCCCTAGATTTCTTATTTTGAGGCTTTGCTCTTGGAGATTTGTGAATTTATTCTGGTGGCATCATGGCTCAGAAGTCTTTGTGATAATGTTGTCCTTGCCTTAGCATCTGTAAACATGAGTTGTCAGCTAGCTTTTCCAGCATTGAATGAAAGTGTTTTTGAGCAAGGACAACAGCATTAGCTATTTAGATTGGCCTGTGATTCTGCTTTCTAGTTATCTAAGTGGCTGGCTTTCTGAGTCTACTCTAAGTTCAAATGGGGCAGCTTCCTGGGTTCTGCTACCTAATAAAGCTACTAATGGAGAAGTGCAATTAGCTTGTCCTGCTGGAAGTACACATGATCACTTCAGACTGAGCCAGGCTACAGAGCACATTCTTTGGACAGGTAGTGTTACTATGTGAGTGAAGGAGCAGCACAGAGCTGTACAAGGGGTCCTGGGCTTAGATGGAATTGTTCATAGTAGATAGCAGCTGCTGTGCTAAGCAGAAATGAATGAAGGAAGTTTACTTCCCTACATCTGTAAGGTAGGTATGAATGCTTAAATCTGTCATCAACTTGATTGCATCTAGAATCTTATAGGAGGCAAATCTCTGAGCTTATCTGTGTGGAAGTTTCTAGATCAGATTGAGGTAGGAAGACCCATCTCAACTGTAAGCATCAACATTCCATGGGCTGGAGTCCCAAAGCAATAAAAAGGAGAAACTAGGCTGAGTGTCAGCATTCATCATTCTCTGCTCCTTGACTTCAGAAGCAACAAGATCACCTGCTTCATGTTCCAGCCTCGGTGTCTTCCCTGCCCTGGTAGATGTATACCCTCAAGTCGCAGGCTAAAACAACGCTCTTTCCTGAAGTTGCATTTGTCAGGTACTTTATCATAGCAACTAAGAAAGTTATTAATACCGTGGTCTTGCTTGGCTTTGCACTGTTTTATTTCCCAGATGTGACATATGTAGCTCCTGCTTTTTGCCAAAATTTGCTATGGTGGTGAGCTATCTCCTTGTGTGAGGCCTCGGGGTAAGCTTTGAAGACATATGGAATGCTGATCAGCTTCTGTATACAGATACAGATACATCCTTAAAAGAGCAATAAAGAGGGCATTACCATGAGATTTTTTATAAACATGGATGTTTTTAATAAAAATGTGGAAAAAAGAGCAATAATATCTAACAAAGCATGGCACCATTATAAAAATAGACTCATTGAAATACAGAATCTAGAAATGAACACAGAATTTATGGTTAGCTTACTTGTAGCAAAGGCACAAAAGTGTACACACTTGGAAACAAACAGTTTCTTTAATAAATGGTACTGGAAAATTAGATATTTGTATGTTAAACAATGAAACTGAGCCCTTATCTCATGCCATAGATAAAAATAAACCCCAAATAGGTTAACAATTTACACATGAGACCTGATGTAATGACAAACAGAAAATATTCAGAGAAAATTATGGGACATGGTAGAGAGGATAATCTTTTAGATATGACCTAAAACATGCATGAACAAAATCAAAAATAGACAAATGAGATTATATCAAAATGAAAATCAGGAAACTTGAGAGAAGAAACAACCAAGGATATCGGGAAAAATATTTGACAAACCATATATCTGGTAAGGTTCTAACATCCAACATTTATGAAAAATTCAATTCTATGGAAAAGAAAAAGCCTAATTTAAAAGTGGGCAAGAAACCTGAGTACATATTTCTCAAAAGCAGTCATATAAATTTCCAACAGATTTATGAAAAAATAGACTTATCATTAGGAAAGTGAAAATCTAACCTATAAAGAATTATCACCCCACTTCTATCAGAGTGGATATTATGAACCAAATACTAAAAAAGGTGAAGATAACAGGTCTTGAATGGGATATGAAGAAAAGGGAATTTGTTTAGACTCTTTTGGGAATATCAAGTAGACATTATTAAAAAACACTGTAGAAATTCTTTCCAAAATGAAATAGAGCTACCATATGATCCAGCATGATATACTAGGTATATACTCAAAGTAGAAATCAATAGGAAAAGAGACATCTATACTCACATGTTTACTGCAGAGCTATTGGAAATAGTTTTATTATGGAATCTAAGTGGCCTTCAACAAATGAATTAAGAGACATGTGTAGCATAATCACATTGGAATACAATTTAGTCTTTTAAAAGAAAAAGAAATTGTTACTTGGGTCAACATGGATGGAATTTCCTAGGTAAAAATGAGTTAGGTTATATAAGAAAAATGTCATATCATCCACAAATACACAAGTATCTGAGATAGTGAATTTGTTAACCATTCCCCACCATATTCATGAGCCAAAATATCCCATAAATACATACAAGAAAAGATTATCTTTGGATTTTCAGAAGGTTACAAAAGAACTTCTTTTTATGATTTTACCCATTGTAGCCAGAAGTAGCCTTTCAGTTGACATAAAGTGTATTGTAAATTAACTAGGAAACTTTTCTATGCATTTTATAAAAATACAAGTAGATCATTGAGAAGACTCCTCAAAATATTTTCAGCTTCACACACATGGAATTTCAAGTCTTTATGGCACTAATGTAATCTGCAGCTCTAACTTGTCTCCTCAGATGTTCCATTTCTGGAGAAATCCGGAAAGGGGATAGCTTCACCCCTTCCTATGTTTAGAGGAGAGTTGAACATGTCATTTGATAAGAACAGGAGCTATGTTTCCCTCCTTTCCCTTCCGGTCAGTGGTCTCCAGGAGGTCCAGGACTGCTCCTCCCAGGACTGGCAGAGACAGAAACTGATTCCCATTCTGAAGTTCTAAGATGGGCACAAAATTCCTGCCTGTGACATTTCCCAGAGCTTATAAGGACATGCTGCATGTTGGCTTCTTATTTCCTCAACAAATATGTCACATTCTGCAGAATCTCAGTTTCTCTCTAGATTCAGAGAACTTCTTTGTGGAAGGGATTTTATGAGAATTGAAATCCCAGAAGGATGCCCAGTTGTTCCTTAGCCCTCCCATTCCTAGCAATATACACAGTAAGCATAATCTTCGTCTTCCTATAGGTAAGCTGTTGAAATTCATCAATCAAGCTTTGCATATAATGTAAAAATTCTCCTTATAAAAAACCTGCAATCTAGATATTTTGTCACTGTGGAAAATGATCTTTTTAAAGAATCATGTTTGTGAAGGAACAAGGACTGGCACTGCCCCATAATTTTGAACACCTGGGTGGGAAGGTGGAGAGTGCCTTGTACCTTACCCCACGCATTTGACAGCCAGAAATCCTCAGATTCTTAGACCCATTTGCAGAGAATATTGTTTTCTGTTTAACAAACTCACCAATGTAATTCTGCCTTCCTGATCTTCCAGAGGGGCCAGGTGGATAAGACACCTGTCCACGTTTAGAACCTGCCAGGCTTGGCACTCCAAGCACTGCACAGATGGCTGGAAACCTAAGGAGAAGCCTCTTTTGGGTACAGCTTTCCCCTGATTACCTGATTATTTTCATCTCTGAGAATAATGAGATTTTCTTAATACTTATTCCACACCCTTCAAATTATTCCACATGAGAAATTTAAGCGATCACAAACTTTTGTCCTTTCTATTGTATTTTAACTATAATTAGAGATGTACTTTGAATTTTAAAATCTTATTTTCTCCACTAGCTTTAAAGTTTCATTAAAAAGAAGAATTGAGGAGTGTGCTGAGAAGATGGCTCAGCAGTTAAAGGTGCTGCTTACAGAGCCTACTGGCCCAAATTCAATTTTCTAGCCACCCACATAAAGCCAGCAGGCCATTAGTTTGCAGGGGCAAAAAAAACTCTGGTATTATCTCTCTCTCTCTTTCTCTCTCTTTCTCTCACTTTCTCTCTCTCCTTCTCCCTCCCCCCCCCTCTCTCTCTTTCTCTCTTTCTCTCCTTCACACGCACACATAGTCCTGCTTTTAAGTGTCTAAAATTATCAGGAACTACTTTCAGGCTTTATGTTTTATGACCACTGTTCGTTTTGTACTATTGATTTTCCCTTCTATTAGTGTACAAAATACATATTTTCTTTTAAAATACATTTTACTTATTTATTTGAAAGCAGAAAGATACAGAGACCGGGAGACAGAGCTAGAGAGACAGAGATAATGAGCATGCCAAGGCATTCTACCACTACAAACAACATCCAGATTCATGTGACATTTTGTGCATCTGGCTTTATGTGTGTAATGGGAAATAAAATCCAGGTCGTTAGGCTTTGCAGTAAAGTGCCTTAACCACTGAGCAATCTCTCCAGCCTTGAGATATGTATTTTATTATATTGCTTAATTATCCTTGTAACTCTCTCTGTCTCTCTCTTTCTCTGCCTCTCTCTCTTAAAAATATAACAGAAATGGCAATTATATTATTTCAAGATAAAAAGTTTGAAAAATAAATTATCCAATTAGTCAACAAATATACTTAATAAATGTACAAAATGTATAAATTTGTAGAAATATTCATTAAGATTTTGAGAAATAAAATTATCGTACTTTCAGTTGACCTAGGTTATGAAGTTATTACCTGTACTTATACATTGGGAAGTTTACAAGACCATTTTGGAACTAGCATTTTTATGTACTGCACTTTGAAATCATTCTTTTGTTTCTTTCAATAGCATAAACCCTTTTTCTGAAATTTTTTTTATAATTTTTTTTTATTTATTTTATTTGAGAGCGACAGACACAGAGAGAAAGACAGATAGAGGGAGAGAGAGAGAATGGGCGCGCCAGGGCTTCCAGCCTCTGCAAACGAACTCCAGACGCGTGCACTCCCTTGTGCATCTGGCTAACGTGGGACCTGGGGAACCGAGCCTTGAACCGGGGTCCTTAGGCTTCACAGGCAAGCGCTTAACTGCTAAGCCATCTCTCCAGCCCCTTTTTCTGAAATTTTATTGATAAAGGGAGAAAATTCAATATTTTCTCAGAGATAGTTCAGACAACAAGTGTATTCTACATTCCTACGCATTAGAGCTGGAAACAAGACAGATTTTTCATGTAACATGTGATAATATCTGCTTAAATGGAAATCAAGCATATGTTTTTAATTGGTGGTATGATCTTTTGAAAGTACTTTAAGCACTTATATTTTCTGCAAAACAAAAAATCCAAAATCTGTGTTACATTAGAATATAAATCTTTATTTTCAAAATCCAAGGCCCAGAATTTGGGCTTACTGTTTTTAAGTGCTTGTTTTGACCTAAAGAAGCAGTATCAGCCTTATGTAGTAGTGGATTTCCAACACAGCTCAATGTAGAGTTGTACAGCAGAATGATCTGTCCAAAAGAGAAAAAAAAAAGATGGAAAGAGACCTGCTTATGGTAAGGATGAATCAAATTTACTTTTAGAAACTATTTGTTTCAGAGAAATGTAACTTAAAAGCATGTCTAAAAATATTGAAGTAGATAACTTGATCATTGAAGTCATAAAAAATGTTTGGCTTATAGATAACAGCTGAATTCTCAAAGAAATTAATAGTAACTTTGTAAGAAAAGTACTTACATAGAGAAGATGAATATTTTCTAACGTGGACTTTAGAGAATGCAGAATTATTTTAGGATCTACAGACATACCTTGGGATAAGCCTACCATATAACTTTCATAATTAGAATACATACACATATGTAGTGCATATTTCACAAATATTTGTTTAGCAAACAAAAGAACATTTTATTAAAATCCAGATAATTATCCAGTCTTTGGTAATATAGAAAATGAACCTGGTAGTATTCTAAGAGCTCTATGGGTCTTGGTGCTCAGGGTAGGGTAGGACCAGGACGAGATACCATCTGCTTCTCTCACATCCCAAGAACATCAGTGTCTGGGTGACATGAGCATAGTCATGAGGGGCAGGTTGTCTTGCTATACTCTCTTCAACCACTCTGGAGATAAAAGTGAAGGTAATATTGCATCATGATATCCTGTGATGTGAAAAATATCTCAGAACAACCCTTGTTCCTCAGTATGTTTTTATGAACTCAAATCAAAACAGAGGAAATTTACAGATAGTACAGTAAAAGTCTATCTGGTGGTTACTCCATTTTGGCCGATAAAATCTTCAACCATGGCAGTTAAAATGAATAGTTCTGGGCTGGGGAGATGGCTTTGCGGTTAAGCACTTGTCTGTGAAACCTAAGGACCCTGGTTCGATGCTCGATTCCCCAGGACCCACGTTAGCCAGATGCACAAGGGGGCGCATGCGTCTGGAGTTCGTTTGCAGTGGCTGGAGGCCCTGGTGCGCCCATTTTCTCTCTATCTGCCTCTTTCTCTCTCTCTCTCTCTCTCTCTCTGTTGTTCTGAAATAAATAAATAAAAATAAACAAAAAAATATGAATAGTTCTTTTCAACTATACCATAAAGTTTCTAGTTGAAGAATTTTTTTTATTTTTTTAAATATTTTATTTTTATTTATTTATTTGAGAGTGGCAGATAGAGAGAGAAAGAGACAGAGAGAGAGAGAGAGAGAGAGAGAGAGAGAATATGAGCATGCCAGGGCCTCCAGCCACTGAAAACAAACTCCAGATGCTTGTAGCCCCTTGTGCATCTGGCTAATGTGGGTGTTGGGGAATTGAGCCTCAAACTGGGGTCCTTAGGCTTCACAAGAAAGCACTTAGCCGCTAAGCCATCTCTCTAGCCCAAGATTTTTGTTTTAAATGAACACCTTCTATTTGCTTTTTGTAATTATAAGTACATTAAGTCATTGACAAATTTTATTTAAAGATCTTAAACGAGTGTGGAAACACTTGTGTGTATCTCTATGGATAAATATATGTGACAGCATGAATTGTTTGCAATTTCTAAGAAAAATAATGATATATTTTGTCTGTTTCCTTATTATATTATAAATATAGCATAAATGCTATCTAATATTTCCTCTAATTTTTTTCAGTGCTGAGGATTGAAATAAGGGCCTTGCACATGCTAAGCAGGCAACGTCCCAGTGAAGTATATTTGCTGAATATTTCCCTCATTTTTATATCACATCCTGTCAAAGGTAGATAGCAGGTTGAGATATGTAGCTTGCATGGTGGAACTTTCCTGAGCCTCAGAATGTGGTGCTTACAAGGTCTATTATGGAGAGTCAAGCTTGTCTGAATTAAAATTTTTGCTATATGATTGTCCAGTATATCAGCTAAACAAGATGCTTCTTCTTTCTGAGCTTTAGTGTCCTCATTCACAACATGATGACTAGGAAAGTATGCTACTCTTTGTGTCTTTCCAGGATCAAAATAGATGATGCACAGAACATGCCTACAGTGAACTGGGCACACTCAGTACTTTTCATGCATTCCCATGCCCAAAGAATGCATGCTATTTGCTGAACAAACCAAAAAACAAATCATTCATACATAAGTAGACCTCATGGTCTAAGATTTTTGCCCAGTAGAAATAAGTAGCCAGATATGTTTAAGAATGTGAAGAAAGACCTGACAACATGCCTTATCTCCACACATTAGTACTTAGAGATATGTCTGTCTACTTGGAGTTTGTGACCAGTCAGTGTATGAATGTGAGCTCATTGACTTAGTGATAGTTTCAGGAGCACAAATGGCATGGTAGGTATAAAATTGAGGACTGTGATTTTATTCAATGAGTGTCATCTCATTCTTTGCTCCACCCTTTTTCCTATGGTGAAATTTCTCTTTTGCCCTTGCCATAGCTCTCTACTAACTTGATAAAATACAGAGTCCCAACCTGATGTTCAAGATTCCGCTGCTACCTAACCTCTAGTAAGACATTCACCACATCCCTCTAGAGCACAGTGCTTCACTAACAGAACTGCAGTATTCTCAAATACAATCAACTTGCCCATCCCAGACCTTTGCTCATGCATTTTCTTCCTCCTTCATGGACATTCTATTTGTAATTCAAAGTCCAGCTCCTACCTCAATGCTGCCATAGAGGATTCCTTGTTCGTGCTATCCAGATAGTCATCTTTTATAAAGCTTTACACAACTTTTAGTTTTCTAGTCTCCTAATTTTAGAGAGGGTAGGGAGAGAGAGAATAGGTGCACTGGGGACTCTTGCTACTACAAATGAACTCCGGATGCATGCACTGTTTTGTGCATCTGAATTTTTGTGGATACTGGGGAATATAACCTGCAGGCTTTACAAAAAACGTATCTTTAACCATGGAGACAACTCTCTGTCCCCCAGCATCCAAATTTTTAAATGGCACAACAGTAAGAAATATATTTTGTATTGGCACATATTTCATTCGTATTTATACACACACATACATCCCAGTCAAAATTTTCATGAAACAATGGTTACACTTACTATTTAGAATATCACGCTAATATTGTCTCTGCCAACAAAAATCCATTACAAAAAAATTCAACCAAAGTAAAGGTTTTATTTCAAGTAGTAGAAAGCCATTTGTAAACTAGTGAACATATTGTTTTATGCAAAATAAAAATGTGCTTCCAAGGAACAAAGGGAAAGTTTGGCTTATATGAAAATGTTCCCCTCTGGCCAAACTATTAAAGTGTGAGGTATACTCTGTCCTGATTGGCTGATGATGGATCACAGCCAGTTGGTCAGGTCCTCTGGGTAGCAAGATCATACTTTCTTGACACTGTTTATCAGTTAAAAAGAGAGTGTTCCAAGAGAAGGGCCACAAAATGCACTTTGTGGCTATTGCAGGATCACATAGTATATGTATGATTCACATACAATCCATCAGGAAATGGCTACAAGATTATACTCTGAATTTAAGTCTAGCTAGCAAATTGAGATCTTTTTTCTTAAGCATGTTTTTCTCAAATTTTATTTCTCTTTTTCTTTTGACAAATTGCCTGTCTATAATACACTAAATAGAACTAACTTTAATTGTATCAGCATCTACAATTTGAAAAGTGCAACCCCATTAGCCATTCATGATATGCTATATCATTTGTTACACAAAAGTTGCTTGAAGTTTATACCCTTCATATATAATAGAGCCTCTTACTGTATCTAATCATGACTTTCAAATAACTCTGGTATGTACTGAGTAAAGAAGGAAAGGATAGAGGGAAGAAAGAAAGAGAAAGAAAGAAAGAAAGAAAGAAAGAAAGAAAGAAAGAAAGAAAGAGAGAGAGAGAGAGAGAGAGAGAGAGAGAGGGAGGGAGGGAGGGAGGGAGGGAGGGAGGGAGGGAGGGAGAGAGAGAGAGAGAGAGAGAGAAAGGCATGCAGGGAGGAGGAGAGGGAGGATGGGGAAAGGAATGAGGAAGGAAGTAATATCTGGAGATATTAATTGTACTCAGAAATTAAGGATGTTTCACTTTAGAAAATCACTAGATGTGGACCATTTAAGCTATTTACAGGAAAAGCTATCCATCAAAATTTTATGCTTCGAGGGTTGGGGAGATGGCATAGTGGTTAAGTGCTTGCCTGTGAAGCCTAAGGACCCTGTTCGAGGCTCGATTCCCCAGGACCCACATTAGCCAAATGCACAAGGGGGCGCACATGTCTGGAGTTCGTTTGCAGTGGCTGGAAGCCCTGGAGTGCCCATTCTCTCTCTCACTCTCTATCTGCCTCTTTCTCTCTCTGTCACTCTCAAATAAATAAATAAAAATCTTTAAAAAAATGTATGCTTTGAATAACTCTATCAACTTCAAAATAAACTTCAAAAATATTCTTACATCATAAAAGCGAGGAATAAAAGAAAGATAGCTAGAACAAAATGGCTGAGAACAGATAGCTGCATGCAGGCAGTACTGTATTCTGCTGAATTTTAGAGTGAGTAAGGAAAAACAGAAGGTGTAACAGGTGTTTTCAAAGGCAAAAAAGGTTTTTGACTTGATTTCTTAAAAGCTTCTGAAAATGCCATTCTCTTCTCTATATTGAATACATCAAGTGATATCCATTTACTATGTCCACAAAGTCAGTCAGCCCTCAGAGCGAACACTTGGAAACACCTCAGATCTATAAAATGAAACATAGATGGCCTCGTTCCTCCCATTGGCTGCTTTATCCCAGCAACAGGAAGGCAGCTACTGCATGTATTATGAAAACATGTTGCAATGCATCCACTACTCAGAGAATGATTATTTAATCATTCTATCTGGCAAGATTAGTTTAGTTGGCTTAAAAATATTGTTAAATTTTGAACTAGGGAGACTGCTCAGTGAGTGAAGTGCTTGCTGTGCAAGCATGAGGACCTGAGTTCAGGTCCTTAACACCCATGGAAAAGCCAGATGTAGTGTCTATACTCACAGAACTGGGGAGACAGGGACGGGAAAATTGCTAAGGCTTCCTACTTAGCTGCTTTGTAGTCACATCTGTGAGGTCTTTAGTTCAGCAAGAGACACTGCCCCAAAAGTAATTAATAATAATAATAATAATAATAATAATAATAATAATGTGGACAGGAACTGAATAAGACATCCAGTGTTGACCTCTGACCGCAAAATGTGCACAAACACACAACACATGCATACAGGCACATGTACATATATGCGCACCACACACATACACATGCAACTATATTGTTAACTTTCAAATTTTCACATTTATTGTTCACTAGTTTTCTCAGATATTATGTAGCTACAGAAGTATAGACTGCTCCTGCCTGTGATCTTGAAAATTCATACTACTTTGGAACTGGAAATCAATTCAATATTGGTTCCAAAATGTATGCTCTTCTGATTGAACTAGACAAATATATGTATGCATGGATGTGTCATTCTGTGTGTGTATGTAATGCATATATATATATATATATATATATATATGTATATGTATATGCAGTTTACTGTACTTGTCTTAAATGCACTCTGTTGATTGGAAAGAAAAATGTAAATAAAGTTATATACAATTTATTTTTTCAGATGTTCCAGTCATATCAACCCCTGTTTTAACACTTCCAGCAAGCTCTACAACAAAAACACCTGTAGCCACAACAGGAACAGTGTCAGTACCAAATCTTGTTATCATGCCAACAAATGGAGCACCTCCCAAAGGTAGGCTTACTCTTAGCACAGTTTGTTTAAAAATAAAATTCTTAGAACCTACATAATGCAAGGAAATCATATGGCTATCATGTCCTAATTTTTAAAAATATTTTCACTCACTATTTGGTGTTATTTTGAGTTTAACTCACTATCAGGTGTTATTTTGAGTTTAATTCAGCATCTTGAGATCTTACTTTTCTTGGTGATATTCTTTTAGATCACTTCCTGTTTGAGAAGGAACTTCTCAAACTTCCTTTTTGTAACTGTTACATGGACAAAGTTTATGTTTAGACAAGAAAAAATTACCATGCCTAATTCATGAAAATAAATTTGATAGTCTAGGTCTCCACTTATATAGAATCATCATTAACATCATACTAGCCATGCTGGTAGTTTTGGGTTTTGGTAGAGATATCAATATTGTAACTGAACCAAGGGACAACATAATGTCAAATTTTTATATAAGTGTTAAAGGGGATTGCTCTAGCATCTATGAAAATTAGAAATACCATTATAGTCATCCAACTAAAATCCCAAAGGCTGGGCTGGGAGGATGTTTCAGCCTTTAAGGTACTGGTTTACAAAGCCTGATAACCAGGATTTTGTTCCTCAGTATCCACGTAAAGCCAGACACACTAAGAGGTGCATGAGTCTGGAGTTTGTTTGCAGCTGCTGGAGGTTCTGGTGTGCCCATTCTCACTGCCTGTCTCTCTTCTCATTACTGCTTCCTCTACTTTCAAATAATGAATAAAATATTAAAGAATAAGTAAATATTTTAAAAAAAAACAAAGATTTTCCAGCCAGTGCTTACCACATTGTCCATCTTACAATACACACAAAAAATAAGGCATCTTATTCAAGAGGAAAATGGACTTGTCAGTTGATTGTCTAGGTACAATATTTCTTAGAATAGTAAGGCCATGGAAAAACCAGAAAATTAAATATTTTGAATTAATGGATGACTAAAATTCTTAACAGTCTTTCTTACCTCTATATTCCTTCCTGACTTTTCATTTGAAGACCAAGCTCAAACACATACACATCAATGATCTGACCTTGAGTGAATGGTAGTTTTCAGAGATAAAGGGTATCATGATCAAAGTCTACTATTTCTGCAAATGTTTGATTCAATGATGAAAGCAAACTAATCCTTCTAGAACTTCTTTGTCAAACCTGAAGAAAGCATTTCACATGAGGACAGTGTGGGAGATTTCATTCCCAGAATATTGTACGACCTATATTTCAAACAAGGGAATTTCCAAATGACAGCATTTAAAAAAATTATTTCTGCTCTGTGATCTCAGGTTTTAAGCATCAGCATTCTAAAACTTTTAAAAAGCATGATTGTCTCTCTTCAGTTTCAGTTGAATCCTCCACATAAACACTGGCACTAATTTTTTAAGAGCAAGTATTGAGACAGAGGAGATAGATAATAATATTGCATGCAGACCCAATAGTTTGAATTTTTAGTTTTTACTTTAGCTACTTAGAATTTATGCTTTCTTGGTGGGTTAGATACCATGTCCTGATTATCAGGATCTATGGGGAAAATGCTGATCCAGACAACAATACAAACCTTGGCCACTATGTTATGTTCCCATTAAAGGGTAGAGGTGGGGGGTCAATGCAGGAATTTGGGCAGAATTTTAATTTGTGATACCAGAAAGGTGTTTTAGGTTGCTGAGTTAGAAGGATTATTTCACATCTGTTCTTGTCAAAGCATGAATGAGATATTTCTAGTATCTATTTGTTTCTATACTGGTGATAAACTTGTACCTTCTATACTGGAACACTGATGTCCTTCTCTATAGTAAGTGCATAAAACACTGGAGCTTACACACACACACACACACACACATACACACACACACACACACCCCTTCACATTTCCTTTTGTGAGCATTACCAATACCAATGATTTATATTACCCAATTATCAAAAAAAAAAAAAAAAAAAAAAAAAAACATTTTGGTCCACATTCTTGAAAGCTCTCTAAACTAATTACATTCAATTATAAAATTGCATTAAGTCATAGAAATTTTATGTTTTATTAAGTTGTATTCTAAAAATATTTAGATACAGTAAGAGAGACTACTATAATCAATCTCATATATCCATTTCTGAAAATCAGTATTGTCCCAGATTTTATCATATTCGTTTCAGTTTTTCTTTTTCTTCATCTTTCCATTTTACTCTCATTGTATTTGGTCACTATTTTTTTTTTTTTTATCACTGATGCATTGTGAATGAAATGCAGGCTTCTTGCCTTTTAGATTTATTTTTAAATTATGGGCAATTTATTACAAATATTGTAATAATATTACCAAAGCTTCTAAGTTAGCACTACTTAGTGTCACCTAATCTATTTAGAAACGTTACAGATTATTATTTAGAAACCATGAATATAGTACACTATTAAGGGGAATGGAGAGAGGGAAGTAAGTCCATTGTGAGGTCTTTAAGGAGACAAGCTGGAAAAATGCAGATTAGATGTTAACTTCCTAGGTGCATAGCAAAAACCCCATATAGTGTGTGCAAAGGTCAAAGGTCAAAAAATGAACATTTGGCAGGCTCAAAATATTAACATCACAAAATGAAGTTCCAGAATATAAAAATATGTATGAAAGTTTGATTTAAAATGTGATTATGATTCATCATAATTTGTAAATATTTAATAGTCAAATGTTATTGTTATGCATGTGACAGTGTGGTATGAGTAGACAGGCATAGCACAAATTCAAAATATCATACTCAGGAATTCTTCACTCTCTTTTGAGTTAGGGCATCTCATTGGCCTAGAACTCACCAAGTAAGCAAGACTGGCTAATGAACCCAAAGAACCCTTCTGTCTCTACAGCCTACCTCGGCCTCCCCAGTGCTGGGATTGCAAACATTTCCTCACATACCTAACATTCTTCAGTGAGTTCTAGGGATTGAACTCAAGTCCTCATGCTTGAGTTATCACCCCAGGCCTTCCTGAAAAATCAAATAAATGTTTTTAATGAGTTGGACTTATTAAAGAAATAAAAGTTTCTCAGTGCTGATATTAAATTGGTAGAAAATAGGCAATAAATTTCAACTGAAGTTAGTAAAAGAAACAATTATTTTTTCCATCTATTTATATAAAGTTCTGATATGGTGATGTTTATGTTGTATGCATCCTATGAATAAAATGAATAGATAAAACTATAAAGAACAGACTTAAAAATATCCTTGCCAAGAATGATGCCTCACACCTATAATTCCAATTCTGTGAAAGCTAAAACAGGAGTAGTCCCATTAGTCTGAAGCCATCCTAGGCTACCCAGTGAGTTCCAGGTCATCCTGGAGAAAATTGAGGACCTGTCTCAAAAAGCAAAAAATATTCTTATAAAATGTTTTGTATAATTACACAGAAATAAAATGGTATTTTATACTTCAACTTTCTCCACTGTTTCTCCCCTTTTCTTCTTTATCTTTCAATTCATAAGTTTGACTACAAAATGAGCAACCTGTTGAAAAATGTTATAAATGCGAGTTCACTAAATTTTATTTAATTGAATTTTATAAAACTTGTGTCTAATTTTTATCTATTTGTATTCTAATGTTTTAATCCAAATATTTGTCTTAAATAATTTATTATCCTTGGAAATAGATAATCATAGCATTAATGTTTTTATTAACTTCAGTCTAAACTGCTTAAAAGTGCTTGTTTATGCACATAAAATTAATACAAATCACATTTATGAACTACTGAGATACTTTACTCATAATGATATGTATTTGTGCTTCAGAACTTTTTTGTTTCTTGTTTGTTTGTTTGATTGTTTGTTTTTCAAGGTAGGGTCTCACTCTAGCTCAGGCTGACCTGGAATTCACTATGTAGTCTCAGGGTGGCCTCAAACTCACAGTGATCCTCCTACCTCTGCCTCCCAAGTGCTGGGATTAAAGGCGTGCGCCACCACACCCAGCTCGGTGTTTCAGGATTTTGGCAAATTTAACAAATAAAGAGAATTTCACTATAAATTAGGTAGGTGTTACATAATACTTGAAAGTAAGTATTAATAAATTAACAATAAATCTAAGAGTCACAGGTGACGTGTGATATACATTTACCTGATTGTTGTAGCAGTTCAGAGTGCATGCTACATGTCACATGAATCCCATTTTATACCTTAATCACATGCACAGCACATACATCACAAAAGCTGGAAACAAGTTTATGTTGCAAATATTGTTACACTAATCATATATAATGATCAGCAACATGGTCATATCAGTGTTCACACACAGGTGAGGTCAATGCTAAAACTGAAGCCAAATGAATGGTTCTAGCTGATTACTGAGTATAAAGCTCAATTTCATTAGATCTTGTCCCCAATTTCAAATATGAAGTCAGAATGAGTATAAAAGAAAAGGCTCAAGGACTTTGGAAACTTTGAAACTGCACACACTTGGACCTTTGGTTGTGTTCATTGTTACCCTTTGTATGTGTCCTAGTTGATCTGTATATTTAAAAGTTTTCAAGCAACATTTGAGACACAGACCAATAAAAGATAACAGGAAGCTATTTTAAAATGCCATTCCTCCTAGTATTGGTGCAAGAATCCTGAGTAGTAGTAAAGCAAAAGCACATCTGTGCTCAGGAGCAGCAATTATAGAGTTATATCCTCACCTTTGGGATACTGACATCATCAATTTACTCAGATTTACTGTAAGGGATAAGATTTCCTCTGTCAGTCTGTTTTGTAAGATATAACTATATAAGCATGTAGAAAATGTCTAGTAAATGCTATGAGCTTTTAGTTGCTCTATCTTTGATGACATCATTTGAAGACTCTGCACATGATAGCCACTGCTGTAGTAACTTATACCTCTGTCAGAGAACAGTGGAGTAAGTAATTTTTCTCCACCAGCATGAAGGTCAGTCCCCAGCAGTTATCCTTTTTCCTTTGGTGGCTCTTTCATGTCCTCTAGCCAACTCATCATGAAACTCTCCACTGAACTAGAGTTTCTAAGAATTGTATTAAGTTCAGAGGCCCAATGAGTTCTTCCTCTACATATGTAATGCATACATTAAGCAAGCTTGTATGTGTTGCACAATAAACATGGGACCTGGTTTATTTGTTCAAAGGACATTCAAGAGTATCCTAAGAAAGAAGGAAATGTTACTAGAGGGTGAGCCTTAGGCTGACAGAGTGTGTGACCACATCAGCCTTATCCTTGTTCTTTGTTGATCTTCATGTCTTGTACCCCTTTATTTAAAAGAACATTTAGTAAGTCCCTGGAATAAATCTTAATATTACTCTGAGTAAAAAGATACTAAGAATTAAATGTGGTCCCCAAGAGTCTTGGAGAAAGCCTGTTACAAGAGAAATTCAAAGGCCATCTTGTGAATGAGTGAAATAAACACAAAATTCTTAAGTTCCTTTATGACTGGCCTACTTGGAATTTTCATTGCCATGACTGGGTTAAGAAAATGAAAGGTAATTCTAAAAGAAAAAAATATATATATTCTTACATCATATTGACCTGGTCATTTTCCCCCAAAGGAAAAAATATAATTAATTTAAATCACTGAAATTCATGGGCTGAAGAAATAGCTTAGTGGTTAAGGCGATTCTTCAGTACTCATGTAAGCAAGATGCACAAGGTGGCATATGTGTCTGGAGTTTGTTTTGAGTACATAGAGGTCCTGCCACACCAATTCTCCCCCCTCCCCTCCCTTTCTCTCCCTCTTTCTGTCTTTCTCAAATAAATAAGTGAAATAAATAAAAAGAAAAAATTAAAATTTTGAAAATTCACTAAAATGTAGTTGTTGCAACTATATTAGCATGTTTAAGGAGAATTAGGTAAGATTCTTCAACAGAAATTTGATAGTTATATTTCTCATACAACAATGTGTGGGTGTGTGTGTGTGTGTGTGTGTGTGTGTGTGTGCATATTTTGTCTTTAAACAGGTCTCTCAAGTATTTGATATTTATATTCCTTATTAGATGGAAGAAATTAGAAAACAGAAAATATAGACAAGAGCTTACCCAGTACATCTGCAGAGAGATTCCAATTCACTTCCAGACTTGATTTATTTTAACTTATTACTGGACGGGGAGAGGAGGTCGTGTTTAGTAATGGCATCTATATCTGATCAAACTAGGTACAACCAGCAGTGAGTTATCAAAGATGCCTTTGAAGCCAGCAGTGACATCATTAACAACAGTTAGACATGAAGGTAAGCACTGATTCACTTTTACCATTGCTTAACTCCAAGTTCCTCAAAGCCACAGTGTTGGTGAGTGTGAGGATGTATCTTTGTGTGTGTTCCTTGGAATTTTTTGAATACAATATGATGTCATCTGAAGATGGAGATACCTTATTTCTTCCTTTTCAATGTTGATGTGTTTGATCTATTTTAATTTATTGCCTAGCTGTCCTGGATAGAACTTCTATTATGATGCTAAATAGAAGTATATATATACATACACACACACACACACACACACACACACACACACACACACACACACACACATATATATATATATATATATATATATATATATATATATATATGTATATATGTATGTATGTATAGATATAGGTTTAGAATTTTCTTGTGATGCCTTTGCTTTTTTGTTGTTGTTGTTGTTGTTTTGAGGTAGGATCTCACTCTAGCCCAGGCTGACCTGGAATTCACTCTGTAGTCTCAGGGTGGCCTCGAACTCCCGGTGATCTGCCTACCTCTGCCTCCTGAGTACTGGGATTAAAGGCGTGCACCACCTTTGCTTTTGATATCAGAGGAATATTCTAGTCTCATAGAATGGAGTGAAAAACATTCTCTCCTCTACTCATTTTGAAAGATTCTGTAATATTCTTCATCTCACTTTGCATGTGGCTAGGCAAAGTTAGACTGTAGAAAGCTCAGTATTATGCAAGGTAACTGCTGTATATTTTTATCAGAAGATATTATTTTATGCAAACTCTTACAAGGAACACCTAAATGATAATATTACAAACAAATAGAAGCTGGATTACTGGTTGTAGAGCAAGGTGATTACATGTGTGAGGAGTAAGGTAGACTTCTGCCCATTTTTCTCTTTTTACACTAAAGATAGCTCTTGGGACTTCCTCATAGAGCCTAATATAAACAGAGCTTTGTGGATATATCAAAAACAACCTAAGTATTTATAAAAATTCTATTCATAGTAAAAGAAAACAAAGCCTATTTCTGAACCTTCATTTGGCCTGGAAGTCACCTCAATTGCTATATGAATTGCAGCAGTTCAGGTGCTCCAAAGGCACTAAGTCCCCATAAACAGTGTCCCACTAGTGATTCCTTGAAATGGAAGAGTTTGGGGGTGAATAAGACCAATATGTGTGAGGAAGAAAAAGAGAATAAGGCATTATCAATATTTTCTCCATAAGAAACACCATGGAAAAATACTGGGAAGAAGGAAGTCAAGATCTACATGATAGGGAATGTTCTAAGGAAGAACAGGGGATTTTTTAAATTCCAAATACTGAGTCCTTTTGAGACCAGTAAACATCTTTTATTTGGTTTCTGAGCCATTCTAAATATAAGTGGAATGGGCCCATTTTAAACTAAAGTGACACTTTATTCCTGGCCTGAAATCAGTCACAGATTCTTAGAGAAATCTACCTTGGTCAATGAGGTTAGAAAGTGAATACATCTGGAATTATTTAATTACTCAACCATCAGGCAAAGGTCTCAGCAACATGGTGTTGTTTTCTCTGGGCTTACCCTCACTCCTTTTACATCTTACAAGTGTGGAGCATTGCTGTGCCTGCAGCCCAAAGGACCCTCAAATGTCTACTTTGCCCACCATCTAAGAGATGTCAAAAATTTAAAAATAAAGCATAAATTTCATACAGAAATAAAGATCTATCCAAGTTTTATTCCCCCGTTAAAAGTACAAATTACACTCACTTTCTACTACTATCTTTGTTTTCTTCAGAATCCCTGGCTCCACTACAGTGTGGTTCCAGTAGGAGTGAAGTCAGGAAAGGACAAAAAGTCTTACTTTGGCCTGTGTTCTTTCACATTTGTTTTCTTCTCAAGGGAGTAACACTGAAAATTTATTTATAAACGGGGCTCTGTATTTTCGCTGTACAGAGGAATATCAAAAGAGTCTAAGCAAATTCTTCAAATAGCTTCTGCTCCTGTCTGTACTAATGCTTAGAAATATCTTCCTAAGTATGAAGTAGAAACACTTAGGCAACTTACAATCTTACCACAAAGAGTACCTTAATATCTCAGAAGCTTGGAAACTAATCAAGATATTAATTAAGTCTATCCTAGATTAACACTTTGTGATGGGGAGATTTTTCTTTTCTTTTCTTAAAAAGATATTCTTTAGGGCTGGAGAGATGTCTTAGCAATTAAGTGCTTGCCTGTGAAACCTAAGGAACCCAGATCGAGGCCTGATTCCCCAGTCCCCACATAATCCAGATGCACAAAATGGCACATGCATCTGGAGTTCATTTGCAGTGGATGGAGGCCCTGATGAGCCCATTTTCTCTCCCTCTTTCTCTCTCTCTTCTTCTTTCTCTGTCCATCTCTCAAATAAATAAATGAAATATATTTTTAAAATATCTCTGCTTATTTTTATTTGTTTATTTGAGAGAGAGAGAGAGAAAGAGGCAGAGAGAGAGAGAATGGAATGGGTATACCAGGGCCTCCAGCCACTGCAAACGAACTCCATATGCATGTGCCTCCTTGTGTATCTGGCTTATGGGTCCTGGAGAAATGAACGAGGACCCTTTGGCTTTGTAGGCAAATGCCTTAACTAGTAAGCCATCTCTCCAGCCCCCTGATGGGGTCATTTTTCTATGAAGCATTTATCCTAAATAGTCCTTGATATGAATCCCTATTGGTTATTAATTTAAAATCTACTAAATTTATTTTCATTCTGAGATATTTATGCTGCTTGGCAGAAGCCCAGAATATACTATATGTGAGTCCAAAGTACAATTGAGAAAATTTTTTTCAGGAGTCTGTTAATATAACATCATAGTGCTCACATGTTAATAACTGCTCATCATCCATTCATGGTTCTATTTTTCCTCAGACCAGAGGTTTGAGCATATCTGGATATAGTATGAGTAGTGCTGAAATACTGAAGAAATAATATGTCTGGTATTATTATTCCCCACCTCTTCCTTTCTGTTCATTTCAGGGCTACCATATAATTTTTTTTAATTTTTTATTTATTTATTTGAGAGTGACAGACACAGAGAGAAAGACAGGTAGAGGGAGAGAGAGAATGGGCGCGCCAGGGCTTCCAGCCTCTGCAAACGAACTCCAGACGTGTGCGCCCCCTTGTGCATCTGGCTAACGTGGGACCTGGGGAACCAAGCCTCGAACTGGGGTCCTTCAGCTTCACAGGCAAGCGCTTAACCTCTAAGCCATCTCTCCAGTCCTACCATATAATTTTTAAAACATATTACCTTCAAAGCATTCAATTGCCTCGATCGCTTACTCTCCACAGTGTAATGAGCACCTTTTCTGAACCAAGTATGTGTTCAATGTCCATTCTCATTTGCAAAGTAAGTTTCATATTATACATGGGCAATTTTCTAAGCAAAAAATCTTTGCTATTGATTGAATCCCCAGTTCTGTTACTTCACTCTGATTTTTATTTTTCTTATGTAGAAGCCCTCGACACCTTCCTTTGCTACATATTCTTTCCTCTGCCATCAAGACAAAAGTTCACAGATTATTTAATCATATTTGCCAATTTTGGCTTCTATTTCCCAAGCTTTGCAAAGTCCTATCCTGAAAATCATTGCCTATGACAGCCTTGACATGATTTCCTTCATGTTTTCCTCCAGTGGTTTCAAAGTTTCAGGCCTGACATTTAGGTGTTTGCTGTATTTTGAGATGGTTATGAAACAAAGTGAGAGAGAGGTTCACTTAGTCTTTTACTTCTGAAAATTCAGTATTCTCAACACCATTTCTTTTTTTTTTAATTTTTTAAAATTTATTTATTTGAGGGCAACAGACAGAGAGAAAGACAGATAGAGGGAGAGAGAGAGAATGGGCGCGCCAGGGCTTCCAGCCTCTGCAAATGAACTCCAGAAGTGTGTGCTCCCTTGTGCATCTGGCTAACGTGGGACCTGGGGAACCGAGCCTCGAACTGGGGTCCTTAGGCTTCACAGGCAAGCGCTTAACCGCTAAGCCATCTCTCCAGCCCTCAACACCATTTCTTGAGGAAATGCTCTTTATCCATTGAAAATCAGTTGCTCCTAGATGTGAGGGGTTGCTTCTGAGACCTTTATTGTGTGTTTTGGGTCTATATATCTGTTTTTGTGCCATTACTGTGTGGTTTCAGTGACCATAGTTTTGAAATGTATTTTGAAGCCAGGAATTAAGAAGCCTTCAGTTTTATTCTTTTGTTCAAAATTTGCATTGACTTATCATGGTGCTTTATGAATCCATATGAGTTTTTAGAATTTTTTTATTGTTTTGTGAAGAATATCATTGGTACTTTGATGGTGATTGCATCGAATATGTAGGTTGGTTATTTGGGGTAATATGAACACTTCTGAAATATTAATTGTTCCAGTCCATGAACTTGAGAGGGTGGTTTTCAATTGTCTATATACAAATGGGTTTCTTCAAATTTTATAACTACTTCACAATTTTCCTTTGTTATAAAGTGACTTTCTTCATTATGTCAGATATAAACATAACTAGTCCTATTTTTTATGGTTCTTATTTCCTTAGAATATTCCATTTCCAGACATTTCCATAATTACCATATGTGTCTTTCTTGGTAAAGTGAATTTCTTGTAGGCAGAATATTACTGGGACTTATTTAAAGATTTTATTTATTTATGTATGTATGTATGTATTTATTTATTTATTTATTTATTTATTTATTTATTTATTTATTTATTTATGAGAGACAGAGAGACAGATAGAGAATGGTGTACCAGACTCTCTACCTACTGCAAACAAGTTCATATATATGTGCCACCATGTACATCTGGCTTATATGGGTAATGGGGAATAAAAAATGGGATCTTAGGCTTTGCAGGTAAGAACCTTAACCACTGAGAAATCTCTCCACCCTGAGTCTTTATTTTTTTTTTTTATTTGTACTACATTCAGCCAGTCTGTATCTTTTACTTAGAAAATTTAATACATTAAGCCAATTCAAAGTAATTATTGGAAGTTATGGACTTTTGACTATAATTTGTTTTCTTCTTATTTTCTACTACTTTTTAATGTAATAAATAGTGCTTCATTAAACAACTTCTGTAATATTGGTTTGGTGGCCATGAATTCTCTCAGATGTCGCTTGTTTTTGAAAGGTTTTCCTTCTGTTTCTTAAGGGCAAACCCCATTCCCTCCTGGCATACAGGGTTTCAGTTGAGAAATCTGCTGTCAGTTTAATGGAGTAACCAGAAATGTGGCATGAAATATTCAGGTTTTAGAATTATTCCATTCTCTTAAGTATTTGACAGTTTAATCATAGTATCTGATGGTGAGAATATTTTCTGGGCATTTCAATTGTTTCTGTATAATTCTTATATGTGGCCATCCATATTTCTCATATTGAGGGAATTTTCTGCAACTATTTTCTTTTAAGAAAAGATCTGTGCCCTTATTTTTTTCTCCTCTTCTTTGTGTATCCAACATCATGCTTATTTTTCTTTTAATTGTGACCCAGAAATCACAAATGCTGTTGTTCTTTCTACCTTCTTGTTCTTTTCCTTTCTTCCTTTCTTTCTACCTTTTTGCCTTTCTTCCTTTCTCCCTTCCTTTATTTCTCCTTTTTATTTCTCTTTCTTTTCCTTACATTACTCCTTCCTTCTCTTCTCAGTCTTCTCATTCTGATATGGACATGTCAAAAGACCTAGCATCAACTTCAGATGTTCTCTTCCCTTGACCTATTCTGTTACTGAACTTCCAACAATGTGATTGACTGGATTTCTTCTTGGTTCTTTTTCAGAATCTCTATCCATGCTGAATGTTTACACATGTGCTGCATCATCTTTCTGCTTTCACTTAATTGTTTGACTGAATCCTCTCAGAACTCATAGGTTATTTCAATATTATTTCCCCTAAATTATTTATCAGGCATTTCATCAACACAAATTTCCTTGAGATTCATTGTCTTTTAGGAAGATCTTACCACCTCAGATGTATATATTTCTGTGACATTGAGATGTAGATGTTAGGACATAAATTATCTCTCACCCTTTCATGGATTGGCCATCTTAGTACTTAGCTTTCTCCTATGCTGCCTACCAGTTTGTAAAGAAATGTTGACTACTTCTAGCTAGGTACCATAGTCTCTGAAGAGCTCCACTGTCTATGACTAATGACTGAGTTGAGTATCATGAAACATTCAACAGGTCCCACTGACTCTGCAGTCCATACAAGAGTGGCAACATTGACGATTAGGCAGATCTGGTACAGACAGCAGTGTGTGAGTGTTTGCTTAGTGGCTACTCATACAGTGAGAAGGGTATCCTCCATTGGCTGAGGGAGGTTTCTTCAGACACTCTACATACTAATCCAGCTACTGGAAACCCAGGAGTGATGAGGGGTCTGAAGTATTTGTCTTCTATCTGGTCAATCATACAGACATAGATGTTTCATGGGGAGAAATAGCACCCTCTCTTAACCTACAAGAAATTTTTTTGGGGAAGAGGGCATTTTTGAGGTAGGGTCTCACTCTAGCTCAGGCTTACCTGGAATTCACCATGTAGTCTCAGGATGGCCTCAAACTCATGGCAATCCTCCTACCTCTGCCTCTCAAGTGCTGGGATTAAAGGTTCCTACATGAATTCTTTAAGCCACAGGATAATTTTTAATATTCTAATTTTAGCTCAGCTAAAGAATTCTCATCTAAAGATTTCTAAAGAATAATGCCTATTATGATGTCTCCTAATCACATGTTGAGGCTTTCATGGAAGCTGGACTTTCATTCTTAAATGCTCAGTTTGTACCTTGATTGGTTTTTCCCACTTCTGTGCAATCAAGAGTATCCATTTCTTCTCTTTGGCTATAATAAGACCCATCACTACTTTCTCAAGTATTTTCCTCTCAACTTTATATTTCAATCTACTTCTGAAGTACTGTCTAATTCCAGTCATTATTTATCATATGCAAGGATAACATAGTTTACATTTGAATTTATTTCACTTTTATTTGTAAATTAAATCCTGAAGTGTTTCAACATACAGACATATCTGCTATTTATGAAGTCTTTCATACTATTGGGTTCTCTGTCATGAATTCTTCAGTAGTGCTAAGAATGTGTATTACACAATAATAGATGCCTGTTGCCATAGTTTGGAAACTTACAGGAACATCTAGGAGGTATCAGAGAATCATGCTCAATCTTGTGTGAAAGGAACCTACTAAACTATTTTTTTCCTCACTCTAAGCAGCAACATATCTAGGTAGCACCAACTGTGTACTACCTGACATTTCTTTTTTCTTCACCAGCCTCAGGTTCATAGACTAGGCTTTTAAGAGAACAAAGGCATAATTCATTTTTAAAATAAATATACTGATAGAGATTGTTTCAAGTCATCTTATGTCAGTGTTAACTTTTTCAAAATCTCAGCTTATCTTTTATTTTTCCTCAAAAAAAAAACTACATATAATTAAAAGTAGATTCTGTTATCTTTGTGTTATCCAGCCTTCTTTGGCTATTCCACATATATTAAAGTTCTCTCCTAGACAGCATCAGGACCATAATACTATCTTTTATTACTGCTACCACTCCTGCTTCTGGCATAGCTGGGTGGTAAACATTTTCATCAAACTTGGGTGGATTCAGGACATAGCTATCTGCTTATATGTAATGTGACTTATTATTTAATTATATCACTTAAATTCTTTGAGTCTTATACAGAAAATGTTAATAATTATTAAATAGAAGTCATATTAATTGATAATCAAGTGAGATCAACTATATCAAATACATAACTTTCTTTATAGTAATTTCATGGATCACCAAACTCATGAACTTATTACAATGCTAGACATCTGAATCTTGTTCCGAATATTTTCAGTACTAAATCTTTAAGTTGTAACTGTATGTTCACATGAATATTAACAAAACCAGCTAGTGATTTATTGTGTTTCTGATGGATGCTCATTTTTTTCACACAATTAGAAACCACAACTTTTGGTGTCACAAAGAATGAAGTGTTCACTACAAAAGCAACAGTGACAGATCTTCTAGTTTCAAATGTAGTTTCAATACTACCAACTTCCCAACCCAAAAGTAAGTATGAAGATCTCACTAATGTGTTAATGTATGGTATTACATAGGACCAGCCCGAAATTGTTTTCTGATCCACATCTGTAGAAGAGCCACACTCTACCTATCCTCTTTCCTACTCTCCATCAAGTAAAGTGATCAGTTGACACCATATTCTTTACAATTTCAGACTATCCATAGCTTCAAATGGGCAGGTGCCAATGAAGACTTATATAAGGTTAGGTAGTCATCTTTGTATCATTTGTCATAAAAAAATGACATTTCATCCAACAAAATAGACAACTTTAGTAAATGATTTAAAAGATGCATACTACTTAAATTGACTCAAGAAGATATAGAAGTCTTTAGAGACTTACTGAAATGTAAATTTGAAATATGTATGTAGAGAGAAACTCAGCAAAGAATAACTTCCATTGTGAATTTTGTGGAATATTTTTAAATTGATATGATATCATTTTTCTCAAACTCAGTAAAATAGCGGACAGAGGAGTATGATATGCATAATTCACTGAGTCCAATATTGTTCTTATACTTAAACTAGAAAAAAGATAAAAACAAGTAAACTAAACAGTAATACCTTCATGAATAGATACACAAGTATCTATAATAAAATATTAGCAAACAAATTCAGTAATATATATTAAGGAATATGAGTCATAAACACCTAGGATTTATCTACAAATACAAGGTCAATACACATTTAAAAGTCATATACTTTTCTACTTCATATCAATTATACCACTATAATCAAAAAGAGTATTTGGCAAAACCTACCAGTCACTTAGAATAAAAATGGTCAATGAATAAGAAATAAAATGGAATATCCTAAATATAACTGAATGAATATACAGAAACCTTCTAGCCTCCCAAGTGCTGGGATTAAAGGCATGCACCACCATGTCCAGCTCTTGGTTGGTCAAATCTTAAAAACACTACCAGACTAGAGCTAGAGTAGAGAGTACATGAACATTAGTGTTTATACCATAGAAAAGGAGAATGAAGTTAAAAATTCTTCTCAAATCTTTTCCCATTCTTTTAAAGCCAGTGTACTTCTATATCATCCTTTTCATTCTGCCTATAAAATATAAATTCATGAAATTCTAGAATTGTTAAAGTAGAAATTCTCACTAATTCAACCATCCAAAATTAATGTTAAAAAAAAACTGGGACTGTGAAACAATTCACTAGAACTCTTTGGAAGATAACTTGTGTCTCCACCATTATTCAAGTTTGTGAACAATAGTTGGATATAAGACAGTGCCAGAGCGGAATTTTCTGATTAGTGAGCGAAAAGTATAAAAAATAAGATCAATTTTAAATTTTTGTAATTAATAGACATATTCTTAACCATGGATAAATCAGAATAAATTAAAATCAAGTGATTGTGGTGGTACCTGTTTCTCTTTAGAACCCAAGGAAGTTTGTGTTGAACAGTGGCATTTGGTGAAGAGCTAAGTAAAGAGGAAGTGAACTTATGCATATCTGCAAAAGGGAAATGAAGAGGATAAAATACAGAGTACCACAGTGAATTTTACACTGTGATGGCAGATTGAAAGCAGAGCATTAATACAACATTATCTATATCTTCACGACTCTTGAAACTATAGAATTTCTAGAAGAAAGCATGGGGCAAAACTTCTTGACACTTGTTGGGGAAATGCTTTTTTTTCATATGATCCTAAAAGCCCTGTTGACAAAAATCACAGAAAAAGACTAAATGGGTGGAATGTCATCAAACTTAAACACTTGCATAAATCAAGTGCTTATAAATTTCATGGGGAGTTAACAAATCAAATATATAAGAAAGTAAAATAGCTCACTAACAACTCAAACATGAGCCAAAAACATAGACATTTCTCTTAAAAAAAGGTATTAAAATGCCAACAAATACATGCAAAATGTACATGACCACTAATTATCAGGGAAATACAAATTAACATCGCAATCAGATTTCAACTCACATGTGTTAGACTGCTATTATCAAAAGAACAGAAGATTAGCCGGGCGTGGTGGCGCACGCCTTTAATCCCAGCACTCGGGAGGCAGAGGTAGGAGGATCGCCGAGAGTTCGAGGCCACCCTGAGACTACATAGTGAATTCCAGGTCAGCCTGAGCCAGAGTGAGAGACCCTACCTCGAAAAACCAAAAAAAAAAAAAAAAGAACAGAAGATTAAAAATATTGGTGAAAATGTGGAAGGAAAGAAACCCTGTACATTGTTGCTGAGAATATAAATTAATACAAACACTGTGGAGACCATATGGAGGTTTCTCAAAAAAATTAAAAATAGAAGCACTATATGATGCAGCAATTTCACTTGTGAGTATATATCCAGGAAACACGGTTTCTGGAAGAGATGAATTTCTTCATGTCCATTACATCATATTCAAAATAAGACATAGAATCAACTTGAGTCCACTTCAACAGATGAATGAATAAAAATATGTCTTTTTAATGTATATACAATGGGACACTATTCAGACTTCAAGAAGAAGACAAACTTATTTGTGACAATGTGGTTGAAGCTAAAGGGCATTTTTCTAGTGAAATAAGCCTGGAACAGAAATACAAGCATTACATTATATCACATGTGGGATCTTAAAAAGTGGAACATGGCTTAGCCTGATGGTTCATAACCATAATCCTAGCTATTGAGAAGGCTAAGACAGGAGGATCTCAAGTTCAAGGCCCCCTCTGGGCTACAATAGTGAATTTGATGCCAGCCTGAGCAATTTAACAAAACTCCATCTCAAAACTGTTTTCAAAGTTGAACTCACAGAAGTAGACAATAGAACAGTAGTTTCAAGGAACTAGATGTGGATAGTACTTAGGAGGAGATATGAGAATAGTAGATTATATACTTCACAATTGTTAAAAGACTAGATTGTAAATGCTTTCATCACAAAGGAACTGTGTGTGTGATAATAGATATTTTAGCCAGGTGGCACATGGCTTTAATCTCAGCCATTGGGAGGCCGAGGTAGGAGGATTGCCATGAGTTCAAGGCTATCTTGAAACTATATAGTGACTTCAAGGTCAGCTTTGGCTAGAATAAAACCTTACCTTGAAAACCAAAAAAAAAAAAAAAAATGTTAGCTTAATTTAATTATTACATATGCATGCATATATAAAATATTATATGGTATATCCTCAATATATACAATATTTTTCAATTGAAACATAGCCTTATAGTTTGAAAAATTGCTCAGCATTAGTGTAATTTCCTAGAATGTACATATGCAGTCCTGAGTTCTGTAGCACTGCAAAATAGATATAGATTGATGGATGGATGCAGGCATTGATTGATGATGCCACATAGATGATAGATGATAGATAGATATAGAAACATCATATATTATGTTTGGGACAATGAGTCAAGCTAAAAGAGGTTGCAAAATTTTAACAAAAGAGATCCTACAAATTCATGTAGTTTTCAAGACAGAAAAGTCCAGAGAAGAAACCTTACTGTCCATTGAAAAGTCAACTTAATGCTTCTTAAATATTGTTGTATTAACATACAAAGAATTAGATTTCACTACAATGTTTTCCAAGACTATTTCCTTCTAGTCTTTCTCCTTTCCCCCTCCTACCTTGTGTTCTGAGGCTTTTCTCATCACCTCTGTTCCCCTGTCCTGGTTTCTTATTTCAATCATAGCCTATACTCATTTTTGCAACATTTAATTTATATGCAAATAAACAAAAGTTAGAACCCACATATGAGAAAGGAAAGTGATTATTACCTTTCAGGGCTTGGGTTATCTCACTTAGGTTAATTTTTTCCAGTACCAACCATTTTCCTAAAAGTTTCATGACTTCATTTTTCTCTACAGCTTGGTAAAACTCCAATATGGATATATTCCACATTTTCATTACCTAGTCATCAGTTGATGAACATCTAGTTTGATTGCATTTCCTAGCTATGGCTGTTATGGATATCAGTGCAGAGGATTTTCAAGAATCTAAAACTTGAACTACCTTATGACACAGACATACACTCCTGGGAAAAGGAATATACCCTTTGGATATACCCAAAGGACTTTATACAGTATCACAGAGATACCTGCACATTTCACTGCAGCCCTGTGGAAAATAGTGAGGTAATGCTGTTACTATGTGGATTTCTCTACTTCTGTAGTTCAACATGAACACATTGAAGGGAAAGAACTTCTACCTTGTGCACCCAGAGGAAGGGTAAATGTTTGTGAGATTGCATTATAAAGACAGGAAATAATAAAGGGAGATAGAACCACAGAGGGTTGAGCTTTCTGAGTGATGGTAGTCTTTTTTAACTATCTTATAAGCTCCCCCAAGTTAATATCAGCTGTAAAAAACAGAAGAGTCATTTTGGGAAAAGAAACCCATGCATGTAAATACAAACACAAGACTTTCATTTCTGTCTAAATTTGTTTGTTTCATTCAACTCTTTTACCAAATGCTATAGAGTTGACATGGATAAGTTTAATTTATTCTTATTACTGACTAAACATTATTATTATGCTATAACTGCACTATCATTTCTAAATTTATTTTCATACTCATGAAACTTTAGTTTCCTATTTGTGCTACTAAACACAATACTACAATAAAATTCTGTACATAAAAATAATGTAAAAGTTAAATTTGTAAGTAAAGGTCAGCTGTAGAGAAGACAGAACTTGTTTGTTGCTGAAGTATAGGCTGTTTTAAGGTCTTCATGACCTTTATGCTTTCTGACATTGGTTGTTTTCATCCACTGTGTTAAGTACTTGAGAAAAAGAAACTTAAGGGAGGAAAGAGTTCTTTGCTTACAATTTCTGTGGGTACACTCCATTGTATATTTGGGCAGAATATCATGTGGAGAATGAATTTCTTCATGCTGGGTGGATAGAATGCAGGGAGAGAAGTGCAATCAGGAGAGAATGTGCCCTCTGGGACCAACTTATTCCAGCTATGATCCATCTCCTAAAGTTTCCCAGATTCGTGCCACTAGTTGGTTACCTAGAGTTTAATATATGATCCTGTAGGGAACATTTCATATTCAAAGTGTAGAATTCTCCTAATGGCCAAATAAATTAGTCCATCTCCAAGAGTCCCCAAAGTCTTCATGGGTCTAACACATTCAAAGTCTAAGTCCTCAGGTATAGTGATGCATGTCTTTAATTCCAGTACTCAGCATGCAGAGGTCAGAAGATTGATATAAGTTTGAAGCCAATCTCGGACTACAGAGAGAATGCCAGGTCATCCTGGGCTAAAGTGAGAAACTACCTCAAAAAGAAAAGTCTACATCTAGAATATATTGAACTCAAGAAAAACTCTCAGCTATAGGCCTCTTTCCAGTCAACATGAAAGATATATACTCCTAAGATACATGGCACAAAGTTAAACATCTCCATTACAAAAGGGAGGAAGTCGGGGTATACAAAGGTGGAATATGACCAAAGCAAGATGAAATCCCAGTAATGCAAAGATTAAGCCCTATTTCCCCATGTTCAGTACCTGTGTCAAGTGTCTTCATAATTGGAGCCCCAATGGACTCTCAAAGGGTAGTTTCCCTGATGCTATGGCCTTTCCATTTACAGCCTTCATGGCTTCTCTCTTAGGCTGGCTCACTCACCTGGAACTTTTATTTACTACACACAGAGAGAGAGAGAGAGAGAGACAGAGAGAGAGACAGAGAATGGGCATGCTAGGGCCTCTAGACACTATAAATGAACTCCAGATGCATTCATCACCATGTGCATGTGGCTTATGTGGGTTCTGGGGAATCAAACATGGGTCCTTAGGCTTCACAGGCAAGTTCCTTCACTGCTAAGCCATATCTCCAGCCTTCACCTGGAGACTTTATCAACAGTTGCTTGACATCTCCAGCATCTGTGCATGCCTATTAAATCTTAGGATCAATTCTCATACTTATTAATTCATCAGTATATCATGGGTTGCTGAAAGAGATTCTAATCTTTCTGTATATTTTCTGGCCTCCAAAGCCTTCCACTGATATCTGGGTGAAAGCCCTTCAGAATCTAAAAACTCTTTTATTTTTTATTTTACATATCTGCAAAACTGGTATCATTTAAATAATGTATGATCCTTTCCCCAGCTTTACCAGAGCTGACACACCTTGAATCAGACTTCAGGGGCTTCTGCATGCTTGAGCAGATGGACTTATTGGCCCTAGATAAATATTACTGCAAATATCCCCAAAAATACAAGAAAAAGAACATATCTCGAAGCAGGGCCTATTCATGGAATATAGAAATGATTTACCTAGGAAAAATTACTGTCATGTGTCACATTAATAAATTGAGGTAAAATCCATATGGTCAATTCAATTGATACAGTAAAAGCATATGGCAGAATTTAGTTCATTTTGTGATAAAAATTACTGAACAAACTTGGAGTAAAAGAGAATTGCCTTACTATTATAAAGATCATGGATGGGGAAAAGTCCTACAGCATACTTGTTATGCAATGATACAGAACTTTAAGCTTTACTGTGAGCAGAAATAAAGCAAGGACACCCACCCTCACAACTCCTATTCAACATAGCAGTGAAAGTCCTAGTAGGAACACATAAGCAAAGAATGTGAAAATATACAAATAGCAAAGAAAGACAAGTAAAATAATTTCAGTTGTCAAATTATATGGTGGTAAATAATCCTAAGGATGCCACAGAAAAATTCAAAATGAAACAAAAATCTAGAATTAATAAATGAGTTTAATAAATTTCCAGAGCACAAGAAACAACAAACAAAATCAATTATGTTCCTGTACACTGATAATAAATGATCCCTAAAGGAAGCAAAATAAGCTAATTTTCAATATGCCAAAAAATACCAAAATACTCAGGAATAAATTCAATCAGCAAACTTAAGGTCTGGTATTAAACCAACAAGGACAGCTGAAAGGACATTAATGGACATAATGGAACAGAACACTGCATGCAGCTCAACTTCCAAAAGCGAATCATTTTCTACAGCCATTCCACTCTGAATATGCCCAATCTAATCAGAAAACAAATTATTCTCATTGAGAGAAGAATTACTTATTATAATAAATTATAGCCTATTTTGTATAGAAAGCTTCAAAACATTTATATAATTTATCAAAAATCATGCAGCACTACATTTGATGCCAGGATTACAATGAAACCCCTAACTCTAAAACACACATATCAGGGAGAAAATATCAGTTTAAATTTAATTATATGAAAACAAACTTCAATACATTAAGAGAATAAAAGAATAGTAAATCCAAAGAAAGTGGGAGGAAGTGAGAATAAGAGTAAAATTAATGAATTTAAATTAAACATATAATAAAGTGGACCAATAAACTTAAAACTGTGGTTTTAAACATTATGTAGTAATAGAAACCAGGAAAAAAAATAAAAGAAAGTGTGAAAAGAAAGACTAGAGAACAAACAAAAATGTTCTGTGGACATAAGTGATCAGAAATGTATATGCAATTGATGATCCAAAAGAAAGAGTGAGAAGAATGGTCAGAAAAATATATTTGAAGAAACAGTTCCCAAATATGATAGAAACTATAGACCAGTATATTTGGGGACCACAATGAGCCCCAAATAGAAGAAAGAGGAAAGAAGCCTCACCAAAGAACATTATAATCAAATTACAGAAAACTATAGAGAACAGAAAAATTTGGAAAGGAACTGTTAAAAAGATGACACATTGAGTAGAGGAACGTGCTAAAAATGACAGCAGTTTCCTCAGGAACAAAGCATGCCAGAAAACAAGAACATCTTCCTTGCTACAGGGGAAAAACTGTCACTCTAGAATTCTATGGAGGTTTCTACAGACAGACAAAAGCTGAAGAAACTCATTATAAGTAAAAACATTCAGGAAAGGGAAATACCATCAATTTGGATCTAAATAAAGGTATGAAGAACACTGGGGATAGCAAATACATGAGTAACTATTAAGAAAAAAAAAACTTTATTTAACTGAACCTCTTCAAAAAAGAGTTGTTTGAATTAAAAATAGCCTGAATATTGGAGGTTCAAAATGTATGTAAAAAGAGCATTTGCACAAATTCAAACATGAGAGAAAGATAAATATGGTGCTCTAAAAGATCAATAATTACATATACTATAACCTAAGAGCTAGTCAATCAAAAAAAAAGTAACACGAGAAAAAAAAACAAATGAATCCATAGGTCATATGCTTCAAGTCAACTGAAAGGACAACAGTGCAGATGATATCCCAGAAAATGAAATGGTTTGAACATTTTTAGTATTAAGGCTAAGTTCTGTGATTGGATCAAAATATGACCCAACCATATACAATATTCGAAACAATCACTTTAAATATAAATTGTCTGTAATGAAAAACAGTAAAAAGATATACTGTAAAAGAAAGCTGAAGAGACTATGTTAATATCAAACAATAAGATTTTAGAGTAAGGCATCTACCAGGGATGCAGAGGTCATGTCAATCCTGAGTTTGTGAGACAGTTTAAGATACCAAATATTTAAGAAGTATTTTATAAAAGGATCTAAACTTAGATATCCTTCATGGCAGTTATCCAGTAATCAAAATGATTCCACTTTTATTAAAAATCTGTAGACTTTTCTCCTGAGAACGTGATTGATCCACATATGTATACGTGGATGTCAGGGTGCTCACTATAACATCTTTGAACTGATCTGCTTCTTCAAGACTCAGCAAGGTTTCAAGGTATACAAATATTTCATGTAAATTTTATGTTGTTTATAAATTCATCATGCATTTCAGAGGTCAAAAGAAATTCAAATAAAGGATAGTTGGAGGTTTGTCTGATGCAATGCTTAAAAATTTTCATTCTCAAACAACTTGATCAGCAAGACAGGTTATGACCTGATATTAATAAGAAGAACAAAGGGTTTTGATTTTCTTTGTATTCTACTCCTCTAGCTGCTAATAAATATTTTAACTGCATCTTCCAAATGCAGAATTGTGCCATGATCAAAAGCATTTTAATTAGTTATCAAAAGTAGGAATTAATTATATCAGCTTTTTAATTTGGAACAGTTTAGGAGAAGAAAGAGCTGTCAATTTCAGTGAGAGAAAATGGGCTTGGAACCAAAGCCCCGAATTATCTTCTTGGTTCCACCTTCACCAAAGTGATTTTAGTTCAGTCTCTCTCTCTCTCTCTCTCTCTCTCTCTCTCTCTCTCTCTCTCTCTCTCTTTCTCTCTCTCTCTCTCTCTCTCTCTCTCTCTTTCTCTCTCCTCTCTTTCTCTCTCTCTCCCTCCCTCCCTCCCTCTCTTTTTGTTTCTGCTAATATTTGTAGTTTTGCAAAATGGGAATGATATTTCTCATAAATATCAACAAATAGTGTATGGAACAGATCACAAAAGTGGCTTAAATGGAAGTTATTGAACTAGTAGTTTTAAGTAAAGCATCAATTCTACCTTTAAAATTTAAATTATTAGGGCTGGAGAGATGGCTTAGCCTTTAAGGGACTTGCCTGTGAAGCCTAAAGACCCATGTTTGACTCTCCAGATCCCATGTAAGCCAGGCACACAAAGGTGAGGCAAATGCAAGGTTGCACATGCCCACTAAGTGGCATAAGCATCTGGAGTTATGATTGCAGTGTTTGAAGCCCTGTCATGCCAATTCTCTCCCCCTTAATGTCTCTAAATATAAATAATATCCTGTCCATTCTCATTCATTCTCCCTCTCTCTCTTTCTCTCTCTCTCTAAAAATAATGAATTATTAGCTGGGCATTGAGCCATATGCTTGTAAACTTAGCACTTAGGAGACTGAGGTAGGAGGAACCTCATGAGTTCGAGGCCAGCCTGAAATCGCAGAATAAGCTCCAGTTTATCCTGGGCTAGAATGACACCTTGCCTTTAAAAACAAAACTGAATTATTCATCATTATTTCCATGTACTGGAGACACAGTGGTATGGGCACTGGGATCACAGCTGTAAGAAAAATGAGAAATCTGTCCTTATGGTGTTAACATTCTAACAGACAACAATTTTTGAAGCCAGAGCTAAATGTCAAAATAGTAGTATAATTACTGCTGAGCAAAGGAAGCAAGGTGATGGGCTGGTGAAAGCATGTGAGGAGGGAGACGCTTTAAGTGTGGTGGTGGACAGAGGTCATAGAGCAGCAAAATCTAAGGAGACTTGTGAAGAGAAGAAAGAAGGTGCAGCAAGCCTAAACAAACCCTGGCACATAGAGAAGAGCGAAAGAGACCTAGGACAGAAAGAGCACTTTGACTTTGAACCTTTGATCTGCCTCCATCAAGCCCATGGAGGAGCACTGTGAGAGGCAGCTGATTGGTGGGAGATGAACTGAGGAGCAAGCTAGTGCCCCTTTCGTCTTGTAAAGCCTGGCCAACTGCAGTAAGGAACAGAGAATCATGGAGAACTTGTTTCAATTTTAAAAGGTTTTTCTAGAAGTTATTAGAAGTCCTGAAGGTGGACATGCAGGTGCTAGATGATAGTAGCAATGCAGTGTGGATGGGACAGGTTTGAGTCTTACTGAGGCTGTAACTTCAAAATGCATAGGATTTATATATAGATATAGATGATATAGATAGATATAGATATGGATGATATAGATATAGATGATATAGATAGATATGGATAGATAGAGATAGAGATAGATATGAAAAAGGAGAGTCCAGAAGAGTCACTAATTTCTGTCCTTGTACACCTGAACAATAGTACTGATTGGAGGAGGCAGGGGAAGATGTGGATTAGAGGGGGCCATGGTGAAACTGTAATCAAGTGATTATGCAAAGGAAGCAGGTAGATCATTTTTCAAAGCCATTATTAGGCTTTTGCTTGTTTCAAAATTATTGTCTATATTTTTTACATAGCAAAACCTGTTCACTCCCATGTGCTTAAACTATTTAAAGAGATCTTTCTTTGATAATTGTCTCAAGTGGCTTTCCTGATGAAATTTCTATGAGCTGCATTTACTATGAAAGAATCCCTTAAGTTTCCAAAGTGTCTCTCTGAACCTTCCTGCATCTTTGCCCAGTGATGAAATGTATCGGGTTTTAATAGAATGACAACACCCAGCAGCCCCTTCCATGAAACATCTACCAAAGTGCCTGTCATGGTGTGATCTTCAGGTATTCCATATATGAGTCAACATTCAGAAAACTGTGGCATGCAAGCCAAATCAAGGACCATCCAATTTTCCTTAATAAGTTTTTGTGTGTGTGTGTGTGTGTGTGTGTGTGTGTGTGTGTGTGTGTGTGTATTAGACACAATGGCCTAAAAAGCTTAAAATATTTCTGCCTTTAAGATAAAGCTACAAGTGTCACATATATGTACAAACTTGCCATGTTAAAGCTATTACTTTGTATGCTATTGATAAAAAGTATAAAAATAAAAAGTAGATTGACTTCTGCTTATTTTCAACTAATAATAAACTGTCATGATTCTATTAGAGAGAAAAGAATCAAAAATATGGTAAAACCTGTTCAGATCTTTGAAGCAACTGTGAAAGCAGATATAATATTCAATATTGAATTTTATTTTTTCCTTTCTTTGAAAGCTGAGACTCACAGTTCAGTCAAAACAGCAGACACATCAGGTAAGTAAAACATCTCTTCTTTGAGTGTATTTAACAGAAATCCCAAAAATGAGAGCAAGTAGATCAATCACTTTGGGGGCAGAGTAAAATGTCATAGAGGGAAACATTACAGACAAGTGAAATGTTAGGAGGCCTTGGCTTAAAGAAAATGCAGCAACAAACACATGGAGGACAAGCAAGAAGGCTCCAAAGGAGATAAGCAGAGCCAAGCCAGTGAAGAAAGCCTGCCACTGTGTCGGGCCCCCAGTGGCTTCCATCCATGTTCAGCGTGGCTTTCTCAGAAGTGCAATGTCTTCTTGTCCTTTTTATACAAAATCTACTCTTGGCATCCAAAAATATCATGTTTTAAATGAAAGGTAAAAGGCTAAAATGTTAACACTCCAAGGCGTGTCTGATCATCCCTACTTTTATTCTGAATGAGCTGCCACGATGGAGAGCAGGGAACTGAAAAGAGATCACTGGTCAGGGGAAGACGCTCATGCTGAGTGTCCCTGAAGTAATACCTAGGCAGAGAATTGTTGCTTCCCACATCCCACCTGGTACTTATGCAGATGACAAGTTGCATGGGTTCTCAATCCTAGCCACCTTTGATGTTCATAAAATAAAACTGCAAAATCAACCTGGAGGATCATTAACTCAAAAAAATCAGAAAACAATTATGAGTGATTCTAACATGTTTCATAGCAAATATTCCAAATAACTGTCTTCATCTACCTTTACCTCTACCTCCTGTGTTCATTAACTTGAAACAATGATGCTTTCAACTTTTAATTATTATCTTCTGTAGTATATTATAACTCATGAATAAAGGAATTATGTTACATTATTAATTCTTTCATCTTACTACCATATTTTTATCATTTCCATCTTCAATGTTTAGAAATGTGCATGTCTTGGCAAAATAAGCCACACAGCATAAGACAGTGTGTGGGATAGAGAGGTATGGCATCATTTTTGAGAGGTCTTTGATTTACTTCATTGACTAACCACAAATGAACCAAAGATGATGAAGAATTGGGAAACTGTCATATTTTCAGTTTCTTTTTTAATGAACCATCCTTCATTTTATTTAAAACATCTACAGGATTCCAGCTGTAACTGTAACTGACTTACCATTGCATACAAGGACATTTAGGCTCTATCTATCATTTATCTATTTTGTGACACTAGGGGATTGATTGGATGTTGAACCTAGGACCTTGAGTATGCTAAGCATGTGCTCTACTACTGAGCCATCTTCCCAGTCCTTTACTTAGTTTTTTTTTTTTTTTAATTTAATTTATTAGTTTTCTTTTCAGCAAATACAAGCAGTTTGGTACCATTGTTTAGGCTCATCCATGATCTAACCCCTCCCATTGGACCCTCCTTGTTGATGAAAATGGGTCGTGCATTGTGGAGTTAGCCCACAGTTATTGCTACGATAAATTTGTCTGCATATCATGACCCAACATATGATTCTGACATTCTTTCCACCCCCTCTTCCGCAAAATTTCCCTGAGCCATGTTGGGTTCATTTTTGGTCTGCTTCAGTGCTGAGGGTGTTGGGGGCCTCTGAGGCTCTGGCTCTCTGATTTGGTAGAAGTTGATTTTTCTTTGTGTTGGTCTCCTCCCCCTTTGTGCTGGTATCCGGTTCATCAGGAAAACATCACCCTTCCTTGTTTTGCCAATTGTCCTTAGTTTCAGTCAGGCCCCTTTTGAGGTATGTTGGGGCAGCTCTCTCCCTAGGATCTGCATCTATCTGAAAAAGAGAAGCAGATTCTCCAACGGAGAGTAAGTTAGCACCCGGAAAATTGAGATAACAATTACTTTTTTGATAGAGAGTTTGATAGGTGTAGGCCCTCTTGTACCCCATGATTGATGGTAGCTTGATATTGGAGAGTGTGCTTATGTTTGGATATGGTTCTGACTTGTTTCCCAGATCCAACTATGGGTCCCTTACCACTGAGGGGATCAATTAGCCAAATCAAGAGCAGTTGGTTCCCCACCATGGCTGTGTGCCACTATTGCACTTGTGTGGGCATCACATCAGGTTATTTGTTGCTAATTAGGTTAGACAATGAGTTGCTTGGACAGATCTTGGTCATTTCCCCCAGTCGCCCATGTAGCACCTTCTGGCACTAGACACGCTGACTGTCTGGGGACTGACTCTCTCCTGGCTTCCAGCCATGCCATTCCATTTTACGTGTCTGCTACGTATGGAGTCTTCAGCAATAGGGTCTTACCACTGGCCTTTGGTGGGTCATCAAGTACTCTGACAGAAGTCTGTCATTGTTTTGGGAAACCTTGCTTTACTTAGTTTTTTGAGTTATATAGACTAGTTCAAAAGCATTTCTGAGGTGAATCACTGAATAGCAGATTTAAAAGAAATGAGGCCTGGAGAGATTGGTTAGTGGTTAGGGTGCTTGCCTGTGAAACCTAAGGACCCAGGTTTGATTCCAGAGTACCCATCTAAACCAGATGCACAAAGTGGCACATGCAAGAGGCCCTGCAACTCCCATTCTCTCTCTCTCTCTCCACACACACACACACATACACACACACACACACACACACACATATATATATATACACACATATATGTATATACATATATATATACATATATATATATATATACACACACATATATGTGTGTGTGTATCTGCTTCTCTCTCTCATAAATAAACAAGATATATTTTTAAAAAGCGGGTTCTGTTATAAACAAAAAGAAATGATACTTTTATAAGCTAAAAGAAAAGTCAGTCTTGTTTCTTTACACTCAAAACTGCAGTTGCATGCTGTGACTAAAAAACTATATTATACTCCCCCAAAGATGAATTAATTCCTCACGAATGCTTAGAAGAAATTTCAATGTTCTCATGTATGATAATGCCTAAGAAAATAGGATGAACTTATTCAAAACCTGTTGACTCCCTGCCTTAGTGAAAGGCAGATGGAAAACATGTTGAGGCATAATGAACTTACATGTTAGCCCGTCCACTAACTTTCAGGCATGTTGCCTTGTCTCCCTGAGCCTCAGTATCTCCCACTTTAAAACACACAAGTAGACATGCCTGCTGAAAACATAGTTAATTAGCACAAATGGATGAAATTGCATGGTGCCTTAGTCATTCTTGGATATTGTATATAATTTCCTGGATCTCAAGAGCTATTTAAATTGAAAAAAAGAGAGAAATCCTCCTCCTTTAATATGTATTTCTACAGAGTTGCATAAAGTAAATACAGCTCTGTTCACAGTTATTACTGGGTTAGAGGATGTCATTACCTCAGGTCAGTGTATTGATGGTCATAAACAAGGTGAAGGACATTTGGAATAGAACTTTCTGGTGGCTATAAGAATACACCTGGGCTATAAAAATAAGGTCTTAGGGCTAGAGAACACTCAGTGGTTAAAGACAGGAGTTGCAAAGTCTGATGGCATGGGGTAGATACACAGAGTGACACAGAGTCTGCCTGGAGTTTGTTAGCAGTGGCAGGAGGCCCTAGCATAACCATTTCTCTTAAAAAGTAAAGGAAAGTTCTGGTGAGAGTAGAAATTAATTTTCATCCTATGGAGTCAGAATAACCTTCTCTTAATATTTTGCCTATTAAATGGATAGGAAGTGCAGTTATAGATGGGTATATATGTACTCGCTATGACAAAATAAGGGATTATGACAAAAATCTAAAATCTTAAAGCAAGAAGAACCTTCAGAGGCTATGTCAGCATATCTCCCTCCTCAAACACAGAATTGCACCAACCACATTCACAGTCACATGTACCACTTATGTGTTAGCTGCTTTTATACTAATCTGTGTTCCCTCTGTTTATATATACTAGAGTAGCCTGTAATTCCTTTCTCTGAGTGCCAGGATGCTCAGCATCCATCCTACAGTCAACACAAGCAACTCTACAAGTACGTGGTATCAATAGTACAAGAAAACTGTTTACCTCTTCCCCTTATGTAGTCTGTATTTCTTCGTTATAGTCCACTCACCTATGGACTCTTCATTACTTAAGATGAGTACATGGAATTTAATTCACAATAATATAATCTCTCTCATTTTGATCTTGGCATTCTATTTGGCCTGTTCTTTACCATTGAAAATGAACGAGTTTCACATGAACGAGTTGCAGAGCACATTGTCTCACCTTCTGTACTGAAATCAAACTCTATAGCTGTAATCACTACTTCTTCAACATTTAGTGTTAAACCCAGAGCAGATCTCTGTTCTTGGTTATTATAGTGACTAAGGAGAAACAATGATTTTAATATGTACCAGTTCTAATATTAAGAGAGAAACATAGCCTCATTAATTCATTTTGTCCTGCACAGCAGTTACTTTTGCCATTATCCAAACCATCAGCTGTCCATCCAACAGCCTTGAGAGGCCCTGTTTCAGGAGACCATTCTAGCATTTGGCACTTATCAGTCAGCAAAAGAAATATCCTTGCCCTTGATCAAATTCTATGAGGGAAAAACATGTTATAATCAATAAAAATGATAACTTAATTATCTGGTAGGTTCAAAGGTAATAGACATTCTGAGATAGCAAAGGCAAGTAGAAAAGCATTCTAGAGAAGGGGGTGGAGAAATGGCTTAATGATTAAGGTGATTGCTGGCAAAGCCACAGGACCCAGATTCAACTCCCAAGTACCTACATAAAGCAGGATGCACACGGTGGTGCATGCATCTGGCATTGGTTAGCAGTTGTTAGAGGCCCTGTGCCCATTTGGTTTTTTTTTCTCTCTCTCTCTTTCTCTCTCATAAATAAATTAACTAAATAATATTAAAAAGACTTTCTTTTTAAAAAGTATTATAGGAAGGAGGGAACACCGAATACTTGAAAAGTGGTATCCCATTTTCAAGATTGAAAACAGTAGTTAAGGTAAAACTATCTGAAAGTATTTGCATAAATATAGGAAGAAATCAGACAGTAAGTAGAAAGAGCACGAAGCTAGAACTTAGGGAAAAGACTGGCTGAAGCAGGAATTTGCCAATAAGACTGTGTAAGATTGTATACACTATTGCAAGACATCACCTTTCTCCATAAGTGGAATGGAAAATCTTTGGGGATTTTGAGGGAAGTGTTTATATGATCTGACTCCAGTTTTGTAAGTATAACCCTGACTAATGAGAAGAAACTGTCATCTGAATCAAGGACACCTGCTGCAAATCATCCAGGAACCACATGATGGTAGGTTTGACCAGAATGACTACAGCTAGGTGATATGAATGTTTCAAATTCTGGTATTTTGTGTAAGGCACCAATGGACATCCCTAATGATTGCATGTGGAAGTGAATAGAAAGAAATGAGTACAAATCTGCCTATGTCCTGAGCAATAGAAAGAAATCACTGCTGCCAATTTGGATGTAAATGTTGCAAACAAGTAAAGCCAGGTGTAAACAAGTTGAGTTTCAAATGTTATCATATATGTGGATATCTGGATTCATAAATCTGGACTTTATGGGAATGGTCTGGTTTACATGTGTAAACGGGAAGGTCATGGATATTGGTGTTGTGTTGACATTTAATGAAATCATCAAACAAATGTTTGTAGTTAGCTATGAGTGTCAAGGAGGACAGCCTTGAGCACCTCATGATGTAGAGAACCAAAGATACAAAACGAATAACCCATAAAAAGCAGATGTTCTGTTGCAAGTCAGATCACAAGCCTGTGAATAGGAGATAATGAATGAGTCTATCAAATGCCAAAAAGCTATTTTTTAATAAATGGAACATAAATCCATCAAATTGCAAGTAGATAGTAATTCCAACTGTTTATAAATAATATAAAACAACTGCTAAATTCAATGGATTTGCATCCCTCAAGCATATGTGCTTTAAATGTAGCCAGCATAAAAGAAATAAAGATAAAATACATTAGATAATTTTATTCTCTACTCCCTCCCATAAGCATCTCCTCATTAATGTGTGTCTCATATCTCATATGCCTTTCTCCAAATTCCTTCTAATTTTCAAAGTATTTGTTACTAACAGCCATGATATTAAACAGCAAAGTAAGTCTACCAAGAGGAAGTAGATGATAGAAAAGTTTCAGAAAGACCTTCAAGGAATTCTCCAGCACAATGCTACTACCTTCTTGGAAGTAGTTAAAAGAAAAACAAGATAGATATTTTAAAGTTTCTATTCCAAGGGCCATTAATCTTTCACTTAAAATGGGTTAATTCTGCCCCCACCTAGAAATCATTAGGAATAATTTGGCCCTGACACCTGCTTTAAGTAGGAAAACTTGGAATGTCATCTGGATCAGTCATAGTCCTAAGAACACCATCTAGCCTGCCCATGAGGAATAATAAGGTAGGATAAAGAATTGGGAAAACTAATCATAGGGAAATCCCAGAATTAGGACCACTCATTACCTAACCAGTCATTTTGTCCTCTACCAACAAGCTCAAACTGTCTCTGCTCATAAAACATTTGACACTGAAACAGCAACTAAAAGTGCCAAGGATTTAGCTAATTCCCACTCTTTGATTTAATATTCCTTTTGTCTTTGTTATTATGGGTGTGAATCTAGCTTCCTCCCCCAGATCCCTTACATAGCAAGTACAGTGCAGACTCTCAACACAATCCTTCTCCCACAGAGCATGCACTATGTGCTGTGCTGTGGGTGGAAAAGAAGGAAAGAGCCAGGAAACCCTAGAAATATTGATTTCTCTGATGCAGTTATACATGTCTTCAATACTTCCAGGGGGTCTTAATGAGAAGAGATGCCTCTAAGTTTAGTGCAGCAGTCAGCTTCGTTTTACTGCATGCCAGCTAGACTTAATAGCCTTTGGACCTCATCAACTTGCAGTGTGGGGCAGAGACAGGCCAGCAGGCAGAGTACAAAAGATACTTCATACCACAGAGACATAGAATTAATCTTCAAAAACTTTTCCAAGTACACATTACATTTTATTCCATTTCACAATAAATAGTATAAGCTTATAAATTTTCTTTAATTTTATTGAGATGTTATTTTATAATGTTGCATAGATTAGTCTCTATTATGCTATACATAAAAGTAAGAAAAATAGCTAGAGAGATGGCTCAGTCAATAAAGTGCCAGAGTTTGGATGCCCCACACCTTGAAAAAGCCAGGAAGGCCAGCACTTGATGGTATCTATGGCTGGGAGGAAAGACACCAGAGGACCCCTGAGGCCTGCTGGGTTTTGCATACATGGGAAATATATGGGTGCACACACACAAAATTATATTCACACATGACACTGCACCACATATGCACACAGAAAAATATTTCATTCATAATTTCTTAGTTCTCTATAACAAGTATTAATTAAACAATAAATAATAATGGTGATAGCATTTTAAGGGAATTTTTCTTGGAGTGAAAAAAAGCATGAAAATAGAGGAAAGAAGGTGCACACTACAAATATCTCTTGAGCTTTATGGGAAGAAATCAAGGCATTTCATTGATTCCTCCCAATTTTTGTAAGCAAAGCCTCAGTGGCAATTTCTCTTCACCCACTGAGAAATGCTATAAACTCTGAAATCCTGTATGTTTATGTTCACTTTAAGCATGCATGAATGGACAAAGTCACCATTTCCAAAGTTAAAATATCTGAAGAGATTGCTCAGATCTTTAAACATACACATTTTTTTAAACCTGTAAAGACATCGAAAACTTAATGCCATAACCTTAGTCTGGATTTGTGCTTTCCCTACAGCTAACATCCAACCACCAGATGTATTGCTGAAAACCACCATGTTACCCTCAACAGCAGTCACCATTCCCAAAAACATCTCACCCTCTCAAGGTATGATTTCTGTGTGTCTGAATAGAAACTCGCTTTGCTTCATTCACTGTTTCTACTGAAACAAGCCCTACTCATCTTTATTTTCCAAGCAGCACTCTCAGCCTAAGAGAATGTGTACAACTCTAAAATCATACCTATAGTCAGATATTTTCTTACATGGGAATGGAGGGAACATTGTATGAACTGTCACACCATTAACCAAAGGTGCATTTTTTGCCTCAAAATTATAGATACACAAGATGCAAATGGTCCCACCACTGCACCAATCATCCCCTCCTATTCTAGTAAGTATATACTTATTCATGGAGACAGATAGGCAGAATGCCTGAATGTGAGCAACAAAGAGATGTCAGGCAGGCTTTTCTCAACTTTACTGAGTCTTTAGTTCCATTATAATTCTATGTAATAACAGTGTTCTCTGATAATTTTTTTAATAAATCTGATCATAGTTAGCAAACCATTTATTTCCTGCCTTAGTGCTAAGCCATTACCACCAGAAAGGGCTAAGGATGACTTGATGCAACTGCATTCAGATAAGCTGAAGTACATAGACCAATGATGTCACACAAATTAACTGTGTTCAAATAGTCATGCTGTATGCTTTCATTTTCAATCTTTATTTGTCAATTAAATAGTTTTCAATTGTTAAAGTGAATTATTATATGTATATTAAGACAGAATATTCAATCGTTTCCTTAGCAATTAAGAATAAGATGAATAAATGTAAACCTAAAATCATAAGTGATTACTTTTGGTTTGAGTATAACCATTTCATTAAATAAGTAACCAAAGAGATATTTGACCTTTTGGTCCATGGCATTTTCATTTGGGAGATAATGATGGCCTCATTCAAGGTCTATTATAAAATCAGCAGAATGCACTTAAACATTTCAGCTTTACAGTGAAGTGGAAAACACTCTATTCATGAACTGAGGGGTGCTTCACCCCTGAACATGTGCATCAAGTGCTCATATGCCTACAGATGTGAATCCCTGACAAGATTCTACTCTCTCACAGAATCCTTATGACAGCTTGCATGTGTTTACCATGATACTTTTACCCTAGAACATGACTATTAGGAAAAATACAAGATGAATTGAATATATCAAAAACCATCCTCTTAATAAAAACAGGAAAAATGTATCCTGAAACACAGCAATACCACTCCCCTAACACCAGCAAACATGTACATTCCCACCTAGATTGAACCATGCTGCTCAGATTGGTAAAATTATATGCAGCGTGACATCTCCTTATGTACTTTTATGCCCTTTCAAATCTGAAGCCAATATTATAGAAGGACATTTGTGAGGGTTTTAGAAAGCTAGCATTAGAACAGTCTCATGGTGGGCTATATACTTTTTCATGTTACGTCACAATGAAGTTCCAAGGAATATAATGAATGTGAGTTTTATCTATAATCCAGAGAACATCTGCCTTTGGCCTCCTTTCCTGTCCCTCCTCCAGTCATCAAGAATCTGGGGGTGGTAGGGGGAACTCTCTGAGTTTGAAAGTTTGCTTCAGAAAGGCTACAAGAGTGACATCAAGTGGATATGTCAGTAATGACAACTACAGCAAAACCTATGTCAGATAAATCTTTGCTTAAAATATAATCGCATTTTAATAGAATAATGTTTAAAGGAGAAAGTATAAATAATTTGTTCAGTTATCGATCTATGAGTCTGAAATTTGGCAGACACTCTAATTGACAATGTCTCCAATACCTTTCAGGTATTATTTTGCCGGTGGTTATTGCTTTGATTGTTATAACGCTCTTAGTATTTTCCCTGGTGGGTTTGTATCGAATGTGCTGGAAGAAAGATCCAGGTAGGTGATGGCATTTTGTTTTGTTTCACTTTATTTCCCTGGAAGGAGAATGAATACTTGCTTAGTATAAACTTGAACTTAACTTTCAAAAAGAGAAAAGAGTTATATTGGTAGAAAACACCATATTGTTGGATCACAAAAATAGAAAGAGGCAAAGAAATTCTTCGAATGCTGCTGCATGTAAGAGTGACAAGTACACTTGTAAATGTTAGGTACAGATATATTGTTACTAATGAAATTGCCCCAATTGTGTTCTCAGAGGAAAACGATAACAAAGACTACTTACAGAATCATCTGAGGTCGTTAGTGAATGTTTCTTTTTCTTTTTTTAATTTTCACATAACAAAGTAAACAGAGGTCTTGGAAATTCAGTTTAGAAGTCTGTAACCTGAAGAAAATTGTCCTGTGGTTGATCTCTCTACGTAGAGACCCAATTTCTTTCCAACATAGTTGTTCTCTATGACCGTGTTATATATTTTATTATTTGTTCAAATAAACTTTTTTATTTTAAAGGACATTAAATTTATAGATAATTTTAAAACATAAGGGATTCCTTCATATCCTAGTAGACTCCATTATCATCATATCTTAGAATATTTGTTTCAATTAATGAACTATTAATAATTATTATCAGCCAAAATCTTTCCTATTTCCTTCAATCTATACAGTTACTTTTATGTTCCAAGGACTTTGGCTCTCTTTTGACTCAACGCTTCACCCAAGACCCCTTCAGCTCACATGGCTCAGCTATGCCCTGTTCCATCTCAATTCCAATGTTCTTTCTATTCCAGATGCTCTGTAGCATCAAGCATTCATGCCTTCACCCATACTACTCCTTTTTCTGGCCCCTACTTCCTAGTTTTTATAACATACTCCAAATATCTTCCATTGAATTCAGCTCAAATAACAATTTACTGACCTTTCCCACAACACAACACTTCTTCCAGCAGAACGGAGTATACTTTCAAGGTTAAGGCTACAAAACTTGATGATATGATTAATGATGCTATGATATTTTTCCTATGGTATGTGCTTGCCTTCCCTGTAAGTCCAGCAATAATATCCACATCACAAAACACATACTACTCACCTAGCACTGAGCCTAATATATAGCAGACCATTATTTGATGCTTCTTCAGTCACATTATTCAATGTCCAGTAAAACAGGCTCTTCCTTGTACCTACTTTAATTCTAAATATTCCACCAACAAAATTCTACCTAAGCATCATAAATCAGTGAAAGGTTAGAGGCATTTATTTTTCCACAGCATACAAGCTGCACTGTTCTTCCCTCACTCCATAGACAGTGTGCCTCAGGACACTAATGAGTGCTGTGCAGGCTGACCACCGTCCGTATGTCTGTAGAAGGTGGAGCATGATTGTAACAGCACAAGGAACAGTTAGGAAACCAAAACAGTGGTACTCATTTTAGCTCTGGGTGGGAAATAAGAAACCAAATCAATGTGTTTTCTTTCTGGAGGGAGGGAATAATCCTCAAAATATCTGAATATACTTCTTTATGCAGCTTTCAGAGAGGAAATAACCCTTATATAAATCTGCCCCATTTTTCTGTTTCTAAGCCATCAGTCTTACTTTTAAAATTATTTTCTATTTTTGTGATTTCTTTGTGTGGGTTTGTATGTGGTATGGGGGGAGCATGCACTTTAAAACCCTGCACACATGAAGAGTCAGAGATGCTCGCCTCTTGAGTGTTTCTCCTCTCCTTCTACCTTGTTTGTTAAAAATAGTTTGAAAAAGCATTGTCTTCCTTTTATTATTGTTTTAGGAAGAAGTATTTTAGATTTTTTTTAAACTTTGTGTTGACAACATCCATATGTGTAATATACAATAACCATCATTCTGCCCACCACTCTCCCTCCCCCCCCCGTATGCCCTCTCCATGGAGTCCCTTCTTTCCAGCTAGTCCCTCCCCTATCTTTATTGACAATTTTTTATGCATGTACAGAATGTATTCTGATCATACTTGCATCATCTCCTTCTGTCTTTTTTTCTACTCCCCAACACTTCCTCCCTCTCCCTTCAACTAGTCCTACTATTATTTTAACTGATTATGAGCTTTACTTCTGACCCTATCAGGTGCTGGTCATATTCCCATCAGATCATATACTCATATATTAGTTCTCTCCCACCCCTAGTCCACTGAGAGCCCTACTCATTGATTATTGGTATCCCCTGTGGTGTCAAGAAAGCTAACCAATGCAATCTCTAAATTTCTGCTATGAGGCATTATAAATGTACCCAACATCTATTGCCATCACCCTACACTATCAGTGAGAAAAGCACATGTCACTTCCTCTATAATATCTTGTGGGCCATGGCAATGAGATGGAGGTGAGTCCTCTTGTGCTAGGCACTTTTCTTATCATATTGATAAATCTTGGTCCTCACTGGTTTTCACTGCCTTCTGTAAAACCAAGCAGATTCTCCAACCAAGAATGTGAGCATGTGGACTAAAGGGGATAAACCTAGCTATTTAAGAGATTTTTTGGATAGGGATAGCCACTCTTCTTGGCCAAAAACCAAAGAGAGCTTCCCTATGGAGTGTATAAACTTCCTATCAAAGAGATTCTGACTAGATTCTCAGTACCAGCTTTGAGTTATCTCCCAAGGTGCCGGCCTTACATCCAAGCTGTTGATTAGCCAAATAGGCTATGTGTGACTATTTCACAGGTGTGTACTCTTGTCCTGCTGGTTGATTTCATAGTTTGCAGAGTCCCCTCCCTGATTGTTCATGCTATTGGTAGCCATCATTGTGGTGCATGCATCTGGAGTTTGTTTGCAGTGGCAAGAGACCCTGGCTTACCAATACTTGTTCTCTCTCTCTCTCTCTCTCTCTCTCTCTCTCTCTCTCTCTCTCTTTTTCTTTCTCCTTAAAAATAAATAAATAAAAATATTTTTTAAAATCTCAACATTCACCATAGAGTTAGCAAAAACAGTCTCAAGATTCTCGTGGAAGCACAAAGGACTTGGATAGCCAAAAATGTCCTGAGGCAAAAGCAATACCTCTGGTGGTAACACCATACCTTATCTCATTATATACTATAAATCCATAGTAATAAAAATAGTATGATAGTGGCACAAAAACAGACACATAAATTAATGGAAAAGAATAGGTCCAGGTATAAGTTATAGTAACTACAGCTAACTGACCTTTGACAAAGGAGCCAAAAATACTCACTAGAGAAAAGACAGCCTCTTTCATAAATGGTGCTAGAGGAACTGGATAGCCATATATTGAAGAATATATTGAAGAATGTATTTGGACTCTGTCCTCTCTCCTTGAACAAAAAAAAAAAAAAAATACAAGATCAATACAAGATCTGCAACTCTAAAATGATTAGAAGAAAAATTTAGGGAGAACATTCCAAGATATAGGCATAAGGAAAGACTCTGAATATGACCTCACTAGGACAGGGAATTAGGCAAACTCTTAAACAATGGGACCTCATGAAACTAAAATGCTATTGCACAGATCACCAACAGAGTCAATAGACAACCTATGGATTGGGAGAAAATCTTCACCAGCTATACATCTGCCAACAAACACCTAAAGAGTTGTTCAATATCTTTAGTCATAAAGGAAATGCAAAATTAAGAGGACTTTGAGATTCCATCTCACTCCAGTCAGAATGACAATCATCAAAAAATCAAATGACAAATGCTGGCAGGAGTGTGTGGAAAGAGTAGTGGGAGTACAAACTTGTATGTCCACCATGGAAACCAGTATAGAGTCTCTTCAAAAAGTTAAAAAGAGATTGATCATTAGAAACACTAAAAATTTACTACAGAGGCACTTGCTCAACCACATTCATTGCTAGTCTATTCACAACAGGAACTGAAATCAGCCCAGATGCCCATTATCAGATGAATGATTGATGAAGATGTGGTCCTTCCACCTTCTTTAGAGACAGGATTTCTCTTGTCACTGCCGCTTGCAAGCTTTGGAATTCTCCTGGCTCTGCCCACTATGGCCATAAACTTGTTGGGATTACATATACAAGTACCATTTTGCATCCAGCTTTATGTGGACTTTAGAATTTTATGTATTTACCTTAAAAATACCCTACATTGAGAGTAGCTTTGAAAATGTACTATTAAAAAAGCTTGCATTTTCTACTAAAGAGGACAATACCATAGTGAAAAGTTATTGTGAAGATACAGAGTGCTCTACCACCAAGTTTGGAAATTATATAATTAGCCAAATCTATTTGATTACTGAGAGCTTTGTTTTCCAAATAGAATTTACAACACTGTTATCATTAAATTACCACCATTAAACACCTGCAGTTAATCACTCTTCAAGTATGTGGGCGAGACTTCATTAAGTTCAGAAAATTAGTAAACCCACTCTGCTCTCTGGAAGACAACATGAATCAGAGATTTGAAATGAAGCTTATTTGGATAATGTTGACAGTGGGCTGAGCTTTAAAACAAGTGGGCATAGTATATGTGCAGAAAGTTTTTGGCAGTCATCAACCTGCTAATGAACCCTTTATTATAGTACTATTCTGAAGAAAATATGAAAAACAGGTATATAGATATTATCAACTCACTTTTAAAGAAGGCTAATGAGCACCACAGGAATATCTTATGGGAATAAAATTTGCTAAAATGCCATTAAAACCCTACTCATGGGGAAAATACAAGGTTAAATCCCATTAGTTAACAGTTTGAGGAGCCCAGTATAGTGTCACATGCCTTTAATCCCAGCATTTGAGAGGCAAAGGTAGGAAGATCACACTGAGTTCAAGGCCACTCTGAGACTATTTAGTGAATTCCAGGTCAGCTTGGGCTACAGTGAGACTCTACCTCAAAAAACCAAACAACAAAAACAGCATATAATGCCATGGATTAAATCCCAGGGATGTCATGGACTTAACTGCCTAAATGTTAATGGAAGTCAAAGTCCTTATAAAACAAGATCAAAGGCAGAAGAGTAATATTCAAAGGGCATATTCCAATGATGAATTAGATTAGATCTCAGAGTAAAACCAAGAGAAAAGATTGAATGGGATGTAATGTATCAGCACAAACCAAGGATTTGCTTAATCACATTAAATAGCTCAATGCACACATGGTTTGACTACCAACATCCATTCCAGAGAGGCCACATCCCTGTGCAGAATACATCATTCTCACTCTGAACCCAAGTTGTTTTCTGCCAGACACTTATGAAGCAGCCTGGAGGGGTATCCAGTATATTAGTTGAAGTGTGTAGTCCTCAGTGACATTTTACAAGGCAATTTGGAGGGGGAAAATCAGTGGGCTAAAGATCCAATTGGAGTATATCTACATCATAACTCATGAGTATAGTGATTTGTGTCTCAAGACAGGGCAGACTATAAGGGAAATCAGAAATTCAATTCCCTGGTATACAAAAGCAGTCCAATACTTTGAGAAATTTCTCAGTGATGTTAAATGAACAGAATTTTCTAGTGTCTGTGGGATATGTAATAATGGGCAAAACTTTCTCAAAGTAATATGAAGCTATAAAATCAAAATTAACCCAGAACTGTACAGTTATTCTGAGAAGGACTATCCTGTCAGTGTTAGGATGAGTATTAACCATATCTGAGGACATGACTGAGTATAAATAAATAAAATTAAAACTAGCTTTAGAAAGAGAATTTAGCCCAGAAGAAGTAGCAGCCTTGGGTTTAATAATAATTGTCTTCTCTCCTAGGCACACCAGAAAATGGAAATGATCAGTAAGTAAGGCCCATATCACTTTCTTTTTCTAGAAATTTGAATATATTGTTCACATAGAGAAAAATGTTTGAACCTGTACTTACATTTTTGTGCCTACTTACTTAAAAAAAAATTTGGTGATTTGTCAGAGTTCTCTGTTTACACACAAGCATCTTTAGCCACTGAGACCTCCCTCCAGCCCACAGAGATCTGTTTTAATGATAAACTAACAAATAAAATACAAGGTGGCTTTTAAGCATATATTATTAGGAAAAAATATATAAACATATGAAATTAAAAATATGAAACATGAATACAGAGGATCATAAGCTATACTACATAAAATATACCTAGACTTTTAAGTTAGTTTTCCTGATGGAATTTTCAACATGTTTATCTACTGACTTTTTTCCAGAATAACTGAAAAATGCTAAACCATGTATATATATTTATATGTGAAGAAGCACATGCATGTGTCCCCTATGCATTCTCTTGAGCCACACAAGCTTTCTTTCATAGACACGGTACCAATAACAGTGGTGCTAACTTAGCATTTCTGTACCAACAGGCCTCAGTCGGATAAGGAGAGTGTGAAGCTACTCACTGTCAAAACTCTTTCACATGAGACTGGTAAGCTGTTAATTGGTTAAATGAAAAATGCTTATTTTTGAATATGACTGTAACGCTGGATTTTGTTTGTACAAACATAGCCAAAAGTACATAACTTCTTTAGACACAATCAGTTACTCTCAACAAATGCAAATTTCTGGTAAGAAAGACAGATGAGCCCTGGAACTATCATTTTGACAAGGCTATTGCACTATCAGACCATTAGAGGCTGCTTTGTGTAGATGTATAGATGGGTTCTAATGACTAAGGAACAAGGATGCATTTCCTATTATGTAGGAGAGACAGAAAACATAAAGCTTGTTGACCTTGTTTAAATATATTATGACTGTTGTTAGGCATCATTTGGATTTATATTTATATAATTTACATATATGCATATGTATATATTTGGATTCCGAATATGTAAGTATAAAATGCGAATAATATTCTCTGTCATTTCATACTATCTTAATTGAGCTTCCGAATAAACATAAAATAAAACTTCCCATGTATACAGTCTACGTTTCTTTTCCTAATTTCTTAACTTATGTTTATTCAATTTGAAATATAAGTCAAAAAAATTTTGTTTTTGTTATTTTTTGTTGCTAATAGCAAATCTTAAATTTACTTTAAGGTAATTCTTTGGTATACATATTATTTTACTATTTATTAAAGATGAGAGCAAAATTGCATACTAATGACACAGATATGCTTGTCTATATTTAAGTAAGGAATTAGTTCTTTGCTGAATAATTGACACTATAGGGCACAGAATGTCAATGTTTTTCAGAATTGGTCAGTATTTTGACTTTATAATAACTAATGCTGAGAATGCTGCTTTGAATAAATACTTAATACAAAATGGCAGAAATATGTTTAGGGCTATATCGAGCATCATTGGACAGTCTGTCCTAATATCAAATCAAAATTCATTTAATGGTATTTTTTTTTAATTTTTATTTATTTATTTATTTGAGAGCGACAGACACAGAGAGAAAGACAGGTAGAGGGAGAGAGAGAGAATGGGCACGCCAGGGCTTCCAGCCACTGCAAACGAACTCCAGACACGTGCACCCCCTTGTGCATCTGGCTAACGTGGGACCTGGAGAACCGAGCCTCGAACCGGGGTCCTTAGGCTTCACAGGCAAGCGCTGAACCACTAAGCCATCTCTCCAGCCCCTAATGGTATTTTTTTACGAGACTCAAGTCATCCACTCACACAGCAATTTTTGAAATCAAGTATCTTATACCATATAATGCAAAGATACACTAGTTTAATACTTTCATACTGAGTAACAATGACAATTGTTTTCTGTAACTAAGCCATTTCATATGCACAGTAAAAACATTGTCATTCATTACATAGAATAGTCTTGAATCTGAACTGAGTAGATGTTGTTGTGGCATGATGCTATGCTCAGTGCAATGTGGCCATGTTATATGCTCTGAATCAAGGCTTCAATGATGCATCATGATTCCACGTGGCCAAGAGCTGCCAGGAAAATCTTCATAGGTTCTCTTCCACTCTGGCACTGATTGTAATACTAAGTTCTTATCTAAAAATGGATTATATCATGATAAAGGCCACTAAACAATGCTTCCAAGGAAACAGGCATCTGAAGCCTCCTACTTTCAGGGAAAACAGCAGTGGATGCCAAATTTTCTGAATTTCTAAGTGCCTCAAAGTGCCACAGTTACCTTTTCCTCAAATCCCCTCCTTAGTTAGGTCACCATGTTCCCACATCCATATCCCCACTCCCTTTAAATATGCTTTTTCCCAAGCAATAATTTTCTGAAAATGTACTCCCAACATTTAAATTTGGAGTTTTCTTTAGTATAAAAGATAAAGGCTACCACTGTGTAAGAAGCATGTGATTTCAATAAAATGTACGCACCAAGTGTAGCAGACCAAGGAGTTATTTATGAGAGCATGTAACATCCAATTTGGCTGTAGTTAGAAATTTTGTCAAGTTAAATATTGTCATGATTGACTGGAAAATATATGTGTGAGGTATGTCAAACATGATTCTCACACTGCCTCTCTGAAAGCTAATATACATAATTCTACTTTTAGAATACAAGGAATAAAACTTATGAAGAAAATTTCTTCAACTTAATTGTACTAACATAGAAGAAAAATTTTTTAACATTTCAAAATATTAGTTAATTTTTAGCCATTCGGAAGAAAAAAATGCAGATCTGAACTCATTACAACCCTTTGATTACACAATTCTAATAAGTTCTTAATACCTAAGATTGAGTTCACAACACTCAGCATAGCTACCAGGTCTTCTATGATGACGTGCCTCCTTTGGCTCAGTTTTTGAACCTCTTAATAATGCATGTCCCCCAGACATCATCTACCCTTTGCCCTGTCTTTCTCACTGAACCCTGCCTTTTCTGAAGGAGATGGGAGAAGGTCCTTGCTCTCTTTTGTCCCTCTCACCTCTACCCTCTTAGTTGTCAAGATAATCACACAATGTTAATGTATCACAAGTACACTAATCCTAATTAATATATTATGGTACATCTTACTCTATGTTTACAATAAGTTCATTTAGAATGAAATGTGAACAAAGAGGTAAATATGAATGATATATTCACAGACATAAATCCATAGACTCTTCTGTCTTCTCAGCCCTTCATTGTATGGTTCATGGTCTATATTTCCATCAAGGTATCCTCATCTGTCTCATCTATAAATTGTCTTTCCCTCTCCTTGAATTTTTATGGATGTGTGTGTGTGTGTGTGTACATAATTTCTTTGCAGCTTAAATTACCATATGAGTATATTATTTGTAATGTGTGACATAAATAAACAATAATCTAAAAGACTTATTTCTATACAACCCCTGGTAGAATTTGGTATATTTCCTTCCAATTGTTTTTCCTCTATGCATATGTTTCATTTATGTTTATCATAATATGTTATTGCAACATATTAAAACAATGCTGTTATCAAGTCTCACAGTCTATTCCTGATTTGACAGAACTAGAAATAAAATATTAAGAGTTGTAATGATTTTCACACAATTTGCTTCAAGTGACTTCTAAAACATAAGAAGGTTTAAATAAAATTTTGTTATATTCATTTCTCAATTTTGCACTTCATAGCCATGGATTCCATGTAGGCCATATACCTCTGGGCAGCCATATGGTTACAATGGAGTCAGGATGGGGGTGGTCACAAGGGCTAATTGCACTATACCCAGCAACTCTCAGAGTTCAGGACCTAAAAGGCAGGCAGCAAAGAGTCCTGTGTCTGTTCTCCCCTAGGTCTCCGCCCCTCTTTATTACTGCTACAGCTATGTCATATCAGGTAACATCCGCTGTCCCAGAAGACAGCTGCCGTAACCACTGGCAGATGAAACTGTAACAAAACAATTTATTCTAATAGCTAGATAATCTTACCTGCATTGCTTCTGTAGATTGAGACTGACACTGAAACTTGATTTTCTCTAAAGGACACAGGTAATGTGAAGTATATTAGGAATTATTAGAAATATATTAAGAAGTCAGTTTCAGGTAAAAAAAAAATTCTTGGGGTCTTTCAATTTCTGATCATCCTACACTAGTATATTCATCTTTGTATTCGATAGTGGAATATCACTGTAATTTGGGGAAATGTCACCTATATGCTGCTCTGAATGTCACCAAAGTGTTCAGGTTGGCTTATAAATTCATTTCCCCAAACTCTCACTGAATTATTTAGACAGAAAAGTCCAAGAATATCTTCCTGACAAAACGGTACTTTAAATATATGATATGGGTTTTCTTAGGCAGTCCAGCTCATGTAACAAACAAAAATCAATAATGTATCCCCCAGGTGTCACTGTTACGCCTCCCAACCCACACCTCCACCTCCAGGGAGTCAGTTAGCAAAGCTCCTTTAGGGTGAAAATGGATGACGGCTGAAGAAAGCTCATAAATCTTACTGAATAATTCCCAGGCAATACCAGAGGCAAACTATGGCTTTAATGACAATCCTAGAAGAAAATTAAACTTTCCTTGAAAAGCAAGGGCAAGAAACTTTATTTTCATTCTTAGTCACTCTCTGAACATATATATCAAAACCTGTTCTCTGGTTTCAGGTGAACATTCTGCACAAGGGAAAACCAAGAACTGACAGCTTGATGAATCTTCCCTACATTTGGGCAATAAATATGTAAGTTTCTCAATTCTATTCACAGAGATACCCATTAATATTTGTTTTCTTACCAGGCAGTACCTTAGATTATTTTTTACTATTTTGTTTTATTATTTATTGATTTGAGAGAGAGAGAAAGAAAGAGAATGGGCATGCCAGAGCCTCCAGCCACTGAAAACAAGCTCCAGATGCATCTGGCTTATGTGGGTCCTGGGGAATCAAACCAAGGTCCTTTGGCTTTGCAGGCAAACCCCTTAAGCGCTAAGCCATCTCTCCAGAATAATTATCAAAAGTTAAGGGTTTATGTCAGTGTGACCATCATCAACAACTTGTCTAATAAAAGCTGTGAGAAAAGTTGCCTGAAATAAATAAACATGCTGGGGCTGGAGAGATGGCTTAGCAGTTAAAGTGCTTGCCTCCAAAGCCTACTGACCTGGGTTCCATTCCCAACATCCATGTAGAACCAGATACACAAAGTGGCACATGCAACTGGAGTTCATTTGCAGTGGCTAGAAGCCCTGGCATGCCCATTCATTCTCTCTCTCTCTCTCTCTCTCTCTCTTTATAAATAAATATACAAAAAAGAAAACATGTTGATGGTTGTAGAAGAGTCTTCCCATTGCTCTGCCTAAGTAGCAATGCGCTCTTCCTGTCTGTTGATAATGCTTCCTTATAAATGCAGTCTGTTGTTTCATAGCTTGGTGCTGACTCACAACAAGCAACATGCTGGCAAATCTTATAGCTTGCTGCAAGGAAAGGATACAAGATAGGAGCAATATTAGGACAAAGATGTGCTTCACAGCCACAGGCTGTCTCAGAACTATCAGGTCAGAGAAGCTCAATAGAAGAGCCAATTACCTTCCCTTTGTAGGTATCATACCAGGATGTACATTCTCTCTAGATCCAGGAACCACAGTGCATAAAACTCCTGAAGCAAAGTAACAAGAAATTCAGTCTTAGTTGGGAATTCTTATACCCAACTGATCATGAAAATGCTTTTTCTTTATAATGGATTAAGTGATAGAGTTCTCTAGAGAACAGATACAAACAATGCTATAAAAACTGACCATTCAAAGACAATGAAATTCTTTCAAAAGCATCACTTAAAGCTACATCATTATTTGGTATGCCTCACAACCAGACTAGGAGCCAGTGCAATACAAGATACTGTCTTGTTTCCATTTCAAGCTTGCTCTGGAATTGCTCAGTATGGGATGACTTTGGCTTTCCTAGAACAGGAGATTTCCTTCTGACATTGATGTAATTCTTCTAAGAAGAATTGATTCAGTGCTCACAATTAATGTTTGATGCTTTATAGAACACACAGAATTGGCTGTCCTTCAAAACAAATAATAAAAAACCAAACAAGTAGTAAGTATGCATCCAGTACTGACCTGAATGCCTCACTCTAGCTAATGTGTGCAGGGCACTGTGTCTACTACCTACTACAGTCCAACTATTAATATGGTACTAGTGATGACACTCAACAATTGCTTGCTGGATAAATGGAGCCTTCTATACCTCTCTGATCAGTAGCAAGAGAAGGAGGCAGAGAGCTGCCCATCAACATGTGTGTATCAGCATTAGAATGTCAACCATCCGTAGCCTGCAGTTAGGAGTGAATTGGAATAGGAGGAATCTCGAAGTTTATCCTGTACTTTGTAGTGTACATTCAAGGACCTAGCTGCTATGGTTTCTGTGCAACTCAATAGCTAATAAAGGGATGCTATTTGAGTTACCCAAATGCTCAAAGTGTAACCTGGAGAAAAACAAATTTCCTCCTGTTTAGATGACTGGGAGTCTTGAGGGGGACGGAGAAGTGAAGGAAAAGCTTATATGAATCAGCCTGATCCATAAGTTTAATGAAAGAAATTATTGTCCAGGACTGGAGAGATGGCTCAGAGGACAAGTGCCCTTCCTGGTCAAGTATGAGAGCCTGAAGGGGACTAAGATAGCCTGAGTTCAAATCTCCAGAGCACATGTTAAACAACTTTGCATGGCCATGCAAGCCTGGATCCCAGTCCTGTAGAGAGCAGAGACCCACACTTCGCTGGAGCATGCTAAAATATGGCTCCAACAAGAATGAAATGAAAGTCAATGGAGCGAGATACCCCTAAATTTCTGCTCCAGCCACCATAGGCAAGTGAACCTGACCACAGGGGAACTCATGGGTTGTTACAAGAGCACAGACATGTACATGCATGACACATATAAGCAAAAAATTAATGAATAAATTATTGCCCAACATGTTTTTCAATATTTGTACTTAAAAAAAGTCCCATCCTTTGAGTTTATGACCTCATTTGCAGAAATATATAACCTTTGTTGCATTCCTGAATAATCTTGGAATTTTATAACCATGTTCTGAAGAACAAAGATCAGAGAGTGCTGGGAAGAAGCAAGTTTTCCACCTGCCAATGGCACTGCCTACTTGTGTTACTTTCATCTCTAACTTACATGTTCTTATCACTGTAGTTAGGATATAATGACCAAAAGGTTATTATTACATTCTAGGCTGTCAAGTAGTAATCAGACATTAACAAAGAATTATATAGAAACCTACTCATCAGACCTAGAGGATTATAGATAGCAGTTAAGGTGCTTGCCTGTAAAGCCTAAAGACACATGTTTGACTTTCCAAGTCCTACATAAGCAATTTGTACAAAGTGCAAGCGTGCAAGATTGCACATGCGCACAAGGTGGCTCATGCATCTGGAGTTCGATTGCAGTGGTTGGAGGCACCAGGTGCACCCATTCTCTCTCACTATCGCTCTTGCTCTCACATAAAAAAAAAAGTCCAGTCTGTTGGGCTTGCCTCACAAAAATAAAAAACAAAAAAGTCTTTGAACTTGTATGTAACATGCAAACAATAATACAGAAATATTTTCCAACGTTCAAATTTCCCATTACAAACCAAGATTCTGCATGCTTAGTGTTTTGTCTCCTGTGATGATGATCTGTTTTATGCAGATAATTACACTGGATATGAATTGGTGAGGAGGCAGGAATTCAAGAAGTTTTATGCATCATGATCCCTGCTTTCTGCAGAACATGACCTTCTGGAAGCGAGAAATCTTGCACAAGAATTAAAGCAATTACAGGAAGAAAATTAAAAGCCAAGTAGGAATGACTGGTGCCAGTTCAACAATTCCAACTCAAATTAACAACTATTACCTTTCTAACAGCAACAGGAAGGTTGACAGGGGCTTCAAAATATCAGTACCTTGCTGGGTGTGGTGACACTTGCCTTTAATCCCAGCACTCAGGAGGCAGAGTTAGGAGGAATGCCATGAGTTCAAGGCCCCCTGAGACTACATACTGAATTCCAGGTCTGTCTGAGCTAGAGTGAAACCCTACCTCAAAAAACCAAATATATATATTTGGTTTGATATATGTGGTTTGAGATATATATATATATCTCAACTGTATATATAATGCTATACTTATAGGTATATATACTCTAAAGTATCATGTAAAGTATAAAGTTCACTTTGGTCCTAGCTATGGGAACAAAAGTGATTTTGCCCTCAAAATAACTAGTGCCACACTCAACAGAAATATTTGTGTTAAAATTTAATTAATAAAATTGAAAATGTTATAACTTCTGAAGGTCACTAGAATGAAAATCTCAAAACTTCAATATACTCATTATGAGTACTTCATTACACATTAGTGTTCATGTGCAGGTAAAATGTGTTAGAACTGGCTTAGACTAATTCTCTTGTAATAAGTGGCAAGGGGTCAGATGTAGGGGCACATGCCTTTAATCCCAGCACTGAAGTAGGAGGATCACTGTGAATCCCAGGCCAGCCTGGAGCTACAGAGTGAGCTCCAGGTCAGCATAGGTTAGAGTGAAAGAAACCTTGCCTCGCTATTGTGATTATATCAGGATTAAATGCCAATGACACATCTTAAAAAAAAAAAAAAACAACACAGAGAGGAGGCAAGGATGACAGAACTAAAAATATAACTTTCTATTTCTTAGAACAAGTTCTGCTAAGGCTAGATTTTTTTAATTTCATTTATTTATTTGACCATATTCCTCCAGGCATACCCTTAACTTTCTCTTTCTTTCCATATACTTTTATTCCTCTTCCCTCTCCTAGACAATCTCACTCTTGTTTTCATTATATCTATCTATCTATCTATCTATCTATCTATCTATCTATCTATCTATCTATCTATCTGTCTATCTATCCACATGCACATATATGTAGACATATATCATGTGTGTATGTGTGTCTCTGTGTGTGTATGGACAATGGTTGTATATGAATGATTTTACATATCATATAAAGCCTAGGATCCAGAACTGAGAGAAAACATACAATATTTGTCTTTCTGCTTCCAGCTCTTTTTGCTTAATATGGTGATCTCCACCTATATCCAATTTCCTGTAAAGGACATAATTTCATTCTTTTTTTCCCAATGACTTAAAGCTTTCTTGTACATATATGCCACATTTTCTTTATTCATTTCTTCCATTCATTTGGTAAGGTAAGGTCACGCAAGTTGATTCTATAACTTCCTATGATGAATAATGCTGCAGTGAACTTGTATTGTCAAGTGTATGGAAGCTATGTTGACTTACAGTCCTTCAGATATATCCCCACAAGAGCTGAATACCTCGTCATAAGGCCAGAATTTCTAAGAGAAAATGAGCAGCAGGCATAATCCATTCCTTTCTTATTCATGCCAATGTATGGTCTGATAAAACAAGGTAACAACATATACCTTGGGACATCAGCCCATAATGTGTATTTAGGGTAAAGTTGTATAAAGAACTAAATGTAAATAGAAAAAAATGGAAAGCAGGACATGGTGAGTTGTGCTTATAATGCCAGCATCTCAGAGGCTAAGGCAGGAGAATTGCTTTGAGTTTCATGTCAGCCTGGGCCAGAATGAGACCTTGTCTCAAAAAAATTAATTAAAAAAGTTTAATAAGTATATTTTGTTAATTACCAGTTGGATAGTAATTTTGAAAATATAAAATAAAGAATATAATAACTCTATTATATTGTGACTTAAAATTTCCCCATAAGAAATTTTATCATAAAGATTATTACAAGAGACTTGGAATAGGTCTGTGATGATTGTATCAATTAATCAATATCAATTAATATCTTAAATACACAAAAAATAATACAAGGTAAAAATATAGAAAAATGAGCAAAGGCTATGAAAAGATACCTCATATTTAAGGAAGCATAAGTAGTAATGTAAAATTATAAGAATTCCTAGACTATTTGTGCTAAAAAAAAAAAAAAAAACGGTGGATAATGACCAGAAATATAAAATTCCCTTGAATGTCTTACTTCTTTCTTCAAATCATACTGGTGAGGCAGATTTTCACAGGCTGCTGTATTGTTAAGTTTAAATTAGATTAATCTTTGAAAAAATAGTTTGTAGCATTCATTAAGAAATAGTGTTCATATTTATCACTTACTAATTTCACTTTGGAGAAAATGAAATTAAAATATGATCAAAGATTAATATATAAAGTATAAACTGTATTATACTGTCTTGATAGTATGTACAGTAAAAATAATCTTCAACTTTTCATAGCATATAAACCTGTGAAAGATACAAAATTTACTGGGATACATAATTTTACAATTGAGTAGAAAGACATCTCTGGGTCTGTGACCAATTCTGTGTTGTTGTCATGGAAACAGTGACCGCTACCTGCTTGCTCCCTCATCCCTAGTTGTCATTTCTCTTTTGCTTGCGCATTTGCAAAACCTTCTGAGGACATCAATGATACCCTGATCTATGGTCCCTTTCACAACCTAAAATCCAGTGTGGGTTCTGTGGTTCTACTATGGCCATAAAAGCCATAGGTCTGGGGATTACTCAGATTTGGGGTGCTTTATGTGCAAAACGCAGAGTTAAATCTCTAGCCCTGTTGTTTATTTTAAAAATATCAAGATATATAAATCAACTCGATGTGAGCAGTGGGTATGACAAAGAATAGGACGACAAGGTCCAAGTTTAGGGGTGAGATTTTTTTAATATTCAGAATGTTCCATTTAATGTACAAGAGACATTCAGGTGACTATTGTGTATGTAGAAAAGTTCAGCTAGTCACTAACATTTCTCACCAAGACCTCATCACCCCACCATTTCTGTTTTCTTGGAAGCTGAGCTGCTGTTTTCTTCTCCACAGGCTTTATCGTCAGCCTCTGTGCTCCAGGGTGAAGGGAAAAGTCCTGCAGAATCAATTCCAACTGTCAGCATTCTCACCAGTCTGCATCAGGTGCCCTCCAGCAAAGGAATGCACAGATGACATGCAATCTTTTGATAAATCAAAAAGAAAAAAAAATTTAGAGTCTCTCTGGTCCTTTGAGATGTAGAAAAGCAAATCACTCCAATTTATAGGGACATTCTTAGGAGAGAAGAACTTAGGAAAGACTTTTTTGAGCAGTGAATCTGGCAGCTCCAGGCAGATGGGCTCCCTAAGGATATGCCATCGCCATCACTGATTTTAAAGTTTCCAGGGCTGATACCATTGATCCATGGGAACTTCCCTCCTTCCTTTGTGTTCTTAGAAAGCCTAGTATTTGTATTTATTGGTTTTCACTATGTTAATGCAGGGAAAATTCGCAAGTGTGCTTAAATATTTAGAAATCACTCCTTGCTTCTCTGTACATAAAGGTATTTTATTCATGTTTGTAATAAATAATTGCTGTATTCAATGTAATAATGCATTATGACTGTGAAAATTACATTGGTATTGTTTTCCCATAATCTTGATTTTTAAAATTTTTAGGACATGAGAGCTTATTAGAATATGAAAAAATATCTGTAATAAGTGAAAAAGGGACAAAAATTCATGAATCAGACTCTACTGAGGAGAGAGTGGTTTGACATCTCTTTTGGTCTATTTGTAATTGACACTAGGTGTTGCATTCACCAAGACAGTAGCCAAGTAAGATTTTTTTTATTAATTCAGTTGGTTGCTACTATCTCTGTAGCTCCCCACCCCCCCCACAAAAACGTTTCCTTTAGAAGTGATTTTCTCTAGCAATCCTTGCTTAAAATCTAGTGTCTAGAAAACCAACAGTCAACCAGTACATAATTGGGAAATTATCTTTCAATATTGCACCTTACTAAAATTTTATGACTGTATCAGCCACCCCATCAGAAGTACATGCTGCTGTTGAAACTCAACTGGTCAACCTTGGCTGCTTTCTTGACATACAGGATCAAAATGTCAAGTTGGCTGAGTCTTTGTGGAAAGCTGTGGAACTAACAAACTCCGGTGGCAGTTCTCAAAAATTTGTGATGACATGAATGCCATGCTAATAAGCTTCCTGATCTAAGGAAAGTGTGTTAGAATGACAAGTTGTAATATACTTTCAAACTTTTCATTTGCCTTCCACTTTACTTTAGGGCTATGTAATCATTCTGAGTTTAGCTTTCAGATATTTAGGCTACGTCTAATCTAGTACATCAAGCAAGTATATCTTTCTGATGGGTAGCTCTGTCATGCTTCATGAGGATGGAGAAATGGGTGGGGGAGAATAAGAAGGAGGAAGGTTAGGGCAAGAGTACTCAATATGGATGATTTCACATAAAGGAAACGTGGCTTATTCTAAATTAAAAGTCTCTAAATGTGTGAGACTGTGGCCAGAGCATGGCAAGCAGGGAATATGTGTCTTCACAGGAACAGTAGCCCAACATTCTAGATTGCTTCAATGAGCTCCCAGCAAAAGCCTACTCAAACAGAATGTGAAACAAGCTCTTCTCTAGCTGAAATGACTACATATAGTATTTGCTTAAACTCTAACTTTCGGGAGCATGGTTAGTAGAGAGTTTCTCATTCAAGTATGAATTTAGCTCACAGGTATTTCAACCTGATTGAGAAGACTTGAATCAGTCAAAAACACTTTTTCTCAATCATATTTTAAGAAAATGTGACTAAGATATATTTTTAACATTTCAAAGGTCAATATGTAACTGACCTTGTTTATACTGGTTTTAGTCTGTTGGTTTTCTCTGTGATATGTCAAATTTTGAAATCTTCCTGAAAATACAATTTAATACAATAAAAAGGAAATGTGCATAACTTAATATGCTCTTACTGAAAACTGAAGCATCAAATAATTTGTTAAAGGTCAAAGTGATAAGAAACTTAGGATGATGCTCATGGCTTTTGTAGCATCAGTCTCAAAAGGAACCTCAACTTCCTGCATTTTCATAAGCCAACTTGCACTTCTATAGCATTTTACTTTCAAGTAAACACAATTATTAGTCAGATGAATTTGTTTTTAAGAATTAAGAGATCTATTAGGTAATCTGGTTTCATACCCCACTGATTAATAAGCTTTGTATTCTAATATGTAGTTTAAATGTCACTGCAACAAAGGAAAGTTTATATTCAGATTAAAGGCTATATCCTCTATATCTTTGCACTGCACAAAAATATTAACATAATTTAACTCTATGGAATAGCCCAAACATAAACGGGAGCTAATTAACTGCTGCTGTTGTCATCTGAGAGTAAGTGGATGTTGTTGGCTGACACAGTATTATCAGCCAACCAAGCAAGAATTTTCAATTTCCCTTGCTGAGCCAATATATTACATATGGCTGACAAATGTGTTTTACTTTATGTCATCCATATTTAAAGTTGTGAGGATACACTTATGGCATAGGCTAACCTTTTGCAATGAACACATTAGGCTTTTTGTTTTTGTTTTCTGATGAGTCCTACTTGTCACTGAGATTTTGTAGGTGCCTGAACTGTAGGTAGAGCTCCTGGCAGGGTGCTTGCCTGGCATGCTCAAAACTCTGAGTTTGATCCTCAGCAACAATATACACATATAATCACACATATGCACATATACACACACAAGCATAGACAGTGAGAGAGAGAGGAGAGAGAGAGAAAGATATATATAAAATAGGTCTGTAAAATGGAAAGGCAATATCCTTTAGAAGTTGTACTTTAAACACCAAGCATGGTATGCATGCCAGTAATCCCAGCACTTGGAAGACCAAATAAGAAGATAAAGGCCAACCTGAGCTATATTTTGAGTGACTACAAGTATATCCAGGGCTACAGAATGACAATGCAGAAACAGAGAGAAGGAAGGAAGGAAGGAAGGAAGGAAGGAAGGAAGGAAGGAAGGAAGGAAGGAAGGAAGGAAGGAAGGAAGGAAGGAAGGAGGAGGAATAGAGGGAGAGAGGGAAGGAGGGAGGAAGAGAGAGGGAGAATAATAAATAAACTTTCCTAGAAACAACAAAATATCATATACTCCATTAAACAAGTATACTTTTGTCCTATTTCCATGGGACTTGTCTTTTGATAAACTATGGGAAAATCCTCAATCCCTATGCTTCAAGTCAGACATTCTATCAAAGTAAAGATCACCAGGACTATTTTTTGTCAAGGACATTTTTCACATTTATAAATATATAAGAAGATGTAATTTAAACCATGTTTTCTTTTCAAAAGATGTAAAAGAAATTCTACCAACATGAGAATAACAAAAGTTAGTTGTCACCATATCCAACACTCAGTATGTGCCAAGAACTGTATTAAAATGCCACAGCTTAATCATCACAACAAAAGCAAGAGATAATTCCTGGGGCTGGAGAGATGGCTTAGCAGTTAAGGCACTTGCCTGCAAAGCCAAAGGACCCAGGCTTAATTCCCCAGGACCCACATAAGCCAGATGCACAAAATGGTGCATGCGTCTCGAGTTTGTTTGCAGCAGCTGTAGGCCCTGGCATGCCCATTCTCTCTCTCTTTCATTATATCTGCCTCTTTATCTCTCTCTCCCTCTCACACACACATACATGTGCATAAATAAATAAATGAAAATAAAATATATAAAAGTATTAAAAGTAAGAAATATTTCCTAATATCATATTATCAACAGCTGCTTAACAATTAAATGATGCAGAAGTTAACACAGAAAGTTAAGTAACCTTACTGAAGAGTGTTCAACCAGTAAACAGGAAGATACATTCCAACATATGACCAAATCAGTATTCTTCATTACTAGACAAAATATTCTAATCCTCATTTTGCTAACTACACAAAGAAGTGGAAGAATTATGTTTGACACAATTAGTTATCATTCTATTGTTATCAATTTCAGACAATAAACATATAGCACTGAAGTGGAATACATGAGCACAGATAAAGTGAACCTTCATGTCCCCAACTTTAGATCCAAATGACCTGCACACGAGAGAATCCTTTACTAAACCTGAGATAACTTAGAGGTAAGGAGCAATACAAACAGCAAGGGAACTAAATTGGTTGGAATTTATGGACCACAAAATTGGACAGGAAGAACTTATATACAGAAAAAAACTTTTAAAAACTGCATATAGGAAACTGTATCTGTTTGTAACTGGATGCTGAGCTCTGAACACAGAATAAAACTCATTGGAGTCAGGGAGAAAAAAAAAACTACTCAGACAGAACTGTATGATATGAGTTTATAGCTCTCATATAAAACAGATGCATTCAAAATCTGACAAACCATATTTAAAACTTTTCATGGATAACATTCATGGAGGAATCTAGAATGTTTAAGCCTTAATAGTGATTCCAAAACACATATGGCATAAAGGTGACTCTAGATGAACTCTAACACAGCTTAAAAACAGGCTTTCAGGAATTAAGCCAATCTACTCAGGACTTAACAGTCATCCTGAAAAAACTTGGACCCTCTTTTGTAAAGATAACAAAGTACAATACAAATTCCAAATATTATCATCCAATCTAAATTATATACATCCTCCAAAAGAAGTAAATTTATGAACTATAGGTACTATTAAAACTTGTCATCAAGGATTATAGAGGAAGCTCAGCAGCTCAAAGCACTTGCCTGCAAAGCCTGATGGTCCTGGGTTGATTCCCCAGTACCTGTGTAAAGTCAGATGCACAAAGTGGCACATGCATCTGGAGTTTGCAGTGGCTAGAGGCTCTGATATTACAATAAAATATTTTTAAATGGTCAGCAAAGGGCTAGAATGATGGTTTAGCACTTAAATGTGCTTGCTTGTGAAGCCTAAGAACCCATGTTTGACTCCAGGTCCCATGTAATCCAGACACACAGAGTGACTCAAGCATGAAAGGTCACACATTCACACAAGGTGGCACATGTGTGTGGAATTCAATTGCAGTGGCTAGAGGCCCTGGTGTGCTAATTCTTTCTCTCTCTTGCTCTCACTTTCACTCTATCACATAAAAAAGGCCAGTTTGTTGGGCTTGCCTCAAAAAAAAAAAAAAAAAAAAAAAAACAAGTGATGGGCAAAAATAGATTCACAGATGATGAAAGGAATGAACATTATACAACTAATTTGAGAAGCTGGTGTTACTCTGATAACAAATGGACCAAAAGATATTTTAAAAAGGAAAAAAATAAAGAATATATACATATATATACACTAATAATGCTCACAAATAAACACAAAAACTGTTAACTAAATATTGACAAAGTACATCCAGCAAATTAAATGGAAAATGGTAATAATAAGATTAATTTTAGGATTTCAAGATTGTCTTCTATTCAAACATCAATCATTATAATTCAACATATTACCAGAATAAAGTTGAAAATATCATGATTTATCACAATAAATGGTAAAAAGATTCTTGAAAAATATTCTAAATTCATTCATGATAAAATATTTTCCATGAGGCTAGAGAGATGGCTTAGCAGTTAAGGCACTTGTCTGCAAAGCCAAAGGGCCCAGGTTCAATTCTCCAATTCCCATATATGACCAGATGCTAGAGGCCCTGGCATGCTGCCATTTATTCTATCTTGCTCTGTCTCTGTCTCTGTCTCTCTCAAATAAAGAATTAAATAAAACATTAAAACTTACCAAATTTGGATTCAAAGATGTTACCTTAATTAGATAAAGCATAGTTATGGGAAGTCTAACACATAAATGATTAAAAACTTAAATTATTCCCTCAAAATTAGAAAAATAAAAAATATGCTAACTTTTCTATTCAACACTGTACTGTGATGGAAAAATGTCCAAACTAATGCAATAACTCAGGAAGAGAGACAAATAGTTTAGAAAGCAAGTTGAGCAGATCCTGCATACATCCTATGAAATATGCAACAAGTTACTACAATTAATTAATAATGTTGTTAGAGTTGAAGGATACAAGATCAAATCTCTCAGGTTAGATAGAAGACTAGAGGCTGCTTCCTTGGAACCCAGTGAAAAAGAGTTTGTTTTAGTGAGAAAGAAGATCTTAAAAATTGTACAAAGTCAGTAAGAGTACAACTGCAAAGTACCATGGAAAAGAAGGGAGAAGTACCAAAAAGAAGTAAACCAAGATAAACACAACTTCAGCTGCATGGTTCCACAGCAGGGAGAAGAGAAGAAGCCGCCTCATCAATAGTAGCACTGGGGATCAAGCTCTCAAGAGAAGGCTGCTGCAGTGTGAAAGTGATGTACAGCTAGCAGGTAAGGAAATTAAATACAGAAAAATAAAAAACATGAAAAAGCAAAGCAGTGTGACTCCTTCAAGAGAATATAACTTCACAGCTACCAAATTAAAAGATAATGAGCTAAGTAAGTTGCTGGATGAAGAGTTCAAGATTACTAGTAAAGTTGATCAATGTGGATAAAATATGTATATAAATTCAATCCAGATACTGGAAAATCAGCAACAGAGAAGAAGAGGTTAGTAAAATAGATGAAAAATCAGTAATTTGAATGAAAAAGTCAGCAAAACAGAATAAAAAATAAAGTCAGATTTTGAATACAAATAAATATTGTGAATGGAAAACTCAATGAATCAAATAAAAAACATACTAGCAAATATCACCAATAGATTCAAACAATTAGGAGAAAGAATGGTAGGTATGGAGGACAAGGTAAAGGAATACTACAATTAAACATCAATAAGCAAAATAATAATAAACATGACCACACATCCAAGAATTTTGTGTTATCAGCAAGAGAACAAACCTAGCAATGCATAGTGTAGAAGAAGGGGCTAAGATAAAAAACTTAAGGCATAGAGAATCCATTCAATGAACTTATAGCAAAAACAGTTATCAAGTCCAGAGAAGTGGATATCTAAACACAAAGACATTTAGAATCCCAAATAGACACAGTGAGGTTCTCCACAATGTCTTCATATGGCAGTAAAGGTGTTAAAAATACATAGCAAAGAAACTATTAAATGCTGAGCTATAAAAAAAAAAAAACAAACACCAGCTCATCTGCAAAGGCAAATACATCAGAATGACATTATATCTCTCATCAGCAACCCTAAGAGCCAGGAAAATATTGAATAATATATTTCGAGCTCTGAAAGTAAATACCTAGAAACCAATATATTTATTTTTAAGGATAGCAAAACTATCCTTTAAAATACATGGAGAGGATGGACCTGGAAAGTATTATACTAAGTGAGGTAACCCAGGCCCAGAAAGCCAAGCGCCACATGTTCTCTCTCATATGTGGATCCTAGCTACAGATGATTTGGCTTCTGTGTGAGAATGAAAATACTTAGTAGCAGAGGCCAGTAAGGTAAAAAGGAGACACCAAGGGTAGAGAAAGGAAGGGAGGAGGATACTTAATAGGTTGATATTGTATATATGTAATTACAATGATTGTAATGGGGAGGTAATATGATGGAGAATGGAATTTCAAATGGGAAAGTGTGGGGGTGGGGAGGGAGGGAATTACCATGGGATATATTTTATAATCATGGAAAATGTTAATAAAAATTTTAAAAAAAGAAAAAAAATTTAAAAAAATACATGGAGAAATAAGGAAATTTCAAGATAAGCACAAACTAAGGCAGCTCATAACCATCAAACTAACAATGAACAAGATTATTAAATGAATGTTATATAGAGCAGAGTGAGAAAAACAGTCTCACTTATGACAGCACAGGAAAGAATAAATTTCATGAAAGGAATAGTTGAACAAAATAATCTCGAAAGGAATCCTTCATTTCTAGCACAGCAAGCCACAAATACTAACAGGGGGTTGGGGAGGTGGGACAAACAATAATCCAATTATCCAGAACAACAACAAAGTAGAAGGAATTAGTAAAGAACCATTAACAATAAACTCAAATATAAGTGACCAAAATCCACCAATTAGAAGAGCATACTGACTGATTGTATTACCAAACATGCTCCAATTACCTGTTGTCTCCAGGAAACACATCTCATTAACAAAGACACCCACAGACAACCATAGACAGCAAAGACACTCATAGACAGAGAGTCAAAAGATAGACGCTAATAAAGCAAGCACATGGAGCCTGAAACAGCTATACTGATACTGATAAAGTGATTTCTAACTAAAATTAGTCAGGATAAAGATGCCCACAGCGTACAGTAACTCTTTGAGAACTTATAAAAATTGCAATATTTATACACTAAATTTTGGAACTCATAATTTCATAATACAAGTGTTAATGTATCTAGGAGGTCATATAGGACCTGATTTCAATACCCTACTCTCACCTTTAGATGTCTCATCTAAACTAAAATGTCAGTAAGGAAACAGTTAAACTGCACATGTAATTAAAGTGGATTTAATAAGCATATACAGAACAGTTTATCCAACAGATAAATAATATCAGTTATTTTCAGCAGCCCATAGATATGTTTCTAAAATAGGCCACATTCTATATATAAATCTAGAAACCAACCTTTTAAAAACCTACACAAATACAGAGTGAACAACAAATTCTTGAGTGACCAAAAAGTAGTTCATTGAATAAATGAGAGAAAAAATGTTTAAATACCTAGATTAAATTAAAATGAAAGCATAATTTAACAGAAACTTTAGATTATAGCTAATTCTAAGATATCTTACATTAAAAAATCATGATGATATTAAATAACTAATCTGATGATGCAACTCAAGTTCAAATTAAGAACAAACCAAGTGCCGAAACACCTAAATAAAATACTTGTAAATCAAACTCAAGGGCACACTAAGAAGATCATACACTAGGGTCAAGTTTGTTCCATTCCAAAGACGCAAGATTGGTTCTGCATGCAAAAATTAATAAGTGAAATCTGACACATAAATAGACATAAGCACATCTCTTTATATGGTAATGAAGAACCTAGGAATAGAAGAAATGTACTTCAATGTAATAAACTATTTATGACAAACATAAACATTATGCTAAATTGAGAATAACTGAAAATATTTCCAGTAAAATGATGGAGAAGTGTTCTCACTCACACCTTTCTATAATGTTCCAAACCTTTCTGTAATGTTCCAAATCTACAAGAGACAAAAGAATAAAGTGCAAAGGATAAAGATATAAAGAAAAGAAGAAAATTATTCCTGTTGAAAGATAACATTCTCCTATGCTTGAAAGACCCTAAACATGTTGGGAAAACTCTTAGATCTGATAAGCACTTTCTGAAAAATACTAAAATCAGTAGCTCTATACAAATAAAAATCTTACTGAGGGTTAGATAGAAGGTTTAGCAGTTAAGGCACATGCTTGCAAAGCCTGAGGTCCCATGCTCAACTCTTCAGATCCCACATAAGCCAAATGCCCAATTTGATACAAATGTGCAAGGTCACATATGCTCACAAGATGGTGTATGCATCTGGAGTTCAATTACATTGGCTGAAGGCACTGCATGCCAATCTTCCATCTTTCTCTCTCTTGCTCTCACTCATGCTCTCCCATATTAAAAACAAACAAACAACAACAACAACAACAACAAAAACCTTACTGAGAACAAAAGAGGAAAAAAAAATCCCCACAATGGCTTCAAGAAATATAAGATATTAGGCTGAAGAGATATGTCAGTGGGTAAGTGTTTGTTTGCAAAGCCTGATGGCCACAGTTTGAATTCCCAGTACCCATGTAAAGCCATACACACAAAGTGGAACATGCATCCGAAGTCTGTTTGCAGTGGCAAGAGGCCCTAGAAAATTCATTTCCCCTCCTTACAAATAAATAAATAAATAAATAAATAAAAATTAAAATTCAAAAATATATGAGACTCCTCAGAGAAATACTTCTATAGTAAAACCTTTAAGGCAAAGCAGTGTGACACCTTCAAGAGAATATAACTTTATAGCTACCAAATTAAAAGATAATGAGCTAAGTAAATTGCTGGATAAAGAGTTCAAGAGTACTAGTAAAATTGATCACTGTGGATACAAATATGTATATCAATAATCCAGAAACAGCTGTTGTAGCTGCAGCCACTCAGTCACCAAGACTGGGACTTTAAAATGGTTACATATATTTCTGTGCCAAACTGTATTTTTCATATCTTTGTGCTCTGTATTTTCCTCTTTTACATTATAGATCTGCATCAGGGCAGCAAGGAGAAACCATGCTGCACACTCAATGTTTTTCTGACTTGAAATTCCCTTTGCCAAACATATTAGTCCATTACTTTTTTTTAAATTTAATTTTGTTCAAGTTCTCAGGACATAAACAGTCAGTTTCTTTGCCAGAATAGCACATGAACTACTTCTAGCTCAGTTCCCAATAAAGATATGAGTACAATTTCCACAATCTGATTTTTTTTCAGTTTTCTGATGTTTTTAGCTCCCATCAGAATGACCCAATAAGCTCTGCTTATAGCATTTTAAGGCTTCTCTAGTCCAAACTTCCAAATCCTTCCACATTCCTCCTGCAAAACAATTCCAAAGGACTAAAGACCATATGGTCATGTTTATCACAGCAATGGTCCCACATCTCGGTCCAAATTTTCTGTATCAGCCACTTTCTCGTGGCTGGAACAATATGCCAATCTGAATCAAATTAAGGAAGAAAACAGAATATTTTTGGCTTACAGTTGCAAGAAGTCTATCATCATGGGAAAACCATAGCAAACCAAGAATCTGGAGTCACATTTTCACATCAGGAGGGAGGAAGTAGAGAGAGAATGAGAGAGAGAAGGCAAGTAGAGCTGGGCTATAACACCTGAAGTCGCGCTCCCAATGACACAGTTCCTCTAGTTTTAAGAGTCCTACTTCCTTACTGAACTGCACCACTAACAGGGAATTAAGTATTCAGACACATGAGTCTGTGGAGGGGGGGGTGGTTTACATTCAAACCATCATACACTGAATAAAAAAAACTAAGGACTGGGTGGCAGAAGATTTGTTTACCCAATAGTTCTGTGTGAGGACTATGGGGATGTCCATACTGAGCCTCCTGTAATCTAATGCAGGTTCCTACTCCTGACTTTGCTGGATCAAAACAAGCCAAGTGGATAGTGCACCAAGGAGGTAACGTTTTCACAGCTCAGCCTAGCAGGCATATTCAGCAGCTTTGGTCACTCCATCTGGAATTTGTTTGCAGTGGCTGAAGGCCCTGTTGTGTCTATTCTCTCTGTCTCTCTTCTCTGTCTCTTTTCTCTCCATTCTCTCTCTCTCTCTCTCTCTCTCTCTCTCTCTCTCTCTCTCTCTTTCTTTCTCTCTTGCTCTGTGCTTGCAAATAAATAAATATTTTTAAAAAAACAAACACAGACACTTCTGTTTGCTGACTAAAATAATCTCAACGTTGTTTAAAAGACAAACTTTACCTTAAAATGAAGAAATGGAAAGTGGTACTTCAAGAAAACAGTCCTAAGAAATAACTAGATGTGGCTGTTCTAACAAACTAACAGGACAGATATAAAACCAACAGTAACTACAGGAATGAAGAAAATCACTTTACATTGATTAAAGGAATAATTCAGTAAGAGGACATGACAATTATATATATATATATAAACATATGCTCATTTCATTACACAAACGCTACTAGACTTAAAATCATCAACTCACAGGTCATCCATGCCAAAAAGTAAGAGAAGCAGATGGGTTAAATAACATCATAGAACAAAGAGACTTACAGACATCTACAGAACATTCCAACCAAATGCTGAAGTATATACACATTCTTTTCAGTAGCAGCTGTATTTTTCTTTAAGATAGATCGTATATTGGGGCACAAAGCAAATCTTAATAAATATAGGAAAATTAAAATAATTCCTTATATTCTATCTTATAACAACAGCATAAAACCACTATCAGTACTAAGACAGAATATGGAACACACACTAACTCAACTAAATAATACAGTACTGAAAGATGAGTGACTACTTGAAAACTGCAAAAAGAATTTTTTTTAAATAGTCCTAGGATCAGGGACTGGAGAAATGGCTTATCAGTTATGGCATTTGCCTGTGAAGCCTAAGGACCCAGGTTTGATTCCCCAGTACTCATGTAAACCAGATACACAAGTTGGTGCATGCATCTGGAGTTCATTTTCAGTGGCTGGATGCCCTGGTATGCCCATTCTCTTGCACTCTGTCTCTCTTTCTCTCTCTCAAATAAATAAATAGAATCAAATGATAGTGGAAATACCGCATACCAAAATCTATGAAGTACAATGAAGGCAGTCATAAGAAGAGAAAAAAAAGAACTATAATTAAGATCAGAGTGAAATTAATGAAATATAATGAAGATCAAAGTAGAAATTAACAAAATAGAAATAATAAACAATACTAAGTATTAATGAAACAAAGAATCTATTCTTTGAAAGAATAAGCATAATTGATAAACCCTTAATGAAAATAATCAAAAGAGAGAGAGAGAGAGAGAGAGAGAGAAGGCCCAAATTAATAAAATTAGAGATGAAAAGGAAGTCATTATAAAAGATTCTAAAGAAACTCATAAAATTATAAGGACATACCTTAAAAACACATATTCCACTAAAAGGAAAATCTGAAAGAAATAGATACATTTCTAGATACCTATGGCCTACCAAAATTAAACCTAGATGAGATACACAATTTAAGCAGATATATAACAAGCAAGGAGATGAAAGCAGTTACAAAAATGATCTCTCAACTATAAAAACTTCAGGTCCAGATGGATTCACTGGTGAAATTTATTAGACCTTTAAAGAGGAACTAACAGCACTGCTTGTTAAACTTCCCTGCAAAGTAGAAAAGGAAGGAGCACTACCAAAATCCTTGCATGAGGCCATTATTACCCTTATTATACTAATACCAAAACTAGATAAAGATGCAAGAGTAAAGAGAATAAAGGGAGCACTTGTTCGCAAGCATGTAGGTCCAAGCTCGACTCCATAGCAACCCCATAAATCAAAATGGCCCATGTGTCTGTTACATCGCTGTGCCTAGGGCAATGCGAGGTGGGACCTAGGGAATCTGAAAAGTACAAGGCCAGCTAGACTGGCACACAGGAAGCAAAGTGGCAAAGAAAAACTAACAGCAAGGGGAGACTATCTCAAAAAGGATGGAGGGAGAAGACAAGCACCTCAAGGCTGTTTTCATATCTCCATACATGTGCTATGGTGCACACACACCCATACCCACCCACACAAATATCATATACATCCATACACATATACAGATACTCAACTACCATAGATTCAAATATTCTCAGAACATGCAAATAGACTATAAGCACACATAAAAACAATCATTCACCATAATCAAGTTGCTTTTATTCCAGAAATAAGGGAATGATTCAATATACACAAATGATATACCATATGTATGAACTCAAGGACAAAAAAAATCATATGATCCTCTTAATAAATGCAGAAAAGGTGTATGACAAATTCTAACTCCTCTTCATCATAAAAATCTTGAAGGTGGAAGAAGAATCGAGGACAACCCCAGACTGACCAAAGCCACACATTGAAGCATCCCCGCATTCAGCGCCTACATCCCCCACCCCCCGCTGCTGCCATGCCCAAAAGAAAGGCTGAAGGGGATGCTAAAGGAGATAAAGCCCGGGTGAAGGAGAAACCACAGAGAAGATCCACAAGGTGATCTGCTAAACCTGCTCCTCCAAAGCCAGAGCCCAAGCCTAAAAAGACCCATGCAAAGAAGAGAGAAAGGTACCCAAAGGGAAAAAGGGAAAAGCTGACCCTGGCAAGGAGGGAGATAACCCTGCAGAAAAGGGAGATGCCAAAACAGACCAGGCACAGAAGCCAAGGGTGCCAGAGATGCCCAGTGAAGTGTGTGCATTTTGGATAACTGTGTACTTCTGGTGACTGTACAGCTTGAAATACTATTTTTTATCAAGTTTTATAAAAATGCAGAATTTTGTTTTACTTTTTTTTTCAAAGCTATGTCATTACCACACAGAACACTTAATTGTTTGGTGGGGGGAGGGGGTGGAACAAGTGTCACTAACAGAAGGTCTCCCAAGCTGGTGTGATGGGAAAACACCTTTCCCTGCTAGTTTTGAAAGATCCCCCTTGGCTCTGGGGAGGAGGGATTACCTTGTGTTGACACAGTAGCCGACCCTGGCACAAATGCCTCATGCCATGAGAAAACTCCAAGTCCATTTTTATGTTCTGCCCTCCACCATCAGCATAGACTTAACTCCCTTAAAACCAGAGATCTGTTGGGACCTGATCCCTTCACACTGGTTCTGCCAGCATGTCAGATGACCTGGATTTTGCAGTGACATCACTGCAAACTCCCCTGTTCCGAGCATCACATGAAAACTTCATTGGATTTTATAGTGGCTTTCTGATTTTGGTAGTCCATTCAAGAAGGGAGTTTGAAAGTTCTTCTATACTGTTACTCAGTGTCTGCCCATGTCCTGCCAGAAATACCATAATTGTTTATGAAAACTATCTTTAATAAAGCTGGAGACAGTTTGGCTTGGGAATAAAAAAGTCTTGAAGGTAGCTGGGGGTGATGGCGCACACCTTTAACCCCAGCACTTAGAAGGCAGAGGTAGGAGAATCACCATGAGTTCGAGGCCACACTGAGACTACATAGTGAATTCCAGGTCAGCCTGAGCTAGAGTGAAACTGTACCTTGAAAAAAAACAAGTCTTGAAGGTACTGAGAATAGAAGAAACATATCTCAACATAACACAGGCTATTTACAACAAAATTATAGTCAACATTAATCTAAATGGGGGGGATCTCAAATCATTTCCATTAAAAGCAAGAATAAGACAAGGTTCCCTACTTTCTCCACGCATGTTCAATGTAGTACTAGAAATATTAAAGTAATAAAGAAATTAAAAGAAAATAAAGGGGACATAAATAGGACAGGAGAAAGTGAAGTTATCTTTATTGGCAGGTGATATGATTCTATACTAAAGGACCCTAAAATGTATGTGTGTATCTTAAAAATTAATATACCAAAACTCTCAGATTCCTCAAACAATAAATAAATAGGCTAATTAATTAAATATTTCTCAAAAAGTACAAATGGCCAATCATTTTTAATTCAACTTTATTTATTTATTCACAAGCAAAGAGAGAGAGCGATAGAGAGAGAAAAGAGGGCTGGAGAGATGGCGTAGCGGTTAAGCGCTTGCCTGTGAAGCCTAAGGACCCCGGTTCGAGGCTCGGTTCCCCAGGTCCCACGTTAGCCAGATGCACAAGGGGGCGCACGCGTCTGGAGTTCGTTTGCAGAGGCTGGAAGCCCTGGCGCGCCCATTCTCTCTCTCTCTCCCTCTATCTGTCTTTCTCTCTGTGTCTGTCGCTCTCAAATAAATAAATAAAAATTAAAAAAAAAAAGAGAGAGAGAGAGAAAAGAGACAGAGAGAGAATGGGTGCACCAGGGCCTCTAGCTATTGCAAACAAACTCCAGATGCATGCTCCCCCTTGTGCATCTGGCTTACATATGTAATAGGAAATCAAACCTGGGTCATTTGGCTTCACAGACAAGCACTTTAACTGCTAAGCCATCTCTCCATCCCCATTAACATTTTTTAAAATATTGAGTAGCAGGGTCATGTGGGGGTAGGAAAAATGGACTATAGGGTAAGGACTTACACAAGACTAAAGATGAAATGAATCAACACAATTGGAACCTTCCTCCTGGATACAAATATGTAAGATATAACCCCTAATTAAGGTGAAAGGGTGGACAGTCCAGATAGAAGTGGCCAGTAGGAGGTAGAGAAAGCTTGATCCTAAAACCATGGGCTGTGGCTGGTGAATCTCAGTACCAGAATTGAGTTACCCACAACAGTGAGCACTTGGCCAGGAAGAACCATGAGATCCCTCAAACAATGCAGGCCATCACCAAAGCACTTAGTTACCCACCAGAGCTAAAATGAAAGACACTATTACTGAGAACACCATAGGTATCAGTCTCAGGACACTCAGAGATCACATGGAAGTGAAAGGAAAGCCAGACAAAATCTCATGGTGCTGGAAAGTGCTAGCGAAGCTACCAGACAAAAATGGTCAGCAACAGCATGAATAAGCAGGGATTCCTGCAAGCTATGCAGTCAACCAGCCAGACAAGAAGTACACACCTGTGCAATAGGGCACATTACCTTTGCAAGTAACCAACTGCCCTCTGGGTGGACATGAGGCAACCTCATAACTGGTAGTGGAACCAAGTCAGAATGTCATGGCCAGAAAACACAGACCAGGTAGAAGCCTACATTGCTCTCTAGATAGGTAAAGTGAGTATACTTATCAAAATGTCTCTCAAACTTCTATACATATCTCCCTTAATCAAAGCTGCTGTCACTCATGGTTAGAGAATCTGTTTTATCTTAGAGACAGCTGAGAATCTTGGGAAATCCAAAATCCATAAATATGACAAGAAAAGATATCCAACTACCCACTATGAGATGTGTCTCCTCTATTGCATTTACCAGAGCCTAGCAGAAATTGCAGAGAAAACAGCAACACAAGTATTACTCCAAATGATAGCCTGAAAATCAGCTCCAGGGAACTTGCAACAAACACCATGGTGAATCAAAACACATCAAAGTAGAAATACAGAGGCAATAGAGAAATCAACACTTAACTAAACCCTTAATAGACCTGCCAAGGCTCAAGGATTATTGCAGAAGAGGGGGTAGGGAGATTGTACAGGGTGGGTAGAAATATTTTGAGGCATAGGCACCCATCCACAGAAACTGAGTGAGGCCTTAATTATCCCCCAGTGAACATCAATAACCCCACTGAGAATGGCCCTCAGGGAAATGGGGACAGAGGAGAGGGGATGTAAGACTATAACCTATGTAAAAAATAAAATTAAAAATAAAAACTTTTAAGTATCTGGGGATGTAAATTAGAACTTCAGAGTCTTCACATCTATCAGAATGACTACAAGCAAGGAAACAGTAACAAATGTTAAAAAGGGTGTAAGGAAAGAGGAACCCTCATAAACTGCTACTAGGAAAGAGAAATGGAATGGTTAAAAAAAAAAAAAGGTAATCAAGTGCTCTGACCGAAATCTGTCTTGTTTGGTTTGGGAAATCTAGTAGGGCTCCCTTATCAACAGCTCATTGTGGATGTAGACAACATCCTGGTACAGGGAATTACAAACCAGAGCCAAGGAAAAAGAAAAAGCCAGAAAAGATAGAGAAACAGGAAATTGAGGTTAGGTTTCGTCTCACTCTCTCCAGGGCCCTTCTATTCAGGTGCTCCCTCTAAGGTCCTCTTGAGAGTTCCACCTTTTAGTCTGACTTCCAGGATATAGGACTCTATGGTACCAGTTCAATTTGGGTTCAGTTTTGTGCTCCCCCCGCCCTTTTCCCTTTCCCCAAGCCCTGCTCTCCCTATTTATTGTTTAAGCCTCAAATATGTATTTAGTTATGTCAGCAACTTCGGCTGATCCAGGTTGAGAGCACTTGAATATACACCAGAGTTTATTGGTAAGACCCTACTGCTGAAGACACCAAACACTGTTGCCATGGACCATTGAGAGACCTGGTTGAAATAGGGAGGAGAGCCAGTTCCCCAGACAATTAGCCCATCTAGTGCTGGAAGGCACTACATGTGCTACCTGGAAACTGTCCAACATCTGTCCAAGCAACTCAAAGTCTAAGCAACTCAGAAGCAAACAACTTCATGTGGTGCACACAAGTGCAATAGTGGCACATAGCTATGGTGGAAAACCAGTTGCTCTTGGATTGGCGAACAGATTGGCTCAGTGGAAAGGAAACCATATCTGTAACTGGGAAACAAGTCAGAATCATATCCAGATAATGATTCTGCTTTCCATTTTCAAGCTCCCACTAAACTTAGACCATAAGAGTATCTGAACCCTTTTAATTCTATCTAAATTAATAATGGTTATTCCATTTAACTGGCATTTAACTTCACTCTCCGCTGGAGAATCTGCTTCTCTTTGTCATATGAGAAGATAAATGACACAGTGTAGTCCACCCTGACCCCAGCTGAAACCACAGAGGAACTGGGGAAATGAACAAGAGCGATGCTTTCTTAGTTAAGATGATACCAGAACATGGGTGATAGAGAACAATACTGAAGGCACTCAGCACTTACCAAACCAGAGGTCCACACGTTCTTCAGTGCCCATCATTGAAGTAAAGTTAAAATGCTCCCATTATGGCTCAGGGAATTTTGGGGGAGAGGGGGCAGAAAGATTGTCAAAGCCACAATTGGGACATTTTACACAGAAACATTGCCCCCACACACACCAAGTGCATGACCCACAATCCCCATGGGGTCGACCTGCATTCCCAATGAGGAAGGCCTCTTCAGAAGAGGGCTAGGGAGGAGGGAAAGGACGGTACCAACATATGATGTTTACATACAAAATATGTCCAAAAATAAATAAATAAAATAAAAATAAATCAATAAAACATGAGCTGGGAGATGGCCCAGCAGTTAAAGGCACTTGCTTGAAAAGCCTCCTGGCTTGAGTTCAATTCCCACATACTCACTTAAAACCAGATGCACAAAGTGATGCATGCATCTGGAGTTCATTTGCAGTGGCAGATGTTCTCTCTCTTTCTCTCCACCCTACCCTGTCTCTCCTCACAAATAAATGAATAAGATTAAAAAAAAAAAAAAAGTTAAGTCAACCCAGGTGTGGTGGTGCACGCCTTTAATCCCAGCACTCTGGAGGCAGAGGTAGCAGGATCGCCATGAGCTCAAGCCCACCCTGAAAGTACAGAGTGAATTCCAGGTCAGCCTGTACTACAGCAAGACCCTGCCTTGACACACACACATAAATGGAAAAGTTGTAATAGTTCCTGCAAATCTGACAATGTGACCCACTTTTTCTACTCCTAGACATAAACTGAAAGGGAACACCGAATAGAGATTCCATGTTAATTACTGCACCATTCACAATAACTAAGAAATGGAGTCAGCCTAGATCTCTATGAACAGATGAATTGATAAAGAAAATTGTGGTATAAATACACAATGATATTTTTTCAGTCTTAAAGAAAGGTGAAGTCCTGCAATTTAAAGGAAAATGAATGGAACTTAAGATCATTATGTTAAGTGAAATAAGGAAAGACAAGCTGCATATGTTTACTTTCATATGTAAAATCCATATTTATCTATGTAATATGTATAATATTATACATGTACTTAAGTTGATTTATAGTTTCCTCACAATGCTGATTAAAATCCAGTTTTCCTTTTTATAGGTGTTATTCTAGTTATCTGGATATGAAATGGACTTAGAATAGCTAAAACATTTTTAAAGCATAAAGTTGGAGGACTCAATTAATATACAAAATTACTATTGTTTCTATGACCAATGCAATGTGATATTGACTAAGAAACAGAATAATCACTGGAACAAAATAGAGGTTATAGAAATAAATAGCATGCTTTTCCCCTATATTCATCCCCTTATATGTTCACTTGATTTGTACTATTGGAGTCAATGAGGAAAAGATGATCTTTACAACAAGTGCCTCTGATACAACAGGACACTGACATACAGGGAGAAAAATGTATATCAGAATGTAACATAAATGGAAAACAGATAATATCTGTCATAACTCTACAGTCAGTAAAGATTTTCTAGATAGGGTATGAGTATACACAAAATAGAATTGAGTCTTATCAAAACTAAAGCCTTCTGCTCTTCAAATGAAGATTAATAAATAGCAAATGCAAGTCCAAGGAAGAGAAGGAGTTATTTTTATTTTAAATGTTTGGAAAATGGCTTCTATTGAGAATATGAAAGAAATTCCAGAAAATTAAAATTAAGAAGTTGGTACATGAAAATTATGGAAAATAACAACTTGTAAAAGAAGGCATATGACTTGTGTGGTGGCACACACCTTTAATCCTAGCACTTGGGAAGCCAAGGTAGGAGGATCTCGGAAAGATGGAAAGCCAACCTGAAGCTATGTAGTGAATTCTAGGTCAGCCTGGGCTACAGTGAGACCCTGTAGCAGACAGCTTCAGGTTCACTGTGATGAACTTTCAGAAAAGGCACAGTTATGGAGGAAGGGATTTATTGAAGCTCACAGATCCAGGGGAAGTTCTGTAATGGCAGAAGAAGCTGGCTTGCCTTCACAGGCCCAAGCAGACACATAGAGAGAAGCACAAGCCTAAAAGTCAAAAGCCACAGCACACTTCAGGAACTCCAGATAGGCGCACTTTTTGCATATCTTTAGATTGAAATCTGAAACCCACCACCACACCTTAAGATCCACCCAGCGGTACTGTCTCCAGCCAGGTGTCTGCAGATGCAAACTACAAACAAGCAACTGAATATATTGGGGGCCATATATTCTATTCAAACCACCACAGACCCTATATTTAAAAAACAAATAATGATAATCATAATAATAATGCACATTTCATGTGATCCAGCATTTTTACTGTTGTATATTTTCCTAGGAGAAATGAGCATGCCCTGGTGGTAGAAAGAGCTATGGCAGCACTACTAATAATGTCCAATAAATATGAACAACAAACAAATTGTGGGGGCTGGAGAGATGGCTTAGCAGTTAAGTGCTTGCCTGTGAAGCCTGAGGACCCCAGTTCGAGACTCGATTCCCCAGGACCCACGTTAGCCAGATGAACAAGGGGGTGCATGCGTCTGGAGTTCATTTGCAGTGGCTGGAGGCCCTGGTGTGCCCATTCTCCCTCTCTCTATCTACCTATTTCTCTCTCTGTCTGTTGCTCTCAAATAAATAAATAAAAATTAAAAAAAAAACAAATTGTAGTAGTCATAAAACAAAAATACCAATAGGCAGAGAATAGAACCAACCATTGAAACCAAAATGAATAAGTCTCAAAAACATCATGTGTTAAGCCACAGACAGAAGTCAGGCACAGTAGAGAGAATACTTCATGAATCAGTTACACAAAATCCTTCAGACTAACTCAGGTCAGTGGCTACTTGTCAGAAAAGGAGCACAGGAGCATATGATAATTCTATTCTTGGGTGATATTGTTGGTTACATGAATGTATGCACTTGAACATTTGCCCAATCTCAATCTGTACACTTAAAACAGGAGTATTGTTATTTAACAATAAAACTAACTTTAAAGTATTGTATGTGGGTATATGTGAGGGGGTGTGGACATATTCATGTGGATATGGGTGCATCTTTGGGTGGCAGTGCAAGTATATATGTGTGAGGGGTTTTGTGGAGTGTGTGTGTGTGTGTGTGTGTGTGTGTGTGTGTGTGTGTAGGCCAAAGGACAGGTGTTGTTCCTGAAGTGTCATTCATCTTTTCTGAGACACTGTCTCTCATTGGTCTGGAACTATTAAGTAAACTAGAGTGACTGGACATCAAGCTCCAAGTATCCACCTGTGTATGTCTTCCCAGTATGCCACCACTCCTTACTTTTTGTGCAGTTTCTGATGATTGAACTCAGGTCCTCTATGCTTTAACTGCAAGCACTTTACCAAGTGAGCTATTCCCCAGCCAGAAAAGATTTTAAGTACTTGAAAAGAGAGATGAGGTTGCTTTGTGTTTGAGACTGAACTATATGTCCCCCAAATTCACCAGTTAAAGTACCAACTTCCAGTAGTACCTCATATAAAGCCTGTGTTTAGGGATAGACTCTTTGAAAAGATAAGAGTTAATGAGGACACTTGGGATCAATATCATTGGTGTTTTCATAGGGAGAGGAAATTATAGCATAAATGTGGATGAATACCAAAAAATGGCATATTTAGAAAGAGATGTTCTGGCTTAAAAACCAAGCCAACCCTATCAACACCTGTTATAGGTTACCCTCTTACTCCTGGGACAAAGCACCCAACCCAAAGCAGCTGATGAGAGGAAATTTTTTATTTTGGCTTACAGTCTTGGGAGGAAATTTCATGATGGCACGTTCAAGCATGGCAGGAGCAGAGGCTATAGATCACCCCCTTGCCAACAGCAGATGGAAAACAGCAGCAGAAGAATAAGCCAAGTTCTGGCAAGGGGGAACTGGCCATAACATTCTTAAGCCTACCTTCAGAAAAGCACCTCCTCCAGCAAGTCTCCATCTCCCAAATTGCCACCAGATGAGAACTAAATATTCAAAACACATGAGTTTATGGGGACATCTGATTCAAACCACAACAACTTAATCTTGGATTTTGGGAAAATAAATTATTTAACACACTTAATTTCATATACTTTAAAAAATATTTATTTATTTGCAGGCAGAGAGAGATAGAAGAGAGACAGGAAGAATGAGCATGCTACATTTTCCAGCTGATGAAAATAGATGCTAGATACATGTGCTATGTAAAATCACTTAGCACAATGCCTAGCATAAACCATGTATGAAAAACAACTACTCAATTCAAGACATCAAAAGTGCATTTAGCTTTACATGGGTACTGGGGAATTGAACGTGGGTTGTTAGGCTTTTTAGTCAAGTGCCATAAACACTGAGCCATATCTCCAGCCTAGTTCTCTGTACTTTGTTAATGTTGACCATGGAAAATTAATATGCTTTTGTGGTATTGAAATAACTAAATGAAATTATGAATATTAGGACCAAATGAGATTCCAACATTTTCTCTTCTTGGATTTCCTTGTGACTGAAGTGTGTGTGTGTGTGTGTGTGTGTGTGTGTGTGTGTGTGTGTGTTACAATAAGAACAGAGCAGTATAATGATAGCGTGTGCATTTAAGCAGTAAATGTAGGCACTATGCAGGATTTATAGTGCTTTATGTGCAGCCAAAGCTAAATAAATTCAGAATGTATCCAACAAAAGCTATGAGCCACTTCATTGCTGTTCTCTCTATAATACCATCAGGTTTTAAAGAAGTGGAGGGTGTGTCGAGCAAGTTTGTTCTCTGGCTGTGCAGTAAAGCCCACTTATTGCTATATTTAGTACTATCATCCATGGGGAGGAGTGTGCTGCAGTTGATCAAAGTGCTTTTATCTAAGAACTGTGGTTCAGAAATGTATTGACATTGACTTTGGCATCTTAGGAAGGTGTGCTCAGCTTCAGCTCCAGCATGTCAGTGAGGCATGATTCAATCCCCGAGATTGCTGCTGCTTTTGCTTTCAAGAGAAACCCAGTGACTGTGATAAGGAAGCTTCCCACTCTGCAGTTCAGAATAGGGAGCATGGAAAGGCAGTCAAGGCATCTGAAAACAACAATGTGGGAAACATTAAGTTTAAGAAATGTGTGGGAAGGGAAGAGAAACTGAAATAGCATCTATACAAATGCTAATAGTTATTATCTTTCTATATTCATCATGAATAAGATTTTATTACCTCCTAATAGCCCAAGGCATTGTTTTATACACAAGGATTTCAAAAAGACATAAGTATTATTTTACTCCAGAAGCATATTGTCAGGTATAGACAGTAAGTCAAATGGCTTATGACAGAAGCTTTTTTCTTACTTACCACTAATATGAACAAATTTTGATTAAATAAGAAACTAAAAGCTATATGGCATTGTTCAAACTCTCAACAATGTATATTGCAGGGCGCAAAATTGTGGCAAATTACTATTCCTAATCAGTTAACTTGAGCTCAAGTCTAGAATCCATCTATTGGCAGTTTAATTCTTATGTCAATACCAAAGTTTTGAGAAGATTAGGTAAAATTATGAAGTAAAATCACTTAGCACAAGGCCAAGCATAAATCATGTATGAAAAATAATTACTCAATTCAAGACATCAAAAGCATTTTTCACCTTGATAATTCATCCCAGGAATGCAGGGATGGTTCAACACATGGAAATTGTTCTATGAAATACACCACACAAATAAACTTATTTTCAAGAACTACATGACCATTGCAATAGATACAGAGAAGTCCTTTGACAAAATACAACACCACTTCATGATAAAAATGATGGAGAGAATAGACATGGAGGGTTTATATTTCAGCACAATAAAGGCTACATATAAAGCAACTAAAGACCAAGTAATATTTAATGGGGAAAGACTCAAGGAGTTCCCATTGACATCAGAAACAAGACAGGGGTGCCCCATTTCATCACTGCTCTTCAACATAGTACTAGAAGTCCTAGCTAAAGATACCATATTCTGCTGGCATAGAACATAGAGAGACCTGGATGAAAGCCTGAAGATAGCCAGACCCCAGACAGATAGCCCATCTAGTAGTGGAAAGTTCTACAGGTGCTCCTGGGCAAAAGTGAGCAACAACTGTCTGTGAAACCAGGGATCTAAGAAACTCAGAAGCAAACACCCTGACAAGATGTACACACCAGTGCAGTAGTAGCACACACCCTTGGTAGGTAACCAATAGCTTTCTGATTGACTAAGATATCCATTCAGTGGAAAGGAACCCATATCTGTATTTGGAAATCAAGTCAGAATCCTATGGATACAGTTTATGCTCTCCAATGTCAAGCTCGCACGAGTCTTTGGCTAAAAGAGGGACTTCATATACCAAATTAATAATGCCTATCCCATTTAACCTATGCTGACTTCACCCTGTATTGGAGAATATGTTATTTCTTTTTCAGAAGGTAGCAAGACACAAGGAAAAAAACTACCCCTCACACTTCAGCTAAGCCCTAGTTGAAACCACTGAGTAAATGAGGAAATGAGCAAAAATGCTGCTTCCATGGTGAGTCTGATAATCAGTCTCAGGTTAAAGGAGACAGATGCTGAGGATATACAACACCTACCAAAGCAGAGATCCTGAGGTTCCAAATTACTCATTATTGAAGTAGACTTAATACACACCCATCATGGCTCAAGGAATTTTGCAGAAGAGGGGGCTGAAAGATTGTAAGATATAGGGGTTGGGACATCAAGCCCAGAGGCATTGCTCCACACCTCCCCAGTTAACTGGCTGCTGTTCCCACAATGCATCATACATAACCCCATGGGAAATAGTAGCAACCCCATGCAGGATGGTCCCCCTGCAGAATATGGGCAAGGAAAGGGAAAGGATGGTACCAACATGATGTATTCAGACAAGTGGTGAGATACATAATGCCTGAAAATGAATAGAAATCACATCCAAGATAATATGGACTCTTTTTTGTTCCAGAAATAGTTGGGAGACTTTAAATGTATGTGAGGGCAAAAGAGATTGCCCTGTGGTTAAAGGCACTTGATTTCAAAGCCTGCTAGCCCAGCCTCAATTTCCCAGTGCCCATGTAAAGCCAAATGCACGAAGTGGTATATGCAACTGGAGTTCATTTACAGTGGCAACCTTAATCAAACTCTCTGGGTATGGGCAGAAGAACACAGCCAGGCTTTATTCTAGTAACCCAGTTCCAACAAGTCTTCTCTTTCTCCTTTAAAAGTTTATAAACCAAGCCTTCATAGTCCACAATTCTCTCTGCATTTAGAAATTTCAAACTCTTATCAGAATAGTCTATGAAGCTCAGCTTATAGCTCTACAAGTCTTCTCCAGTCCAAAGTACCAAATGCTTCAATATTATTCCCACAAATACCTTACAAAAAAACAAAAGCCACATGGTCGAATTTATTGCAGCAACTGCCCCACTTCTGAGTACCAAATATTGTTGCAGTTACCTTCTCATTGCTTGGACAAACAGCCGACCAAATGCAGTTTTCCCCTGCCATCATAGAGCTTTACCTCAAGTCTGTAAGCCAAAATAAACCTCTTTTTGTTCCCCATAATCTGCTCTTGATCAAATTATTTCTGGCAGCAATGTGAACCTGACTGTAGCACCCTGTCTCAAAAAAAAAGTTGACATCTGGAAAGGATTATACTAAGTGAGGTAATGCAGACCCAGAAAGCCAAGCATCACATGTTCTCTCTCATATGTGGGTCCTAGCTATAGATGATTGGGCTTCTGTGTGAGAAGGAAAAAACTCAGTACCAGAAGCCAGTAAGCTAGAAAAGAGATATAAAGGGAAGAGAAAGGAGGGAGGGGGTACTTAATAGGATGGTATTATATACATGTAAGTAGAATAATAGATTAATGGGGGTGAAAGGCCAAAAATGAGTTCAGGGGAAGAGATCAAGTAAAGGAAAGGAGGAGGGAGGGCTAATCAAAATCTAAGAGGACATAAATAAATCCTAGGGAATCTTACTTTTTTGGACAATGGAACACTCAGGAGCTGTAGATTGTTGCTAGAAGATTTTCAGTGCCATGGATGGGATACCTTCCCATGAGTTGTTGGCCAGGGAGGTCCCTGATGCTCCATAAGCATTATAGGCCATTGCCAAGGCCTTGCTTTCCCACCAGGAATAGATGGTAAGAACCTATTGCTGAAGACTCCACATACTTGGACTGCAAGACCACTGAGAAATCCTGCTGGAACTGAGCTGATAACCTCCTCCATGTAGACCAGCTGACAGAAAGCTAGAAGAAGCCATTCTGCATGCAGTTCAATGGGAGAAAGAGAAATCACCAGTGAAGATACCCAACAGTGGACACTGCAAGCCTTCTATTTGGCCAGCCAGGCCAAATGAGCCAACGCGTGCAATAGTGGCACATCTATCATGGTGGAAACCAACTGCCCTCTAATTAGAATGGAGGCCCTCTCCATGGAAGGGAATACATCCCTGATACTGAAAACTTAAAATATGGGTACTCATGAGCCCTAGGGGTATAACATCTGCTGCTATCTAGCTAAATGTATATACTATGCTTATCAAACTGCCCAGTAAGCACTTCTCTTAATGTTCATACCCTTATATTAATGCTAATCTCACTTTTAGTAGAGAATCTTCTCTTTTCAGATGGCAGTGATCTTGGGATGACTCAGAAGGTATCATGGTGCTGGAAAGAAATGACCGGAGTGCTCACTACTGCAATATCACTATCACAACTTCCAAGGCTCAGGGCCTAATATGGAAGAGGTGTCAGAAAGAATGTAAGAGCCAAAGGAAGGGTAGGACTCCTTAAAACGTGCTCCCTCCAGACACAAAATGGCCTGGATATCCATGACCTCATAGTGCCTGACAATACCTACACAAGACCATCATAAGAGGAGGAAAATATAAACAAGAATCTGATTGAGATGGGGAGGGGATATGATAGAGAATGGAGTTTCAAAGGGGAAAGTGTGGGGGGAGGGTATTACCATGGGATTTTTTTTTATAATCATGGAAGCTGTTAATAAAAATTTGAAAAAATATGGCTAGAGATATGGCTTATCAGTTAAGTGCTTGCCTGTGAAGCTTAAGGACCCCAGTTCAAGCCTCGATTCCCCAGGACCCATGTTAGCCAGATGCACAAAGGGACGCACGTGTCTACAGTTCATTTGCAGTGGCTGGAGGCTCTGGAGTGTCCATTCACTTTCTCTCTCTCTCTCTCTCTCTCTCTCTCTCTCTCTCTCTCTCTCTCTCTCTCTCTCTTTCTCTCTGTGTGTCTGTTGCTCTCAAATAAATAAATAAACCAATTTTTTTTAAAAAATTGAAAAAAATAAAGCATAAAAATATTATTTAAAAAGTTTGACAATGCCCAAGGAATCACACCTAATTTTGTTCTCTGACCAGCACATACACATGCATTCATGCATACCTGCACATACACACACACACACACACACACGCATGCACATATACACACACATACAGAGAGAGAGAGAGAGAGAGAGAGAGATAAAAAAGAATATCAGAGAGTACTATTTAAGAACTCATTCCATTAACCTGTAAAAATGTCTTCCTTAAGTGGAAATTTAATGGCATTCCCTCAAGTTTATATGATGGATACATAAAATACAATTTTGAACATCATAAATGTGTCCTCTGCAAAACTCTAATTTAAATCATTATTTCATATAACCTTATAATTTAATGACTTATACTACAGATTAGCTCTGAATTTGTCCCATCTAAGTTTGTCTCTGTGGATGAGTTTGTATGATTTTTTTTTAAATTTTAATTATTTATTTATTTATTTATTTGAGAGCGACAGACACAGAGAGAAAGACAGATAGAGGGAGAGAGAGAGAATGGGCGTGCCAGGGCTTCCAGCCTCTGCAAACGAACTCCAGACACGTGCGCCCCCTTGTGCATCTGGCTAACTTGGGGCATGGGGAACCAAGCCTCGAACCAGGGTCCTTAGGCTTCACAGGCAAACGCTTACCCGCTAAGCCATCTCTCCAGCCCAAGTTTGTATGATTTTTGTTAGCAGAGAATATGAAGTAAACATATTCCTCATTTAGCCAGTTCCTAGATAACTCAGGATTAATCAGTATATTAATTCATTAATTTAACATATCTAGTACACAAAAAATAACATGGCATTTGCTCATGTTTATTTTTGTGTTTACATTATTTCTAATTGTTTAAATATATATTAAAATAAAACAGCATCCCCATCTTTAGAACAAGAGAATCTTACAATGGTGGCCCCTAATGTTTATAAAGCTGTGGGAATCTTTCCCAATGTACTTAAAGCCAATACTGTATTTTCATATTACTATACTAATAATCACATACTTAGTCCTTTTTCGCTATGTCCATGAGCAGGTATATGCTACCTGGAATAGCGTTCTATTCATTCCTATATGAACCATTTCTCACTTGAGGCTGAGGAGTGGCTTGGGTTACTACAAGATATAGAAATAACAAAAATATGAATAAAGACATCATACGGCTTGGAAGAAGTGAGTGGATTGTTCAGCCCTGAGACATCTCTACAACACCTTCCAAGGCTCAGGCTCCATTGTGGAAAAGGTGACAGAAAGAATGTGAGAGTCAAAGGACTCTTTACAATGTACTCTTCTGGACACAAAATGGCCAGGACATCCATGACCTCACAGTGCCTGTTATTACATACAGAAGACCCATAATATGAAGACAGATTATGACATCAAGATAAAAGAGAGGAGTGGAAAGATGACTTAGCAGTTTAAGGTGCTTGCCTATAAAGTTTAAGGACCCAGGTTCAATTCTCCTATACCCACATAAGCAAGATGCACATGGTGGTACATGTGTCTGGAATTTGTTTGCAGACACTGGAGGCCCTGGTGCACCCATTCTATCTATCTGCCTCTTCTCTCTCTCTCTCTCTCTCTCTCTCTCTCTCTCTCTCTCTCTCTCTCTCTCCCCTCTCTTTCTCAAATAAATGCATAAATCAAATAAAAATATTTTTAAAACAAAAAATAAAAGAGACTATTTGAAAGGGGGAAGGGATATGATAAAGGGTGGATTTGAGAGGAGGACTGTATGGATGAGGAGGGAGGGGGAAATTACATGGTTTATTGTCTATGATTATAGAAACTGTCAATAATTTTTTTAAAAAAAGACACCTTACACAATTAAATAAGTAAAATCTCAAAGACATTCATAGGTATTGTGATGGTTAGTTTTCATTGTTGACTTCAACGGATTTGGAATTCACGCATGAAGCACATATCTGAGCATGCCTAGAGGTTGTTCCAGACAGGTTTAACTGAGGAAGGAAGACACACCCTGAATGTGGGCAGGACCATACTATAGGCTGGGGTCCCAGGCTGAATAAAAAAGGAAAGGCATCTGAAGCACCAACATTAATGTCCTGTGCTTCTTGTCTGCTAACACAGTGTGACCAGCACCACATGATCTTGTCACCATACTTCATCCCTCATGATGGATTATATTCCTATCAAGCAATGACTCACAATAACACTACCTTCTTTAAGTTGCTTCTTAGCAGGTAATTTGTAACAGTAATGAGAAAAGTAACCAATACAGAAAACTGGTACCAAGGAGTGAAGCCATTGCTGTGATAAACTTATGTGGTTCATACGCCTTTGCAACTAATTTGCAGGAGAATATGGAAGAGTTTGGAATTGTGGACTAGAGAATGGTATAAGCAAAACATAATGAATTATTCTAGTGGGAGTTGGGAAGACCAGAATGCTGAGACATGCATGTCCTGGCACGTGAGATTTCACAGAAGAACAAGGATTTGAAACTGGGCTAGAAGTGATTCATGTTACACTGAGACAAAAACTCTGGTCACCTTCTCCTCCACACCATCCTGAAAATCTGAGTAAGGCTTAGTTCAAAAGTGAGTACCTGACTAAGTTGTTTGGAAGATAGTCAGATATACAGAGGGACACAGAGAGAGAGAGAGAGATAATGCACAAAAATAAAATGTATATGATTTGGTGAGGAAAGGTGTGTGACAGAACTTAATGATGGAAACATGGTGATGCAGAGAAAGGAACTGTAATTTCCAAAGAGATTAATACTGCTAAAGATAAACCTCTTTCTCTTCAGTGGAATGATAGCAAGAATGGCCTGAGGACAGGATTCCACCCTTTCAAGAATATTTCATTTGAAAAATACAAATTCATCTGAAAGGAGAGAGCCTGAATTGAGAATGCTACTTCTGGGTACTCTGCTCTAAAACACCCCACTAGGGACGTATTCTCCCAAGTACTGAGACATAAGCACACAGATGCCACTATAGCATTTGTAGTAGAAGGCATCATCAAGCTACATCCTGAGATGGCAGCAGAACATGGTCCTAATTTTGCAGACACTCAAAATGCAAGAGGGTGTATGGACACTTGTACCAAAGTTCTAGGAAGACCTTAAAGCCAACCACTGTGTGTCATGGTCAGATTCCCTCTAATGAGGACCTGAAGGGCCTCTGTGGAAAGCTATAAAGTACAAACTAAGTTACTCTGGAGACCTCAGAACATTGGGAATCACACAACCATGGGACATCCTCTAAGGAAAGCTGCAGGCACAACATAGAAGTGGCCTAAAAGAGTGTTTATGTATACCATAGGAAGCATAACTGGAGGAGTGTGGCTACCAAGCCATGGGAGCTCAGATGATATCCAAAACTATAGATGTTGAACAAGTTGCTTCAGGGTTTGCTCTGTGCCATGTTGAGTTTTAGTCTTGCTTTGGTCTAATCTTTCCTTGTAATCTTCCTAATCCTCTTTGTTGAAATAGGAGTTCTTGCTTAGAGACAGTGTATAGCTTTTTAAAAAAAACTGTGGTTCACAGCTGAGAAATCACTTTCAGTCTCAGAAGAGACATTGGCTTTTAAGCTTTTGGACAATAATGGACTTAATAAGATTTGGGAACTTTTATAGAGTAACCAAATTCACTTTGCATTATGAAGTAGTCAGGAGCATTTGGAAACCAAGGGTGACATATTATGGTTAAAAAATAATGTGCTCGGGTGTCAAGTTGACAAGGAGTGGACTCATGATGATGAATCATCATTGTGAACTTGAGTGGATTTGTAATCACCCAGGAGAAATACCTTCAGACATGTCTGTCTGTGATGGTACTCCTAGAGAGGTCTAACTGAAGAGAAAAGATCAACCTTGAATGTGGGTAGCACCCAAAGTAAATAAAAAGGAAAGAAATAAGGCACAGCTCTGTGCCAGCATTCATCGCTCTCTGTTTCCTAATTACTGATGCAATGTGACCAGTAACCTTCCCTGTCACCTCCATGTCTTCCACACTGTAATGAACTGTATCCCCTCGAACCTGAGCCAAAATAGTCCTTTCCTTTCTTTAGTTGCTTTCCTCATGTGTCCCAGAAGAAAAGGAAAAGAACAGATTTATTTTCATTCCTTAATTTAAATTAAAAAATATAATTTTGAAATTACTTGAACATGGATGTTATAAACGTATCTATATTCACTGAAAAGGTTATAAATGTCATGCAAATGATAGCACAGCTAAAGTACAGCATAAAATAAAAGCTTAGAAAATCTAGACTGAGGTAAAGGCAATATTTAGACGTTGGAAAGAAAGAAATCTTAGACAGATTAGGTGAGATTTGGTTTTGGATAGAATTCTAGAGTTTGGGGGTAGTTCTGAGTGGGTATGTTCAAGAATTTTTAAAGATAAACTCCGCATTTTAGGTTAGGGCGAAGGCTCTGATTTTCAATAAGAATAACTATCATCAGAGTCCTCAGATCCACCTGGTCTACCCACTTGTCCCTATCAACCCATGACTTCATAGAAGGCTTCTAACTTTGGAATCTCTGTTAAGGTTGTCCACTCCCTTGGTATTTCACTCCTCTGACATCAGTTGAAAATGCCTAAGCATCTGTGATGAAGTTTCCTAACAGTTTTATTGGTAGCTCCTTATGTTGAATTCTCTAAACATTTTTAGCTCATGCTTGGATTTATCCATGCTTTTCTTTTCTTGACTTTGAATCGGTATTTGAAAATATGTTTCTAGTAGATACCAAATTAATGCTGTCGGACTGAGGCACAACTAGCTGCAGCTCCAGCTCCAGTGCAACACACACACACACACACACACACATACACACACACACACACAGACATTTTCCCATAAGAACAAAGTAATCTACTGCTTTCTCCTCTAAACTTCCTTTTGTGCAGCAATTTCCTCCAAATTGAAATGTTCCCTCCTATAGGGAGGAGGCTCAGGAAACTGAAGAAGTAAGCAAATCCTGGAAAGCTCACACAAGGTTCACAAGGCCCTCCAGAAACTGAAGAAGTAGGCAAATCCTGGAAAGCCAACACAAGATTCACAAGGCCCTCCTCAAGGTCACAGAAGCAGTGAGCAACTGCTCTGGATAGGGGCCTCGCACGGCTCGGCGGCCTGCAAGTCATGCGGGGAGCTCCAGCACCCAGCTCTGAGCATCATCAGCTGCACTGGGGAGAGCTTCTCACGCTGCAGCTGCCTTTGAGTCGTCCACGCTACTGAAAGCAACCCCTTGCCCACACTCCTGTAAGTAACCCCAATAAACTCACTGGTTCACCAAGTTAGACCGTGGCATAATTGTTACTTTGGTCAGTTGTCTGTGCCCTATCTGAGGGTGAGTAGATGCTTGTTCATGTCTCCCCAGAAAAGGCTCACATAAATAACTACCTACTGCAATTTTAACTCCCTTTTCTCTAGGAAAACTTTATCCACTTATACAACCTTTTCCCACACAATCCTTCTTACCACCTCACATTCGCATCGTTTCCCACAGCCAATGTTACTGTGCCTTATGGGCAGCCACTCTTCTGTGTGTAGCACTAGCCATGTACTCCTGGGCACAGTTATCCACAGCACTCCATAGAATAAAAATAATAAAATGGAACTGGACAATATATTTTGCTCTGGGAAAGAAAAACATGGTGTGGGATGTAGAATATGGTGAGAGTGATTTTTTTCCCTCAAGTATGCTGATTCTAGTTAATAAGGAAGTTGGGAAGGGAAAGCCTGCAATGTGGGTATCACAAGGCTGAATCTCAATAGGACTGAATTAGATAAAACCCTGTAATACTAGTCAAATTTTCCCATTGCTGGGACAAAATGCTTGACAAAAATCGCTTTAAGGGAGGAAGGGTTACAGTACCAGGTTACAATGCATCATAGCAGGAAAGGCTTATGGTAGGAACTTGAGGCATCTGGTCACACTCAGCACAGTGAAGAAGAGAGTGATGAATGCTATTGCTATTGCTCTGCCAGCCCCCTCATGGTGCCTTCCACAGTTTTAAAATGGGTCTTCCTAGGTTAACCTAATCTACATAATCCTCACAGGCATGCCCAGAGGCTAACGTAATCTACATAATCCCTCACACGTGATTGCAGGACCTGTCAAATTGGCAATTAGTATTGACTGTCACACTCCTTACACTCCAGAAATGCACTAATTTTCTCTCTTGCTATGGACATGAGAACATTGAAAAAAATGATGGAAAGTGAGATCAGAGCAATCCATAGACTCTACTTGCCAATGCCAGGCATCTATTTCCTTCATGGATGATAAATAAGAAGCCTGTTAAATAGAGTTTAGGAAGCAAAACTGCAGGGCAAAAAAGAGACTAACAAAAAGGCAGACCATGTCACTCTGAAATATTGAGAGTCAGAGTATACATCAAGAAGAGCCTATGTCCTCTGTGATACAGAAGCTCCCTTAAAAAATTACAAGATTAGCCAGACGTGGTAGTGCACACCTTTAATCCCAGCACTTGGGAGATAGAGGTAGGAGGATCTCCATGAGTTCGAGGCCACCCTGAGACTCCATAGCGAAGTCCATGTCAGCCTGGGCTAGAGTGAGACCCTACCTAGAATCCCCCCCAAAAAAAAAAATTACAAGATTTAAAAAAAAAAAGTAATGGTAGCATATGAGGGCAATTGCAAAAGAAAAAAATTGAATTCCCTCTTAGGAAATCCAAGAGTTGGGATAAAATAAGACATAGAAGACAAACAAAATACATAATGAGAAAAGGTCTATAATAAGTACATAAAAAATATTTATAACTTTGTACTAATAAAGCTTAAAAATGATGAACTCTATGACTTTTATGAAAATATTCTTGGCCCAAGTTTATTAAAGAAGAAATAAAGTGTCAAGAATGACATTTTCTTCTCTCCCATGTAAGGTCATCTTACATAAGTGGCTAGGGCTAAGACAGGTATGATTTAGGCCTGGGAAAGAAATACCCATCCTCATCCATCCACTAATTCAGGGCCTTCCAGTGGATCACAGCACCAAGATATGCCAAGAAGAGAACAAAGTGTGGCCATCTTTCTTTGGTACACACTTTCCTTAAGCACACTGGGGAAAATAGTGCTACTGTTTTCAGAAGGATTTAGACTGATGCATGTAGCTTTTAAAGTTGCATAAAGATATGACACAAAACTATAAGTTCAAATATTAAGTGGAGGTTAAAAATAAAGTTTGAAAACTGAGCTGGCTTACTTATTTGTTCTTTTTTATAACATATATATGCATATATATCATTTTTATGTTTTTATTTATTTGCAAACAGAGATGATAACTGTATAAATAGGTAAATGATAGATGATAGATAGATAGATAGATAGATAGATAGATAGATAGATAGATAGATAGAAAGACAGACAAACAATGGGCACACAGGGGCCTCTTTCTTTGCCACTGCAACCAAACTCCATGTGCATGCACAATTGTACCACTTTGTGCATCTAGCCTTATGTGAGTACTGAGGAATTGAACCCAGACCGTCAGATTTTGCAAGCAAGCACCTTTAACTGCTGAGCCATCTCTCCAGACCTTCTTTATCTGATCTTAATTTTTTTTCCTTCGTAAAGGTAAGTTTATGAGATCTATTATGCATGTTTATGGATGAGAGATTTTCTTTACTTTAAAAAAAATTTCTGTCTGTTTATCTTCCCACAACAGCTACAACCAAACTCTGTGTTTATATATATATCACAGGACTTTCAGCTCTCCAGATGCTCAGACTAGAACCTATCAACAGAGGCTCTCTTCTCACAACTAGAAATGAGTTTTTATCTTGTATGATGGACAGCAAATTTCCTCATATAAAATAAAGGGAGCTGATCTCATAAATTTTGTGTTATTTTTATAATCTAGGGTCCTACATCACTGTATATACATGAGATTAGGCATTATCACAAAAGAGCAAAAGGCTGAAGGAAAAAAAAATCTATCAAAACACTAAAGAAAGGGCTGTTCAACATTCTCTACATAAGCAAAAGCCTTAGCACTGTTTGCATTCTAGTCCTACAAGGGTCGGCAGCAGGAGACAGTAGAAAGTACAAGGCCTATGCCCTGGCCTGCAAAGTGCTCAAGGGGTCTTTTCTATAAGCAATCTGAGGAAGATGTCAATTTTCATTGATCCATTGAACACAAAATGTTAAGGATACTTACTATATGCACACTGCGTAAAACTGATAGAGGTTATGGTATTTATCTTGCAAATACCATGTTCAGCATTAATGTTTATCTACATTTAATATCTCTATATATAACATTCATTTTAAAATCCTTCTGGCTCTGCAGCAGTCACAATGCAGTTCTTAATGCCTAAGCATGTGGGTGTACATTCTTGAAGAATGAAAATAGAATGTCCTAGAAATCCTCAGAGATTCTAGAGAATTATTTTCATAAGAAATGTGGCAAAAACAGTTTGGGCAGAAGTACCCTATAGCAGTATAAATGCTGCACGCAGAAGCCATAGGTTGTTACAGAAAAATTTCAGTGCCAATGTTGGGATGTTGCCCAATAACTTGTTGGTCCCGGAAGCCCCTGGAATCCCCAGAACAGTGTGGGCTATTGTCAGGGTTCTTGGTTGCCTATCAGAACTGGATGGTGGAATCCTGTTGATAAAAATATCACATGCTTTGGGTGAAGGGCACTGAGGGATCTAGCTGGACCTGAGGTAGAAGCCTCCCCCTTGCTGACTGGCAGTCATAGTGCTGGAGTGTGCTGTGCAGCATGCTTGGGGAGAAAGGTCATCAGTGGTTGTGAGGTGCAATGGACTTGGTAAGCTACTGCCATGGTGGGATATGTATACTAATGCAATAGTGGTATGTCTGTTGTGGGGATAATTAGCTACTCTCTGGTTGGATTTTGGGTTCACTCCATGGGAGGGGGTTCATGCCTGATACTAAAAGCCTGATCAAAAGAATAAAATAAAATAAAAAAGGTCTCACTAATGGTCTTGATCTTATGCTTAACTTTTATCCTGTCAATTATATTTATTTATTATTTAACAACCAACCCCAAAAATGTCTAATTCATTGCCAACAATTAAATTAAGAAACATGAAAATGACAGTCTAGATCGCATTATGTATATACAAAAGATTGTGGGCTATAGAGTGGTTTAGTGATAAAGGCATTTCACTGCAAAGCCAAAGGACCCAGGTTCCATTCCCTAGGACCCATGTAAGCCAGATGCACAAGTTGGTGCATGCATCTGTAGTTCATTTACAGGAGCTGAAGGCCCTGGCACACCCATCCTATTTGCCTCTCTCTCTCTCTCTATCTATCTATCTATCTCTCGCTCAAATAAATAAATAAATAAATAAAAAGATCCTATAAAAGAAGAAGCAACTCATTCCATTTAGACTAAATCAGAGTTACAAAGTGCTAGCCAAACATGGGAAACTATGTAAGATATACTAGCTGATGAATTTCAGGGTCTGTTAAGGTTTTTAAATGATCTCTCTCTCTCCCTCTCTATCTCTTGCCATATGTACTTAACATGAGAAGACACTTCCTACTGACACCAGTATGCTTTTTGCCATGCTACCCTCCCCCCTATTTCTTGTTACACAGGGGAATTTTTATTCAGATATTTTATAGATATTCAAACATATTGTGCCTGCAGCCCCTCTTTGTTTCCCTAGGCAGTTGCTTCTACTTTTATGTCATACACATATGTGTATATATATGATTTTATGAATCCATATAAACTATAGGAACCACATGTGACTGAAAACTTGAGGAATTTGTCTTTCTGAGACTGGTTTAATTAATTAAATACGATTATCTCCAGTTGTATCTATTTTTCATAAACAACATAACTATTCTTTTTGACTGAAAAAGATTCCATTGTGTGTGTGTATGTATATATATATATAGTGTGTGTGTATATATATATATATATATATATATATATATATATATACACATTACATTTTGATTTTCTTTTTTTAAAAATTTTATTCAATTTTTATTTATTCATTTGAGAGAGACAGAGAGAGAAAGAAGCAGAGAGAGAGAGGATGGCTGTGCCAGGGCTTCCAGCCACTACAATTAAACTCCAGATGAGTGCACCCCCTTGTGCATCTGGCTAACGTGGGTCCTGGGGAATTGAGCCTTGAACTGGGGTCCTTAGGCTTCACAGGCAAGCACTTAACTGATAAGCCATCTCTCCAGGCCACGTTTTGATTTTCCATTCCTGCTTTTGGATACCTAGACTGGTTCCATAACTAAGGCATTGTGCACAATGCACAATGCTACAATAAACATGGATATGTAAGAATCTCTGTGATATATTAACCTGGAGCCTTTTGGGTAAATCCATAGGAGTAGAATAGCTGGGCCACGCTAGATCTATTTTTAGGCTTGTTTATTTTATTATTTTTTTTTTGAGGAACCTAATAGTAATTCTATAGTGGTTGGAATAGTTTATATTTCCACTAGCAGAGTATAAAGGCATACAGTGTCTCTCTCGCGCTCTCTCTTTCTTTTGGTTAGTTTATGAGGATGTGTCAAACTCATTTAGTTTTATTTTTTTATTTTTTTTTTACTTTAGAGAGAAGCAGTCAAGAGCAGAGAGAAAGAATGGGCATGCCAGGATCTCTAGCCACTGCAAATGAACTCCAGATGTATGTGCCACCTTATACCTCTGACTTATGTTGGTACTGGGGTATTGAAGCTGGGTCCTTCGGCTTCCAGGCAAGCACCTTAACCATTAAGCCATCACTCCAGCCCCTTGTTTATCTTTTTATGAAAGCAGTTTTTTGAGCCAGGTGTGGTGGCACATGCCTTTAATCTCAGCACTAACTAGGGAGGCAGAGGAAGAAAGACTGCTGTGAGTTTGAAGCTAGTCTGGGACAACACAGTGAATTTCAGGTCAGCCAGGGCTAGAGTGAGACCAAACCTTAAAAAGAAAGAAAGAAGGGAAAGAAGGAAGAAAGAAAGAAAAGAGGAAAAAAAGCAACTTTTTGTTTTATTGATTCTTTATAACTTTTGTTTCCATCTTAACAATTTTAGCTTTTATCTTATTTAGTTCTATCTACTTCTTTGGAGCTTGGATTTTTGTTTTGTCAAGGCCCTGGGATTCATCAATACTTATTTGTTTGAGATTTCTCTGAGATTTTAATGTGGCCCCTTAGAGCTATCAACTTCCACCTTTGGACAGCTCTCTTTATACCCCATAGGATTTGTGTCCCACAGGCTTGTGTCTTTGTTTGTTTATTTTCTTTCATTTTTCATTTGAGTCTAGGGATTATTTTATTTCCTTTTAAATTTGTTTTTGACTCATTAGATACTGTTTTGTTCATCCTCTATAATTTTGTATATATTCTGTAGGTTCTGTTGTTACTGATTTTAGCTTTACTTCATTTTGGTCAGATAAAATATAAGAAGTTATTTTAATTGATCTCTGCCTTTTAAAGCTTTATTTGTATTCTATTACATGAACTATCTTAGAAAACATTTATGGGCTGCTAGAAGAATATATATTCTGTAGTATTCAGATGAAATATTTTGGAAATACCTGTTAGGTAAATTTTATTCACCATATCAGTTATCCCAAATGTTTCTCTGGTTTTGGGTTTTTTTTTTTTTGGATGGGTGGGGGAGTGTTGCTCTGCCTCTTGATGAAAGTAGGGTATTGAATTCACCAACTATTTTTGTTTTGGGTTAGCTCATATGTTTATATCTGGTAGTGTTTTTTTTTTTTTTTTTTTTTTTAGTTTATTTATTTATTTGAGAGAGACACAGAGAGAATGGGCACACCAGGGCCTCCAGACACTGCAAACAAACTCCAGACGCATGTACCACCTTATGCATCTGGCTTACGTGGGTCCAGGCTAATCGAACTTGGGTCCTTTGGTTTTGTAGGCAAATGCCTTAACCACTCAGCCATCCCTCCAGCCCAGTGTGTTTCTTTTTTTAAAACATTTTATTTATTATTTGAGGCAGAAAGAGGGAGAGAGAGAGAATGGACATGCCAGGGTTTCTAACCCTAACTACAGATGCATGTGTCACATGTGCATCTGGCTTACATGGGACCTGGAGAATCAAACTTGAGTCCTTAAGCTGTATAGGCATATTCCTTAGCTGCTAGGCCATCTCTCAAGCCTGTGTTTTGTTTTTGCTTTATAAAATAAGTTGCATGTATGTTCAGTGTGTGTGTGTGTGTGTGTGTGTGTGTGTGTGTGTATGTGTGTGTGTATTTAGCACTGTAACGCCTTCTTGATGGCTGTCTAGTTTCCTTCGTATGAAGTGTCTATCCATTTTTATCTGTTCTGACTAATTTGGGTTTGAAATCTATCTGGTCAGATATTAGAAAAGCAATTCTACTTGCTCAGAATTCTTTTTTTTTTTTCCTTTAAGGTAGAATCTCACTCTCTAGCCCAGGCTGACCTGGGCTTTTGCTGTGTAATCTCAGGGAGGCCTCACAAACCTCTGCCTCCTGAGTGCAAGAAGGAGCCTCTAAGAAGTCACAGGCACTATATTAAGGTCTTTATATTTACTCCATTTAGGCTAAGCAAGAAGATCCTATATCTATATTTTGTAGATAAATAGAAAGTAAATCTTAATTTTATTTCTTTTGTAAACATGAATGAAGGACTTGTGTCAACCAGAGTTCTGAACATTATCTAGACACTACTCATTTAGCCCCTGAAGCAACTCTACAGGGCATATAGAAAAGGTCGGCTGCTCATCACATGAGCATCAGAACCAGAACTGAAATCCTGATCATCTGGCTCCAAACATTTTGCTCCTTATGTCTGTATCTCAGTTTTTAGAGGAGAGAAGACTAGCCAACAGGTTCAGCTTTGTGAAGTATTGGATTTATTATCCTTGCAGAATCATTCAATTACCATTAAGTGCTGAGTTGGACAGACTGCAGGATACTGTAAAAATCATATAGATAATATGCATTTCACGACTATTTTAGTAATCACTATGCTCATCCCTCAGTCAACTACTTCATAACTGTTATCACCACTAATGATTAATATTAATTTAATGTTGTGCTGTCATTCATTTTATGGTTGACTCTCAAAATTACCGGTGCTCCCTTAAGGATAGTGCATTACTCCCCAAAGTTCAGGGGCTCTGTGCAAATAAAGCTTTGTCACTTAGTACTTGTTTTTTAGCCATAGCTCTTCCTCAGTCCTAAACAGAAACAAACTTGAAGGAAAGGGGGAGCAAACATCAGGGTGAAGCACCAAGAAAAAAAGGGATGGCTTAAATACTCTGTGAGTCACCTATCACTCTCGTGAGGTATGGGCAAGGTTGATGTGACCACCATTGTGCACTGTTGTCATCCTTTGTTTGGAATAAGGCCTATGCCCTTGGTCTAAGACCTGTCTCCGAGAAGGGTACAATCTAAATGCAACATCCAAACAAGGACTTAACTAAAGCAAAGAAAACACTAATTACAAACTGAACATGTTCCCCAACAATGAAGCATCATCAGGCCAGTCGAATGTTTCCATCCCACCTGCAGCTGCAGAGTATTTGCCTACTGGACTTGTCCGCCTCCTACCTGGGTTTGCTTTGCGCCCGAGGACCTTAGTGAGCACTGCCTCTTTATTCTCAAACCCCACGCCTCTGGGAAAACTTCAGGGTATTTCTCTGCCTACAATCAGAAGCTCAGTTGGCTGCATGCATTGCTTTTTTTTCTCATCAGCTCCCACCGCAAAATGCTTTAATCCCCTAAAAAAATGTGAGTTGCTATGGTGACTTACTGTAGTTGCTAGAAGCTTTTGTAAGATTCAGCCATCTTCTTGTTATACTTCAGGTCTTCAAATTGACAGCAACAAAAAAAAAAAAAATTGAAGCTTCATTTGTTAGAATAGGAAGTGAGGTGCTGAGCAGTTTGTAAGCAAAATGAAAGGGTGTTGGTTGGTAGGCACTATGGGACACAGATCCACAGAGAAGAAAACCTAAATTGCTGACTATAGGGTGAAGCATTTCTAGAACAGCAGATGCCATTGCAGAACACAGATCCTACTGATTTTTTTAGCCCAAATGATCTCAGTTCCCAGATACCCACATCAGTGATTACATCAGCCCGAGAAAATATGACCTTAGGAAACCAGAGGTCAGTAATGATGCCCTGCAGGAAAACTGTACCTCTGCCACCTGTGTCTGTAAATAAAGGTTTATCATAACACAGCCATGTCCATTCATTTGTGCATTGCCTAAGGTTTTCTTATCTTTTCTTTTTCTTGTTTTTTTTTTTTTTTTGGCACTACAATAGCAACGTCAGATAGTTCCAACAATACCACATTACTCACAAAGTTAAAATATGTGCTGTTGCCTTTTATAGAAAAAAAGTAATTGGCCACTGTCTGCTATAGAGCTTTACAGAGACATGAATTGAGGAAGCCAGGGGTGAGTCAAGCACATCATGCAGTTCCACCTGCAGGCCCACCTTGCGTCCATTGGTTTTTCCCTAGTGTGTAATTTCCACTCACATTTAAGCTATAAACCCTGGGAGAAAGCCTACTTCCTTCCTGTACAAACTTAGTCCTCTGAGGAGCAGATACTATATGTAGTCACATTAGAACTGCCGGTGTCTAACTTACTAGAGAAAACCCCTGCAAGAGGCAAAAAGGAATTGGGAGCTTGTAGAGTCAGGAAATATATCAAAATGCAAGACAAGTCTGGCCCCTGTGGAAGAAGAGGGGAAAGGTGGCAGAGAGCATCTCACTGAACATCAGCTGTAAAAAGTTGTGGTCTTCTAAAGTGCGGTGGGGGGCTGACTTAGTGGTTAAGGAGGTTGCCTGCAAAGCCTGAGAACTCACGTTTCACTGTCCGCGTCCCACATAGCCAGATGCACTGTGACATAAGCACACATGATGCACATGCACCACGAGGGGTGAATGTGTCTAGAGTTCGTTCACAGGGCCTTAAGGCCCTGGTGCACCCATTGACTCTCTCTCTTTCTCAATATAATTAATTAATAATAAAAGATGTGGGCTGGAGAGATGGCTTACCAGTTAAGGTGCTTGCCTACAGAGCCAAAGGACCCAAGTTCTATCCTTCAGTACCTACATAAAACCAGATGCACAGGGTGGTGCATATGTCTGCAGTTCATTTGCAGTGGCAAAAGGCCATGAAGCACCCATTCTCACTCTCTCTGTCTCTCTCTCTTAAGTAAACAAACAAAATATTTTTAAACAAAGAAATTCAGAGAAAAGAAAAAAGTTGTGACCAGGATGAAAGAGTCTGCCATCACACCTGTTCTACCCCTGTCAGGAACAAACATATTGGAAGATTCAATTGGGATCATCAATTTTTCTTGTCAAAGCAGATCCAAGTTGCATATTTTCACATGAGCCCCCATGCTCCTAGTTCAAATTTATCATATTTTCAACCTATGTGTCATGGTTGAGAGGCCACACATAGTAACATGCTAAGTAATGTGACAAGATGAGATGTGAAGGATAACAACTTCACTACATTTAAAGCAGGATAAGTACAACTTTGGAATTGCTGGAAACAGACAGTAATCTCTATTGTCCCCTAAGACCAGAATACATTGGCTGTGAGTTAATCTCTCAGAGTATACACAAATCTAGAAAACCCTCTTCCTAAATTCGTCATCAGTCCCCTTCCCACACACCCACAGAACAAAGGATTTAGGTTATATTGGTCCTGAGTTCCTGCCAGCAAACTTCATCTCCCCTCTACTGCCCAAACAGAATGCACACCAAGAGGGTACTAATGTTACAAACAGATGGAATAAATGCCAAACTTCTTTCTGCTGGAAGCAAGTAGTGAAAAGGAAGGGACTTCAAGAGGATGAATCCTTATCATATTTTGCACTATGCAAATGTTTGGCAATCACTGCTTTTCTCTTTTTCTCTACTCAACCTTCTTTTGTTAAAATTGTGTTAAAGATGCCCTATAGCCACTACCAGAACCATGAAAATAATAGACATTTGCATCACTCTAAGAGCCAAAAAAAAATGCATACCAGTGAATGATTTCAGGTTGCTTTTCAACATGTACTTTGGCTTCTTATAAGCACCTGTAATTTCAAGCATTTATTAGCTATTGCTTTTAAAAGGAGAATTCTTCTAGAACCCATTGTATTTTCAGAAAAAGATGTCATCTTTTTTCATCAGCAGGTCAACTTTCATTGCTCTGACTGTCATCCTGGAGACAAAACCAAAAAACCTAGGAGGATGACTTGAGTTCATGTCATCCTTGTGTGCCTGTGTGCCTCATTCGTCATTTCAGATGTCCTGTCATCCTCTGTTTTGTAATAGGGTCTTGTGTAACCAGACTGGCCTCAGACTTGTTAGGCAACCAAGAAGGCTATGGAATTCCTGATCCTCCTGCCTCTGCCTCCCAGGTGCTGGAATTCCAGATGTGCTCACAATAGCCAGCTTCTTCTCCAATGTTAATTGGAATTAGAGGGAAGATGAAGAAAAGGACACAGAATTTCTTCTTTGTCAAAAGGCAAAAGCCAGGAGCTTCCAAGGCCTCTCTGATCTACTAGTAATAGTTTGCTGGGGGAAATCTTGCAAATTCTACAATGAAGAAAAACCAGTGCTCAGATTTTAATATGTAAGCTATTACAGAGAAAATAATACAAAAAGTCAATGTAAGTTTATATTTGCAGATACTTTTAATGACAGATCCACATACCTTATATAAGACACGGAACCAGCTGATGATACTAATTTTATGCAGAGGCATTCTGAAGTTGAACCTCCCACTCTCACCACCCACAGCACCCATCCCAGGAAGAACAAGGGTGTGGAATGCAAATTTACTGAAGATAAATAAGAGAGGGATAATTTTACAAGACCATAATTACAGTTAATAAATTATGACAGCTGACATTTAGACATTTAGTGACATATCCTTAATATGTTTACTGTTGCTGTTTCTTCAGTTGTATTATAGAACAGCATAGACATGTGAGCACGATTATATATGGATGTGACACTGTTAAGACAGAAAGAATTCACTAAAGAGAGATCAGATATTTCTCTGATGTCTCAGTTCAGTCTGGTTTGAAGCTCATAGCGATTTTGAACCTTTTACCTGCTAGCTGACCTTTCAATTATTTTCCTACAACATAGCTGTATGTTTTGAAATGTTCTACAAATGACCAGACATAATTAAACAGAATTGCATTTCCACCTCCATTCAGTGATGAATATATAACTGTTCATCAGAGTTTCCAAACTGCTTGCAATAGGTAGATTATCATTATGAGCTGATATAGTTTTAGCTTAAAGACAAGAGTTAAGGTCTGAGCGAGCAGTTGGGGTGGCTTCATTGTCAGTAGATGTACAGGTTCTATAAGGTTGCTTTAAAAAAATAATGAATATTGCCTGTAGGTTTCCATGACAAACTATGAATCCCCTAAGATCCACGGACACAGTTGAGAAATATTGCTCAAAGACAGCAGAACAGTGTTTCTCAACCTTTTCTCACCTCAATATCCAAGAGATACAGCCCACTCTTGCAAGGAGCTATTGATCACAGTGGCAGAATCTATTCACACTGTTCACCCCAGGCAAGAATGTGCTAGATTCTTGGGGAAGAAAGCAAGGTCTTTGGAGAAAAGAGAATATATCTTTTGAAAATGTGTCACAGGTGATTCTCAAGTAACCTTTCTTTCAACGTGCTTAGTTGAAAATAACTATGAAAGTTATATAATTTCTGAATAGATAGTAGTTTATTTATTCAGTTAAGAAAATCAAATGCTTTCTATGAACTTGAGAATTTGCTCCTTGAGTAAGGATATTTTTAAAGTATGGAGTATTTCATTGTTATATATTTTGGAAGAACAAAGTAGCATCTCTAGTCACTTTTGAAGCCAAAGCACTCTGAAGAGAACAGATGAGATCTAGAATTCCTGAAGGCCAAGTTTTATGGGCAGAGCATCTGTCTCATGGATGAGAATGCAAATGTTACTTAACACTTTCAAAAAGTGCAAGAGATGTGCCCAGCATGTTGACACAAACCTCTAATACCAGCATTCAGGACACAGGGAGGCTGAGGCAGGATTGCAGCACAAAATTAACCTGAGCTACATCATGAGTTCAAGGCCATTATGGACTACACAGTGAAATCTTGTCTTCTAAAGAAGAAATTAGAGGGATGGGAAGATGGCTTAGCAGCTCAAGTGCTTGCCTATGAAGCCTAAGGACCCAAGTTCAATTCCCTAGTGCCCACGTAAGCTAAATACACAGGTGGCACATGCATCTGGAGTTTGTTTGCAGTGGCTAGAGGCCCTGATACACTCATCCTCTATCTATCTATCTATCTATCTATCTATCTATCTATCTATCTATCTATCTATCATCTATCTGACTTTTCCTTTCTCTCTCACAAATACATAAATGAAATATTTTTTAAAGTATTAAGGAAAGAAATAATAAATAAATGAAACAGGAGTGGAAGCTTTCAGGAACTGTAGCCATATTGTACCGTGAATTTCTTTGTATCCTTCTTTCATGTTAGCTTCTGGGTGGCCTTTTGCTTTGAAGGAAACAACTATGAATTTCAGACACTAAGATAAAACAACATGAGGAAACACAGTGGATGTGGGAGGCAATGCTTATTGTCCCCTTCTCTGTCATAATGAATGCAACATGCCTCCCTCATTCCCAAAGTTAACATTGCAAATGAGTGGGAACCTAAAATCCACTGATCTATTTTGGAATGGTAGTCTTGGGTGTGCATAAAGTTGAACTTTGATAATCTGCCAGAGTCCTCCTCATGTTTTCCAGGCAGCTTATTATTAGCTGTACTCCAAGTACATAGACACCTTGAATACATTAAAGTAATCCCCACAGCTTTAGATCTCAAAAGATTTTGAGTTAGTTTTGGCTAATTTTATTTCCAGTAGAAGTCCAACACTGCCAATGATCCAAACCTGGACGCATTCCCAAAACCAATCCTACTTATTTTTAATACATTATCTTTCACAGTAGATTTTTCAAAACATGAAAACTGCACATTTTTAACCATGTAGCTCATAGATTAAGTTTCAAGTATTTGATAATTTTTACTTAAGGGAATAAGAAATAAGATATAGCACAACAAAGGCTAGTGGAGAAAAGAAGGATTCGAAATAAAACTGGTTTCCTGATAGATATAAGGGCATCCTCGTGGGTTTGTGTATACCCTGAAGTAACAAAAGGTCTGTCACTGAGTCAGCCTGGATCTACAGAACCTTCTTTATTTTGTCCTGCATAGACAATCATGTAAGTCAGCTTTCCATCCCTGTGGCAATATCTGAGATAAATCCATATCAGAGAGGAAATGCTTTTTTAACTAATAGGTTCAAAGGTTTTAGTCCATAGCCATTTAGCACACTTACATTTGAACGTGTGGGAAAGTAGGACATTATAGTGAGGGGTGCCCACAACAGAAGAAGCCTGTTGACCTTATGCTGGCTTGGAGAGGAGAGAAAGACAGACATAAAGACAAATATACAGGGACAGAAAAGAGAGACTGGAGTCCTAGTCTCCCTTTAATGGCATCTCCAACCCCAATGACATAACTTCCTTGCACTGGGCCCCACATCCTCAAAGTTCCACCCTTTCCCAATAATGCCATAGACTATAAATCAAGCCTGTAACACATGGACCCTTGGGAGAGATTTCAGATCCAAACTATAGCAACCATACAATTATGTATATATTAAAAAAGTAGACTCACCACACAGACATGGGGTCTTGAATGAATGAACCTCACTAGTCTGATTCTTACTGCAAATGTAAGGATGCTGAGACACTAACTCCTTCAATATTTCAGGTCAAACCATGGCAGGTCAGGTCACACAAGACCTTAGGATTTGTTTTTGTTTCTTTTGGTTTTTTGTTTTTTTTTTTTCATGTCAATATCTAGTTCCATCTAAGGATTCAAAATGCATTTGCTACTTTATCAAGAAGCTAGAGGATTGAATGGGAGACAGTTCATCTGGGCACTTGAAGCTGTTGAAGACACAGAAAGCATTGAATGGGAAGTTCTGGTCACCTTCACACAGGGCTACTGCTCTTGAGGTGGCAAGCTACCAGGTGAAACACAAAATTTGAACTAATGAAAACAAAACGTCAATAATTACATACAATAGTATTTTTTAAAATTTTTATTTATTTATTTATTTGAGAGTGACAGACACAGAGAGAAAGACAGATAGAGAGAGAGAGAGAGAATGGGCACGCCAGGGCTTCCAGCCTCTGCAAATGAACTCCAGACGCCTGCGCCCCCTTGTGCATCTGGCTAACGTGGGACCTGGGGAACCGAGCCTCGAACCGGGGTCCTTAGGCTTCACTGGCAAGCGCTTAACCGCTAAGCCATCTCTCCAGCCCTACAATAGTATTTTAAAAATATTATTAGATATATCATAAATGCTAACTATGTGTGCTACATTTTTGAATGAAAATAAGGACTGAAGATATAGCTCAGCAGGTAAGGTGCTTGCCTACAAAGCCTAACAACCTGGATTCAATTCCTCAGCACCCACATAAAGCCAGATGCACACAGTGGTGTGTGTCTGGAGTTAGTTTGCCATTCTCTTTCTCTCTCTGTCTTTCTGTCCCTATTTTCTCTGTCTCTGTCTGCTCACAAATAAAATAAATATAAAGTAAAAATGACTGGCTAGTCTCATTGTCTGATGTTCGTCTACCTTGAAAAGACATTTGTAAAATCAAGCAATTTTAATACAGTCGATTTCTTTATATGGTCATGTATATTTTAGAGATTTACTAAAATATTATTAACCTCATTTTATTTACATGTGGCCTATACTTAACTGTCAGTACAACTGAATTTAAGTTTCTTATTACCTCCTCATGAATGATATATCATTAAAACAGAAGAAGAGGAAGCTTCTAAAGAGACAAGCATTTGCCCTGTTGTAAAATAAATGAAATTATTTTTGCTTATAAATTCAAAAGGTTACATGGAAATTTATGCAGAGCTGAGGGGATGACCAAGTGGTTAACAGCACTTGTTTACAAAGCATGATGATCCAAGTTCAATTCTCTAGGACATACATAAAGGCAGATGCATGAAGTGGCTATTGCAGTTAGCTCCTCATTGCTAGACAAATACCCTACCAGAAAGTGCTAATGGGAGGAAAGGGTTACAAATTTCAGTGGAATACCATCAATGGTGAAAGAAGCTGACTCATTCCTATAGGTCCAAGCACAGAGACTTCACCAAACAGCCTGCAAACTCCAGCACCAGCAAGCACACCCCACCAGAGCTCCAACTGCTCTTATAGCACCTAGTAGGGCTAGACTAAAGATCTGATCTGCCCCCAAACATACCTGAGGGCTAGACTCTAAGATCTGCCTTCCGCTCCCCCGTGATACCTCCCTACCGGAGCACGGCTTTGCCCACTGAAGGCTCAAGTTACAGCTCAATTCATAATCAAAACTACCTGAGTCTATGGGGCCAGACATTCAAACTACCCACAGAGATGCATGCATCTGGAGTTCATTTGTGGTGGCAAGAGGCCCTGATGTGTCCAGTCTCCCTCTCTCTCTCCCTCTCTCTCTCTCTCTCTCTCTCTCTCTCTGTCTCTCTTCTCTTTTTTCTCTCTCTCTCTCTGCCTCTGTCTCTCTTCTCTCTTTCTCTATCTTTCTCTCTGTCTCCGTCTCTCTTCTCTCTTTCTCTCTCTCTTATTGTCTTTGTCAAATAACTATTTTAAGCCAGGTGTGGTGGTGCACGCCTTTAATCCCAGCACTTGGGAGGCAGAGGTAGGAGGATCGCCTTGAGTTCGAGGCCACCCTGAGATTACATAATGAATTCCAGGTCAGCCTGGGCTACAGTGAGACCCTACCTTGAAAAACAAACAAAAAAAAAAAATTTAAGAAGTTAATGTGAGGCTGAAGAGATGGCTTAGCAGTGAAGGCACTAGCCTGTGAAGCATAAGGGCCCAGGTTCCATTCCCCAGGACTCACATAAGCCAAATATTTAAGGCAGTACATGAGTCTGAAGTTCATTTGCAGTGGCTGAAGGCCCTGGCATGTCCATTCTCTCTCTCTCCCTTTCTCTCCTTCCTTCTTCTTCTCTCTTTCTCTCTCTCTCTCTCAAATAAATAAAATATTTTTTAAATTAATGCAGTTTTCCATATTCCAATCCAGTGCAGAAATGATTAGAAAAGTAAATCAAAGTGTAGGTAGGGTTGAGAGTAGCTCAGCTATTGTCTAATGAGCAATACAGACAGCTTATGTGGAAGAGAATGTTAGGTACCCACTAAAGTTGCTGGACGGAACACTCCAGGCTGTGTCCTGTAGGCAGATTTTATTTGTCAACCTCTTTCCCAGGTAGGTGAACACATAGACTAACCCTTATTGAATACTGGACTGTAGTATCTGTGAGAAATGACTGTTCTTCTGTTGAACCACTAAACTGCGGAGGTTTTATAGATACAGAAGCAACTGTTGAGACTGAGGCAGACCACAAATAATCACTTTTGCTGCTATCTCCTTTCATGAGGTCTATACACAAACCTCCAGTGCTGCTGAATGCAGTGTAGGGTAAAGTTCACAGTTGGTCACTCAGGAATTACAATATTGCATTTGAACAACTGTCTTCCACAATAAGATTTTTTGTGTTCAGTTAAATAAATAATCAGAGAGGCTGGGCTGACATTTCTGCTGGTGGCAGTTCTGAAGTGCTTGCTCAGATCTTTAGAAAGTTACCATTATTCTTCTCTTCAACCAAGCATAGGAAGACATATTCACTTTTCTCAGTTCCACCCTTTAATTTTCTTCCTGTACCTGTTCTTCTACTCATACTATTGTAGGGGACTATTTTATAAATAAATAGCTTCAATTTTAGTGTCAGTTTTTGTCATAATCAATTTAGCATATTTTTTCATTTTTGATGAATAGTTGGTGATTTCAGAAGTGCACATGAGCTTGGGTTTTATTTATGATCACATTGCCCCTTCCACAGCACATAACACATAGGTAATACAGATAATGATGTCAACAACTGAAAAATATTCCTGTGGCATTGATCATTTACTGAGACAGTAAGTAGGCAGCCTATGGAAACGAGGGTAACTCTTTTGTTAGAAATATGTACAAATCAAATTTCCTTTGTACATATTCAGCACAAGTTCTGATTTATGCCTTGAATAAAGCCCAGCAGTGATCTGGTTGCAGATCTGAAGTGACTGCACAGAATGTTCCCTATGGGTGTCGTTTGCCTGCAAGCTGTAGGAGTAGAAGTCTGCAAGGTCCCAGTAGACAGAAAACATTTGCCAGCATCCTGCTGGGGAAGTCAACAGTGAAATGGACTTCTAATAAGGAACTGGATAGTTAAAAACTCTGTAATCATTCAGTGATTGTTTCTATCTGCAAACATTTGTTGTTGCCTAAGTGCTATCACACTTCAAGAAATGATATCTCAGACTAGAGAGGTGGCTCAGCTATTAAAGGCACTTGCTTGAAAAGCCTGATGGCATGGGTTTAATTTTCCAAGCCACATAAAGCCCGGTGTGCAAAGTGGCACATACCTCTGGATTTTTTTTTGCAGCAACATTAGGAGACCCTGATATGCCCACACATTCTCTTTTATTTCTCTCTCTCTCCCTCTCTCTCAAAAACAATTAAAAAAAAAAAAGAACAAAAAAGAAAAACTGGTAACTTTACCATTTAAGTGAATCTCTATCCCCTGCAATATTTCTGGGGGCTTTTGAGGACTTGAGAGGGCAAGATCACATGTAGCCCAAGCTACCCATGAAATCCTGATCCTCCTGCATCCACCTCCCAAGTTCTGGGACTACAGGCATTTACCAGCATGCCTGGCTTTCCCTTGTATCTTTAAATTTCATCTGACAAAGAATTTCCACGTAGTTCCTCTTTCCAACATTCCTATCATCTACAGCAATAGTATTCCTAGTGGTATCTAAGGGTCTCAGTACTGAGAGTAGATTTAAGATCTTTTGTGGTCTAACCAAAATGTGCTTTTCTAGCTGTCTACCAAACTGCCATTCTTTCCCACTATTCCTCCTCTGTAAAAGATATACATCCACCCACAACTTCTGCCCTTCAACCTTAAGAACTGCGCCTGCATTACTTACTGCATTACATTCTTGTGTGTCCATTACTTTCTCATTGCTGTGAGCAAACAGCCAACTAATAGCAGCTTATAGAAGGAAATGGTCTAGTTTGGCTTACAGTTTCAGAAGGTAGAATAAGAATTCATCATGTTGGGAAGGCACTGAAGGCATGAGCAGGAAGTCTTCATCACTTTTGGGTTTTGAGGTAGGGTCTGACTCTAGCCCCAGCCAACCTGAAGTACATTATGTAGTCTCGGGGTGACCTTGAGCTCACAGCAAGAAATCCACCTACCTCTGCCTCCCAAGTGCTGAGACTAAAGGCATGCACCACTATGCCTGGCAAAGTGCTTCAATTCTCAACCAATTCAACTATTTAATAATTAGTATGGATGAGATAGAAAATTCCAATAGTGGAAGTAAAAGGAACTTCCAGGCCAATGTCATTTATACATATTGACCCAAAAATCTTGAAAAAAAATATAAACATCTCAGAAGCAACAATATGTATAAGTAAGAGAAGTAGTTATAAGATTAACAATAGGGATATTTAACTTTTTTTTTTTTTTTTTTTGAGGCAGGCTGATCCATATTGGCCTCCCAAATAAGATGCTCCTCTTTAGCTTTCTAAGTGATGAGAATATAGGCATGCTGGGGTAAAAATTTATTTTTTAAATTGTGATTAATCTAATAATTTAGCAAGAGACAAAAATGGGAGAATGCAATAAATGGAGAAAAAGAAAACACAAAATAAGACTTGGAGAAGTGACTCCAAACATACCAGTAAATTCTACCTATAAATATGCCAGCTAGTACCTATAAGTGAACTACTTTGCCAGGTAAAACAATTAGTCAAATGACAGGCTGAAGAGATGGCTAAGTGGCTAAGGCACTTGCCTGCGAAGCCAAAGGACTAAGGTTCAGTTCCTCCATACCTACGTACATCTATATGCACAAGGTGGTACATGCGTCTGGAGTTTGTTTGCAGTGGCTCGAGCCCTGGAATGCCCATTCTCTCTCTCCCTCTCTGCCTCTTCCATTCTCTCTGACATAAATAAAGTATAAAAAATTTTAATAACATTAGTCAACTGAGAAAGCATTTATAAAACAAGAAATAATAGTAGAAATATTTGCTAGTTATTTTTTAAAAAGGAAATAAATATAATAACTAAGAATCACAAAGTTGTTCCTTCTGAAATTAGAGGGAAAGAGTGAAAGCAAACAGAAACAAGAAGCTGTGGAGATAGGAGTTTTCTTCCAATTTCCTTTCAGTTTGAAATGTATAATTCAATGGTTAGAAATATCTATGTGCTCTTCTAAGGTTTATCAATGTTCAGGTTTCACCCACTTCCTAGTCACTCAATTATTTTTTGATTAAAATGGTTGCTTCAAAGCTTTTGTGTGTTTAGAAACATATGTTATGTGAGCATCAGATTTGGAAATAAAGTTAGGTTTGGGATTTCAGAATTTTTTTTATAATAAAATTACCTATAGTGGATTGTTTTAGGGATAAGTGTCCTTGGGCTGGAAAGATGGCTTAGTGGTTAAGGCATTTTCCAGCAAAGCAAGAGGACCCAGGTTCAATTCTCCAGATCCCACATAAGCAAGATGCACATGGTAGCACATGAGTTTGAAGTTTGTTTGCAGGGTTTAGAGGCCCTAGTGTGTCCATTCTCTCTCTCTCTCTCTATCTAATAAATAAATATAAATTAAAATGAAAAAGAATAAGTATACTTACTTGCTGACCAAGATCACAGCATGTCAAAGATTGAAATTTCAGAGAACTGAACAAAAATAAATGCTGAGTACCTTACTTTATGACTCCAGTAATGGGCACTGAAGTCTCACATTTGGGTGGGTATCTGAAAATTCACACACACACACACACACACACACACACACACACACACACACACACGGGTGTGTTCCCTTAAATGGGTCTCATCCTTATCCCTGACATAAGAAGAGCAGTTCTGCTCCATCATGATCTTCTGCTGTAATGTGCTGCCTTACCTTAGGCTCAAAACAATGAGGTCTGTCAATCAAGGACTGAAAATGGCAAGCCATAGTAGTTTCTCTTTGTAATTTGGTTATTATAGGTAGTATAGTAACAGAAAACTAACAATTGTTTACATAATAACTAGCGAACAGAATGCTCATACCCACTTCTCATATCCTCTCATGTAAGTGCTATTTTAAAACATATTAAGTCATTAGAAGACAATTTATGAAATAGTTACTAAATTTATTTCCATTTCATACAGTATGAGCCTGAGAAGCTGAAGTTACTTCAAGTCATCCAGATAACATGAAGTGTGCCAGTGTCACACACAGGCAAGATTGTTGAAAATTCTGTGCTTTGATCTTCTGTCCCAAGTATGAAGTACATACTTCATAGTATACAACACAAAAATAGGAAAGTAAAATGAAGAGTAAAGGAAAAAGCCATCCACAATCTCTTCATTCTAATATAATCATTAACTATGGAACAGTCTCATTTTATGGGGACTGTTAAAGCATATATTCAACACAGGATTTTGAAAGTTAACAAATCATAGCTACTTCTCCATGTGGTTGTATAGTCATATTATAGTAATTCAGCTAGTGACTACATATTATTCAACTCTGTGGCTGGAATAATTCATTTAACAGCTTTGGTTAGATATTTTATGTATTGTTTATGAAGCAGTAGTCTTCTATTATTTGCCACTGTATGTGCACAAAGGACCAACCTTACCATTTTTATGAACATAACTTTTATCATGTTGGCAATGATCACTTAGGAAATATATTGAGAGTGAAATTATTGAGAAATTCATAATTCATAATTCATAATCAACGTTTTTCTTGAAAACACCTTAAATGTTCTTGGTTTTTTGTTTTTTGTGTTTTTTTTTTCCTAAAGATGTCTGTTGCTTTCCTTCCTATTTTGGGGTTTATTGGTGTTGGGGTTTTTGTTGTTGTTGTTGTTTTTTGTTATTTTGTGGGGTTTTTTGTTTGTTTTGTTTTTGTTTTACAAGACAGGGTCTCCCTTTAACCCAAGCTGACTGGAAAATAGTCTCAGGGTAGCCCCAAACTCAGTGATCCTCTTATCTCTACCTCCCAAGTGCTGTAATTAAAGGCATGGGCCACCATGCCTGGCCTATTTTTAATTAGAATCATAAATAAATCACATCCTGCCTTTTTCCATTTTTCCTCACCATAAGTCAATAGTAATTACTCATCAACCCTATATGAGGGTAGCAGATTAAAAATCCCAATAAAGTTGCAGAGATGGCCCAGCACTTAAGTCACTTCCCTGAAAAATCCAATGACCCAAGGTAGATTCCACAGTACCCACATAAAACCAGATGCACAAAGTGGTGCATATATTTGGAGTTTGTTTACTAGGGCTAAAGGCCCTGTCTTGCCATTCTCACCTCCCCCCCCCCCCCCGTTCTCTCTCTCTCTCTGTCAGGCATGGTGGCCCATGCCTATAATCCCAGCACTTGGAAACACAAGGTAGGAGGATCACTGTGAGTCTGAGGCCAGCCTGAGACCATGTAGTGAATTCCAAGTCAGCCTGGGCCAGAACAAGACCCTACCTCTTAAAACAAAACAAAATAAAACAAAGATCCCAATCAGGAACCTTATTTAAAAAAATCACTAGCATTTCTGGCTTGAATCTAATGATAATGTGTTCAAGTCTGTTATTTGGCACATAGGCTCTCAATGCAGAATTCATTTTCTGCCAGCAGAATGGAGTGCTTTTGTTTTGCCAGAGGAAGATTTAAACTGATGGTTTTAATTGCTTCAAAGAGATTCTGTGGATAGGTTTCCTAGCCACAAACGGATCAAGCAAAGTCACCATGGAACTATACCCATTTTAATTGTATTTGTTCTGCCCTAAAAGCTAATGCTCCAGACAGCAAGGCATTTGAACTAATCTTTTTTAATGTACTGAGTTAGTGAACCATCACAAACCCTTTCACATAATAAACAAGTTGTTTGCTCTGGGTCCAGGATTTTGTAAAATGATAGAGAAGACAGTTTTAGAGCTAGAAGGAACCTTAAAAAATTCATCTCATCTTCGAAGCCACCCTGAGATTACATAGTGAATTCCAGGTCAGCCTGGGCTAGAGTGAGACCCTACTTCGGAAAAAATAAAAACAATTCATCTCATCCAACTCCTTATTTTATAGATGAGGAAAACAAAACTGGGAAGTTTAAAAATGCCTTTCTCAGACATATACAGACAATGAAGGAAAGTTTGAAATGCCTTTCTCAGATACACACCACCAACAACCAAGAGCAATGTCAGGCTAAAATTGTCTTTACTTCTGCTTGCTCCATGCATAACAAGATTTGAGGGTTGGTACCAGTGATATCTGGGAAGACCTAATCCCAGGAACAGGAAGAAACGTCTACCAACGGAGCCAGGCCCCATCTTGTATCAATAATATATAACATTAAACATGTATGGCAGTAAAGGTGAAACAGTAGGTAAATAAATGTATTATAGTTATCACGTGGCCAAGATGCAAATACTGATGTCATGGAACACAATCAACATCACCCAGGGTACAATAGATGATATTTGGACTTTTTGAAATACTTAAGAATGTGCCATACTTAAGCTGTTTTAAAGGACTATTTGAGTTAATGTTGGCATAGGATAAATCTGCTTATAATTATTAAACATGTATGCTGTTTCAGAGGCTCCTACCTGTGCGAAAAAACTATACTGTCACTGGGAAGCAGAACTGCTAAGTGTAATGCATGGGCCAGTAACATCAGCTTCACTGGGGAGCTTGTTAAAACACCTAGACCTAATTGCAAGAAGCTCTCAAGAATCCACATCTTAACAAGCTCTCTAGGCAATTCTCAAGCATACTAAAGTGCAAGAAACGTTATTCTAAGTAGAGAGGTTTCCAACCTTTTTTGCACATTGAGATCATATAGAGAACTTCTAAAAATGCTAATTCCTGAGTTCCAACTAAGGTTCATCTTTGATTGGTATGGAATACAGCCAAGACATCATCATGGTTGTGAACTGACATACCAACAAAACTCGTTTGGAACCTTTGATTTTTGGCTCTTCTTTCACAAAATAATTGAAAATAAATCCCATCCTATAAAGTACCTCCAAGGTTTAGAAGTGGGTCTTCCAAGTCAGGGTATGAACACAATCCATTGAGATATAGGCATAAATATTAGAACTTCTACTTTTATTTTAAATTTCAACACTGTAAATTTTATTTTTGTAATAGACTACAGATAAAATATAAAAGTAAAACACAGTTGTAAAATTTATAAGTACAAAATATAAGTACAAAAGATACAAATTAAATTTCTATACCAATGCTCATGATCTGATATGTTGATTTTCAAAAAATTACTTGAGAAACCATAAAAATACAGATTCATGGAGCCTATATTCTTCTTTTTATTTTTTCAATTAAATATATACTTTGTATGGACACATCATATGTTGTTTACCATCATTTCCCTCCTCCCTGCCTCCATTCCACTGAGGGCCTCCCTCAGTGGGATTGCTATTATTTACCATGAACCCCATGGTGAGTTATGAGTTGTAAGAGCAGCAGTCAGTCTTTGTGGATTGGGTCAACGCCTCTGGATATTCCCTCCCAACCTGCAGCTCTTACAATCTTTGTACCCTGTCTTCCACAAAATTCCCTGAGCTACGGTGAGGGTGTTTTAAATCTACTTTAGTGTTGAGATCTCAGGAGCTTCTGAATTTCTGCTTTGATATGTGTTGAGTGTCTTTAGTGTCTACCTCCTTCAGCCTGGTGCAGGTTGTCAGGCTTACCATGGGAGCAGTACTCTTCCTCATCTCACTGCTTCCTCTATAGTTTCATCTGGCCCTAGCAGATACATGAGTGGTGATTTTTCTCCTGGAGAGATGGCTTATCAGTTAAGGTGGTTGCCTACAAAGCCAAAGAACCCAGGTTTGATTCCCCAAGACCAATATATGCTATATGCACAAGGTGGCACGTCTGGAGTTCCTTTGCAGTGGCTGGAGACCCTGGTATGCCCATTCTCTCTCTACCTATCTGTCCCTTTCTGCCTCTCTCTATATATCAAACTGTTAAATAAAAATGTTTAAAAAATGGGCTGGAGAGATGGCTTAGTGGTTAAGCGCTTGCCTGTGAAGTCTAAGGACCCCGGTTCGAGGCTCGGTTCCCCAGGTCCCACGTTAGCCAGATGCACAAGGGGGCACACGCGTCTGGAGTTCGTTTGCAGAGGCTGGAGGCCCTGGCGCTCCCATTCTCTCTCTCTCCCTCTATCTGTCTTTCTCCCTGTGCCTGTCACTCTCAAATAAATAAATAAAAAATGAACAAAAAAAATTTTTTTTAAAATGTTTTAAAAAAGAAACTATAACATTGTATGCACTTCAAATGGCAAGAACAGCTCCAAGTCTTTTAGTATTGAATGTGTTGCAGGCACTGGCAAAATGTTGATTGAATTTATTTAATCCTCACCACAACTTGTCAGGTAAACAGGTTTAGTACCTCCAGTTACAAATGAGAAAGTTGAACCATAGAGGTCATTCTGTCCAAGGTTATATAGCTGTCACATGGGAAGGCAGACTTTCATTCTAAAAGTCTGATTACAAAAAAATCCCCTCTTTGTTACTACATCATGTGTACTTCATTCTAGATTTACAAGGGTGTGTGTTTGTGTGTTATAGTTTTGTAAATTTTTTATATATTTAAAATAACATGTGTTAGAATTTACTATCTAAACAATTTTAAGTATATAGTATAGTGACATTGTCTTTTGTGACGGGCTTATTTTATTCATCATAATGTTCTTGAAGCTTAGTGTAGTATGTCACATAACTTGGCTCTTTTCAAGGTTGAATAATTGGGGGCTGGAAAGATAGTTCAGAAATTAAGACCTCTTGCTTTATAAGCCGAGGGCATGAGAGATCCTAATATTGGCTGAGTTTGATTCCCCAGCACTCACTGAACATCTGTTCATGGCTACACTTGCCTGCAACCCCAGTCCCAGGGGGCAGGGATGAGCAGAGACTAAAGAATCACTAGGGTTTCTTTGATTGATTTAAAAACAAAAAATTATACCTCTTGATTGACTCAGTCTCAAGAAAATGGTCAAATTAGCAATAGAGAAAAGATAGCCAACAGTCTCTTCTGGCCTCTTTATGTTCACACATAAAGGGAATATGCACATGCCCACACATGTGCATGCACCATACATCCCATAACACATGTGAACTAAAGTTCCCAGGAAACAGCTCTATCTGCTGCACCTACTTCCAGCAAGGCTGAATGGACTGATAAAGTTCCTGTGACCACAGAGAGATGGAATGTTGCAAGGCAGAGCCAAATTACCTTAGGCTGCCTTTAGCCCCTTAACAGCCATTTATTGCCTACCTCTGTGTCTGAACTAACATCCTGTGACTATCAATTGATCAGGTGTAATCCTTTCTGGAATGCAAGAATAGATCCCAGCTTCCACCAACCCAAGGGCTAAGAATGTCATCAGATATTATCTGAGGCCTATGGTGGAGATTTCATCACCCTCCCTACTTTGCTATAACCCATCTATCTGATGGCCAGCCAATGTATCTGGAAAAGTACCTTGATTTATGATGGTTTATTTTTGCTCTGTAACCATAAAACCTTCATGAAGTTGTTAACACATTGGAACATGGAATTTGGGGTGAACTAAACCATTTTCAGGGGCCATGGTCATTCACATTTGGCTCTAGAATAAACTATCCCCTTTGAGGTGACAACTGTGTCTTTTGCATCAATACACACCAGACTAAAAAATAGAATAATTAACATCCATTATAGGTATAAAATAATGTGTTTATCCATGCACCCATCAACATTTGGGTCACCTCTCTTTTTGACTATTGTGTGCAATGCTGGTATGCAGATTCATGTTCAGCTGTCTCCTTGGGAACTTATCTTCAATTATTCATGCATCAAACAGTAATCCAATTTTTAATTCTGTGAGAACCAGCATGGTAACTTATTTTTTTACATTCCCATCAACAGTACACAAAGATTTCATGTCTCCATATCTGTACCAAAACTTGTAATTTTTCTGTTTAGGTCAGTAGTAATCATCTTAATGGTTGAGAGGTAAGGTATATATCTTAAGTTCCTGGATATTTCTAACTTCTTTATTTTCAATCACAACCTAAAGCATAGAGTTTCCCTCACTTTGCCATGACTAATCCCCTATTAAGAAAAGAGGTAACAGACATAAAGACCCAATTTGTACCATATGACCCCTCAGACATGTGGCCTCATACTTCATACATGTGACCCCTGATGTTTTTGGACACAAAACATGTCCAAAAGCATAGGAGGTTGACCAAATGAGATGCTTGGATGCAAACAAAAAACAATTGAGCAAGAAATTTAAAAAGGATTTCTAGCAGGAATATAACAAAATATCTTTTTTTTTCAGTTTTTGTCCTATACAGTGCCTATATCTGAGTGAAATGCGCAAAGTTTGAATCTCACAGTCCATTGAGAGCTAGAAACAGAGAAGAGTACTGAAGACAGCACAGTGCTAAGACACTGCAATTGCCAGCTCACAGGACTGCCGTCAGAGCTTCTCTTTTGTTCCTGATAATGTTCTAGTCTTAGAGAGCTCCAGTTTCTCATCACAGTTTGAATAATTTTCTAATATGCCTTCCCCATTAGCACCATAGCCTTTTACCTTGCACACTGCCCTGTTCTTTGCAATTGGAAAAATATCTAACAAGGATATGTTATTTAAACTGAGGCACATGATTATCCAAATACCATATATGTATATATATTTTGAGAGGCTTCTGCTTCACCCAGCTATCATCTTTATTACTGCATATATGAAGATTTCTCTTTAACATTGCCAGGACAATAAGAATGAAGGCATCAGGAAAATCTGGCAAAAGAAAATGAAAACATTATAAACTCTATATTAGAATTAGCAAAAAGAAATTAGAGTATTTCCAAAAATCAGTACATTCAAAAACATCAACTACCATATGCTTTCCTTGAGTGAAACATAATCAAGAAAAACATTTCCTTATATTCCTAAATTCCAATACTGACTCATTTTCACAAGTTAGAATTCAAACTGCAGAACAGATTCTGAGGCATCTGATGGTAAGGGACATATCACGTGTTGCAATCATTTCTTAATTACTGTGCATAAAATGTAGAAGGAGATACTTTCTCTTCATCATATGTTTCCTCTTACTGACATGCTTAATGATTTGTTGAGACATCATCTTTGTATTTAACTCATGACATTGGAAAAGAAAAGCAAATGTACTGCTTAAACAATCTTCCCCTATCTGGGACTATTAAAACAATAAGAACAATGAGGATAACTGGTTCTGCACCAGAAATTTTAGCCGAGGGCCCAATAAGCAGAAGGTCAGAGGTCAAGTTATATTGGCAACAAAATCAAAAGAAAGTGTTGAGCCCATGGTACAAACCAGGAATTTCAAAGTATAGCTAGAATTGTAAATCGCAGCAAAGATAACCTACTACCTCTCTGGTACAATCTGTGGAATAAAGCTAAACCACAGAAAATTCACAATACTTTTTCTCAATTGGGTCTAAAAGTAAGAAGGAATTAAAATGTGGTCTGGGCTAGGTGTGGTGACACATGCCTTTAATCCCAGCACTTAGGAGGCTGAGGTAGGAGGATCATTGTGAGTTCAAGGCCAGCCTGAGAATAAATAGTGAATTCCAGGTCAGCCTGGGCTAGAATGAGACCCTACCTCAAAAAAAAAAAAAAAAAATGTGGTCCATTTATTCAATGCATTTAAAGAAAGATGGGAAGAAACTGTAAACACCAATATGGTTATCCACTAACACCAGCTAAAATGCTTATCAGATAATGCATTCTATAAAAGAAATATCTGCAGATAAAAATATCTGCAGCCATTTGTTGAGTGGTTACATGCCAGTCACTTCATGGGCATTGTCTACTTGAATATCTACAACAACCATATGAATTATTCATTAAATTTTATGTGATGTTCAGTTATTTGACCAAGAATGCAAAGCCACTAAACGATAAAGTATGGACTCAACGATCCCTCTTGCCTGACACCAAAACCCCTATTTTTCTTCCACTTTATAACACTATCCTTCATAGTAGGAACTAAATACATAATCATAAATAATTTCATAGATGTTCATCTGTTGAGAAAAACATGCTGTAAGTGTGTATACAATGTCATAGTTCTTGGAAGGTGCAAGCTGCATTTCTCCATACTTTGATTGCTGCCTTGATGCACACAATTGAGAATTTATAGGCAGATGAACTGCATATTATTTCTTAACACACATTTATGTGCAGCATATAATAATTCCTTTACTTCTTTTCTTTTCTCCAGGAAGTTCCATTTTATTACAGAGTATATAAAGCCCTTCCCTCTCAGGGTTAAGTCCTGTTCCCCTCTCAGAAGTGACAAATGTATCTTTTCTGCAGGTCTCAGCTTTTCTACCCTTACTTCTTTGTCTTACTTTCCCCCAGTAAACTGTTAATTCCCTTGTCTAGACCACAGGTTCTCCTTTTATACAAAGCTGTAACCTCCTTCACCCCACTCCCCTAACACCATAGGCAAAGCTCTTTTCCATGCCTGCCACTTTCATGATGTACTTTAATGAGAAATCCCTAAAATTTTCTTGTGGTTCTACTGATTGTACAACTGTGGGTATTTCGCTGCAGGAGCCCACTCCACCCTGCCTGTCTGTTCATTCTACTACTATTAGCAGCTGTTTTCTATATTATGTGTTATTGAGGGTATACTACACCCTCTGTCCTAGACAAGCTGGCTCTTTTCCAGTCGGGTCCGCTTGATCTCAAGGTGCACACAATGCGTTCCAAGTTGTATTTGCAGAACCGGCTGCCAAGGAAGAAATGAGAGGTTGGCCAAGGCCTTACCTGACTTTCACAAAGTCTTTGGTACAGAGCTGCCACTGTGCTCACCCCAGGGAAGCCCCTTTACCATATTAATTTGGCAATTAGAATGAATCTCAAAGACCATTCAAAATGGATTTGCTAAATCAGCTTTGAGTCCAGAGTAGCAAAAGTAGCTTTCCAGATACAATGGAAGCTGGCCTGTGGTTTACCCTGCTTTCTCTATTACCAGTGTCCTTCCTTGTCTTCAGATCTGTACTTCAAAGAGAAAGAATTCTGACTGAGGATAGAAAGATGGTGCCTCTCTCAGCCAGACAAAGTTTCTTCCTATTCCCAGCCACTCCGTAACCAAACTGCAAAGGGTTTCTTAGTTTATGCTACATGTGTGTTCATGTGACTGCCAGGGAAACATCCTGACTCCACTGAGTAGTTCCACATTAGATAACATCACTGTGTGTGTTAGGACACTTATGAGTGTCTCTTGTGTTCTTTTTTTTTCCAGGGCTGTAATTTATATAGCAACTGTAAGCCAGAAGCTGGCAGTGTCCATATTTGTCACTTGGTAGAAAGTACTTGCCTGAAAAGGAAAGGCAACACACAGAAGAGCCAAGAGAAGGAGAGAGTGCCAACATCATGTGAGCTCTTGTATTCAGCCATGCCTGAGGACAAAATCATCACTTGGACTTTCTAGTAATACGGGCCAATAAATCCATATGCTTTTGTAGCTTAAGCAAGGGTAGTTGGAATATTTTTGCTACTTGCAATTTCCTGATCTCTAAATAATAAATAAAATGTGCTGAATTCAGAGAAAAGGTTATCTTTGTGAGATAGATATCATTCAAAAAGGGAAACTGATGGTGCTTTCAAGCTGGATAATTTTAGAGATTTTTTTAAAACTGGGTTCTGTTTATAAAGGTGAAGGCAGAGTGAACTGTAACCATGGGGTTGGTTAGAATGAAGCTATATAATCACCCTTGGCCCTGGAAGGATAAAGGAAGGATCAGTTACCAGAATACAAAAAGAAAGATTCATTAAAAAAAAAAAAAAGAAGAAAACAATGCTATTTCATCAAGAAGTACAGGTAGCTTAAACTTAACTCCCAGGAAAAGAGGCAGGAGGATACCTGCCCTGCCTCACTCTAGAACTCTCTCCTGTGATGCTCAGCTGAACCTTGGAGAAGCCTGTGAGGTAATTGATACAAGTTTGTATCCCAGGGCAGACATCCAAGCTTAGGAGAGTGAAAGGTGATCTACAGCTTCAAGAGAAAGGTATTCAGCCCAGACTCTGGCCTTGATCATTCTCTCTTGTCCTTCACCCGGTGGAGAGATGCATGTTCTCACTTCAGAAGACATGGAATCTTCTCAGCATTCACGTTACCATGGGATGAGGGAAGTTTCAGCATGCCACCACCATCTTTCGAGGTTACCACTAGCTGATTGCTGTGAAGTGCCTGAACTTCTTCAGCTGGTGCCAGAAAACAGGGAGAACTGTCCACAGTCAGGTCCCCGTTTTGTCTCTGCCTAACTAGTCACTTGGACTCCCCATGACATCAAAGCTGAGGATGAGGAAAGAATGGCAAAGCAGTGGTCAGCATAAGAATCTGAGCTATCTGTCCCCACAGTTAATGACTGAGCTTGGCTATAGAAATTCAATTTCAGAGTCACATATTATTGTTTAAATCCAACCTTAAATTCTGTGGACCAGATAATGTTTCATAAATAATGGGAATTTCAAATTGCATAATCATTTTATATTCCATAATCAAACATTTTGCATTTGCCAAAATTGAGTTGCAAGCCAGAAGCTGCTTTTCAAGGTTGTCAGCAAAGAAGGGCATGGCTTTACTCCAGAACCAAAGATATCTGTGCTGTTGATTTTCCTATTGGGTGTGCCAGGGACTTGAAGCACTTCTAGGTCTGACACCTATAGTTCTTTTATCAGTAGTGTACTATGTTATGAAGCCCAGAGAAGAGAGCTGTTTGTATTATAAGACTGGACTTGCTACAGAGTTCATTCTTCACATAAATTTGACATAAAATGCCTAACTGTATGAACTATCAATAAGTAAAGAAAAGATACCTAAAATTTGCACAGTATTTACAACAACCTAACTGCTCTCAGATTTTTTCTAAGTTGTGGGTGTTACATAAGATGTACCAGCTCAGAGAATATACATCATTATGCTCACTGGGCCGCTTGCATTTCAAGACATGTTTGCCCTGCCCTCTAGAGTGCGCCCATTGTGTTAAGGCATCTAGAATCCTTGTTCCTTCCTGCTTACTAGATCCTGCTAACATATATAGTCATTATATAGTAGAAAATGAAGTGACCAGCAAAATAATGAAATGATCAAGGTTCATCTAGATTACGTTATAATGCAGAGTAGGAGAGTTGGGATAGCCCTTGATGAATTTATAACAGTATACTGTAATCTTTCAGGTAACTACAAACTGCTTCAGATTTTTCTCACTGATTAGATTTACACTAGTAATTACACTAGAGATAAAAATATAATCATCACTGATGAAGTTGGCTGTATTTATTCCTCATTACAGGAAACATGCTAATGAATGTAAGTATATTCACCATTTTATTTCTTAAAATTTTAAGAGTGAAATTAATCTCTATAAGATTCTAAGAATGGTGCTTTATACTTGTCTCATCATTACACTGGTGGAGAGGGGCAAAGAATCAGCAGTCTCAGGAGTTTTCACTTACCATTTCTACCACAGCATGCTCCATTTCATAAGTCAGGACAGCAGTATTAGAATGTGACCCTTACTAAATATATTAATTTTCCCTAGCCTTATGGAAAAAAGTTAGCCAGTTCTGGCAGAGCAAGTTTGGACCAAGATTCCATCTATTTCATGGATTCTGTGAGGCCTTGCTAATTAGCACATGGAGCCATTCTGTCTCTCTCTAGAAATTACTTTCAACATCTACACAGTATTGAAGAATCCTCAGAAATTCTGAGCATTTATCTAACTTAAGTGCATAGTCACCACTGTAAATGTTTTCAGACTAATCCAGATTGGTAGGTTCAAACTACAATGTCTTTCCTTACAAGGATCTGGACTACCCTTCATTTAAGAGGCATCAGGTATTTGAAACAAGTTAAGAAATAATTTGATAGAAGGTATGAAGCCCTTCATGGACTTCAGTTTCTGCACTTAGAGTTAAAAATAATTTGTTTTCATATATGACAAACATACCCTTGGAAGGTTACCCATATAGTTATTTCAAGAAACTCCTTCAGCAATTTAACATTTTCACAGATCAAAGTATGCAGTTACTATTCCAATTCTATGGCTTATTATAGTGGCTGTACTCACTTCTGACCATTAATTGCTACTAAATGTCTTTTACAAATCTGAGAATCCTACTACTCACATTGAGATCAGAGAACCCAGCTTCACCATATTTTATTCCCTCATTATCTTTGACATAACACAACCATGAGAAAACTGTTTACAGACACTCCAGTCCCTGACACTAATGTACTTCTTATATGCTTGAGTGGATAGTGGGTCCTTTGAACCCTTCCAAGAGTAGGAGTAGAAAGACACCATGTATTTTTATTTATAACATATTTATTCAAATGTCCCCATCTCCGTAAGTGTTCAGACACTTTTCTCTCAAGATGCCAGACAAATTTCACTTATAATCCAGAACTCAATTAACAAACAGCACACTAAAATGTTGTTCTAATGTCCTGGAGATGACATAAAACATTGGCTTCCAGATGAGTGCAACCATTTCAGTGAATTTAACCTGACACATCCTTGTATACCAGCTACTGTAAAATATTTGCAGATTTTTTTCTCACACATCTCCTTCAACTCCTGCTGATGGACACTGCTCAATCCTTCTGTTCTTTTGTATAAACTCTTTCCTCAGGGAAGCAATTTTGAACTTCTCAAACTGTGCTATATTGGGGGAAAAAATAAAAAACTCTTATTTGAAGTCTAAAAAGATATGGTGAAGTTGGGACCTGAAGATCAGAACTAAGTAGATTCAAATACCTTAGATTTAATCATGAAAATGATGGGGTAGAAGATGACTGAGGGTGAGTAGGAAGTTAGGTAGAGACCTAACTGTGCAAGAGAATTTGAAGACTCAGAGTTCCCAGACCTGTCTATATCTGCTCAAGTTTTCCAATCCCATGCCTCTGAGAATAAAGCTTTTCTGATCAGTTTCCTTGAAAGAGACACTGGAAAACTTAAGCATGTAATTAATGACATGATTACATATCATTTATAACCAATCTCCAGCTATTGTAGTCAGCTCCACATTGCTATGATGAACATCTAAACCAGGCACAGTTTAGGGAAGGAAGAGAACTTCCAATGGGGAGTTTCATCAGTGACAGAAGCTGCTTCCATACATCCAAGCACAGAGAAACCATCACTAGCCAGAAAACACTAGAAGCAGCAAGCACAAAACTAGCAGTAGGCAGCAGGGGCCCAGGCAGAGCTCAAACCTCTCTGCATCCCTTTGGAATGGAAATCAGATCTGCTCTCAAACACATTTTAGTGTCGGACCCCCGGATCTACCCCAGTGACACCTCCTCCAGCCAGGCGGCTGGAAATACAACTTAACACCTGAGTCTATTGGGCAACATGCATTCAAATTACCACATTAGCTTACACTTCAGTCAATTATGTTCTATATTGATAAGAAATGGTTTCAAAATTGCCACAAAGGTCTTCTTATTCTCCATCTAAACTATATATATTTGTATTTCTTAATTTCTTTTTTTTTCTAAGTGAACTCATGAAGGGAAGAGACCAGCAAGATTAATGATTAACACATAATGATAAGAAGGAGAATTAAAATCAACAAAACAAATTGTATTTGAAAGTGCCATAAATAAAAATTAAAGTAAAAAGTCTTTATATTCCTTATGTTGCCATAGTGATCACTCAGTACTATGCCTCTTTCTGCACATCAGCCCACACCACCACCAGTGATAATTCTGGTAATATTAACATTCTTCCAGTCCACAGATTACCCATTCCCCCCTTCCTGGGGCAAGACTACTATCTATGTAGCTTGCTGGTACCAATGTCTTAAATTCAATACCAATTTTGGTGTTATTCACTATTACAGCAGGAAAGAGATGGCATATTCAAATTAAGATAATTCAAAGAAAGTTTTTTACAAAGAAGATGACATATAGAGAAAACCAAAGTGATAGTGCCTTATTCCACATTGTCACCACCCTGATTTCAAAGACAGAAAGGAGAAGCAATTTTCAGAAACTGGAAGTTGAGAGACAAGTATAAAAGTTGATTTTTAAAGAGTCTCCTGGGCTGGAGAGATGGCTTAGCGGTTAAACGCTTGCCTGTAAAGCCTAAGGACCCCGGTTCGAGGCTCGGTTCCCCAGGTCCCACCTTAGCCAGATGCACAAGGGGGCGCACGCGTCTGGAGTTCATTTGCAGAGGCTGGAAGCCCTGGCGTGCCCATTCTCTCTCTCCCTCTATCTGTCTTTCTCTCTGTGTCTGTCGCTCTCAAATAAATAAATTAATTAATTAATTAAAAGAAAATATTATTAAAGAGTCTCCTGACAGAACATTGCAGGAGAAGGGAATACAATGTGCAGAGATTCTGAGATAGCAGAGGACAAGGCAGCCAGCACCAGGAACACGACAAATGAGAGAGAGAGGGAGATTGAGAGGAAAAGAGAGAGAGAGAGAGACTGTCAGAATGGACAAGAGAAAAAGGTGAGGTCATAGATATTATAGGACTTATCATAGTTTGTTATACCTGTCCATACGGCTGGAAGATCCTAGAAGGTTTGAGCCCGCTCAGTGGGTCACACAGGAAACTCTAAAAATAGACCTTTAGACTATATGGAAGTTAATTCAAATCAAAGGTAATAGAAGCTTGAACCAGCACAGTAGGGGGTGGAGGTGCTTAAAAATGGTCCAATTCTGGGCAAATTTTGAAAAATAAATGTGATAGGAATTGCTAAGGAGTTGTTTATGAGTGTGAGATAGGAGGGAGTAAAGAATAATGCACTTGCCTTGACAGAACTGGGGAAGATTGTGAAAAGAAAGGTTTGTGGGGACAAACAGGAATTCTGCATTGAGCATGTTAGGCTTGATGTATTTGCAGAACACCAGGTGATGGTGTGACGATAGCAACAGGGTACATAGTCTGGGATCCTGGGGAGCAGGCTAGGTCAGATCCATTTCAGAGAGTCTGCACATGAATTGTGCTGAAAGCCACTTACTTATGGACGAAAGACATTACCCAAAGAAAATGAAGAGAATCAACTCCAAGTATGAATCAGCCTTTGAGAAATTTTCAATCTAACCCCATTGTTCTGAAGTCTTTAAAATGAAAGAAGGTCCAAAGACTATATGGCATCATAATCTACTGTTGATAAGAATCCTGGATAGCCAAGGACGGATATGAATATGAGAGAAAATGTAATATTTCTATATATTTATATTTCTTCATTCCCCCTGATTTTGTACCTTTATGATAAGTGAGGAACAACTTGGTAAAGACCTTACAGGGCTTCCAGAACATAATGAGGTACAGCCCCACACCTAGGCCTTATGTAGGAAAATGTGTTGTTGAGTTGAATTCAAAATAACTTTTCAAGGTTTGCCTCAGCAGTCTTTGGGAGGCCATCTGTAAAAGAATGAATATGCATTCGCCAAGCAGAAATAATGCTTAGAATTTGCCTCCTGCTAAAATTAGTAAAGTCCAAAGAATTACTGAAGCTTTTGAATAAGAATTTGTGTCCAGTACCTGTCAGTCAGTGTTTTCCCTAGTGGCATCCCATGAGGGGATCTGAACTGAGGGTCCAACTCAATCCAGCATGCTAGCTTCCATACAGAAAACTTGCTCTTCGACAAATCATTTCAGCATATTTCTGATTGCTGGTAATGATAATGGCCCCTGTCATTCTTGCCCACAGTGTTTGTTTTCGTTTGCATGAGAAGATAGATAATAATGTGTCGATATTAAATGACTTGTCAAGAGTCACAGAACAAGCTGTCCTGATTCCAATGCGGATTTACTGCCTTGGTTTTTTTCACTTCAATAAAGAATTGCCTTTAAACCACACACAGTCACCACCAAATGTCAGTTTCATACACACTAATAAAACAGAGAGCAATTTGAAAGCCAGTATTATTGTGAACTCTTGTTCCCCGTGGTTCTTTAGTCTTCAAATTTTGAGTATCACTTTCCAATTTTGAAAGATAATGGTGGGGAAAAAAAGACAGAAATAATCCTTGACTTCAAACTGAGAAAGAATTTTAAGTATATCAAGCAGTACACAGCTGTGAAACCCTTTCCTGGAGGGTTATCAGGACATATCAAGTGTTATTTTGTGGCCATTTGGAGCTGACTGCTTTTATTCTGCTGACTTACTTGGTTGTATCTCATATGCAGGCATGCAGGCAGCACTGATTGGGTAACTGAAAAACATCTGGGCTTGTGTTCCCTCCAAGTGGCTGTGTTGAACTTTACATAGTTCAGTTTCCCAACTGGTAAAACAGAGCATATTAACACTTCTTCTGTTCAGCCTATGAGTAGTGGTGAAGAGAAGGTAAGTACTGCATGTTAAAGAACAAGCACTAAGCAAATCATAATAAAGAAATAAGAGATACTATTAAATAGTGCCTCAGGCTAAGAACTTTTCTCATCTATGTCCATACCACCCTGAATGCGCCTGATCTCAACTAAGCACTTGTATCTAATCTTCATAACAAACTTGTGGCACATACAAGTGCTATTTTGCCTCCATTAGTCTATTCTATAGTTAATACCTTCCAAGTGCTAAGAATGCATGACTCAATGGTACTTTTACATGTCCATTAGAACTGAATCATATACCACCTTCTCCACCACCCACTACCTTGACCTTGCTAAGGAATGAGGCAGTTGTAAGGAAGCCAGCAAGTACATCCCAGCCTCAAATCCACACATGAGTTAAGACTGGAAGTGTGGAAGTCCTGGAATTCCTCATAAGAATTTAGGATAAAAGGTTAAAATACAATTAAAGTAGAAGGAGGTGCTAAAGTTAGGAATTTGGTTTTGAAGTAAGGTTCACATAGCAATCATATTGCATTTGTGCCTAATGAGTCATGAATGTATTAGCATATACAGTGTATATAAATGTACAAAGTATGTATAATGCAAATTACTTACACCCAAATTGTCTTAAAATACTTTTGCTCATACTCTGAAGAAGCTGATAAAATGGCAGTTGTCTGATGAAAGTGTGTTTGGGAGATGAAAGCTGACAGTCATTTTAGGAAGGTATAACATGACCAACTTCCCTCCTGCATGATGGAATTTGGTCAGCAGATGGGTAGACATAAGGTTCAGATTTACTTGTCCTTTCTTTGCTTTCTCTTTTCTAATCACCTTATAACTTCTTTCTTTTCCATTTCTCTCTTCCCTTTCTCTTCTCTCCAACTATTTTCCCTCTCTCATTGATAACTTCTCTAAATCTTCCACTCTTTTCTGCCTCCCCTCCTCTTTTCCTTTCTTTAGCCTCTGGCTCCCATTATTTCTTCATCTCCATCATGTTATTTAAGTTCCTTCATCAATCATAGCCTGGCACCCCATTTCCTTGGAAAAGACTTCCTTCCAAGTCTACTTGGATATTGTTGGAGCCGTCCGTGTTTGGCTTGCTTGGCATTTTGAGACAAGGCCTCTCTACATAGCCTTATTGGGTTGGAACACTCTACTTCATCCAGACTGGCCCCAATCTAGCACTTTAGGCTTCTGAGTGCTGGGGCTATAGATGTGAACTGCATTACCCCACAAGCTGCCTCTGATCCCAAAACTTGCCTAGCTCTCTATTGAAATGTATTAGGAGCAAACAAAGTAGCCTTTTTCTTTTTTTCTTTTTTTTTTTTTTTGTAGGTAGTCAGCTAGGGACTGGCCCAAAGAAACAGGTGCTGCCCTGATGGAACTTGAAGTCCAGTCTAATTAAGTCCTCATGAAGATAATAAGCAACTTGCTAATTCTTCTTCTTGAACTTTCCCAAGGCTTACCAATAGTGGGTAGGCCCTTCCTGAGTCAGTAGTCCTTTTGGCCCAATAAGCAATCTAGATTCTTCATATGCCTTTGAACTTGGCAATGAGGTTTATCCTAATTGCATATCCAGTTAATATATGGAGTTGATCCAAGTCACTGCATGAGAAATTTTTCCCAGTGTTCTCTCCCCTCCCCAACAAGAAGGTTAGAGAAAACTCCTTTTTGCTTGGGAGTTTATCTACCTTTTTCCCTCCTACTTCAAACTCTCCCTTAATAAGTCTTTCATAACTTAACCAATTTAATGTCCATGTTTTTCAATTCAGTGCTAAAATGGACAAGAACAAGATGCTGAGAGTTACTGGCCTGAGGAGGCCTAAGCCAAGAGCCCAGCCTATCTCCTGAATCATTAGGGAGATCCAGTCCCACAACACTATCATGAAAGAATTGTTTAACTAGTGCCTTAGCATTAAGCCTGCTGCCTAGACTCCACCAACATCATCCCACTCCACATAGCTTCCCACAGACCTTCATTCCAACATTACATGAACCACCTACATCTCTAGGATAACAAGCACTGGCCTAGTGCCCCTTGGTGCCCAATCTCTTGCAAATAACTGTGATCCAGATATTTAAGTTGGTTTTCCATTCCCACTGCAAATCCCTGGCATCTCAGACTTCTACTTATACTCTGCACTCATCTCTTCAAGTTAAAGCATCAATACTTAAGAAGCTTACAGTCCTATAAAAAAAAACCAGAAATATAGGTAGAATAAGTAAGACAGGGGAAAATGAAAGCCAAATGAAGACTAGAAATCCATAAGAATTAAAAATAAAAAGATCAATATGGGCCTAGATGGTCAAAGGCCCTTCATAAGGAAGACAGATTTAAAATTCAAATTTGAGTGTGCAAAATTTAGCAGAAGGATTAATATTTTTGCTGGAGGATGGATTTTAGGCAAGAAATCAAGGAAGATTATGAGGGAAACCTATGGACAGCTTTTTCATCTATGATAAGAACAAGATTCAAAGACCAAGAAGAGGCTGGAGGGAAATGAGCAGGTTTGGCTTAGCTTGGGTCCAGCAGGAAACTGCAGGGTAGAGTCCCAACAAAGCATAAGGAGACAAGTATCTAAAAATATGTTGGCACCCCAGGGTCCACCCAGCCACTCAAAGCTCAGGCAAGCAGATTAATTCCTGTTCCAGAACTTATTACCTACCAGGGGCAAGAGTAGTACTAATCCTTAAGCAATCAACACTGTCTGCTGATTGGCTGAACCAGGGCATGGAGAAACCACCTATGAGTATACATCCATGAATAAACAAGAAAGCTCATGAAATAGAAAATAAGATTGGATGAATGAGTGATGGCCCAGACTCTGAAAAATTTTGTAGAGGGATAGAAGCTTAGATTTTTTTCTTCTGATCACAAATGAAAATTCATTCATTTGCACTGAGGCTGCAGCAAAAGTTGGGACAAAGAGTTACAGACTGAAATATTTAACAATTTTAGCCAAAGAAATGTTTTAGTCATAGACACATTACATTTCTTTGGATCAAGTATATACTAAGTTGAATTATTAATAATATATAAGTCAAAGCATGGTGTTTTATAGTCATGTGCACTGTAAGCTCTCTTTACCTCATGAGCTGCATAACGACTGTTGTCTACTTGATTTACAGTCATCCAGCTGAGGTGCCATTTATCACCCATATAACTGTAGCATGCAAGTACCCCATGTTCATGCCTCTCAGTAGGCAAGAAAACAACCTCTTCTACAAGGGTTATTTTAAATTAAAAGCAATAAAATATCCAAAGTACCTTGAATCCATCAACAGAAATATATTATGTGTGTAAAGTCCCTAAATTTAAATGGTGCTACTTTTCTAAAACCTAATAGCTGGTCTGAGAAAAGTAAATGATTGCATGAGGTCCATGTCAGGGCCACTCTAGGCAGCAGTGTGATGCTCTGACTATAGGCTACAAAAGTATGAGTTTGTTTTAAGTATAAGTGTGTAAACTGTAGGCATTGATAAAATAAAAGAACACAGCAGCCATATGAGTTGTGCTGGGCTACCATAGGAATGCTGCCTGATCACTGGATTAACCTGAGCTCTCCAGAGAAGCAAAGGCAATAGCTCTCCGTGGCTACTTGGAACACCCCTAATACTTTAGCCCAATTTCATTAAAGAGCAAGTAAGAGAAGTTCAACCCAACTAGCTGGAGTAATAATTAAGGGGAGGATCACAAATTTGAAGCTGAAGGAACCCACACCTCTGTCCCTCAATAAAACTTTTGGCTGTTCCACGGCCCCTTTCTCTGTGAAAGGCAGAGGTTCATCTTTTGCTTTATATGGAAGATTTTTGGTATTATGTTATGTTAGGAGCACCAGTTAGTAAACCAGTTAGTGTAGATAAAATAAGGCACTGGCCTAGCCATGATGACATCACCATGGCAACCAGAAATGATGGCCATAGCCAGCTGCCACTGATATGCAAATGAGCTAACCATAAGGTGGTTATCAGAATGATGGATAAGGACTGGAGAAAAACAGTATAAAAACCCACAAAAAATTGAAGAAGTAGTCACTCAACCAAGAGAGGCAGAGTTCACATCACACTCTCTGCATTGCTACTCACTACAGGACCCAAGCAGCCCGTGGGAGCCCCCAATAGGAGTGGGTTGACTGATGGAGAAGAAGGGCTGGCCCAAACTCCACCCAGGGACCAAGTGTCCTTGCAAGTGAGCTGCCTAAGGGCTAGGCTACAGTTGAGAGGATATCAGTATAGAGAACTTGACCTCGTTGACGTGTGAAGAGTGAGTAAAGTGTGGCAATTGACATAATCCACCTTTCAACTACTTAATCACAGGCTGGGGACATATTATAAAATTTCAGCCAGATGAATTTTTCTCCCTTCTACCATCCACATGGCAGTCTTCACAAAGGAATTTGATGGGTTTTCCTTGTGTCATGATTCTATTGGAAGCATCAACATGGCCCAGAGTGAAGAATGCCAGGATTGCTCAAACATAAGTCACATTCTCACAGTGGCAAGAAAACAGCTCAGGGCTGTCACTTGAAGGCCAGATATGTTGATGGAGAATAGATCCAGAACTACATGGACTTTAACAATAAGGGTGATTTCTCCCCCCGTCCCCCCAAAATGGAATCCTTGACCAACAAAAAATAATGTGCCTATTACCATTGTTTTATGCTATCTTTTTCCTTCATGTAACAAAATAATAGTGTTAAAATATTTTTCACATTCATTTGCTCCCCGAGGGTGGATCTGCACAAATGTGTCAAACATCAGGCACCTAGAGAAAGCACACTATGGCCAGACTAAAAGCAAGCAGATGTTGTCATCAAACAAATCCCACCACACAGAAAGCAGCATGGAGCCCTGCAAAGAATGCAGGCAGCAAAGGTGTTTTGCCTCTTAGGTGTTCACCTTAAGCAAATGGCCTACTGTCTCACAGTTTGGTTCCACATTATAAACAGTGGCAGAGTAGATAGGAAACAATCTTATAGAATTTTTATGAGGTATTGGGGATTCAAATAGAATGTTTTTACATAGTACCTATGACATAGTGCTTAGGAACTGTTGTTTTTTTGTCCCCAACATGGCTACCTGCAAAATTTTCTCTTTATTTTACAATTCCATAGAAGCAGGTGGAAGCTTACACTCCTTACTTTTGATACAGATCAGGGATCTGGAAAGGTACAGTAACTTGCATACTTGCCAAGGGTTCTGCTCGTTGTAAAGTTCAAGTGGAATGGTTTAAAGGAAAAACTGGTGAAAATGATCCTTAAATATGTAGCAGTTACCATTTTGTTGCTAGGGAAAAACAGCCAACCAGAAGCAGCTTCTGGAAGGGAAGAACTTATAATATTTAAGGAATAGTTTCATCATGGCAGAGAAAGCATGACAAGAGCAGACATGCTTACATCAGCATGGAGGAAGCAGACAGAGGAAGCTGGCTGGCCCTGGAAAGTGGGGATGAGCAATTAAATCCCAAAGTCCATCCCCTAGTGATACACCTCTTCCAGCATTTGAATTAAAGAAGCCTTCTCAGTTATTTACTGCTCTGTCTACAGGACCCAGAACAATGGCAGGTGATTGACAATAAACACAGGTTGAATATAAAGAATAAAGGCCTTGGGGAGGGAAAAAGAAGGCAATGTTCTTAATTTGCACCAGCAAATGACCAGAGAGGCAAAATGAAGTGTGACATGGAGCCTATATTTCACTGTAAGTACTACTGTAGGGCTGATGAATCACTGGCTTGCTTTGCTGACAGGTTAATTTTTAAGAAGAGTGAGGGTGTAATAAAATTCTACTTTAGATATGAAAGAAATTATCAGTTGATATCATTTAAAGACAGATTTATTAAGTAACAGCTAAATTGCACAGTTGTACCCAGCCTTATTTCATTTGTGAAACAAAAAATAATAAATGGTCCCCCATGGTCAGGAGAATTGAAATCTCCCATCTCTTGACAGAAAATTATCTCTAGACCATGCTTCAATGCTTGCTCTGGGCCAGATGGAATTTAGTTCATATTCTGGAAGTAATTCTGATTGCCCCACCATACAAGTGAGAAACTGAAGCTCAAAGAGGGAAAGTGATCTCTCTAATGTAATGTAAGTGGAGTGCAGGCTAAGATTGAAACCCAAAGATCTCTAAAGTATAGACACCTTCCTTTACAAAATATATAGATACAGTGCCTCTAGGAAATATAAAGGTTGATTTACATAAATATAAATATAAAGAAAGATTTGAATGAACATTCAAGCCTATAAACCACCTTATTAAATATTAAAATCCTAAGACCCATGTGAGAATCTTATCAAGGCCCTGAATATAGCATTATTGAAAAGTTTCTCTGAAAATGAAATGCTTTCATTTTAATCTTGTTTCTAATAGACTTCTGTTATACCATTCAAAATACATTTCCATAGATAACTGGAGCCCAGGGCATAATAGAAACATTCCTACTCAAACAGAACTCTTTAAAAAATCATGTTCCAGATAAATTTAATGTGCAAAGATAAAATATTCATGTGAGCCAAGCTACACAATTCAAATTGCACACAAGTCATATTTATCTCTGACAATCGTTCCATGGTCTGTAAGAGAAAACAAATAGCAGAACATCAGTGCCTCAAAGTAGCTCTTCTATGGCGTCCATTTACCCAAGATTCCATGTGGACATCCCAATGGCTGGTACAGCTCTGCTTCTAAGGACAGATAGAAGCTGCTGCCTTCCAAAAGGCAATAAGTTGTATTGTGCTGGGGTGAAAGGGAGACAGAAAAAAATCTAGAGGCAGAATTTCACATTAAGTTGAAGAAAGCCTAATGAGAAAATTGATTTCCAGAAACACAAGGCCAACAGCATCTGCAATGTAATTCCTGGGAGGCCTTGGGCCACATGCCAAGTTTTCTCTTTATTTTACAAATCCATAGAAGGTTGTGTTTTAATGTCCAGAGGCAGGTGGAAGCTTCCACTCTTTATTTATGATGCAGACTAAGGATCCATAAAAGCAATTGACTGGTCCAGTGTTGCAGAGCCGGTTAGGAAGATAGCCTTGGGCACCATCCATTGGGGCGAGTACTTCTTCATGAGACTGACTTTCAGAAACTGAAAGCTCTCATTGCAAAAATTTAAACCTAGCAGGCAGTGTGAACAGGAAGGCCAAACACCATAGGTTCTATAACGATTTTCTTTTTGTCAGATCTATAAAGTGCAATGCTGTTTAAGAAAAAAAAATTTATGAAGAAACTTGAACAAATATTCTGTAAATAATCAAGTTGAAGTTATAGCTAAACAGCTCAGCTTCACTATCCTTTCAACAGTAGAATTTAGAGCAAACAACCTACATCCAGATAGGACAGAAGAGGCTGGGGGAGAGATTACAGAACAGCAGGGATATTATTAGCAAAATGCTTCTTTACAGAAGTGTGCCAGTTGGCCCAGGGTACACAGGGACGAATTTGGAGTGGAAAAAGAGAAAGGATCAAAGTGTCATGGAAAATAGGAGCGAATGAGAAGGAGCTGAGAGATGAAGCTACGCAGCGTTAGTCATTTTCCTGTGCTGGCAGTCCTCTGGATGGGCAGGACACCATCAGTGGTCATGTCCAGCAAGGGCTTAAAAAGTAAAACACTCCTTCAGAGCTGTCAAGCTGCATTTAAAGAGAAAAAAATCAAAACCACTCTGACAAAACTCTTGGGGATGTGAAGTTCCAAGAGTCACAAAAGTACAGAGCTGAGTTTCCACTTCATCCCTTCTGCCTTTTGCTGTTTCCCACATAGCCTGTTCACACAGATGTAGCAAAGCAGCAGGGGGATAGTTCAGTAAATTGATACGTTCTACACCATGTTCCTTTAATTTCAAGTTTCCTTTGAAATCATGGCATCTTTTTCATTACTTTAATCATGTGCAATTTCATGTTGGAGTTTGACATAATACCATTTTCCATTTTTGTTGCCAGGAACAGAACTTGGTCAGCTGCCACTCCAAACTAGTTCCGCACTACTTCTCCCCTCTATCTATAATGTGACCTAGTTTGGGTGAGAAAAGAATTCATGATCCTTAATTACAGCTGCTGGGGAATCTGTTTGGCAGACATGGGAATTTTCTGACCCTCATCAAAAATCATAATGGCTAGGTCAAGTGTCTAGTCCTTAGCATAGATGCAGTGTTATAAATAAGAGAAGGTTACTTGAAAGGTCAGATTAAAAGAAGCAATACCTCTGCTTCTCAGATCCCCAGAATGAGACTCAACATCACCAGGCAAGAAACAAGAAATGGGCCTGGAGCCAAGCCACTCCACTCACCTGGCTTGTGAATGTGAGCTGATCCAGTCAAGCCTCAACTGTAGCATCTGCATGTGGGACTATAGATTGATATTTTGAAGCTATTGTTTGACAGTCAATGTCTATGAAAAAGCCAGGAGTGAACTATCATCAACATGGAGAATAGTTGCTAGCATAGCCAGAAAATCATTTTTGTTAGCACACACATACATGTGAACACATAAGATATACAAGAGAGTATTTTCACTTACTTCATTACTTTAACATACCTTCCTTTCCCTACCTTATATATTAAAATATTCCAATATTGGTTTGATGCATTCAATCAACTTATTTTTAATGGCAGTTACTGAAGAATTTCATCATTGAACCAACAGAAAAACTATCATGAATGCCTCCCATACCACATTTCATGGACTAGTAACAGAATTGGAAAGTGAAGATAAGTACTGGAAACTGGGGGAGGGGGTCCAAGTCATCACAGAGTGTTATAGTATCCATTTAAAAAGATATAAAATATGTAAAATGAAAATATGGACTATGTACCATTCATATAAGGTGCTTAGGATAGTCAAATGATTAGAAACAGGAAGTAGAATAGGAGTTAGGGAGTGAGTTTGATAGGTGCAAAGTTTGCAAGAAGTCTCTTAAGTTGAGGTTTCAAGTCCTTCTACATTCCTCCCATAAATCAGTTCCAAAAGACCAAAGGCCACACAGTCAGGTTTCTAGCAGCAACAATTCCATGCCTCTGTCGTGGTCACCTTTTCATTGCTGGAAGGAAGCACATGGCCAAAAGAAAATTATGGTAGGAAAGGACTTAGTTTGGCTTACATTTATTTATTTGGATTTTTTGAGGCAGGGTCTCACTTTAGCCCAGGCTGACCTGGAATTCACTATGTAGTCTCAGGGTGGCCTTGAACTCATGGCAATTCCTACCTTAGCCTTCCGAGTGCTAGGATTAAAGGCGTGCACCACCACACCCAGCTTTTAAAAAAAATTTACTATTGACAACTTTGATAATTATAGACAATAAACCATAATAATTCCCTCCCCCCTCACTTTCCCCTTCACAACTCCACTCTCCATCATATCCCCTTCCCCTCTCAGTCTCTTTTATTTTTTATGTCATCGTCTTTTCCTCCTGTTATAATGGTCCTGTGTAGGTAGTGCCAGGCACTGCAAGGTCATGGTCATCCAGGACATTTTGTGTCTGGAAAAATGCATTGTAAGGAGTCCTACCCTTCCTTTGGCTCTTACATCTTTTCCTCCACCTCTTCTGAAATGGACCCTGAGCCTTGGAAGGTGTGATAAGAGAAGTTTCAGTGCTGAGCACTCCTGTGTCCCTTCTTAGCATTGAAGTAAATTTACTACAACTTATGAAAGGGAAATTTTGCTTAAGATAATTTAGCCATTTCATATTGAGTAACTCATATGATTGAGGTTTTTAGAGAATTGTTAAATGCATGGAACTTAGAGATACATAACAAGTTCCACCCCTAATCAGTGAAGAAAGCAGAACAACTGTCAAAGAAGACCTCTTATTCTAGATTATTTCTGGATTGGCACGTGGAGATAGTTATTTTTAAAAATTTTATTTGTATTTATTTTTTAGAGATGGGGAGTGTAGAGAGAGAGAGAGTGGGAATGGGCGTGCCATGGCCTCTGGCCACTGCAAATGAACTCCAGATGCATGCATCACCATGTGCATCTGGCTTACATGGGACCTGGAGAATTGAACCTGGGTCTTTAGGCTTTGCACGCATGCACATTAACCACTACACCATCTACATCTCTAGCCCCAGGAGCAACTTTTAAGAACAATAATTTCATACTTATCGAATTGTCTATAAAATACCAAAACAAAACAATAGTACATCTACTCACATTCTGACCCCTTGAAGGAAGTGGAGAAAATCTATTATGACTGAGTTCCAAATATTGAAAAATTCACAGGCAAGAAAAAGCATCACGAGTAGGATGAATAAAACAATTTGGTACACAAAGCAAAAATAATACACACATGCAAACACATAATAAAAATTCTAAAACATCTAATGTAAAAGTTTGGTATTTACAGTAAAGAAACAGGCAAACGGAATGTTAATATATACATATAGATTTGTGAATATGCAGCAAACTTCAAAAACCATACATAGAAAATTGTTAAATATGTACCATCATCACTGAAAGTAGACAAATATTAGAAGGAAGCCAACACATGGAGATCAGTCTTTCTGCTATTCAAAGACTTACAACAATTTAACTGAGTTAATCCCCCCCCCCCTTTTTTTTTTTTTACAAAACAGGATCCAAACAAAATCTGATAAAATTATAGATGTGGTAGGGTAACTGGGAGAGGAAAACAAAGGAAACTAAATTCAGATTAAGTCACTGCCTCAGAAAAGAATCACTCTGAGGATGAGAGATGGCTTAGCAGTTAAGGCACTTGCCTGCGAATCCTGAGGACTCATGTCCAACTCTCCAGGTCCCACATAAATAAGATGCACAGTGACACAAGCATGCAATGTCGCATATGCACACAAGGAGATACACACATATACAGTTCTATTGCAGTGGCTAGAGCCATGGTATGCCAATTCTCTCTCTCTCTCTCTCTCCCTTGCTCTTATTCTCTCACATAAGAAAAAGAAAATTGAATCACTGGGATAGAGAGATGGCTTAGTGGTTAAGGCATTTGCCCACTTCCCTGTGAAGCCTAACGACCCAGGTTCAATTCCCCAGTACCCAAATAAACCAGATTTACAAGGTGGTACATGCATCTAGAGTTCGTTTACAGTGTCTAGATGCCTTGGTGTGCCCATTCTTTAATTCTCTGTCTGCCTCTTTCTCTCTACCTCTCTCAAAAAATTAATACAAGAATCACTCAGTAACTACATCCCTAAGAGCAAATTCATTTCCAAGCTGACCATCATCACAATAAATTTTGAAAATGTTATAAATCTCCAAAAGTCCTTACTAAGTAAATAGAGGAATTAGATTGTTTTCTCCTGCAAAATCATGATTACATAGTCTAATTTACAGATAAGCAAATTGTTTATATCAATGTTCACAATTACTTGAAATTTTTCTCTTTGTAGTATACAATACCTGCTGAAAGGCTTCTATATCTTTAATCTCCAAACTGAGCAATGATTTGGAACTGTTTCTTTCAAACTCTTAGCATCCCCTGGTAGATCTGGAATTTAAAAATTGTATCTCAAAGCCTATGGAATTCTGCCAGCATATTGGAGCACTAAGAGTAACTAAGAAGCCTCGAGGCTAGCTGGACAGGATAGTTTCAGAGGCAGTCTCCTTGGGAGCCTCGCCTCCTTTCACTTCTCATCACACACACCTCCACCGTCTAAATACTATTCCCTTTGTTACCCTTACTCAACAGATATGACAGCTCAGTCTCAGAGGGGCAAAATTTCATTTCTTTCATCATCTTTTTCTCCAAGTGTATACCCTTTTCTGCTTTGTTACTAAAGTAGCTATGCCAATTCTAGTTCTCTGGTCATTTCTTGTTTATTTCATACTGGGAATTGGATTTATTGATACAGTAACTACCTGAAAAGCCAGACAAAAGGCAAAAGTTTCCTTACTTTCCCTATTGTCTGCTAATATACCTAGAGATTACGTTTTCTGCCGCTAAGACTTTAAAACTAAAAGTTCATTCCTTTTTATTTATAATTTTGCTACTGTAACATGAAATTTGAAATACTGCCTATTACTTAATTGTTTAAATATTCACAATTTCTGGTTATTCCACTTGACCAAAAATTTGAAACACATCATTAGTCCTATGGAAGTTATATTGACCCAGGACATACATTTGCATATGCGCACACATATTACACACTCATCTTCATTTTCAGTCCTTCCTTATCATACTCTTAAGAAAATTCTAACATGCCTCTTATAAATTGAACTCCAGTAACTTATGTCTAACAGAAGACAATGTGTTAATATAAACACATCCAAAAAGTCTATGAATTTACTTATGGGGCACTCTCCTTCATAAACAATCATATTCTCTGTCAGTATGTGTTGCTAAAATATACAATAGTGGTAGACACAACACTGAAAGCCTAAAGGAATGAGACAGTTTGGCTCGTGTAAAGAGTGAACAGATTTTTTCAAATATATTACTGCTCAAAGAAATAACCTGGAATGTGAGAAATGACTGGAAAGAAGCATGGTTATTAATGCATTTTCCCTCTCAAAATCTTGAGCCCCAGCCATATGTTCTACATTATGAATATGCAGATGGTCTTCATGCAGTTACTTTTCTCTAATTAAAACCATCAGGGTAAAATAATGCAGTAGTTTAGGAAGCTGATTCAGCTGGGTCTCTTTCTTCCCTTCTCCAAAAGTGGCCAAAATCTCTACATGTTTACATAATTTGGAGATTCTTGCTGTTAAATGGGAAGAAGTGATAAATAAAACAGTAGGCAGGGTAGCATTATCCTTGTGCTCTTTGTGGTGAATATTGCATTTAATGAAGGATATGTATTATACAGATGGATATCTCTTAGATACTTTTGTATGGAACTTATCCCTGGCATTTCTTAAGCAACCAATTCTCTGAATTCTGGGTCCTTGCTGTGCCTATCCTTGATCCAAAAATGGTGTGGAAATCAAGTGTATCAAGTTAACCTATCACCTTGCCTGCTTCTACCCTCAATGGCAGTTGTAAACTTAGCGTGTCAGCTGGGCCTGCTAAGTTACTCAAAGTAGAGCTTTGACATTCAAGTGTAAAGTGGTGTACACTCCTCTTTGAGAACAGATTGGGATCAGGTATAGATGAGATCAAGAACTGAAGATAAATTCATGAACTATGACTTAAAATGCCCTTCAGCTGCAAAATCCTCCAATGATCCTTTCACCTGCACAATTTCCATACCTCTGGCCCTTTAGTGACCATTCAACTATTTGATTTTCTAAAGCATTTTCCAGAAGGCAGCCCTATAAGAAAAACTAAAGTTTAAATTGGCATATTTAGTTTGCTTGACATCACTGTCCTGATAAAAATCTTTTCCACAAGCACATACATGTTAGGTAGCTTAGTATTTGATATTTGAACTTCATAAGAAGAAGAGCTTAGGGCTAGAGAGATGGCTTAGTGGTTAAGCGCTTGCCTGTGAAGCCTAAGGACCCTGGTTCAAGGCTCGATTCCCCAGGACCCACGTTAGCCAGATGAACAAAGGGGCACACACATCTGGAGTTCATTTGCAGTGGCTGGAGGCCCTGGCGCGCCCATTCTCTCTCTCTCTCTCTCTGCCTCTTTCTCTCTCTGTCTGTCGCTCTCAAATAAACAAATAAAAATAAAAATAAAAAAAGAATAGCTTTAAAAATTCCATTGTAGAAAAGAAATAAATATATAAAAAAGATACAATTCTTTAAAAAATGTCTTAGAACCTCATGTTGTCTAACCTGCCAGGCTTGGGTAGCTGACCTCATCACGGCTCTACATTTGGCTCCTGGAAGAAGATGACAGGCAAGCAACAGCTTGAGGAAATGGGTCAAGATGAACAAATCCATACCCACTCATCAGGAAGGTGCCTTTTATACTGGAACTTGGACTCCTTAAGATTTTTTTTAAGAAAAATAGCCATCCTTATTTTAACTCGATAATGAGGGAAGAAAAGGAACATAATAATAAAAAAACAATATAAAGTCAATATTCAATGTTTTACCTAAATGTGTCACAAATATAACTGCAAATCTGGACAGAAAGGCAGAAGAAAAAGTCTAGGGTATTTTTTTCCCCCCAAACACACAAAATATTCTGCATAGTAAAGTATTCCCTTCCCTTTCCTAAAGTGTGTGCATCTGCAGACCTTACTAGAGAGAACCAAAATGATGCTTAATACAAGTTTTCATAATGTTCTTAGTGAAAAGTCTTCTGAGGAATTTTTTGACCATGAGAAGATTTGCGTGAGCAGGTCCTGGTGGGCCTTGCCACTGTTACAGCCAAGAAAACAGCCACTGTTACAGCCAAGAAAACAAAGAGCTGAGGCATTCTCAGGTTTCTCCCAAGCTCTCCCTGATCACCCCTAGGTGGAATTAAGCTCCCATTCAATTCATCCTTGACTTGTGATTCTGGGGTTAGGGCTCTCCAGCCCACTGTTCTGCTTTACCAGCAAGGTCCCTGTTAGGCTTTATCAGTAAGAGCTGAAGGGAAGGAGGGGCTGGAAGAGGGAAATTTGCTCCTGTTTTTCTGCTTCCAAATTCTCTTTTACTTCCTGTTCTCTGTTGGTTTTGCCTTCTACCAAAAACAACAAGCAATATGTCCTTCACCCAATAATCAGTTTCTTCCACTAGCAGAAGTTTGAAGCCAGCACTCACAGAACCAGGATTTCTCTTTTTAGAGATTCTAGAACCAATCTTATCATGTCCCTTCTAAAACCCCTGCTCTAAATCCACCAGTACCCATGCTCAGAGGTCTATGCCCAGGCTGCTCAGGGTCTCTGAGCCCTCCAGTCCCTGCAACAACTAGGTGGCATGCACACTTCAAAACCACTTCTGTTTAAAAATCTCAACTTTACTTTTTGGTTCCCTCACTCCTAAGGAACCTATTTATGTTTGGTATTTGTTCCCACAAATAATCAATTTAATCAAAAAAGATACTAGATGAAAGCAATTTCATTTTTTACTTTTCTCAAAATCCTAGATAAGCTGCAAATTCAGTCTTGCAGTAAAAGGCATCATCTTCAGTAATCATCTCTTTCCTTTTGCTTCATCTCTCCTGGCCTCACTTAGGAGACAAGAGTTCAAAGAAGAAGGGGTATTAACTGTTGACTTGAGTTTCTCTAAGAGATAACCCCTAATTCAAACATTCTCAATGAAGACCGCATAATAGAGCTTCCTCAAGTCTCAGTTATAAAGAAATAAAACTCACTTCATTACTCAGTAATGGGAGACAAAAGCATAAAGCATTTATGCCACCACTACCATATGATTGAACAAAGCTACTCTACAACACTCCAAAATTTCATCAGCAATCTTAATTATTGCCACCATGCACCAACCATTATTTTTAAGAACTTCCTGGGGTTAAAGAGATGGTTTCGTGGTTAAGGTGCTTGCCTGTTAAAAAAAAAAAAAAAGCCTAAACAGCCAGGGTAAATTCCTCAGCATACATGTAAGCCAGATGCACAAGGTGGTGCATGCATCTGGAGTTAGTTTGAAGTGGCTAGAGGCCCTGAAATACCTATTCTTCCCCCACCCCCCCTCTCTCTCTGCCTCTTTCTCTCTCTCAAATAAACAAATAAAATACTTAAAAAATACTTCCTGTGCATCAGGTCCTTCATCACTTTAATTCAGATATTCCTATTTATGTTCATAACACTGAAATGGGTGTTATATGTTCATTACTTATGGAGAAGCTGAGCCTCAGTTTAGTTCAGAAACATGCATGGAGGCATGCTTACAAAAAAACTGTCAGAGATGCAACCAAATATTTGCCTTGATATTTTTCTAAAAACAAAATCAGATTCACCCAGGTATTTTTCTATCATATATATCATATCATATCATATATCATATCATTGTTTTTTAAAAATATTTTTATTTATTTTCAAGCAGAGAGAATGGAGGACAGAAAGAGGGAGAGAGAGAGAGAGAGAGGGAAAGACAGAGTGGGAGACTGGGTGCCACAGTGTCTCTTGCCTCTGCAAGCAAACTCCAGATGCATATGTCCCCTTGTGCATCTAGCTTTACACGGGCACTGAAGAATTTAATCTGGGCCAACAGGGTTTGCAAATAGTGCCTTTAACCACTGAGCCATCTCCCCAGGCCTAGAGTCATTGTTAATAAATTAATCTTTGGAACTGTTGTTCGTCTTTGAGTTGGATTAACGTAACAGACCATGAAAGTGATCCTGTCTTTGTATCATGCCTAGGTAAGCATAGACCACATAAGGCATGAAGCATTTAGGCCAGTCTCTAACCTTCAACAGCTTCTTCTGTGACACACACTCAGTATCCACTTGGTTGTCTTTTTTTTTTTTTTAAATTTTTTATTTATTTATTTGAGAGCGACAGACACAGAGAGAAAGACAGATAGAGGGAGAGAGAGAGAATGGGCGCGCCAGGGCTTCCAGCCTCTGCAAACGAACTCCAGACGCGTGCGCCCCCTTGTGCATCTGGCTAACGTGGGACCTGGGGAACCGAGCCTCGAACCGGGGTCCTTAGTCTTCACAGGCAAGCGCTTAAACGCTAAGCCATCTCTCCAGCCCGGTTGTCTTTTTTTAAATAGGTTTAAAAGAAGAAGATGGGTACTGGGGCTGTGGCTCAGTGGGTAACCTACTTGCTGCACAAATGGGAGGATCTGCATTCAGACCACCTGCACTCACTTAAATGTTGGGCACATGTGGTAGCCCACCTACAATTCCAGGGTCCAAGAGGCAAAGACAGATGATCCCTGGGACAAGCTGACTAGCTAGTTTAGCCTAATTAGTGAGCCTTCAGTTCAAGTGAGAGATCCTGCCACAATGTTCCCTGAGTCATGGAGCATGTGTTTTAACTTTCCTTTAGTGTTCAGCTCTCTGCATCCTCTGATTTTCTGCTTTGATGAGTATTGGGTCTTCTCAATGTCTACCACTGTCTTCCTGGAGAAGGTTGTCAGGCTAGCAGTGAGAGCAGCACTCATGTTTTATCTGCCTCTTCTTCTACTATGACTTCTGGACTCTGGCCAATGTTACAGAGAAGACTCATCTCCTGATAGACAGTTGGCTTTCTTTTCCTTACCTTATTGATGGATGTTGGTTCTCTGTACTATTTATTGCCATCTGTAAAAATTGGATGTTCCAACCAAGAGGGAGAGCAGTATGGATCAAAGGGCATAAAAACAGTCACGGAAAGAATGTCAAAGCCACATGTTGGGTCATGATATGCAGAGACGTTTATCCTACCCCTAACCATGGGTTAACTCCACAATGCATGACCCAAATACCTCAACAAGGAGGGGCCAAGGGGAAGGTGTAGGTCACGGATGAGCCATAATTGTACCAAACTGACTGTATTTGCTGAATGCAAAACTAATTAGTAAAATAATAATAATAATAATAATTTAAAAAACACCAAAATCTCACTAAACTTTTATGGACATGTGATCATAGTAAGGATAATAATAAAGAAATATTAGAAATAAAGCAAAACAAACAAAGAACAAAAAGCCTTGCAATGGTCATACTTTCTTATCTTAGTCAAAGAACAGTGGAACTTCCTTCTAGAGTCTATGGCCTTCCTAATACATTTTTGACTTGATTCTCAGGCCCAGGTACAGATTGCCTCCCACTGAGAGGGCCTCCTATCCAGGCAGAGACGAGTTGATTATCCCTGCTTAGTTGTTCAGCACCCCTCAGGAAGTAAGCACTACTGCTTTCTCATCTTCACAATGAGAAACAAAAGCAGTTAAAGTAACTTGCCTTACCTCATATAATTGGTAGTAAAACTGTCATTCATTCACAGACATGTTCTTAACTGTAAAGTAATTTGAGGGATTATTCTAGAAGGGCCAAAATATGAGTAACTGTTCTACTGAAATCGCTAATTAAGCACGAAGCAAATGAAAGGCTTTTCAATTCTATTCCAACCTTATATGATAGATTTGATGACTCATTTTTACAATATATATGTGCTCACACATAAAATAAATTTAATACTGTCATAATTATAATGAAAGCAATCTATTTACAAAATGGATTTTTAAATGAGGGACATTTTCTAATAATGCACTTTTATATCAACTGAGATATACTACTTCAAAGATCATTTTATAAACTGCACAGAATTTTATACAGATAGGAAAATCTGGGTGAATATTGTGAATTGTACATACTCAAAATTCAGGTAGTTCAATTTTTTAAATAGCTACCACCTATTTTGTACACCTGTCATCACATGCAATCAAAACTTGGCAGGCAAACTATTTCTATTTCAATTTTAATTGTTATTGAAGTATGAACAGAGTTGCATATCTCAAAACGTCACTGTGGACTGAGAGGACTCCAATCTAAGTCAACCAACAGTTTGGGGACCTCTGGTAGGGGAAATTTATCTGGTGCTATGATAATGAGATGTGTCCAGGTCCCTTGGAGGGATTCAAATCAATGTAGGCATTACTTAACATACGAAAATTTTGGTAAAACCGGTCTACAGAAAGAGTGGCGGAAGAGCAAGAGCCAAAAGGACATGGGGCATGCCTCACAGAGGCACTGCTACACGAGATGGTAGAGTACCAGTGGCAATGCATGAGGAGGTGGGCATCTGGAGAATGAGTTGAGTGAGTACTATGACATGTGGGATCCAACGGGGAGAGAGAGGTCAACACCATGTGGTAAATTATGCTGTCAGCAGGGCTGAAAAGATAACTTAGGGTTAAGCTGCAAGAATTTTAAGCAAGGACTTCCGGTCAAGATGGCGACCACCTAGCTGCACTACAGACAACAAGGAAAAAAAAAAGATAGATGCAGATCCTAAGGAGAGAGCTGCCCCAACATACCTCAAAAGGGGCCCAACTGAAACTAAGGACAACTGGCGAAATAAGCAAGGGTGCTGTTTTCCTGTGAACCGGATACCAGCACAAAGGGGAAGGAGATCAACGCAGAGAAAAATCAACTCCTACCAAATCAGAGAGCCAAAGCCTCAGAGGCCCCAACACCTCAGCACTGAAGCAGACCAAAAATGAACCCAACATGGCTCAGGGAAATCTTGCGGAAGAGGGGGCAGAAAGAATGTCAGAGTCACATGTTGGGTCATGATTTGCAGAGACATTTATCATACCAATAACTGGGGGCTAACTCCACAATGCACGACCCATTTTCATTAACAAGGAGGGTCTAATGGGAGGGGGTAGATCACAGATGAGCCTAAATAATGGTACCAAACTGCCTGCATTTACTGAAAAGAAAACTAATAAATTAAATTTAAAAAAAAAAAAGAATTCTAAGCAAGATAGAGTTTTTTTTTTTTTTTCTTTAAACACCAGGTGTAAGACCAAAGTAATTAAAGCATGTGATTCTTTCAGTATCCAACTCTTCTTTGAAAGTGAGAAAGATCTTAGCAAACAAATTAACAGTACTGGTAGCAACCATGTAGTTCCTTCTTTTCCTAACATTGAGTTGGAAAGTTGACTCCCAGAAAGTGATGTAGTGGGTCTAGTGCCAATAGGAGCAAGTTCTGGCTGTGTTACTTAAGTTGTTTACAACATGACCTTGGGCAGGCTCGCTCGGTTTCCTAAGCAATCATACAAGGCAACAGACTTTGTAGGATAAGTCTGCTGCACTGCACCAGTTCCATGGAGGGCAGTTTTTCAGGGGAGGTTAATGAAGCCAGGTGCCCCTTTACTCCCCACATTCTTACATGAGACCTAGAAAAGCTTGTGCTCAAGAAAATGTTCTATGCTCAAAAACCCACTGAAGAAGCAACTGACTTTGGCATTTCTAATATTCCTTTAGCTTTTGCAGGCCACAAATCCATGCTACTTTTTTGTTCATGTATTGAAAGGCCCATTTCTCATTAGCATTGAAATATGTACCACATTATGTTAATGTCTCCTTGTGAGTGAATTTGATAAGCCCTGATATGGATTCCATCTTTCCTTGTTTAATAGACTCAGTGACATAGTTTTCTCACATTTGCTTATGGGCATACAGGTAGATAAATAAATGAGCACTGTGTAGATGCTGACATAATTAATGGTATGAAGCCACACACACACACAAAAAAAAAAAACATGTAAAACTTTCTATGGAAAATGAGTTTCCTGAGCTAGTCATTATCTCAGCTGTTTTTAATATCCTGGGAAATATAAGAAAATATCCAAGAGGGCAGGTGGCAAATTTGCCAGATCCTCTGTCTTGTTTCATTAATCCTCAGTGTCTCAGGAGTGTGGTTCATAGGAAGTGGTCAAGTTCGTGAAATGGCCAGCATGAAATGATAAGTGAACACTGACTGACTAAATGATTCTTCTTTCCTTGCTGAGCAGTTTAGTGACTTGGGCCAGGTTTAAACGAGAGCTTAACCTAGGATGAGGTCGAATATAAGTGGCTGGGTTCTCAAACTCCAGAGGAAAACTCAGTTGCAAGCAAGTAAGAAAGGTGCTCTGTAGCCCAACCCAGCAGTGCCAGGCACAGCAGAGACTTATTAAAGTATGGATCAAATTGATATTTGACTGTCTCACTGGTTCTCCCACATACCATACTACTTTTATGAAGTTATTTAATCTTCTGTGCCTCGGGTGCCTCACACTCAAAATGAGAACAGAAAATGTGTCTATGTATTTTATCAAGTTTTTGTCAGAATTAAGATAATATATGTAAAGTATTCACAAGCACACTGTTGATTCTTGTTACTTAAAAATAGGGAAGGGACTGGGAAGATGGCTCATGGAGAAAAGTGTTTACTGTGCAAAAACAACCCATATGAAATGCCAGCTGCGTTATTCAGGGTATTCAGTGCCTGTCATCCCAGGAGAGGTGGAGGCAGGAGGATCCTGGGAGTTTGCTGGCGAGTTTGTCTAGCTGGATCAGTGGGCTGAGGGTTCCATGAGAAACTCTGAAGTAAGGTGGACAGTGTTTGAGGAAGGCCCCTCACATTGACCTTGGCTTCCTTGCACATGTGGTCAAATGTGCATTCATGTGCATGCACTCGTGAGCACATACCATACAAACGTAAGGCATGTAAGAAAATAGAATAGATAAAGGAAGACACATCACTATCTGAAGACAATGTTTAAAAAGGACTTTCTGAAGATGATGTTTTTTTTCTTTTTCTCGGTTTTTGTTTTACTTTGTTTTTTGAAATACAGTCTCACTCTAGTCCAGGCTGACCTGGAATTCACTATGCAGCCTCAGCTTGATCTCACAGCAATCCTTTCACCTCAGCCTCCTAAGGGCTAGATTAAAGGCATGTGGCACCATGCCCAGCTGAAGATGATTTTTAAACAGTAAAATGCCAAACAAAGGCATGTAGAAATCCATACTGTGGTAGTTTGAATAGATGGCCCACAATATATTCAGTGTTCTATTAATTTGTAGTTTGCCTCAACAGCCATCTCACTGGAGAAGGTGTCACTGGGTGGACCTTACGTTGTGGTGGTGGGTTTAAATTCTGATCTAAGATATGCAAAGTGCATAGTTCCACCTGAAGTTCCCAAAGTGGGCTGTGGGGTTTTGCTTTGGCTTTCTTTTTTCCCTCTCTTTCTCTCTCTGGTCCTTTAAGAGGGGGCTAACTTCTTCTACCATTATGGAACTCCCCCTGGATCTGTAAGCTTCAATAAATAGCTCTTCCTTCATAAGTATGCTTGGTTTGGAAGGTCATCTCAGAGAACCTGAAGCTGTCTGCTACACATACCAAATGATATGGAGAACTCATGTAATTGAGGAGTTCTATAGGACTCACCAAACTCTTCCTGGGGACTTACTTTCTAAACACAGAACTCAAACTAACTCTATAAGGCGGAACATCACATTTGCTTGCAGCAATAATCATGTAACTACTCCACCTTCATTTTCTCATCTTAACAGAAAATGGAAACAAAATGGAAGTCAAATAGTAATAGTATCTAAGTTGGATAATTCCATTAGATACACACAACTTACATAAAAATAACTTTGCCATCAAGAGTCTACTGGGTCTGGGAATAGCATATCTGCATTTATATTCAATTCACTGGGCCCCTCCCAGACAGAAGCTAGGAAAGTCTTAGAGACTGGACATGCTGAGGATGAAGCAAAGCCCTGTTCTCCAGGGGCTCAGAGAAAGAGAACAACTGCTCTGTACTCCAAGTGAGCTGTGTGGTTACCTCTCCCTTCCCCCACCCCACCTGGAGGCAAGCAGCTATTCCCAGGGTCTCTGAACCCAAGGTATTATTATTTACCATTTCGGCAGAAGGGAGCTTAAAGTGACTGGGCCCCAAAATTAAAAAGCAAGAGTGTCCTTGTGTCTGCCCTTGCAACGTCTGCTTTGCTAGAGCTCAGAGAACGAGTCTTTTCTCTCTCCACTAAAGGAGTTACCTAGATCTGTTTTTCCATAAACAACCTGATCCCCTTCCTGGGAAAGAGTTCCACTCTCCTAGAATTAAGGTTTAAATCTGATCTTGGCATTGTGGTAGGTTAAGCTCAACCCCGAAACATGGTGTCATAGCTGGCCTCTTCCTGATCCAGCCGTGGGGAGCCCAGACCCATCAGGTCTCTCTCAGACTCACCTGAGCTGGAGGGTATAGCCCACCACAATAAGATTATAATTAGATACTAACTAGGTGGGCATGGCCTCGTTTTTGCCTTTTTACCTCTTAAGAATGTCCAGGTCACTGTTTTGGTAAACCTCCTTGCCTCAGCCCGGCTGAGCTGAGATGGGGGGGGACACTAATGCCTGTCAAACTCCCTACCCCTCCTGCCTGCACATGGCAGGGGCCTTCTGCACTTGCTTCTCTTAATCTAATAAACTTTTTCTAAGTCCAGGTAGGAGAATCACAGTGAGTCCAAGGCTAGCCTTAGCTAGAGTGAGACCTACCATGAAAAAAAACAAAAACAAAAACAAAAAGGGTCTTACCTTCTTATCTATGGATTTTAATTCTTTAAATTAACAGGACAAGGATCTGGGGATACCCTAAATTTATTGGTGCATTGTTAAGACCTTAACATTCCAGTTACAGTGGGAGGGATTTTGTTGAGAAGGGCTTCCAGAACTCCTCTACTCTGACCCAGAGACCAGCCTTGTGGCCAGGAGTATTTCCAGCAGATCAGATCACTGAAACAAATCTGGAGTTCTGGCTCTGTCTGAGGTACACCTAAGCTGGCCCTGAGACATTCAAACCTCAAAGAAACCCAAACCCAATGTGTTATATTCCAAATTGTAAACTGACCCTGGGGCCATCTGGGCTTCTCGGAAGTTGTCTAAATTGGAGATTTAGAGCCAGGATAAACCACTAAGTTTTCTTGGAATGCCCATTAACCCTGTAATCACCTCTTATCTGCCTGCAGGCATGTTACTTTTGTTCAATGTCCAGTAGAAATCTCCTCTCCCCAAAACTACTTTCTAGTCTCCTGTCAATGTAAGTCTTTCTGACTAGCCACACCTTGGCACTCATACTTTTTTGTTTTGTTTTGTTTTTTTTCTAGCCCAGGTTGACCTGAAATTCAATATGTAGTCTCAGGCTGGCCTCAAATTCATATCAATCCTCCTACCTCCACCTTTCAAGTGCTGGGATTAAAGGTGTTCACTACCACACTCAGTTCATGCATTTTTTTTTAAATTTTTTAATTAGTTTTGTATTCAGCAAATACAGGTAGTTTGGTACCATTATTATGCTCATCTGTGACCTACCCCCTTTCCATTGGCCCCTCCTTGTTGATGTAAATGGGCCATGCATTGTGGAGTTAGCCCACAGTTATGGGTACGATAAATGTCTCTGCATATCATGACCCAACACGTGGCTCTGACATTCTTTCCGCCCCCTCTTCCACAAAATTTCCCTGAGCCACGTTGGGTTCATTTTTGGTCTGCTTCAGTGCTGAGGTGTTGGGGGCCTCCGAGGCTCTGGCTCTCTGATTTGGTAGGAGTTGATTTTTCTCTGTGTTGGTCTCCTTCCCCCTTGTGCTGGTATCTGGTTCATCAAGAAAACAGCACCCTTGCTTGTTTCGCCAATTTTCCTTAGTTTTAGCCGGGGCCCTTTTGAGGTATGATAGGGTGGCTCTCTCCTTAGGATCTACATCTATCTGAAAAAGAGAAGCAGATTCTCCAACAGAGAGTAAGTTAGCACCAGGACAAATGAGATAACCCTACTTTTTTTTTAATAGAGAGTTTGATAGGTGTATGCCTTCTGGTAGCCCATGATTAATGGTAGCTTGATATTGGAGAGTAGGCTTATGTTTGGATATGGTTCTGACTTGTTTCTGAGCTCCAGCTATGGGTCCCATACCACTGAGGGGATCAGTTAGCCAAATCAAGAGCAGTTGGTTCCCCACCATGGCTGTGTGCCACTACTGCACTTGTGTGGGCATCACAACAGGTTATTTAGTTCATGCATTTTTAAAAATTCATTATATATTGTGTTTGGGGTTGGTTTGGGTTTTTTTCCATTTTATCTTTAATGTGTTGCTTAGGATGGACATTATAGGCCTGATTTCAGACTCATACTCTGAAACTAAAATTGGAAAAAAAAATATATAGTATCCTAAAAGGAACTTTTCCTGAATTTAGTAAAAAGGGGAAAAAAGGTGAGCAAAACACAAGTATAACTCAGTAGAATGATTAAAGTATCCTAAGGAAGATTCTTTACCTACTCTGGTACCATAATCTGCCTACAGGGCTTTCCATGGGGCACGTCCCCAGCTACATACAAGTTTGAATTAGGTATTATTCTGGAAAAGCAAGTGTCATTCAACATCAGCCACTCATAAAAAAAAAAAAAAATAGGGTGTTTAAAAACATGCAAAATGCTAAGAAGACAAAATGTATGGAATCTATAGGATATTTGCTCTTTTAAAACTGAATAACTCACCCTGTTTTTACAACCACAAGAGAGGAAATGAAGGTATCTGTCTGTAAACTGACATGAAGATACAAAGAAGTAACCTACAAAAGTGCCTGGACTCGAATTGGGATCTCTACTCCTCTCCCTACAACATGTAGCTGATTTCCCCAACATGAATCCTTTGTCTAGATAATATTTATTATAAGGACAGTAAGAAAGAATAATTTCTATCTTCATGGTTGATGTAATGAATATTTGGCAAATAATCAGACAATTTAATGGTCCCTGTTGTGATATGTTATGAAGGAAGACTTGTGGGCCACCAGAAGGGTAAATAAAAGACAGCATGTGCTAGCATACTTCAGGACTGGAAATGTATGGATATGGGGGAAAAAAATTTCAGAACAAGACACATCCTGGTGGCTATCCAGCCAAAGAACTGCTTACAATCAACAGAGTCCAAGAATACGGCAGATGTATTTAGAGGCAGGGACAGGCTGAATGCAGAACTGATGAGGAAAAGTCTCTAAGTTATAAAATGAAGATAATGCTACTAGGCATTGTCCCAGGGAAGCCCTGAAATCATTATGGTGGTTTGAATTAGGTATCCTCCATAAACTCATATGTTCTGAATGCTGTGGCCATCTGGAGACAATGTGGTAATTGGGGCCTTCTGGTGGTGTGTTGGTAGTGATGGGTGTATTAAATGTTATAGCCAGCTTCTCCTTGCCAGTGATTGGCACACTCTTCTGCTGCTTTTGTCTACCTGAGGTTGGCCAAGAGGTGATATCCAGCCTATGCTCATGTTATGGTTGTCCCCTGGCATCATGGAGGTCCCCAATGAGTCTATAAGCCAAAATAAATCCTTTCCTCCCATAACCTATTTGTAGTTAGATGCTTTGTGCCAGCAACTAGACGCTGACTGAAACACCAAGAAAGACCTAAATCAAACCTCTAGTTTCACACTTCTGGTCAAGATGGCATCTGCCTAATGGCATTGAACCTTCTGGGGAAGGAAAGGCTAGATGTTGAGGGTTCATTAGGTCTTCTAGGGGTGAGAAGACTCTAATAGATTTCCAGTGGGAGGACGCAAAGGAGAAAAAAAAAAAAAAAAAAAGGAAATCCAGGCTGGAGAGATGGATTAGTGGTTAAGTGCTTGCCGGAGAAGCCTAAAGACCCAGTTCAAGGCTTGATTCCCCACACTAGCCAGATGCACAAGGGGGAGCATGCATCTGGAGTTTGTTTGCAGTGGCTGGAGGCCCTGGTGCACCCATTTCCCCCCCCCTCCCTCTTTCTCTCTCTGTTTCTCTCAAAAAAAAATGAATAAAAATGAACAACAAATAATAATAATAAAAGGGAATCCATTGATCCCCACGCTCCAAGGTAGCCCACCAGTCCCCAAATCCCCACAAGCAGCCTCCCTAGCCACAGCCACTGGTTCCTCCTGCACTAACTGTAAGCAAAGGGAGCCAGGGCCTGTGCCTCCACACTCCTGAACCCATCCCACTCCCCTCCACTCCCCTCCACTCCCCTCCCTGCCCTCTCCCTGTGTGCAGACCCAAGCCAGCAGGCTAGCATCCCCAGGGGACCTCCAGGCAGGAATGCCATCCCACTTGCCATCCTCGGGGAAAAATTCATAGCACTAAATGTCTTCATAACAATGACAGAGAGATCCCAAATCAAGAACTTAACCATCTACCTAAATGCACTGGAAAAGCAAGAAGAATCCAACCCAATAAGTTCCAGCCAGGCCTGGTGGTGCATGCCTTTATTCCCAGTACTAAGGAGGCAGAGATAAGAGGATCACAGTGAGTTTGAGGCTACATAGTGAATTTCAGGTCAGCCTGGGCTAGAATGAGACCCTACTTCATAAAACAAAAACAAAGAAACAAAACGTTCCAGATGGAAAGAAATAATTAAGATCAGAGCAGAAATTAATGAATTGGAAACTAAGAAAACAATTAAGAAAATTGATGAAACAAAGAGCTGGTTCTTTGAAAAAAGTAAACAAGATTGATAAACCCCTGACCAATATGATCAAGCAAAAAAAAAAAAAAAAAAAAAAACCTTCAAATTAACAAAATTAGAAATGCAAAAGCAGAGATCACCACAAACATAAGTGAAATTGGGAGAATCATCAGGACTTATTTCAAAACCTCTGCTCCACAAAACTGCATAATATGGAGGAAATGAATGAATTCCTGGACACATATCACTGACCACCTACTACCTGCCAAAGCTAAACTCAGAACAGATTATTCTCCTAAACAAACCTATCACACCCATCAAGATTGAAAAGATAATCCAAAACATCCCCAAATACAAGAGTCTAGGACCAGATGGTTTCTCAGCTTAATTCTAGCAAACCTTCATGGAAGAACTGAAACCATTTTTCTCAAACTGTGCCACACAATTAGAGAATTAGAAAAGATCTCCAATTCCTTCTATGAAGCTAGTATCACCCTAATATCAAAACCAGGCAGAGATGCCATGATAAAAGAAAACTATAGGCCTATTCCCTTGATGAACTTAGATGCAAAGAACAAAATCCTCAAAAACCAAATTCAACAACACATCAAAACCATTATCCACCTTGATCAAGTAGGCTTCATCCCAGGTATGCAGGGGTGGCTAAACATACAGAAATCTGTCAATGTAATATACCACACAAATAAACTTAAACACAAAAACCTCATGGTCATTTCGATAGATGCAGGAAAGGCCTTTGACAAAATACAACATCACTTCATGATCAAAACACTGGAAAGAATAGGCATGGACAGTTTATATCTCAGCATAATAAGGGCTATATATAAAGCTCCTCAGGCCCAAATAATACATAATGAGGGGAGACTGAAGGAATCCCCATTTTGATCAGGAACAAGACAGGGGTGTCCACTCTCACCTCTGCTCTTCAAGATAGTTCTGAAAGTCCTACCTCAAACAATAAGAGAGAAGAAAGGAATAAAAGTGATACAAATTGGAAAGGAAGAAAGTAAGTTAGCCTAATTCACAGATGCCATGATTCTATACATAAGAGACCCAAGGACCTCTGTTTCAAAACTCTTAAAGGTGATTAACTCCTTCAGCAAAGTAGCATGATGCAAATCAATGCACAAAATTCAGTAGCCTTTCTCTATGCAAAAGGCAAAGATACAGAGAAAGAAAGAAGCAACATTGTTCCATTTTCAATAGCAACAAAAAATAAAATAAAATAAAATACCGTGGAATAACATTAACCTAGGAAATGAAAGGCCTATACAATGACAACATAAAAACACTAAAAAAAGAAATTATAGAGGACTTGAGAAAATGGAGAGACCTCCCATGCTCCTGGATAAGCAGAATTAACATTGTGAAAGTGGCAATCTTACCAAAGGCAATGTACGGATTTAATGCAATACCAATAAAAAATCCCAACATTGTTTTTCACAGAGATGATCTCAAAATTGATAAGGAATGGCAGAAGGCCTTGGAATTCCAAGCATATACTCACCATGCACAAAAATCAAGTCCATATGGATTAAAGACCTCAATATAACACTGGAAATTCAGCTTGTACATGAAGAAAAAATAGGAGGAACTTTCCATGATATAGGACTGGGAAAAGACTTCTTTAACAAAATCCCCATAGCTCAGGAACTTTTAAACAATCACCCGACCATTGAGATCTCATGAATCTAAAGTTTCTTTACACACAAACATACAATAAGCAGAGCCAATAGATTACTCACATAATGAGAGAAACTTTTGATGGCTATCCAACTGACAGAGGCTTAATTTCTAGAATCTATAAAGAGCTCAAATACCTAAACAATAGGACTTCCGGTTAAGATGGCAGTGTAGGTACCACGCCAAAGCAGCCTAGGGGGAAAAAGACCAAAAAAACTCAGCAAAATACACACTTTTACTAAAAAGTGAGGTGTATAGGAAATTGAAGCGGCAGCGGAGAAGAAGAAAAGATACAGCGCATCCAGAGCCTGCACAAGCCAGCAAAACTGGCCCCAGCAGCTCCACCAACCGCAGCGGAAAAAGCCATGTGCACGGAGCTTCCACTCACACTGGCCCGCTCAGCAACTCAGGAAACATGAAGGGAGAGCAGCAGTGAGCAATGGAGGAGCAGACCACGAGGTAGAAGAACACGTGGAACAGCAAGAAAACTAGAGCAGCTGTGGCTCCATCCCCTCCCCCACCACCTGAGCCCAGCTCCAGCAAACAGACCAGTGTTCCCGGGACCCGGCCACACCAACTTGAGCCAACAGCAGGACCCAAGCAAGAGCAGAGTCCAGCAGCAACATCAGTGGCTCCGGCACTGGTAACAGTGGCCCCAGCAACAGCAGATCCAGTAGCGGCAGACCTAGCAGCAGCAGTGGACCCAGCAGCGGCAGCTTCAGCAGAGCTGTGGCTCCAGCAGTGGCAGCTACAGCAGTGGCAGTGGCGGACCCAGCATTAGCAACAGAGGCAGAAGTGGTGATAGACCCAGCAGCAGCAGCTTTAGCAGCAGGAGTTCCAGCAGCAAGGATGCTGATCTGCAGGGCCACACTTGCCAGACATGGTTTGCCCTGCAGGAAAAGCCAGTGCCCAGCTACAGAAATCATAACAGCAGCCCGACGACCCAGGCAGCAACTTGACTGAGATCAAAATCATCCAAGGTAACTGGGATTGCACCAGGGAAGGGTCTCACTTTGTCACAAGCTGACTTGGATCCCTCAACAGACCAGAAATCTTAACCTCTTTGTTGATAGAGGATCTGGTCGTTATAATAACTACTCTTGCATACATACTTGGGGCTGTGTTTGATTGAATGTATACAGTGTTTAGTTAAATTTTAGAATCTACCTGTATTTTATTCCACTCAGCCTACTTGAATACTCCCATAGCAGGAAACTCAACCCCTATGAACACCTTTTGGAGATACTCTGAGAGTCTTAAGAGCCACACCTAACACCTTAAGCTCCTACCCTGAAGATATATAACATCAAATCAATTGATACAGCAAAGAATACCCAGCTAGCTAGAAAATCCAAGCATTAACTTAATCCAAGATGCAAAAATATATACATTATAACACAAGAAGCACTAAAAAGCAAGACAATATAAATCCACCTAAAAGAATTAATGCATCAGAAATGACTTCCAGTAAGAACGAGTTAGAGGAAATGCCTGAGAAAGATTTCAAAAGAATGATTGTAAACATGTTCAAAGAAGTCAGAGAATGAATCACAGGAGTCAAAGAGGAACTTAAAGAGGAAACCAAAGGAATCAAAGAAGATGCAGGACACCAATTTCATGAAATAAAGAAGACAATACAAGAAATAAATAAGGAAATATAAATAATAAAGAAAAACCAGTAAGAATTACTAGCAATAAAGAACACAGTTAATGAAATAAAAACCTCTAGAAAATCTCACCAGTAGAATGGATGAAGGAGAGGACAGAATATCTAAGCTAGAAGACCAGGTGGTGGATCTAATACAGTCCAACAAAGAGAAAGAAAAACTTATAGAAAAGTATGAGTGGGAATTTCAAGATATTCGGGACACTATGAAAAGATCCAATATAAGAATTCAGGGCATAGTAGAAGGAGAAGAACTCCACTCCAGAGGCATAGTAGGTGTCTTCAACAAAATCACAGAAGAAAATTTCCTTCAAATTGGGAAAAAGGTGCCAATGCAGATACATAAATCCTTTAGAGCCCCAGCCAGACAAAACCTGGAAAGAACCTCTCCTAACCATATTATAATCAAACTTTCAAACACACAAACTAAAGAAAAAATATTGAAAGCATTTAGAGAGAAAAATCAAGTTACCTACAAAGGCAAGCCCATCAGGATTACAGCAGATTATTCAACACAAATTTAAAAGCCAATGGGCTTAGAGTGATATATTCCAAGTTCTGAAAGATACCAACTGTCAACCAAGGTCACTTTATCCTGCAAAGCTATCAATTAAAATAGATGGAGAAATAAGGACATTCCATGACAAAAGCAGGTTAAAGGAGTATTTGAAGACAAAACCGGCTCTACAGAAAATATTTGATAGAATTCTCCATGCTGAAGAAAAGGAAAAGCACACATATAAGGAACCTAGAAAAAAACAAGCAATACTCAAATACTACTTAACAAAAGAGAGCACAGGTAGAACCGGAACCATAAAAAAAAATGGCAAACATAAATACACAGCTTTCAATAATATCTCTTAATACCAACGGCCTCAATGCCCTAACAAAAAGACATAGGTTTGCAGACTGGGTTAAAAAGCAGAATCCTACAATTTGTTGTCTCCAAGAAACTCACCTTTCTACAAAGGATACACATTATCTTAGGGTGAAAGGTTGGAAAATGGTGTTTCAAGCAAATAGGCCTAGAAAACAAGCAGGGGTTGCTATCCTAATATCTGACAAGGTTGAATTAATCCAACATTACTCAAGAAAGATAAGGAAGGTCATTTTATATTGATTAAGGGCACAATACAACAGGAGGACATTGCAATCCTAAACATATATGCACCTAACATGGGGGCTCCCAATTCATCAAACAAACACTATTAGAACTAAGGTCACAGATAACACCAAACACAGTGGTGGTGGGTGACTTTAACACCACACTCTCATCAATTGACAGGTCATCCAGGGAAAGAATAAACAGAGAGGCATCTGGACTAAATGAGGTCATAGAAGGAATGGACCTAACAGATATATACAGGACATTTCATCCAAAGGCTGCAAAATATACATTCTTTTCAGCAGCACATGGAACATTCTCTAAAATAGACCATATATTAGGACACAAAACAAATCTTAACAAATTCAGGAAAATTGAAATAATTCCTTGCATTCTATCTGACCACAATGGAATTAAACTACAAATCAGTAGCAAGAAAGGCTATAGAGCATACACAAAATCATGGAAACTAAACAATACACTACTAAATGATGAATGGGTCAATGAAGAAATCAAGAAGGAAATCAAAAAATTTATAGAGTCAAATGATAATGAGAACACAAATGCCAAAATCTCTGGGACACAATGAAGGCAGTTCTAAGAGGTAAATTTATAGCCTTAAGTGCCTGTATTAAGAAATTAGAAAGGTTTCAAGTAAACTACCTAATGCTTCATCTTAAAGCCTTGGAAAAAGAAGAACAAGGCAAACCAATAATCAGTAGATGGGAAGAAATAATAAAGATTAGGGCAGAAATTAATGAAATACAAAGAAAAAAAAATCCAAAGAATTAATGAAACAAAGAGTTGGTTCTTTGAAAGGATAAACAAGATTGCTAAACCCTTAGTAAATCTGACCAAAAGAAAGACAGAAAAGACACAAATTAATAAAATCAGAGATGAAAAAGGTAACATCACAACAGATGCCAGAGAAATTCAAAACAACATAGGGACATACTATAAAAGTATATACTCCACAAAGTATGAAAATCTGAAAGAAATGGATGATTTCCTTGATTTATATGACCTACCTAAATTAAATCAAAATGAGATTAATCACTTAAATAGACCTATAACAAACATGGAGTCCAAACAGTTATCAATAATCTCCCAACTGAAAAAAAAGCCCAGGCCCAGATGGATTCATTGCTAAATTTTACCAGACCTTCAAGGAAGAGATAACACCATTGCTTCTTAAGCTTTTCCAGGAAATAGAAAAATAAGACATTCTACCAAACTCCTTCTATGAGGCCAGCATCACCCTGATACCAAAACCAGGAAAAGATAGAACAAAAAAGAAAATTACAAACCAATCTCCCTCATGAACATAGATGCAAAAATTCTCAACAAAATATTGGCCAACACAATACAATAGTATATCAAAAAGATCATTCACCCTGACCAAGTAGGCTTTATCCCAGAGATGCAGGGATGGTTCAACATACACAAATCTATAAATGTAATACATTATATAAACGGGTTGAAGGACAAAAATCACATGATCTCTCATTAGACGCAGAGAAAGCATTTGACAAAATCCTACGTCTCTTCATGATAAAAGTCCTACAGAGACTGGGAATATAAGGAACATATCTCAATATAATAAAAGCTATTTATGACAAGCCTACAGCCTACATATTACTAAATGGGAAAAAATGGAAGCTTTTCCACTAAAATAAGGAACAAGACAGGGGGGTGTCCTCTGTCCCCACTTTTATTTAATATAGTTTTGTTAGTCCTAGCCATAGCAATAAGGCAAGAGACACACATAAAGGGGATACAAATTGGAAAGGAAGAAATCAAGTTATCATTATTTGCAGATGACATGATTCTATATATAAAGGACCCTAAAAACTCTACTAGCAAACTGTTAGAGCTGATCAAAACCTACAGCCATGTATCAGGATACAAAATAAATACACAGAAATCAGTAGCCTTTATATATGCTAACAACAAACACAAAGAGGATGAAATCAGAGAATTGCTCCTATTCACAACTGCATCAAAAATAAATAAATAAATAAAGTACCTTGGAATAAACCTAACCAAGGAGGTAAAGAATCTCTACAATGAGAACTTTAAAACACTCATGCGAGATATTGCAAAAGACACTAGAAAGTGGAGAAACATCCCTTGTTCCTGGATTGGAAGAATCAATATCGTGAAAATGGCAATCTTACCAAAAGCAATCTACACATTTAATGCAATCCCTATCAAAATTCCAAAAGCATTCTTCATGGAAATAGAAAAAACAATCCAAAAATTCATTTGGAATCACAAAAAAATCTCGAATATCTAAAATAATACTGAGCAACAAAAATAAGGCTGGTGGCATCACCATACCTGATTTTAACCTATACTGCAGAGCCATAGTAACAAAAACAGCATAGTACTGGCACAAAAACAGACATGTAGATCAGTGGAACAGAATAGAGGACCCACATGTAAACCCAAGTAGCTATAGCCACCTGATATTCAATAAAAATGCCCAAAATACTCATTGGAGGAAGGACAGCCTCTTCAGCAAATGGTGTTGGAAAAACTGGATATATATATGCAGAAGGATGAAAATAGATTCTTCTCTCTCACCATGCACAAGAATTAAGTCCAAATGTGTTTAAGACCTTAACATCAGACCTGAAACTCTGAAACTGCTAGAGGAAAAAGGAGGGGAAACCCTTCAACATATTGGCCTTGGCAAAGACTTTCTGAATGCAACCCCAATTGCTCAGGCAATAAAACCACAGATTAATCACTGGGACCTCATGAAATTACAAAGATTTTGCACTGCAAAGGACACAGTGAAAAAAGCAAAGAGGCAACCTACAGAATGGGAAAAATTCTTTGCCATATATATATATATATATATATATATATATATATATATATATATGATAGAGTATTAATATCTAGGATATAAAACCAACTCAAAAAGTTAAATAATAAGTAATCAAACAAGCCAATCAAAAAATGGTCTATGGAGCTAAATAGAGCATTCTCAAAGGAAGAAATATGAATGGCATATAAGCATCTAAAAAAATGTTCTACGTCACTAGTCATCAGGGAAATGCAGACTAAAACTACATTGAGATTCCATCTCACTCCTGTCAGATTGACCACCATCATGAAAACAAATGATCATAAATGTTGGCAAGGATATGGAAAAAAAGGAACCCTTCTACACTGCTGGTGGGAATGCAATCTGGTCCAGCCATTGTGGAAATCAGTGTGGAGGTTCCTAAAACAGCTAAAGATTGATCTACCATATGACCCAGTTATAGCACTCCTAGGCATATATCCGAAGGACTCATCTCATTTCCTTAGACGTACATGTTCAACAATGTTTATTGATGCTCAATTTATAATAGCTAGGAAATGGAACCAGCCTAGATGTCCCTCAACTGATGAGTGGATAATGAAGATGTGGCACATTTATACAATGGAATTCTACTCAGTGGTAAAGAAAAATGAAGTTATGAAATTTGCAGAAAAATGGATGGACCTGGAAAGGATTATACTGATTGAGGTAACCCAGGCCCAGAAAGTCAAGCGCTACATATTCTCTCTCATATATGGATCCTAGCTACAGATGATTGGGCTTCTGCGTGAGAAGGAAAATACTTAGTAGCAGAGGCCTGTGAGTTAAAAAGGAGATATAAAAGGATGAGAAAGGAAGGGAGGAGGGTACTTAATAGGTTGATATAGTATATATGTAAATACAATGATTGTGATGGGGAGGTAATATGATGGAGAATGGAATTTCAAAGGGGAAAGTGTCAGGCAGGAGGGAGGGAATTACCATGGGATTTTTTTTATAATCATGGAAAATATTAATAAAAAATAATAATAAATAAATAAAAGAAACCTGAATTCTAAAAAAAAAAAAAAAAAAAAAAAAAAAAAAAAAAAACCTAAACAATAAAAAGCCAGAAAACCCAGTCACAAAATATGGCAAAGAATTGGACAAGCATGTCTCAGGAAGAAATACAAATGGAAAAAACACACAAAAAAATGTTCATCATCCCTAATTGTCATGGAAATGCAAATTAAAACAACTATGAGATCCACCTTACCCAGTAAGGATAGCAAATATTAAAAAATAAAATGAAAACAAATGCTGCTGAGGCTGTGGAGAAATA